>NC_092559.1:6293487-7493487 GCF_037038585.1 Patagioenas fasciata | reverse complement strand
GGTTAGGTTTAGATTTGGGATTAGATTTAGATTCAGGGTTAGGGGTTGGGGTTAGGTTTAGACTTGGGGTTAGGTTTAGATTTGGGGTTAGGAGTTGGGGTTAGGTTTAGATTTGGGGTTAGGTTTAGATTTGGGGTTAGGGGTTGAGGTTAGGTTTAGATTTAGCGTTAGGTTTAGATTTGGGGTTAGGGGTTGGGGTTAGGTTTAGATTTGGGGTTAGGGCTTGGGGTTAGGTTTAGATTTGGGGTTAGGTTTAGATTTAGGGTTGGGGTTGGGGTTAGGGGTTGGGGTTAGGTTTAGATTTGGGGTTAGGGCTTGGGGTTCGGGGTTGGGGTTAGGGGTTGGGGTTAGGTTTAGATTTGGGGTTAGGGGTTGGGATTAGGTTTAGATTTGGGATTAGGTTTATATTTGGGGTTTAGATTTGGAGTTAGGTTTAGATTTGGGTTTAGGGGTAGGGGTTAGGGGTTGGGTTAGGTTTAGATTTGGGGTTAGGGGTTGGGGTTAGGGGTTGGGGTTAGGTTTAGATTTGGGGTTAGATTTCGATTTGGGGTTAGGGGTTGGGGTTAGGTTTAGATTTGGGGTTAGGTTTAGATTTGGGGTTAGGGGTTGGGATAAGGTTTAGATTTGGGTTTAGGTTTAGGTTTGGGTTTAGGGGTTGGGGTTAGGTTTAGATTTGGGATTAGGTTTTGATTTGGGGTTAGGGGTTGAGGTTAGTTTTAGGTTTGGGTTTAGGTGTTGGGGTTAGGTTTAGATTTGGGGTTAGGTTTAGATTTGGGGTTAGGGGCTGGAGTTAGGTTTAGATTTGGGGTTAGGTTTAGATTTGGGGTTAGGTTTAGATTTAGGGTTAGGTTTAGATTTAGGGTTAGGTTTTGGGGTTAGGTTTAGATTTGGGGTTAGGTTTAGATTTGGGGTTTAGATTTGGGGTTAGGTTTAGATTTGGGGTTAGGTTTAGATTTGGGTTTAGGGGTTGGGGTTAGGGGTTAGGGTTAGGTTTAGATTTGGGGTTAGGGGTTGGGGTTAGGGGTTGGCGTCAGGGGTTTGGGTTAGCTTTAGATTTGGGGTTAGGTTTAGATTTGGGGTTAGGTTTATATTTGGGGTTAAGGGTTGGGGTTAGGGGTTGGGGTTAGGGGTTGGGGTTAGGTTTGATTTGGGGATAGGTTTGGATTTGGGATTAGGTTTAGATTCGGGGTTAGGGGTTGGGGTTAGGTTTAGATTTGGGGTTAGGTTTAGATTTGGGGTTAGGAGTTGGGGTTAGGTTTAGATTTGGGGTTAGGTTTAGATTTGGGGTTAGGGGTTGAGGTTAGGTTTAGATTTAGCGTTAGGTTTAGATTTGGGGTTAGGGGTTGGGGTTAGGTTTAGATTTGGGGTTAGGGGTTGGGATTAGGTTTAGATTTGGGAGTAGGTTTAGATTTGGGGTTAGGGGTTGGGGTCAGGTTTAGATTTGGGATTAGGTTTAGATTTGGGGTTGGGGTTGGTGTTAGGGGTTGGTGTTAGGGTTAGATTTGGGGTTAGGGGTTGGGATTAGGTTTAGTTTTGGGAGTAGGTTTAGATTTGGGGTTAGGGGTTGAGGTTAGGTTTAGATTTAGCGTTAGGTTTAGATTTGGGGTTAGGGGTTGGGGTTAGGGGTTGGGGTTAGGTTACATTTGGGGTTAGGGGTTGGGGTTCGGGGTTGGGGTTAGGGGTTGGGGTTAGGTTTAGATTTGGGGTTAGGGGTTGGGATTAGGTTTAGATTTGGGAGTAGGTTTAGATTTGGGTTTAGGTTTAGATTTGGGTTTAGGGGTTGGGGTTAGGGGTTAGGGTTAGGTTTAGATTTGGGGTTAGGGGTTGGGGTTAGGGGTTGGGGTCAGGGGTTTGGGTTAGCTTTAGATTTGGGGTTAGGTTTAGATTTGGGGTTAGGTTTATATTTGGGGTTAAGGGTTGGGGTTAGGGGTTGGGGTTAGGGGTTGGGGTTAGGTTTGATTTGGGGTTAGGTTTGGATTTGGGATTAGGTTTAGATTCGGGGTTAGGGGTTGGGGTTAGGTTTAGATTTGGGGTTAGGTTTAGATTTGGGGTTAGGAGTTGGGGTTAGGTTTAGATTTGGGGTTAGGTTTAGATTTGGGGTTAGGGGTTGGGGTTAGGTTTAGATTTGGGGTTAGGGCTTGGGGTTAGGTTTAGATTTGGGGTTAGGTTTAGATTTGGGGTTTAGATTTGGGGTTATTTTTAGATTTGGGTTTAGGGGTTGGGGTTAGGGGTTGGGGTTAGGGGTTGGGGTTATGTTTAGATTTGGGGTTAGGGGTTGGGGTTAAGTTTAGATTTGGGGTTAGGGCTTGGGGTTAGGTTTAGATTTGAGGTTAGGTTTAGATTTGGGGTTGGGGTTGGGGTTATGGGTTGGGCTTAGGTTTAGATTTGGGGTTAGGGGTTGGGATTAGGTTTAGATTTGGGAGTAGGTTTAGATTTGGGGTTAGGGGTTGAGGTTAGGTTTAGATTTAGCGTTAGGTTTAGATTTGGGGTTAGGGGTTGGGGTTAGGTTACATTTGGGGTTAGGGGTTGGGGTTCGGGGTTGGGGTTAAGGGTTGGGGTTAGGTTTAGATTTGGGGTTAGGGGTTGGGATTAGGTTTAGATTTGGGAGTAGGTTTAGATTTGGGGTTAGTTTTAGATTTGGGTTTAGGGGTTGGGGTTAGGGGTTAGGGTTAGGTTTAGATTTGGGGTTAGGGGTTGGGGTTAGGGGTTGGGGTCAGGGGATTGGGTTAGCTTTAGATTTGGGGTTAGGTTTAGATTTGGGGTTAGGTTTATATTTGGGGATAAGGGTTGGGGTTAGGGGTTGAGGTTAGGTTTAGATTTAGCGTTAGGTTTAGATTTGGGGTTAGGGGTTGGGGTTAGGGGTTGGGGTTAGGTTACATTTGGGGTTAGGGGTTGGGGTTCGGGGTTGGGGTTAGGGGTTGGGGTTAGGTTTAGATTTGGGGTTAGGGGTTGGGATTAGGTTTAGATTTGGGAGTAGGTTTAGATTTGGGTTTAGGTTTAGATTTGGGTTTAGGGGTTGGGGTTAGGGGTTAGGGTTAGGTTTAGATTTGGGGTTAGGGGTTGGGGTTAGGGGTTGGGGTCAGGGGTTTGGGTTAGCTTTAGATTTGGGGTTAGGTTTAGATTTGGGGTTAGGTTTATATTTGGGGTTAAGGGTTGGGGTTAGGGGTTGGGGTTAGGGGTTGGGGTTAGGTTTGATTTGGGGTTAGGTTTGGATTTGGGATTAGGTTTAGATTCGGGGTTAGGGGTTGGGGTTAGGTTTAGATTTGGGGTTAGGTTTAGATTTGGGGTTAGGAGTTGGGGTTAGGTTTAGATTTGGGGTTAGGTTTAGATTTGGGGTTAGGGGTTGGGGTTAGGTTTAGATTTGGGGTTAGGGCTTGGGGTTAGGTTTAGATTTGGGGTTAGGTTTAGATTTGGGGTTTAGATTTGGGGTTATTTTTAGATTTGGGTTTAGGGGTTGGGGTTAAGGGTTGGGGTTAGGTTTAGATTTGGGGTTAGGGGTTGGGGTTAGGTTTAGATTTGGGGTTAGGGGTTGGGGTTAGGTTTAGATTTGAGGTTAGGTTTAGATTTGGGGTTGGGGTTGGGGTTATGGGTTGGGCTTAGGTTTAGATTTGGGGTTAGGGGTTGGGATTAGGTTTAGATTTGGGAGTAGGTTTAGATTTGGGGTTAGGGGTTGAGGTTAGGTTTAGATTTAGCGTTAGGTTTAGATTTGGGGTTAGGGGTTGGGGTTAGGTTACATTTGGGGTTAGGGGTTGGGGTTCGGGGTTGGGGTTAAGGGTTGGGGTTAGGTTTAGATTTGGGGTTAGGGGTTGGGATTAGGTTTAGATTTGGGAGTAGGTTTAGATTTGGGGTTAGTTTTAGATTTGGGTTTAGGGGTTGGGGTTAGGGGTTAGGGTTAGGTTTAGATTTGGGGTTAGGGGTTGGGGTTAGGGGTTGGGGTCAGGGGATTGGGTTAGCTTTAGATTTGGGGTTAGGTTTAGATTTGGGGTTAGGTTTATATTTGGGGATAAGGGTTGGGGTTAGGGGTTGGGGTTAGGGGTTGGGGTTAGGTGTGATTTGGGGTTAGGTTTGGAATTGGGGTTAGGGGTTGGGGTTTTGTTTAAATTTGGGGTTATGTTTAAATTTGGGGTTAGGGTTTGGGGTTAGGTTTAGATTTGGGATTAGGTTTAGATTCGGGGTTAGGGGTTGGGCTTAGGTTTAGATTTGGGGTTAGGTTTAGATTTGGGGTTAGGGGTTGGGGTTACGTTTAGATTTGGGGTTAGGGCTTGGGGTTAGGTTTAGATTTGGGGTTAGGTTTAGATTTAGGGATGGGGTTGGGGTTAGGGTTTGGGGTTAGGTTTAGATTTGGGGTTAGGGGTTGGGGTTAGGGGTTGGGGTTAGGGTTTAGATTTGGGGTTATGTTGAAATTTGGGGTTAGGGGTTGGGGTTAGGTTTAGATTTGGGATTAGGTTTGGATTCGGGGTTAGGGGTTGGGGTTAGGTTTGGATTTGGGGTTAGGTTTAGATTGGGGGTTAGGAGTTGGGGTTAGGTTTAGATTTGGGGTTAGGTTTAGATTTGGGGTTAGGGGTTGAGGTTAGGTTTAGATTTACCGTTAGGTTTAGATTTGCGGTTAGGGACTGGGGTTAGGGGTTGGGGTTAAGTTTAGATTTGGGGTTAGGGCTTGGGGTTAGGTTTAGATTTGGGGTTAGGTTTAGATTTGGGGTTGGGGTTGGGGTTAGGGGTTGGGGTTAGGTTTAGATTTGGGGTTAGGGGTTGGGATTAGGTTTAGATTTGGGAGTAGGTTTAGATTTGGGGTTAGGGGTTGAGGTTAGGTTTAGATTTAGCGTTAGGTTTAGATTTGGGGTTAGGGGTTGGGGTTAGGGGTTGGAGTTAGGTTACATTCGGGGTTAGGGGTTGGGGTTCGGGCTTGGGGTTAGGGGTTGGGGTTAGGTTTAGATTTGGGGTTAGAGGTTGGGATTAGGTTTAGATTTGGGAGTAGGTTTAGATTTGGGGTTAGGTTTAGATTTGGGTTTAGGGGTTGGGGTTAGGGGTTAGGGTTAGGTTTAGATTTGGGGTTAGGGGTTGGGGTTAGGAGTTGGGGTCAGGGGTTTGGGTTAGCTTTAGATTTGGGGTTAGGTTTAGATTTGGGGTTAGGTTTATATTTGGGGTTAAGGGTTGGGTTTAGGGGTTGGGGTTGGGGGTTGGGGTTAGGTTTGATTTGGAGTTAGGTTTGGATTTGGGATTAGGTTTAGATTCGGGGTTAGGGGTTGGGGCTAGGTTTAGATTTGGGGTTAGGTTTAGATTTGGGGTTAGGGGTTGGGGTTAGGTTTAGATTTGGGGTTAGGTTTAGATTTGGGGTTAGGGGTTGAGGTTAGGTTTAGATTTGGTGTTAGGGCTTGGGGTTAGGTTTATATTTGGGGTTCGGTTTAGATTTAGGGTTGGGGTTGGGGTTAGGGGTTGGGGTTAGGTTTAGATTTGAGGTTGGGGGTTGGGGTTAGGGGTTGGGGTTAGGTTTAGATTTGGGGTTAGGGGTTGGGGTTCGGGGTTGGGGTTAGGGGTTGGGGTTAGGTTTAGATTTGGGGTTAGGGGTTGGGGTTAGGTTTAGATTTGGGTTTAGGGGTTGGGGTTAGGGGTTGGGGTTAGGTTTAGATTTGGGGTTAGGGGTTGGGATTAGGTTTAGATTTGGGAGTAGGTTTAGATTTGGGGTTAGGGGTTGAGGTTAGGTTTAGATTTAGCGTTAGGTTTAGATTTGGGGTTAGGGGTTGGGGTTAGGGGTTGGGGTTAGGTTACATTTGGGTTTAGGGGTTGGGGTTCGGGGTTGGGGTTCGGGGTTGGGGTTAGGGGTTGGGGTTAGATTTAGATTTGGGAGTAGGTTTAGATTTGGGGTTAGGTTTAGATTTGGGGTTAGGGGTTGGGGTTAGGGGTTGGGGTCAGGGGTTTGGGTTAGCTTTAGATTTGGGGTTAGGTTTAGATTTGGGGTTAGGTTTATATTTGGGGATAAGGGTTGGGGTTAGGGGTTGGGGTTAGGGGTTGGGGTTAGGTGTGATTTGGGGTTAGGTTTGGATTTGGGGTTAGGGGTTGGGGTTTTGTTTAGATTTGGGGTTATGTTTAAATTTGGGGTTAGGGTTTGGGGTTAGGTTTAGATTTGGGATTAGATTTAGATTCAGGGTTAGGGGTTGGGGTTAGGTTTAGACTTGGGGTTAGGTTTAGATTTGGGGTTAGGAGTTGGGGTTAGGTTTAGATTTGGGGTTAGGTTTAGATTTGGGGTTAGGGGTTGAGGTTAGGTTTAGATTTAGCGTTAGGTTTAGATTTGGGGTTAGGGGTTGGGGTTAGGTTTAGATTTGGGGTTAGGGCTTGGGGTTAGGTTTAGATTTGGGGTTAGGTTTAGATTTAGGGTTGGGGTTGGGGTTAGGGGTTGGGGTTAGGTTTAGATTTGGGGTTAGGGGTTGGGGTTAGGGGTTGGGGTTAGGTTTAGATTTGGGGTTAGGGCTTGGGGTTCGGGGTTGGGGTTAGGGGTTGGGGTTAGGTTTAGATTTGGGGATAGGGGTTGGGATTAGGTTTAGATTTGGGATTAGGTTTATATTTGGGGTTTAGATTTGGAGTTAGGTTTAGATTTGGGTTTAGGGGTAGGGGTTAGGGGTTGGGTTAGGTTTAGATTTGGGGTTAGGGGTTGGGGTTAGGGGTTGGGGTTAGGTTTAGATTTGGGGTTAGATTTCGATTTGGGTTTAGGGGTTGTGGTTAGGTTTATATTTGGGGTTAGGTTTAGATTTGGGGTTAGGGGTTGGGATAAGGTTTAGATTTGGGTTTAGGTTTAGGTTTGGGTTTAGGTGTTGGGGTTAGGTTTAGATTTGGGATTAGGGTTTGATTTGGGGTTAGGGGTTGAGGTTAGTTTTAGGTTTGGGTTTAGGTGTTGGGGTTAGGTTTAGATTTGGGGTTAGGTTTAGATTTGGGGTTAGGGGCTGGAGTTAGGTTTAGATTTGGGGTTAGGTTTAGATTTGGGGTTAGGTTTAGATTTAGGGTTAGGTTTAGATTTAGGGTTAGGTTTTGGGGTTAGGTTTAGATTTGGGGTTAGGTTTAGATTTGGGGTTTAGATTTGGGGTTAGGTTTAGATTTGGGGTTAGGTTTAGATTTGGGTTTAGGGGTTGGGGTTAGGGGTTAGGGTTAGGTTTAGATTTGGGGTTAGGGGTTGGGGTTAGGGGTTGGCGTCAGGGGTTTGGGTTAGCTTTAGATTTGGGGTTAGGTTTAGATTTGGGGTTAGGTTTATATTTGGGGTTAAGGGTTGGGGTTAGGGGTTGGGGTTAGGGGTTGGGGTTAGGTTTGATTTGGGGATAGGTTTGGATTTGGGATTAGGTTTAGATTCGGGGTTAGGGGTTGGGGTTAGGTTTAGATTTGGGGTTAGGTTTAGATTTGGGGTTAGGAGTTGGGGTTAGGTTTAGATTTGGGGTTAGGTTTAGATTTGGGGTTAGGGGTTGAGGTTAGGTTTAGATTTAGCGTTAGGTTTAGATTTGGGGTTAGGGGTTGGGGTTAGGTTTAGATTTGGGGTTCGGGGTTGGGGTTAGGGGTTGGGGTTAGGTTTAATTTGGGGTTAGGGGTTGGGGTTCGGGGTTGGGGTTAGGGGTTGGGATTAGGTTTAGATTTGGGAGTAGGTTTAGATTTGGGGTTAGGGGTTGGGGTCAGGTTTAGATTTGGGATTAGGTTTAGATTTGGGGTTGGGGTTGGTGTTAGGGGTTGGTGTTAGGGTTAGATTTGGGGTTAGGGGTTGGGATTAGGTTTAGTTTTGGGAGTAGGTTTAGATTTGGGGTTAGGGGTTGAGGTTAGGTTTAGATTTAGCGTTACGTTTAGATTTGGGGTTAGGGGTTGGGGTTAGGGGTTGGGGTTAGGTTACATTTGGGGTTAGGGGTTGGGGTTCGGGGTTGGGGTTAGGGGTTGGGGTTAGGTTTAGATTTGGGGTTAGGGGTTGGGGTTCGGGGTTGGGGTTAGGGGTTGGGGTTAGGTTTAGATTTGGGGTTAGGGGTTGGGATTAGGTTTAGATTTGGGAGTAGGTTTAGATTTGGGTTTAGGTTTAGATTTGGGTTTAGGGGTTGGGGTTAGGGGTTAGGGTTAGGTTTAGATTTGGGGTTAGGTGTTGGGGTTAGGGGTTGGGGTCAGGGGTTTGGGTTAGCTTTAGATTTGGGGTTAGGTTTAGATTTGGGGTTAGGTTTATATTTGGGGTTAAGGGTTGGGGTTAGGGGTTGGGGTTAGGGGTTGGGGTTAGGGGTTGGGGTTAGGTTTGATTTGGGGTTAGGTTTGGATTTGGGATTAGGTTTAGATTCGGGGTTAGGGGTTGGGGTTAGGTTTAGATTTGGGGTTAGGTTTAGATTTGGGGTTAGGAGTTGGGGTTAGGTTTAGATTTGGGGTTAGGTTTAGATTTGGGGTTAGGGGTTGGGGTTAGGTTTAGATTTGGGGTTAGGGCTTGGGGTTAGGTTTAGATTTGGGGTTAGGTTTAGATTTGGGGTTTAGATTTGGGGTTATTTTTAGATTTGGGTTTAGGGGTTGGGGTTAGGGGTTGGGGTTAGGTTTAGATTTGGGGTTAGGGGTTGGGGTTAGGTTTAGATTTGGGGTTAGGGCTTGGGGTTAGGTTTAGATTTGAGGTTAGGTTTAGATTTGGGGTTGGGGTTGGGGTTATGGGTTGGGCTTAGGTTTAGATTTGGGGTTAGGGGTTGGGATTAGGTTTAGATTTGGGAGTAGGTTTAGATTTGGGGTTAGGGGTTGAGGTTAGGTTTAGATTTAGCGTTAGGTTTAGATTTGGGGTTAGGGGTTGGGGTTAGGGGTTGGGGTTAGGTTACATTTGGGGTTAGGGGTTGGGGTTCGGGGTTGGGGTTAAGGGTTGGGGTTAGGTTTAGATTTGGGGTTAGGGGTTGGGATTAGGTTTAGATTTGGGAGTAGGTTTAGATTTGGGGTTAGGTTTAGATTTGGGTTTAGGGGTTGGGGTTAGGGGTTAGGGTTAGGTTTAGATTTGGGGTTAGGGGTTGGGGTTAGGGGTTGGGGTCAGGGGATTGGGTTAGCTTTAGATTTGGGGTTAGGTTTAGATTTGGGGTTAGGTTTATATTTGGGGATAAGGGTTGGGGTTAGGGGTTGGGGTTAGGGGTTGGGGTTAGGTGTGATTTGGGGTTAGGTTTGGAATTGGGGTTAGGGGTTGGGGTTTTGTTTAAATTTGGGGTTATGTTTAAATTTGGGGTTAGGGTTTGGGGTTAGGTTTAGATTTGGGATTAGGTTTAGATTCGGGGTTAGGGGTTGGGCTTAGGTTTAGATTTGGGGTTAGGTTTAGATTTGGGGTTAGGGGTTGGGGTTACGTTTAGATTTGGGGTTAGGGCTTGGGGTTAGGTTTAGATTTGGGGTTAGGTTTAGATTTAGGGATGGGGTTGGGGTTAGGGTTTGGGGTTAGGTTTAGATTTGGGGTTAGGGGTTGGGGTTAGGGGTTGGGGTTAGGGTTTAGATTTGGGGTTATGTTGAAATTTGGGGTTAGGGGTTGGGGTTAGGTTTAGATTTGGGATTAGATTTGGATTCGGGGTTAGGGGTTGGGGTTAGGTTTGGATTTGGGGTTAGGTTTAGATTGGGGGTTAGGAGTTGGGGTTAGGTTTAGATTTGGGGTTAGGTTTAGATTTGGGGTTAGGGGTTGAGGTTAGGTTTAGATTTACCGTTAGGTTTAGATTTGCGGTTAGGGACTGGGGTTAGGGGTTGGGGTTAAGTTTAGATTTGGGGTTAGGGCTTGGGGTTAGGTTTAGATTTGGGGTTAGGTTTAGATTTGGGGTTGGGGTTGGGGTTAGGGGTTGGGGTTAGGTTTAGATTTGGGGTTAGGGGTTGGGGTTAGGGGTTGGGGTTAGGTTACATTTGGGGTTAGGGGTTGGGGTTCGGGGTTGGGGTTAGGGGTTGGGGTTAGATTTAGATTTGGGAGTAGGTTTAGATTTGGGGTTAGGTTTAGATTTGGGGTTAGGGGTTTGGGTTAGCTTTAGATTTGGGGTTAGGTTTAGATTTGGGGTTAGGTTTATATTTGGGGATAAGGGTTGGGGTTAGGGGTTGGGGTTAGGGGTTGGGGTTAGGTGTGATTTGGGGTTAGGTTTGGATTTGGGGTTAGGGGTTGGGGTTTTGTTTAGATTTGGGGTTATGTTTAAATTTGGGGTTAGGGTTTGGGGTTAGGTTTAGATTTGGGATTAGATTTAGATTCAGGGTTAGGGGTTGGGGTTAGGTTTAGACTTGGGGTTAGGGGTTTGGATTAGGTTTAGATTTGGGAGTAGGTTTAGATTTGGGGTTAGGGGTTGAGGTTAGGTTTAGATTTAGCGTTAGGTTTAGATTTGGGGTTAGGGGTTGGGGTTAGGGGTTGGGGTTAGGTTACATTTGGGGTTAGGGGTTGGGGTTCGGGGTTGGGGTTAGGGGTTGGGGTTAGGTTTAGATTTGGGAGTAGGTTTAGATTTGGGGTTAGGTTTAGATTTGGGGTTAGGGGTTGGGGTTAGGGGTTGGGGTCAGGGGTTTGGGTTAGCTTTAGATTTGGGGTTAGGTTTAGATTTGGGGTTAGGTTTAGATTTGGGGATAAGGGTTGGGGTTAGGGGTTGGGGTTAGGGGTTGGGGTTAGGTGTGATTTGGGGTTAGGTTTGGATTTGGGGTTAGGGGTTGGGGTTTTGTTTAGATTTGGGGTTATGTTTAAATTTGGGGTTAGGGTTTGGGGTTAGGTTTAGATTTGGGATTAGATTTAGATTCAGGGTTAGGGGTTGGGGTTAGGTTTAGACTTGGGGTTAGGTTTCGATTTGGGCTTAGGAGTTGGGGTTAGGTTTAGATTTGGGGTTAGGTTTAGATTTGGGGTTAGGGGTTGAGGTTAGGTTTAGATTTAGCGTTAGGTTTAGATTTGGGGTTAGGGGTTGGGGTTAGGTTTAGATTTGGGGTTAGGGCTTGGGGTTAGGTTTAGATTTGGGGTTAGGTTTAGATTTAGGGTTGGGGTTGGGGTTAGGGGTTGGGGTTAGGTTTAGATTTGGGGTTAGGGGTTGGGGTTAGGGGTTGGGGTTAGGTTTACATTAGGGGTTAGGCGTTGGGGTTCGGGGTTGGGGTTAGGGGTTGGGGTTAGGTTTAGATTTAAGGTTAGGGGTTGGGATTAGGTTTAGATTTGGGTTTAGGGGTTGGGGTTAGGGGTTGGGGTTAGATTTAGATTTGGGGTTAGGGGTTGGGATTAGGTTTAGATTTGGGAGTAGGTTTAGATTTGGGGTTAGGGGTTGAGGTTAGGTTTAGATTTAGCGTTAGGTTTAGATTTGGGGTTAGGGGTTGGGGTTAGGGGTTGGGGTTAGGTTACATTTGGGGTTAGGGGTTGGGGTTCGGGGTTGGGGTTAGGGGTTGGGGTTAGATTTAGATTTGGGTGTAGGTTTAGATTTGGGGTTAGGTTTAGATTTGGGTTTAGGGGTTGGGGTTAGGGGTTAGGGTTAGGTTTAGATTTGGGGTTAGGGGTTGGGGTTAGGGGTTGGGGTCAGGGGATTGGGTTAGCTTTAGATTTGGGGTTAGGTTTAGATTTGGGGTTAGGTTTATATTTGGGGATAAGGGTTGGGGTTAGGGGTTGGGGTTAGGGGTTGGGGTTAGGTGTGATTTGGGGTTAGGTTTGGAATTGGGGTTAGGGGTTGGGGTTTTGTTTAAATTTGGGGTTATGTTTAAATTTGGGGTTAGGGTTTGGGGTTAGGTTTAGATTTGGGATTAGGTTTAGATTCGGGGTTAGGGGTTGGGCTTAGGTTTAGATTTGGGGTTAGGTTTAGATTTGGGGTTAGGGGTTGGGGTTACTTTTAGATTTGGGGTTAGGGCTTGGGGTTAGGTTTAGATTTGGGGTTAGGTTTAGATTTAGGGATGGGGTTGGGGTTAGGGTTTGGGGTTAGGTTTAGATTTGGGGTTAGGGGTTGGGGTTAGGGGTTGGGGTTAGGGTTTAGATTTGGGGTTATGTTGAAATTTGGGGTTAGGGGTTGGGGTTAGGTTTAGATTTGGGATTAGGTTTGGATTCGGGGTTAGGGGTTGGGGTTAGGTTTGGATTTGGGGTTAGGTTTAGATTGGGGGTTAGGAGTTGGGGTTAGGTTTAGATTTGGGGTTAGGTTTAGATTTGGGGTTAGGGGTTGGGGTTAGGGGTTGGGGTCAGGGGTTTGGGTTAGCTTTAGATTTGGGTTTAGGTTTAGATTTGGGGTTAGGTTTATATTTCGGGATAAGGGTTGGGGTTAGGGGTTGGGGTTAGGGGTTGGGGTTAGGTGTGATTTGGGGTTAGGTTTGGATTTGGGGTTAGGGGTTGGGGTTTTGTTTAGTTTTGGGGTTATGTTTAAATTTGGGGTTAGGGTTTGGGGTTAGGTTTAGATTTGGGATTAGATTTAGATTCAGGGTTAGGGGTTGGGGTTAGGTTTAGATTTGGGGTTAGGTTTAGATTTGGGGTTAGGAGTTGGGGTTAGGTTTAGATTTGGGGTTAGGTTTAGATTTAGGGTTGGGGTTGGGGTTAGGCGTTGGGGTTAGGTTTAGATTTGGGGTTAGGGGTTGGGGTTAGGGGTTGGGGTTAGGTTTACATTAGGGGTTAGGGGTTGGGGTTCGGGGTTGGGGTTAGGGGTTGGGGTTAGGTTTAGATTTGGGGTTAGGGGTTGGGATTTGGTTTAGATTTGGGTTTAGGTTTATATTTGGGGTTTAGATTTGGGGTTAGGTTTAGATTTGGGTTTAGGGGTAGGGGTTAGGGGTTTGGGGTTAGGTTTAGATTTGGGGTTAGGGGTTGGGGTTAGGGGTTGGGGTTAGGTTTAGATTTGGGGTTAGATTTCGATTTGGGGTTAGGGGTTGGGGTTAGGTTTATATTTGGGGTTAGGTTTAGATTTGGGGTTAGGTTTAGGTTTGGGTTTAGGGGTTGGGGTTAGGTTTAGATTTGGGGTTAGGTTTAGATTTGGGGTTAGGGGTTGAGGTTAGGTTTAGATTTGGGGTTAGGTTTAGATTTAGGGTTAGGTTTAGATTTAGGTTTAGGTGTTGGGGTTAGGTTTAGATTTGGGGTTAGGTTTAGATTTGGGGTTTAGATTTGGGGTTAGGTTTAGATTTGGGGTTAGGTTTAGATTTGGGGCTAGGGTTTGGGGTTAGGTTTAGATTTGGGGTTAGGTTTAGATTTGGGGTTAGGGGTTGGGGTTAGATTTATATTTGGGGTTAGGTTTAGATTTGGGGTTAGAATTTGGGGTTAGGTTTAGATTTGGGGTTAGGTTTAGATTTGGGGTTAGGGGTTGGGGTTACGTTTAGATTTGGGGTTAGGTTTAGATTTGGGATTTTGATTTGGGGTTAGTTTTAGATTTAAGGTTAGGTTTAGATTTGGGTTTAGGGGTTGGGGTTAGGGGTTGGGGTTAGGTTTAGATTTGGGGTTAGGGGTTGGGGTTAGGTTTACATTTGGGGTTCTGATTTGGGGTTAGGTTTACATTTAAGGTTAGGTTTAGATTTGGGGTTAGGGTTTGGGGTTAGGGGTTGGGGTTAGGTTTAGATTTGGGGTTAGGGGTTGGGGTTAGGTTTAGATTTGGGGTTAGGGGTTGGGGTTAGAGGTTGGGGTTAGCTTTAGATTTGGGGTTAGGGGTTGGGGTTTGCTTTGCGCGACTAGGTCTGCGGAGAGAAGGGACAAGCTCGTGAAGAGATGCCCTGCTATTCTTTCGCCTTATGGCATCATGTGTTTCGTTCCTCTTGGAGATCGATTGTTAAACGTCTTTCCTAGGGCGACTGTGAAGCATTTGCCAGCGGAGGAGAAGGAGCACGGAGCAGCATTCAGTACTGCCTATGAGTGTCTTTGCTACCCTACTAGCGGAGCTCCAAGAACAGGCACACATCTTCAGGTACCTTCCAAATGTGGATTCCCCTGCAGCCCCGTAGGCGGGCGTGCAGTACGCCAACCATCAATGGAGGTTTTTCCCCTCAAGCCTGTCAGGACGTTGCTCGTCCGTCTTTCCCTCAATACATGGGAGTAGGCGCGCTTGCGGATGTGTGCGTGTGTGTGGCCACGCGTTTGCTTAGGCATCAGTGTGTGAAAAGGTAGGTGCTTTTCTCTAGCTGCGTGTGCGTGCACGTGGTGCTGGGTGCACATCCCTGGGTGCTCGTGGGAAGGTTTCTGCATGGTTTTCGCTGAGGAATCGTGTGTGTGCACATGGACAAAGAGAAGGCGCAGCAACCAGGTTCCAGCGCCGAAGAAGGCAAAAGGCAAGGTTTCCGGCGCTATCTCCTTCTCTCCGCAGACCTAGTCGCGCAAAGCAAGCCGCTAAGCCGGCGACCGGCAAGAGAGCTACAACGAAGCATGCCGAACGGAGAAAATAGCAGCACCTCATCTGTTCACACCTTGTTTCTGCCATGTGCTTGAACGCCAAGACGTTCGCGCTTCTGTGAGATGAAAGACGTCCTTCTGCATATGTGCTTGCTCACACCGGTGCACTTGTTAGTGTATCCATTCAGTCCTGGGCTGCGGGGCATTCAGAAGTGGCTCTGTGGAGACGTCTGCATAGAGGCAGCTGTCAGAACACGCACACTCGATTGTTCACCAAAACATATGCAGACGCGTCCTTAGCCTGTAGATTTGGATGCACAGAGTTCCCTGTGTTCGCAAGAGACAAGGGAATCGCGTCTGTACGCACAGAAGCAATAGCGGACCGTTTCCCTCGGAGTGAACGCGAAGAGCCGTCTATGTACTCGCAGACACGGGAACGTGCCTCAATGCGGTCACAGAGGCAGCAGCTTTTGCACAGATGCTCTGGTGATTCTGGCACTTTCCAGGCACACTCCTGAAAGTCGCGCACACTGCTGTTCACTCGCTAAACGACCTCTTGGGAAACACGTCTCCGGTCGATGGACCGCTCAGATTGCTTCTCGTGTAACTGTGAACTGTGTCAGCGCAGGGAATCCGTCTCTGTTGAGCAGATGTCAATCCTGCCTCGCTTTTGCTTTGTTGCCTCTACCAAGATGATTTCCCGTTTCTCTCTTCACTGGAGCACACAGACACAGCCAACGCACATCAAGTGTCAAGAGACACGCTCTGCTGAGCTCAACGCTTGTGCAGATGCACATGTGCGACGAAGTCAACACACGTGCTTGTGGAGAGAAAGAAAGGGACTCCCAGGCGTGTGGAGCGACGGGGAGAAAGAGCGGGCACTGAGGAACACAGTTTCAAACAGACTGTCTCCACACAAACAGGCACCTGTCTGCAGGTATCCTAGATCTTGATTCTTGAACTTGAGGAAACACGCGTCTGAGCAAAACTCCCAAACGCTTCCAGGAAAGACACACGCTCTCCCACAAGCACACAAGTGTTTGCCCTCAGCTATAGATCAGGGACAAGCTTGTGAAGAGATGCCCTGCTATTCTTTCGCCTTATGGCATCATGTGTTTCGTTCCTCTTGGAGATCGATTGTTAAACGTCTTTCCTAGGGCGACTGTGAAGCATTTGCCAGCGGAGGAGAAGGAGCACGGAGCAGCATTCAGTACTGCCTACGAGTGTCTTTGCTACCCTACTAGCGGAGCTCCAAGAACAGGCACACATCTTCAGGTACCTTCCAAATGTGGATTCCCCTGCAGCCCCGTAGGCGGGCGTGCAGTACGCCAACCATCAACGGACGTTTTTCCCCTCAAGCCTGTCAGGACGTTGCTCGTCCGTCTTTCCCTCAATAGATGGGAGTAGGCGCGCTTGCGGATGTGTGCGTGTGTGTGGCCACGCGTTTGCTTAGGCATCAGTGTGTGAAAAGGTAGGTGCTTTTCTCTAGCTGCGTGTGCGTGCACGTGGTGCTGGGTGCACATCCCTGGGTGCTCGTGGGAAGGTTTCTGCATGGTTTTCGCTGAGGAATCGTGTGTGTGCACATGGACAAAGAGAAGGCGCAGCAACCAGGTTCCAGCGCCGAAGAAGGCAAAAGGCAAGGTTTCCGGCGCTATCTCCTTCTCTCCGCAGACCTAGTCGCGCAAAGCAAGCCGCTAAGCCGGCGACCGGCAAGAGAGCTACAACGAAGCATGCCGAACGGAGAAAATAGCAGCAGCTCATCTGTTCACACCTTGTTTCTGCCATGTGCTTGAACGCCAAGACGTTCGCGCTTCTGTGAGATGAAAGACGTCCTTCTGCATATGTGGTTGCTCACACCGGTGCACTTGTTAGTGTATCCATTCAGTCCTGGGCTACGGGGCATTCAGAAGTGGCTCTGTGGAGACGTCTGCATAGAGGCAGCTGTCAGAACACGCACACTCGATTGTTCACCAAAACATATGCAGACGCGTCCTTAGCCTGTAGATTTGGATGCACAGAGTTCCCTGTGTTCGCAAGAGACAAGGGAATCGCGTCTGTACGCACAGAAGCAGTAGCGGACCGTTTCCCTCGGAGTGAACGCGAAGAGCCGTCTATGTACTCGCAGACACGGGAACGTGCCTCAATGCGGTCACAGAGGCAGCAGCTTTTGCACAGATGCTCTGGTGATTCTGGCACTTTCCAGGCACACTCCTGAAAGTCGCGCACACTGCTGTTCACTCGCTAAACGACCTCTTGGGAAACACGTCTCCGGTCGATGGACCGCTCAGATTGCTTCTCGTGTAACTGTGAACTGTGTCAGCGCAGGGAATCCGTCTCTGTTGAGCAGATGTCAATCCTGCCTCGCTTTTGCTTTGTTGCCTCTACCAAGATGATTTCCCGTTTCTCTCTTCACTGGAGCACGCAGACACAGCCAACGCACATCAAGTGTCAAGAGACACGCTCTGCTGAGCTCAACGCTTGTGCAGATGCACATGTGCGACGAAGTCAACACACGTGCTTGTGGAGAGAAAGAAAGGGACTCCCAGGCGTGTGGAGCGACGGGGAGAAAGAGCGGGCGCTGAGGAACACAGTTTCAAACAGACTGTCTCCACACAAACAGGCACCTGTCTGCAGGTATCCTAGATCTTGATTCTTGAACTTGAGGAAACACGCGTCTGAGCAAAACTCCCAAACGCTTCCAGGAAAGACACACGCTCTCCCACAAGCACACAAGTGTTTGCCCTCAGCTATAGATCAGGGACAAGCTTGTGAAGAGATGCCCTGCTATTCTTTCGCCTTATGGCATCATGTGTTTCGTTCCTCTTGGAGATCGATTGTTAAACGTCTTTCCTAGGGCGACTGTGAAGCATTTGCCAGCGGAGGAGAAGTAGCACGGAGCAGCATTCAGTACTGCCTACGAGTGTCTTTGCTACCCTACTAGCGGAGCTCCAAGAACAGGCACACATCTTCAGGTACCTTCCAAATGTGGATTCCCCTGCAGCCCCGTAGGCGGGCGTGCAGTACGCCAACCATCAACGGACGTTTTTCCCCTCAAGCCTGTCAGGACGTTGCTCGTCCGTCTTTCCCTCAATAGATGGGAGTAGGCGCGCTTGCGGATGTGTGCGTGTGTGTGGCCACGCGTTTGTTTAGGCATCAGTGTGTGAAAAGGTAGGTGCTTTTCTCTAGCTGCGTGTGCGTGCACGTGGTGCTGGGTGCACATCCCTGGGTGCTCGTGGGAAGGTTTCTGCATGGTTTTCGCTGAGGAATCGTGTGTGTGCACATGGACAAAGAGAAGGCGCAGCAACCAGGTTCCAGCGCCGAAGAAGGCAAAAGGCAAGGTTTCCGGCGCTATCTCCTTCTCTCCGCAGACCTAGTCGCGCAAAGCAAGCCGCTAAGCCGGCGACCGGCAAGAGAGCTACAACGAAGCATGCCGAACGGAGAAAATAGCAGCAGCTCATCTGTTCACACCTTGTTTCTGCCATGTGCTTGAACGCCAAGACGTTCGCGCTTCTGTGAGATGAAAGACGTCCTTCTGCATATGTGCTTGCTCACACCGGTGCACTTGTTAGTGTATCCATTCAGTCCTGGGCTGCGGGGCATTCAGAAGTGGCTCTGTGGAGACGTCTGCATAGAGGCAGCTGTCAGAACACGCACACTCGATTGTTCACCAAAACATATGCAGACGCGTCCTTAGCCTGTAGATTTGGATGCACAGAGTTCCCTGTGTTCGCAAGAGACAAGGGAATCGCGTCTGTACGCACAGAAGCAAAAGCGGACCGTTTCCCTCGGAGTGAACGCGAAGAGCCGTCTATGTACTCGCAGACACGGGAACGTGCCTCAATGCGGTCACAGAGGCAGCAGCTTTTGCACAGATGCTCTGGTGATTCTGGCACTTTACAGGCACACTCCTGAAAGTCGCGCACACTGCTGTTCACTCGCTAAACGACCTCTTGGGAAACACGTCTCCGGTCGATGGACCGCTCAGATTGCTTCTCGTGTAACTGTGAACTGTGTCAGCGCATGGAATCCGTCTCTGTTGAGCAGATGTCAATCCTGCCTCGCTTTTGCTTTGTTGCCTCTACCAAGATGATTTCGCGTTTGTCTCTTCACTGGAGCAGGCAGACACAGCCAACGCACATCAAGTGTCAGGAGACACGCTCTGCTGAGCTCAACGCTTGTGCAGATGCACATGTGCGACGAAGTCAACACACGTGCTTGTGGAGAGAAAGAAAGGGACTCCCAGGCATGTGGAGCGACGGGGAGAAAGAGCGGGCGCTGAGGAACACAGTTTCAAACAGACTGTCTCCACACAAACAGGCACCTGTCTGCAGGTATCCTAGATCTTGATTCTTGAACTTGAGGAAACACGCGTCTGAGCAAAACTCCCAAACGCTTCCAGGAAAGACACAGGCTCTCCCACAAGCACACAAGTGCTTGCCCTCAGCTATAGATCAGGGACAAGCTTGTGAAGAGATGCCCTGCTATTCTTTCGCCTTATGGCATCATGTGTTTCGTTCCTCTTGGAGATCGATTGTTAAACGTCTTTCCTAGGGCGACTGTGAAGCATTTGCCAGCGGAGGAGAAGTAGCACGGAGCAGCATTCAGTACTGCCTACGAGTGTCTTTGCTACCCTACTAGCAGAGCTCCAAGAACAGGCACACATCTTCAGGTACCTTCCAAATGTGGATTCCCCTGCAGCCCCGTAGGCGGGCGTGCAGTACGCCAACCATCAACGGACGTTTTTCCCCTCAAGCCTGTCAGGACGTTGCTCGTCCGTCTTTCCCTCAATAGATGGGAGTAGGCGCGCTTGCGGATGTGTGCGTGTGTGTGGCCACGCGTTTGCTTAGGCATCAGTGTGTGAAAAGGTAGGTGCTTTTCTCTAGCTGCGTGTGCGTGCACGTGGTGCTGGGTGCACATCCCTGGGTGCTCGTGGGAAGGTTTCTGCATGGTTTTCGCTGAGGAATCGTGTGTGTGCACATGGACAAAGAGAAGGCGCAGCAACCAGGTTCCAGCGCCGAAGAAGGCAAAAGGCAAGGTTTCCGGCGCTATCTCCTTCTCTCCGCAGACCTAGTCGCGCAAAGCAAGCCGCTAAGCCGGCGACCGGCAAGAGAGCTACAACGAAGCATGCCGAACGGAGAAAATAGCAGCACCTCATCTGTTCACACCTTGTTTCTGCCATGTGCTTGAACGCCAAGACGTTCGCGCTTCTGTGAGATGAAAGACGTCCTTCTGCATATGTGCTTGCTCACACCGGTGCACTTGTTAGTGTATCCATTCAGTCCTGGGCTGCGGGGCATTCAGAAGTGGCTCTGTGGAGACGTCTGCATAGAGGCAGCTGTCAGAACACGCACACTCGATTGTTCACCAAAACATATGCAGACGCGTCCTTAGCCTGTAGATTTGGATGCACAGAGTTCCCTGTGTTCGCAAGAGACAAGGGAATCGCGTCTGTACGCACAGAAGCAATAGCGGACCGTTTCCCTCGGAGTGAACGCGAAGAGCCGTCTATGTACTCGCAGACACGGGAACGTGCCTCAATGCGGTCACAGAGGCAGCAGCTTTTGCACAGATGCTCTCGTGATTCTGGCACTTTCCGGGCACACTCCGGAAAGTCGCGCACACTGCTGTTCACTCGCTAAACGACCTCTTGGGAAACACGTCTCCGGTCGATGGACCGCTCAGATTGCTTCTCGTGTAACTGTGAACTGTGTCAGCGCAGGGAATCCGTCTCTGTTGAGCAGATGTCAATCCTGCCTCGCTTTTGCTTTGTTGCCTCTACCAAGATGATTTCCCGTTTCTCTCTTCACTGGAGCACGCAGACACAGCCAACGCACATCAAGTGTCAAGAGACACGCTCTGCTGAGCTCAACGCTTGTGCAGATGCACATGTGCGACGAAGTCAACACACGTGCTTGTGGAGACAAAGAAAGGGACTCCCTGGCGTGTGGAGCGACGGGGAGAAAGAGCGGGCGCTGAGGAACACAGTTTCAAACAGACTGTCTCCACACAAACAGGCACCTGTCTGCAGGTATCCTAGATCTTGATTCTTGAACTTGAGGAAACACGCGTCTGAGCAAAACTCCCAAACGCTTCCAGGAAAGACACACGCTCTCCCACAAGCACACAAGTGTTTGCCCTCAGCTATAGATCAGGGACAAGCTTGTGAAGAGATGCCCTGCTATTCTTTCGCCTTATGGCATCATGTGTTTCGTTCCTCTTGGAGATCGATTGTTAAACGTCTTTCCTAGGGCGACTGTGAAGCATTTGCCAGCGGAGGAGAAGGAGCACGGAGCAGCATTCAGTACTGCCTACGAGTGTCTTTGCTACCCTACTAGCGGAGCTCCAAGAACAGGCACACATCTTCAGGTACCTTCCAAATGTGGATTCCCCTGCAGCCCCGTAGGCGGGCGTGCAGTACGCCAACCATCAACGGACGTTTTTCCCCTCAAGCCTGTCAGGACGTTGCTCGTCCGTCTTTCCCTCAATAGATGGGAGTAGGCGCGCTTGCGGATGTGTGCGTGTGTGTGGCCACGCGTTTGCTTAGGCATCAGTGTGTGAAAAGGTAGGTGCTTTTCTCTAGCTGCGTGTGCGTGCACGTGGTGCTGGGTGCACATCCCTGGGTGCTCGTGGGAAGGTTTCTGCATGGTTTTCGCTGAGGAATCGTGTGTGTGCACATGGACAAAGAGAAGGCGCAGCAACCAGGTTCCAGCGCCGAAGAAGGCAAAAGGCAAGGTTTCCGGCGCTATCTCCTTCTCTCCGCAGACCTAGTCGCGCAAAGCAAGCCGCTAAGCCGGCGACCGGCAAGAGAGCTACAACGAAGCATGCCGAACGGAGAAAATAGCAGCAGCTCATCTGTTCACACCTTGTTTCTGCCATGTGCTTGAACGCCAAGACGTTCGCGCTTCTGTGAGATGAAAGACGTCCTTCTGCATATGTGCTTGCTCACACCGGTGCACTTGTTAGTGTATCCATTCAGTCCTGGGCTGCGGGGCATTCAGAAGTGGCTCTGTGGAGACGTCTGCATAGAGGCAGCTGTCAGAACACGCACACTCGATTGTTCACCAAAACATATGCAGACGCGTCCTTAGCCTGTAGATTTGGATGCACAGAGTTCCCTGTGTTCGCAAGAGACAAGGGAATCGCGTCTGTACGCACAGAAGCAATAGCGGACCGTTTCCCTCGGAGTGAACGCGAAGAGCCGTCTATGTACTCGCAGACACGGGAACGTGCCTCAATGCGGTCACAGAGGCAGCAGCTTTTGCACAGATGCTCTGGTGATTCTGGCACTTTCCAGGCACACTCCTGAAAGTCGCGCACACTGCTGTTCACTCGCTAAACGACCTCTTGGGAAACACGTCTCCGGTCGATGGACCGCTCAGATTGCTACTCGTGTAACTGTGAACTGTGTCAGCGCAGGGAATCCGTCTCTGTTGAGCAGATGTCAATCCTGCCTCGGTTTTGCTTTGTTGCCTCTACCAAGATGATTTCCCGTTTCTCTCTTCACTGGAGCACGCAGACACAGCCAACGCACATCAAGTGTCAAGAGACACGCTCTGCTGAGCTCAACGCTTGTGCAGATGCACATGTGCGACGAAGTCAAAACACGTGCTTGTGGAGAGAAAGAAAGGGACTCCCAGGCGTGTGGAGCGACGGGGAGAAAGAGCGGGCGCTGAGGAACACAGTTTCAAACAGACTGTCTCCACACAAACAGGCACCTGTCTGCAGGTATCCTAGATCTTGATTCTTGAACTTGAGGAAACACGCGTCTGAGCAAAACTCCCAAACGCTTCCAGGAAAGACACACGCTCTCCCACAAGCACACAAGTGTTTGCCCTCAGCTATAGATCAGGGACAAGCTTGTGAAGAGATGCCCTGCTATTCTTTCGCCTTATGGCATCATGTGTTTCGTTCCTCTTGGAGATCGATTGTTAAACGTCTTTCCTAGGGCGACTGTGTAGCATTTGCCAGCGGAGGAGAAGGAGCACGGAGCAGCATTCAGTACTGCCTACGAGTGTCTTTGCTACCCTACTAGCGGAGCTCCAAGAACAGGCACACATCTTCAGGTACCTTCCAAATGTGGATTCCCCTGCAGCCCCGTAGGCGGGCGTGCAGTACGCCAACCATCAACGGACGTTTTTCCCCTCAAGCCTGTCAGGACGTTGCTCGTCCGTCTTTCCCTCAATAGATGGGAGTAGGCGCGCTTGCGGATGTGTGCGTGTGTGTGGCCACGCGTTTGCTTAGGCATCAGTGTGTGAAAAGGTAGGTGCTTTTCTCTAGCTGCGTGTGCGTGCACGTGGTGCTGGGTGCACATCCTTGGGTGCTCGTGGGAAGGTTTCTGCATGGTTTTCGCTGAGGAATCGTGTGTGTGCACATGGACAAAGAGAAGGCGCAGCAACCAGGTTCCAGCGCCGAAGAAGGCAAAAGGCAAGGTTTCCGGCGCTATCTCCTTCTCTCCGCAGACCTAGTCGCGCAAAGCAAGCCGCTAAGCCGGCGACCGGCAAGAGAGCTACAACGAAGCATGCCGAACGGAGAAAATAGCAGCAGCTCATCTGTTCACACCTTGTTTCTGCCATGTGCTTGAACGCCAAGACGTTCGCGCTTCTGTGAGATGAAAGACGTCCTTCTGCATATGTGCTTGCTCACACCGGTGCACTTGTTAGTGTATCCATTCAGTCCTGGGCTGCGGGGCATTCAGAAGTGGCTCTGTGGAGACGTCTGCATAGAGGCAGCTGTCAGAACACGCACACTCGATTGTTCACCAAAACATATGCAGACGCGTCCTTAGCCTGTAGATTTGGATGCACAGAGTTCCCTGTGTTCGCAAGAGACAAGGGAATCGCGTCTGTACGCACAGAAGCAATAGCGGACCGTTTCCCTCGGAGTGAACGCGAAGAGCCGTCTATGTACTCGCAGACACGGGAACGTGCCTCAATGCGGTCACAGAGGCAGCAGCTTTTGCACAGATGCTCTCGTGATTCTGGCACTTTCCAGGCACACTCCGGAAAGTCGCGCACACTGCTGTTCACTCGCTAAACGACCTCTTGGGAAACACGTCTCCGGTCGATGGACCGCTCAGATTGCTACTCGTGTAACTGTGAACTGTGTCAGCGCAGGGAATCCGTCTCTGTTGAGCAGATGTCAATCCTGCCTCGCTTTTGCTTTGTTGCCTCTACCAAGATGATTTCCCGTTTCTCTCTTCACTGGAGCAGGCAGACACAGCCAACGCACATCAAGTGTCAAGAGACACGCTCTGCTGAGCTCAACGCTTGTGCAGATGCACATGTGCGACGAAGTCAACACACGTGCTTGTGGAGACAAAGAAAGGGACTCCCTGGCGTGTGGAGCGACGGGGAGAAAGAGCGGGCGCTGAGGAACACAGTTTCAAACAGACTGTCTCCACACAAACAGGCACCTGTCTGCAGGTATCCTAGATCTTGATTCTTGAACTTGAGGAAACACGCGTCTGAGCAAAACTCCCAAACGCTTCCAGGAAAGACACACGCTCTCCCACAAGCACACAAGTGTTTGCCCTCAGCTATAGATCAGGGACAAGCTTGTGAAGAGATGCATATGTTTTGGTGAACAATCGAGTGTGCGTGTTCTGACAGCTGCCTCTATGCAGACGTCTCCACAGAGCCACTTCTGAATGCCCCGCAGCCCAGGACTGAATGGACACACTAACAAGTGCACCGGTGTGAGCAACCACATATGCAGAAGGACGTCTTTCATCTCACAGAAGCGCGAACGTCTTGGCGTTCAAGCACATGGCAGAAACAAGGTGTGAACAGATGAGCTGCTGCTATTTTCTCCGTTCGGCATGCTTCGTTGTAGCTCTCTTGCCGGTCGCCGGCTTAGCGGCTTGCTTTGCGCGACTAGGTCTGCGGAGAGAAGGAGATAGCGCCGGAAACCTTGCCTTTTGCCTTCTTCGGCGCTGGAACCTGGTTGCTGCGCCTTCTCTTTGTCCATGTGCACACACACGATTCCTCAGCGAAAACCATGCAGAAACCTTTCCACGAGCACCCAGGGATGTGCACCCAGCACCACGTGCACGCACACGCAGCTAGAGAAAAGCACCTACCTTTTCACACACTGATGCCTAAGCAAACGCGTGGCCACACACACGCACACATCCGCAAGCGCGCCTACTCCCATCTATTGAGGGAAAGACGGACGAGCAACGTCCTGACAGGCTTGAGGGGAAAAACGTCCGTTGATGGTTGGCGTACTGCACGCCCGCCTACGGGGCTGCAGGGGAATCCACATTTGGAAGGTACCTGAAGATGTGTGCCTGTTCTTGGAGCTCCGCTAGTAGGGTAGCAAAGACACTCGTAGGCAGTACTGAATGCTGCTCCGTGCTCCTTCTCCTCCGCTGGCAAATGCTTCACAGTCGCCCTAGGAAAGACGTTTAACAATCGATCTCCAAGAGGAACGAAACACATGATGCCATAAGGCGAAAGAATAGCAGGGCATCTCTTCACAAGCTTGTCCCTGATCTATAGCTGAGGGCAAACACTTGTGTGCTTGTGGGAGAGCGTGTGTCTTTCCTGGAAGCGTTTGGGAGTTTTGCTCAGACGCGTGTTTCCTCAAGTTCAAGAATCAAGATCTAGGATACCTGCAGACAGGTGCCTGTTTGTGTGGAGACAGTCTGTTTGAAACTGTGTTCCTCAGCGCCCGCTCTTTCTCCCCGTCGCTCCACACGCCTGGGAGTCCCTTTCTTTCTCTCCACAAGCACGTGTGTTGACTTCGTCGCACATGTGCATCTGCACAAGCGTTGAGCTCAGCAGAGTGTGTCTCTTGACCCTTGATGTGCGTTGGCTGTGTCTGCGTGCTCCAGTGAAGAGAGAAACGGGAAATCATCTTGGTAGAGGCAACAAAGCAAAAGCGAGGCAGGATTGACATCTGCTCAACAGAGACGGATTCCCTGCGCTGACACAGTTCACAGTTACACGAGAAGCAATCTGAGCGGTCCATCGACCGGAGACGTGTTTCCCAAGAGGTCGTTTAGCGAGTGAACAGCAGTGTGCGCGACTTTCAGGAGTGTGCCTGGAAAGTGCCAGAATCACCAGAGCATCTGTGCAAAAGCTGCTGCCTCTGTGACCGCATTGAGGCACGTTCCCGTGTCTGCGAGTACATAGACGGCTCTTCGCGTTCACTCCGAGGGAAACGGTCCGCTATTGCTTCTGTGCGTACAGACGCGATTCCCTTGTCTCTTGCGAACACAGGGAACTCTGTGCATCCAAATCTACAGGCTAAGGACGCGTCTGCATATGTTTTGGTGAACAATCGAGTGTGCGTGTTCTGACAGCTGCCTCTATGCAGACGTCTCCACAGAGCCACTTCTGAATGCCCCGCAGCCCAGGACTGAATGGACACACTAACAAGTGCACCGGTGTGAGCAACCACATATGCAGAAGGACGTCTTTCATCTCACAGAAGCGCGAACGTCTTGGCGTTCAAGCACATGGCAGAAACAAGGTGTGAACAGATGAGCTGCTGCTATTTTCTCCGTTCGGCATGCTTCGTTGTAGTTCTCTTGCCGGTCGCCGGCTTAGCGGCTTGCTTTGCGCGACTAGGTCTGCGGAGAGAAGGAGATAGCGCCGGAAACCTTGCCTTTTGCCTTCTTCGGCGCTGGAACCTGGTTGCTGCGCCTTCTCTTTGTCCATGTGCACACACACGATTCCTCAGCGAAAACCATGCAGAAACCTTTCCACGAGCACCCAGGGATGTGCACCCAGCACCACGTGCACGCACACGCAGCTAGAGAAAAGCACCTACCTTTTCACACACTGATGCCTAAGCAAACGCGTGGCCACACACACGCACACATCCGCAAGCGCGCCTACTCCCATCTATTGAGGGAAAGACGGACGAGCAACGTCCTGACAGGCTTGAGGGGAAAAACGTCCGTTGATGGTTGGCGTACTGCACGCCCGCCTACGGGGCTGCAGGGGAATCCACATTTGGAAGGTACCTGAAGATGTGTGCCTGTTCTTGGAGCTCCGCTAGTAGGGTAGCAAAGACACTCGTAGGCAGTACTGAATGCTGCTCCGTGCTCCTTCTCCTCCGCTGGCAAATGCTTCACAGTCGCCCTAGGAAAGACGTTTAACAATCGATCTCCAAGAGGAACGAAACACATGATGCCATAAGGCGAAAGAATAGCAGGGCATCTCTTCACAAGCTTGTCCCTGATCTATAGCTGAGGGCAAACACTTGTGTGCTTGTGGGAGAGCGTGTGTCTTTCCTGGAAGCGTTTGGGAGTTTTGCTCAGACGCGTGTTTCCTCAAGTTCAAGAATCAAGATCTAGGATACCTGCAGACAGGTGCCTGTTTGTGTGGAGACAGTCTGTTTGAAACTGTGTTCCTCAGCGCCCGCTCTTTCTCCCCGTCGCTCCACACGCCTGGGAGTCCCTTTCTTTCTCTCCACAAGCACGTGTGTTGACTTCGTCGCACATGTGCATCTGCACAAGCGTTGAGCTCAGCAGAGCGTGTCTCTTGACACTTGATGTGCGTTGGCTGTGTCTGCGTGCTCCAGTGAAGAGAGAAACGGGAAATCATCTTGGTAGAGGCAACAAAGCAAAACCGAGGCAGGATTGACATCTGCTCAACAGAGACGGATTCCCTGCGCTGACACAGTTCACAGTTACACGAGAAGCAATCTGAGCGGTCCATCGACCGGAGACGTGTTTCCCAAGAGGTCGTTTAGCGAGTGAACAGCAGTGTGCGCGACTTTCAGGAGTGTGCCTGGAAAGTGCCAGAATCACCAGAGCATCTGTGCAAAAGCTGCTGCCTCTGTGACCGCATTGAGGCACGTTCCCGTGTCTGCGAGTACATAGACGGCTCTTCGCGTTCACTCCGAGGGAAACGGTCCGCTATTGCTTCTGTGCGTACAGACGCGATTCCCTTGTCTCTTGCGAACACAGGGAACTCTGTGCATCCAAATCTACAGGCTAAGGACGCGTCTGCATATGTTTTGGTGAACAATCGAGTGTGCGTGTTCTGACAGCTGCCTCTATGCAGACGTCTCCACAGAGCCACTTCTGAATGCCCCGCAGCCCAGGACTGAATGGACACACTAACAAGTGCACCGGTGTGAGCAACCACATATGCAGAAGGACGTCTTTCATCTCACAGAAGCGCGAACGTCTTGGCGTTCAAGCACATGGCAGAAACAAGGTGTGAACAGATGAGCTGCTGCTATTTTCTCCGTTCGGCATGCTTCGTTGTAGCTCTCTTGCCGGTCGCCGGCTTAGCGGCTTGCTTTGCGCGACTAGGTCTGCGGAGAGAAGGAGATAGCGCCGGAAACCTTGCCTTTTGCCTTCTTCGGCGCTGGAACCTGGTTGCTGCGCCTTCTCTTTGTCCATGTGCACACACACGATTCCTCAGCGAAAACCATGCAGAAACCTTCCCACGAGCACCCAGGGATGTGCACCCAGCACCACGTGCACGCACACGCAGCTAGAGAAAAGCACCTACCTTTTCACACACTGATGCCTAAGCAAACGCGTGGCCACACACACGCACACATCCGCAAGCGCGCCTACTCCCATCTATTGAGGGAAAGACGGACGAGCAACGTCCTGACAGGCTTGAGGGGAAAAACGTCCGTTGATGGTTGGCGTACTGCACGCCCGCCTACGGGGCTGCAGGGGAATCCACATTTGGAAGGTACCTGAAGATGTGTGCCTGTTCTTGGAGCTCCGCTAGTAGGGTAGCAAAGACACTCGTAGGCAGTACTGAATGCTGCTCCGTGCTCCTTCTCCTCCGCTGGCAAATGCTTCACAGTCGCCCTAGGAAAGACGTTTAACAATCGATCTCCAAGAGGAACGAAACACATGATGCCATAAGGCGAAAGAAGAGCAGGGCATCTCTTCACAAGCTTGTCCCTGATCTATAGCTGAGGGCAAACACTTGTGTGCTTGTGGGAGAGCGTGTGTCTTTCCTGGAAGCGTTTGGGAGTTTTGCTCAGATGCGTGTTTCCTCAAGTTCAAGAATCAAGATCTAGGATACCTGCAGACAGGTGCCTGTTTGTGTGGAGACAGTCTGTTTGAAACTGTGTTCCTCAGCGCCCGCTCTTTCTCCCCGTCGCTCCATACGCCTGGGAGTCCCTTTCTTTCTCTCCACAAGCACGTGTGCTGACTTCGTCGCACATGTGCACCTGCACAAGCGTTGAGCTCAGCAGAGCGTGTCTCTTGACACTTGATGTGCGTTGGCTGTGTCTGCCTGCTCCAGTGAAGAGAGAAACGGGAAATCATCTTGGTAGAGGCAACAAAGCAAAACCGAGGCAGGATTGACATCTGCTCAACAGAGACGGATTCCCTGCGCTGACACAGTTCACAGTTACACGAGAAGCAATCTGAGCGGTCCGTCGACGGGAGACGTGTTTCCCAAGAGGTCGTTTAGCGAGTGAACAGCAGTGTGCGCGACTTTCAGGAGTGTGCGTGGAAAGTGCCAGAATCACCAGAGCATCTGTGCAAAAGCTGCTGCCTCTGTGACCGCATTGAGGCACGTTCCCGTGTCTGCGAGTACATAGACGGCTCTTCGCGTTCACTCCGAGGGAAACGGTCCGCTATTGCTTCTGTGCGTACAGACGCGATTCCCTTGTCTCTTGCGAACACAGGGAACTCTGTGCATCCAAATCTACAGGCTAAGGACGCGTCTGCATATGTTTTGGTGAACAATCGAGTGTGCGTGTTCTGACAGCTGCCTCTATGCAGACGTCTCCACAGAGCCACTTCTGAATGCCCCGCAGCCCAGGACTGAATGGACACACTAACAAGTGCACCGGTGTGAGCAACCACATATGCAGAAGGACGTCTTTCATCTCACAGAAGCGCGAACGTCTTGGCGTTCAAGCACATGGCAGAAACAAGGTGTGAACAGATGAGCTGCTGCTATTTTCTCCGTTCGGCATGCTTCGTTGTAGCTCTCTTGCCGGTCGCCGGCTTAGCGGCTTGCTTTGCGCGACTAGGTCTGCGGAGAGAAGGAGATAGCGCCGGAAACCTTGCCTTTTGCCTTCTTCGGCGCTGGAACCTGGTTGCTGCGCCTTCTCTTTGTCCATGTGCGCACACACGATTCCTCAGCGAAAACCATGCAGAAACCTTTCCACGAGCACCCAGGGATGTGCACCCAGCACCACGTGCACGCACACGCAGCTAGAGAAAAGCACCTACCTTTTCACACACTGATGCCTAAGCAAACGCGTGGCCACACACACACACACATCCGCAAGCGCGCCTACTCCCATCTATTGAGGGAAAGACGGACGAGCAACGTCCTGACAGGCTTGAGGGGAAAAACGTCCGTTGATGGTTGGCGTACTGCACGCCCGCCTACGGGGCTGCAGGGGAATCCACATTTGGAAGGTACCTGAAGATGTGTGCCTGTTCTTGGAGCTCCGCTAGTAGGGTAGCAAAGACACTCGTAGGCAGTACTGAATGCTGCTCCGTGCTCCTTCTCCTCCGCTGGCAAATGCTTCACAGTCGCCCTAGGAAAGACGTTTAACAATCGATCTCCAAGAGGAACGAAACACATGATGCCATAAGGCGAAAGAATAGCAGGGCATCTCTTCACAAGCTTGTCCCTGATCTATAGCTGAGGGCAAACACTTGTGTGCTTGTGGGAGAGCGTGTGTCTTTCCTGGAAGCGTTTGGGAGTTTTGCTCAGACGCGTGTTTCCTCAAGTTCAAGAATCAAGATCTAGGATACCTGCAGACAGGTGCCTGTTTGTGTGGAGACAGTCTGTTTGAAACTGTGTTCCTCAGCGCCCGCTCTTTCTCCCCGTCGCTTCACACGCCTGGGAGTCCCTTTCTTTCTCTCCACAAGCACGTGTGTTGACTTCGTCGCACATGTGCATCTGCACAAGCGTTGAGCTCAGCAGAGCGTGTCTCTTGACACTTGATGTGCGTTGGCTGTGTCTGCGTGCTCCAGTGAAGAGAGAAACGGGAAATCATCTTGGTAGAGGCAACAAAGCAAAACCGAGGCAGGATTGACATCTGCTCAACAGAGACGGATTCCCTGCGCTGACACAGTTCACAGTTACACGAGAAGCAATCTGAGCGGTCCATCGACCGGAGACGTGTTTCCCAAGAGGTCGTTTAGCGAGTGAACAGCAGTGTGCGCGACTTTCAGGAGTGTGCCTGGAAAGTGCCAGAATCACCAGAGCATCTGTGCAAAAGCTGCTGCCTCTGTGACCGCGTTGAGGCACGTTCCCGTGTCTGCGAGTACATAGACGGCTCTTCGCGTTCACTCCGAGGGAAACGGTCCGCTATTGCTTCTGTGCGTACAGACGCGATTCCCTTGTCTCTTGCGAACACAGGGAACTCTGTGCATCCAAATCTACAGGCTAAGGACGCGTCTGCATATGTTTTGGTGAACAATCGAGTGTGCGTGTTCTGACAGCTGCCTCTATGCAGACGTCTCCACAGAGCCACTTCTGAATGCCCCGCAGCCCAGGACTGAATGGACACACTAACAAGTGCACCGGTGTGAGCAACCACATATGCAGAAGGACGTCTTTCATCTCACAGAAGCGCGAACGTCTTGGCGTTCAAGCACATGGCAGAAACAAGGTGTGAACAGATGAGCTGCTGCTATTTTCTCCGTTCGGCATGCTTCGTTGTAGCTCTCTTGCCGGTCGCCGGCTTAGCGGCTTGCTTTGCGCGACTAGGTCTGCGGAGAGAAGGAGATAGCGCCGGAAACCTTGCCTTTTGCCTTCTTCGGCGCTGGAACCTGGTTGCTGCGCCTTCTCTTTGTCCATGTGCACACACACGATTCCTCAGCGAAAACCATGCAGAAACCTTTCCACGAGCACCCAGGGATGTGCACCCAGCACCACGTGCACGCACACGCAGCTAGAGAAAAGCACCTACCTTTTCACACACTGATGCCTAAGCAAACGCGTGGCCACACACACGCACACATCCGCAAGCGCGCCTACTCCCATCTATTGAGGGAAAGACGGACGAGCAACGTCCTGACAGGCTTGAGGGGAAAAACGTCCGTTGATGGTTGGCGTACTGCACGCCCGCCTACGGGGCTGCAGGGGAATCCACATTTGGAAGGTACCTGAAGATGTGTGCCTGTTCTTGGAGCTCCGCTAGTAGGGTAGCAAAGACACTCGTAGGCAGTACTGAATGCTGCTCCGTGCTCCTTCTCCTCCGCTGGCAAATGCTTCACAGTCGCCCTAGGAAAGACGTTTAACAATCGATCTCCAAGAGGAACGAAACACATGATGCCATAAGGCGAAAGAATAGCAGGGCATCTCTTCACAAGCTTGTCCCTGATCTATAGCTGAGGGCAAACACTTGTGTGCTTGTGGGAGAGCGTGTGTCTTTCCTGGAAGCGTTTGGGAGTTTTGCTCAGACGCGTGTTTCCTCAAGTTCAAGAATCAAGATCTAGGATACCTGCAGACAGGTGCCTGTTTGTGTGGAGACAGTCTGTTTGAAACTGTGTTCCTCAGCGCCCGCTCTTTCTCCCCGTCGCTCCACACGCCTGGGAGTCCCTTTCTTTCTCTCCACAAGCACGTGTGTTGACTTCGTCGCACATGTGCATCTGCACAAGCGTTGAGCTCAGCAGAGCGTGTCTCTTGACACTTGATGTGCGTTGGCTGTGTCTGCGTGCTCCAGTGAAGAGAGAAACGGGAAATCATCTTGGTAGAGGCAACAAAGCAAAAGCGAGGCAGGATTGACATCTGCTCAACAGAGACGGATTCCCTGCGCTGACACAGTTCACAGTTACACGAGAAGCAATCTGAGCGGTCCATCGACCGGAGACGTGTTTCCCAAGAGGTCGTTTAGCGAGTGAACAGCAGTGTGCGCGACTTTCAGGAGTGTGCCTGGAAAGTGCCAGAATCACCAGAGCATCTGTGCAAAAGCTGCTGCCTCTGTGACCGCATTGAGGCACGTTCCCGTGTCTGCGAGTACATAGACGGCTCTTCGCGTTCACTCCGAGGGAAACGGTCCGCTATTGCTTCTGTGCGTACAGACGCGATTCCCTTGTCTCTTACGAACACAGGGAACTCTGTGCATCCAAATCTACAGGCTAAGGACGCGTCTGCATATGTTTTGGTGAACAATCGAGTGTGCGTGTTCTGACAGCTGCCTCTATGCAGACGTCTCCACAGAGCCACTTCTGAATGCCCCGTAGCCCAGGACTGAATGGATACACTAACAAGTGCACCGGTGTGAGCAACCACATATGCAGAAGGACGTCTTTCATCTCACAGAAGCGCGAACGTCTTGGCGTTCAAGCACATGGCAGAAACAAGGTGTGAACAGATGAGCTGCTGCTATTTTCTCCGTTCGGCATGCTTCGTTGTAGCTCTCTTGCCGGTCGCCGGCTTAGCGGCTTGCTTTGCGCGACTAGGTCTGCGGAGAGAAGGAGATAGCGCCGGAAACCTTGCCTTTTGCCTTCTTCGGCGCTGGAACCTGGTTGCTGCGCCTTCTCTTTGTCCATGTGCACACACACGATTCCTCAGCGAAAACCATGCAGAAACCTTCCCAGGAGCACCCAGGGATGTGCACCCAGCACCACGTGCACGCACACGCAGCTAGAGAAAAGCACCTACCTTTTCACACACTGATGCCTAAGCAAACGCGTGGCCACACACACGCACACATCCGCAAGCGCGCCTACTCCCATCTATTGAGGGAAAGACGGACGAGCAACGTCCTGACAGGCTTGAGGGGAAAAACGTCCGTTGATGGTTGGCGTACTGCACGCCCGCCTACGGGGCTGCAGGGGAATCCACATTTGGAAGGTACCTGAAGATGTGTGCCTGTTCTTGGAGCTCCGCTAGTAGGGTAGCAAAGACACTCGTAGGCAGTACTGAATGCTGCTCCGTGCTCCTTCTCCTCCGCTGGCAAATGCTTCACAGTCGCCCTAGGAAAGACGTTTAACAATCGATCTCCAAGAGGAACGAAACACATGATGCCATAAGGCGAAAGAATAGCAGGGCATCTCTTCACAAGCTTGTCCCTGATCTATAGCTGAGGGCAAACACTTGTGTGCTTGTGGGAGAGCGTGTGTCTTTCCTGGAAGCGTTTGGGAGTTTTGCTCAGACGCGTGTTTCCTCAAGTTCAAGAATCAAGATCTAGGATACCTGCAGACAGGTGCCTGTTTGTGTGGAGACAGTCTGTTTGAAACTGTGTTCCTCAGCGCCCGCTCTTTCTCCCCGTCGCTCCACACGCCTGGGAGTCCCTTTCTTTCTCTCCACAAGCACGTGTGTTGACTTCGTCGCACATGTGCATCTGCACAAGCGTTGAGCTCAGCAGAGCGTGTCTCTTGACACTTGATGTGCGTTGGCTGTGTCTGCGTGCTCCAGTGAAGAGAGAAACGGGAAATCATCTTGGTAGAGGCAACAAAGCAAAAGCGAGGCAGGATTGACATCTGCTCAACAGAGACGGATTCCCTGCGCTGACACAGTTCACAGTTACACGAGAAGCAATCTGAGCGGTCCGTCGACCGGAGACGTGTTTCCCAAGAGGTCGTTTAGCGAGTGAACAGCAGTGTGCGTGACTTTCAGGAGTGTGCCTGGAAAGTGCCAGAATCACCAGAGCATCTGTGCAAAAGCTGCTGCCTCTGTGACCGCATTGAGGCACGTTCCCGTGTCTGCGAGTACATAGACGGCTCTTCGCGTTCACTCCGAGGGAAACGGTCCGCTATTGCTTCTGTGCGTACAGACGCGATTCCCTTGTCTCTTGCGAACACAGGGAACTCTGTGCATCCAAATCTACAGGCTAAGGACGCGTCTGCATATGTTTTGGTGAACAATCGAGTGTGCGTGTTCTGACAGCTGCCTCTATGCAGACGTCTCCACAGAGCCACTTCTGAATGCCCCGCAGCCCAGGACTGAATGGACACACTAACAAGTGCACCGGTGTGAGCAACCACATATGCAGAAGGACGTCTTTCATCTCACAGAAGCGCGAACGTCTTGGCGTTCAAGCACATGGCAGAAACAAGGTGTGAACAGATGAGCTGCTGCTATTTTCTCCGTTCGGCATGCTTCGTTGTAGCTCTCTTGCCGGTCGCCGGCTTAGCGGCTTGCTTTGCGCGACTAGGTCTGCGGAGAGAAGGAGATAGCGCCGGAAACCTTGCCTTTTGCCTTCTTCGGCGCTGGAACCTGGTTGCTGCGCCTTCTCTTTGTCCATGTGCGCACACACGATTCCTCAGCGAAAACCATGCAGAAACCTTTCCACGAGCACCCAGGGATGTGCACCCAGCACCACGTGCACGCACACGCAGCTAGAGAAAAGCACCTACCTTTTCACACACTGATGCCTAAGCAAACGCGTGGCCACACACACGCACACATCCGCAAGCGCGCCTACTCCCATCTATTGAGGGAAAGACGGACGAGCAACGTCCTGACAGGCTTGAGGGGAAAAACGTCCGTTGATGGTTGGCGTACTGCACGCCCGCCTACGGGGCTGCAGGGGAATCCACATTTGGAAGGTACCTGAAGATGTGTGCCTGTTCTTGGAGCTCCGCTAGTAGGGTAGCAAAGACACTCGTAGGCAGTACTGAATGCTGCTCCGTGCTCCTTCTCCTCCGCTGGCAAATGCTTCACAGTCGCCCTAGGAAAGACGTTTAACAATCGATCTCCAAGAGGAACGAAACACATGATGCCATAAGGCGAAAGAATAGCAGGGCATCTCTTCACAAGCTTGTCCCTGATCTATAGCTGAGGGCAAACACTTGTGTGCTTGTGGGAGAGCGTGTGTCTTTCCTGGAAGCGTTTGGGAGTTTTGCTCAGACGCGTGTTTCCTCAAGTTCAAGAATCAAGATCTAGGATACCTGCAGACAGGTGCCTGTTTGTGTGGAGACAGTCTGTTTGAAACTGTGTTCCTCAGCGCCCGCTCTTTCTCCCCGTCGCTTCACACGCCTGGGAGTCCCTTTCTTTCTCTCCACAAGCACGTGTGTTGACTTCGTCGCACATGTGCATCTGCACAAGCGTTGAGCTCAGCAGAGCGTGTCTCTTGACACTTGATGTGCGTTGGCTGTGTCTGCGTGCTCCAGTGAAGAGAGAAACGGGAAATCATCTTGGTAGAGGCAACAAAGCAAAACCGAGGCAGGATTGACATCTGCTCAACAGAGACGGATTCCCTGCGCTGACACAGTTCACAGTTACACGAGAAGCAATCTGAGCGGTCCATCGACCGGAGACGTGTTTCCCAAGAGGTCGTTTAGCGAGTGAACAGCAGTGTGCGCGACTTTCAGGAGTGTGCCTGGAAAGTGCCAGAATCACCAGAGCATCTGTGCAAAAGCTGCTGCCTCTGTGACCGCATTGAGGCACGTTCCCGTGTCTGCGAGTACATAGACGGCTCTTCGCGTTCACTCCGAGGGAAACGGTCCGCTATTGCTTCTGTGCGTACAGACGCGATTCCCTTGTCTCTTGCGAACACAGGGAACTCTGTGCATCCAAATCTAGAGGCTAAGGACGCGTCTGCATATGTTTTGGTGAACAATCGAGTGTGCGTGTTCTGACAGCTGCCTCTATGCAGACGTCTCCACAGAGCCACTTCTGAATGCCCCGCAGCCCAGGACTGAATGGACACACTAACAAGTGCACCGGTGTGAGCAACCACATATGCAGAAGGACGTCTTTCATCTCACAGAAGCGCGAACGTCTTGGCGTTCAAGCACATGGCAGAAACAAGGTGTGAACAGATGAGCTGCTGCTATTTTCTCCGTTCGGCATGCTTCGTTGTAGCTCTCTTGCCGGTCGCCGGCTTAGCGGCTTGCTTTGCGCGACTAGGTCTGCGGAGAGAAGGAGATAGCGCCGGAAACCTTGCCTTTTGCCTTCTTCGGCGCTGGAACCTGGTTGCTGCGCCTTCTCTTTGTCCATGTGCACACACACGATTCCTCAGCGAAAACCATGCAGAAACCTTTCCACGAGCACCCAGGGATGTGCACCCAGCACCACGTGCACGCACACGCAGCTAGAGAAAAGCACCTACCTTTTCACACACTGATGCCTAAGCAAACGCGTGGCCACACACACGCACACATCCGCAAGCGCGCCTACTCCCATCTATTGAGGGAAAGACGGACGAGCAACGTCCTGACAGGCTTGAGGGGAAAAACGTCCGTTGATGGTTGGCGTACTGCACGCCCGCCTACGGGGCTGCAGGGGAATCCACATTTGGAAGGTACCTGAAGATGTGTGCCTGTTCTTGGAGCTCCGCTAGTAGGGTAGCAAAGACACTCGTAGGCAGTACTGAATGCTGCTCCGTGCTCCTTCTCCTCCGGTGGCAAATGCTTCACAGTCGCCCTAGGAAAGACGTTTAACAATCGATCTCCAAGAGGAACGAAACACATGATGCCATAAGGCGAAAGAATAGCAGGGCATCTCTTCACAAGCTTGTCCCTGATCTATAGCTGAGGGCAAACACTTGTGTGCTTGTGGGAGAGCGTGTGTCTTTCCTGGAAGCGTTTGGGAGTTTTGCTCAGACGCGTGTTTCCTCAAGTTCAAGAATCAAGATCTAGGATACCTGCAGACAGGTGCTTGTTTGTGTGGAGACAGTCTGTTTGAAACTGTGTTCCTCAGCGCCCGCTCTTTCTCCCCGTCGCTCCACACGCCTGGGAGTCCCTTTCTTTCTCTCCACAAGCACGTGTGTTGACTTCGTCGCACATGTGCATCTGCACAAGCGTTGAGCTCAGCAGAGCGTGTCTCTTGACACTTGATGTGCGTTGGCTGTGTCTGCGTGCTCCAGTGAAGAGAGAAACGGGAAATCATCTTGGTAGAGGCAACAAAGCAAAAGCGAGGCAGGATTGACATCTGCTCAACAGAGACGGATTCCCTGCGCTGACACAGTTCACAGTTACACGAGAAGCAATCTGAGCGGTCCATCGACCGGAGACGTGTTTCCCAAGAGGTCGTTTAGCGAGTGAACAGCAGTGTGCGCGACTTTCAGGAGTGTGCCTGGAAAGTGCCAGAATCACCAGAGCATCTGTGCAAAAGCTGCTGCCTCTGTGACCGCATTGAGGCACGTTCCCGTGTCTGCGAGTACATAGACGGCTCTTCGCGTTCACTCCGAGGGAAACGGTCCGCTATTGCTTCTGTGCGTACAGACGCGATTCCCTTGTCTCTTGCGAACACAGGGAACTCTGTGCATCCAAATCTACAGGCTAAGGACGCGTCTGCATATGTTTTGGTGAACAATCGAGTGTGCGTGTTCTGACAGCTGCCTCTATGCAGACGTCTCCACAGAGCCACTTCTGAATGCCCCGCAGCCCAGGACTGAATGGACACACTAACAAGTGCACCGGTGTGAGCAACCACATATGCAGAAGGACGTCTTTCATCTCACAGAAGCGCGAACGTCTTGGCGTTCAAGCACATGGCAGAAACAAGGTGTGAACAGATGAGCTGCTGCTATTTTCTCCGTTCGGCATGCTTCGTTGTAGCTCTCTTGCCGGTCGCCGGCTTAGCGGCTTGCTTTGCGCGACTAGGTCTGCGGAGAGAAGGAGATAGCGCCGGAAACCTTGCCTTTTGCCTTCTTCGGCGCTGGAACCTGGTTGCTGCGCCTTCTCTTTGTCCATGTGCACACACACGATTCCTCAGCGAAAACCATGCAGAAACCTTTCCACGAGCACCCAGGGATGTGCACCCAGCACCACGTGCACGCACACGCAGCTAGAGAAAAGCACCTACCTTTTCACACACTGATGCCTAAGCAAACGCGTGGCCACACACACGCACACATCCGCAAGCGCGCCTACTCCCATCTATTGAGGGAAAGACGGACGAGCAACGTCCTGACAGGCTTGAGGGGAAAAACGTCCGTTGATGGTTGGCGTACTGCACGCCCGCCTACGGGGCTGCAGGGGAATCCACATTTGGAAGGTACCTGAAGATGTGTGCCTGTTCTTGGAGCTCCGCTAGTAGGGTAGCAAAGACACTCGTAGGCAGTACTGAATGCTGCTCCGTGCTACTTCTCCTCCGCTGGCAAATGCTTCACAGTCGCCCTAGGAAAGACGTTTAACAATCGATCTCCAAGAGGAACGAAACACATGATGCCATAAGGCGAAAGAATAGCAGGGCATCTCTTCACAAGCTTGTCCCTGATCTATAGCTGAGGGCAAACACTTGTGTGCTTGTGGGAGAGCGTGTGTCTTTCCTGGAAGCGTTTGGGAGTTTTGCTCAGACGCGTGTTTCCTCAAGTTCAAGAATCAAGATCTAGGATACCTGCAGACAGGTGCCTGTTTGTGTGGAGACAGTCTGTTTGAAACTGTGTTCCTCAGCGCCCGCTCTTTCTCCCCGTCGCTCCACACGCCTGGGAGTCCCTTTCTTTCTCTCCACAAGCACGTGTGTTGACTTCGTCGCACATGTGCATCTGCACAAGCGTTGAGCTCAGCAGAGCGTGTCTCTTGACACTTGATGTGCGTTGGCTGTGTCTGCGTGCTCCAGTGAAGAGAGAAACGGGAAATCATCTTGGTAGAGGCAACAAAGCAAAAGCGAGGCAGGATTGACATCTGCTCAACAGAGACGGATTCCCTGCGCTGACACAGTTCACAGTTACACGAGAAGCAATCTGAGCGGTCCGTCGACCGGAGACGTGTTTCCCAAGAGGTCGTTTAGCGAGTGAACAGCAGTGTGCGTGACTTTCAGGAGTGTGCCTGGAAAGTGCCAGAATCACCAGAGCATCTGTGCAAAAGCTGCTGCCTCTGTGACCGCATTGAGGCACGTTCCCGTGTCTGCGAGTACATAGACGGCTCTTCGCGTTCACTCCGAGGGAAACGGTCCGCTATTGCTTCTGTGCGTACAGACGCGATTCCCTTGTCTCTTGCGAACACAGGGAACTCTGTGCATCCAAATCTACAGGCTAAGGACGCGTCTGCATATGTTTTGGTGAACAATCGAGTGTGCGTGTTCTGACAGCTGCCTCTATGCAGACGTCTCCACAGAGCCACTTCTGAATGCCCCGCAGCCCAGGACTGAATGGACACACTAACAAGTGCACCGGTGTGAGCAACCACATATGCAGAAGGACGTCTTTCATCTCACAGAAGCGCGAACGTCTTGGCGTTCAAGCACATGGCAGAAACAAGGTGTGAACAGATGAGCTGCTGCTATTTTCTCCGTTCGGCATGCTTCGTTGTAGCTCTCTTGCCGGTCGCCGGCTTAGCGGCTTGCTTTGCGCGACTAGGTCTGCGGAGAGAAGGAGATAGCGCCGGAAACCTTGCCTTTTGCCTTCTTCGGCGCTGGAACCTGGTTGCTGCGCCTTCTCTTTGTCCATGTGCGCACACACGATTCCTCAGCGAAAACCATGCAGAAACCTTTCCACGAGCACCCAGGGATGTGCACCCAGCACCACGTGCACGCACACGCAGCTAGAGAAAAGCACCTACCTTTTCACACACTGATGCCTAAGCAAACGCGTGGCCACACACACGCACACATCCGCAAGCGCGCCTACTCCCATCTATTGAGGGAAAGACGGACGAGCAACGTCCTGACAGGCTTGAGGGGAAAAACGTCCGTTGATGGTTGGCGTACTGCACGCCCGCCTACGGGGCTGCAGGGGAATCCACATTTGGAAGGTACCTGAAGATGTGTGCCTGTTCTTGGAGCTCCGCTAGTAGGGTAGCAAAGACACTCGTAGGCAGTACTGAATGCTGCTCCGTGCTCCTTCTCCTCCGCTGGCAAATGCTTCACAGTCGCCCTAGGAAAGACGTTTAACAATCGATCTCCAAGAGGAACGAAACACATGATGCCATAAGGCGAAAGAATAGCAGGGCATCTCTTCACAAGCTTGTCCCTGATCTATAGCTGAGGGCAAACACTTGTGTGCTTGTGGGAGAGCGTGTGTCTTTCCTGGAAGCGTTTGGGAGTTTTGCTCAGACGCGTGTTTCCTCAAGTTCAAGAATCAAGATCTAGGATACCTGCAGACAGGTGCCTGTTTGTGTGGAGACAGTCTGTTTGAAACTGTGTTCCTCAGCGCCCGCTCTTTCTCCCCGTCGCTTCACACGCCTGGGAGTCCCTTTCTTTCTCTCCACAAGCACGTGTGTTGACTTCGTCGCACATGTGCATCTGCACAAGCGTTGAGCTCAGCAGAGCGTGTCTCTTGACACTTGATGTGCGTTGGCTGTGTCTGCGTGCTCCAGTGAAGAGAGAAACGGGAAATCATCTTGGTAGAGGCAACAAAGCAAAACCGAGGCAGGATTGACATCTGCTCAACAGAGACGGATTCCCTGCGCTGACACAGTTCACAGTTACACGAGAAGCAATCTGAGCGGTCCATCGACCGGAGACGTGTTTCCCAAGAGGTCGTTTAGCGAGTGAACAGCAGTGTGCGCGACTTTCAGGAGTGTGCCTGGAAAGTGCCAGAATCACCAGAGCATCTGTGCAAAAGCTGCTGCCTCTGTGACCGCATTGAGGCACGTTCCCGTGTCTGCGAGTACATAGACGGCTCTTCGCGTTCACTCCGAGGGAAACGGTCCGCTATTGCTTCTGTGCGTACAGACGCGATTCCCTTGTCTCTTGCGAACACAGGGAACTCTGTGCATCCAAATCTACAGGCTAAGGACGCGTCTGCATATGTTTTGGTGAACAATCGAGTGTGCGTGTTCTGACAGCTGCCTCTATGCAGACGTCTCCACAGAGCCACTTCTGAATGCCCCGCAGCCCAGGACTGAATGGACACACTAACAAGTGCACCGGTGTGAGCAACCACATATGCAGAAGGACGTCTTTCATCTCACAGAAGCGCGAACGTCTTGGCGTTCAAGCACATGGCAGAAACAAGGTGTGAACAGATGAGCTGCTGCTATTTTCTCCGTTCGGCATGCTTCGTTGTAGCTCTCTTGCCGGTCGCCGGCTTAGCGGCTTGCTTTGCGCGACTAGGTCTGCGGAGAGAAGGAGATAGCGCCGGAAACCTTGCCTTTTGCCTTCTTCGGCGCTGGAACCTGGTTGCTGCGCCTTCTCTTTGTCCATGTGCACACACACGATTCCTCAGCGAAAACCATGCAGAAACCTTTCCACGAGCACCCAGGGATGTGCACCCAGCACCACGTGCACGCACACGCAGCTAGAGAAAAGCACCTACCTTTTCACACACTGATGCCTAAGCAAACGCGTGGCCACACACACGCACACATCCGCAAGCGCGCCTACTCCCATCTATTGAGGGAAAGACGGACGAGCAACGTCCTGACAGGCTTGAGGGGAAAAACGTCCGTTGATGGTTGGCGTACTGCACGCCCGCCTACGGGGCTGCAGGGGAATCCACATTTGGAAGGTACCTGAAGATGTGTGCCTGTTCTTGGAGCTCCGCTAGTAGGGTAGCAAAGACACTCGTAGGCAGTACTGAATGCTGCTCCGTGCTCCTTCTCCTCCGGTGGCAAATGCTTCACAGTCGCCCTAGGAAAGACGTTTAACAATCGATCTCCAAGAGGAACGAAACACATGATGCCATAAGGCGAAAGAATAGCAGGGCATCTCTTCACAAGCTTGTCCCTGATCTATAGCTGAGGGCAAACACTTGTGTGCTTGTGGGAGAGCGTGTGTCTTTCCTGGAAGCGTTTGGGAGTTTTGCTCAGACGCGTGTTTCCTCAAGTTCAAGAATCAAGATCTAGGATACCTGCAGACAGGTGCTTGTTTGTGTGGAGACAGTCTGTTTGAAACTGTGTTCCTCAGCGCCCGCTCTTTCTCCCCGTCGCTCCACACGCCTGGGAGTCCCTTTCTTTCTCTCCACAAGCACGTGTGTTGACTTCGTCGCACATGTGCATCTGCACAAGCGTTGAGCTCAGCAGAGCGTGTCTCTTGACACTTGATGTGCGTTGGCTGTGTCTGCGTGCTCCAGTGAAGAGAGAAACGGGAAATCATCTTGGTAGAGGCAACAAAGCAAAAGCGAGGCAGGATTGACATCTGCTCAACAGAGACGGATTCCCTGCGCTGACACAGTTCACAGTTACACGAGAAGCAATCTGAGCGGTCCATCGACCGGAGACGTGTTTCCCAAGAGGTCGTTTAGCGAGTGAACAGCAGTGTGCGCGACTTTCAGGAGTGTGCCTGGAAAGTGCCAGAATCACCAGAGCATCTGTGCAAAAGCTGCTGCCTCTGTGACCGCATTGAGGCACGTTCCCGTGTCTGCGAGTACATAGACGGCTCTTCGCGTTCACTCCGAGGGAAACGGTCCGCTATTGCTTCTGTGCGTACAGACGCGATTCCCTTGTCTCTTGCGAACACAGGGAACTCTGTGCATCCAAATCTACAGGCTAAGGACGCGTCTGCATATGTTTTGGTGAACAATCGAGTGTGCGTGTTCTGACAGCTGCCTCTATGCAGACGTCTCCACAGAGCCACTTCTGAATGCCCCGCAGCCCAGGACTGAATGGACACACTAACAAGTGCACCGGTGTGAGCAACCACATATGCAGAAGGACGTCTTTCATCTCACAGAAGCGCGAACGTCTTGGCGTTCAAGCACATGGCAGAAACAAGGTGTGAACAGATGAGCTGCTGCTATTTTCTCCGTTCGGCATGCTTCGTTGTAGCTCTCTTGCCGGTCGCCGGCTTAGCGGCTTGCTTTGCGCGACTAGGTCTGCGGAGAGAAGGAGATAGCGCCGGAAACCTTGCCTTTTGCCTTCTTCGGCGCTGGAACCTGGTTGCTGCGCCTTCTCTTTGTCCATGTGCACACACACGATTCCTCAGCGAAAACCATGCAGAAACCTTTCCACGAGCACCCAGGGATGTGCACCCAGCACCACGTGCACGCACACGCAGCTAGAGAAAAGCACCTACCTTTTCACACACTGATGCCTAAGCAAACGCGTGGCCACACACACGCACACATCCGCAAGCGCGCCTACTCCCATCTATTGAGGGAAAGACGGACGAGCAACGTCCTGACAGGCTTGAGGGGAAAAACGTCCGTTGATGGTTGGCGTACTGCACGCCCGCCTACGGGGCTGCAGGGGAATCCACATTTGGAAGGTACCTGAAGATGTGTGCCTGTTCTTGGAGCTCCGCTAGTAGGGTAGCAAAGACACTCGTAGGCAGTACTGAATGCTGCTCCTTGCTACTTCTCCTCCGCTGGCAAATGCTTCACAGTCGCCCTAGGAAAGACGTTTAACAATCGATCTCCAAGAGGAACGAAACACATGATGCCATAAGGCGAAAGAATAGCAGGGCATCTCTTCACAAGCTTGTCCCTGATCTATAGCTGAGGGCAAACACTTGTGTGCTTGTGGGAGAGCGTGTGTCTTTCCTGGAAGCGTTTGGGAGTTTTGCTCAGACGCGTGTTTCCTCAAGTTCAAGAATCAAGATCTAGGATACCTGCAGACAGGTGCCTGTTTGTGTGGAGACAGTCTGTTTGAAACTGTGTTCCTCAGCGCCCGCTCTTTCTCCCCGTCGCTCCACACGCCTGGGAGTCCCTTTCTTTCTCTCCACAAGCACGTGTGTTGACTTCGTCGCACATGTGCATCTGCACAAGCGTTGAGCTCAGCAGAGCGTGTCTCTTGACACTTGATGTGCGTTGGCTGTGTCTGCGTGCTCCAGTGAAGAGAGAAACGGGAAATCATCTTGGTAGAGGCAACAAAGCAAAAGCGAGGCAGGATTGACATCTGCTCAACAGAGACGGATTCCCTGCGCTGACACAGTTCACAGTTACACGAGAAGCAATCTGAGCGGTCCGTCGACCGGAGACGTGTTTCCCAAGAGGTCGTTTAGCGAGTGAACAGCAGTGTGCGTGACTTTCAGGAGTGTGCCTGGAAAGTGCCAGAATCACCAGAGCATCTGTGCAAAAGCTGCTGCCTCTGTGACCGCATTGAGGCACGTTCCCGTGTCTGCGAGTACATAGACGGCTCTTCGCGTTCACTCCGAGGGAAACGGTCCGCTATTGCTTCTGTGCGTACAGACGCGATTCCCTTGTCTCTTGCGAACACAGGGAACTCTGTGCATCCAAATCTACAGGCTAAGGACGCGTCTGCATATGTTTTGGTGAACAATCGAGTGTGCGTGTTCTGACAGCTGCCTCTATGCAGACGTCTCCACAGAGCCACTTCTGAATGCCCCGCAGCCCAGGACTGAATGGACACACTAACAAGTGCACCGGTGTGAGCAACCACATATGCAGAAGGACGTCTTTCATCTCACAGAAGCGCGAACGTCTTGGCGTTCAAGCACATGGCAGAAACAAGGTGTGAACAGATGAGCTGCTGCTATTTTCTCCGTTCGGCATGCTTCGTTGTAGCTCTCTTGCCGGTCGCCGGCTTAGCGGCTTGCTTTGCGCGACTAGGTCTGCGGAGAGAAGGAGATAGCGCCGGAAACCTTGCCTTTTGCCTTCTTCGGCGCTGGAACCTGGTTGCTGCGCCTTCTCTTTGTCCATGTGCGCACACACGATTCCTCAGCGAAAACCATGCAGAAACCTTTCCACGAGCACCCAGGGATGTGCACCCAGCACCACGTGCACGCACACGCAGCTAGAGTAAAGCACCTACCTTTTCACACACTGATGCCTAAGCAAACGCGTGGCCACACACACGCACACATCCGCAAGCGCGCCTACTCCCATCTATTGAGGGAAAGACGGACGAGCAACGTCCTGACAGGCTTGAGGGGAAAAACGTCCGTTGATGGTTGGCGTACTGCACGCCCGCCTACGGGGCTGCAGGGGAATCCACATTTGGAAGGTACCTGAAGATGTGTGCCTGTTCTTGGAGCTCCGCTAGTAGGGTAGCAAAGACACTCGTAGGCAGTACTGAATGCTGCTCCGTGCTCCTTCTCCTCCGCTGGCAAATGCTTCACAGTCGCCCTAGGAAAGACGTTTAACAATCGATCTCCAAGAGGAACGAAACACATGATGCCATAAGGCGAAAGAATAGCAGGGCATCTCTTCACAAGCTTGTCCCTGATCTATAGCTGAGGGCAAACACTTGTGTGCTTGTGGGAGAGCGTGTGTCTTTCCTGGAAGCGTTTGGGAGTTTTGCTCAGACGCGTGTTTCCTCAAGTTCAAGAATCAAGATCTAGGATACCTGCAGACAGGTGCCTGTTTGTGTGGAGACAGTCTGTTTGAAACTGTGTTCCTCAGCGCCCGCTCTTTCTCCCCGTCGCTTCACACGCCTGGGAGTCCCTTTCTTTCTCTCCACAAGCACGTGTGTTGACTTCGTCGCACATGTGCATCTGCACAAGCGTTGAGCTCAGCAGAGCGTGTCTCTTGACACTTGATGTGCGTTGGCTGTGTCTGCGTGCTCCAGTGAAGAGAGAAACGGGAAATCATCTTGGTAGAGGCAACAAAGCAAAACCGAGGCAGGATTGACATCTGCTCAACAGAGACGGATTCCCTGCGCTGACACAGTTCACAGTTACACGAGAAGCAATCTGAGCGGTCCATCGACCGGAGACGTGTTTCCCAAGAGGTCGTTTAGCGAGTGAACAGCAGTGTGCGCGACTTTCAGGAGTGTGCCTGGAAAGTGCCAGAATCACCAGAGCATCTGTGCAAAAGCTGCTGCCTCTGTGACCGCATTGAGGCACGTTCCCGTGTCTGCGAGTACATAGACGGCTCTTCGCGTTCACTCCGAGGGAAACGGTCCGCTATTGCTTCTGTGCGTACAGACGCGATTCCCTTGTCTCTTGCGAACACAGGGAACTCTGTGCATCCAAATCTACAGGCTAAGGACGCGTCTGCATATGTTTTGGTGAACAATCGAGTGTGCGTGTTCTGACAGCTGCCTCTATGCAGACGTCTCCACAGAGCCACTTCTGAATGCCCCGCAGCCCAGGACTGAATGGACACACTAACAAGTGCACCGGTGTGAGCAACCACATATGCAGAAGGACGTCTTTCATCTCACAGAAGCGCGAACGTCTTGGCGTTCAAGCACATGGCAGAAACAAGGTGTGAACAGATGAGCTGCTGCTATTTTCTCCGTTCGGCATGCTTCGTTGTAGCTCTCTTGCCGGTCGCCGGCTTAGCGGCTTGCTTTGCGCGACTAGGTCTGCGGAGAGAAGGAGATAGCGCCGGAAACCTTGCCTTTTGCCTTCTTCGGCGCTGGAACCTGGTTGCTGCGCCTTCTCTTTGTCCATGTGCACACACACGATTCCTCAGCGAAAACCATGCAGAAACCTTTCCACGAGCACCCAGGGATGTGCACCCAGCACCACGTGCACGCACACGCAGCTAGAGAAAAGCACCTACCTTTTCACACACTGATGCCTAAGCAAACGCGTGGCCACACACACGCACACATCCGCAAGCGCGCCTACTCCCATCTATTGAGGGAAAGACGGACGAGCAACGTCCTGACAGGCTTGAGGGGAAAAACGTCCGTTGATGGTTGGCGTACTGCACGCCCGCCTACGGGGCTGCAGGGGAATCCACATTTGGAAGGTACCTGAAGATGTGTGCCTGTTCTTGGAGCTCCGCTAGTAGGGTAGCAAAGACACTCGTAGGCAGTACTGAATGCTGCTCCGTGCTCCTTCTCCTCCGGTGGCAAATGCTTCACAGTCGCCCTAGGAAAGACGTTTAACAATCGATCTCCAAGAGGAACGAAACACATGATGCCATAAGGCGAAAGAATAGCAGGGCATCTCTTCACAAGCTTGTCCCTGATCTATAGCTGAGGGCAAACACTTGTGTGCTTGTGGGAGAGCGTGTGTCTTTCCTGGAAGCGTTTGGGAGTTTTGCTCAGACGCGTGTTTCCTCAAGTTCAAGAATCAAGATCTAGGATACCTGCAGACAGGTGCTTGTTTGTGTGGAGACAGTCTGTTTGAAACTGTGTTCCTCAGCGCCCGCTCTTTCTCCCCGTCGCTCCACACGCCTGGGAGTCCCTTTCTTTCTCTCCACAAGCACGTGTGTTGACTTCGTCGCACATGTGCATCTGCACAAGCGTTGAGCTCAGCAGAGCGTGTCTCTTGACACTTGATGTGCGTTGGCTGTGTCTGCGTGCTCCAGTGAAGAGAGAAACGGGAAATCATCTTGGTAGAGGCAACAAAGCAAAAGCGAGGCAGGATTGACATCTGCTCAACAGAGACGGATTCCCTGCGCTGACACAGTTCACAGTTACACGAGAAGCAATCTGAGCGGTCCATCGACCGGAGACGTGTTTCCCAAGAGGTCGTTTAGCGAGTGAACAGCAGTGTGCGCGACTTTCAGGAGTGTGCCTGGAAAGTGCCAGAATCACCAGAGCATCTGTGCAAAAGCTGCTGCCTCTGTGACCGCATTGAGGCACGTTCCCGTGTCTGCGAGTACATAGACGGCTCTTCGCGTTCACTCCGAGGGAAACGGTCCGCTATTGCTTCTGTGCGTACAGACGCGATTCCCTTGTCTCTTGCGAACACAGGGAACTCTGTGCATCCAAATCTACAGGCTAAGGACGCGTCTGCATATGTTTTGGTGAACAATCGAGTGTGCGTGTTCTGACAGCTGCCTCTATGCAGACGTCTCCACAGAGCCACTTCTGAATGCCCCGCAGCCCAGGACTGAATGGACACACTAACAAGTGCACCGGTGTGAGCAACCACATATGCAGAAGGACGTCTTTCATCTCACAGAAGCGCGAACGTCTTGGCGTTCAAGCACATGGCAGAAACAAGGTGTGAACAGATGAGCTGCTGCTATTTTCTCCGTTCGGCATGCTTCGTTGTAGCTCTCTTGCCGGTCGCCGGCTTAGCGGCTTGCTTTGCGCGACTAGGTCTGCGGAGAGAAGGAGATAGCGCCGGAAACCTTGCCTTTTGCCTTCTTCGGCGCTGGAACCTGGTTGCTGCGCCTTCTCTTTGTCCATGTGCACACACACGATTCCTCAGCGAAAACCATGCAGAAACCTTTCCACGAGCACCCAGGGATGTGCACCCAGCACCACGTGCACGCACACGCAGCTAGAGAAAAGCACCTACCTTTTCACACACTGATGCCTAAGCAAACGCGTGGCCACACACACGCACACATCCGCAAGCGCGCCTACTCCCATCTATTGAGGGAAAGACGGACGAGCAACGTCCTGACAGGCTTGAGGGGAAAAACGTCCGTTGATGGTTGGCGTACTGCACGCCCGCCTACGGGGCTGCAGGGGAATCCACATTTGGAAGGTACCTGAAGATGTGTGCCTGTTCTTGGAGCTCCGCTAGTAGGGTAGCAAAGACACTCGTAGGCAGTACTGAATGCTGCTCCGTGCTACTTCTCCTCCGCTGGCAAATGCTTCACAGTCGCCCTAGGAAAGACGTTTAACAATCGATCTCCAAGAGGAACGAAACACATGATGCCATAAGGCGAAAGAATAGCAGGGCATCTCTTCACAAGCTTGTCCCTGATCTATAGCTGAGGGCAAACACTTGTGTGCTTGTGGGAGAGCGTGTGTCTTTCCTGGAAGCGTTTGGGAGTTTTGCTCAGACGCGTGTTTCCTCAAGTTCAAGAATCAAGATCTAGGATACCTGCAGACAGGTGCCTGTTTGTGTGGAGACAGTCTGTTTGAAACTGTGTTCCTCAGCGCCCGCTCTTTCTCCCCGTCGCTCCACACGCCTGGGAGTCCCTTTCTTTCTCTCCACAAGCACGTGTGTTGACTTCGTCGCACATGTGCATCTGCACAAGCGTTGAGCTCAGCAGAGCGTGTCTCTTGACACTTGATGTGCGTTGGCTGTGTCTGCCTGCTCCAGTGAAGAGAGAAACGGGAAATCATCTTGGTAGAGGCAACAAAGCAAAAGCGAGGCAGGATTGACATCTGCTCAACAGAGACGGATTCCCTGCGCTGACACAGTTCACAGTTACACGAGAAGCAATCTGAGCGGTCCATCGACCGGAGACGTGTTTCCCAAGAGGTCGTTTAGCGAGTGAACAGCAGTGTGCGCGACTTTCAGGAGTGTGCCTGGAAAGTGCCAGAATCACCAGAGCATCTGTGCAAAAGCTGCTGCCTCTGTGACCGCATTGAGGCACGTTCCCGTGTCTGCGAGTACATAGACGGCTCTTCGCGTTCACTCCGAGGGAAACGGTCCGCTATTGCTTCTGTGCGTACAGACGCGATTCCCTTGTCTCTTGCGAACACAGGGAACTCTGTGCATCCAAATCTACAGGCTAAGGACGCGTCTGCATATGTTTTGGTGAACAATCGAGTGTGCGTGTTCTGACAGCTGCCTCTATGCAGACGTCTCCACAGAGCCACTTCTGAATGCCCCGCAGCCCAGGACTGAATGGACACACTAACAAGTGCACCGGTGTGAGCAACCACATATGCAGAAGGACGTCTTTCATCTCACAGAAGCGCGAACGTCTTGGCGTTCAAGCACATGGCAGAAACAAGGTGTGAACAGATGAGCTGCTGCTATTTTCTCCGTTCGGCATGCTTCGTTGTAGCTCTCTTGCCGGTCGCCGGCTTAGCGGCTTGCTTTGCGCGACTAGGTCTGCGGAGAGAAGGAGATAGCGCCGGAAACCTTGCCTTTTGCCTTCTTCGGCGCTGGAACCTGGTTGCTGCGCCTTCTCTTTGTCCATGTGCACACACACGATTCCTCAGCGAAAACCATGCAGAAACCTTTCCACGAGCACCCAGGGATGTGCACCCAGCACCACGTGCACGCACACGCAGCTAGAGAAAAGCACCTACCTTTTCACACACTGATGCCTAAGCAAACGCGTGGCCACACACACGCACACATCCGCAAGCGCGCCTACTCCCATCTATTGAGGGAAAGACGGACGAGCAACGTCCTGACAGGCTTGAGGGGAAAAACGTCCGTTGATGGTTGGCGTACTGCACGCCCGCCTACGGGGCTGCAGGGGAATCCACATTTGGAAGGTACCTGAAGATGTGTGCCTGTTCTTGGAGCTCCGCTAGTAGGGTAGCAAAGACACTCGTAGGCAGTACTGAATGCTGCTCCGTGCTACTTCTCCTCCGCTGGCAAATGCTTCACAGTCGCCCTAGGAAAGACGTTTAACAATCGATCTCCAAGAGGAACGAAACACATGATGCCATAAGGCGAAAGAATAGCAGGGCATCTCTTCACAAGCTTGTCCCTGATCTATAGCTGAGGGCAAACACTTGTGTGCTTGTGGGAGAGCGTGTGTCTTTCCTGGAAGCGTTTGGGAGTTTTGCTCAGACGCGTGTTTCCTCAAGTTCAAGAATCAAGATCTAGGATACCTGCAGACAGGTGCCTGTTTGTGTGGAGACAGTCTGTTTGAAACTGTGTTCCTCAGCGCCCGCTCTTTCTCCCCGTCGCTCCACACGCCTGGGAGTCCCTTTCTTTCTCTCCACAAGCACGTGTGTTGACTTCGTCGCACATGTGCATCTGCACAAGCGTTGAGCTCAGCAGAGCGTGTCTCTTGACACTTGATGTGCGTTGGCTGTGTCTGCGTGCTCCAGTGAAGAGAGAAACGGGAAATCATCTTGGTAGAGGCAACAAAGCAAAAGCGAGGCAGGATTGACATCTGCTCAACAGAGACGGATTCCCTGCGCTGACACAGTTCACAGTTACACGAGAAGCAATCTGAGCGGTCCGTCGACCGGAGACGTGTTTCCCAAGAGGTCGTTTAGCGAGTGAACAGCAGTGTGCGTGACTTTCAGGAGTGTGCCTGGAAAGTGCCAGAATCACCAGAGCATCTGTGCAAAAGCTGCTGCCTCTGTGACCGCATTGAGGCACGTTCCCGTGTCTGCGAGTACATAGACGGCTCTTCGCGTTCACTCCGAGGGAAACGGTCCGCTATTGCTTCTGTGCGTACAGACGCGATTCCCTTGTCTCTTGCGAACACAGGGAACTCTGTGCATCCAAATCTACAGGCTAAGGACGCGTCTGCATATGTTTTGGTGAACAATCGAGTGTGCGTGTTCTGACAGCTGCCTCTATGCAGACGTCTCCACAGAGCCACTTCTGAATGCCCCGCAGCCCAGGACTGAATGGACACACTAACAAGTGCACCGGTGTGAGCAACCACATATGCAGAAGGACGTCTTTCATCTCACAGAAGCGCGAACGTCTTGGCGTTCAAGCACATGGCAGAAACAAGGTGTGAACAGATGAGCTGCTGCTATTTTCTCCGTTCGGCATGCTTCGTTGTAGCTCTCTTGCCGGTCGCCGGCTTAGCGGCTTGCTTTGCGCGACTAGGTCTGCGGAGAGAAGGAGATAGCGCCGGAAACCTTGCCTTTTGCCTTCTTCGGCGCTGGAACCTGGTTGCTGCGCCTTCTCTTTGTCCATGTGCGCACACACGATTCCTCAGCGAAAACCATGCAGAAACCTTTCCACGAGCACCCAGGGATGTGCACCCAGCACCACGTGCACGCACACGCAGCTAGAGAAAAGCACCTACCTTTTCACACACTGATGCCTAAGCAAACGCGTGGCCACACACACGCACACATCCGCAAGCGCGCCTACTCCCATCTATTGAGGGAAAGACGGACGAGCAACGTCCTGACAGGCTTGAGGGGAAAAACGTCCGTTGATGGTTGGCGTACTGCACGCCCGCCTACGGGGCTGCAGGGGAATCCACATTTGGAAGGTACCTGAAGATGTGTGCCTGTTCTTGGAGCTCCGCTAGTAGGGTAGCAAAGACACTCGTAGGCAGTACTGAATGCTGCTCCGTGCTCCTTCTCCTCCGCTGGCAAATGCTTCACAGTCGCCCTAGGAAAGACGTTTAACAATCGATCTCCAAGAGGAACGAAACACATGATGCCATAAGGCGAAAGAATAGCAGGGCATCTCTTCACAAGCTTGTCCCTGATCTATAGCTGAGGGCAAACACTTGTGTGCTTGTGGGAGAGCCTGTGTCTTTCCTGGAAGCGTTTGGGAGTTTTGCTCAGACGCGTGTTTCCTCAAGTTCAAGAATCAAGATCTAGGATACCTGCAGACAGGTGCCTGTTTGTGTGGAGACAGTCTGTTTGAAACTGTGTTCCTCAGCGCCCGCTCTTTCTCCCCGTCGCTCCACACGCCTGGGAGTCCCTTTCTTTCTCTCCACAAGCACGTGTGTTGACTTCGTCGCACATGTGCATCTGCACAAGCGTTGAGCTCAGCAGAGCGTGTCTCTTGACACTTGATGTGCGTTGGCTGTGTCTGCGTGCTCCAGTGAAGAGAGAAACGGGAAATCATCTTGGTAGAGGCAACAAAGCAAAAGCGAGGCAGGATTGACATCTGCTCAACAGAGACGGATTCCCTGCGCTGACACAGTTCACAGTTACACGAGAAGCAATCTGAGCGGTCCGTCGACCGGAGACGTGTTTCCCAAGAGGTCGTTTAGCGAGTGAACAGCAGTGTGCGTGACTTTCAGGAGTGTGCCTGGAAAGTGCCAGAATCACCAGAGCATCTGTGCAAAAGCTGCTGCCTCTGTGACCGCATTGAGGCACGTTCCCGTGTCTGCGAGTACATAGACGGCTCTTCGCGTTCACTCCGAGGGAAACGGTCCGCTATTGCTTCTGTGCGTACAGACGCGATTCCCTTGTCTCTTGCGAACACAGGGAACTCTGTGCATCCAAATCTACAGGCTAAGGACGCGTCTGCATATGTTTTGGTGAACAATCGAGTGTGCGTGTTCTGACAGCTGCCTCTATGCAGACGTCTCCACAGAGCCACTTCTGAATGCCCCGCAGCCCAGGACTGAATGGACACACTAACAAGTGCACCGGTGTGAGCAACCACATATGCAGAAGGACGTCTTTCATCTCACAGAAGCGCGAACGTCTTGGCGTTCAAGCACATGGCAGAAACAAGGTGTGAACAGATGAGCTGCTGCTATTTTCTCCGTTCGGCATGCTTCGTTGTAGCTCTCTTGCCGGTCGCCGGCTTAGCGGCTTGCTTTGCGCGACTAGGTCTGCGGAGAGAAGGAGATAGCGCCGGAAACCTTGCCTTTTGCCTTCTTCGGCGCTGGAACCTGGTTGCTGCGCCTTCTCTTTGTCCATGTGCGCACACACGATTCCTCAGCGAAAACCATGCAGAAACCTTCCCACGAGCACCCAGGGATGTGCACCCAGCACCACGTGCACGCACACGCAGCTAGAGAAAAGCACCTACCTTTTCACACACTGATGCCTAAGCAAACGCGTGGCCACACACACGCACACATCCGCAAGCGCGCCTACTCCCATCTATTGAGGGAAAGACGGACGAGCAACGTCCTGACAGGCTTGAGGGGAAAAACGTCCGTTGATGGTTGGCGTACTGCACGCCCGCCTACGGGGCTGCAGGGGAATCCACATTTGGAAGGTACCTGAAGATGTGTGCCTGTTCTTGGAGCTCCGCTAGTAGGGTAGCAAAGACACTCGTAGGCAGTACTGAATGCTGCTCCGTGCTACTTCTCCTCCGCTGGCAAATGCTTCACAGTCGCCCTAGGAAAGACGTTTAACAATCGATCTCCAAGAGGAACGAAACACATGATGCCATAAGGCGAAAGAATAGCAGGGCATCTCTTCACAAGCTTGTCCCTGATCTATAGCTGAGGGCAAACACTTGTGTGCTTGTGGGAGAGCGTGTGTCTTTCCTGGAAGCGTTTGGGAGTTTTGCTCAGACGCGTGTTTCCTCAAGTTCAAGAATCAAGATCTAGGATACCTGCAGACAGGTGCCTGTTTGTGTGGAGACAGTCTGTTTGAAACTGTGTTCCTCAGCGCCCGCTCTTTCTCCCCGTCGCTCCACACGCCTGGGAGTCCCTTTCTTTCTCTCCACAAGCACGTGTGTTGACTTCGTCGCACATGTGCATCTGCACAAGCGTTGAGCTCAGCAGAGCGTGTCTCTTGACACTTGATGTGCGTTGGCTGTGTCTGCGTGCTCCAGTGAAGAGAGAAACGGGAAATCATCTTGGTAGAGGCAACAAAGCAAAAGCGAGGCAGGATTGACATCTGCTCAACAGAGACGGATTCCCTGCGCTGACACAGTTCACAGTTACACGAGAAGCAATCTGAGCGGTCCGTCGACCGGAGACGTGTTTCCCAAGAGGTCGTTTAGCGAGTGAACAGCAGTGTGCGCGACTTTCAGGAGTGTGCCTGGAAAGTGCCAGAATCACCAGAGCATCTGTGCAAAAGCTGCTGCCTCTGTGACCGCATTGAGGCACGTTCCCGTGTCTGCGAGTACATAGACGGCTCTTCGCGTTCACTCCGAGGGAAACGGTCCGCTATTGCTTCTGTGCGTACAGACGCGATTCCCTTGTCTCTTGCGAACACAGGGAACTCTGTGCATCCAAATCTAGAGGCTAAGGACGCGTCTGCATATGTTTTGGTGAACAATCGAGTGTGCGTGTTCTGACAGCTGCCTCTATGCAGACGTCTCCACAGAGCCACTTCTGAATGCCCCGCAGCCCAGGACTGAATGGACACACTAACAAGTGCACCGGTGTGAGCAACCACATATGCAGAAGGACGTCTTTCATCTCACAGAAGCGCGAACGTCTTGGCGTTCAAGCACATGGCAGAAACAAGGTGTGAACAGATGAGCTGCTGCTATTTTCTCCGTTCGGCATGCTTCGTTGTAGCTCTCTTGCCGGTCGCCGGCTTAGCGGCTTGCTTTGCGCGACTAGGTCTGCGGAGAGAAGGAGATAGCGCCGGAAACCTTGCCTTTTGCCTTCTTCGGCGCTGGAACCTGGTTGCTGCGCCTTCTCTTTGTCCATGTGCACACACACGATTCCTCAGCGAAAACCATGCAGAAACCTTTCCACGAGCACCCAGGGATGTGCACCCAGCACCACGTGCACGCACACGCAGCTAGAGAAAAGCACCTACCTTTTCACACACTGATGCCTAAGCAAACGCGTGGCCACACACACGCACACATCCGCAAGCGCGCCTACTCCCATCTATTGAGGGAAAGACGGACGAGCAACGTCCTGACAGGCTTGAGGGGAAAAACGTCCGTTGATGGTTGGCGTACTGCACGCCCGCCTACGGGGCTGCAGGGGAATCCACATTTGGAAGGTACCTGAAGATGTGTGCCTGTTCTTGGAGCTCCGCTAGTAGGGTAGCAAAGACACTCGTAGGCAGTACTGAATGCTGCTCCGTGCTCCTTCTCCTCCGGTGGCAAATGCTTCACAGTCGCCCTAGGAAAGACGTTTAACAATCGATCTCCAAGAGGAACGAAACACATGATGCCATAAGGCGAAAGAATAGCAGGGCATCTCTTCACAAGCTTGTCCCTGATCTATAGCTGAGGGCAAACACTTGTGTGCTTGTGGGAGAGCGTGTGTCTTTCCTGGAAGCCTTTGGGAGTTTTGCTCAGACGCGTGTTTCCTCAAGTTCAAGAATCAAGATCTAGGATACCTGCAGACAGGTGCTTGTTTGTGTGGAGACAGTCTGTTTGAAACTGTGTTCCTCAGCGCCCGCTCTTTCTCCCCGTCGCTCCACACGCCTGGGAGTCCCTTTCTTTCTCTCCACAAGCACGTGTGTTGACTTCGTCGCACATGTGCATCTGCACAAGCGTTGAGCTCAGCAGAGCGTGTCTCTTGACACTTGATGTGCGTTGGCTGTGTCTGCGTGCTCCAGTGAAGAGAGAAACGGGAAATCATCTTGGTAGAGGCAACAAAGCAAAAGCGAGGCAGGATTGACATCTGCTCAACAGAGACGGATTCCCTGCGCTGACACAGTTCACAGTTACACGAGAAGCAATCTGAGCGGTCCATCGACCGGAGACGTGTTTCCCAAGAGGTCGTTTAGCGAGTGAACAGCAGTGTGCGCGACTTTCAGGAGTGTGCCTGGAAAGTGCCAGAATCACCAGAGCATCTGTGCAAAAGCTGCTGCCTCTGTGACCGCATTGAGGCACGTTCCCGTGTCTGCGAGTACATAGACGGCTCTTCGCGTTCACTCCGAGGGAAACGGTCCGCTATTGCTTCTGTGCGTACAGACGCGATTCCCTTGTCTCTTGCGAACACAGGGAACTCTGTGCATCCAAATCTAGAGGCTAAGGACGCGTCTGCATATGTTTTGGTGAACAATCGAGTGTGCGTGTTCTGACAGCTGCCTCTATGCAGACGTCTCCACAGAGCCACTTCTGAATGCCCCGCAGCCCAGGACTGAATGGACACACTAACAAGTGCACCGGTGTGAGCAACCACATATGCAGAAGGACGTCTTTCATCTCACAGAAGCGCGAACGTCTTGGCGTTCAAGCACATGGCAGAAACAAGGTGTGAACAGATGAGCTGCTGCTATTTTCTCCGTTCGGCATGCTTCGTTGTAGCTCTCTTGCCGGTCGCCGGCTTAGCGGCTTGCTTTGCGCGACTAGGTCTGCGGAGAGAAGGAGATAGCGCCGGAAACCTTGCCTTTTGCCTTCTTCGGCGCTGGAACCTGGTTGCTGCGCCTTCTCTTTGTCCATGTGCACACACACGATTCCTCAGCGAAAACCATGCAGAAACCTTTCCACGAGCACCCAGGGATGTGCACCCAGCACCACGTGCACGCACACGCAGCTAGAGAAAAGCACCTACCTTTTCACACACTGATGCCTAAGCAAACGCGTGGCCACACACACGCACACATCCGCAAGCGCGCCTACTCCCATCTATTGAGGGAAAGACGGACGAGCAACGTCCTGACAGGCTTGAGGGGAAAAACGTCCGTTGATGGTTGGCGTACTGCACGCCCGCCTACGGGGCTGCAGGGGAATCCACATTTGGAAGGTACCTGAAGATGTGTGCCTGTTCTTGGAGCTCCGCTAGTAGGGTAGCAAAGACACTCGTAGGCAGTACTGAATGCTGCTCCGTGCTCCTTCTCCTCCGCTGGCAAATGCTTCACAGTCGCCCTAGGAAAGACGTTTAACAATCGATCTCCAAGAGGAACGAAACACATGATGCCATAAGGCGAAAGAATAGCAGGGCATCTCTTCACAAGCTTGTCCCTGATCTATAGCTGAGGGCAAACACTTGTGTGCTTGTGGGAGAGCGTGTGTCTTTCCTGGAAGCGTTTGGGAGTTTTGCTCAGACGCGTGTTTCCTCAAGTTCAAGAATCAAGATCTAGGATACCTGCAGACAGGTGCCTGTTTGTGTGGAGACAGTCTGTTTGAAACTGTGTTCCTCAGCGCCCGCTCTTTCTCCCCGTCGCTCCACACGCCTGGGAGTCCCTTTCTTTCTCTCCACAAGCACGTGTGTTGACTTCGTCGCACATGTGCATCTGCACAAGCGTTGAGCTCAGCAGAGCGTGTCTCTTGACACTTGATGTGCGTTGGCTGTGTCTGCGTGCTCCAGTGAAGAGAGAAACGGGAAATCATCTTGGTAGAGGCAACAAAGCAAAAGCGAGGCAGGATTGACATCTGCTCAACAGAGACGGATTCCCTGCGCTGACACAGTTCACAGTTACACGAGAAGCAATCTGAGCGGTCCATCGACCGGAGACGTGTTTCCCAAGAGGTCGTTTAGCGAGTGAACAGCAGTGTGCGCGACTTTCAGGAGTGTGCCTGGAAAGTGCCAGAATCACCAGAGCATCTGTGCAAAAGCTGCTGCCTCTGTGACCGCATTGAGGCACGTTCCCGTGTCTGCGAGTACATAGACGGCTCTTCGCGTTCACTCCGAGGGAAACGGTCCGCTATTGCTTCTGTGCGTACAGACGCGATTCCCTTGTCTCTTGCGAACACAGGGAACTCTGTGCATCCAAATCTACAGGCTAAGGACGCGTCTGCATATGTTTTGGTGAACAATCGAGTGTGCGTGTTCTGACAGCTGCCTCTATGCAGACGTCTCCACAGAGCCACTTCTGAATGCCCCGCAGCCCAGGACTGAATGGACACACTAACAAGTGCACCGGTGTGAGCAACCACATATGCAGAAGGACGTCTTTCATCTCACAGAAGCGCGAACGTCTTGGCGTTCAAGCACATGGCAGAAACAAGGTGTGAACAGATGAGCTGCTGCTATTTTCTCCGTTCGGCATGCTTCGTTGTAGCTCTCTTGCCGGTCGCCGGCTTAGCGGCTTGCTTTGCGCGACTAGGTCTGCGGAGAGAAGGAGATAGCGCCGGAAACCTTGCCTTTTGCCTTCTTCGGCGCTGGAACCTGGTTGCTGCGCCTTCTCTTTGTCCATGTGCACACACACGATTCCTCAGCGAAAACCATGCAGAAACCTTTCCACGAGCACCCAGGGATGTGCACCCAGCACCACGTGCACGCACACGCAGCTAGAGAAAAGCACCTACCTTTTCACACACTGATGCCTAAGCAAACGCGTGGCCACACACACGCACACATCCGCAAGCGCGCCTACTCCCATCTATTGAGGGAAAGACGGACGAGCAACGTCCTGACAGGCTTGAGGGGAAAAACGTCCGTTGATGGTTGGCGTACTGCACGCCCGCCTACGGGGCTGCAGGGGAATCCACATTTGGAAGGTACCTGAAGATGTGTGCCTGTTCTTGGAGCTCCGCTAGTAGGGTAGCAAAGACACTCGTAGGCAGTACTGAATGCTGCTCCGTGCTCCTTCTCCTCCGCTGGCAAATGCTTCACAGTCGCCCTAGGAAAGACGTTTAACAATCGATCTCCAAGAGGAACGAAACACATGATGCCATAAGGCGAAAGAATAGCAGGGCATCTCTTCACAAGCTTGTCCCTGATCTATAGCTGAGGGCAAACACTTGTGTGCTTGTGGGAGAGCGTGTGTCTTTCCTGGAAGCGTTTGGGAGTTTTGCTCAGACGCGTGTTTCCTCAAGTTCAAGAATCAAGATCTAGGATACCTGCAGACAGGTGCCTGTTTGTGTGGAGACAGTCTGTTTGAAACTGTGTTCCTCAGCGCCCGCTCTTTCTCCCCGTCGCTCCACACGCCTGGGAGTCCCTTTCTTTCTCTCCACAAGCACGTGTGTTGACTTCGTCGCACATGTGCATCTGCACAAGCGTTGAGCTCAGCAGAGCGTGTCTCTTGACACTTGATGTGCGTTGGCTGTGTCTGCGTGCTCCAGTGAAGAGAGAAACGGGAAATCATCTTGGTAGAGGCAACAAAGCAAAAGCGAGGCAGGATTGACATCTGCTCAACAGAGACGGATTCCCTGCGCTGACACAGTTCACAGTTACACGAGAAGCAATCTGAGCGGTCCATCGACCGGAGACGTGTTTCCCAAGAGGTCGTTTAGCGAGTGAACAGCAGTGTGCGCGACTTTCAGGAGTGTGCCTGGAAAGTGCCAGAATCACCAGAGCATCTGTGCAAAAGCTGCTGCCTCTGTGACCGCATTGAGGCACGTTCCCGTGTCTGCGAGTACATAGACGGCTCTTCGCGTTCACTCCGAGGGAAACGGTCCGCTATTGCTTCTGTGCGTACAGACGCGATTCCCTTGTCTCTTGCGAACACAGGGAACTCTGTGCATCCAAACCTACAGGGTAAGGACGCGTCTGCATATGTTTTGGTGAACAATCGAGTGTGCGTGTTCTGACAGCTGCCTCTATGCAGACGTCTCCACAGAGCCACTTCTGAATGCCCCGCAGCCCAGGACTGAATGGACACACTAACAAGTGCACCGGTGTGAGCAACCACATATGCAGAAGGACGTCTTTCATCTCACAGAAGCGCGAACGTCTTGGCGTTCAAGCACATGGCAGAAACAAGGTGTGAACAGATGAGCTGCTGCTATTTTCTCCGTTCGGCATGCTTCGTTGTAGCTCTCTTGCCGGTCGCCGGCTTAGCGGCTTGCTTTGCGCGACTAGGTCTGCGGAGAGAAGGAGATAGCGCCGGAAACCTTGCCTTTTGCCTTCTTCGGCGCTGGAACCTGGTTGCTGCGCCTTCTCTTTGTCCATGTGCACACACACGATTCCTCAGCGAAAACCATGCAGAAACCTTTCCACGAGCACCCAGGGATGTGCACCCAGCACCACGTGCACGCACACGCAGCTAGAGAAAAGCACCTACCTTTTCACACACTGATGCCTAAGCAAACGCGTGGCCACACACACGCACACATCCGCAAGCGCGCCTACTCCCATCTATTGAGGGAAAGACGGACGAGCAACGTCCTGACAGGCTTGAGGGGAAAAACGTCCGTTGATGGTTGGCGTACTGCACGCCCGCCTACGGGGCTGCAGGGGAATCCACATTTGGAAGGTACCTGAAGATGTGTGCCTGTTCTTGGAGCTCCGCTAGTAGGGTAGCAAAGACACTCGTAGGCAGTACTGAATGCTGCTCCGTGCTACTTCTCCTCCGCTGGCAAATGCTTCACAGTCGCCCTAGGAAAGACGTTTAACAATCGATCTCCAAGAGGAACGAAACACATGATGCCATAAGGCGAAAGAATAGCAGGGCATCTCTTCACAAGCTTGTCCCTGATCTATAGCTGAGGGCAAACACTTGTGTGCTTGTGGGAGAGCGTGTGTCTTTCCTGGAAGCGTTTGGGAGTTTTGCTCAGACGCGTGTTTCCTCAAGTTCAAGAATCAAGATCTAGGATACCTGCAGACAGGTGCCTGTTTGTGTGGAGACAGTCTGTTTGAAACTGTGTTCCTCAGCGCCCGCTCTTTCTCCCCGTCGCTCCACACGCCTGGGAGTCCCTTTCTTTCTCTCCACAAGCACGTGTGTTGACTTCGTCGCACATGTGCATCTGCACAAGCGTTGAGCTCAGCAGAGCGTGTCTCTTGACACTTGATGTGCGTTGGCTGTGTCTGCGTGCTCCAGTGAAGAGAGAAACGGGAAATCATCTTGGTAGAGGCAACAAAGCAAAAGCGAGGCAGGATTGACATCTGCTCAACAGAGACGGATTCCCTGCGCTGACACAGTTCACAGTTACACGAGAAGCAATCTGAGCGGTCCATCGACCGGAGACGTGTTTCCCAAGAGGTCGTTTAGCGAGTGAACAGCAGTGTGCGCGACTTTCAGGAGTGTGCCTGGAAAGTGCCAGAATCACCAGAGCATCTGTGCAAAAGCTGCTGCCTCTGTGACCGCATTGAGGCACGTTCCCGTGTCTGCGAGTACATAGACGGCTCTTCGCGTTCACTCCGAGGGAAACGGTCCGCTATTGCTTCTGTGCGTACAGACGCGATTCCCTTGTCTCTTGCGAACACAGGGAACTCTGTGCATCCAAATCTACAGGCTAAGGACGCGTCTGCATATGTTTTGGTGAACAATCGAGTGTGCGTGTTCTGACAGCTGCCTCTATGCAGACGTCTCCACAGAGCCACTTCTGAATGCCCCGCAGCCCAGGACTGAATGGACACACTAACAAGTGCACCGGTGTGAGCAACCACATATGCAGAAGGACGTCTTTCATCTCACAGAAGCGCGAACGTCTTGGCGTTCAAGCACATGGCAGAAACAAGGTGTGAACAGATGAGCTGCTGCTATTTTCTCCGTTCGGCATGCTTCGTTGTAGCTCTCTTGCCGGTCGCCGGCTTAGCGGCTTGCTTTGCGCGACTAGGTCTGCGGAGAGAAGGAGATAGCGCCGGAAACCTTGCCTTTTGCCTTCTTCGGCGCTGGAACCTGGTTGCTGCGCCTTCTCTTTGTCCATGTGCACACACACGATTCCTCAGCGAAAACCATGCAGAAACCTTACCTCGAGCACCCAGGGATGTGCACCCAGCACCACGTGCACGCACACGCAGCTAGAGAAAAGCACCTACCTTTTCACACACTGATGCCTAAGCAAACGCGTGGCCACACACACGCACACATCCGCAAGCGCGCCTACTCCCATCTATTGAGGGAAAGACGGACGAGCAACGTCCTGACAGGCTTGAGGGGAAAAACGTCCGTTGATGGTTGGCGTACTGCACGCCCGCCTACGGGGCTGCAGGGGAATCCACATTTGGAAGGTACCTGAAGATGTGTGCCTGTTCTTGGAGCTCCGCTAGTAGGGTAGCAAAGACACTCGTAGGCAGTACTGAATGCTGCTCCGTGCTACTTCTCCTCCGCTGGCAAATGCTTCACAGTCGCCCTAGGAAAGACGTTTAACAATCGATCTCCAAGAGGAACGAAACACATGATGCCATAAGGCGAAAGAATAGCAGGGCATCTCTTCACAAGCTTGTCCCTGATCTATAGCTGAGGGCAAACACTTGTGTGCTTGTGGGAGAGCGTGTGTCTTTCCTGGAAGCGTTTGGGAGTTTTGCTCAGACGCGTGTTTCCTCAAGTTCAAGAATCAAGATCTAGGATACCTGCAGACAGGTGCCTGTTTGTGTGGAGACAGTCTGTTTGAAACTGTGTTCCTCAGCGCCCGCTCTTTCTCCCCGTCGCTCCACACGCCTGGGAGTCCCTTTCTTTCTCTCCACAAGCACGTGTGTTGACTTCGTCGCACATGTGCATCTGCACAAGCGTTGAGCTCAGCAGAGCGTGTCTCTTGACACTTGATGTGCGTTGGCTGTGTCTGCGTGCTCCAGTGAAGAGAGAAACGGGAAATCATCTTGGTAGAGGCAACAAAGCAAAAGCGAGGCAGGATTGACATCTGCTCAACAGAGACGGATTCCCTGCGCTGACACAGTTCACAGTTACACGAGAAGCAATCTGAGCGGTCCGTCGACCGGAGACGTGTTTCCCAAGAGGTCGTTTAGCGAGTGAACAGCAGTGTGCGTGACTTTCAGGAGTGTGCCTGGAAAGTGCCAGAATCACCAGAGCATCTGTGCAAAAGCTGCTGCCTCTGTGACCGCATTGAGGCACGTTCCCGTGTCTGCGAGTACATAGACGGCTCTTCGCGTTCACTCCGAGGGAAACGGTCCGCTATTGCTTCTGTGCGTACAGACGCGATTCCCTTGTCTCTTGCGAACACAGGGAACTCTGTGCATCCAAATCTACAGGCTAAGGACGCGTCTGCATATGTTTTGGTGAACAATCGAGTGTGCGTGTTCTGACAGCTGCCTCTATGCAGACGTCTCCACAGAGCCACTTCTGAATGCCCCGCAGCCCAGGACTGAATGGACACACTAACAAGTGCACCGGTGTGAGCAACCACATATGCAGAAGGACGTCTTTCATCTCACAGAAGCGCGAACGTCTTGGCGTTCAAGCACATGGCAGAAACAAGGTGTGAACAGATGAGCTGCTGCTATTTTCTCCGTTCGGCATGCTTCGTTGTAGCTCTCTTGCCGGTCGCCGGCTTAGCGGCTTGCTTTGCGCGACTAGGTCTGCGGAGAGAAGGAGATAGCGCCGGAAACCTTGCCTTTTGCCTTCTTCGGCGCTGGAACCTGGTTGCTGCGCCTTCTCTTTGTCCATGTGCGCACACACGATTCCTCAGCGAAAACCATGCAGAAACCTTTCCACGAGCACCCAGGGATGTGCACCCAGCACCACGTGCACGCACACGCAGCTAGAGAAAAGCACCTACCTTTTCACACACTGATGCCTAAGCAAACGCGTGGCCACACACACGCACACATCCGCAAGCGCGCCTACTCCCATCTATTGAGGGAAAGACGGACGAGCAACGTCCTGACAGGCTTGAGGGGAAAAACGTCCGTTGATGGTTGGCGTACTGCACGCCCGCCTACGGGGCTGCAGGGGAATCCACATTTGGAAGGTACCTGAAGATGTGTGCCTGTTCTTGGAGCTCCGCTAGTAGGGTAGCAAAGACACTCGTAGGCAGTACTGAATGCTGCTCCGTGCTACTTCTCCTCCGCTGGCAAATGCTTCACAGTCGCCCTAGGAAAGACGTTTAACAATCGATCTCCAAGAGGAACGAAACACATGATGCCATAAGGCGAAAGAATAGCAGGGCATCTCTTCACAAGCTTGTCCCTGATCTATAGCTGAGGGCAAACACTTGTGTGCTTGTGGGAGAGCGTGTGTCTTTCCTGGAAGCGTTTGGGAGTTTTGCTCAGACGCGTGTTTCCTCAAGTTCAAGAATCAAGATCTAGGATACCTGCAGACAGGTGCCTGTTTGTGTGGAGACAGTCTGTTTGAAACTGTGTTCCTCAGCGCCCGCTCTTTCTCCCCGTCGCTCCACACGCCTGGGAGTCCCTTTCTTTCTCTCCACAAGCACGTGTGTTGACTTCGTCGCACATGTGCATCTGCACAAGCGTTGAGCTCAGCAGAGCGTGTCTCTTGACACTTGATGTGCGTTGGCTGTGTCTGCGTGCTCCAGTGAAGAGAGAAACGGGAAATCATCTTGGTAGAGGCAACAAAGCAAAAGCGAGGCAGGATTGACATCTGCTCAACAGAGACGGATTCCCTGCGCTGACACAGTTCACAGTTACACGAGAAGCAATCTGAGCGGTCCATCGACCGGAGACGTGTTTCCCAAGAGGTCGTTTAGCGAGTGAACAGCAGTGTGCGCGACTTTCAGGAGTGTGCCTGGAAAGTGCCAGAATCACCAGAGCATCTGTGCAAAAGCTGCTGCCTCTGTGACCGCATTGAGGCACGTTCCCGTGTCTGCGAGTACATAGACGGCTCTTCGCGTTCACTCCGAGGGAAACGGTCCGCTATTGCTTCTGTGCGTACAGACGCGATTCCCTTGTCTCTTGCGAACACAGGGAACTCTGTGCATCCAAATCTACAGGCTAAGGACGCGTCTGCATATGTTTTGGTGAACAATCGAGTGTGCGTGTTCTGACAGCTGCCTCTATGCAGACGTCTCCACAGAGCCACTTCTGAATGCCCCGCAGCCCAGGACTGAATGGACACACTAACAAGTGCACCGGTGTGAGCAACCACATATGCAGAAGGACGTCTTTCATCTCACAGAAGCGCGAACGTCTTGGCGTTCAAGCACATGGCAGAAACAAGGTGTGAACAGATGAGCTGCTGCTATTTTCTCCGTTCGGCATGCTTCGTTGTAGCTCTCTTGCCGGTCGCCGGCTTAGCGGCTTGCTTTGCGCGACTAGGTCTGCGGAGAGAAGGAGATAGCGCCGGAAACCTTGCCTTTTGCCTTCTTCGGCGCTGGAACCTGGTTGCTGCGCCTTCTCTTTGTCCATGTGCACACACACGATTCCTCAGCGAAAACCATGCAGAAACCTTCCCACGAGCACCCAGGGATGTGCACCCAGCACCACGTGCACGCACACGCAGCTAGAGAAAAGCACCTACCTTTTCACACACTGATGCCTAAGCAAACGCGTGGCCACACACACGCACACATCCGCAAGCGCGCCTACTCCCATCTATTGAGGGAAAGACGGACGAGCAACGTCCTGACAGGCTTGAGGGGAAAAACGTCCGTTGATGGTTGGCGTACTGCACGCCCGCCTACGGGGCTGCAGGGGAATCCACATTTGGAAGGTACCTGAAGATGTGTGCCTGTTCTTGGAGCTCCGCTAGTAGGGTAGCAAAGACACTCGTAGGCAGTACTGAATGCTGCTCCGTGCTACTTCTCCTCCGCTGGCAAATGCTTCACAGTCGCCCTAGGAAAGACGTTTAACAATCGATCTCCAAGAGGAACGAAACACATGATGCCATAAGGCGAAAGAATAGCAGGGCATCTCTTCACAAGCTTGTCCCTGATCTATAGCTGAGGGCAAACACTTGTGTGCTTGTGGGAGAGCGTGTGTCTTTCCTGGAAGCGTTTGGGAGTTTTGCTCAGACGCGTGTTTCCTCAAGTTCAAGAATCAAGATCTAGGATACCTGCAGACAGGTGCCTGTTTGTGTGGAGACAGTCTGTTTGAAACTGTGTTCCTCAGCGCCCGCTCTTTCTCCCCGTCGCTCCACACGCCTGGGAGTCCCTTTCTTTCTCTCCACAAGCACGTGTGTTGACTTCGTCGCACATGTGCATCTGCACAAGCGTTGAGCTCAGCAGAGCGTGTCTCTTGACCCTTGATGTGCGTTGGCTGTGTCTGCGTGCTCCAGTGAAGAGAGAAACGGGAAATCATCTTGGTAGAGGCAACAAAGCAAAAGCGAGGCAGGATTGACATCTGCTCAACAGAGACGGATTCCCTGCGCTGACACAGTTCACAGTTACACGAGAAGCAATCTGAGCGGTCCATCGACCGGAGACGTGTTTCCCAAGAGGTCGTTTAGCGAGTGAACAGCAGTGTGCGCGACTTTCAGGAGTGTGCCTGGAAAGTGCCAGAATCACCAGAGCATCTGTGTAAAAGCTGCTGCCTCTGTGACCGCATTGAGGCACGTTCCCGTGTCTGCGAGTACATAGACGGCTCTTCGCGTTCACTCCGAGGGAAACGGTCCGCTATTGCTTCTGTGCGTACAGACGCGATTCCCTTGTCTCTTGCGAACACAGGGAACTCTGTGCATCCAAATCTACAGGCTAAGGACGCGTCTGCATATGTTTTGGTGAACAATCGAGTGTGCGTGTTCTGACAGCTGCCTCTATGCAGACGTCTCCACAGAGCCACTTCTGAATGCCCCGCAGCCCAGGACTGAATGGACACACTAACAAGTGCACCGGTGTGAGCAACCACATATGCAGAAGGACGTCTTTCATCTCACAGAAGCGCGAACGTCTTGGCGTTCAAGCACATGGCAGAAACAAGGTGTGAACAGATGAGCTGCTGCTATTTTCTCCGTTCGGCATGCTTCGTTGTAGCTCTCTTGCCGGTCGCCGGCTTAGCGGCTTGCTTTGCGCGACTAGGTCTGCGGAGAGAAGGAGATAGCGCCGGAAACCTTGCCTTTTGCCTTCTTCGGCGCTGGAACCTGGTTGCTGCGCCTTCTCTTTGTCCATGTGCACACACACGATTCCTCAGCGAAAACCATGCAGAAACCTTCCCACGAGCACCCAGGGATGTGCACCCAGCACCACGTGCACGCACACGCAGCTAGAGAAAAGCACCTACCTTTTCACACACTGATGCCTAAGCAAACGCGTGGCCACACACACGCACACATCCGCAAGCGCGCCTACTCCCATCTATTGAGGGAAAGACGGACGAGCAACGTCCTGACAGGCTTGAGGGGAAAAACGTCCGTTGATGGTTGGCGTACTGCACGCCCGCCTACGGGGCTGCAGGGGAATCCACATTTGGAAGGTACCTGAAGATGTGTGCCTGTTCTTGGAGCTCCGCTAGTAGGGTAGCAAAGACACTCGTAGGCAGTACTGAATGCTGCTCCGTGCTCCTTCTCCTCCGGTGGCAAATGCTTCACAGTCGCCCTAGGAAAGACGTTTAACAATCGATCTCCAAGAGGAACGAAACACATGATACCATAAGGCGAAAGAATAGCAGGGCATCTCTTCACAAGCTTGTCCCTGATCTATAGCTGAGGGCAAACACTTGTGTGCTTGTGGGAGAGCGTGTGTCTTTCCTGGAAGCGTTTGGGAGTTTTGCTCAGACGCGTGTTTCCTCAAGTTCAAGAATCAAGATCTAGGATACCTGCAGACAGGTGCCTGTTTGTGTGGAGACAGTCTGTTTGAAACTGTGTTCCTCAGCGCCCGCTCTTTCTCCCCGTCGCTCCACACGCCTGGGAGTCCCTTTCTTTCTCTCCACAAGCACGTGTGTTGACTTCGTCGCACATGTGCATCTGCACAAGCGTTGAGCTCAGCAGAGCGTGTCTCTTGACACTTGATGTGCGTTGGCTGTGTCTGCGTGCTCCAGTGAAGAGAGAAACGGGAAATCATCTTGGTAGAGGCAACAAAGCAAAAGCGAGGCAGGATTGACATCTGCTCAACAGAGACGGATTCCCTGCGCTGACACAGTTCACAGTTACACGAGAAGCAATCTGAGCGGTCCATCGACCGGAGACGTGTTTCCCAAGAGGTCGTTTAGCGAGTGAACAGCAGTGTGCGCGACTTTCAGGAGTGTGCCTGGAAAGTGCCAGAATCACCAGAGCATCTGTGCAAAAGCTGCTGCCTCTGTGACCGCACTGAGGCACGTTCCCGTGTCTGCGAGTACATAGACGGCTCTTGGCGTTCACTCCGAGGGAAACGGTCCGCTATTGCTTCTGTGCGTACAGACGCGATTCCCTTGTCTCTTGCGAACACAGGGAACTCTGTGCATCCAAATCTACAGGCTAAGGACGCGTCTGCATATGTTTTGGTGAACAATCGAGTGTGCGTGTTCTGACAGCTGCCTCTATGCAGACGTCTCCACAGAGCCACTTCTGAATGCCCCGCAGCCCAGGACTGAATGGACACACTAACAAGTGCACCGGTGTGAGCAACCACATATGCAGAAGGACGTCTTTCATCTCACAGAAGCGCGAACGTCTTGGCGTTCAAGCACATGGCAGAAACAAGGTGTGAACAGATGAGCTGCTGCTATTTTCTCCGTTCGGCATGCTTCGTTGTAGCTCTCTTGCCGGTCGCCGGCTTAGCGGCTTGCTTTGCGCGACTAGGTCTGCGGAGAGAAGGAGATAGCGCCGGAAACCTTGCCTTTTGCCTTCTTCGGCGCTGGAACCTGGTTGCTGCGCCTTCTCTTTGTCCATGTGCACACACACGATTCCTCAGCGAAAACCATGCAGAAACCTTCCCACGAGCACCCAGGGATGTGCACCCAGCACCACGTGCACGCACACGCAGCTAGAGAAAAGCACCTACCTTTTCACACACTGATGCCTAAGCAAACGCGTGGCCACACACACGCACACATCCGCAAGCGCGCCTACTCCCATCTATTGAGGGAAAGACGGACGAGCAACGTCCTGACAGGCTTGAGGGGAAAAACGTCCGTTGATGGTTGGCGTACTGCACGCCCGCCTACGGGGCTGCAGGGGAATCCACATTTGGAAGGTACCTGAAGATGTGTGCCTGTTCTTGGAGCTCCGCTAGTAGGGTAGCAAAGACACTCGTAGGCAGTACTGAATGCTGCTCCGTGCTCCTTCTCCTCCGCTGGCAAATGCTTCACAGTCGCCCTAGGAAAGACGTTTAACAATCGATCTCCAAGAGGAACGAAACACATGATGCCATAAGGCGAAAGAATAGCAGGGCATCTCTTCACAAGCTTGTCCCTGATCTATAGCTGAGGGCAAACACTTGTGTGCTTGTGGGAGAGCGTGTGTCTTTCCTGGAAGCGTTTGGGAGTTTTGCTCAGACGCGTGTTTCCTCAAGTTCAAGAATCAAGATCTAGGATACCTGCAGACAGGTGCCTGTTTGTGTGGAGACAGTCTGTTTGAAACTGTGTTCCTCAGCGCCCGCTCTTTCTCCCCGTCGCTCCACACGCCTGGGAGTCCCTTTCTTTCTCTCCACAAGCACGTGTGTTGACTTCGTCGCACATGTGCATCTGCACAAGCGTTGAGCTCAGCAGAGCGTGTCTCTTGACACTTGATGTGCGTTGGCTGTGTCTGCATGCTCCAGTGAAGAGAGAAACGGGAAATCATCTTGGTAGAGGCAACAAAGCAAAAGCGAGGCAGGATTGACATCTGCTCAACAGAGACGGATTCCCTGCGCTGACACAGTTCACAGTTACACGAGAAGCAATCTGAGCGGTCCATCGACCGGAGACGTGTTTCCCAAGAGGTCGTTTAGCGAGTGAACAGCAGTGTGCGCGACTTTCAGGAGTGTGCGTGGAAAGTGCCAGAATCACCAGAGCATCTGTGCAAAAGCTGCTGCCTCTGTGACCGCATTGAGGCACGTTCCCGTGTCTGCGAGTACATAGACGGCTCTTCGCGTTCACTCCGAGGGAAACGGTCCGCTATTGCTTCTGTGCGTACAGACGCGATTCCCTTGTCTCTTGCGAACACAGGGAACTCTGTGCATCCAAATCTACAGGCTAAGGACGCGTCTGCATATGTTTTGGTGAACAATCGAGTGTGCGTGTTCTGACAGCTGCCTCTATGCAGACGTCTCCACAGAGCCACTTCTGAATGCCCCGCAGCCCAGGACTGAATGGATACACTAACAAGTGCACCGGTGTGAGCAACCACATATGCAGAAGGACGTCTTTCATCTCACAGAAGCGCGAACGTCTTGGCGTTCAAGCACATGGCAGAAACAAGGTGTGAACAGATGAGCTGCTGCTATTTTCTCCGTTCGGCATGCTTCGTTGTAACTCTCTTGCCGGTCGCCGGCTTAGCGGCTTGCTTTGCGCGACTAGGTCTGCGGAGAGAAGGAGATAGCGCCGGAAACCTTGCCTTTTGCCTTCTTCGGCGCTGGAACCTGGTTGCTGCGCCTTCTCTTTGTCCATGTGCACACACACGATTCCTCAGCGAAAACCATGCAGAAACCTTCCCACGAGCACCCAGGGATGTGCACCCAGCACCACGTGCACGCACACGCAGCTAGAGAAAAGCACCTACCTTTTCACACACTGATGCCTACGCAAACGCGTGGCCACACACACGCACACATCCGCAAGCGCGCCTACTCCCATCTATTGAGGGAAAGACGGACGAGCAACGTCCTGACAGGCTTGAGGGGAAAAACGTCCGTTGATGGTTGGCGTACTGCACGCCCGCCTACGGGGCTGCAGGGGAATCCACATTTGGAAGGTACCTGAAGATGTGTGCCTGTTCTTGGAGCTCCGCTAGTAGGGTAGCAAAGACACTCGTAGGCAGTACTGAATGCTGCTCCGTGCTACTTCTCCTCCGCTGGCAAATGCTTCACAGTCGCCCTAGGAAAGACGTTTAACAATCGATCTCCAAGAGGAACGAAACACATGATGCCATAAGGCGAAAGAATAGCAGGGCATCTCTTCACAAGCTTGTCCCTGATCTATAGCTGAGGGCAAACACTTGTGTGCTTGTGGGAGAGCGTGTGTCTTTCCTGGAAGCGTTTGGGAGTTTTGCTCAGACGCGTGTTTCCTCAATTTCAAGAATCAAGATCTAGGATACCTGCAGACAGGTGCCTGTTTGTGTGGAGACAGTCTGTTTGAAACTGTGTTCCTCAGCGCCCGCTCTTTCTCCCCGTCGCTCCACACGCCTGGGAGTCCCTTTCTTTCTCTCCACAAGCACGTGTGTTGACTTCGTCGCACATGTGCATCTGCACAAGCGTTGAGCTCAGCAGAGTGTGTCTCTTGACCCTTGATGTACGTTGGCTGTGTCTGCGTGCTCCAGTGAAGAGAGAAACGGGAAATCATCTTGGTAGAGGCAACAAAGCAAAAGCGAGGCAGGATTGACATCTGCTCAACAGAGACGGATTCCCTGCGCTGACACAGTTCACAGTTACACGAGAAGCAATCTGAGCGGTCCATCGACCGGAGACGTGTTTCCCAAGAGGTCGTTTAGCGAGTGAACAGCAGTGTGCGCGACTTTCAGGAGTGTGCCTGGAAAGTGCCAGAATCACCAGAGCATCTGTGCAAAAGCTGCTGCCTCTGTGACCGCATTGAGGCACGTTCCCGTGTCTGCGAGTACATAGACGGCTCTTCGCGTTCACTCCGAGGGAAACGGTCCGCTATTGCTTCTGTGCGTACAGACGCGATTCCCTTGTCTCTTGCGAACACAGGGAACTCTGTGCATCCAAATCTACAGGCTAAGGACGCGTCTGCATATGTTTTGGTGAACAATCGAGTGTGCGTGTTCTGACAGCTGCCTCTATGCAGACGTCTCCACAGAGCCACTTCTGAATGCCCCGCAGCCCAGGACTGAATGGATACACTAACAAGTGCACCGGTGTGAGCAACCACATATGCAGAAGGACGTCTTTCATCTCACAGAAGCGCGAACGTCTTGGCGTTCAAGCACATGGCAGAAACAAGGTGTGAACAGATGAGCTGCTGCTATTTTCTCCGTTCGGCATGCTTCGTTGTAGCTCTCTTGCCGGTCGCCGGCTTAGCGGCTTGCTTTGCGCGACTAGGTCTGCGGAGAGAAGGAGATAGCGCCGGAAACCTTGCCTTTTGCCGCCTTCGGCGCTGGAACCTGGTTGCTGCGCCTTCTCTTTGTCCATGTGCACACACACGATTCCTCAGCGAAAACCATGCAGAAACCTTCCCACGAGCACCCAGGGATGTGCACCCAGCACCACGTGCACGCACACGCAGCTAGAGAAAAGCACCTACCTTTTCACACACTGATGCCTAAGCAAACGCGTGGCCACACACACGCACACATCCGCAAGCGCGCCTACTCCCATCTATTGAGGGAAAGACGGACGAGCAACGTCCTGACAGGCTTGAGGGGAAAAACGTCCGTTGATGGTTGGCGTACTGCACGCCCGCCTACGGGGCTGCAGGGGAATCCACATTTGGAAGGTACCTGAAGATGTGTGCCTGTTCTTGGAGCTCCGCTAGTAGGGTAGCAAAGACACTCGTAGGCAGTACTGAATGCTGCTCCGTGCTCCTTCTCCTCCGCTGGCAAATGCTTCACAGTCGCCCTAGGATAGACGTTTAACAATCGATCTCCAAGAGGAACGAAACACATGATGCCATAAGGCGAAAGAATAGCAGGGCATCTCTTCACAAGCTTGTCCCTGATCTATAGCTGAGGGCAAACACTTGTGTGCTTGTGGGAGAGCGTGTGTCTTTCCTGGAAGCGTTTGGGAGTTTTGCTCAGACGCGTGTTTCCTCAAGTTCAAGAATCAAGATCTAGGATACCTGCAGACAGGTGCCTGTTTGTGTGGAGACAGTCTGTTTGAAACTGTGTTCCTCAGCGCCCGCTCTTTCTCCCCGTCGCTCCACACGCCTGGGAGTCCCTTTCTTTCTCTCCACAAGCACGTGTGTTGACTTCGTCGCACATGTGCATCTGCACAAGCGTTGAGCTCAGCAGAGCGTGTCTCTTGACCCTTGATGTACGTTGGCTGTGTCTGCCTGCTCCAGTGAAGAGAGAAACGGGAAATCATCTTGGTAGAGGCAACAAAGCAAAAGCGAGGCAGGATTGACATCTGCTCAACAGAGACGGATTCCCTGCGCTGACACAGTTCACAGTTACACGAGAAGCAATCTGAGCGGTCCATCGACGGGAGACGTGTTTCCCAAGAGGTCGTTTAGCGAGTGAACAGCAGTGTGCGCGACTTTCAGGAGTGTGCCTGGAAAGTGCCAGAATCACCAGAGCATCTGTGCAAAAGCTGCTGCCTCTGTGACCGCATTGAGGCACGTTCCCGTGTCTGCGAGTACATAGACGGCTCTTCGCGTTCACTCCGAGGGAAACGGTCCGCTATTGCTTCTGTGCGTACAGACGCGATTCCCTTGTCTCTTGCGAACACAGGGAACTCTGTGCATCCAAATCTACAGGCTAAGGACGCGTCTGCATATGTTTTGGTGAACAATCGAGTGTGCGTGTTCTGACAGCTGCCTCTATGCAGACGTCTCCACAGAGCCACTTCTGAATGCCCCGCAGCCCAGGACTGAATGGATACACTAACAAGTGCACCGGTGTGAGCAACCACATATGCAGAAGGACGTCTTTCATCTCACAGAAGCGCGAACGTCTTGGCGTTCAAGCACATGGCAGAAACAAGGTGTGAACAGATGAGCTGCTGCTATTTTCTCCGTTCGGCATGCTTCGTTGTAGCTCTCTTGCCGGTCGCCGGCTTAGCGGCTTGCTTTGCGCGACTAGGTCTGCGGAGAGAAGGAGATAGCGCCGGAAACCTTGCCTTTTGCCTTCTTCGGCGCTGGAACCTGGTTGCTGCGCCTTCTCTTTGTCCATGTGCACACACACGATTCCTCAGCGAAAACCATGCAGAAACCTTCCCACGAGCACCCAGGGATGTGCACCCAGCACCACGTGCACGCACACGCAGCTAGAGAAAAGCACCTACCTTTTCACACACTGATGCCTAAGCAAACGCGTGGCCACACACACGCACACATCCGCAAGCGCGCCTACTCCCATCTATTGAGGGAAAGACGGACGAGCAACGTCCTGACAGGCTTGAGGGGAAAAACGTCCGTTGATGGTTGGCGTACTGCACGCCCGCCTACGGGGCTGCAGGGGAATCCACATTTGGAAGGTACCTGAAGATGTGTGCCTGTTCTTGGAGCTCCGCTAGTAGGGTAGCAAAGACACTCGTAGGCAGTACTGAATGCTGCTCCGTGCTCCTTCTCCTCCGCTGGCAAATGCTTCACAGTCGCCCTAGGAAAGACGTTTAACAATCGATCTCCAAGAGGAACGAAACACATGATGCCATAAGGCGAAAGAATAGCAGGGCATCTCTTCACAAGCTTGTCCCTGATCTATAGCTGAGGGCAAACACTTGTGTGCTTGTGGGAGAGCCTGTCTCTTTCCTGGAAGCGTTTGGGAGTTTTGCTCAGACGCGTGTTTCCTCAAGTTCAAGAATCAAGATCTAGGATACCTGCAGACAGGTGCCTGTTTGTGTGGAGACAGTCTGTTTGAAACTGTGTTCCTCAGCGCCCGCTCTTTCTCCCCGTCGCTCCACACACCTGGGAGTCCCTTTCTTTCTCTCCACAAGCACGTGTGTTGACTTCGTCGCACATGTGCATCTGCACAAGCGTTGAGCTCAGCAGAGCGTGTCTCTTGACACTTGATGTGCGTTGGCTGTGTCTGCCTGCTCCAGTGAAGAGAGAAACGGGAAATCATCTTGGTAGAGGCAACAAAGCAAAAGCGAGGCAGGATTGACATCTGCTCAACAGAGACCGATTCCCTGCGCTGACACAGTTCACAGTTACACGAGAAGCAATCTGAGCGGTCCATCGACGGGAGACGTGTTTCCCAAGAGGTCGTTTAGCGAGTGAACAGCAGTGTGCGCGACTTTCAGGAGTGTGCCTGGAAAGTGCCAGAATCACCAGAGCATCTGTGCAAAAGCTGCTGCCTCTGTGACCGCATTGAGGCACGTTCCCGTGTCTGCGAGTACATAGACGGCTCTTCGCGTTCACTCCGAGGGAAACGGTCCGCTATTGCTTCTGTGCGTACAGACGCGATTCCCTTGTCTCTTGCGAACACAGGGAACTCTGTGCATCCAAATCTACAGGCTAAGGACGCGTCTGCATATGTTTTGGTGAACAATCGAGTGTGCGTGTTCTGACAGCTGCCTCTACGCAGACGTCTCCACAGAGCCACTTCTGAATGCCCCGCAGCCCAGGACTGAATGGATACACTAACAAGTGCACCGGTGTGAGCAAGCACATATGCAGAAGGACGTCTTTCATCTCACAGAAGCGCGAACGTCTTGGCGTTCAAGCACATGGCAGAAACAAGGTGTGAACAGATGAGCTGCTGCTATTTTCTCCGTTCGGCATGCTTCGTTGTAGCTCTCTTGCCGGTCGCCGGCTTAGCGGCTTGCTTTGCGCGACTAGGTCTGCGGAGAGAAGGAGATAGCGCCGGAAACCTTGCCTTTTGCCTTCTTCGGCGCTGGAACCTGGTTGCTGCGCCTTCTCTTTGTCCATGTGCACACACACGATTCCTCAGCGAAAACCATGCAGAAACCTTCCCACGAGCACCCAGGGATGTGCACCCAGCACCACGTGCACGCACACGCAGCTAGAGAAAAGCACCTACCTTTTCACACACTGATGCCTAAGCAAACGCGTGGCCACACACACGCACACATCCGCAAGCGCGCCTACTCCCATCTATTGAGGGAAAGACGGACGAGCAACGTCCTGACAGGCTTGAGGGGAAAAACGTCCGTTGATGGTTGGCGTACTGCACGCCCGCCTACGGGGCTGCAGGGGAATCCACATTTGGAAGGTACCTGAAGATGTGTGCCTGTTCTTGGAGCTCCGCTAGTAGGGTAGCAAAGACACTCGTAGGCAGTACTGAATGCTGCTCCGTGCTCCTTCTCCTCCGCTGGCAAATGCTTCACAGTCGCCCTAGGAAAGACGTTTAACAATCGATCTCCAAGAGGAACGAAACACATGATGCCATAAGGCGAAAGAATAGCAGGGCATCTCTTCACAAGCTTGTCCCTGATCTATAGCTGAGGGCAAACACTTGTGTGCTTGTGGGAGAGCGTGTGTCTTTCCTGGAAGCGTTTGGGAGTTTTGCTCAGACGCGTGTTTCCTCAAGTTCAAGAATCAAGATCTAGGATACCTGCAGACAGGTGCCTGTTTGTGTGGAGACAGTCTGTTTGAAACTGTGTTCCTCAGCGCCCGCTCTTTCTCCCCGTCGCTCCACACGCCTGGGAGTCCCTTTCTTTCTCTCCACAAGCACGTGTGTTGACTTCGTCGCACATGTGCATCTGCACAAGCGTTGAGCTCAGCAGAGCGTGTCTCTTGACGCTTGATGTGCGTTGGCTGTGTCTGCGTGCTCCAGTGAAGAGAGAAACGGGAAATCATCTTGGTAGAGGCAACAAAGCAAAAGCGAGGCAGGATTGACATCTGCTCAACAGAGACGGATTCCCTGCGCTGACACAGTTCACAGTTACACGAGAAGCAATCTGAGCGGTCCATCGACCGGAGACGTGTTTCCCAAGAGGTCGTTTAGCGAGTGAACAGCAGTGTGCGCGACTTTCAGGAGTGTGCGTGGAAAGTGCCAGAATCACCAGAGCATCTGTGCAAAAGCTGCTGCCTCTGTGACCGCATTGAGGCACGTTCCCGTGTCTGCGAGTACATAGACGGCTCTTCGCGTTCACTCCGAGGGAAACGGTCCGCTATTGCTTCTGTGCGTACAGACGCGATTCCCTTGTCTCTTGCGAACACAGGGAACTCTGTGCATCCAAATCTACAGGCTAAGGACGCGTCTGCATATGTTTTGGTGAACAATCGAGTGTGCGTGTTCAGACAGCTGCCTCTACGCAGACGTCTCCACAGAGCCACTTCTGAATGCCCCGCAGCCCAGGACTGAATGGATACACTAACAAGTGCACCGGTGTGAGCAACCACATATGCAGAAGGACGTCTTTCATCTCACAGAAGCGCGAACGTCTTGGCGTTCAAGCACATGGCAGAAACAAGGTGTGAACAGATGAGCTGCTGCTATTTTCTCCGTTCGGCATGCTTCGTTGTAGCTCTCTTGCCGGTCGCCGGCTTAGCGGCTTGCTTTGCGCGACTAGGTCTGCGGAGAGAAGGAGATAGCGCCGGAAACCTTGCCTTTTGCCTTCTTCGGCGCTGGAACCTGGTTGCTGCGCCTTCTCTTTGTCCATGTGCACACACACGATTCCTCAGCGAAAACCATGCAGAAACCTTCCCACGAGCACCCAGGGATGTGCACCCAGCACCACGTGCACGCACACGCAGCTAGAGAAAAGCACCTACCTTTTCACACACTGATGCCTAAGCAAACGCGTGGCCACACACACGCACACATCCGCAAGCGCGCCTACTCCCATCTATTGAGGGAAAGACGGACGAGCAACGTCCTGACAGGCTTGAGGGGAAAAACGTCCGTTGATGGTTGGCGTACTGCACGCCCGCCTACGGGGCTGCAGGGGAATCCACATTTGGAAGGTACCTGAAGATGTGTGCCTGTTCTTGGAGCTCCGCTAGTAGGGTAGCAAAGACACTCGTAGGCAGTACTGAATGCTGCTCCGTGCTACTTCTCCTCCGCTGGCAAATGCTTCACAGTCGCCCTAGGAAAGACGTTTAACAATCGATCTCCAAGAGGAACGAAACACATGATGCCATAAGGCGAAAGAATAGCAGGGCATCTCTTCACAAGCTTGTCCCTGATCTATAGCTGAGGGCAAACACTTGTGTGCTTGTGGGAGAGCGTGTGTCTTTCCTGGAAGCGTTTGGGAGTTTTGCTCAGACGCGTGTTTCCTCAAGTTCAAGAATCAAGATCTAGGATACCTGCAGACAGGTGCCTGTTTGTGTGGAGACAGTCTGTTTGAAACTGTGTTCCTCAGCGCCCGCTCTTTCTCCCCGTCGCTCCACACGCCTGGGAGTCCCTTTCTTTCTCTCCACAAGCACGTGTGTTGACTTCGTCGCACATGTGCATCTGCACAAGCGTTGAGCTCAGCAGAGCGTGTCTCTTGACGCTTGATGTGCGTTGGCTGTGTCTGCGTGCTCCAGTGAAGAGAGAAACGGGAAATCATCTTGGTAGAGGCAACAAAGCAAAAGCGAGGCAGGATTGACATCTGCTCAACAGAGACCGATTCCCTGCGCTGACACAGTTCACAGTTACACGAGAAGCAATCTGAGCGGTCCATCGACCGGAGACGTGTTTCCCAAGAGGTCGTTTAGCGAGTGAACAGCAGTGTGCGCGACTTTCAGGAGTGTGCCTGGAAAGTGCCAGAATCACCAGAGCATCTGTGCAAAAGCTGCTGCCTCTGTGACCGCATTGAGGCACGTTCCCGTGTCTGCGAGTACATAGACGGCTCTTTGCGTTCACTCCGAGGGAAACGGTCCGCTATTGCTTCTGTGCGTACAGACGCGATTCCCTTGTCTCTTGCGAACACAGGGAACTCTGTGCATCCAAATCTACAGGCTAAGGACGCGTCTGCATATGTTTTGGTGAACAATCGAGTGTGCGTGTTCAGACAGCTGCCTCTACGCAGACGTCTCCACAGAGCCACTTCTGAATGCCCCGCAGCCCAGGACTGAATGGATACACTAACAAGTGCACCGGTGTGAGCAAGCACATATGCAGAAGGACGTCTTTCATCTCACAGAAGCGCGAACGTCTTGGCGTTCAAGCACATGGCAGAAACAAGGTGTGAACAGATGAGCTGCTGCTATTTTCTCCGTTCGGCATGCTTCGTTGTAGCTCTCTTGCCGGTCGCCGGCTTAGCGGCTTGCTTTGCGCGACTAGGTCTGCGGAGAGAAGGAGATAGCGCCGGAAACCTTGCCTTTTGCCTTCTTCGGCGCTGGAACCTGGTTGCTGCGCCTTCTCTTTGTCCATGTGCACACACACGATTCCTCAGCGAAAACCATGCAGAAACCTTCCCACGAGCACCCAGGGATGTGCACCCAGCACCACGTGCACGCACACGCAGCTAGAGAAAAGCACCTACCTTTTCACACACTGATGCCTAAGCAAACGCGTGGCCACACACACGCACACATCCGCAAGCGCGCCTACTCCCATCTATTGAGGGAAAGACGGACGAGCAACGTCCTGACAGGCTTGAGGGGAAAAACGTCCGTTGATGGTTGGCGTACTGCACGCCCGCCTACGGGGCTGCAGGGGAATCCACATTTGGAAGGTACCTGAAGATGTGTGCCTGTTCTTGGAGCTCCGCTAGTAGGGTAGCAAAGACACTCGTAGGCAGTACTGAATGCTGCTCCGTGCTCCTTCTCCTCCGCTGGCAAATGCTTCACAGTCGCCCTAGGAAAGACGTTTAACAATCGATCTCCAAGAGGAACGAAACACATGATGCCATAAGGCGAAAGAATAGCAGGGCATCTCTTCACAAGCTTGTCCCTGATCTATAGCTGAGGGCAAACACTTGTGTGCTTGTGGGAGAGCGTGTGTCTTTCCTGGAAGCGTTTGGGAGTTTTGCTCAGACGCGTGTTTCCTCAAGTTCAAGAATCAAGATCTAGGATACCTGCAGACAGGTGCCTGTTTGTGTGGAGACAGTCTGTTTGAAACTGTGTTCCTCAGCGCCCGCTCTTTCTCCCCGTCGCTCCACACGCCTGGGAGTCCCTTTCTTTCTCTCCACAAGCACGTGTGTTGACTTCGTCGCACATGTGCATCTGCACAAGCGTTGAGCTCAGCAGAGCGTGTCTCTTGACACTTGATGTGCGTTGGCTGTGTCTGCGTGCTCCAGTGAAGAGAGAAACGGGAAATCATCTTGGTAGAGGCAACAAAGCAAAAGCGAGGCAGGATTGACATCTGCTCAACAGAGACGGATTCCCTGCGCTGACACAGTTCACAGTTACACGAGAAGCAATCTGAGCGGTCCATCGACCGGAGACGTGTTTCCCAAGAGGTCGTTTAGCGAGTGAACAGCAGTGTGCGCGACTTTCAGGAGTGTGCGTGGAAAGTGCCAGAATCACCAGAGCATCTGTGCAAAAGCTGCTGCCTCTGTGACCGCATTGAGGCACGTTCCCGTGTCTGCGAGTACATAGACGGCTCTTCGCGTTCACTCCGAGGGAAACGGTCCGCTATTGCTTCTGTGCGTACAGACGCGATTCCCTTGTCTCTTGCGAACACAGGGAACTCTGTGCATCCAAATCTACAGGCTAAGGACGCGTCTGCATATGTTTTGGTGAACAATCGAGTGTGCGTGTTCTGACAGCTGCCTCTACGCAGACGTCTCCACAGAGCCACTTCTGAATGCCCCGCAGCCCAGGACTGAATGGATACACTAACAAGTGCACCGGTGTGAGCAACCACATATGCAGAAGGACGTCTTTCATCTCACAGAAGCGCGAACGTCTTGGCGTTCAAGCACATGGCAGAAACAAGGTGTGAACAGATGAGCTGCTGCTATTTTCTCCGTTCGGCATGCTTCGTTGTAGCTCTCTTGCCGGTCGCCGGCTTAGCGGCTTGCTTTGCGCGACTAGGTCTGCGGAGAGAAGGAGATAGCGCCGGAAACCTTGCCTTTTGCCTTCTTCGGCGCTGGAACCTGGTTGCTGCGCCTTCTCTTTGTCCATGTGCACACACACGATTCCTCAGCGAAAACCATGCAGAAACCTTCCCACGAGCACCCAGGGATGTGCACCCAGCACCACGTGCACGCACACGCAGCTAGAGAAAAGCACCTACCTTTTCACACACTGATGCCTAAGCAAACGCGTGGCCACACACACGCACACATCCGCAAGCGCGCCTACTCCCATCTATTGAGGGAAAGACGGACGAGCAACGTCCTGACAGGCTTGAGGGGAAAAACGTCCGTTGATGGTTGGCGTACTGCACGCCCGCCTACGGGGCTGCAGGGGAATCCACATTTGGAAGGTACCTGAAGATGTGTGCCTGTTCTTGGAGCTCCGCTAGTAGGGTAGCAAAGACACTCGTAGGCAGTACTGAATGCTGCTCCGTGCTCCTTCTCCTCCGCTGGCAAATGCTTCACAGTCGCCCTAGGAAAGACGTTTAACAATCGATCTCCAAGAGGAACGAAACACATGATGCCATAAGGCGAAAGAATAGCAGGGCATCTCTTCACAAGCTTGTCCCTGATCTATAGCTGAGGGCAAACACTTGTGTGCTTGTGGGAGAGCGTGTGTCTTTCCTGGAAGCGTTTGGGAGTTTTGCTCAGACGCGTGTTTCCTCAAGTTCAAGAATCAAGATCTAGGATACCTGCAGACAGGTGCCTGTTTGTGTGGAGACAGTCTGTTTGAAACTGTGTTCCTCAGCGCCCGCTCTTTCTCCCCGTCGCTCCACACGCCTGGGAGTCCCTTTCTTTCTCTCCACAAGCACGTGTGTTGACTTCGTCGCACATGTGCATCTGCACAAGCGTTGAGCTCAGCAGAGCGTGTCTCTTGACACTTGTGCGTTGGCTGTGTCTGCGTGCTCCAGTGAAGAGAGAAACGGGAAATCATCTTGGTAGAGGCAACAAAGCAAAAGCGAGGCAGGATTGACATCTGCTCAACAGAGACGGATTCCCTGCGCTGACACAGTTCACAGTTACACGAGAAGCAATCTGAGCGGTCCATCGACCGGAGACGTGTTTCCCAAGAGGTCGTTTAGCGAGTGAACAGCAGTGTGCGCGACTTTCAGGAGTGTGCCTGGAAAGTGCCAGAATCACCAGAGCATCTGTGCAAAAGCTGCTGCCTCTGTGACCGCATTGAGGCACGTTCCCGTGTCTGCGAGTACATAGACGGCTCTTCGCGTTCACTCCGAGGGAAACGGTCCGCTATTGCTTCTGTGCGTACAGACGCGATTCCCTTGTCTCTTGCGAACACAGGGAACTCTGTGCATCCAAATCTACAGGCTAAGGACGCGTCTGCATATGTTTTGGTGAACAATCGAGTGTGCGTGTTCTGACAGCTGCCTCTATGCAGACGTCTCCACAGAGCCACTTCTGAATGCCCCGCAGCCCAGGACTGAATGGATACACTAACAAGTGCACCGGTGTGAGCAACCACATATGCAGAAGGACGTCTTTCATCTCACAGAAGCGCGAACGTCTTGGCGTTCAAGCACATGGCAGAAACAAGGTGTGAACAGAGGAGCTGCTGCTATTTTCTCTGTTCGGCATGCTTCGTTGTAGCTCTCTTGCCGGTCGCCGGCTTAGCGGCTTGCTTTGCGCGACTAGGTCTGCGGAGAGAAGGAGATAGCGCCGGAAACCTTGCCTTTTGCCTTCTTCGGCGCTGGAACCTGGTTGCTGCGCCTTCTCTTTGTCCATGTGCACACACACGATTCCTCAGCGAAAACCATGCAGAAACCTTCCCACGAGCACCCAGGGATGTGCACCCAGCACCACGTGCACGCACACGCAGCTAGAGAAAAGCACCTACCTTTTCACACACTGATGCCTAAGCAAACGCGTGGCCACACACACGCACACATCCGCAAGCGCGCCTACTCCCATCTATTGAGGGAAAGACGGACGAGCAACGTCCTGACAGGCTTGAGGGGAAAAACGTCCGTTGATGGTTGGCGTACTGCACGCCCGCCTACGGGGCTGCAGGGGAATCCACATTTGGAAGGTACCTGAAGATGTGTGCCTGTTCTTGGAGCTCCGCTAGTAGGGTAGCAAAGACACTCGTAGGCAGTACTGAATGCTGCTCCGTGCTCCTTCTCCTCCGCTGGCAAATGCTTCACAGTCGCCCTAGGAAAGACGTTTAACAATCGATCTCCAAGAGGAACGAAACACATGATGCCATAAGGCGAAAGAATAGCAGGGCATCTCTTCACAAGCTTGTCCCTGATCTATAGCTGAGGGCAAACACTTGTGTGCTTGTGGGAGAGCGTGTGTCTTTCCTGGAAGCGTTTGGGAGTTTTGCTCAGACGCGTGTTTCCTCAAGTTCAAGAATCAAGATCTAGGATACCTGCAGACAGGTGCCTGTTTGTGTGGAGACAGTCTGTTTGAAACTGTGTTCCTCAGCGCCCGCTCTTTCTCCCCGTCGCTCCACACGCCTGGGAGTCCCTTTCTTTCTCTCCACAAGCACGTGTGTTGACTTCGTCGCACATGTGCATCTGCACAAGCGTTGAGCTCAGCAGAGCGTGTCTCTTGACACTTGATGTGCGTTGGCTGTGTCTGCGTGCTCCAGTGAAGAGAGAAACGGGAAATCATCTTGGTAGAGGCAACAAAGCAAAAGCGAGGCAGGATTGACATCTGCTCAACAGAGACGGATTCCCTGCGCTGACACAGTTCACAGTTACACGAGAAGCAATCTGAGCGGTCCATCGACCGGAGACGTGTTTCCCAAGAGGTCGTTTAGCGAGTGAACAGCAGTGTGCGCGACTTTCAGGAGTGTGCCTGGAAAGTGCCAGAATCACCAGAGCATCTGTGCAAAAGCTGCTGCCTCTGTGACCGCATTGAGGCACGTTCCCGTGTCTGCGAGTACATAGACGGCTCTTCGCGTTCACTCCGAGGGAAACGGTCCGCTATTGCTTCTGTGCGTACAGACGCGATTCCCTTGTCTCTTGCGAACACAGGGAACTCTGTGCATCCAAATCTACAGGCTAAGGACGCGTCTGCATATGTTTTGGTGAACAATCGAGTGTGCGTGTTCTGACAGCTGCCTCTACGCAGACGTCTCCACAGAGCCACTTCTGAATGCCCCGCAGCCCAGGACTGAATGGATACACTAACAAGTGCACCGGTGTGAGCAACCACATATGCAGAAGGACGTCTTTCATCTCACAGAAGCGCGAACGTCTTGGCGTTCAAGCACATGGCAGAAACAAGGTGTGAACAGATGAGCTGCTGCTATTTTCTCCGTTCGGCATGCTTCGTTGTAGCTCTCTTGCCGGTCGCCGGCTTAGCGGCTTGCTTTGCGCGACTAGGTCTGCGGAGAGAAGGAGATAGCGCCGGAAACCTTGCCTTTTGCCTTCTTCGGCGCTGGAACCTGGTTGCTGCGCCTTCTCTTTGTCCATGTGCACACACACGATTCCTCAGCGAAAACCATGCAGAAACCTTCCCACGAGCACCCAGGGATGTGCACCCAGCACCACGTGCACGCACACGCAGCTAGAGAAAAGCACCTACCTTTTCACACACTGATGCCTAAGCAAACGCGTGGCCACACACACGCACACATCCGCAAGCGCGCCTACTCCCATCTATTGAGGGAAAGACGGACGAGCAACGTCCTGACAGGCTTGAGGGGAAAAACGTCCGTTGATGGTTGGCGTACTGCACGCCCGCCTACGGGGCTGCAGGGGAATCCACATTTGGAAGGTACCTGAAGATGTGTGCCTGTTCTTGGAGCTCCGCTAGTAGGGTAGCAAAGACACTCGTAGGCAGTACTGAATGCTGCTCCGTGCTCCTTCTCCTCCGCTGGCAAATGCTTCACAGTCGCCCTAGGAAAGACGTTTAACAATCGATCTCCAAGAGGAACGAAACACATGATGCCATAAGGCGAAAGAATAGCAGGGCATCTCTTCACAAGCTTGTCCCTGATCTATAGCTGAGGGCAAACACTTGTGTGCTTGTGGGAGAGCGTGTGTCTTTCCTGGAAGCGTTTGGGAGTTTTGCTCAGACGCGTGTTTCCTCAAGTTCAAGAATCAAGATCTAGGATACCTGCAGACAGGTGCCTGTTTGTGTGGAGACAGTCTGTTTGAAACTGTGTTCCTCAGCGCCCGCTCTTTCTCCCCGTCGCTCCACACGCCTGGGAGTCCCTTTCTTTCTCTCCACAAGCACGTGTGTTGACTTCGTCGCACATGTGCATCTGCACAAGCGTTGAGCTCAGCAGAGCGTGTCTCTTGACACTTGTGCGTTGGCTGTGTCTGCGTGCTCCAGTGAAGAGAGAAACGGGAAATCATCTTGGTAGAGGCAACAAAGCAAAAGCGAGGCAGGATTGACATCTGCTCAACAGAGACGGATTCCCTGCGCTGACACAGTTCACAGTTACACGAGAAGCAATCTGAGCGGTCCATCGACCGGAGACGTGTTTCCCAAGAGGTCGTTTAGCGAGTGAACAGCAGTGTGCGCGACTTTCAGGAGTGTGCCTGGAAAGTGCCAGAATCACCAGAGCATCTGTGCAAAAGCTGCTGCCTCTGTGACCGCATTGAGGCACGTTCCCGTGTCTGCGAGTACATAGACGGCTCTTCGCGTTCACTCCGAGGGAAACGGTCCGCTATTGCTTCTGTGCGTACAGACGCGATTCCCTTGTCTCTTGCGAAGACAGGGAACTCTGTGCATCCAAATCTACAGGCTAAGGACGCGTCTGCATATGTTTTGGTGAACAATCGAGTGTGCGTGTTCTGACAGCTGCCTCTATGCAGACGTCTCCACAGAGCCACTTCTGAATGCCCCGCAGCCCAGGACTGAATGGATACACTAACAAGTGCACCGGTGTGAGCAACCACATATGCAGAAGGACGTCTTTCATCTCACAGAAGCGCGAACGTCTTGGCGTTCAAGCACATGGCAGAAACAAGGTGTGAACAGAGGAGCTGCTGCTATTTTCTCTGTTCGGCATGCTTCGTTGTAGCTCTCTTGCCGGTCGCCGGCTTAGCGGCTTGCTTTGCGCGACTAGGTCTGCGGAGAGAAGGAGATAGCGCCGGAAACCTTGCCTTTTGCCTTCTTCGGCGCTGGAACCTGGTTGCTGCGCCTTCTCTTTGTCCATGTGCACACACACGATTCCTCAGCGAAAACCATGCAGAAACCTTCCCACGAGCACCCAGGGATGTGCACCCAGCACCACGTGCACGCACACGCAGCTAGAGAAAAGCACCTACCTTTTCACACACTGATGCCTAAGCAAACGCGTGGCCACACACACGCACACATCCGCAAGCGCGCCTACTCCCATCTATTGAGGGAAAGACGGACGAGCAACGTCCTGACAGGCTTGAGGGGAAAAACGTCCGTTGATGGTTGGCGTACTGCACGCCCGCCTACGGGGCTGCAGGGGAATCCACATTTGGAAGGTACCTGAAGATGTGTGCCTGTTCTTGGAGCTCCGCTAGTAGGGTAGCAAAGACACTCGTAGGCAGTACTGAATGCTGCTCCGTGCTCCTTCTCCTCCGCTGGCAAATGCTTCACAGTCGCCCTAGGAAAGACGTTTAACAATCGATCTCCAAGAGGAACGAAACACATGATGCCATAAGGCGAAAGAATAGCAGGGCATCTCTTCACAAGCTTGTCCCTGATCTATAGCTGAGGGCAAACACTTGTGTGCTTGTGGGAGAGCGTGTGTCTTTCCTGGAAGCGTTTGGGAGTTTTGCTCAGACGCGTGTTTCCTCAAGTTCAAGAATCAAGATCTAGGATACCTGCAGACAGGTGCCTGTTTGTGTGGAGACAGTCTGTTTGAAACTGTGTTCCTCAGCGCCCGCTCTTTCTCCCCGTCGCTCCACACACCTGGGAGTCCCTTTCTTTCTCTCCACAAGCACGTGTGTTGACTTCGTCGCACATGTGCATCTGCACAAGCGTTGAGCTCAGCAGAGCGTGTCTCTTGACACTTGATGTGCGTTGGCTGTGTCTGCCTGCTCCAGTGAAGAGAGAAACGGGAAATCATCTTGGTAGAGGCAACAAAGCAAAAGCGAGGCAGGATTGACATCTGCTCAACAGAGACCGATTCCCTGCGCTGACACAGTTCACAGTTACACGAGAAGCAATCTGAGCGGTCCATCGACCGGAGACGTGTTTCCCAAGAGGTCGTTTAGCGAGTGAACAGCAGTGTGCGCGACTTTCAGGAGTGTGCCTGGAAAGTGCCAGAATCACCAGAGCATCTGTGCAAAAGCTGCTGCCTCTGTGACCGCATTGAGGCACGTTCCCGTGTCTGCGAGTACATAGACGGCTCTTCGCGTTCACTCCGAGGGAAACGGTCCGCTATTGCTTCTGTGCGTACAGACGCGATTCCCTTGTCTCTTGCGAACACAGGGAACTCTGTGCATCCAAATCTACAGGCTAAGGACGCGTCTGCATATGTTTTGGTGAACAATCGAGTGTGCGTGTTCTGACAGCTGCCTCTACGCAGACGTCTCCACAGAGCCACTTCTGAATGCCCCGCAGCCCAGGACTGAATGGATACACTAACAAGTGCACCGGTGTGAGCAACCACATATGCAGAAGGACGTCTTTCATCTCACAGAAGCGCGAACGTCTTGGCGTTCAAGCACATGGCAGAAACAAGGTGTGAACAGATGAGCTGCTGCTATTTTCTCCGTTCGGCATGCTTCGTTGTAGCTCTCTTGCCGGTCGCCGGCTTAGCGGCTTGCTTTGCGCGACTAGGTCTGCGGAGAGAAGGAGATAGCGCCGGAAACCTTGCCTTTTGCCTTCTTCGGCGCTGGAACCTGGTTGCTGCGCCTTCTCTTTGTCCATGTGCACACACACGATTCCTCAGCGAAAACCATGCAGAAACCTTCCCACGAGCACCCAGGGATGTGCACCCAGCACCACGTGCACGCACACGCAGCTAGAGAAAAGCACCTACCTTTTCACACACTGATGCCTAAGCAAACGCGTGGCCACACACACGCACACATCCGCAAGCGCGCCTACTCCCATCTATTGAGGGAAAGACGGACGAGCAACGTCCTGACAGGCTTGAGGGGAAAAACGTCCGTTGATGGTTGGCGTACTGCACGCCCGCCTACGGGGCTGCAGGGGAATCCACATTTGGAAGGTACCTGAAGATGTGTGCCTGTTCTTGGAGCTCCGCTAGTAGGGTAGCAAAGACACTCGTAGGCAGTACTGAATGCTGCTCCGTGCTCCTTCTCCTCCGCTGGCAAATGCTTCACAGTCGCCCTAGGAAAGACGTTTAACAATCGATCTCCAAGAGGAACGAAACACATGATGCCATAAGGCGAAAGAATAGCAGGGCATCTCTTCACAAGCTTGTCCCTGATCTATAGCTGAGGGCAAACACTTGTGTGCTTGTGGGAGAGCGTGTGTCTTTCCTGGAAGCGTTTGGGAGTTTTGCTCAGACGCGTGTTTCCTCAAGTTCAAGAATCAAGATCTAGGATACCTGCAGACAGGTGCCTGTTTGTGTGGAGACAGTCTGTTTGAAACTGTGTTCCTCAGCGCCCGCTCTTTCTCCCCGTCGCTCCACACGCCAGGGAGTCCCTTTCTTTCTCTCCACAAGCACGTGTGTTGACTTCGTCGCACATGTGCATCTGCACAAGCGTTGAGCTCAGCAGAGCGTGTCTCTTGACACTTGTGCGTTGGCTGTGTCTGCCTGCTCCAGTGAAGAGAGAAACGGGAAATCATCTTGGTAGAGGCAACAAAGCAAAAGCGAGGCAGGATTGACATCTGCTCAACAGAGACGGATTCCCTGCGCTGACACAGTTCACAGTTACACGAGAAGCAATCTGAGCGGTCCATCGACCAAAGACGTGTTTCCCAAGAGGTCGTTTAGCGAGTGAACAGCAGTGTGCGCGACTTTCAGGAGTGTGCCTGGAAAGTGCCAGAATCACCAGAGCATCTGTGCAAAAGCTGCTGCCTCTGTGACCGCATTGAGGCACGTTCCCGTGTCTGCGAGTACATAGACGGCTCTTCGCGTTCACTCCGAGGGAAACGGTCCGCTATTGCTTCTGTGCGTACAGACGCGATTCCCTTGTCTCTTGCGAAGACAGGGAACTCTGTGCATCCAAATCTACAGGCTAAGGACGCGTCTGCATATGTTTTGGTGAACAATCGAGTGTGCGTGTTCTGACAGCTGCCTCTATGCAGACGTCTCCACAGAGCCACTTCTGAATGCCCCGCAGCCCAGGACTGAATGGATACACTAACAAGTGCACCGGTGTGAGCAAGCACATATGCAGAAGGACGTCTTTCATCTCACAGAAGCGCGAACGTCTTGGCGTTCAAGCACATGGCAGAAACAAGGTGTGAACAGATGAGCTGCTGCTATTTTCTCCGTTCGGCATGCTTCGTTGTAGCTCTCTTGCCGGTCGCCGGCTTAGCGGCTTGCTTTGCGCGACTAGGTCTGCGGAGAGAAGGAGATAGCGCCGGAAACCTTGCCTTTTGCCTTCTTCGGCGCTGGAACCTGGTTGCTGCGCCTTCTCTTTGTCCATGTGCACACACACGATTCCTCAGCGAAAACCATGCAGAAACCTTTCCACGAGCACCCAGGGATGTGCACCCAGCACCACGTGCACGCACACGCAGCTAGAGAAAAGCACCTACCTTTTCACACACTGATGCCTAAGCAAACGCGTGGCCACACACACGCACACATCCGCAAGCGCGCCTACTCCCATCTATTGAGGGAAAGACGGACGAGCAACGTCCTGACAGGCTTGAGGGGAAAAACGTCCGTTGATGGTTGGCGTACTGCACGCCCGCCTACGGGGCTGCAGGGGAATCCACATTTGGAAGGTACCTGAAGATGTGTGCCTGTTCTTGGAGCTCCGCTAGTAGGGTAGCAAAGACACTCGTAGGCAGTACTGAATGCTGCTCCGTGCTACTTCTCCTCCGCTGGCAAATGCTTCACAGTCGCCCTAGGAAAGACGTTTAACAATCGATCTCCAAGAGGAACGAAACACATGATGCCATAAGGCGAAAGAATAGCAGGGCATCTCTTCACAAGCTTGTCCCTGATCTATAGCTGAGGGCAAACACTTGTGTGCTTGTGGGAGAGCGTGTGTCTTTCCTGGAAGCGTTTGGGAGTTTTGCTCAGACGCGTGTTTCCTCAAGTTCAAGAATCAAGATCTAGGATACCTGCAGACAGGTGCCTGTTTGTGTGGAGACAGTCTGTTTGAAACTGTGTTCCTCAGCGCCCGCTCTTTCTCCCCGTCGCTCCACACGCCTGGGAGTCCCTTTCTTTCTCTCCACAAGCACGTGTGTTGACTTCGTCGCACATGTGCATCTGCACAAGCGTTGAGCTCAGCAGAGCGTGTCTCTTGACACTTGATGTGCGTTGGCTGTGTCTGCGTGCTCCAGTGAAGAGAGAAACGGGAAATCATCTTGGTAGAGGCAACAAAGCAAAAGCGAGGCAGGATTGACATCTGCTCAACAGAGACGGATTCCCTGCGCTGACACAGTTCACAGTTACACGAGAAGCAATCTGAGCGGTCCATCGACCGGAGACGTGTTTCCCAAGAGGTCGTTTAGCGAGTGAACAGCAGTGTGCGCGACTTTCAGGAGTGTGCCTGGAAAGTGCCAGAATCACCAGAGCATCTGTGCAAAAGCTGCTGCCTCTGTGACCGCATTGAGGCACGTTCCCGTGTCTGCGAGTACATAGACGGCTCTTCGCGTTCACTCCGAGGGAAACGGTCCGCTATTGCTTCTGTGCGTACAGACGCGATTCCCTTGTCTCTTGCGAACACAGGGAACTCTGTGCATCCAAATCTACAGGCTAAGGACGCGTCTGCATATGTTTTGGTGAACAATCGAGTGTGCGTGTTCAGACAGCTGCCTCTACGCAGACGTCTCCACAGAGCCACTTCTGAATGCCCCGCAGCCCAGGACTGAATGGATACACTAACAAGTGCACCGGTGTGAGCAACCACATATGCAGAAGGACGTCTTTCATCTCACAGAAGCGCGAACGTCTTGGCGTTCAAGCACATGGCAGAAACAAGGTGTGAACAGATGAGCTGCTGCTATTTTCTCCGTTCGGCATGCTTCGTTGTAGCTCTCTTGCCGGTCGCCGGCTTAGCGGCTTGCTTTGCGCGACTAGGTCTGCGGAGAGAAGGAGATAGCGCCGGAAACCTTGCCTTTTGCCTTCTTCGGCGCTGGAACCTGGTTGCTGCGCCTTCTCTTTGTCCATGTGCACACACACGATTCCTCAGCGAAAACCATGCAGAAACCTTCCCACGAGCACCCAGGGATGTGCACCCAGCACCACGTGCACGCACAAGCAGCTAGAGAAAAGCACCTACCTTTTCACACACTGATGCCTAAGCAAACGCGTGGCCACACACACGCACACATCCGCAAGCGCGCCTACTCCCATCTATTGAGGGAAAGACGGACGAGCAACGTCCTGACAGGCTTGAGGGGAAAAACGTCCGTTGATGGTTGGCGTACTGCACGCCCGCCTACGGGGCTGCAGGGGAATCCACATTTGGAAGGTACCTGAAGATGTGTGCCTGTTCTTGGAGCTCCGCTAGTAGGGTAGCAAAGACACTCGTAGGCAGTACTGAATGCTGCTCCGTGCTCCTTCTCCTCCGGTGGCAAATGCTTCACAGTCGCCCTAGGAAAGACGTTTAACAATCGATCTCCAAGAGGAACGAAACACATGATGCCATAAGGCGAAAGAATAGCAGGGCATCTCTTCACAAGCTTGTCCCTGATCTATAGCTGAGGGCAAACACTTGTGTGCTTGTGGGAGAGCGTGTGTCTTTCCTGGAAGCGTTTGGGAGTTTTGCTCAGACGCGTGTTTCCTCAAGTTCAAGAATCAAGATCTAGGATACCTGCAGACAGGTGCCTGTTTGTGTGGAGACAGTCTGTTTGAAACTGTGTTCCTCAGCGCCCGCTCTTTCTCCCCGTCGCTCCACACGCCTGGGAGTCCCTTTCTTTCTCTCCACAAGCACGTGTGTTGACTTCGTCGCACATGTGCATCTGCACAAGCGTTGAGCTCAGCAGAGCGTGTCTCTTGACACTTGATGTGCGTTGGCTGTGTCTGCCTGCTCCAGTGAAGAGAGAAACGGGAAATCATCTTGGTAGAGGCAACAAAGCAAAAGCGAGGCAGGATTGACATCTGCTCAACAGAGACGGATTCCCTGCGCTGACACAGTTCACAGTTACACGAGAAGCAATCTGAGCGGTCCATCGACGGGAGACGTGTTTCCCAAGAGGTCGTTTAGCGAGTGAACAGCAGTGTGCGCGACTTTCAGGAGTGTGCCTGGAAAGTGCCAGAATCACCAGAGCATCTGTGCAAAAGCTGCTGCCTCTGTGACCGCATTGAGGCACGTTCCCGTGTCTGCGAGTACATAGACGGCTCTTCGCGTTCACTCCGAGGGAAACGGTCCGCTATTGCTTCTGTGTGTACAGACGCGATTCCCTTGTCTCTTGCGAACACAGGGAACTCTGTGCATCCAAATCTACAGGCTAAGGACGCGTCTGCATATGTTTTGGTGAACAATCGAGTGTGCGTGTTCTGACAGCTGCCTCTATGCAGACGTCTCCACAGAGCCACTTCTGAATGCCCCGCAGCCCAGGACTGAATGGATACACTAACAAGTGCACCGGTGTGAGCAACCACATATGCAGAAGGACGTCTTTCATCTCACAGAAGCGCGAACGTCTTGGCGTTCAAGCACATGGCAGAAACAAGGTGTGAACAGATGAGCTGCTGCTATTTTCTCCGTTCGGCATGCTTCGTTGTAGCTCTCTTGCCGGTCGCCGGCTTAGCGGCTTGCTTTGCGCGACTAGGTCTGCGGAGAGAAGGAGATAGCGCCGGAAACCTTGCCTTTTGCCTTCTTCGGCGCTGGAACCTGGTTGCTGCGCCTTCTCTTTGTCCATGTGCACACACACGATTCCTCAGCGAAAACCATGCAGAAACCTTCCCACGAGCACCCAGGGATGTGCACCCAGCACCACGTGCACGCACACGCAGCTAGAGAAAAGCACCTACCTTTTCACACACTGATGCCTAAGCAAACGCGTGGCCACACACACGCACACATCCACAAGCGCGCCTACTCCCATCTATTGAGGGAAAGACGGACGAGCAACGTCCTGACAGGCTTGAGGGGAAAAACGTCCGTTGATGGTTGGCGTACTGCACGCCCGCCTACGGGGCTGCAGGGGAATCCACATTTGGAAGGTACCTGAAGATGTGTGCCTGTTCTTGGAGCTCCGCTAGTAGGGTAGCAAAGACACTCGTAGGCAGTACTGAATGCTGCTCCGTGCTCCTTCTCCTCCGCTGGCAAATGCTTCACAGTCGCCCTAGGAAAGACGTTTAACAATCGATCTCCAAGAGGAACGAAACACATGATGCCATAAGGCGAAAGAATAGCAGGGCATCTCTTCACAAGCTTGTCCCTGATCTATAGCTGAGGGCAAACACTTGTGTGCTTGTGGGAGAGCGTGTGTCTTTCCTGGAAGCGTTTGGGAGTTTTGCTCAGACGCGTGTTTCCTCAAGTTCAAGAATCAAGATCTAGGATACCTGCAGACAGGTGCCTGTTTGTGTGGAGACAGTCTGTTTGAAACTGTGTTCCTCAGCGCCCGCTCTTTCTCCCCGTCGCTCCACACGCCTGGGAGTCCCTTTCTTTCTCTCCACAAGCACGTGTGTTGACTTCGTCGCACATGTGCATCTGCACAAGCGTTGAGCTCAGCAGAGCGTGTCTCTTGACACTTGATGTGCGTTGGCTGTGTCTGCGTGCTCCAGTGAAGAGAGAAACGGGAAATCATCTTGGTAGAGGCAACAAAGCAAAAGCGAGGCAGGATTGACATCTGCTCAACAGAGACGGATTCCCTGCGCTGACACAGTTCACAGTTACACGAGAAGCAATCTGAGCGGTCCATCGACCGGAGACGTGTTTCCCAAGAGGTCGTTTAGCGAGTGAACAGCAGTGTGCGCGACTTTCAGGAGTGTGCCTGGAAAGTGCCAGAATCACCAGAGCATCTGTGCAAAAGCTGCTGCCTCTGTGACCGCATTGAGGCACGTTCCCGTGTCTGCGAGTACATAGACGGCTCTTCGCGTTCACTCCGAGGGAAACGGTCCGCTATTGCTTCTGTGCGTACAGACGCGATTCCCTTGTCTCTTGCGAACACAGGGAACTCTGTGCATCCAAATCTACAGGCTAAGGACGCGTCTGCATATGTTTTGGTGAACAATCGAGTGTGCGTGTTCTGACAGCTGCCTCTATGCAGACGTCTCCACAGAGCCACTTCTGAATGCCCCGCAGCCCAGGACTGAATGGATACACTAACAAGTGCACCGGTGTGAGCAACCACATATGCAGAAGGACGTCTTTCATCTCACAGAAGCGCGAACGTCTTGGCGTTCAAGCACATGGCAGAAACAAGGTGTGAACAGATGAGCTGCTGCTATTTTCTCCGTTCGGCATGCTTCGTTGTAGCTCTCTTGCCGGTCGCCGGCTTAGCGGCTTGCTTTGCGCGACTAGGTCTGCGGAGAGAAGGAGATAGCGCCGGAAACCTTGCCTTTTGCCTTCTTCGGCGCTGGAACCTGGTTGCTGCGCCTTCTCTTTGTCCATGTGCACACACACGATTCCTCAGCGAAAACCATGCAGAAACCTTCCCACGAGCACCCAGGGATGTGCACCCAGCACCACGTGCACGCACACGCAGCTAGAGAAAAGCACCTACCTTTTCACACACTGATGCCTAAGCAAACGCGTGGCCACACACACGCACACATCCGCAAGCGCGCCTACTCCCATCTATTGAGGGAAAGACGGACGAGCAACGTCCTGACAGGCTTGAGGGGAAAAACGTCCGTTGATGGTTGGCGTACTGCACGCCCGCCTACGGGGCTGCAGGGGAATCCACATTTGGAAGGTACCTGAAGATGTGTGCCTGTTCTTGGAGCTCCGCTAGTAGGGTAGCAAAGACACTCGTAGGCAGTACTGAATGCTGCTCCGTGCTCCTTCTCCTCCGCTGGCAAATGCTTCACAGTCGCCCTAGGAAAGACGTTTAACAATCGATCTCCAAGAGGAACGAAACACATGATGCCATAAGGCGAAAGAATAGCAGGGCATCTCTTCACAAGCTTGTCCCTGATCTATAGCTGAGGGCAAACACTTGTGTGCTTGGGGGAGAGCGTGTGTCTTTCCTGGAAGCGTTTGGGAGTTTTGCTCAGACGCGTGTTTCCTCAAGTTCAAGAATCAAGATCTAGGATACCTGCAGACAGGTGCCTGTTTGTGTGGAGACAGTCTGTTTGAAACTGTGTTCCTCAGCGCCCGCTCTTTCTCCCCGTCGCTCCACACGCCTGGGAGTCCCTTTCTTTCTCTCCACAAGCACGTGTGTTGACTTCGTCGCACATGTGCATCTGCACAAGCGTTGAGCTCAGCAGAGCGTGTCTCTTGACACTTGATGTGCGTTGGCTGTGTCTGCCTGCTCCAGTGAAGAGAGAAACGGGAAATCATCTTGGTAGAGGCAACAAAGCAAAAGCGAGGCAGGATTGACATCTGCTCAACAGAGACGGATTCCCTGCGCTGACACAGTTCACAGTTACACGAGAAGCAATCTGAGCGGTCCATCGACCGGAGACGTGTTTCCCAAGAGGTCGTTTAGCGAGTGAACAGCAGTGTGCGCGACTTTCAGGAGTGTGCCTGGAAAGTGCCAGAATCACCAGAGCATCTGTGCAAAAGCTGCTGCCTCTGTGACCGCATTGAGGCACGTTCCCGTGTCTGCGAGTACATAGACGGCTCTTCGCGTTCACTCCGAGGGAAACGGTCCGCTATTGCTTCTGTGCGTACAGACGCGATTCCCTTGTCTCTTGCGAACACAGGGAACTCTGTGCATCCAAATCTACAGGCTAAGGACGCGTCTGCATATGTTTTGGTGAACAATCGAGTGTGCGTGTTCTGACAGCTGCCTCTATGCAGACGTCTCCACAGAGCCACTTCTGAATGCCCCGCAGCCCAGGACTGAATGGATACACTAACAAGTGCACCGGTGTGAGCAACCACATATGCAGAAGGACGTCTTTCATCTCACAGAAGCGCGAACGTCTTGGCGTTCAAGCACATGGCAGAAACAAGGTGTGAACAGATGAGCTGCTGCTATTTTCTCCGTTCGGCATGCTTCGTTGTAGCTCTCTTGCCGGTCGCCGGCTTAGCGGCTTGCTTTGCGCGACTAGGTCTGCGGAGAGAAGGAGATAGCGCCGGAAACCTTGCCTTTTGCCTTCTTCGGCGCTGGAACCTGGTTGCTGCGCCTTCTCTTTGTCCATGTGCACACACACGATTCCTCAGCGAAAACCATGCAGAAACCTTCCCACGAGCACCCAGGGATGTGCACCCAGCACCACGTGCACGCACACGCAGCTAGAGAAAAGCACCTACCTTTTCACACACTGATGCCTAAGCAAACGCGTGGCCACACACACGCACACATCCGCAAGCGCGCCTACTCCCATCTATTGAGGGAAAGACGGACGAGCAACGTCCTGACAGGCTTGAGGGGAAAAACGTCCGTTGATGGTTGGCGTACTGCACGCCCGCCTACGGGGCTGCAGGGGAATCCACATTTGGAAGGTACCTGAAGATGTGTGCCTGTTCTTGGAGCTCCGCTAGTAGGGTAGCAAAGACACTCGTAGGCAGTACTGAATGCTGCTCCGTGCTCCTTCTCCTCCGCTGGCAAATGCTTCACAGTCGCCCTAGGAAAGACGTTTAACAATCGATCTCCAAGAGGAACGAAACACATGATGCCATAAGGCGAAAGAATAGCAGGGCATCTCTTCACAAGCTTGTCCCTGATCTATAGCTGAGGGCAAACACTTGTGTGCTTGTGGGAGAGCGTGTGTCTTTCCTGGAAGCGTTTGGGAGTTTTGCTCAGACGCGTGTTTCCTCAAGTTCAAGAATCAAGATCTAGGATACCTGCAGACAGGTGCCTGTTTGTGTGGAGACAGTCTGTTTGAAACTGTGTTCCTCAGCGCCCGCTCTTTCTCCCCGTCGCTCCACACGCCTGGGAGTCCCTTTCTTTCTCTCCACAAGCACGTGTGTTGACTTCGTCGCACATGTGCATCTGCACAAGCGTTGAGCTCAGCAGAGCGTGTCTCTTGACACTTGATGTGCGTTGGCTGTGTCTGCGTGCTCCAGTGAAGAGAGAAACGGGAAATCATCTTGGTAGAGGCAACAAAGCAAAAGCGAGGCAGGATTGACATCTGCTCAACAGAGACAGATTCCCTGCGCTGACACAGTTCACAGTTACACGAGAAGCAATCTGAGCGGTCCATCGACCGGAGACGTGTTTCCCAAGAGGTCGTTTAGCGAGTGAACAGCAGTGTGCGCGACTTTCAGGAGTGTGCCTGGAAAGTGCCAGAATCACCAGAGCATCTGTGCAAAAGCTGCTGCCTCTGTGACCGCATTGAGGCACGTTCCCGTGTCTGCGAGTACATAGACGGCTCTTCGCGTTCACTCCGAGGGAAACGGTCCGCTATTGCTTCTGTGCGTACAGACGCGATTCCCTTGTCTCTTGCGAACACAGGGAACTCTGTGCATCCAAATCTACAGGCTAAGGACGCGTCTGCATATGTTTTGGTGAACAATGGAGTGTGCGTGTTCTGACAGCTGCCTCTATGCAGACGTCTCCACAGAGCCACTTCTGAATGCCCCGCAGCCCAGGACTGAATGGATACACTAACAAGTGCACCGGTGTGAGCAACCACATATGCAGAAGGACGTCTTTCATCTCACAGAAGCGCGAACGTCTTGGCGTTCAAGCACATGGCAGAAACAAGGTGTGAACAGATGAGCTGCTGCTATTTTCTCCGTTCGGCATGCTTCGTTGTAGCTCTCTTGCCGGTCGCCGGCTTAGCGGCTTGCTTTGCGCGACTAGGTCTGCGGAGAGAAGGAGATAGCGCCGGAAACCTTGCCTTTTGCCTTCTTCGGCGCTGGAACCTGGTTGCTGCGCCTTCTCTTTGTCCATGTGCACACACACGATTCCTCAGCGAAAACCATGCAGAAACCTTCCCACGAGCACCCAGGGATGTGCACCCAGCACCACGTGCACGCACACGCAGCTAGAGAAAAGCACCTACCTTTTCACACACTGATGCCTAAGCAAACGCGTGGCCACACACACGCACACATCCACAAGCGCGCCTACTCCCATCTATTGAGGGAAAGACGGACGAGCAACGTCCTGACAGGCTTGAGGGGAAAAACGTCCGTTGATGGTTGGCGTACTGCACGCCCGCCTACGGGGCTGCAGGGGAATCCACATTTGGAAGGTACCTGAAGATGTGTGCCTGTTCTTGGAGCTCCGCTAGTAGGGTAGCAAAGACACTCGTAGGCAGTACTGAATGCTGCTCCGTGCTCCTTCTCCTCCGCTGGCAAATGCTTCACAGTCGCCCTAGGAAAGACGTTTAACAATCGATCTCCAAGAGGAACGAAACACATGATGCCATAAGGCGAAAGAATAGCAGGGCATCTCTTCACAAGCTTGTCCCTGATCTATAGCTGAGGGCAAACACTTGTGTGCTTGTGGGAGAGCGTGTGTCTTTCCTGGAAGCGTTTGGGAGTTTTGCTCAGACGCGTGTTTCCTCAAGTTCAAGAATCAAGATCTAGGATACCTGCAGACAGGTGCCTGTTTGTGTGGAGACAGTCTGTTTGAAACTGTGTTCCTCAGCGCCCGCTCTTTCTCCCCGTCGCTCCACACGCCTGGGAGTCCCTTTCTTTCTCTCCACAAGCACGTGTGTTGACTTCGTCGCACATGTGCATCTGCACAAGCGTTGAGCTCAGCAGAGCGTGTCTCTTGACACTTGATGTGCGTTGGCTGTGTCTGCGTGCTCCAGTGAAGAGAGAAACGGGAAATCATCTTGGTAGAGGCAACAAAGCAAAAGCGAGGCAGGATTGACATCTGCTCAACAGAGACGGATTCCCTGCGCTGACACAGTTCACAGTTACACGAGAAGCAATCTGAGCGGTCCATCGACCGGAGACGTGTTTCCCAAGAGGTCGTTTAGCGAGTGAACAGCAGTGTGCGCGACTTTCAGGAGTGTGCCTGGAAAGTGCCAGAATCACCAGAGCATCTGTGCAAAAGCTGCTGCCTCTGTGACCGCATTGAGGCACGTTCCCGTGTCTGCGAGTACATAGACGGCTCTTCGCGTTCACTCCGAGGGAAACGGTCCGCTATTGCTTCTGTGCGTACAGACGCGATTCCCTTGTCTCTTGCGAACACAGGGAACTCTGTGCATCCAAATCTACAGGCTAAGGACGCGTCTGCATATGTTTTGGTGAACAATCGAGTGTGCGTGTTCTGACAGCTGCCTCTATGCAGACGTCTCCACAGAGCCACTTCTGAATGCCCCGCAGCCCAGGACTGAATGGATACACTAACAAGTGCACCGGTGTGAGCAACCACATATGCAGAAGGACGTCTTTCATCTCACAGAAGCGCGAACGTCTTGGCGTTCAAGCACATGGCAGAAACAAGGTGTGAACAGATGAGCTGCTGCTATTTTCTCCGTTCGGCATGCTTCGTTGTAGCTCTCTTGCCGGTCGCCGGCTTAGCGGCTTGCTTTGCGCGACTAGGTCTGCGGAGAGAAGGAGATAGCGCCGGAAACCTTGCCTTTTGCCTTCTTCGGCGCTGGAACCTGGTTGCTGCGCCTTCTCTTTGTCCATGTGCACACACACGATTCCTCAGCGAAAACCATGCAGAAACCTTCCCACGAGCACCCAGGGATGTGCACCCAGCACCACGTGCACGCACACGCAGCTAGAGAAAAGCACCTACCTTTTCACACACTGATGCCTAAGCAAACGCGTGGCCACACACACGCACACATCCGCAAGCGCGCCTACTCCCATCTATTGAGGGAAAGACGGACGAGCAACGTCCTGACAGGCTTGAGGGGAAAAACGTCCGTTGATGGTTGGCGTACTGCACGCCCGCCTACGGGGCTGCAGGGGAATCCACATTTGGAAGGTACCTGAAGATGTGTGCCTGTTCTTGGAGCTCCGCTAGTAGGGTAGCAAAGACACTCGTAGGCAGTACTGAATGCTGCTCCGTGCTCCTTCTCCTCCGCTGGCAAATGCTTCACAGTCGCCCTAGGAAAGACGTTTAACAATCGATCTCCAAGAGGAACGAAACACATGATGCCATAAGGCGAAAGAATAGCAGGGCATCTCTTCACAAGCTTGTCCCTGATCTATAGCTGAGGGCAAACACTTGTGTGCTTGGGGGAGAGCGTGTGTCTTTCCTGGAAGCGTTTGGGAGTTTTGCTCAGACGCGTGTTTCCTCAAGTTCAAGAATCAAGATCTAGGATACCTGCAGACAGGTGCCTGTTTGTGTGGAGACAGTCTGTTTGAAACTGTGTTCCTCAGCGCCCGCTCTTTCTCCCCGTCGCTCCACACGCCTGGGAGTCCCTTTCTTTCTCTCCACAAGCACGTGTGTTGACTTCGTCGCACATGTGCATCTGCACAAGCGTTGAGCTCAGCAGAGCGTGTCTCTTGACACTTGATGTGCGTTGGCTGTGTCTGCGTGCTCCAGTGAAGAGAGAAACGGGAAATCATCTTGGTAGAGGCAACAAAGCAAAAGCGAGGCAGGATTGACATCTGCTCAACAGAGACGGATTCCCTGCGCTGACACAGTTCACAGTTACACGAGAAGCAATCTGAGCGGTCCATCGACCAAAGACGTGTTTCCCAAGAGGTCGTTTAGCGAGTGAACAGCAGTGTGCGCGACTTTCAGGAGTGTGCCTGGAAAGTGCCAGAATCACCAGAGCATCTGTGCAAAAGCTGCTGCCTCTGTGACCGCATTGAGGCACGTTCCCGTGTCTGCGAGTACATAGACGGCTCTTCGCGTTCACTCCGAGGGAAACGGTCCGCTATTGCTTCTGTGCGTACAGACGCGATTCCCTTGTCTCTTGCGAACACAGGGAACTCTGTGCATCCAAATCTACAGGCTAAGGACGCGTCTGCATATGTTTTGGTGAACAATCGAGTGTGCGTGTTCTGACAGCTGCCTCTATGCAGACGTCTCCACAGAGCCACTTCTGAATGCCCCGCAGCCCAGGACTGAATGGATACACTAACAAGTGCACCGGTGTGAGCAAGCACATATGCAGAAGGACGTCTTTCATCTCACAGAAGCGCGAACGTCTTGGCGTTCAAGCACATGGCAGAAACAAGGTGTGAACAGATGAGCTGCTGCTATTTTCTCCGTTCGGCATGCTTCGTTGTAGCTCTCTTGCCGGTCGCCGGCTTAGCGGCTTGCTTTGCGCGACTAGGTCTGCGGAGAGAAGGAGATAGCGCCGGAAACCTTGCCTTTTGCCTTCTTCGGCGCTGGAACCTGGTTGCTGCGCCTTCTCTTTGTCCATGTGCACACACACGATTCCTCAGCGAAAACCATGCAGAAACCTTCCCACGAGCACCCAGGGATGTGCACCCAGCACCACGTGCACGCACACGCAGCTAGAGAAAAGCACCTACCTTTTCACACACTGATGCCTAAGCAAACGCGTGGCCACACACACGCACACATCCGCAAGCGCGCCTACTCCCATCTATTGAGGGAAAGACGGACGAGCAACGTCCTGACAGGCTTGAGGGGAAAAACGTCCGTTGATGGTTGGCGTACTGCACGCCCGCCTACGGGGCTGCAGGGGAATCCACATTTGGAAGGTACCTGAAGATGTGTGCCTGTTCTTGGAGCTCCGCTAGTAGGGTAGCAAAGACACTCGTAGGCAGTACTGAATGCTGCTCCGTGCTCCTTCTCCTCCGCTGGCAAATGCTTCACAGTCGCCCTAGGAAAGACGTTTAACAATCGATCTCCAAGAGGAACGAAACACATGATGCCATAAGGCGAAAGAATAGCAGGGCATCTCTTCACAAGCTTGTCCCTGATCTATAGCTGAGGGCAAACACTTGTGTGCTTGGGGGAGAGCGTGTGTCTTTCCTGGAAGCGTTTGGGAGTTTTGCTCAGACGCGTGTTTCCTCAAGTTCAAGAATCAAGATCTAGGATACCTGCAGACAGGTGCCTGTTTGTGTGGAGACAGTCTGTTTGAAACTGTGTTCCTCAGCGCCCGCTCTTTCTCCCCGTCGCTCCACACGCCTGGGAGTCCCTTTCTTTCTCTCCACAAGCACGTGTGTTGACTTCGTCGCACATGTGCATCTGCACAAGCGTTGAGCTCAGCAGAGCGTGTCTCTTGACACTTGATGTGCGTTGGCTGTGTCTGCGTGCTCCAGTGAAGAGAGAAACGGGAAATCATCTTGGTAGAGGCAACAAAGCAAAAGCGAGGCAGGATTGACATCTGCTCAACAGAGACGGATTCCCTGCGCTGACACAGTTCACAGTTACACGAGAAGCAATCTGAGCGGTCCATCGACCGGAGACGTGTTTCCCAAGAGGTCGTTTAGCGAGTGAACAGCAGTGTGCGCGACTTTCAGGAGTGTGCCTGGAAAGTGCCAGAATCACCAGAGCATCTGTGCAAAAGCTGCTGCCTCTGTGACCGCATTGAGGCACGTTCCCGTGTCTGCGAGTACATAGACGGCTCTTCGCGTTCACTCCGAGGGAAACGGTCCGCTATTGCTTCTGTGCGTACAGACGCGATTCCCTTGTCTCTTGCGAACACAGGGAACTCTGTGCATCCAAATCTACAGGCTAAGGACGCGTCTGCATATGTTTTGGTGAACAATCGAGTGTGCGTGTTCTGACAGCTGCCTCTATGCAGACGTCTCCACAGAGCCACTTCTGAATGCCCCGCAGCCCAGGACTGAATGGATACACTAACAAGTGCACCGGTGTGAGCAAGCACATATGCAGAAGGACGTCTTTCATCTCACAGAAGCGCGAACGTCTTGGCGTTCAAGCACATGGCAGAAACAAGGTGTGAACAGATGAGCTGCTGCTATTTTCTCCGTTCGGCATGCTTCGTTGTAGCTCTCTTGCCGGTCGCCGGCTTAGCGGCTTGCTTTGCGCGACTAGGTCTGCGGAGAGAAGGAGATAGCGCCGGAAACCTTGCCTTTTGCCTTCTTCGGCGCTGGAACCTGGTTGCTGCGCCTTCTCTTTGTCCATGTGCACACACACGATTCCTCAGCGAAAACCATGCAGAAACCTTCCCACGAGCACCCAGGGATGTGCACCCAGCACCACGTGCACGCACACGCAGCTAGAGAAAAGCACCTACCTTTTCACACACTGATGCCTAAGCAAACGCGTGGCCACACACACGCACACATCCGCAAGCGCGCCTACTCCCATCTATTGAGGGAAAGACGGATGAGCAACGTCCTGACAGGCTTGAGGGGAAAAACGTCCGTTGATGGTTGGCGTACTGCACGCCCGCCTACGGGGCTGCAGGGGAATCCACATTTGGAAGGTACCTGAAGATGTGTGCCTGTTCTTGGAGCTCCGCTAGTAGGGTAGCAAAGACACTCGTAGGCAGTACTGAATGCTGCTCCGTGCTCCTTCTCCTCCGCTGGCAAATGCTTCACAGTCGCCCTAGGAAAGACGTTTAACAATCGATCTCCAAGAGGAACGAAACACATGATGCCATAAGGCGAAAGAATAGCAGGGCATCTCTTCACAAGCTTGTCCCTGATCTATAGCTGAGGGCAAACACTTGTGTGCTTGGGGGAGAGCGTGTGTCTTTCCTGGAAGCGTTTGGGAGTTTTGCTCAGACGCGTTTCCTCAAGTTCAAGAATCAAGATCTAGGATACCTGCAGACAGGTGCCTGTTTGTGTGGAGACAGTCTGTTTGAAACTGTGTTCCTCAGCGCCCGCTCTTTCTCCCCGTCGCTCCACACGCCTGGGAGTCCCTTTCTTTCTCTCCACAAGCACGTGTGTTGACTTCGTCGCACATGTGCATCTGCACAAGCGTTGAGCTCAGCAGAGCGTGTCTCTTGACACTTGATGTGCGTTGGCTGTGTCTGCCTGCTCCAGTGAAGAGAGAAACGGGAAATCATCTTGGTAGAGGCAACAAAGCAAAAGCGAGGCAGGATTGACATCTGCTCAACAGAGACGGATTCCCTGCGCTGACACAGTTCACAGTTACACGAGAAGCAATCTGAGCGGTCCATCGACCGGAGACGTGTTTCCCAAGAGGTCGTTTAGCGAGTGAACAGCAGTGTGCGCGACTTTCAGGAGTGTGCCTGGAAAGTGCCAGAATCACCAGAGCATCTGTGCAAAAGCTGCTGCCTCTGTGACCGCATTGAGGCACGTTCCCGTGTCTGCGAGTACATAGACGGCTCTTCGCGTTCACTCCGAGGGAAACGGTCCGCTATTGCTTCTGTGCGTACAGACACGATTCCCTTGTCTCTTGCGAACACAGGGAACTCTGTGCATCCAAATCTACAGGCTAAGGACGCGTCTGCATATGTTTTGGTGAACAATCGAGTGTGCGTGTTCTGACAGCTGCCTCTATGCAGACGTCTCCACAGAGCCACTTCTGAATGCCCCGCAGCCCAGGACTGAATGGATACACTAACAAGTGCACCGGTGTGAGCAACCACATATGCAGAAGGACGTCTTTCATCTCACAGAAGCGCGAACGTCTTGGCGTTCAAGCACATGGCAGAAACAAGGTGTGAACAGATGAGCTGCTGCTATTTTCTCCGTTCGGCATGCTTCGTTGTAGCTCTCTTGCCGGTCGCCGGCTTAGCGGCTTGCTTTGCGCGACTAGGTCTGCGGAGAGAAGGAGATAGCGCCGGAAACCTTGCCTTTTGCCTTCTTCGGCGCTGGAACCTGGTTGCTGCGCCTTCTCTTTGTCCATGTGCACACACACGATTCCTCAGCGAAAACCATGCAGAAACCTTCCCACGAGCACCCAGGGATGTGCACCCAGCACCACGTGCACGCACACGCAGCTAGAGAAAAGCACCTACCTTTTCACACACTGATGCCTAAGCAAACGCGTGGCCACACACACGCACACATCCGCAAGCGCGCCTACTCCCATCTATTGAGGGAAAGACGGACGAGCAACGTCCTGACAGGCTTGAGGGGAAAAACGTCCGTTGATGGTTGGCGTACTGCACGCCCGCCTACGGGGCTGCAGGGGAATCCACATTTGGAAGGTACCTGAAGATGTGTGCCTGTTCTTGGAGCTCCGCTAGTAGGGTAGCAAAGACACTCGTAGGCAGTACTGAATGCTGCTCCGTGCTCCTTCTCCTCCGCTGGCAAATGCTTCACAGTCGCCCTAGGAAAGACGTTTAACAATCGATCTCCAAGAGGAACGAAACACATGATGCCATAAGGCGAAAGAATAGCAGGGCATCTCTTCACAAGCTTGTCCCTGATCTATAGCTGAGGGCAAACACTTGTGTGCTTGTGGGAGAGCGTGTGTCTTTCCTGGAAGCGTTTGGGAGTTTTGCTCAGACGCGTGTTTCCTCAAGTTCAAGAATCAAGATCTAGGATACCTGCAGACAGGTGCCTGTTTGTGTGGAGACAGTCTGTTTGAAACTGTGTTCCTCAGCGCCCGCTCTTTCTCCCCGTCGCTCCACACGCCTGGGAGTCCCTTTCTTTCTCTCCACAAGCACGTGTGTTGACTTCGTCGCACATGTGCATCTGCACAAGCGTTGAGCTCAGCAGAGCGTGTCTCTTGACACTTGATGTGCGTTGGCTGTGTCTGCGTGCTCCAGTGAAGAGAGAAACGGGAAATCATCTTGGTAGAGGCAACAAAGCAAAAGCGAGGCAGGATTGACATCTGCTCAACAGAGACGGATTCCCTGCGCTGACACAGTTCACAGTTACACGAGAAGCAATCTGAGCGGTCCATCGACCGGAGACGTGTTTCCCAAGAGGTCGTTTAGCGAGTGAACAGCAGTGTGCGCGACTTTCAGGAGTGTGCCTGGAAAGTGCCAGAATCACCAGAGCATCTGTGCAAAAGCTGCTGCCTCTGTGACCGCATTGAGGCACGTTCCCGTGTCTGCGAGTACATAGACGGCTCTTCGCGTTCACTCCGAGGGAAACGGTCCGCTATTGCTTCTGTGCGTACAGACGCGATTCCCTTGTCTCTTGCGAACACAGGGAACTCTGTGCATCCAAATCTACAGGCTAAGGACGCGTCTGCATATGTTTTGGTGAACAATCGAGTGTGCGTGTTCTGACAGCTGCCTCTATGCAGACGTCTCCACAGAGCCACTTCTGAATGCCCCGCAGCCCAGGACTGAATGGATACACTAACAAGTGCACCGGTGTGAGCAACCACATATGCAGAAGGACGTCTTTCATCTCACAGAAGCGCGAACGTCTTGGCGTTCAAGCACATGGCAGAAACAAGGTGTGAACAGATGAGCTGCTGCTATTTTCTCCGTTCGGCATGCTTCGTTGTAGCTCTCTTGCCGGTCGCCGGCTTAGCGGCTTGCTTTGCGCGACTAGGTCTGCGGAGAGAAGGAGATAGCGCCGGAAACCTTGCCTTTTGCCTTCTTCGGCGCTGGAACCTGGTTGCTGCGCCTTCTCTTTGTCCATGTGCACACACACGATTCCTCAGCGAAAACCATGCAGAAACCTTCCCACGAGCACCCAGGGATGTGCACCCAGCACCACGTGCACGCACACGCAGCTAGAGAAAAGCACCTACCTTTTCACACACTGATGCCTAAGCAAACGCGTGGCCACACACACGCACACATCCGCAAGCGCGCCTACTCCCATCTATTGAGGGAAAGACGGACGAGCAACGTCCTGACAGGCTTGAGGGGAAAAACGTCCGTTGATGGTTGGCGTACTGCACGCCCGCCTACGGGGCTGCAGGGGAATCCACATTTGGAAGGTACCTGAAGATGTGTGCCTGTTCTTGGAGCTCCGCTAGTAGGGTAGCAAAGACACTCGTAGGCAGTACTGAATGCTGCTCCGTGCTCCTTCTCCTCCGCTGGCAAATGCTTCACAGTCGCCCTAGGAAAGACGTTTAACAATCGATCTCCAAGAGGAACGAAACACATGATGCCATAAGGCGAAAGAATAGCAGGGCATCTCTTCACAAGCTTGTCCCTGATCTATAGCTGAGGGCAAACACTTGTGTGCTTGTGGGAGAGCGTGTGTCTTTCCTGGAAGCGTTTGGGAGTTTTGCTCAGACGCGTGTTTCCTCAAGTTCAAGAATCAAGATCTAGGATACCTGCAGACAGGTGCCTGTTTGTGTGGAGACAGTCTGTTTGAAACTGTGTTCCTCAGCGCCCGCTCTTTCTCCCCGTCGCTCCACACGCCTGGGAGTCCCTTTCTTTCTCTCCACAAGCACGTGTGTTGACTTCGTCGCACATGTGCATCTGCACAAGCGTTGAGCTCAGCAGAGCGTGTCTCTTGACACTTGTGCGTTGGCTGTGTCTGCCTGCTCCAGTGAAGAGAGAAACGGGAAATCATCTTGGTAGAGGCAACAAAGCAAAAGCGAGGCAGGATTGACATCTGCTCAACAGAGACGGATTCCCTGCGCTGACACAGTTCACAGTTACACGAGAAGCAATCTGAGCGGTCCATCGACCGGAGACGTGTTTCCCAAGAGGTCGTTTAGCGAGTGAACAGCAGTGTGCGCGACTTTCAGGAGTGTGCCTGGAAAGTGCCAGAATCACCAGAGCATCTGTGCAAAAGCTGCTGCCTCTGTGACCGCATTGAGGCACGTTCCCGTGTCTGCGAGTACATAGACGGCTCTTCGCGTTCACTCCGAGGGAAACGGTCCGCTATTGCTTCTGTGCGTACAGACGCGATTCCCTTGTCTCTTGCGAACACAGGGAACTCTGTGCATCCAAATCTACAGGCTAAGGACGCGTCTGCATATGTTTTGGTGAACAATCGAGTGTGCGTGTTCTGACAGCTGCCTCTATGCAGACGTCTCCACAGAGCCACTTCTGAATGCCCCGCAGCCCAGGACTGAATGGACACACTAACAAGTGCACCGGTGTGAGCAACCACATATGCAGAAGGACGTCTTTCATCTCACAGAAGCGCGAACGTCTTGGCGTTCAAGCACATGGCAGAAACAAGGTGTGAACAGATGAGCTGCTGCTATTTTCTCCGTTCGGCATGCTTCGTTGTAGCTCTCTTGCCGGTCGCCGGCTTAGCGGCTTGCTTTGCGCGACTAGGTCTGCGGAGAGAAGGAGATAGCGCCGGAAACCTTGCCTTTTGCCTTCTTCGGCGCTGGAACCTGGTTGCTGCGCCTTCTCTTTGTCCATGTGCACACACACGATTCCTCAGCGAAAACCATGCAGAAACCTTTCCACGAGCACCCAGGGATGTGCACCCAGCACCACGTGCACGCACACGCAGCTAGAGAAAAGCACCTACCTTTTCACACACTGATGCCTAAGCAAACGCGTGGCCACACACACGCACACATCCGCAAGCGCGCCTACTCCCATCTATTGAGGGAAAGACGGACGAGCAACGTCCTGACAGGCTTGAGGGGAAAAACGTCCGTTGATGGTTGGCGTACTGCACGCCCGCCTACGGGGCTGCAGGGGAATCCACATTTGGAAGGTACCTGAAGATGTGTGCCTGTTCTTGGAGCTCCGCTAGTAGGGTAGCAAAGACACTCGTAGGCAGTACTGAATGCTGCTCCGTGCTACTTCTCCTCCGCTGGCAAATGCTTCACAGTCGCCCTAGGAAAGACGTTTAACAATCGATCTCCAAGAGGAACGAAACACATGATGCCATAAGGCGAAAGAATAGCAGGGCATCTCTTCACAAGCTTGTCCCTGATCTATAGCTGAGGGCAAACACTTGTGTGCTTGTGGGAGAGCGTGTGTCTTTCCTGGAAGCGTTTGGGAGTTTTGCTCAGACGCGTGTTTCCTCAAGTTCAAGAATCAAGATCTAGGATACCTGCAGACAGGTGCCTGTTTGTGTGGAGACAGTCTGTTTGAAACTGTGTTCCTCAGCGCCCGCTCTTTCTCCCCGTCGCTCCACACGCCTGGGAGTCCCTTTCTTTCTCTCCACAAGCACGTGTGTTGACTTCGTCGCACATGTGCATCTGCACAAGCGTTGAGCTCAGCAGAGCGTGTCTCTTGACACTTGATGTGCGTTGGCTGTGTCTGCGTGCTCCAGTGAAGAGAGAAACGGGAAATCATCTTGGTAGAGGCAACAAAGCAAAAGCGAGGCAGGATTGACATCTGCTCAACAGAGACGGATTCCCTGCGCTGACACAGTTCACAGTTACACGAGAAGCAATCTGAGCGGTCCATCGACCGGAGACGTGTTTCCCAAGAGGTCGTTTAGCGAGTGAACAGCAGTGTGCGCGACTTTCAGGAGTGTGCCTGGAAAGTGCCAGAATCACCAGAGCATCTGTGCAAAAGCTGCTGCCTCTGTGACCGCATTGAGGCACGTTCCCGTGTCTGCGAGTACATAGACGGCTCTTCGCGTTCACTCCGAGGGAAACGGTCCGCTATTGCTTCTGTGCGTACAGACGCGATTCCCTTGTCTCTTGCGAACACAGGGAACTCTGTGCATCCAAATCTACAGGCTAAGGACGCGTCTGCATATGTTTTGGTGAACAATCGAGTGTGCGTGTTCTGACAGCTGCCTCTATGCAGACGTCTCCACAGAGCCACTTCTGAATGCCCCGCAGCCCAGGACTGAATGGATACACTAACAAGTGCACCGGTGTGAGCAACCACATATGCAGAAGGACGTCTTTCATCTCACAGAAGCGCGAACGTCTTGGCGTTCAAGCACATGGCAGAAACAAGGTGTGAACAGATGAGCTGCTGCTATTTTCTCTGTTCGGCATGCTTCGTTGTAGCTCTCTTGCCGGTCGCCGGCTTAGCGGCTTGCTTTGCGCGACTAGGTCTGCGGAGAGAAGGAGATAGCGCCGGAAACCTTGCCTTTTGCCTTCTTCGGCGCTGGAACCTGGTTGCTGCGCCTTCTCTTTGTCCATGTGCACACACACGATTCCTCAGCGAAAACCATGCAGAAACCTTTCCACGAGCACCCAGGCATGTGCACCCAGCACCACGTGCACGCACACGCAGCTAGAGAAAAGCACCTACCTTTTCACACACTGATGCCTAAGCAAACGCGTGGCCACACACACGCACACATCCGCAAGCGCGCCTACTCCCATCTATTGAGGGAAAGACGGACGAGCAACGTCCTGACAGGCTTGAGGGGAAAAACGTCCGTTGATGGTTGGCGTACTGCACGCCCGCCTACGGGGCTGCAGGGGAATCCACATTTGGAAGGTACCTGAAGATGTGTGCCTGTTCTTGGAGCTCCGCTAGTAGGGTAGCAAAGACACTCGTAGGCAGTACTGAATGCTGCTCCGTGCTCCTTCTCCTCCGCTGGCAAATGCTTCACAGTCGCCCTAGGAAAGACGTTTAACAATCGATCTCCAAGAGGAACGAAACACATGATGCCATAAGGCGAAAGAATAGCAGGGCATCTCTTCACAAGCTTGTCCCTGATCTATAGCTGAGGGCAAACACTTGTGTGCTTGTGGGAGAGCGTGTGTCTTTCCTGGAAGCGTTTGGGAGTTTTGCTCAGACGCGTGTTTCCTCAAGTTCAAGAATCAAGACCTAGGATACCTGCAGACAGGTGCCTGTTTGTGTGGAGACAGTCTGTTTGAAACTGTGTTCCTCAGCGCCCGCTCTTTCTCCCCGTCGCTCCACACGCCTGGGAGTCCCTTTCTTTCTCTCCACAAGCACGTGTGTTGACTTCGTCGCACATGTGCATCTGCACAAGCGTTGAGCTCAGCAGAGCGTGTCTCTTGACACTTGATGTGCGTTGGCTGTGTCTGCCTGCTCCAGTGAAGAGAGAAACGGGAAATCATCTTGGTAGAGGCAACAAAGCAAAAGCGAGGCAGGATTGACATCTGCTCAACAGAGACGGATTCCCTGCGCTGACACAGTTCACAGTTACACGAGAAGCAATCTGAGCGGTCCATCGACCGGAGACGTGTTTCCCAAGAGGTCGTTTAGCGAGTGAACAGCAGTGTGCGCGACTTTCAGGAGTGTGCCTGGAAAGTGCCAGAATCACCAGAGCATCTGTGCAAAAGCTGCTGCCTCTGTGACCGCATTGAGGCACGTTCCCGTGTCTGCGAGTACATAGACGGCTCTTCGCGTTCACTCCGAGGGAAACGGTCCGCTATTGCTTCTGTGCGTACAGACGCGATTCCCTTGTCTCTTGCGAACACAGGGAACTCTGTGCATCCAAATCTACAGGCTAAGGACGCGTCTGCATATGTTTTGGTGAACAATCGAGTGTGCGTGTTCAGACAGCTGCCTCTACGCAGACGTCTCCACAGAGCCACTTCTGAATGCCCCGCAGCCCAGGACTGAATGGATACACTAACAAGTGCACCGGTGTGAGCAAGCACATATGCAGAAGGACGTCTTTCATCTCACAGAAGCGCGAACGTCTTGGCGTTCAAGCACATGGCAGAAACAAGGTGTGAACAGATGAGCTGCTGCTATTTTCTCCGTTCGGCATGCTTCGTTGTAGCTCTCTTGCCGGTCGCCGGCTTAGCGGCTTGCTTTGCGCGACTAGGTCTGCGGAGAGAAGGAGATAGCGCCGGAAACCTTGCCTTTTGCCTTCTTCGGCGCTGGAACCTGGTTGCTGCGCCTTCTCTTTGTCCATGTGCACACACACGATTCCTCAGCGAAAACCATGCAGAAACCTTCCCACGAGCACCCAGGGATGTGCACCCAGCACCACGTGCACGCACACGCAGCTAGAGAAAAGCACCTACCTTTTCACACACTGATGCCTAAGCAAACGCGTGGCCACACACACGCACACATCCGCAAGCGCGCCTACTCCCATCTATTGAGGGAAAGACGGACGAGCAACGTCCTGACAGGCTTGAGGGGAAAAACGTCCGTTGATGGTTGGCGTACTGCACGCCCGCCTACGGGGCTGCAGGGGAATCCACATTTGGAAGGTACCTGAAGATGTGTGCCTGTTCTTGGAGCTCCGCTAGTAGGGTAGCAAAGACACTCGTAGGCAGTACTGAATGCTGCTCCGTGCTCCTTCTCCTCCGCTGGCAAATGCTTCACAGTCGCCCTAGGAAAGACGTTTAACAATCGATCTCCAAGAGGAACGAAACACATGATGCCATAAGGCGAAAGAATAGCAGGGCATCTCTTCACAAGCTTGTCCCTGATCTATAGCTGAGGGCAAACACTTGTGTGCTTGTGGGAGAGCGTGTGTCTTTCCTGGAAGCGTTTGGGAGTTTTGCTCAGACGCGTGTTTCCTCAAGTTCAAGAATCAAGATCTAGGATACCTGCAGACAGGTGCCTGTTTGTGTGGAGACAGTCTGTTTGAAACTGTGTTCCTCAGCGCCCGCTCTTTCTCCCCGTCGCTCCACACGCCTGGGAGTCCCTTTCTTTCTCTCCACAAGCACGTGTGTTGACTTCGTCGCACATGTGCATCTGCACAAGCGTTGAGCTCAGCAGAGCGTGTCTCTTGACACTTGATGTGCGTTGGCTGTGTCTGCCTGCTCCAGTGAAGAGAGAAACGGGAAATCATCTTGGTAGAGGCAACAAAGCAAAAGCGAGGCAGGATTGACATCTGCTCAACAGAGACGGATTCCCTGCGCTGACACAGTTCACAGTTACACGAGAAGCAATCTGAGCGGTCCATCGACGGGAGACGTGTTTCCCAAGAGGTCGTTTAGCGAGTGAACAGCAGTGTGCGCGACTTTCAGGAGTGTGCCTGGAAAGTGCCAGAATCACCAGAGCATCTGTGCAAAAGCTGCTGCCTCTGTGACCGCATTGAGGCACGTTCCCGTGTCTGCGAGTACATAGACGGCTCTTCGCGTTCACTCCGAGGGAAACGGTCCGCTATTGCTTCTGTGTGTACAGACGCGATTCCCTTGTCTCTTGCGAACACAGGGAACTCTGTGCATCCAAATCTACAGGCTAAGGACGCGTCTGCATATGTTTTGGTGAACAATCGAGTGTGCGTGTTCTGACAGCTGCCTCTATGCAGACGTCTCCACAGAGCCACTTCTGAATGCCCCGCAGCCCAGGACTGAATGGATACACTAACAAGTGCACCGGTGTGAGCAACCACATATGCAGAAGGACGTCTTTCATCTCACAGAAGCGCGAACGTCTTGGCGTTCAAGCACATGGCAGAAACAAGGTGTGAACAGATGAGCTGCTGCTATTTTCTCCGTTCGGCATGCTTCGTTGTAGCTCTCTTGCCGGTCGCCGGCTTAGCGGCTTGCTTTGCGCGACTAGGTCTGCGGAGAGAAGGAGATAGCGCCGGAAACCTTGCCTTTTGCCTTCTTCGGCGCTGGAACCTGGTTGCTGCGCCTTCTCTTTGTCCATGTGCACACACACGATTCCTCAGCGAAAACCATGCAGAAACCTTCCCACGAGCACCCAGGGATGTGCACCCAGCACCACGTGCACGCACACGCAGCTAGAGAAAAGCACCTACCTTTTCACACACTGATGCCTAAGCAAACGCGTGGCCACACACACGCACACATCCACAAGCGCGCCTACTCCCATCTATTGAGGGAAAGACGGACGAGCAACGTCCTGACAGGCTTGAGGGGAAAAACGTCCGTTGATGGTTGGCGTACTGCACGCCCGCCTACGGGGCTGCAGGGGAATCCACATTTGGAAGGTACCTGAAGATGTGTGCCTGTTCTTGGAGCTCCGCTAGTAGGGTAGCAAAGACACTCGTAGGCAGTACTGAATGCTGCTCCGTGCTCCTTCTCCTCCGCTGGCAAATGCTTCACAGTCGCCCTAGGAAAGACGTTTAACAATCGATCTCCAAGAGGAACGAAACACATGATGCCATAAGGCGAAAGAATAGCAGGGCATCTCTTCACAAGCTTGTCCCTGATCTATAGCTGAGGGCAAACACTTGTGTGCTTGTGGGAGAGCGTGTGTCTTTCCTGGAAGCGTTTGGGAGTTTTGCTCAGACGCGTGTTTCCTCAAGTTCAAGAATCAAGATCTAGGATACCTGCAGACAGGTGCCTGTTTGTGTGGAGACAGTCTGTTTGAAACTGTGTTCCTCAGCGCCCGCTCTTTCTCCCCGTCGCTCCACACGCCTGGGAGTCCCTTTCTTTCTCTCCACAAGCACGTGTGTTGACTTCGTCGCACATGTGCATCTGCACAAGCGTTGAGCTCAGCAGAGCGTGTCTCTTGACACTTGATGTGCGTTGGCTGTGTCTGCCTGCTCCAGTGAAGAGAGAAACGGGAAATCATCTTGGTAGAGGCAACAAAGCAAAAGCGAGGCAGGATTGACATCTGCTCAACAGAGACGGATTCCCTGCGCTGACACAGTTCACAGTTACACGAGAAGCAATCTGAGCGGTCCATCGACCGGAGACGTGTTTCCCAAGAGGTCGTTTAGCGAGTGAACAGCAGTGTGCGCGACTTTCAGGAGTGTGCCTGGAAAGTGCCAGAATCACCAGAGCATCTGTGCAAAAGCTGCTGCCTCTGTGACCGCATTGAGGCACGTTCCCGTGTCTGCGAGTACATAGACGGCTCTTCGCGTTCACTCCGAGGGAAACGGTCCGCTATTGCTTCTGTGCGTACAGACGCGATTCCCTTGTCTCTTGCGAACACAGGGAACTCTGTGCATCCAAATCTACAGGCTAAGGACGCGTCTGCATATGTTTTGGTGAACAATCGAGTGTGCGTGTTCTGACAGCTGCCTCTATGCAGACGTCTCCACAGAGCCACTTCTGAATGCCCCGCAGCCCAGGACTGAATGGATACACTAACAAGTGCACCGGTGTGAGCAACCACATATGCAGAAGGACGTCTTTCATCTCACAGAAGCGCGAACGTCTTGGCGTTCAAGCACATGGCAGAAACAAGGTGTGAACAGATGAGCTGCTGCTATTTTCTCCGTTCGGCATGCTTCGTTGTAGCTCTCTTGCCGGTCGCCGGCTTAGCGGCTTGCTTTGCGCGACTAGGTCTGCGGAGAGAAGGAGATAGCGCCGGAAACCTTGCCTTTTGCCTTCTTCGGCGCTGGAACCTGGTTGCTGCGCCTTCTCTTTGTCCATGTGCACACACACGATTCCTCAGCGAAAACCATGCAGAAACCTTCCCACGAGCACCCAGGGATGTGCACCCAGCACCACGTGCACGCACACGCAGCTAGAGAAAAGCACCTACCTTTTCACACACTGATGCCTAAGCAAACGCGTGGCCACACACACGCACACATCCGCAAGCGCGCCTACTCCCATCTATTGAGGGAAAGACGGACGAGCAACGTCCTGACAGGCTTGAGGGGAAAAACGTCCGTTGATGGTTGGCGTACTGCACGCCCGCCTACGGGGCTGCAGGGGAATCCACATTTGGAAGGTACCTGAAGATGTGTGCCTGTTCTTGGAGCTCCGCTAGTAGGGTAGCAAAGACACTCGTAGGCAGTACTGAATGCTGCTCCGTGCTCCTTCTCCTCCGCTGGCAAATGCTTCACAGTCGCCCTAGGAAAGACGTTTAACAATCGATCTCCAAGAGGAACGAAACACATGATGCCATAAGGCGAAAGAATAGCAGGGCATCTCTTCACAAGCTTGTCCCTGATCTATAGCTGAGGGCAAACACTTGTGTGCTTGTGGGAGAGCGTGTGTCTTTCCTGGAAGCGTTTGGGAGTTTTGCTCAGACGCGTGTTTCCTCAAGTTCAAGAATCAAGATCTAGGATACCTGCAGACAGGTGCCTGTTTGTGTGGAGACAGTCTGTTTGAAACTGTGTTCCTCAGCGCCCGCTCTTTCTCCCCGTCGCTCCACACGCCTGGGAGTCCCTTTCTTTCTCTCCACAAGCACGTGTGTTGACTTCGTCGCACATGTGCATCTGCACAAGCGTTGAGCTCAGCAGAGCGTGTCTCTTGACACTTGATGTGCGTTGGCTGTGTCTGCGTGCTCCAGTGAAGAGAGAAACGGGAAATCATCTTGGTAGAGGCAACAAAGCAAAAGCGAGGCAGGATTGACATCTGCTCAACAGAGACGGATTCCCTGCGCTGACACAGTTCACAGTTACACGAGAAGCAATCTGAGCGGTCCATCGACCGGAGACGTGTTTCCCAAGAGGTCGTTTAGCGAGTGAACAGCAGTGTGCGCGACTTTCAGGAGTGTGCCTGGAAAGTGCCAGAATCACCAGAGCATCTGTGCAAAAGCTGCTGCCTCTGTGACCGCATTGAGGCACGTTCCCGTGTCTGCGAGTACATAGACGGCTCTTCGCGTTCACTCCGAGGGAAACGGTCCGCTATTGCTTCTGTGCGTACAGACGCGATTCCCTTGTCTCTTGCGAACACAGGGAACTCTGTGCATCCAAATCTACAGGCTAAGGACGCGTCTGCATATGTTTTGGTGAACAATCGAGTGTGCGTGTTCTGACAGCTGCCTCTATGCAGACGTCTCCACAGAGCCACTTCTGAATGCCCCGCAGCCCAGGACTGAATGGATACACTAACAAGTGCACCGGTGTGAGCAACCACATATGCAGAAGGACGTCTTTCATCTCACAGAAGCGCGAACGTCTTGGCGTTCAAGCACATGGCAGAAACAAGGTGTGAACAGATGAGCTGCTGCTATTTTCTCCGTTCGGCATGCTTCGTTGTAGCTCTCTTGCCGGTCGCCGGCTTAGCGGCTTGCTTTGCGCGACTAGGTCTGCGGAGAGAAGGAGATAGCGCCGGAAACCTTGCCTTTTGCCTTCTTCGGCGCTGGAACCTGGTTGCTGCGCCTTCTCTTTGTCCATGTGCACACACACGATTCCTCAGCGAAAACCATGCAGAAACCTTCCCACGAGCACCCAGGGATGTGCACCCAGCACCACGTGCACGCACACGCAGCTAGAGAAAAGCACCTACCTTTTCACACACTGATGCCTAAGCAAACGCGTGGCCACACACACGCACACATCCGCAAGCGCGCCTACTCCCATCTATTGAGGGAAAGACGGACGAGCAACGTCCTGACAGGCTTGAGGGGAAAAACGTCCGTTGATGGTTGGCGTACTGCACGCCCGCCTACGGGGCTGCAGGGGAATCCACATTTGGAAGGTACCTGAAGATGTGTGCCTGTTCTTGGAGCTCCGCTAGTAGGGTAGCAAAGACACTCGTAGGCAGTACTGAATGCTGCTCCGTGCTCCTTCTCCTCCGCTGGCAAATGCTTCACAGTCGCCCTAGGAAAGACGTTTAACAATCGATCTCCAAGAGGAACGAAACACATGATGCCATAAGGCGAAAGAATAGCAGGGCATCTCTTCACAAGCTTGTCCCTGATCTATAGCTGAGGGCAAACACTTGTGTGCTTGTGGGAGAGCGTGTGTCTTTCCTGGAAGCGTTTGGGAGTTTTGCTCAGACGCGTGTTTCCTCAAGTTCAAGAATCAAGATCTAGGATACCTGCAGACAGGTGCCTGTTTGTGTGGAGACAGTCTGTTTGAAACTGTGTTCCTCAGCGCCCGCTCTTTCTCCCCGTCGCTCCACACGCCTGGGAGTCCCTTTCTTTCTCTCCACAAGCACGTGTGTTGACTTCGTCGCACATGTGCATCTGCACAAGCGTTGAGCTCAGCAGAGCGTGTCTCTTGACACTTGATGTGCGTTGGCTGTGTCTGCGTGCTCCAGTGAAGAGAGAAACGGGAAATCATCTTGGTAGAGGCAACAAAGCAAAAGCGAGGCAGGATTGACATCTGCTCAACAGAGACGGATTCCCTGCGCTGACACAGTTCACAGTTACACGAGAAGCAATCTGAGCGGTCCATCGACCGGAGACGTGTTTCCCAAGAGGTCGTTTAGCGAGTGAACAGCAGTGTGCGCGACTTTCAGGAGTGTGCGTAAAAAGTGCCAGAATCACCAGAGCATCTGTGCAAAAGCTGCTGCCTCTGTGACCGCATTGAGGCACGTTCCCGTGTCTGCGAGTACATAGACGGCTCTTCGCGTTCACTCCGAGGGAAACGGTCCGCTATTGCTTCTGTGCGTACAGACGCGATTCCCTTGTCTCTTGCGAACACAGGGAACTCTGTGCATCCAAATCTACAGGCTAAGGACGCGTCTGCATATGTTTTGGTGAACAATCGAGTGTGCGTGTTCTGACAGCTGCCTCTATGCAGACGTCTCCACAGAGCCACTTCTGAATGCCCCGCAGCCCAGGACTGAATGGATACACTAACAAGTGCACCGGTGTGAGCAACCACATATGCAGAAGGACGTCTTTCATCTCACAGAAGCGCGAACGTCTTGGCGTTCAAGCACATGGCAGAAACAAGGTGTGAACAGATGAGCTGCTGCTATTTTCTCCGTTCGGCATGCTTCGTTGTAGCTCTCTTGCCGGTCGCCGGCTTAGCGGCTTGCTTTGCGCGACTAGGTCTGCGGAGAGAAGGAGATAGCGCCGGAAACCTTGCCTTTTGCCTTCTTCGGCGCTGGAACCTGGTTGCTGCGCCTTCTCTTTGTCCATGTGCACACACACGATTCCTCAGCGAAAACCATGCAGAAACCTTCCCACGAGCACCCAGGGATGTGCACCCAGCACCACGTGCACGCACACGCAGCTAGAGAAAAGCACCTACCTTTTCACACACTGATGCCTAAGCAAACGCGTGGCCACACACACGCACACATCCGCAAGCGCGCCTACTCCCATCTATTGAGGGAAAGACGGACGAGCAACGTCCTGACAGGCTTGAGGGGAAAAACGTCCGTTGATGGTTGGCGTACTGCACGCCCGCCTACGGGGCTGCAGGGGAATCCACATTTGGAAGGTACCTGAAGATGTGTGCCTGTTCTTGGAGCTCCGCTAGTAGGGTAGCAAAGACACTCGTAGGCAGTACTGAATGCTGCTCCGTGCTCCTTCTCCTCCGCTGGCAAATGCTTCACAGTCGCCCTAGGAAAGACGTTTAACAATCGATCTCCAAGAGGAACGAAACACATGATGCCATAAGGCGAAAGAATAGCAGGGCATCTCTTCACAAGCTTGTCCCTGATCTATAGCTGAGGGCAAACACTTGTGTGCTTGTGGGAGAGCGTGTGTCTTTCCTGGAAGCGTTTGGGAGTTTTGCTCAGACGCGTGTTTCCTCAAGTTCAAGAATCAAGATCTAGGATACCTGCAGACAGGTGCCTGTTTGTGTGGAGACAGTCTGTTTGAAACTGTGTTCCTCAGCGCCCGCTCTTTCTCCCCGTCGCTCCACACGCCTGGGAGTCCCTTTCTTTCTCTCCACAAGCACGTGTGTTGACTTCGTCGCACATGTGCATCTGCACAAGCGTTGAGCTCAGCAGAGCGTGTCTCTTGACACTTGATGTGCGTTGGCTGTGTCTGCGTGCTCCAGTGAAGAGAGAAACGGGAAATCATCTTGGTAGAGGCAACAAAGCAAAAGCGAGGCAGGATTGACATCTGCTCAACAGAGACGGATTCCCTGCGCTGACACAGTTCACAGTTACACGAGAAGCAATCTGAGCGGTCCATCGACCGGAGACGTGTTTCCCAAGAGGTCGTTTAGCGAGTGAACAGCAGTGTGCGCGACTTTCAGGAGTGTGCCTGGAAAGTGCCAGAATCACCAGAGCATCTGTGCAAAAGCTGCTGCCTCTGTGACCGCATTGAGGCACGTTCCCGTGTCTGCGAGTACATAGACGGCTCTTCGCGTTCACTCCGAGGGAAACGGTCCGCTATTGCTTCTGTGCGTACAGACGCGATTCCCTTGTCTCTTGCGAACACAGGGAACTCTGTGCATCCAAATCTACAGGCTAAGGACGCGTCTGCATATGTTTTGGTGAACAATCGAGTGTGCGTGTTCTGACAGCTGCCTCTATGCAGACGTCTCCACAGAGCCACTTCTGAATGCCCCGCAGCCCAGGACTGAATGGATACACTAACAAGTGCACCGGTGTGAGCAACCACATATGCAGAAGGACGTCTTTCATCTCACAGAAGCGCGAACGTCTTGGCGTTCAAGCACATGGCAGAAACAAGGTGTGAACAGATGAGCTGCTGCTATTTTCTCCGTTCGGCATGCTTCGTTGTAGCTCTCTTGCCGGTCGCCGGCTTAGCGGCTTGCTTTGCGCGACTAGGTCTGCGGAGAGAAGGAGATAGCGCCGGAAACCTTGCCTTTTGCCTTCTTCGGCGCTGGAACCTGGTTGCTGCGCCTTCTCTTTGTCCATGTGCACACACACGATTCCTCAGCGAAAACCATGCAGAAACCTTCCCACGAGCACCCAGGGATGTGCACCCAGCACCACGTGCACGCACACGCAGCTAGAGAAAAGCACCTACCTTTTCACACACTGATGCCTAAGCAAACGCGTGGCCACACACACGCACACATCCGCAAGCGCGCCTACTCCCATGTATTGAGGGAAAGACGGATGAGCAACGTCCTGACAGGCTTGAGGGGAAAAACGTCCGTTGATGGTTGGCGTACTGCACGCCCGCCTACGGGGCTGCAGGGGAATCCACATTTGGAAGGTACCTGAAGATGTGTGCCTGTTCTTGGAGCTCCGCTAGTAGGGTAGCAAAGACACTCGTAGGCAGTACTGAATGCTGCTCCGTGCTCCTTCTCCTCCGCTGGCAAATGCTTCACAGTCGCCCTAGGAAAGACGTTTAACAATCGATCTCCAAGAGGAACGAAACACATGATGCCATAAGGCGAAAGAATAGCAGGGCATCTCTTCACAAGCTTGTCCCTGATCTATAGCTGAGGGCAAACACTTGTGTGCTTGGGGGAGAGCGTGTGTCTTTCCTGGAAGCGTTTGGGAGTTTTGCTCAGACGCGTTTCCTCAAGTTCAAGAATCAAGATCTAGGATACCTGCAGACAGGTGCCTGTTTGTGTGGAGACAGTCTGTTTGAAACTGTGTTCCTCAGCGCCCGCTCTTTCTCCCCGTCGCTCCACACGCCTGGGAGTCCCTTTCTTTCTCTCCACAAGCACGTGTGTTGACTTCGTCGCACATGTGCATCTGCACAAGCGTTGAGCTCAGCAGAGCGTGTCTCTTGACACTTGATGTGCGTTGGCTGTGTCTGCGTGCTCCAGTGAAGAGAGAAACGGGAAATCATCTTGGTAGAGGCAACAAAGCAAAAGCGAGGCAGGATTGACATCTGCTCAACAGAGACGGATTCCCTGCGCTGACACAGTTCACAGTTACACGAGAAGCAATCTGAGCGGTCCATCGACCGGAGACGTGTTTCCCAAGAGGTCGTTTAGCGAGTGAACAGCAGTGTGCGCGACTTTCAGGAGTGTGCCTGGAAAGTGCCAGAATCACCAGAGCATCTGTGCAAAAGCTGCTGCCTCTGTGACCGCATTGAGGCACGTTCCCGTGTCTGCGAGTACATAGACGGCTCTTCGCGTTCACTCCGAGGGAAACGGTCCGCTATTGCTTCTGTGCGTACAGACACGATTCCCTTGTCTCTTGCGAACACAGGGAACTCTGTGCATCCAAATCTACAGGCTAAGGACGCGTCTGCATATGTTTTGGTGAACAATCGAGTGTGCGTGTTCTGACAGCTGCCTCTATGCAGACGTCTCCACAGAGCCACTTCTGAATGCCCCGTAGCCCAGGACTGAATGGATACACTAACAAGTGCACCGGTGTGAGCAACCACATATGCAGAAGGACGTCTTTCATCTCACAGAAGCGCGAACGTCTTGGCGTTCAAGCACATGGCAGAAACAAGGTGTGAACAGATGAGCTGCTGCTATTTTCTCCGTTCGGCATGCTTCGTTGTAGCTCTCTTGCCGGTCGCCGGCTTAGCGGCTTGCTTTGCGCGACTAGGTCTGCGGAGAGAAGGAGATAGCGCCGGAAACCTTGCCTTTTGCCTTCTTCGGCGCTGGAACCTGGTTGCTGCGCCTTCTCTTTGTCCATGTGCACACACACGATTCCTCAGCGAAAACCATGCAGAAACCTTCCCACGAGCACCCAGGGATGTGCACCCAGCACCACGTGCACGCACACGCAGCTAGAGAAAAGCACCTACCTTTTCACACACTGATGCCTAAGCAAACGCGTGGCCACACACACGCACACATCCGCAAGCGCGCCTACTCCCATCTATTGAGGGAAAGACGGACGAGCAACGTCCTGACAGGCTTGAGGGGAAAAACGTCCGTTGATGGTTGGCGTACTGCACGCCCGCCTACGGGGCTGCAGGGGAATCCACATTTGGAAGGTACCTGAAGATGTGTGCCTGTTCTTGGAGCTCCGCTAGTAGGGTAGCAAAGACACTCGTAGGCAGTACTGAATGCTGCTCCGTGCTCCTTCTCCTCCGCTGGCAAATGCTTCACAGTCGCCCTAGGAAAGACGTTTAACAATCGATCTCCAAGAGGAACGAAACACATGATGCCATAAGGCGAAAGAATAGCAGGGCATCTCTTCACAAGCTTGTCCCTGATCTATAGCTGAGGGCAAACACTTGTGTGCTTGTGGGAGAGCGTGTGTCTTTCCTGGAAGCGTTTGGGAGTTTTGCTCAGACGCGTGTTTCCTCAAGTTCAAGAATCAAGATCTAGGATACCTGCAGACAGGTGCCTGTTTGTGTGGAGACAGTCTGTTTGAAACTGTGTTCCTCAGCGCCCGCTCTTTCTCCCCGTCGCTCCACACGCCTGGGAGTCCCTTTCTTTCTCTCCACAAGCACGTGTGTTGACTTCGTCGCACATGTGCATCTGCACAAGCGTTGAGCTCAGCAGAGCGTGTCTCTTGACACTTGATGTGCGTTGGCTGTGTCTGCGTGCTCCAGTGAAGAGAGAAACGGGAAATCATCTTGGTAGAGGCAACAAAGCAAAAGCGAGGCAGGATTGACATCTGCTCAACAGAGACGGATTCCCTGCGCTGACACAGTTCACAGTTACACGAGAAGCAATCTGAGCGGTCCATCGACCGGAGACGTGTTTCCCAAGAGGTCGTTTAGCGAGTGAACAGCAGTGTGCGCGACTTTCAGGAGTGTGCCTGGAAAGTGCCAGAATCACCAGAGCATCTGTGCAAAAGCTGCTGCCTCTGTGACCGCATTGAGGCACGTTCCCGTGTCTGCGAGTACATAGACGGCTCTTCGCGTTCACTCCGAGGGAAACGGTCCGCTATTGCTTCTGTGCGTACAGACGCGATTCCCTTGTCTCTTGCGAACACAGGGAACTCTGTGCATCCAAATCTACAGGCTAAGGACGCGTCTGCATATGTTTTGGTGAACAATCGAGTGTGCGTGTTCTGACAGCTGCCTCTATGCAGACGTCTCCACAGAGCCACTTCTGAATGCCCCGCAGCCCAGGACTGAATGGATACACTAACAAGTGCACCGGTGTGAGCAACCACATATGCAGAAGGACGTCTTTCATCTCACAGAAGCGCGAACGTCTTGGCGTTCAAGCACATGGCAGAAACAAGGTGTGAACAGATGAGCTGCTGCTATTTTCTCCGTTCGGCATGCTTCGTTGTAGCTCTCTTGCCGGTCGCCGGCTTAGCGGCTTGCTTTGCGCGACTAGGTCTGCGGAGAGAAGGAGATAGCGCCGGAAACCTTGCCTTTTGCCTTCTTCGGCGCTGGAACCTGGTTGCTGCGCCTTCTCTTTGTCCATGTGCACACACACGATTCCTCAGCGAAAACCATGCAGAAACCTTCCCACGAGCACCCAGGGATGTGCACCCAGCACCACGTGCACGCACACGCAGCTAGAGAAAAGCACCTACCTTTTCACACACTGATGCCTAAGCAAACGCGTGGCCACACACACGCACACATCCGCAAGCGCGCCTACTCCCATCTATTGAGGGAAAGACGGACGAGCAACGTCCTGACAGGCTTGAGGGGAAAAACGTCCGTTGATGGTTGGCGTACTGCACGCCCGCCTACGGGGCTGCAGGGGAATCCACATTTGGAAGGTACCTGAAGATGTGTGCCTGTTCTTGGAGCTCCGCTAGTAGGGTAGCAAAGACACTCGTAGGCAGTACTGAATGCTGCTCCGTGCTCCTTCTCCTCCGCTGGCAAATGCTTCACAGTCGCCCTAGGAAAGACGTTTAACAATCGATCTCCAAGAGGAACGAAACACATGATGCCATAAGGCGAAAGAATAGCAGGGCATCTCTTCACAAGCTTGTCCCTGATCTATAGCTGAGGGCAAACACTTGTGTGCTTGTGGGAGAGCGTGTGTCTTTCCTGGAAGCGTTTGGGAGTTTTGCTCAGACGCGTGTTTCCTCAAGTTCAAGAATCAAGATCTAGGATACCTGCAGACAGGTGCCTGTTTGTGTGGAGACAGTCTGTTTGAAACTGTGTTCCTCAGCGCCCGCTCTTTCTCCCCGTCGCTCCACACGCCTGGGAGTCCCTTTCTTTCTCTCCACAAGCACGTGTGTTGACTTCGTCGCACATGTGCATCTGCACAAGCGTTGAGCTCAGCAGAGCGTGTCTCTTGACACTTGTGCGTTGGCTGTGTCTGCCTGCTCCAGTGAAGAGAGAAACGGGAAATCATCTTGGTAGAGGCAACAAAGCAAAAGCGAGGCAGGATTGACATCTGCTCAACAGAGACGGATTCCCTGCGCTGACACAGTTCACAGTTACACGAGAAGCAATCTGAGCGGTCCATCGACCGGAGACGTGTTTCCCAAGAGGTCGTTTAGCGAGTGAACAGCAGTGTGCGCGACTTTCAGGAGTGTGCCTGGAAAGTGCCAGAATCACCAGAGCATCTGTGCAAAAGCTGCTGCCTCTGTGACCGCATTGAGGCACGTTCCCGTGTCTGCGAGTACATAGACGGCTCTTCGCGTTCACTCCGAGGGAAACGGTCCGCTATTGCTTCTGTGCGTACAGACGCGATTCCCTTGTCTCTTGCGAACACAGGGAACTCTGTGCATCCAAATCTACAGGCTAAGGACGCGTCTGCATATGTTTTGGTGAACAATCGAGTGTGCGTGTTCTGACAGCTGCCTCTATGCAGACGTCTCCACAGAGCCACTTCTGAATGCCCCGCAGCCCAGGACTGAATGGACACACTAACAAGTGCACCGGTGTGAGCAACCACATATGCAGAAGGACGTCTTTCATCTCACAGAAGCGCGAACGTCTTGGCGTTCAAGCACATGGCAGAAACAAGGTGTGAACAGATGAGCTGCTGCTATTTTCTCCGTTCGGCATGCTTCGTTGTAGCTCTCTTGCCGGTCGCCGGCTTAGCGGCTTGCTTTGCGCGACTAGGTCTGCGGAGAGAAGGAGATAGCGCCGGAAACCTTGCCTTTTGCCTTCTTCGGCGCTGGAACCTGGTTGCTGCGCCTTCTCTTTGTCCATGTGCACACACACGATTCCTCAGCGAAAACCATGCAGAAACCTTTCCACGAGCACCCAGGGATGTGCACCCAGCACCACGTGCACGCACACGCAGCTAGAGAAAAGCACCTACCTTTTCACACACTGATGCCTAAGCAAACGCGTGGCCACACACACGCACACATCCGCAAGCGCGCCTACTCCCATCTATTGAGGGAAAGACGGACGAGCAACGTCCTGACAGGCTTGAGGGGAAAAACGTCCGTTGATGGTTGGCGTACTGCACGCCCGCCTACGGGGCTGCAGGGGAATCCACATTTGGAAGGTACCTGAAGATGTGTGCCTGTTCTTGGAGCTCCGCTAGTAGGGTAGCAAAGACACTCGTAGGCAGTACTGAATGCTGCTCCGTGCTACTTCTCCTCCGCTGGCAAATGCTTCACAGTCGCCCTAGGAAAGACGTTTAACAATCGATCTCCAAGAGGAACGAAACACATGATGCCATAAGGCGAAAGAATAGCAGGGCATCTCTTCACAAGCTTGTCCCTGATCTATAGCTGAGGGCAAACACTTGTGTGCTTGTGGGAGAGCGTGTGTCTTTCCTGGAAGCGTTTGGGAGTTTTGCTCAGACGCGTGTTTCCTCAAGTTCAAGAATCAAGATCTAGGATACCTGCAGACAGGTGCCTGTTTGTGTGGAGACAGTCTGTTTGAAACTGTGTTCCTCAGCGCCCGCTCTTTCTCCCCGTCGCTCCACACGCCTGGGAGTCCCTTTCTTTCTCTCCACAAGCACGTGTGTTGACTTCGTCGCACATGTGCATCTGCACAAGCGTTGAGCTCAGCAGAGCGTGTCTCTTGACACTTGATGTGCGTTGGCTGTGTCTGCGTGCTCCAGTGAAGAGAGAAACGGGAAATCATCTTGGTAGAGGCAACAAAGCAAAAGCGAGGCAGGATTGACATCTGCTCAACAGAGACGGATTCCCTGCGCTGACACAGTTCACAGTTACACGAGAAGCAATCTGAGCGGTCCATCGACCGGAGACGTGTTTCCCAAGAGGTCGTTTAGCGAGTGAACAGCAGTGTGCGCGACTTTCAGGAGTGTGCCTGGAAAGTGCCAGAATCACCAGAGCATCTGTGCAAAAGCTGCTGCCTCTGTGACCGCATTGAGGCACGTTCCCGTGTCTGCGAGTACATAGACGGCTCTTCGCGTTCACTCCGAGGGAAACGGTCCGCTATTGCTTCTGTGCGTACAGACGCGATTCCCTTGTCTCTTGCGAACACAGGGAACTCTGTGCATCCAAATCTACAGGCTAAGGACGCGTCTGCATATGTTTTGGTGAACAATCGAGTGTGCGTGTTCTGACAGCTGCCTCTATGCAGACGTCTCCACAGAGCCACTTCTGAATGCCCCGCAGCCCAGGACTGAATGGATACACTAACAAGTGCACCGGTGTGAGCAACCACATATGCAGAAGGACGTCTTTCATCTCACAGAAGCGCGAACGTCTTGGCGTTCAAGCACATGGCAGAAACAAGGTGTGAACAGATGAGCTGCTGCTATTTTCTCTGTTCGGCATGCTTCGTTGTAGCTCTCTTGCCGGTCGCCGGCTTAGCGGCTTGCTTTGCGCGACTAGGTCTGCGGAGAGAAGGAGATAGCGCCGGAAACCTTGCCTTTTGCCTTCTTCGGCGCTGGAACCTGGTTGCTGCGCCTTCTCTTTGTCCATGTGCACACACACGATTCCTCAGCGAAAACCATGCAGAAACCTTTCCACGAGCACCCAGGCATGTGCACCCAGCACCACGTGCACGCACACGCAGCTAGAGAAAAGCACCTACCTTTTCACACACTGATGCCTAAGCAAACGCGTGGCCACACACACGCACACATCCGCAAGCGCGCCTACTCCCATCTATTGAGGGAAAGACGGACGAGCAACGTCCTGACAGGCTTGAGGGGAAAAACGTCCGTTGATGGTTGGCGTACTGCACGCCCGCCTACGGGGCTGCAGGGGAATCCACATTTGGAAGGTACCTGAAGATGTGTGCCTGTTCTTGGAGCTCCGCTAGTAGGGTAGCAAAGACACTCGTAGGCAGTACTGAATGCTGCTCCGTGCTCCTTCTCCTCCGCTGGCAAATGCTTCACAGTCGCCCTAGGAAAGACGTTTAACAATCGATCTCCAAGAGGAACGAAACACATGATGCCATAAGGCGAAAGAATAGCAGGGCATCTCTTCACAAGCTTGTCCCTGATCTATAGCTGAGGGCAAACACTTGTGTGCTTGTGGGAGAGCGTGTGTCTTTCCTGGAAGCGTTTGGGAGTTTTGCTCAGACGCGTGTTTCCTCAAGTTCAAGAATCAAGACCTAGGATACCTGCAGACAGGTGCCTGTTTGTGTGGAGACAGTCTGTTTGAAACTGTGTTCCTCAGCGCCCGCTCTTTCTCCCCGTCGCTCCACACGCCTGGGAGTCCCTTTCTTTCTCTCCACAAGCACGTGTGTTGACTTCGTCGCACATGTGCATCTGCACAAGCGTTGAGCTCAGCAGAGCGTGTCTCTTGACACTTGATGTGCGTTGGCTGTGTCTGCCTGCTCCAGTGAAGAGAGAAACGGGAAATCATCTTGGTAGAGGCAACAAAGCAAAAGCGAGGCAGGATTGACATCTGCTCAACAGAGACGGATTCCCTGCGCTGACACAGTTCACAGTTACACGAGAAGCAATCTGAGCGGTCCATCGACCGGAGACGTGTTTCCCAAGAGGTCGTTTAGCGAGTGAACAGCAGTGTGCGCGACTTTCAGGAGTGTGCCTGGAAAGTGCCAGAATCACCAGAGCATCTGTGCAAAAGCTGCTGCCTCTGTGACCGCATTGAGGCACGTTCCCGTGTCTGCGAGTACATAGACGGCTCTTCGCGTTCACTCCGAGGGAAACGGTCCGCTATTGCTTCTGTGCGTACAGACGCGATTCCCTTGTCTCTTGCGAACACAGGGAACTCTGTGCATCCAAATCTACAGGCTAAGGACGCGTCTGCATATGTTTTGGTGAACAATCGAGTGTGCGTGTTCAGACAGCTGCCTCTACGCAGACGTCTCCACAGAGCCACTTCTGAATGCCCCGCAGCCCAGGACTGAATGGATACACTAACAAGTGCACCGGTGTGAGCAAGCACATATGCAGAAGGACGTCTTTCATCTCACAGAAGCGCGAACGTCTTGGCGTTCAAGCACATGGCAGAAACAAGGTGTGAACAGATGAGCTGCTGCTATTTTCTCCGTTCGGCATGCTTCGTTGTAGCTCTCTTGCCGGTCGCCGGCTTAGCGGCTTGCTTTGCGCGACTAGGTCTGCGGAGAGAAGGAGATAGCGCCGGAAACCTTGCCTTTTGCCTTCTTCGGCGCTGGAACCTGGTTGCTGCGCCTTCTCTTTGTCCATGTGCACACACACGATTCCTCAGCGAAAACCATGCAGAAACCTTCCCACGAGCACCCAGGGATGTGCACCCAGCACCACGTGCACGCACACGCAGCTAGAGAAAAGCACCTACCTTTTCACACACTGATGCCTAAGCAAACGCGTGGCCACACACACGCACACATCCGCAAGCGCGCCTACTCCCATCTATTGAGGGAAAGACGGACGAGCAACGTCCTGACAGGCTTGAGGGGAAAAACGTCCGTTGATGGTTGGCGTACTGCACGCCCGCCTACGGGGCTGCAGGGGAATCCACATTTGGAAGGTACCTGAAGATGTGTGCCTGTTCTTGGAGCTCCGCTAGTAGGGTAGCAAAGACACTCGTAGGCAGTACTGAATGCTGCTCCGTGCTCCTTCTCCTCCGCTGGCAAATGCTTCACAGTCGCCCTAGGAAAGACGTTTAACAATCGATCTCCAAGAGGAACGAAACACATGATGCCATAAGGCGAAAGAATAGCAGGGCATCTCTTCACAAGCTTGTCCCTGATCTATAGCTGAGGGCAAACACTTGTGTGCTTGTGGGAGAGCGTGTGTCTTTCCTGGAAGCGTTTGGGAGTTTTGCTCAGACGCGTGTTTCCTCAAGTTCAAGAATCAAGATCTAGGATACCTGCAGACAGGTGCCTGTTTGTGTGGAGACAGTCTGTTTGAAACTGTGTTCCTCAGCGCCCGCTCTTTCTCCCCGTCGCTCCACACGCCTGGGAGTCCCTTTCTTTCTCTCCACAAGCACGTGTGTTGACTTCGTCGCACATGTGCATCTGCACAAGCGTTGAGCTCAGCAGAGCGTGTCTCTTGACACTTGATGTGCGTTGGCTGTGTCTGCCTGCTCCAGTGAAGAGAGAAACGGGAAATCATCTTGGTAGAGGCAACAAAGCAAAAGCGAGGCAGGATTGACATCTGCTCAACAGAGACGGATTCCCTGCGCTGACACAGTTCACAGTTACACGAGAAGCAATCTGAGCGGTCCATCGACCGGAGACGTGTTTCCCAAGAGGTCGTTTAGCGAGTGAACAGCAGTGTGCGCGACTTTCAGGAGTGTGCCTGGAAAGTGCCAGAATCACCAGAGCATCTGTGCAAAAGCTGCTGCCTCTGTGACCGCATTGAGGCACGTTCCCGTGTCTGCGAGTACATAGACGGCTCTTCGCGTTCACTCCGAGGGAAACGGTCCGCTATTGCTTCTGTGCGTACAGACGCGATTCCCTTGTCTCTTGCGAACACAGGGAACTCTGTGCATCCAAATCTACAGGCTAAGGACGCGTCTGCATATGTTTTGGTGAACAATCGAGTGTGCGTGTTCTGACAGCTGCCTCTATGCAGACGTCTCCACAGAGCCACTTCTGAATGCCCCGCAGCCCAGGACTGAATGGATACACTAACAAGTGCACCGGTGTGAGCAACCACATATGCAGAAGGACGTCTTTCATCTCACAGAAGCGCGAACGTCTTGGCGTTCAAGCACATGGCAGAAACAAGGTGTGAACAGATGAGCTGCTGCTATTTTCTCCGTTCGGCATGCTTCGTTGTAGCTCTCTTGCCGGTCGCCGGCTTAGCGGCTTGCTTTGCGCGACTAGGTCTGCGGAGAGAAGGAGATAGCGCCGGAAACCTTGCCTTTTGCCTTCTTCGGCGCTGGAACCTGGTTGCTGCGCCTTCTCTTTGTCCATGTGCACACACACGATTCCTCAGCGAAAACCATGCAGAAACCTTCCCACGAGCACCCAGGGATGTGCACCCAGCACCACGTGCACGCACACGCAGCTAGAGAAAAGCACCTACCTTTTCACACACTGATGCCTAAGCAAACGCGTGGCCACACACACGCACACATCCGCAAGCGCGCCTACTCCCATCTATTGAGGGAAAGACGGACGAGCAACGTCCTGACAGGCTTGAGGGGAAAAACGTCCGTTGATGGTTGGCGTACTGCACGCCCGCCTACGGGGCTGCAGGGGAATCCACATTTGGAAGGTACCTGAAGATGTGTGCCTGTTCTTGGAGCTCCGCTAGTAGGGTAGCAAAGACACTCGTAGGCAGTACTGAATGCTGCTCCGTGCTCCTTCTCCTCCGCTGGCAAATGCTTCACAGTCGCCCTAGGAAAGACGTTTAACAATCGATCTCCAAGAGGAACGAAACACATGATGCCATAAGGCGAAAGAATAGCAGGGCATCTCTTCACAAGCTTGTCCCTGATCTATAGCTGAGGGCAAACACTTGTGTGCTTGTGGGAGAGCGTGTGTCTTTCCTGGAAGCGTTTGGGAGTTTTGCTCAGACGCGTGTTTCCTCAAGTTCAAGAATCAAGATCTAGGATACCTGCAGACAGGTGCCTGTTTGTGTGGAGACAGTCTGTTTGAAACTGTGTTCCTCAGCGCCCGCTCTTTCTCCCCGTCGCTCCACACGCCTGGGAGTCCCTTTCTTTCTCTCCACAAGCACGTGTGTTGACTTCGTCGCACATGTGCATCTGCACAAGCGTTGAGCTCAGCAGAGCGTGTCTCTTGACACTTGATGTGCGTTGGCTGTGTCTGCGTGCTCCAGTGAAGAGAGAAACGGGAAATCATCTTGGTAGAGGCAACAAAGCAAAAGCGAGGCAGGATTGACATCTGCTCAACAGAGACGGATTCCCTGCGCTGACACAGTTCACAGTTACACGAGAAGCAATCTGAGCGGTCCATCGACCGGAGACGTGTTTCCCAAGAGGTCGTTTAGCGAGTGAACAGCAGTGTGCGCGACTTTCAGGAGTGTGCCTGGAAAGTGCCAGAATCACCAGAGCATCTGTGCAAAAGCTGCTGCCTCTGTGACCGCATTGAGGCACGTTCCCGTGTCTGCGAGTACATAGACGGCTCTTCGCGTTCACTCCGAGGGAAACGGTCCGCTATTGCTTCTGTGCGTACAGACGCGATTCCCTTGTCTCTTGCGAACACAGGGAACTCTGTGCATCCAAATCTACAGGCTAAGGACGCGTCTGCATATGTTTTGGTGAACAATCGAGTGTGCGTGTTCTGACAGCTGCCTCTATGCAGACGTCTCCACAGAGCCACTTCTGAATGCCCCGCAGCCCAGGACTGAATGGATACACTAACAAGTGCACCGGTGTGAGCAACCACATATGCAGAAGGACGTCTTTCATCTCACAGAAGCGCGAACGTCTTGGCGTTCAAGCACATGGCAGAAACAAGGTGTGAACAGATGAGCTGCTGCTATTTTCTCCGTTCGGCATGCTTCGTTGTAGCTCTCTTGCCGGTCGCCGGCTTAGCGGCTTGCTTTGCGCGACTAGGTCTGCGGAGAGAAGGAGATAGCGCCGGAAACCTTGCCTTTTGCCTTCTTCGGCGCTGGAACCTGGTTGCTGCGCCTTCTCTTTGTCCATGTGCACACACACGATTCCTCAGCGAAAACCATGCAGAAACCTTCCCACGAGCACCCAGGGATGTGCACCCAGCACCACGTGCACGCACACGCAGCTAGAGAAAAGCACCTACCTTTTCACACACTGATGCCTAAGCAAACGCGTGGCCACACACACGCACACATCCGCAAGCGCGCCTACTCCCATCTATTGAGGGAAAGACGGACGAGCAACGTCCTGACAGGCTTGAGGGGAAAAACGTCCGTTGATGGTTGGCGTACTGCACGCCCGCCTACGGGGCTGCAGGGGAATCCACATTTGGAAGGTACCTGAAGATGTGTGCCTGTTCTTGGAGCTCCGCTAGTAGGGTAGCAAAGACACTCGTAGGCAGTACTGAATGCTGCTCCGTGCTCCTTCTCCTCCGCTGGCAAATGCTTCACAGTCGCCCTAGGAAAGACGTTTAACAATCGATCTCCAAGAGGAACGAAACACATGATGCCATAAGGCGAAAGAATAGCAGGGCATCTCTTCACAAGCTTGTCCCTGATCTATAGCTGAGGGCAAACACTTGTGTGCTTGTGGGAGAGCGTGTGTCTTTCCTGGAAGCGTTTGGGAGTTTTGCTCAGACGCGTGTTTCCTCAAGTTCAAGAATCAAGATCTAGGATACCTGCAGACAGGTGCCTGTTTGTGTGGAGACAGTCTGTTTGAAACTGTGTTCCTCAGCGCCCGCTCTTTCTCCCCGTCGCTCCACACGCCTGGGAGTCCCTTTCTTTCTCTCCACAAGCACGTGTGTTGACTTCGTCGCACATGTGCATCTGCACAAGCGTTGAGCTCAGCAGAGCGTGTCTCTTGACACTTGATGTGCGTTGGCTGTGTCTGCGTGCTCCAGTGAAGAGAGAAACGGGAAATCATCTTGGTAGAGGCAACAAAGCAAAAGCGAGGCAGGATTGACATCTGCTCAACAGAGACGGATTCCCTGCGCTGACACAGTTCACAGTTACACGAGAAGCAATCTGAGCGGTCCATCGACCGGAGACGTGTTTCCCAAGAGGTCGTTTAGCGAGTGAACAGCAGTGTGCGCGACTTTCAGGAGTGTGCCTGGAAAGTGCCAGAATCACCAGAGCATCTGTGCAAAAGCTGCTGCCTCTGTGACCGCATTGAGGCACGTTCCCGTGTCTGCGAGTACATAGACGGCTCTTCGCGTTCACTCCGAGGGAAACGGTCCGCTATTGCTTCTGTGCGTACAGACGCGATTCCCTTGTCTCTTGCGAACACAGGGAACTCTGTGCATCCAAATCTACAGGCTAAGGACGCGTCTGCATATGTTTTGGTGAACAATCGAGTGTGCGTGTTCTGACAGCTGCCTCTATGCAGACGTCTCCACAGAGCCACTTCTGAATGCCCCGCAGCCCAGGACTGAATGGATACACTAACAAGTGCACCGGTGTGAGCAACCACATATGCAGAAGGACGTCTTTCATCTCACAGAAGCGCGAACGTCTTGGCGTTCAAGCACATGGCAGAAACAAGGTGTGAACAGATGAGCTGCTGCTATTTTCTCCGTTCGGCATGCTTCGTTGTAGCTCTCTTGCCGGTCGCCGGCTTAGCGGCTTGCTTTGCGCGACTAGGTCTGCGGAGAGAAGGAGATAGCGCCGGAAACCTTGCCTTTTGCCTTCTTCGGCGCTGGAACCTGGTTGCTGCGCCTTCTCTTTGTCCATGTGCACACACACGATTCCTCAGCGAAAACCATGCAGAAACCTTCCCACGAGCACCCAGGGATGTGCACCCAGCACCACGTGCACGCACACGCAGCTAGAGAAAAGCACCTACCTTTTCACACACTGATGCCTAAGCAAACGCGTGGCCACACACACGCACACATCCGCAAGCGCGCCTACTCCCATCTATTGAGGGAAAGACGGACGAGCAACGTCCTGACAGGCTTGAGGGGAAAAACGTCCGTTGATGGTTGGCGTACTGCACGCCCGCCTACGGGGCTGCAGGGGAATCCACATTTGGAAGGTACCTGAAGATGTGTGCCTGTTCTTGGAGCTCCGCTAGTAGGGTAGCAAAGACACTCGTAGGCAGTACTGAATGCTGCTCCGTGCTCCTTCTCCTCCGCTGGCAAATGCTTCACAGTCGCCCTAGGAAAGACGTTTAACAATCGATCTCCAAGAGGAACGAAACACATGATGCCATAAGGCGAAAGAATAGCAGGGCATCTCTTCACAAGCTTGTCCCTGATCTATAGCTGAGGGCAAACACTTGTGTGCTTGTGGGAGAGCGTGTGTCTTTCCTGGAAGCGTTTGGGAGTTTTGCTCAGACGCGTGTTTCCTCAAGTTCAAGAATCAAGATCTAGGATACCTGCAGACAGGTGCCTGTTTGTGTGGAGACAGTCTGTTTGAAACTGTGTTCCTCAGCGCCCGCTCTTTCTCCCCGTCGCTCCACACGCCTGGGAGTCCCTTTCTTTCTCTCCACAAGCACGTGTGTTGACTTCGTCGCACATGTGCATCTGCACAAGCGTTGAGCTCAGCAGAGCGTGTCTCTTGACACTTGATGTGCGTTGGCTGTGTCTGCGTGCTCCAGTGAAGAGAGAAACGGGAAATCATCTTGGTAGAGGCAACAAAGCAAAAGCGAGGCAGGATTGACATCTGCTCAACAGAGACGGATTCCCTGCGCTGACACAGTTCACAGTTACACGAGAAGCAATCTGAGCGGTCCATCGACCGGAGACGTGTTTCCCAAGAGGTCGTTTAGCGAGTGAACAGCAGTGTGCGCGACTTTCAGGAGTGTGCCTGGAAAGTGCCAGAATCACCAGAGCATCTGTGCAAAAGCTGCTGCCTCTGTGACCGCATTGAGGCACGTTCCCGTGTCTGCGAGTACATAGACGGCTCTTCGCGTTCACTCCGAGGGAAACGGTCCGCTATTGCTTCTGTGCGTACAGACGCGATTCCCTTGTCTCTTGCGAACACAGGGAACTCTGTGCATCCAAATCTACAGGCTAAGGACGCGTCTGCATATGTTTTGGTGAACAATCGAGTGTGCGTGTTCTGACAGCTGCCTCTATGCAGACGTCTCCACAGAGCCACTTCTGAATGCCCCGCAGCCCAGGACTGAATGGATACACTAACAAGTGCACCGGTGTGAGCAACCACATATGCAGAAGGACGTCTTTCATCTCACAGAAGCGCGAACGTCTTGGCGTTCAAGCACATGGCAGAAACAAGGTGTGAACAGATGAGCTGCTGCTATTTTCTCCGTTCGGCATGCTTCGTTGTAGCTCTCTTGCCGGTCGCCGGCTTAGCGGCTTGCTTTGCGCGACTAGGTCTGCGGAGAGAAGGAGATAGCGCCGGAAACCTTGCCTTTTGCCTTCTTCGGCGCTGGAACCTGGTTGCTGCGCCTTCTCTTTGTCCATGTGCACACACACGATTCCTCAGCGAAAACCATGCAGAAACCTTCCCACGAGCACCCAGGGATGTGCACCCAGCACCACGTGCACGCACACGCAGCTAGAGAAAAGCACCTACCTTTTCACACACTGATGCCTAAGCAAACGCGTGGCCACACACACGCACACATCCGCAAGCGCGCCTACTCCCATCTATTGAGGGAAAGACGGACGAGCAACGTCCTGACAGGCTTGAGGGGAAAAACGTCCGTTGATGGTTGGCGTACTGCACGCCCGCCTACGGGGCTGCAGGGGAATCCACATTTGGAAGGTACCTGAAGATGTGTGCCTGTTCTTGGAGCTCCGCTAGTAGGGTAGCAAAGACACTCGTAGGCAGTACTGAATGCTGCTCCGTGCTCCTTCTCCTCCGCTGGCAAATGCTTCACAGTCGCCCTAGGAAAGACGTTTAACAATCGATCTCCAAGAGGAACGAAACACATGATGCCATAAGGCGAAAGAATAGCAGGGCATCTCTTCACAAGCTTGTCCCTGATCTATAGCTGAGGGCAAACACTTGTGTGCTTGTGGGAGAGCGTGTGTCTTTCCTGGAAGCGTTTGGGAGTTTTGCTCAGACGCGTGTTTCCTCAAGTTCAAGAATCAAGATCTAGGATACCTGCAGACAGGTGCCTGTTTGTGTGGAGACAGTCTGTTTGAAACTGTGTTCCTCAGCGCCCGCTCTTTCTCCCCGTCGCTCCACACGCCTGGGAGTCCCTTTCTTTCTCTCCACAAGCACGTGTGTTGACTTCGTCGCACATGTGCATCTGCACAAGCGTTGAGCTCAGCAGAGCGTGTCTCTTGACACTTGATGTGCGTTGGCTGTGTCTGCGTGCTCCAGTGAAGAGAGAAACGGGAAATCATCTTGGTAGAGGCAACAAAGCAAAAGCGAGGCAGGATTGACATCTGCTCAACAGAGACGGATTCCCTGCGCTGACACAGTTCACAGTTACACGAGAAGCAATCTGAGCGGTCCATCGACCGGAGACGTGTTTCCCAAGAGGTCGTTTAGCGAGTGAACAGCAGTGTGCGCGACTTTCAGGAGTGTGCCTGGAAAGTGCCAGAATCACCAGAGCATCTGTGCAAAAGCTGCTGCCTCTGTGACCGCATTGAGGCACGTTCCCGTGTCTGCGAGTACATAGACGGCTCTTCGCGTTCACTCCGAGGGAAACGGTCCGCTATTGCTTCTGTGCGTACAGACGCGATTCCCTTGTCTCTTGCGAACACAGGGAACTCTGTGCATCCAAATCTACAGGCTAAGGACGCGTCTGCATATGTTTTGGTGAACAATCGAGTGTGCGTGTTCTGACAGCTGCCTCTATGCAGACGTCTCCACAGAGCCACTTCTGAATGCCCCGCAGCCCAGGACTGAATGGATACACTAACAAGTGCACCGGTGTGAGCAACCACATATGCAGAAGGACGTCTTTCATCTCACAGAAGCGCGAACGTCTTGGCGTTCAAGCACATGGCAGAAACAAGGTGTGAACAGATGAGCTGCTGCTATTTTCTCCGTTCGGCATGCTTCGTTGTAGCTCTCTTGCCGGTCGCCGGCTTAGCGGCTTGCTTTGCGCGACTAGGTCTGCGGAGAGAAGGAGATAGCGCCGGAAACCTTGCCTTTTGCCTTCTTCGGCGCTGGAACCTGGTTGCTGCGCCTTCTCTTTGTCCATGTGCACACACACGATTCCTCAGCGAAAACCATGCAGAAACCTTCCCACGAGCACCCAGGGATGTGCACCCAGCACCACGTGCACGCACACGCAGCTAGAGAAAAGCACCTACCTTTTCACACACTGATGCCTAAGCAAACGCGTGGCCACACACACGCACACATCCGCAAGCGCGCCTACTCCCATCTATTGAGGGAAAGACGGACGAGCAACGTCCTGACAGGCTTGAGGGGAAAAACGTCCGTTGATGGTTGGCGTACTGCACGCCCGCCTACGGGGCTGCAGGGGAATCCACATTTGGAAGGTACCTGAAGATGTGTGCCTGTTCTTGGAGCTCCGCTAGTAGGGTAGCAAAGACACTCGTAGGCAGTACTGAATGCTGCTCCGTGCTCCTTCTCCTCCGCTGGCAAATGCTTCACAGTCGCCCTAGGAAAGACGTTTAACAATCGATCTCCAAGAGGAACGAAACACATGATGCCATAAGGCGAAAGAATAGCAGGGCATCTCTTCACAAGCTTGTCCCTGATCTATAGCTGAGGGCAAACACTTGTGTGCTTGTGGGAGAGCGTGTGTCTTTCCTGGAAGCGTTTGGGAGTTTTGCTCAGACGCGTGTTTCCTCAAGTTCAAGAATCAAGATCTAGGATACCTGCAGACAGGTGCCTGTTTGTGTGGAGACAGTCTGTTTGAAACTGTGTTCCTCAGCGCCCGCTCTTTCTCCCCGTCGCTCCACACGCCTGGGAGTCCCTTTCTTTCTCTCCACAAGCACGTGTGTTGACTTCGTCGCACATGTGCATCTGCACAAGCGTTGAGCTCAGCAGAGCGTGTCTCTTGACACTTGATGTGCGTTGGCTGTGTCTGCGTGCTCCAGTGAAGAGAGAAACGGGAAATCATCTTGGTAGAGGCAACAAAGCAAAAGCGAGGCAGGATTGACATCTGCTCAACAGAGACGGATTCCCTGCGCTGACACAGTTCACAGTTACACGAGAAGCAATCTGAGCGGTCCATCGACCGGAGACGTGTTTCCCAAGAGGTCGTTTAGCGAGTGAACAGCAGTGTGCGCGACTTTCAGGAGTGTGCCTGGAAAGTGCCAGAATCACCAGAGCATCTGTGCAAAAGCTGCTGCCTCTGTGACCGCATTGAGGCACGTTCCCGTGTCTGCGAGTACATAGACGGCTCTTCGCGTTCACTCCGAGGGAAACGGTCCGCTATTGCTTCTGTGCGTACAGACGCGATTCCCTTGTCTCTTGCGAACACAGGGAACTCTGTGCATCCAAATCTACAGGCTAAGGACGCGTCTGCATATGTTTTGGTGAACAATCGAGTGTGCGTGTTCTGACAGCTGCCTCTATGCAGACGTCTCCACAGAGCCACTTCTGAATGCCCCGCAGCCCAGGACTGAATGGACACACTAACAAGTGCACCGGTGTGAGCAACCACATATGCAGAAGGACGTCTTTCATCTCACAGAAGCGCGAACGTCTTGGCGTTCAAGCACATGGCAGAAACAAGGTGTGAACAGATGAGCTGCTGCTATTTTCTCCGTTCGGCATGCTTCGTTGTAGCTCTCTTGCCGGTCGCCGGCTTAGCGGCTTGCTTTGCGCGACTAGGTCTGCGGAGAGAAGGAGATAGCGCCGGAAACCTTGCCTTTTGCCTTCTTCGGCGCTGGAACCTGGTTGCTGCGCCTTCTCTTTGTCCATGTGCACACACACGATTCCTCAGCGAAAACCATGCAGAAACCTTCCCACGAGCACCCAGGGATGTGCACCCAGCACCACGTGCACGCACACGCAGCTAGAGAAAAGCACCTACCTTTTCACACACTGATGCCTAAGCAAACGCGTGGCCACACACACGCACACATCCGCAAGCGCGCCTACTCCCATCTATTGAGGGAAAGACGGACGAGCAACGTCCTGACAGGCTTGAGGGGAAAAACGTCCGTTGATGGTTGGCGTACTGCACGCCCGCCTACGGGGCTGCAGGGGAATCCACATTTGGAAGGTACCTGAAGATGTGTGCCTGTTCTTGGAGCTCCGCTAGTAGGGTAGCAAAGACACTCGTAGGCAGTACTGAATGCTGCTCCGTGCTCCTTCTCCTCCGCTGGCAAATGCTTCACAGTCGCCCTAGGAAAGACGTTTAACAATCGATCTCCAAGAGGAACGAAACACATGATGCCATAAGGCGAAAGAATAGCAGGGCATCTCTTCACAAGCTTGTCCCTGATCTATAGCTGAGGGCAAACACTTGTGTGCTTGTGGGAGAGCGTGTGTCTTTCCTGGAAGCGTTTGGGAGTTTTGCTCAGACGCGTGTTTCCTCAAGTTCAAGAATCAAGATCTAGGATACCTGCAGACAGGTGCCTGTTTGTGTGGAGACAGTCTGTTTGAAACTGTGTTCCTCAGCGCCCGCTCTTTCTCCCCGTCGCTCCACACGCCTGGGAGTCCCTTTCTTTCTCTCCACAAGCACGTGTGTTGACTTCGTCGCACATGTGCATCTGCACAAGCGTTGAGCTCAGCAGAGCGTGTCTCTTGACACTTGATGTGCGTTGGCTGTGTCTGCGTGCTCCAGTGAAGAGAGAAACGGGAAATCATCTTGGTAGAGGCAACAAAGCAAAAGCGAGGCAGGATTGACATCTGCTCAACAGAGACGGATTCCCTGCGCTGACACAGTTCACAGTTACACGAGAAGCAATCTGAGCGGTCCATCGACGGGAGACGTGTTTCCCAAGAGGTCGTTTAGCGAGTGAACAGCAGTGTGCGCGACTTTCAGGAGTGTGCGTAAAAAGTGCCAGAATCACCAGAGCATCTGTGCAAAAGCTGCTGCCTCTGTGACCGCATTGAGGCACGTTCCCGTGTCTGCGAGTACATAGACGGCTCTTCGCGTTCACTCCGAGGGAAACGGTCCGCTATTGCTTCTGTGCGTACAGACGCGATTCCCTTGTCTCTTGCGAACACAGGGAACTCTGTGCATCCAAATCTACAGGCTAAGGACGCGTCTGCATATGTTTTGGTGAACAATCGAGTGTGCGTGTTCTGACAGCTGCCTCTATGCAGACGTCTCCACAGAGCCACTTCTGAATGCCCCGCAGCCCAGGACTGAATGGATACACTAACAAGTGCACCGGTGTGAGCAACCACATATGCAGAAGGACGTCTTTCATCTCACAGAAGCGCGAACGTCTTGGCGTTCAAGCACATGGCAGAAACAAGGTGTGAACAGATGAGCTGCTGCTATTTTCTCCGTTCGGCATGCTTCGTTGTAGCTCTCTTGCCGGTCGCCGGCTTAGCGGCTTGCTTTGCGCGACTAGGTCTGCGGAGAGAAGGAGATAGCGCCGGAAACCTTGCCTTTTGCCTTCTTCGGCGCTGGAACCTGGTTGCTGCGCCTTCTCTTTGTCCATGTGCACACACACGATTCCTCAGCGAAAACCATGCAGAAACCTTCCCACGAGCACCCAGGGATGTGCACCCAGCACCACGTGCACGCACACGCAGCTAGAGAAAAGCACCTACCTTTTCACACACTGATGCCTAAGCAAACGCGTGGCCACACACACGCACACATCCGCAAGCGCGCCTACTCCCATCTATTGAGGGAAAGACGGACGAGCAACGTCCTGACAGGCTTGAGGGGAAAAACGTCCGTTGATGGTTGGCGTACTGCACGCCCGCCTACGGGGCTGCAGGGGAATCCACATTTGGAAGGTACCTGAAGATGTGTGCCTGTTCTTGGAGCTCCGCTAGTAGGGTAGCAAAGACACTCGTAGGCAGTACTGAATGCTGCTCCGTGCTCCTTCTCCTCCGCTGGCAAATGCTTCACAGTCGCCCTAGGAAAGACGTTTAACAATCGATCTCCAAGAGGAACGAAACACATGATGCCATAAGGCGAAAGAATAGCAGGGCATCTCTTCACAAGCTTGTCCCTGATCTATAGCTGAGGGCAAACACTTGTGTGCTTGTGGGAGAGCGTGTGTCTTTCCTGGAAGCGTTTGGGAGTTTTGCTCAGACGCGTGTTTCCTCAAGTTCAAGAATCAAGATCTAGGATACCTGCAGACAGGTGCCTGTTTGTGTGGAGACAGTCTGTTTGAAACTGTGTTCCTCAGCGCCCGCTCTTTCTCCCCGTCGCTCCACACGCCTGGGAGTCCCTTTCTTTCTCTCCACAAGCACGTGTGTTGACTTCGTCGCACATGTGCATCTGCACAAGCGTTGAGCTCAGCAGAGCGTGTCTCTTGACACTTGATGTGCGTTGGCTGTGTCTGCGTGCTCCAGTGAAGAGAGAAACGGGAAATCATCTTGGTAGAGGCAACAAAGCAAAAGCGAGGCAGGATTGACATCTGCTCAACAGAGACGGATTCCCTGCGCTGACACAGTTCACAGTTACACGAGAAGCAATCTGAGCGGTCCATCGACCGGAGACGTGTTTCCCAAGAGGTCGTTTAGCGAGTGAACAGCAGTGTGCGCGACTTTCAGGAGTGTGCCTGGAAAGTGCCAGAATCACCAGAGCATCTGTGCAAAAGCTGCTGCCTCTGTGACCGCATTGAGGCACGTTCCCGTGTCTGCGAGTACATAGACGGCTCTTCGCGTTCACTCCGAGGGAAACGGTCCGCTATTGCTTCTGTGCGTACAGACGCGATTCCCTTGTCTCTTGCGAACACAGGGAACTCTGTGCATCCAAATCTACAGGCTAAGGACGCGTCTGCATATGTTTTGGTGAACAATCGAGTGTGCGTGTTCTGACAGCTGCCTCTATGCAGACGTCTCCACAGAGCCACTTCTGAATGCCCCGCAGCCCAGGACTGAATGGATACACTAACAAGTGCACCGGTGTGAGCAACCACATATGCAGAAGGACGTCTTTCATCTCACAGAAGCGCGAACGTCTTGGCGTTCAAGCACATGGCAGAAACAAGGTGTGAACAGATGAGCTGCTGCTATTTTCTCCGTTCGGCATGCTTCGTTGTAGCTCTCTTGCCGGTCGCCGGCTTAGCGGCTTGCTTTGCGCGACTAGGTCTGCGGAGAGAAGGAGATAGCGCCGGAAACCTTGCCTTTTGCCTTCTTCGGCGCTGGAACCTGGTTGCTGCGCCTTCTCTTTGTCCATGTGCACACACACGATTCCTCAGCGAAAACCATGCAGAAACCTTTCCACGAGCACCCAGGGATGTGCACCCAGCACCACGTGCACGCACACGCAGCTAGAGAAAAGCACCTACCTTTTCACACACTGATGCCTAAGCAAACGCGTGGCCACACACACGCACACATCCGCAAGCGCGCCTACTCCCATCTATTGAGGGAAAGACGGACGAGCAACGTCCTGACAGGCTTGAGGGGAAAAACGTCCGTTGATGGTTGGCGTACTGCACGCCCGCCTACGGGGCTGCAGGGGAATCCACATTTGGAAGGTACCTGAAGATGTGTGCCTGTTCTTGGAGCTCCGCTAGTAGGGTAGCAAAGACACTCGTAGGCAGTACTGAATGCTGCTCCGTGCTCCTTCTCCTCCGCTGGCAAATGCTTCACAGTCGCCCTAGGAAAGACGTTTAACAATCGATCTCCAAGAGGAACGAAACACATGATGCCATAAGGCGAAAGAATAGCAGGGCATCTCTTCACAAGCTTGTCCCTGATCTATAGCTGAGGGCAAACACTTGTGTGCTTGGGGGAGAGCGTGTGTCTTTCCTGGAAGCGTTTGGGAGTTTTGCTCAGACGCGTGTTTCCTCAAGTTCAAGAATCAAGATCTAGGATACCTGCAGACAGGTGCCTGTTTGTGTGGAGACAGTCTGTTTGAAACTGTGTTCCTCAGCGCCCGCTCTTTCTCCCCGTCGCTCCACACGCCTGGGAGTCCCTTTCTTTCTCTCCACAAGCACGTGTGTTGACTTCGTCGCACATGTGCATCTGCACAAGCGTTGAGCTCAGCAGAGCGTGTCTCTTGACACTTGATGTGCGTTGGCTGTGTCTGCCTGCTCCAGTGAAGAGAGAAACGGGAAATCATCTTGGTAGAGGCAACAAAGCAAAACCGAGGCAGGATTGACATCTGCTCAACAGAGACGGATTCCCTGCGCTGACACAGTTCACAGTTACACGAGAAGCAATCTGAGCGGTCCATCGACCGGAGACGTGTTTCCCAAGAGGTCGTTTAGCGAGTGAACAGCAGTGTGCGCGACTTTCAGGAGTGTGCCTGGAAAGTGCCAGAATCACCAGAGCATCTGTGCAAAAGCTGCTGCCTCTGTGACCGCATTGAGGCACGTTCCCGTGTCTGCGAGTACATAGACGGCTCTTCGCGTTCACTCCGAGGGAAACGGTCCGCTATTGCTTCTGTGCGTACAGACGCGATTCCCTTGTCTCTTGCGAACACAGGGAACTCTGTGCATCCAAATCTACAGGCTAAGGACGCGTCTGCATATGTTTTGGTGAACAATCGAGTGTGCGTGTTCTGACAGCTGCCTCTATGCAGACGTCTCCACAGAGCCACTTCTGAATGCCCCGCAGCCCAGGACTGAATGGATACACTAACAAGTGCACCGGTGTGAGCAACCACATATGCAGAAGGACGTCTTTCATCTCACAGAAGCGCGAACGTCTTGGCGTTCAAGCACATGGCAGAAACAAGGTGTGAACAGATGAGCTGCTGCTATTTTCTCCGTTCGGCATGCTTCGTTGTAGCTCTCTTGCCGGTCGCCGGCTTAGCGGCTTGCTTTGCGCGACTAGGTCTGCGGAGAGAAGGAGATAGCGCCGGAAACCTTGCCTTTTGCCTTCTTCGGCGCTGGAACCTGGTTGCTGCGCCTTCTCTTTGTCCATGTGCACACACACGATTCCTCAGCGAAAACCATGCAGAAACCTTCCCACGAGCACCCAGGGATGTGCACCCAGCACCACGTGCACGCACACGCAGCTAGAGAAAAGCACCTACCTTTTCACACACTGATGCCTAAGCAAACGCGTGGCCACACACACGCACACATCCGCAAGCGCGCCTACTCCCATCTATTGAGGGAAAGACGGACGAGCAACGTCCTGACAGGCTTGAGGGGAAAAACGTCCGTTGATGGTTGGCGTACTGCACGCCCGCCTACGGGGCTGCAGGGGAATCCACATTTGGAAGGTACCTGAAGATGTGTGCCTGTTCTTGGAGCTCCGCTAGTAGGGTAGCAAAGACACTCGTAGGCAGTACTGAATGCTGCTCCGTGCTCCTTCTCCTCCGCTGGCAAATGCTTCACAGTCGCCCTAGGAAAGACGTTTAACAATCGATCTCCAAGAGGAACGAAACACATGATGCCATAAGGCGAAAGAATAGCAGGGCATCTCTTCACAAGCTTGTCCCTGATCTATAGCTGAGGGCAAACACTTGTGTGCTTGGGGGAGAGCGTGTGTCTTTCCTGGAAGCGTTTGGGAGTTTTGCTCAGACGCGTGTTTCCTCAAGTTCAAGAATCAAGATCTAGGATACCTGCAGACAGGTGCCTGTTTGTGTGGAGACAGTCTGTTTGAAACTGTGTTCCTCAGCGCCCGCTCTTTCTCCCCGTCGCTCCACACGCCTGGGAGTCCCTTTCTTTCTCTCCACAAGCACGTGTGTTGACTTCGTCGCACATGTGCATCTGCACAAGCGTTGAGCTCAGCAGAGCGTGTCTCTTGACACTTGATGTGCGTTGGCTGTGTCTGCGTGCTCCAGTGAAGAGAGAAACGGGAAATCATCTTGGTAGAGGCAACAAAGCAAAAGCGAGGCAGGATTGACATCTGCTCAACAGAGACGGATTCCCTGCGCTGACACAGTTCACAGTTACACGAGAAGCAATCTGAGCGGTCCATCGACCGGAGACGTGTTTCCCAAGAGGTCGTTTAGCGAGTGAACAGCAGTGTGCGCGACTTTCAGGAGTGTGCGTAAAAAGTGCCAGAATCACCAGAGCATCTGTGCAAAAGCTGCTGCCTCTGTGACCGCATTGAGGCACGTTCCCGTGTCTGCGAGTACATAGACGGCTCTTCGCGTTCACTCCGAGGGAAACGGTCCGCTATTGCTTCTGTGCGTACAGACGCGATTCCCTTGTCTCTTGCGAACACAGGGAACTCTGTGCATCCAAATCTACAGGCTAAGGACGCGTCTGCATATGTTTTGGTGAACAATCGAGTGTGCGTGTTCTGACAGCTGCCTCTATGCAGACGTCTCCACAGAGCCACTTCTGAATGCCCCGCAGCCCAGGACTGAATGGATACACTAACAAGTGCACCGGTGTGAGCAACCACATATGCAGAAGGACGTCTTTCATCTCACAGAAGCGCGAACGTCTTGGCGTTCAAGCACATGGCAGAAACAAGGTGTGAACAGATGAGCTGCTGCTATTTTCTCCGTTCGGCATGCTTCGTTGTAGCTCTCTTGCCGGTCGCCGGCTTAGCGGCTTGCTTTGCGCGACTAGGTCTGCGGAGAGAAGGAGATAGCGCCGGAAACCTTGCCTTTTGCCTTCTTCGGCGCTGGAACCTGGTTGCTGCGCCTTCTCTTTGTCCATGTGCACACACACGATTCCTCAGCGAAAACCATGCAGAAACCTTCCCACGAGCACCCAGGGATGTGCACCCAGCACCACGTGCACGCACACGCAGCTAGAGAAAAGCACCTACCTTTTCACACACTGATGCCTAAGCAAACGCGTGGCCACACACACGCACACATCCGCAAGCGCGCCTACTCCCATCTATTGAGGGAAAGACGGACGAGCAACGTCCTGACAGGCTTGAGGGGAAAAACGTCCGTTGATGGTTGGCGTACTGCACGCCCGCCTACGGGGCTGCAGGGGAATCCACATTTGGAAGGTACCTGAAGATGTGTGCCTGTTCTTGGAGCTCCGCTAGTAGGGTAGCAAAGACACTCGTAGGCAGTACTGAATGCTGCTCCGTGCTCCTTCTCCTCCGCTGGCAAATGCTTCACAGTCGCCCTAGGAAAGACGTTTAACAATCGATCTCCAAGAGGAACGAAACACATGATGCCATAAGGCGAAAGAATAGCAGGGCATCTCTTCACAAGCTTGTCCCTGATCTATAGCTGAGGGCAAACACTTGTGTGCTTGTGGGAGAGCGTGTGTCTTTCCTGGAAGCGTTTGGGAGTTTTGCTCAGACGCGTGTTTCCTCAAGTTCAAGAATCAAGATCTAGGATACCTGCAGACAGGTGCCTGTTTGTGTGGAGACAGTCTGTTTGAAACTGTGTTCCTCAGCGCCCGCTCTTTCTCCCCGTCGCTCCACACGCCTGGGAGTCCCTTTCTTTCTCTCCACAAGCACGTGTGTTGACTTCGTCGCACATGTGCATCTGCACAAGCGTTGAGCTCAGCAGAGCGTGTCTCTTGACACTTGATGTGCGTTGGCTGTGTCTGCGTGCTCCAGTGAAGAGAGAAACGGGAAATCATCTTGGTAGAGGCAACAAAGCAAAAGCGAGGCAGGATTGACATCTGCTCAACAGAGACGGATTCCCTGCGCTGACACAGTTCACAGTTACACGAGAAGCAATCTGAGCGGTCCATCGACCGGAGACGTGTTTCCCAAGAGGTCGTTTAGCGAGTGAACAGCAGTGTGCGCGACTTTCAGGAGTGTGCCTGGAAAGTGCCAGAATCACCAGAGCATCTGTGCAAAAGCTGCTGCCTCTGTGACCGCATTGAGGCACGTTCCCGTGTCTGCGAGTACATAGACGGCTCTTCGCGTTCACTCCGAGGGAAACGGTCCGCTATTGCTTCTGTGCGTACAGACGCGATTCCCTTGTCTCTTGCGAACACAGGGAACTCTGTGCATCCAAATCTACAGGCTAAGGACGCGTCTGCATATGTTTTGGTGAACAATCGAGTGTGCGTGTTCTGACAGCTGCCTCTATGCAGACGTCTCCACAGAGCCACTTCTGAATGCCCCGCAGCCCAGGACTGAATGGATACACTAACAAGTGCACCGGTGTGAGCAACCACATATGCAGAAGGACGTCTTTCATCTCACAGAAGCGCGAACGTCTTGGCGTTCAAGCACATGGCAGAAACAAGGTGTGAACAGATGAGCTGCTGCTATTTTCTCCGTTCGGCATGCTTCGTTGTAGCTCTCTTGCCGGTCGCCGGCTTAGCGGCTTGCTTTGCGCGACTAGGTCTGCGGAGAGAAGGAGATAGCGCCGGAAACCTTGCCTTTTGCCTTCTTCGGCGCTGGAACCTGGTTGCTGCGCCTTCTCTTTGTCCATGTGCACACACACGATTCCTCAGCGAAAACCATGCAGAAACCTTCCCACGAGCACCCAGGGATGTGCACCCAGCACCACGTGCACGCACACGCAGCTAGAGAAAAGCACCTACCTTTTCACACACTGATGCCTAAGCAAACGCGTGGCCACACACACGCACACATCCGCAAGCGCGCCTACTCCCATCTATTGAGGGAAAGACGGACGAGCAACGTCCTGACAGGCTTGAGGGGAAAAACGTCCGTTGATGGTTGGCGTACTGCACGCCCGCCTACGGGGCTGCAGGGGAATCCACATTTGGAAGGTACCTGAAGATGTGTGCCTGTTCTTGGAGCTCCGCTAGTAGGGTAGCAAAGACACTCGTAGGCAGTACTGAATGCTGCTCCGTGCTCCTTCTCCTCCGCTGGCAAATGCTTCACAGTCGCCCTAGGAAAGACGTTTAACAATCGATCTCCAAGAGGAACGAAACACATGATGCCATAAGGCGAAAGAATAGCAGGGCATCTCTTCACAAGCTTGTCCCTGATCTATAGCTGAGGGCAAACACTTGTGTGCTTGTGGGAGAGCGTGTGTCTTTCCTGGAAGCGTTTGGGAGTTTTGCTCAGACGCGTGTTTCCTCAAGTTCAAGAATCAAGATCTAGGATACCTGCAGACAGGTGCCTGTTTGTGTGGAGACAGTCTGTTTGAAACTGTGTTCCTCAGCGCCCGCTCTTTCTCCCCGTCGCTCCACACGCCTGGGAGTCCCTTTCTTTCTCTCCACAAGCACGTGTGTTGACTTCGTCGCACATGTGCATCTGCACAAGCGTTGAGCTCAGCAGAGCGTGTCTCTTGACACTTGATGTGCGTTGGCTGTGTCTGCGTGCTCCAGTGAAGAGAGAAACGGGAAATCATCTTGGTAGAGGCAACAAAGCAAAAGCGAGGCAGGATTGACATCTGCTCAACAGAGACGGATTCCCTGCGCTGACACAGTTCACAGTTACACGAGAAGCAATCTGAGCGGTCCATCGACCGGAGACGTGTTTCCCAAGAGGTCGTTTAGCGAGTGAACAGCAGTGTGCGCGACTTTCAGGAGTGTGCCTGGAAAGTGCCAGAATCACCAGAGCATCTGTGCAAAAGCTGCTGCCTCTGTGACCGCATTGAGGCACGTTCCCGTGTCTGCGAGTACATAGACGGCTCTTCGCGTTCACTCCGAGGGAAACGGTCCGCTATTGCTTCTGTGCGTACAGACGCGATTCCCTTGTCTCTTGCGAACACAGGGAACTCTGTGCATCCAAATCTACAGGCTAAGGACGCGTCTGCATATGTTTTGGTGAACAATCGAGTGTGCGTGTTCTGACAGCTGCCTCTATGCAGACGTCTCCACAGAGCCACTTCTGAATGCCCCGCAGCCCAGGACTGAATGGATACACTAACAAGTGCACCGGTGTGAGCAACCACATATGCAGAAGGACGTCTTTCATCTCACAGAAGCGCGAACGTCTTGGCGTTCAAGCACATGGCAGAAACAAGGTGTGAACAGATGAGCTGCTGCTATTTTCTCCGTTCGGCATGCTTCGTTGTAGCTCTCTTGCCGGTCGCCGGCTTAGCGGCTTGCTTTGCGCGACTAGGTCTGCGGAGAGAAGGAGATAGCGCCGGAAACCTTGCCTTTTGCCTTCTTCGGCGCTGGAACCTGGTTGCTGCGCCTTCTCTTTGTCCATGTGCACACACACGATTCCTCAGCGAAAACCATGCAGAAACCTTCCCACGAGCACCCAGGGATGTGCACCCAGCACCACGTGCACGCACACGCAGCTAGAGAAAAGCACCTACCTTTTCACACACTGATGCCTAAGCAAACGCGTGGCCACACACACGCACACATCCGCAAGCGCGCCTACTCCCATCTATTGAGGGAAAGACGGACGAGCAACGTCCTGACAGGCTTGAGGGGAAAAACGTCCGTTGATGGTTGGCGTACTGCACGCCCGCCTACGGGGCTGCAGGGGAATCCACATTTGGAAGGTACCTGAAGATGTGTGCCTGTTCTTGGAGCTCCGCTAGTAGGGTAGCAAAGACACTCGTAGGCAGTACTGAATGCTGCTCCGTGCTCCTTCTCCTCCGCTGGCAAATGCTTCACAGTCGCCCTAGGAAAGACGTTTAACAATCGATCTCCAAGAGGAACGAAACACATGATGCCATAAGGCGAAAGAATAGCAGGGCATCTCTTCACAAGCTTGTCCCTGATCTATAGCTGAGGGCAAACACTTGTGTGCTTGTGGGAGAGCGTGTGTCTTTCCTGGAAGCGTTTGGGAGTTTTGCTCAGACGCGTGTTTCCTCAAGTTCAAGAATCAAGATCTAGGATACCTGCAGACAGGTGCCTGTTTGTGTGGAGACAGTCTGTTTGAAACTGTGTTCCTCAGCGCCCGCTCTTTCTCCCCGTCGCTCCACACGCCTGGGAGTCCCTTTCTTTCTCTCCACAAGCACGTGTGTTGACTTCGTCGCACATGTGCATCTGCACAAGCGTTGAGCTCAGCAGAGCGTGTCTCTTGACACTTGATGTGCGTTGGCTGTGTCTGCGTGCTCCAGTGAAGAGAGAAACGGGAAATCATCTTGGTAGAGGCAACAAAGCAAAAGCGAGGCAGGATTGACATCTGCTCAACAGAGACGGATTCCCTGCGCTGACACAGTTCACAGTTACACGAGAAGCAATCTGAGCGGTCCATCGACCGGAGACGTGTTTCCCAAGAGGTCGTTTAGCGAGTGAACAGCAGTGTGCGCGACTTTCAGGAGTGTGCGTGGAAAGTGCCAGAATCACCAGAGCATCTGTGCAAAAGCTGCTGCCTCTGTGACCGCATTGAGGCACGTTCCCGTGTCTGCGAGTACATAGACGGCTCTTCGCGTTCACTCCGAGGGAAACGGTCCGCTATTGCTTCTGTGCGTACAGACGCGATTCCCTTGTCTCTTGCGAACACAGGGAACTCTGTGCATCCAAATCTACAGGCTAAGGACGCGTCTGCATATGTTTTGGTGAACAATCGAGTGTGCGTGTTCTGACAGCTGCCTCTATGCAGACGTCTCCACAGAGCCACTTCTGAATGCCCCGCAGCCCAGGACTGAATGGATACACTAACAAGTGCACCGGTGTGAGCAACCACATATGCAGAAGGACGTCTTTCATCTCACAGAAGCGCGAACGTCTTGGCGTTCAAGCACATGGCAGAAACAAGGTGTGAACAGATGAGCTGCTGCTATTTTCTCCGTTCGGCATGCTTCGTTGTAGCTCTCTTGCCGGTCGCCGGCTTAGCGGCTTGCTTTGCGCGACTAGGTCTGCGGAGAGAAGGAGATAGCGCCGGAAACCTTGCCTTTTGCCTTCTTCGGCGCTGGAACCTGGTTGCTGCGCCTTCTCTTTGTCCATGTGCACACACACGATTCCTCAGCGAAAACCATGCAGAAACCTTCCCACGAGCACCCAGGGATGTGCACCCAGCACCACGTGCACGCACACGCAGCTAGAGAAAAGCACCTACCTTTTCACACACTGATGCCTAAGCAAACGCGTGGCCACACACACGCACACATCCGCAAGCGCGCCTACTCCCATCTATTGAGGGAAAGACGGACGAGCAACGTCCTGACAGGCTTGAGGGGAAAAACGTCCGTTGATGGTTGGCGTACTGCACGCCCGCCTACGGGGCTGCAGGGGAATCCACATTTGGAAGGTACCTGAAGATGTGTGCCTGTTCTTGGAGCTCCGCTAGTAGGGTAGCAAAGACACTCGTAGGCAGTACTGAATGCTGCTCCGTGCTCCTTCTCCTCCGCTGGCAAATGCTTCACAGTCGCCCTAGGAAAGACGTTTAACAATCGATCTCCAAGAGGAACGAAACACATGATGCCATAAGGCGAAAGAATAGCAGGGCATCTCTTCACAAGCTTGTCCCTGATCTATAGCTGAGGGCAAACACTTGTGTGCTTGGGGGAGAGCGTGTGTCTTTCCTGGAAGCGTTTGGGAGTTTTGCTCAGACGCGTGTTTCCTCAAGTTCAAGAATCAAGATCTAGGATACCTGCAGACAGGTGCCTGTTTGTGTGGAGACAGTCTGTTTGAAACTGTGTTCCTCAGCGCCCGCTCTTTCTCCCCGTCGCTCCACACGCCTGGGAGTCCCTTTCTTTCTCTCCACAAGCACGTGTGTTGACTTCGTCGCACATGTGCATCTGCACAAGCGTTGAGCTCAGCAGAGCGTGTCTCTTGACACTTGATGTGCGTTGGCTGTGTCTGCGTGCTCCAGTGAAGAGAGAAACGGGAAATCATCTTGGTAGAGGCAACAAAGCAAAAGCGAGGCAGGATTGACATCTGCTCAACAGAGACGGATTCCCTGCGCTGACACAGTTCACAGTTACACGAGAAGCAATCTGAGCGGTCCATCGACCGGAGACGTGTTTCCCAAGAGGTCGTTTAGCGAGTGAACAGCAGTGTGCGCGACTTTCAGGAGTGTGCCTGGAAAGTGCCAGAATCACCAGAGCATCTGTGCAAAAGCTGCTGCCTCTGTGACCGCATTGAGGCACGTTCCCGTGTCTGCGAGTACATAGACGGCTCTTCGCGTTCACTCCGAGGGAAACGGTCCGCTATTGCTTCTGTGCGTACAGACGCGATTCCCTTGTCTCTTGCGAACACAGGGAACTCTGTGCATCCAAATCTACAGGCTAAGGACGCGTCTGCATATGTTTTGGTGAACAATCGAGTGTGCGTGTTCTGACAGCTGCCTCTATGCAGACGTCTCCACAGAGCCACTTCTGAATGCCCCGCAGCCCAGGACTGAATGGATACACTAACAAGTGCACCGGTGTGAGCAACCACATATGCAGAAGGACGTCTTTCATCTCACAGAAGCGCGAACGTCTTGGCGTTCAAGCACATGGCAGAAACAAGGTGTGAACAGATGAGCTGCTGCTATTTTCTCCGTTCGGCATGCTTCGTTGTAGCTCTCTTGCCGGTCGCCGGCTTAGCGGCTTGCTTTGCGCGACTAGGTCTGCGGAGAGAAGGAGATAGCGCCGGAAACCTTGCCTTTTGCCTTCTTCGGCGCTGGAACCTGGTTGCTGCGCCTTCTCTTTGTCCATGTGCACACACACGATTCCTCAGCGAAAACCATGCAGAAACCTTCCCACGAGCACCCAGGGATGTGCACCCAGCACCACGTGCACGCACACGCAGCTAGAGAAAAGCACCTACCTTTTCACACACTGATGCCTAAGCAAACGCGTGGCCACACACACGCACACATCCGCAAGCGCGCCTACTCCCATCTATTGAGGGAAAGACGGACGAGCAACGTCCTGACAGGCTTGAGGGGAAAAACGTCCGTTGATGGTTGGCGTACTGCACGCCCGCCTACGGGGCTGCAGGGGAATCCACATTTGGAAGGTACCTGAAGATGTGTGCCTGTTCTTGGAGCTCCGCTAGTAGGGTAGCAAAGACACTCGTAGGCAGTACTGAATGCTGCTCCGTGCTCCTTCTCCTCCGCTGGCAAATGCTTCACAGTCGCCCTAGGAAAGACGTTTAACAATCGATCTCCAAGAGGAACGAAACACATGATGCCATAAGGCGAAAGAATAGCAGGGCATCTCTTCACAAGCTTGTCCCTGATCTATAGCTGAGGGCAAACACTTGTGTGCTTGGGGGAGAGCGTGTGTCTTTCCTGGAAGCGTTTGGGAGTTTTGCTCAGACGCGTGTTTCCTCAAGTTCAAGAATCAAGATCTAGGATACCTGCAGACAGGTGCCTGTTTGTGTGGAGACAGTCTGTTTGAAACTGTGTTCCTCAGCGCCCGCTCTTTCTCCCCGTCGCTCCACACGCCTGGGAGTCCCTTTCTTTCTCTCCACAAGCACGTGTGTTGACTTCGTCGCACATGTGCATCTGCACAAGCGTTGAGCTCAGCAGAGCGTGTCTCTTGACACTTGATGTGCGTTGGCTGTGTCTGCGTGCTCCAGTGAAGAGAGAAACGGGAAATCATCTTGGTAGAGGCAACAAAGCAAAAGCGAGGCAGGATTGACATCTGCTCAACAGAGACGGATTCCCTGCGCTGACACAGTTCACAGTTACACGAGAAGCAATCTGAGCGGTCCATCGACCGGAGACGTGTTTCCCAAGAGGTCGTTTAGCGAGTGAACAGCAGTGTGCGCGACTTTCAGGAGTGTGCCTGGAAAGTGCCAGAATCACCAGAGCATCTGTGCAAAAGCTGCTGCCTCTGTGACCGCATTGAGGCACGTTCCCGTGTCTGCGAGTACATAGACGGCTCTTCGCGTTCACTCCGAGGGAAACGGTCCGCTATTGCTTCTGTGCGTACAGACGCGATTCCCTTGTCTCTTGCGAACACAGGGAACTCTGTGCATCCAAATCTACAGGCTAAGGACGCGTCTGCATATGTTTTGGTGAACAATCGAGTGTGCGTGTTCTGACAGCTGCCTCTATGCAGACGTCTCCACAGAGCCACTTCTGAATGCCCCGCAGCCCAGGACTGAATGGATACACTAACAAGTGCACCGGTGTGAGCAAGCACATATGCAGAAGGACGTCTTTCATCTCACAGAAGCGCGAACGTCTTGGCGTTCAAGCACATGGCAGAAACAAGGTGTGAACAGATGAGCTGCTGCTATTTTCTCCGTTCGGCATGCTTCGTTGTAGCTCTCTTGCCGGTCGCCGGCTTAGCGGCTTGCTTTGCGCGACTAGGTCTGCGGAGAGAAGGAGATAGCGCCGGAAACCTTGCCTTTTGCCTTCTTCGGCGCTGGAACCTGGTTGCTGCGCCTTCTCTTTGTCCATGTGCACACACACGATTCCTCAGCGAAAACCATGCAGAAACCTTCCCACGAGCACCCAGGGATGTGCACCCAGCACCACGTGCACGCACACGCAGCTAGAGAAAAGCACCTACCTTTTCACACACTGATGCCTAAGCAAACGCGTGGCCACACACACGCACACATCCGCAAGCGCGCCTACTCCCATCTATTGAGGGAAAGACGGACGAGCAACGTCCTGACAGGCTTGAGGGGAAAAACGTCCGTTGATGGTTGGCGTACTGCACGCCCGCCTACGGGGCTGCAGGGGAATCCACATTTGGAAGGTACCTGAAGATGTGTGCCTGTTCTTGGAGCTCCGCTAGTAGGGTAGCAAAGACACTCGTAGGCAGTACTGAATGCTGCTCCGTGCTCCTTCTCCTCCGCTGGCAAATGCTTCACAGTCGCCCTAGGAAAGACGTTTAACAATCGATCTCCAAGAGGAACGAAACACATGATGCCATAAGGCGAAAGAATAGCAGGGCATCTCTTCACAAGCTTGTCCCTGATCTATAGCTGAGGGCAAACACTTGTGTGCTTGGGGGAGAGCGTGTGTCTTTCCTGGAAGCGTTTGGGAGTTTTGCTCAGACGCGTGTTTCCTCAAGTTCAAGAATCAAGATCTAGGATACCTGCAGACAGGTGCCTGTTTGTGTGGAGACAGTCTGTTTGAAACTGTGTTCCTCAGCGCCCGCTCTTTCTCCCCGTCGCTCCACACGCCTGGGAGTCCCTTTCTTTCTCTCCACAAGCACGTGTGTTGACTTCGTCGCACATGTGCATCTGCACAAGCGTTGAGCTCAGCAGAGCGTGTCTCTTGACACTTGATGTGCGTTGGCTGTGTCTGCGTGCTCCAGTGAAGAGAGAAACGGGAAATCATCTTGGTAGAGGCAACAAAGCAAAAGCGAGGCAGGATTGACATCTGCTCAACAGAGACGGATTCCCTGCGCTGACACAGTTCACAGTTACACGAGAAGCAATCTGAGCGGTCCATCGACCGGAGACGTGTTTCCCAAGAGGTCGTTTAGCGAGTGAACAGCAGTGTGCGCGACTTTCAGGAGTGTGCCTGGAAAGTGCCAGAATCACCAGAGCATCTGTGCAAAAGCTGCTGCCTCTGTGACCGCATTGAGGCACGTTCCCGTGTCTGCGAGTACATAGACGGCTCTTCGCGTTCACTCCGAGGGAAACGGTCCGCTATTGCTTCTGTGCGTACAGACGCGATTCCCTTGTCTCTTGCGAACACAGGGAACTCTGTGCATCCAAATCTACAGGCTAAGGACGCGTCTGCATATGTTTTGGTGAACAATCGAGTGTGCGTGTTCTGACAGCTGCCTCTATGCAGACGTCTCCACAGAGCCACTTCTGAATGCCCCGCAGCCCAGGACTGAATGGATACACTAACAAGTGCACCGGTGTGAGCAACCACATATGCAGAAGGACGTCTTTCATCTCACAGAAGCGCGAACGTCTTGGCGTTCAAGCACATGGCAGAAACAAGGTGTGAACAGATGAGCTGCTGCTATTTTCTCCGTTCGGCATGCTTCGTTGTAGCTCTCTTGCCGGTCGCCGGCTTAGCGGCTTGCTTTGCGCGACTAGGTCTGCGGAGAGAAGGAGATAGCGCCGGAAACCTTGCCTTTTGCCTTCTTCGGCGCTGGAACCTGGTTGCTGCGCCTTCTCTTTGTCCATGTGCACACACACGATTCCTCAGCGAAAACCATGCAGAAACCTTCCCACGAGCACCCAGGGATGTGCACCCAGCACCACGTGCACGCACACGCAGCTAGAGAAAAGCACCTACCTTTTCACACACTGATGCCTAAGCAAACGCGTGGCCACACACACGCACACATCCGCAAGCGCGCCTACTCCCATCTATTGAGGGAAAGACGGACGAGCAACGTCCTGACAGGCTTGAGGGGAAAAACGTCCGTTGATGGTTGGCGTACTGCACGCCCGCCTACGGGGCTGCAGGGGAATCCACATTTGGAAGGTACCTGAAGATGTGTGCCTGTTCTTGGAGCTCCGCTAGTAGGGTAGCAAAGACACTCGTAGGCAGTACTGAATGCTGCTCCGTGCTCCTTCTCCTCCGCTGGCAAATGCTTCACAGTCGCCCTAGGAAAGACGTTTAACAATCGATCTCCAAGAGGAACGAAACACATGATGCCATAAGGCGAAAGAATAGCAGGGCATCTCTTCACAAGCTTGTCCCTGATCTATAGCTGAGGGCAAACACTTGTGTGCTTGTGGGAGAGCGTGTGTCTTTCCTGGAAGCGTTTGGGAGTTTTGCTCAGACGCGTGTTTCCTCAAGTTCAAGAATCAAGATCTAGGATACCTGCAGACAGGTGCCTGTTTGTGTGGAGACAGTCTGTTTGAAACTGTGTTCCTCAGCGCCCGCTCTTTCTCCCCGTCGCTCCACACGCCTGGGAGTCCCTTTCTTTCTCTCCACAAGCACGTGTGTTGACTTCGTCGCACATGTGCATCTGCACAAGCGTTGAGCTCAGCAGAGCGTGTCTCTTGACACTTGATGTGCGTTGGCTGTGTCTGCCTGCTCCAGTGAAGAGAGAAACGGGAAATCATCTTGGTAGAGGCAACAAAGCAAAAGCGAGGCAGGATTGACATCTGCTCAACAGAGACGGATTCCCTGCGCTGACACAGTTCACAGTTACACGAGAAGCAATCTGAGCGGTCCATCGACGGGAGACGTGTTTCCCAAGAGGTCGTTTAGCGAGTGAACAGCAGTGTGCGCGACTTTCAGGAGTGTGCCTGGAAAGTGCCAGAATCACCAGAGCATCTGTGCAAAAGCTGCTGCCTCTGTGACCGCATTGAGGCACGTTCCCGTGTCTGCGAGTACATAGACGGCTCTTCGCGTTCACTCCGAGGGAAACGGTCCGCTATTGCTTCTGTGCGTACAGACGCGATTCCCTTGTCTCTTGCGAACACAGGGAACTCTGTGCATCCAAATCTACAGGCTAAGGACGCGTCTGCATATGTTTTGGTGAACAATCGAGTGTGCGTGTTCTGACAGCTGCCTCTATGCAGACGTCTCCACAGAGCCACTTCTGAATGCCCCGCAGCCCAGGACTGAATGGATACACTAACAAGTGCACCGGTGTGAGCAAGCACATATGCAGAAGGACGTCTTTCATCTCACAGAAGCGCGAACGTCTTGGCGTTCAAGCACATGGCAGAAACAAGGTGTGAACAGATGAGCTGCTGCTATTTTCTCCGTTCGGCATGCTTCGTTGTAGCTCTCTTGCCGGTCGCCGGCTTAGCGGCTTGCTTTGCGCGACTAGGTCTGCGGAGAGAAGGAGATAGCGCCGGAAACCTTGCCTTTTGCCTTCTTCGGCGCTGGAACCTGGTTGCTGCGCCTTCTCTTTGTCCATGTGCACACACACGATTCCTCAGCGAAAACCATGCAGAAACCTTCCCACGAGCACCCAGGGATGTGCACCCAGCACCACGTGCACGCACACGCAGCTAGAGAAAAGCACCTACCTTTTCACACACTGATGCCTAAGCAAACGCGTGGCCACACACACGCACACATCCGCAAGCGCGCCTACTCCCATCTATTGAGGGAAAGACGGACGAGCAACGTCCTGACAGGCTTGAGGGGAAAAACGTCCGTTGATGGTTGGCGTACTGCACGCCCGCCTACGGGGCTGCAGGGGAATCCACATTTGGAAGGTACCTGAAGATGTGTGCCTGTTCTTGGAGCTCCGCTAGTAGGGTAGCAAAGACACTCGTAGGCAGTACTGAATGCTGCTCCGTGCTCCTTCTCCTCCGCTGGCAAATGCTTCACAGTCGCCCTAGGAAAGACGTTTAACAATCGATCTCCAAGAGGAACGAAACACATGATGCCATAAGGCGAAAGAATAGCAGGGCATCTCTTCACAAGCTTGTCCCTGATCTATAGCTGAGGGCAAACAGTTGTGTGCTTGTGGGAGAGCGTGTGTCTTTCCTGGAAGCGTATGGGAGTTTTGCTCAGACGCGTGTTTCCTCAAGTTCAAGAATCAAGATCTAGGATACCTGCAGACAGGTGCCTGTTTGTGTGGAGACAGTCTGTTTGAAACTGTGTTCCTGAGCGCCCGCTCTTTCTCCCCGTCGCTCCACACGCCTGGGAGTCCCTTTCTTTCTCTCCACAAGCACGTGTGTTGACTTCGTCGCACATGTGCATCTGCACAAGCGTTGAGCTCAGCAGAGCGTGTCTCTTGACACTTGATGTGCGTTGGCTGTGTCTGCGTGCTCCAGTGAAGAGAGAAACGGGAAATCATCTTGGTAGAGGCAACAAAGCAAAAGCGAGGCAGGATTGACATCTGCTCAACAGAGACGGATTCCCTGCGCTGACACAGTTCACAGTTACACGAGAAGCAATCTGAGCGGTCCATCGACCGGAGACGTGTTTCCCAAGAGGTCGTTTAGCGAGTGAACAGCAGTGTGCGCGACTTTCAGGAGTGTGCCTGGAAAGTGCCAGAATCACCAGAGCATCTGTGCAAAAGCTGCTGCCTCTGTGACCGCATTGAGGCACGTTCCCGTGTCTGCGAGTACATAGACGGCTCTTGGCGTTCACTCCGAGGGAAACGGTCCGCTATTGCTTCTGTGCGTACAGACGCGATTCCCTTGTCTCTTGCGAACACAGGGAACTCTGTGCATCCAAATCTACAGGCTAAGGACGCGTCTGCATATGTTTTGGTGAACAATCGAGTGTGCGTGTTCTGACAGCTGCCTCTATGCAGACGTCTCCACAGAGCCACTTCTGAATGCCCCGCAGCCCAGGACTGAATGGATACACTAACAAGTGCACCGGTGTGAGCAACCACATATGCAGAAGGACGTCTTTCATCTCACAGAAGCGCGAACGTCTTGGCGTTCAAGCACATGGCAGAAACAAGGTGTGAACAGATGAGCTGCTGCTATTTTCTCCGTTCGGCATGCTTCGTTGTAGCTCTCTTGCCGGTCGCCGGCTTAGCGGCTTGCTTTGCGCGACTAGGTCTGCGGAGAGAAGGAGATAGCGCCGGAAACCTTGCCTTTTGCCTTCTTCGGCGCTGGAACCTGGTTGCTGCGCCTTCTCTTTGTCCATGTGCACACACACGATTCCTCAGCGAAAACCATGCAGAAACCTTCCCACGAGCACCCAGGGATGTGCACCCAGCACCACGTGCACGCACACGCAGCTAGAGAAAAGCACCTACCTTTTCACACACTGATGCCTAAGCAAACGCGTGGCCACACACACGCACACATCCGCAAGCGCGCCTACTCCCATCTATTGAGGGAAAGACGGACGAGCAACGTCCTGACAGGCTTGAGGGGAAAAACGTCCGTTGATGGTTGGCGTACTGCACGCCCGCCTACGGGGCTGCAGGGGAATCCACATTTGGAAGGTACCTGAAGATGTGTGCCTGTTCTTGGAGCTCCGCTAGTAGGGTAGCAAAGACACTCGTAGGCAGTACTGAATGCTGCTCCGTGCTCCTTCTCCTCCGCTGGCAAATGCTTCACAGTCGCCCTAGGAAAGACGTTTAACAATCGATCTCCAAGAGGAACGAAACACATGATGCCATAAGGCGAAAGAATAGCAGGGCATCTCTTCACAAGCTTGTCCCTGATCTATAGCTGAGGGCAAACACTTGTGTGCTTGTGGGAGAGCGTGTGTCTTTCCTGGAAGCGTTTGGGAGTTTTGCTCAGACGCGTGTTTCCTCAAGTTCAAGAATCAAGATCTAGGATACCTGCAGACAGGTGCCTGTTTGTGTGGAGACAGTCTGTTTGAAACTGTGTTCCTCAGCGCCCGCTCTTTCTCCCCGTCGCTCCACACGCCTGGGAGTCCCTTTCTTTCTCTCCACAAGCACGTGTGTTGACTTCGTCGCACATGTGCATCTGCACAAGCGTTGAGCTCAGCAGAGCGTGTCTCTTGACACTTGTGCGTTGGCTGTGTCTGCCTGCTCCAGTGAAGAGAGAAACGGGAAATCATCTTGGTAGAGGCAACAAAGCAAAAGCGAGGCAGGATTGACATCTGCTCAACAGAGACGGATTCCCTGCGCTGACACAGTTCACAGTTACACGAGAAGCAATCTGAGCGGTCCATCGACCGGAGACGTGTTTCCCAAGAGGTCGTTTAGCGAGTGAACAGCAGTGTGCGCGACTTTCAGGAGTGTGCCTGGAAAGTGCCAGAATCACCAGAGCATCTGTGCAAAAGCTGCTGCCTCTGTGACCGCATTGAGGCACGTTCCCGTGTCTGCGAGTACATAGACGGCTCTTCGCGTTCACTCCGAGGGAAACGGTCCGCTATTGCTTCTGTGCGTACAGACGCGATTCCCTTGTCTCTTGCGAAGACAGGGAACTCTGTGCATCCAAATCTACAGGCTAAGGACGCGTCTGCATATGTTTTGGTGAACAATCGAGTGTGCGTGTTCTGACAGCTGCCTCTATGCAGACGTCTCCACAGAGCCACTTCTGAATGCCCCGCAGCCCAGGACTGAATGGATACACTAACAAGTGCACCGGTGTGAGCAACCACATATGCAGAAGGACGTCTTTCATCTCACAGAAGCGCGAACGTCTTGGCGTTCAAGCACATGGCAGAAACAAGGTGTGAACAGAGGAGCTGCTGCTATTTTCTCCGTTCGGCATGCTTCGTTGTAGCTCTCTTGCCGGTCGCCGGCTTAGCGGCTTGCTTTGCGCGACTAGGTCTGCGGAGAGAAGGAGATAGCGCCGGAAACCTTGCCTTTTGCCTTCTTCGGCGCTGGAACCTGGTTGCTGCGCCTTCTCTTTGTCCATGTGCACACACACGATTCCTCAGCGAAAACCATGCAGAAACCTTCCCACGAGCACCCAGGGATGTGCACCCAGCACCACGTGCACGCACACGCAGCTAGAGAAAAGCACCTACCTTTTCACACACTGATGCCTAAGCAAACGCGTGGCCACACACACGCACACATCCGCAAGCGCGCCTACTCCCATCTATTGAGGGAAAGACGGACGAGCAACGTCCTGACAGGCTTGAGGGGAAAAACGTCCGTTGATGGTTGGCGTACTGCACGCCCGCCTACGGGGCTGCAGGGGAATCCACATTTGGAAGGTACCTGAAGATGTGTGCCTGTTCTTGGAGCTCCGCTAGTAGGGTAGCAAAGACACTCGTAGGCAGTACTGAATGCTGCTCCGTGCTCCTTCTCCTCCGCTGGCAAATGCTTCACAGTCGCCCTAGGAAAGACGTTTAACAATCGATCTCCAAGAGGAACGAAACACATGATGCCATAAGGCGAAAGAATAGCAGGGCATCTCTTCACAAGCTTGTCCCTGATCTATAGCTGAGGGCAAACACTTGTGTGCTTGTGGGAGAGCGTGTGTCTTTCCTGGAAGCGTTTGGGAGTTTTGCTCAGACGCGTGTTTCCTCAAGTTCAAGAATCAAGATCTAGGATACCTGCAGACAGGTGCCTGTTTGTGTGGAGACAGTCTGTTTGAAACTGTGTTCCTCAGCGCCCGCTCTTTCTCCCCGTCGCTCCACACGCCTGGGAGTCCCTTTCTTTCTCTCCACAAGCACGTGTGTTGACTTCGTCGCACATGTGCATCTGCACAAGCGTTGAGCTCAGCAGAGCGTGTCTCTTGACACTTGTGCGTTGGCTGTGTCTGCCTGCTCCAGTGAAGAGAGAAACGGGAAATCATCTTGGTAGAGGCAACAAAGCAAAAGCGAGGCAGGATTGACATCTGCTCAACAGAGACGGATTCCCTGCGCTGACACAGTTCACAGTTACACGAGAAGCAATCTGAGCGGTCCATCGACCGGAGACGTGTTTCCCAAGAGGTCGTTTAGCGAGTGAACAGCAGTGTGCGCGACTTTCAGGAGTGTGCCTGGAAAGTGCCAGAATCACCAGAGCATCTGTGCAAAAGCTGCTGCCTCTGTGACCGCATTGAGGCACGTTCCCGTGTCTGCGAGTACATAGACGGCTCTTCGCGTTCACTCCGAGGGAAACGGTCCGCTATTGCTTCTGTGCGTACAGACGCGATTCCCTTGTCTCTTGCGAACACAGGGAACTCTGTGCATCCAAATCTACAGGCTAAGGACGCGTCTGCATATGTTTTGGTGAACAATCGAGTGTGCGTGTTCTGACAGCTGCCTCTATGCAGACGTCTCCACAGAGCCACTTCTGAATGCCCCGCAGCCCAGGACTGAATGGACACACTAACAAGTGCACCGGTGTGAGCAACCACATATGCAGAAGGACGTCTTTCATCTCACAGAAGCGCGAACGTCTTGGCGTTCAAGCACATGGCAGAAACAAGGTGTGAACAGATGAGCTGCTGCTATTTTCTCCGTTCGGCATGCTTCGTTGTAGCTCTCTTGCCGGTCGCCGGCTTAGCGGCTTGCTTTGCGCGACTAGGTCTGCGGAGAGAAGGAGATAGCGCCGGAAACCTTGCCTTTTGCCTTCTTCGGCGCTGGAACCTGGTTGCTGCGCCTTCTCTTTGTCCATGTGCACACACACGATTCCTCAGCGAAAACCATGCAGAAACCTTCCCACGAGCACCCAGGGATGTGCACCCAGCACCACGTGCACGCACACGCAGCTAGAGAAAAGCACCTACCTTTTCACACACTGATGCCTAAGCAAACGCGTGGCCACACACACGCACACATCCGCAAGCGCGCCTACTCCCATCTATTGAGGGAAAGACGGACGAGCAACGTCCTGACAGGCTTGAGGGGAAAAACGTCCGTTGATGGTTGGCGTACTGCACGCCCGCCTACGGGGCTGCAGGGGAATCCACATTTGGAAGGTACCTGAAGATGTGTGCCTGTTCTTGGAGCTCCGCTAGTAGGGTAGCAAAGACACTCGTAGGCAGTACTGAATGCTGCTCCGTGCTCCTTCTCCTCCGCTGGCAAATGCTTCACAGTCGCCCTAGGAAAGACGTTTAACAATCGATCTCCAAGAGGAACGAAACACATGATGCCATAAGGCGAAAGAATAGCAGGGCATCTCTTCACAAGCTTGTCCCTGATCTATAGCTGAGGGCAAACACTTGTGTGCTTGTGGGAGAGCGTGTGTCTTTCCTGGAAGCGTTTGGGAGTTTTGCTCAGACGCGTGTTTCCTCAAGTTCAAGAATCAAGATCTAGGATACCTGCAGACAGGTGCCTGTTTGTGTGGAGACAGTCTGTTTGAAACTGTGTTCCTCAGCGCCCGCTCTTTCTCCCCGTCGCTCCACACGCCTGGGAGTCCCTTTCTTTCTCTCCACAAGCACGTGTGTTGACTTCGTCGCACATGTGCATCTGCACAAGCGTTGAGCTCAGCAGAGCGTGTCTCTTGACACTTGATGTGCGTTGGCTGTGTCTGCCTGCTCCAGTGAAGAGAGAAACGGGAAATCATCTTGGTAGAGGCAACAAAGCAAAAGCGAGGCAGGATTGACATCTGCTCAACAGAGACGGATTCCCTGCGCTGACACAGTTCACAGTTACACGAGAAGCAATCTGAGCGGTCCATCGACGGGAGACGTGTTTCCCAAGAGGTCGTTTAGCGAGTGAACAGCAGTGTGCGCGACTTTCAGGAGTGTGCCTGGAAAGTGCCAGAATCACCAGAGCATCTGTGCAAAAGCTGCTGCCTCTGTGACCGCATTGAGGCACGTTCCCGTGTCTGCGAGTACATAGACGGCTCTTCGCGTTCACTCCGAGGGAAACGGTCCGCTATTGCTTCTGTGTGTACAGACGCGATTCCCTTGTCTCTTGCGAACACAGGGAACTCTGTGCATCCAAATCTACAGGCTAAGGACGCGTCTGCATATGTTTTGGTGAACAATCGAGTGTGCGTGTTCTGACAGCTGCCTCTATGCAGACGTCTCCACAGAGCCACTTCTGAATGCCCCGCAGCCCAGGACTGAATGGATACACTAACAAGTGCACCGGTGTGAGCAACCACATATGCAGAAGGACGTCTTTCATCTCACAGAAGCGCGAACGTCTTGGCGTTCAAGCACATGGCAGAAACAAGGTGTGAACAGATGAGCTGCTGCTATTTTCTCCGTTCGGCATGCTTCGTTGTAGCTCTCTTGCCGGTCGCCGGCTTAGCGGCTTGCTTTGCGCGACTAGGTCTGCGGAGAGAAGGAGATAGCGCCGGAAACCTTGCCTTTTGCCTTCTTCGGCGCTGGAACCTGGTTGCTGCGCCTTCTCTTTGTCCATGTGCACACACACGATTCCTCAGCGAAAACCATGCAGAAACCTTCCCACGAGCACCCAGGGATGTGCACCCAGCACCACGTGCACGCACACGCAGCTAGAGAAAAGCACCTACCTTTTCACACACTGATGCCTAAGCAAACGCGTGGCCACACACACGCACACATCCACAAGCGCGCCTACTCCCATCTATTGAGGGAAAGACGGACGAGCAACGTCCTGACAGGCTTGAGGGGAAAAACGTCCGTTGATGGTTGGCGTACTGCACGCCCGCCTACGGGGCTGCAGGGGAATCCACATTTGGAAGGTACCTGAAGATGTGTGCCTGTTCTTGGAGCTCCGCTAGTAGGGTAGCAAAGACACTCGTAGGCAGTACTGAATGCTGCTCCGTGCTCCTTCTCCTCCGCTGGCAAATGCTTCACAGTCGCCCTAGGAAAGACGTTTAACAATCGATCTCCAAGAGGAACGAAACACATGATGCCATAAGGCGAAAGAATAGCAGGGCATCTCTTCACAAGCTTGTCCCTGATCTATAGCTGAGGGCAAACACTTGTGTGCTTGTGGGAGAGCGTGTGTCTTTCCTGGAAGCGTTTGGGAGTTTTGCTCAGACGCGTGTTTCCTCAAGTTCAAGAATCAAGATCTAGGATACCTGCAGACAGGTGCCTGTTTGTGTGGAGACAGTCTGTTTGAAACTGTGTTCCTCAGCGCCCGCTCTTTCTCCCCGTCGCTCCACACGCCTGGGAGTCCCTTTCTTTCTCTCCACAAGCACGTGTGTTGACTTCGTCGCACATGTGCATCTGCACAAGCGTTGAGCTCAGCAGAGCGTGTCTCTTGACACTTGTGCGTTGGCTGTGTCTGCCTGCTCCAGTGAAGAGAGAAACGGGAAATCATCTTGGTAGAGGCAACAAAGCAAAAGCGAGGCAGGATTGACATCTGCTCAACAGAGACGGATTCCCTGCGCTGACACAGTTCACAGTTACACGAGAAGCAATCTGAGCGGTCCATCGACCGGAGACGTGTTTCCCAAGAGGTCGTTTAGCGAGTGAACAGCAGTGTGCGCGACTTTCAGGAGTGTGCCTGGAAAGTGCCAGAATCACCAGAGCATCTGTGCAAAAGCTGCTGCCTCTGTGACCGCATTGAGGCACGTTCCCGTGTCTGCGAGTACATAGACGGCTCTTCGCGTTCACTCCGAGGGAAACGGTCCGCTATTGCTTCTGTGCGTACAGACGCGATTCCCTTGTCTCTTGCGAACACAGGGAACTCTGTGCATCCAAATCTACAGGCTAAGGACGCGTCTGCATATGTTTTGGTGAACAATCGAGTGTGCGTGTTCTGACAGCTGCCTCTATGCAGACGTCTCCACAGAGCCACTTCTGAATGCCCCGCAGCCCAGGACTGAATGGACACACTAACAAGTGCACCGGTGTGAGCAACCACATATGCAGAAGGACGTCTTTCATCTCACAGAAGCGCGAACGTCTTGGCGTTCAAGCACATGGCAGAAACAAGGTGTGAACAGATGAGCTGCTGCTATTTTCTCCGTTCGGCATGCTTCGTTGTAGCTCTCTTGCCGGTCGCCGGCTTAGCGGCTTGCTTTGCGCGACTAGGTCTGCGGAGAGAAGGAGATAGCGCCGGAAACCTTGCCTTTTGCCTTCTTCGGCGCTGGAACCTGGTTGCTGCGCCTTCTCTTTGTCCATGTGCACACACACGATTCCTCAGCGAAAACCATGCAGAAACCTTCCCACGAGCACCCAGGGATGTGCACCCAGCACCACGTGCACGCACACGCAGCTAGAGAAAAGCACCTACCTTTTCACACACTGATGCCTAAGCAAACGCGTGGCCACACACACGCACACATCCGCAAGCGCGCCTACTCCCATCTATTGAGGGAAAGATGGACGAGCAACGTCCTGACAGGCTTGAGGGGAAAAACGTCCGTTGATGGTTGGCGTACTGCACGCCCGCCTACGGGGCTGCAGGGGAATCCACATTTGGAAGGTACCTGAAGATGTGTGCCTGTTCTTGGAGCTCCGCTAGTAGGGTAGCAAAGACACTCGTAGGCAGTACTGAATGCTGCTCCGTGCTCCTTCTCCTCCGCTGGCAAATGCTTCACAGTCGCCCTAGGAAAGACGTTTAACAATCGATCTCCAAGAGGAACGAAACACATGATGCCATAAGGCGAAAGAATAGCAGGGCATCTCTTCACAAGCTTGTCCCTGATCTATAGCTGAGGGCAAACACTTGTGTGCTTGTGGGAGAGCGTGTGTCTTTCCTGGAAGCGTTTGGGAGTTTTGCTCAGACGCGTGTTTCCTCAAGTTCAAGAATCAAGATCTAGGATACCTGCAGACAGGTGCCTGTTTGTGTGGAGACAGTCTGTTTGAAACTGTGTTCCTCAGCGCCCGCTCTTTCTCCCCGTCGCTCCACACGCCTGGGAGTCCCTTTCTTTCTCTCCACAAGCACGTGTGTTGACTTCGTCGCACATGTGCATCTGCACAAGCGTTGAGCTCAGCAGAGCGTGTCTCTTGACACTTGATGTGCGTTGGCTGTGTCTGCCTGCTCCAGTGAAGAGAGAAACGGGAAATCATCTTGGTAGAGGCAACAAAGCAAAAGCGAGGCAGGATTGACATCTGCTCAACAGAGACGGATTCCCTGCGCTGACACAGTTCACAGTTACACGAGAAGCAATCTGAGCGGTCCATCGACGGGAGACGTGTTTCCCAAGAGGTCGTTTAGCGAGTGAACAGCAGTGTGCGCGACTTTCAGGAGTGTGCCTGGAAAGTGCCAGAATCACCAGAGCATCTGTGCAAAAGCTGCTGCCTCTGTGACCGCATTGAGGCACGTTCCCGTGTCTGCGAGTACATAGACGGCTCTTCGCGTTCACTCCGAGGGAAACGGTCCGCTATTGCTTCTGTGTGTACAGACGCGATTCCCTTGTCTCTTGCGAACACAGGGAACTCTGTGCATCCAAATCTACAGGCTAAGGACGCGTCTGCATATGTTTTGGTGAACAATCGAGTGTGCGTGTTCTGACAGCTGCCTCTATGCAGACGTCTCCACAGAGCCACTTCTGAATGCCCCGCAGCCCAGGACTGAATGGATACACTAACAAGTGCACCGGTGTGAGCAACCACATATGCAGAAGGACGTCTTTCATCTCACAGAAGCGCGAACGTCTTGGCGTTCAAGCACATGGCAGAAACAAGGTGTGAACAGAGGAGCTGCTGCTATTTTCTCCGTTCGGCATGCTTCGTTGTAGCTCTCTTGCCGGTCGCCGGCTTAGCGGCTTGCTTTGCGCGACTAGGTCTGCGGAGAGAAGGAGATAGCGCCGGAAACCTTGCCTTTTGCCTTCTTCGGCGCTGGAACCTGGTTGCTGCGCCTTCTCTTTGTCCATGTGCACACACACGATTCCTCAGCGAAAACCATGCAGAAACCTTCCCACGAGCACCCAGGGATGTGCACCCAGCACCACGTGCACGCACACGCAGCTAGAGAAAAGCACCTACCTTTTCACACACTGATGCCTAAGCAAACGCGTGGCCACACACACGCACACATCCGCAAGCGCGCCTACTCCCATCTATTGAGGGAAAGACGGACGAGCAACGTCCTGACAGGCTTGAGGGGAAAAACGTCCGTTGATGGTTGGCGTACTGCACGCCCGCCTACGGGGCTGCAGGGGAATCCACATTTGGAAGGTACCTGAAGATGTGTGCCTGTTCTTGGAGCTCCGCTAGTAGGGTAGCAAAGACACTCGTAGGCAGTACTGAATGCTGCTCCGTGCTCCTTCTCCTCCGCTGGCAAATGCTTCACAGTCGCCCTAGGAAAGACGTTTAACAATCGATCTCCAAGAGGAACGAAACACATGATGCCATAAGGCGAAAGAATAGCAGGGCATCTCTTCACAAGCTTGTCCCTGATCTATAGCTGAGGGCAAACACTTGTGTGCTTGTGGGAGAGCGTGTGTCTTTCCTGGAAGCGTTTGGGAGTTTTGCTCAGACGCGTGTTTCCTCAAGTTCAAGAATCAAGATCTAGGATACCTGCAGACAGGTGCCTGTTTGTGTGGAGACAGTCTGTTTGAAACTGTGTTCCTCAGCGCCCGCTCTTTCTCCCCGTCGCTCCACACGCCTGGGAGTCCCTTTCTTTCTCTCCACAAGCACGTGTGTTGACTTCGTCGCACATGTGCATCTGCACAAGCGTTGAGCTCAGCAGAGCGTGTCTCTTGACACTTGATGTGCGTTGGCTGTGTCTGCGTGCTCCAGTGAAGAGAGAAACGGGAAATCATCTTGGTAGAGGCAACAAAGCAAAAGCGAGGCAGGATTGACATCTGCTCAACAGAGACGGATTCCCTGCGCTGACACAGTTCACAGTTACACGAGAAGCAATCTGAGCGGTCCATCGACCGGAGACGTGTTTCCCAAGAGGTCGTTTAGCGAGTGAACAGCAGTGTGCGCGACTTTCAGGAGTGTGCGTGGAAAGTGCCAGAATCACCAGAGCATCTGTGCAAAAGCTGCTGCCTCTGTGACCGCATTGAGGCACGTTCCCGTGTCTGCGAGTACATAGACGGCTCTTCGCGTTCACTCCGAGGGAAACGGTCCGCTATTGCTTCTGTGCGTACAGACGCGATTCCCTTGTCTCTTGCGAACACAGGGAACTCTGTGCATCCAAATCTACAGGCTAAGGACGCGTCTGCATATGTTTTGGTGAACAATCGAGTGTGCGTGTTCTGACAGCTGCCTCTATGCAGACGTCTCCACAGAGCCACTTCTGAATGCCCCGCAGCCCAGGACTGAATGGATACACTAACAAGTGCACCGGTGTGAGCAACCACATATGCAGAAGGACGTCTTTCATCTCACAGAAGCGCGAACGTCTTGGCGTTCAAGCACATGGCAGAAACAAGGTGTGAACAGATGAGCTGCTGCTATTTTCTCCGTTCGGCATGCTTCGTTGTAGCTCTCTTGCCGGTCGCCGGCTTAGCGGCTTGCTTTGCGCGACTAGGTCTGCGGAGAGAAGGAGATAGCGCCGGAAACCTTGCCTTTTGCCTTCTTCGGCGCTGGAACCTGGTTGCTGCGCCTTCTCTTTGTCCATGTGCACACACACGATTCCTCAGCGAAAACCATGCAGAAACCTTCCCACGAGCACCCAGGGATGTGCACCCAGCACCACGTGCACGCACACGCAGCTAGAGAAAAGCACCTACCTTTTCACACACTGATGCCTAAGCAAACGCGTGGCCACACACACGCACACATCCGCAAGCGCGCCTACTCCCATCTATTGAGGGAAAGACGGACGAGCAACGTCCTGACAGGCTTGAGGGGAAAAACGTCCGTTGATGGTTGGCGTACTGCACGCCCGCCTACGGGGCTGCAGGGGAATCCACATTTGGAAGGTACCTGAAGATGTGTGCCTGTTCTTGGAGCTCCGCTAGTAGGGTAGCAAAGACACTCGTAGGCAGTACTGAATGCTGCTCCGTGCTCCTTCTCCTCCGCTGGCAAATGCTTCACAGTCGCCCTAGGAAAGACGTTTAACAATCGATCTCCAAGAGGAACGAAACACATGATGCCATAAGGCGAAAGAATAGCAGGGCATCTCTTCACAAGCTTGTCCCTGATCTATAGCTGAGGGCAAACACTTGTGTGCTTGTGGGAGAGCGTGTGTCTTTCCTGGAAGCGTTTGGGAGTTTTGCTCAGACGCGTGTTTCCTCAAGTTCAAGAATCAAGATCTAGGATACCTGCAGACAGGTGCCTGTTTGTGTGGAGACAGTCTGTTTGAAACTGTGTTCCTCAGCGCCCGCTCTTTCTCCCCGTCGCTCCACACGCCTGGGAGTCCCTTTCTTTCTCTCCACAAGCACGTGTGTTGACTTCGTCGCACATGTGCATCTGCACAAGCGTTGAGCTCAGCAGAGCGTGTCTCTTGACACTTGTGCGTTGGCTGTGTCTGCCTGCTCCAGTGAAGAGAGAAACGGGAAATCATCTTGGTAGAGGCAACAAAGCAAAAGCGAGGCAGGATTGACATCTGCTCAACAGAGACGGATTCCCTGCGCTGACACAGTTCACAGTTACACGAGAAGCAATCTGAGCGGTCCATCGACCGGAGACGTGTTTCCCAAGAGGTCGTTTAGCGAGTGAACAGCAGTGTGCGCGACTTTCAGGAGTGTGCCTGGAAAGTGCCAGAATCACCAGAGCATCTGTGCAAAAGCTGCTGCCTCTGTGACCGCATTGAGGCACGTTCCCGTGTCTGCGAGTACATAGACGGCTCTTCGCGTTCACTCCGAGGGAAACGGTCCGCTATTGCTTCTGTGCGTACAGACGCGATTCCCTTGTCTCTTGCGAACACAGGGAACTCTGTGCATCCAAATCTACAGGCTAAGGACGCGTCTGCATATGTTTTGGTGAACAATCGAGTGTGCGTGTTCTGACAGCTGCCTCTATGCAGACGTCTCCACAGAGCCACTTCTGAATGCCCCGCAGCCCAGGACTGAATGGACACACTAACAAGTGCACCGGTGTGAGCAACCACATATGCAGAAGGACGTCTTTCATCTCACAGAAGCGCGAACGTCTTGGCGTTCAAGCACATGGCAGAAACAAGGTGTGAACAGATGAGCTGCTGCTATTTTCTCCGTTCGGCATGCTTCGTTGTAGCTCTCTTGCCGGTCGCCGGCTTAGCGGCTTGCTTTGCGCGACTAGGTCTGCGGAGAGAAGGAGATAGCGCCGGAAACCTTGCCTTTTGCCTTCTTCGGCGCTGGAACCTGGTTGCTGCGCCTTCTCTTTGTCCATGTGCACACACACGATTCCTCAGCGAAAACCATGCAGAAACCTTCCCACGAGCACCCAGGGATGTGCACCCAGCACCACGTGCACGCACACGCAGCTAGAGAAAAGCACCTACCTTTTCACACACTGATGCCTAAGCAAACGCGTGGCCACACACACGCACACATCCGCAAGCGCGCCTACTCCCATCTATTGAGGGAAAGACGGACGAGCAACGTCCTGACAGGCTTGAGGGGAAAAACGTCCGTTGATGGTTGGCGTACTGCACGCCCGCCTACGGGGCTGCAGGGGAATCCACATTTGGAAGGTACCTGAAGATGTGTGCCTGTTCTTGGAGCTCCGCTAGTAGGGTAGCAAAGACACTCGTAGGCAGTACTGAATGCTGCTCCGTGCTCCTTCTCCTCCGCTGGCAAATGCTTCACAGTCGCCCTAGGAAAGACGTTTAACAATCGATCTCCAAGAGGAACGAAACACATGATGCCATAAGGCGAAAGAATAGCAGGGCATCTCTTCACAAGCTTGTCCCTGATCTATAGCTGAGGGCAAACACTTGTGTGCTTGTGGGAGAGCGTGTGTCTTTCCTGGAAGCGTTTGGGAGTTTTGCTCAGACGCGTGTTTCCTCAAGTTCAAGAATCAAGATCTAGGATACCTGCAGACAGGTGCCTGTTTGTGTGGAGACAGTCTGTTTGAAACTGTGTTCCTCAGCGCCCGCTCTTTCTCCCCGTCGCTCCACACGCCTGGGAGTCCCTTTCTTTCTCTCCACAAGCACGTGTGTTGACTTCGTCGCACATGTGCATCTGCACAAGCGTTGAGCTCAGCAGAGCGTGTCTCTTGACACTTGATGTGCGTTGGCTGTGTCTGCCTGCTCCAGTGAAGAGAGAAACGGGAAATCATCTTGGTAGAGGCAACAAAGCAAAAGCGAGGCAGGATTGACATCTGCTCAACAGAGACGGATTCCCTGCGCTGACACAGTTCACAGTTACACGAGAAGCAATCTGAGCGGTCCATCGACGGGAGACGTGTTTCCCAAGAGGTCGTTTAGCGAGTGAACAGCAGTGTGCGCGACTTTCAGGAGTGTGCCTGGAAAGTGCCAGAATCACCAGAGCATCTGTGCAAAAGCTGCTGCCTCTGTGACCGCATTGAGGCACGTTCCCGTGTCTGCGAGTACATAGACGGCTCTTCGCGTTCACTCCGAGGGAAACGGTCCGCTATTGCTTCTGTGTGTACAGACGCGATTCCCTTGTCTCTTGCGAACACAGGGAACTCTGTGCATCCAAATCTACAGGCTAAGGACGCGTCTGCATATGTTTTGGTGAACAATCGAGTGTGCGTGTTCTGACAGCTGCCTCTATGCAGACGTCTCCACAGAGCCACTTCTGAATGCCCCGCAGCCCAGGACTGAATGGATACACTAACAAGTGCACCGGTGTGAGCAACCACATATGCAGAAGGACGTCTTTCATCTCACAGAAGCGCGAACGTCTTGGCGTTCAAGCACATGGCAGAAACAAGGTGTGAACAGATGAGCTGCTGCTATTTTCTCCGTTCGGCATGCTTCGTTGTAGCTCTCTTGCCGGTCGCCGGCTTAGCGGCTTGCTTTGCGCGACTAGGTCTGCGGAGAGAAGGAGATAGCGCCGGAAACCTTGCCTTTTGCCTTCTTCGGCGCTGGAACCTGGTTGCTGCGCCTTCTCTTTGTCCATGTGCACACACACGATTCCTCAGCGAAAACCATGCAGAAACCTTCCCACGAGCACCCAGGGATGTGCACCCAGCACCACGTGCACGCACACGCAGCTAGAGAAAAGCACCTACCTTTTCACACACTGATGCCTAAGCAAACGCGTGGCCACACACACGCACACATCCACAAGCGCGCCTACTCCCATCTATTGAGGGAAAGACGGACGAGCAACGTCCTGACAGGCTTGAGGGGAAAAACGTCCGTTGATGGTTGGCGTACTGCACGCCCGCCTACGGGGCTGCAGGGGAATCCACATTTGGAAGGTACCTGAAGATGTGTGCCTGTTCTTGGAGCTCCGCTAGTAGGGTAGCAAAGACACTCGTAGGCAGTACTGAATGCTGCTCCGTGCTCCTTCTCCTCCGCTGGCAAATGCTTCACAGTCGCCCTAGGAAAGACGTTTAACAATCGATCTCCAAGAGGAACGAAACACATGATGCCATAAGGCGAAAGAATAGCAGGGCATCTCTTCACAAGCTTGTCCCTGATCTATAGCTGAGGGCAAACACTTGTGTGCTTGTGGGAGAGCGTGTGTCTTTCCTGGAAGCGTTTGGGAGTTTTGCTCAGACGCGTGTTTCCTCAAGTTCAAGAATCAAGATCTAGGATACCTGCAGACAGGTGCCTGTTTGTGTGGAGACAGTCTGTTTGAAACTGTGTTCCTCAGCGCCCGCTCTTTCTCCCCGTCGCTCCACACGCCTGGGAGTCCCTTTCTTTCTCTCCACAAGCACGTGTGTTGACTTCGTCGCACATGTGCATCTGCACAAGCGTTGAGCTCAGCAGAGCGTGTCTCTTGACACTTGTGCGTTGGCTGTGTCTGCCTGCTCCAGTGAAGAGAGAAACGGGAAATCATCTTGGTAGAGGCAACAAAGCAAAAGCGAGGCAGGATTGACATCTGCTCAACAGAGACGGATTCCCTGCGCTGACACAGTTCACAGTTACACAAGAAGCAATCTGAGCGGTCCATCGACCGGAGACGTGTTTCCCAAGAGGTCGTTTAGCGAGTGAACAGCAGTGTGCGCGACTTTCAGGAGTGTGCCTGGAAAGTGCCAGAATCACCAGAGCATCTGTGCAAAAGCTGCTGCCTCTGTGACCGCATTGAGGCACGTTCCCGTGTCTGCGAGTACATAGACGGCTCTTCGCGTTCACTCCGAGGGAAACGGTCCGCTATTGCTTCTGTGCGTACAGACGCGATTCCCTTGTCTCTTGCGAACACAGGGAACTCTGTGCATCCAAATCTACAGGCTAAGGACGCGTCTGCATATGTTTTGGTGAACAATCGAGTGTGCGTGTTCTGACAGCTGCCTCTATGCAGACGTCTCCACAGAGCCACTTCTGAATGCCCCGCAGCCCAGGACTGAATGGACACACTAACAAGTGCACCGGTGTGAGCAACCACATATGCAGAAGGACGTCTTTCATCTCACAGAAGCGCGAACGTCTTGGCGTTCAAGCACATGGCAGAAACAAGGTGTGAACAGATGAGCTGCTGCTATTTTCTCCGTTCGGCATGCTTCGTTGTAGCTCTCTTGCCGGTCGCCGGCTTAGCGGCTTGCTTTGCGCGACTAGGTCTGCGGAGAGAAGGAGATAGCGCCGGAAACCTTGCCTTTTGCCTTCTTCGGCGCTGGAACCTGGTTGCTGCGCCTTCTCTTTGTCCATGTGCACACACACGATTCCTCAGCGAAAACCATGCAGAAACCTTCCCACGAGCACCCAGGGATGTGCACCCAGCACCACGTGCACGCACACGCAGCTAGAGAAAAGCACCTACCTTTTCACACACTGATGCCTAAGCAAACGCGTGGCCACACACACGCACACATCCGCAAGCGCGCCTACTCCCATCTATTGAGGGAAAGACGGACGAGCAACGTCCTGACAGGCTTGAGGGGAAAAACGTCCGTTGATGGTTGGCGTACTGCACGCCCGCCTACGGGGCTGCAGGGGAATCCACATTTGGAAGGTACCTGAAGATGTGTGCCTGTTCTTGGAGCTCCGCTAGTAGGGTAGCAAAGACACTCGTAGGCAGTACTGAATGCTGCTCCGTGCTCCTTCTCCTCCGCTGGCAAATGCTTCACAGTCGCCCTAGGAAAGACGTTTAACAATCGATCTCCAAGAGGAACGAAACACATGATGCCATAAGGCGAAAGAATAGCAGGGCATCTCTTCACAAGCTTGTCCCTGATCTATAGCTGAGGGCAAACACTTGTGTGCTTGTGGGAGAGCGTGTGTCTTTCCTGGAAGCGTTTGGGAGTTTTGCTCAGACGCGTGTTTCCTCAAGTTCAAGAATCAAGATCTAGGATACCTGCAGACAGGTGCCTGTTTGTGTGGAGACAGTCTGTTTGAAACTGTGTTCCTCAGCGCCCGCTCTTTCTCCCCGTCGCTCCACACGCCTGGGAGTCCCTTTCTTTCTCTCCACAAGCACGTGTGTTGACTTCGTCGCACATGTGCATCTGCACAAGCGTTGAGCTCAGCAGAGCGTGTCTCTTGACACTTGATGTGCGTTGGCTGTGTCTGCCTGCTCCAGTGAAGAGAGAAACGGGAAATCATCTTGGTAGAGGCAACAAAGCAAAAGCGAGGCAGGATTGACATCTGCTCAACAGAGACGGATTCCCTGCGCTGACACAGTTCACAGTTACACGAGAAGCAATCTGAGCGGTCCATCGACGGGAGACGTGTTTCCCAAGAGGTCGTTTAGCGAGTGAACAGCAGTGTGCGCGACTTTCAGGAGTGTGCCTGGAAAGTGCCAGAATCACCAGAGCATCTGTGCAAAAGCTGCTGCCTCTGTGACCGCATTGAGGCACGTTCCCGTGTCTGCGAGTACATAGACGGCTCTTCGCGTTCACTCCGAGGGAAACGGTCCGCTATTGCTTCTGTGTGTACAGACGCGATTCCCTTGTCTCTTGCGAACACAGGGAACTCTGTGCATCCAAATCTACAGGCTAAGGACGCGTCTGCATATGTTTTGGTGAACAATCGAGTGTGCGTGTTCTGACAGCTGCCTCTATGCAGACGTCTCCACAGAGCCACTTCTGAATGCCCCGCAGCCCAGGACTGAATGGATACACTAACAAGTGCACCGGTGTGAGCAACCACATATGCAGAAGGACGTCTTTCATCTCACAGAAGCGCGAACGTCTTGGCGTTCAAGCACATGGCAGAAACAAGGTGTGAACAGATGAGCTGCTGCTATTTTCTCCGTTCGGCATGCTTCGTTGTAGCTCTCTTGCCGGTCGCCGGCTTAGCGGCTTGCTTTGCGCGACTAGGTCTGCGGAGAGAAGGAGATAGCGCCGGAAACCTTGCCTTTTGCCTTCTTCGGCGCTGGAACCTGGTTGCTGCGCCTTCTCTTTGTCCATGTGCACACACACGATTCCTCAGCGAAAACCATGCAGAAACCTTCCCACGAGCACCCAGGGATGTGCACCCAGCACCACGTGCACGCACACGCAGCTAGAGAAAAGCACCTACCTTTTCACACACTGATGCCTAAGCAAACGCGTGGCCACACACACGCACACATCCACAAGCGCGCCTACTCCCATCTATTGAGGGAAAGACGGACGAGCAACGTCCTGACAGGCTTGAGGGGAAAAACGTCCGTTGATGGTTGGCGTACTGCACGCCCGCCTACGGGGCTGCAGGGGAATCCACATTTGGAAGGTACCTGAAGATGTGTGCCTGTTCTTGGAGCTCCGCTAGTAGGGTAGCAAAGACACTCGTAGGCAGTACTGAATGCTGCTCCGTGCTCCTTCTCCTCCGCTGGCAAATGCTTCACAGTCGCCCTAGGAAAGACGTTTAACAATCGATCTCCAAGAGGAACGAAACACATGATGCCATAAGGCGAAAGAATAGCAGGGCATCTCTTCACAAGCTTGTCCCTGATCTATAGCTGAGGGCAAACACTTGTGTGCTTGTGGGAGAGCGTGTGTCTTTCCTGGAAGCGTTTGGGAGTTTTGCTCAGACGCGTGTTTCCTCAAGTTCAAGAATCAAGATCTAGGATACCTGCAGACAGGTGCCTGTTTGTGTGGAGACAGTCTGTTTGAAACTGTGTTCCTCAGCGCCCGCTCTTTCTCCCCGTCGCTCCACACGCCTGGGAGTCCCTTTCTTTCTCTCCACAAGCACGTGTGTTGACTTCGTCGCACATGTGCATCTGCACAAGCGTTGAGCTCAGCAGAGCGTGTCTCTTGACACTTGATGTGCGTTGGCTGTGTCTGCGTGCTCCAGTGAAGAGAGAAACGGGAAATCATCTTGGTAGAGGCAACAAAGCAAAAGCGAGGCAGGATTGACATCTGCTCAACAGAGACGGATTCCCTGCGCTGACACAGTTCACAGTTACACGAGAAGCAATCTGAGCGGTCCATCGACCGGAGACGTGTTTCCCAAGAGGTCGTTTAGCGAGTGAACAGCAGTGTGCGCGACTTTCAGGAGTGTGCCTGGAAAGTGCCAGAATCACCAGAGCATCTGTGCAAAAGCTGCTGCCTCTGTGACCGCATTGAGGCACGTTCCCGTGTCTGCGAGTACATAGACGGCTCTTCGCGTTCACTCCGAGGGAAACGGTCCGCTATTGCTTCTGTGCGTACAGACGCGATTCCCTTGTCTCTTGCGAACACAGGGAACTCTGTGCATCCAAATCTACAGGCTAAAGACGCGTCTGCATATGTTTTGGTGAACAATGGAGTGTGCGTGTTCTGACAGCTGCCTCTATGCAGACGTCTCCACAGAGCCACTTCTGAATGCCCCGCAGCCCAGGACTGAATGGATACACTAACAAGTGCACCGGTGTGAGCAAGCACATATGCAGAAGGACGTCTTTCATCTCACAGAAGCGCGAACGTCTTGGCGTTCAAGCACATGGCAGAAACAAGGTGTGAACAGATGAGCTGCTGCTATTTTCTCCGTTCGGCATGCTTCGTTGTAGCTCTCTTGCCGGTCGCCGGCTTAGCGGCTTGCTTTGCGCGACTAGGTCTGCGGAGAGAAGGAGATAGCGCCGGAAACCTTGCCTTTTGCCTTCTTCGGCGCTGGAACCTGGTTGCTGCGCCTTCTCTTTGTCCATGTGCACACACACGATTCCTCAGCGAAAACCATGCAGAAACCTTCCCACGAGCACCCAGGGATGTGCACCCAGCACCACGTGCACGCACACGCAGCTAGAGAAAAGCACCTACCTTTTCACACACTGATGCCTAAGCAAACGCGTGGCCACACACACGCACACATCCGCAAGCGCGCCTACTCCCATCTATTGAGGGAAAGACGGACGAGCAACGTCCTGACAGGCTTGAGGGGAAAAACGTCCGTTGATGGTTGGCGTACTGCACGCCCGCCTACGGGGCTGCAGGGGAATCCACATTTGGAAGGTACCTGAAGATGTGTGCCTGTTCTTGGAGCTCCGCTGGTAGGGTAGCAAAGACACTCGTAGGCAGTACTGAATGCTGCTCCGTGCTCCTTCTCCTCCGCTGGCAAATGCTTCACAGTCGCCCTAGGAAAGACGTTTAACAATCGATCTCCAAGAGGAACGAAACACATGATGCCATAAGGCGAAAGAATAGCAGGGCATCTCTTCACAAGCTTGTCCCTGATCTATAGCTGAGGGCAAACACTTGTGTGCTTGTGGGAGAGCGTGTGTCTTTCCTGGAAGCGTTTGGGAGTTTTGCTCAGACGCGTGTTTCCTCAAGTTCAAGAATCAAGATCTAGGATACCTGCAGACAGGTGCCTGTTTGTGTGGAGACAGTCTGTTTGAAACTGTGTTCCTCAGCGCCCGCTCTTTCTCCCCGTCGCTCCACACGCCTGGGAGTCCCTTTCTTTCTCTCCACAAGCACGTGTGTTGACTTCGTCGCACATGTGCATCTGCACAAGCGTTGAGCTCAGCAGAGCGTGTCTCTTGACACTTGATGTGCGTTGGCTGTGTCTGCCTGCTCCAGTGAAGAGAGAAACGGGAAATCATCTTGGTAGAGGCAACAAAGCAAAAGCGAGGCAGGATTGACATCTGCTCAACAGAGACGGATTCCCTGCGCTGACACAGTTCACAGTTACACGAGAAGCAATCTGAGCGGTCCATCGACCGGAGACGTGTTTCCCAAGAGGTCGTTTAGCGAGTGAACAGCAGTGTGCGCGACTTTCAGGAGTGTGCGTGGAAAGTGCCAGAATCACCAGAGCATCTGTGCAAAAGCTGCTGCCTCTGTGACCGCATTGAGGCACGTTCCCGTGTCTGCGAGTACATAGACGGCTCTTCGCGTTCACTCCGAGGGAAACGGTCCGCTATTGCTTCTGTGCGTACAGACGCGATTCCCTTGTCTCTTGCGAACACAGGGAACTCTGTGCATCCAAATCTACAGGCTAAGGACGCGTCTGCATATGTTTTGGTGAACAATCGAGTGTGCGTGTTCTGACAGCTGCCTCTATGCAGACGTCTCCACAGAGCCACTTCTGAATGCCCCGCAGCCCAGGACTGAATGGATACACTAACAAGTGCACCGGTGTGAGCAAGCACATATGCAGAAGGACGTCTTTCATCTCACAGAAGCGCGAACGTCTTGGCGTTCAAGCACATGGCAGAAACAAGGTGTGAACAGATGAGCTGCTGCTATTTTCTCCGTTCGGCATGCTTCGTTGTAGCTCTCTTGCCGGTCGCCGGCTTAGCGGCTTGCTTTGCGCGACTAGGTCTGCGGAGAGAAGGAGATAGCGCCGGAAACCTTGCCTTTTGCCTTCTTCGGCGCTGGAACCTGGTTGCTGCGCCTTCTCTTTGTCCATGTGCACACACACGATTCCTCAGCGAAAACCATGCAGAAACCTTCCCACGAGCACCCAGGGATGTGCACCCAGCACCACGTGCACGCACACGCAGCTAGAGAAAAGCACCTACCTTTTCACACACTGATGCCTAAGCAAACGCGTGGCCACACACACGCACACATCCGCAAGCGCGCCTACTCCCATCTATTGAGGGAAAGACGGACGAGCAACGTCCTGACAGGCTTGAGGGGAAAAACGTCCGTTGATGGTTGGCGTACTGCACGCCCGCCTACGGGGCTGCAGGGGAATCCACATTTGGAAGGTACCTGAAGATGTGTGCCTGTTCTTGGAGCTCCGCTAGTAGGGTAGCAAAGACACTCGTAGGCAGTACTGAATGCTGCTCCGTGCTCCTTCTCCTCCGCTGGCAAATGCTTCACAGTCGCCCTAGGAAAGACGTTTAACAATCGATCTCCAAGAGGAACGAAACACATGATGCCATAAGGCGAAAGAATAGCAGGGCATCTCTTCACAAGCTTGTCCCTGATCTATAGCTGAGGGCAAACACTTGTGTGCTTGGGGGAGAGCGTGTGTCTTTCCTGGAAGCGTTTGGGAGTTTTGCTCAGACGCGTGTTTCCTCAAGTTCAAGAATCAAGATCTAGGATACCTGCAGACAGGTGCCTGTTTGTGTGGAGACAGTCTGTTTGAAACTGTGTTCCTCAGCGCCCGCTCTTTCTCCCCGTCGCTCCACACGCCTGGGAGTCCCTTTCTTTCTCTCCACAAGCACGTGTGTTGACTTCGTCGCACATGTGCATCTGCACAAGCGTTGAGCTCAGCAGAGCGTGTCTCTTGACACTTGATGTGCGTTGGCTGTGTCTGCGTGCTCCAGTGAAGAGAGAAACGGGAAATCATCTTGGTAGAGGCAACAAAGCAAAAGCGAGGCAGGATTGACATCTGCTCAACAGAGACGGATTCCCTGCGCTGACACAGTTCACAGTTACACGAGAAGCAATCTGAGCGGTCCATCGACCGGAGACGTGTTTCCCAAGAGGTCGTTTAGCGAGTGAACAGCAGTGTGCGCGACTTTCAGGAGTGTGCCTGGAAAGTGCCAGAATCACCAGAGCATCTGTGCAAAAGCTGCTGCCTCTGTGACCGCATTGAGGCACGTTCCCGTGTCTGCGAGTACATAGACGGCTCTTCGCGTTCACTCCGAGGGAAACGGTCCGCTATTGCTTCTGTGCGTACAGACGCGATTCCCTTGTCTCTTGCGAACACAGGGAACTCTGTGCATCCAAATCTACAGGCTAAGGACGCGTCTGCATATGTTTTGGTGAACAATCGAGTGTGCGTGTTCTGACAGCTGCCTCTATGCAGACGTCTCCACAGAGCCACTTCTGAATGCCCCGCAGCCCAGGACTGAATGGATACACTAACAAGTGCACCGGTGTGAGCAACCACATATGCAGAAGGACGTCTTTCATCTCACAGAAGCGCGAACGTCTTGGCGTTCAAGCACATGGCAGAAACAAGGTGTGAACAGATGAGCTGCTGCTATTTTCTCCGTTCGGCATGCTTCGTTGTAGCTCTCTTGCCGGTCGCCGGCTTAGCGGCTTGCTTTGCGCGACTAGGTCTGCGGAGAGAAGGAGATAGCGCCGGAAACCTTGCCTTTTGCCTTCTTCGGCGCTGGAACCTGGTTGCTGCGCCTTCTCTTTGTCCATGTGCACACACACGATTCCTCAGCGAAAACCATGCAGAAACCTTCCCACGAGCACCCAGGGATGTGCACCCAGCACCACGTGCACGCACACGCAGCTAGAGAAAAGCACCTACCTTTTCACACACTGATGCCTAAGCAAACGCGTGGCCACACACACGCACACATCCGCAAGCGCGCCTACTCCCATCTATTGAGGGAAAGACGGACGAGCAACGTCCTGACAGGCTTGAGGGGAAAAACGTCCGTTGATGGTTGGCGTACTGCACGCCCGCCTACGGGGCTGCAGGGGAATCCACATTTGGAAGGTACCTGAAGATGTGTGCCTGTTCTTGGAGCTCCGCTAGTAGGGTAGCAAAGACACTCGTAGGCAGTACTGAATGCTGCTCCGTGCTCCTTCTCCTCCGCTGGCAAATGCTTCACAGTCGCCCTAGGAAAGACGTTTAACAATCGATCTCCAAGAGGAACGAAACACATGATGCCATAAGGCGAAAGAATAGCAGGGCATCTCTTCACAAGCTTGTCCCTGATCTATAGCTGAGGGCAAACACTTGTGTGCTTGTGGGAGAGCGTGTGTCTTTCCTGGAAGCGTTTGGGAGTTTTGCTCAGACGCGTGTTTCCTCAAGTTCAAGAATCAAGATCTAGGATACCTGCAGACAGGTGCCTGTTTGTGTGGAGACAGTCTGTTTGAAACTGTGTTCCTCAGCGCCCGCTCTTTCTCCCCGTCGCTCCACACGCCTGGGAGTCCCTTTCTTTCTCTCCACAAGCACGTGTGTTGACTTCGTCGCACATGTGCATCTGCACAAGCGTTGAGCTCAGCAGAGCGTGTCTCTTGACACTTGATGTGCGTTGGCTGTGTCTGCGTGCTCCAGTGAAGAGAGAAACGGGAAATCATCTTGGTAGAGGCAACAAAGCAAAAGCGAGGCAGGATTGACATCTGCTCAACAGAGACGGATTCCCTGCGCTGACACAGTTCACAGTTACACGAGAAGCAATCTGAGCGGTCCATCGACCGGAGACGTGTTTCCCAAGAGGTCGTTTAGCGAGTGAACAGCAGTGTGCGCGACTTTCAGGAGTGTGCCTGGAAAGTGCCAGAATCACCAGAGCATCTGTGCAAAAGCTGCTGCCTCTGTGACCGCATTGAGGCACGTTCCCGTGTCTGCGAGTACATAGACGGCTCTTCGCGTTCACTCCGAGGGAAACGGTCCGCTATTGCTTCTGTGCGTACAGACGCGATTCCCTTGTCTCTTGCGAACACAGGGAACTCTGTGCATCCAAATCTACAGGCTAAGGACGCGTCTGCATATGTTTTGGTGAACAATCGAGTGTGCGTGTTCTGACAGCTGCCTCTATGCAGACGTCTCCACAGAGCCACTTCTGAATGCCCCGCAGCCCAGGACTGAATGGATACACTAACAAGTGCACCGGTGTGAGCAACCACATATGCAGAAGGACGTCTTTCATCTCACAGAAGCGCGAACGTCTTGGCGTTCAAGCACATGGCAGAAACAAGGTGTGAACAGATGAGCTGCTGCTATTTTCTCCGTTCGGCATGCTTCGTTGTAGCTCTCTTGCCGGTCGCCGGCTTAGCGGCTTGCTTTGCGCGACTAGGTCTGCGGAGAGAAGGAGATAGCGCCGGAAACCTTGCCTTTTGCCTTCTTCGGCGCTGGAACCTGGTTGCTGCGCCTTCTCTTTGTCCATGTGCACACACACGATTCCTCAGCGAAAACCATGCAGAAACCTTCCCACGAGCACCCAGGGATGTGCACCCAGCACCACGTGCACGCACACGCAGCTAGAGAAAAGCACCTACCTTTTCACACACTGATGCCTAAGCAAACGCGTGGCCACACACACGCACACATCCGCAAGCGCGCCTACTCCCATCTATTGAGGGAAAGACGGACGAGCAACGTCCTGACAGGCTTGAGGGGAAAAACGTCCGTTGATGGTTGGCGTACTGCACGCCCGCCTACGGGGCTGCAGGGGAATCCACATTTGGAAGGTACCTGAAGATGTGTGCCTGTTCTTGGAGCTCCGCTAGTAGGGTAGCAAAGACACTCGTAGGCAGTACTGAATGCTGCTCCGTGCTCCTTCTCCTCCGCTGGCAAATGCTTCACAGTCGCCCTAGGAAAGACGTTTAACAATCGATCTCCAAGAGGAACGAAACACATGATGCCATAAGGCGAAAGAATAGCAGGGCATCTCTTCACAAGCTTGTCCCTGATCTATAGCTGAGGGCAAACACTTGTGTGCTTGTGGGAGAGCGTGTGTCTTTCCTGGAAGCGTTTGGGAGTTTTGCTCAGACGCGTGTTTCCTCAAGTTCAAGAATCAAGACCTAGGATACCTGCAGACAGGTGCCTGTTTGTGTGGAGACAGTCTGTTTGAAACTGTGTTCCTCAGCGCCCGCTCTTTCTCCCCGTCGCTCCACACGCCTGGGAGTCCCTTTCTTTCTCTCCACAAGCACGTGTGTTGACTTCGTCGCACATGTGCATCTGCACAAGCGTTGAGCTCAGCAGAGCGTGTCTCTTGACACTTGTGCGTTGGCTGTGTCTGCCTGCTCCAGTGAAGAGAGAAACGGGAAATCATCTTGGTAGAGGCAACAAAGCAAAAGCGAGGCAGGATTGACATCTGCTCAACAGAGACGGATTCCCTGCGCTGACACAGTTCACAGTTACACGAGAAGCAATCTGAGCGGTCCATCGACCGGAGACGTGTTTCCCAAGAGGTCGTTTAGCGAGTGAACAGCAGTGTGCGCGACTTTCAGGAGTGTGCCTGGAAAGTGCCAGAATCACCAGAGCATCTGTGCAAAAGCTGCTGCCTCTGTGACCGCATTGAGGCACGTTCCCGTGTCTGCGAGTACATAGACGGCTCTTCGCGTTCACTCCGAGGGAAACGGTCCGCTATTGCTTCTGTGCGTACAGACGCGATTCCCTTGTCTCTTGCGAACACAGGGAACTCTGTGCATCCAAATCTACAGGCTAAGGACGCGTCTGCATATGTTTTGGTGAACAATCGAGTGTGCGTGTTCTGACAGCTGCCTCTATGCAGACGTCTCCACAGAGCCACTTCTGAATGCCCCGCAGCCCAGGACTGAATGGACACACTAACAAGTGCACCGGTGTGAGCAACCACATATGCAGAAGGACGTCTTTCATCTCACAGAAGCGCGAACGTCTTGGCGTTCAAGCACATGGCAGAAACAAGGTGTGAACAGATGAGCTGCTGCTATTTTCTCCGTTCGGCATGCTTCGTTGTAGCTCTCTTGCCGGTCGCCGGCTTAGCGGCTTGCTTTGCGCGACTAGGTCTGCGGAGAGAAGGAGATAGCGCCGGAAACCTTGCCTTTTGCCTTCTTCGGCGCTGGAACCTGGTTGCTGCGCCTTCTCTTTGTCCATGTGCACACACACGATTCCTCAGCGAAAACCATGCAGAAACCTTTCCACGAGCACCCAGGGATGTGCACCCAGCACCACGTGCACGCACACGCAGCTAGAGAAAAGCACCTACCTTTTCACACACTGATGCCTAAGCAAACGCGTGGCCACACACACGCACACATCCGCAAGCGCGCCTACTCCCATCTATTGAGGGAAAGACGGACGAGCAACGTCCTGACAGGCTTGAGGGGAAAAACGTCCGTTGATGGTTGGCGTACTGCACGCCCGCCTACGGGGCTGCAGGGGAATCCACATTTGGAAGGTACCTGAAGATGTGTGCCTGTTCTTGGAGCTCCGCTAGTAGGGTAGCAAAGACACTCGTAGGCAGTACTGAATGCTGCTCCGTGCTACTTCTCCTCCGCTGGCAAATGCTTCACAGTCGCCCTAGGAAAGACGTTTAACAATCGATCTCCAAGAGGAACGAAACACATGATGCCATAAGGCGAAAGAATAGCAGGGCATCTCTTCACAAGCTTGTCCCTGATCTATAGCTGAGGGCAAACACTTGTGTGCTTGTGGGAGAGCGTGTGTCTTTCCTGGAAGCGTTTGGGAGTTTTGCTCAGACGCGTGTTTCCTCAAGTTCAAGAATCAAGATCTAGGATACCTGCAGACAGGTGCCTGTTTGTGTGGAGACAGTCTGTTTGAAACTGTGTTCCTCAGCGCCCGCTCTTTCTCCCCGTCGCTCCACACGCCTGGGAGTCCCTTTCTTTCTCTCCACAAGCACGTGTGTTGACTTCGTCGCACATGTGCATCTGCACAAGCGTTGAGCTCAGCAGAGCGTGTCTCTTGACACTTGATGTGCGTTGGCTGTGTCTGCGTGCTCCAGTGAAGAGAGAAACGGGAAATCATCTTGGTAGAGGCAACAAAGCAAAAGCGAGGCAGGATTGACATCTGCTCAACAGAGACGGATTCCCTGCGCTGACACAGTTCACAGTTACACGAGAAGCAATCTGAGCGGTCCATCGACCGGAGACGTGTTTCCCAAGAGGTCGTTTAGCGAGTGAACAGCAGTGTGCGCGACTTTCAGGAGTGTGCCTGGAAAGTGCCAGAATCACCAGAGCATCTGTGCAAAAGCTGCTGCCTCTGTGACCGCATTGAGGCACGTTCCCGTGTCTGCGAGTACATAGACGGCTCTTCGCGTTCACTCCGAGGGAAACGGTCCGCTATTGCTTCTGTGCGTACAGACGCGATTCCCTTGTCTCTTGCGAACACAGGGAACTCTGTGCATCCAAATCTACAGGCTAAGGACGCGTCTGCATATGTTTTGGTGAACAATCGAGTGTGCGTGTTCTGACAGCTGCCTCTATGCAGACGTCTCCACAGAGCCACTTCTGAATGCCCCGCAGCCCAGGACTGAATGGATACACTAACAAGTGCACCGGTGTGAGCAACCACATATGCAGAAGGACGTCTTTCATCTCACAGAAGCGCGAACGTCTTGGCGTTCAAGCACATGGCAGAAACAAGGTGTGAACAGATGAGCTGCTGCTATTTTCTCTGTTCGGCATGCTTCGTTGTAGCTCTCTTGCCGGTCGCCGGCTTAGCGGCTTGCTTTGCGCGACTAGGTCTGCGGAGAGAAGGAGATAGCGCCGGAAACCTTGCCTTTTGCCTTCTTCGGCGCTGGAACCTGGTTGCTGCGCCTTCTCTTTGTCCATGTGCACACACACGATTCCTCAGCGAAAACCATGCAGAAACCTTTCCACGAGCACCCAGGCATGTGCACCCAGCACCACGTGCACGCACACGCAGCTAGAGAAAAGCACCTACCTTTTCACACACTGATGCCTAAGCAAACGCGTGGCCACACACACGCACACATCCGCAAGCGCGCCTACTCCCATCTATTGAGGGAAAGACGGACGAGCAACGTCCTGACAGGCTTGAGGGGAAAAACGTCCGTTGATGGTTGGCGTACTGCACGCCCGCCTACGGGGCTGCAGGGGAATCCACATTTGGAAGGTACCTGAAGATGTGTGCCTGTTCTTGGAGCTCCGCTAGTAGGGTAGCAAAGACACTCGTAGGCAGTACTGAATGCTGCTCCGTGCTCCTTCTCCTCCGCTGGCAAATGCTTCACAGTCGCCCTAGGAAAGACGTTTAACAATCGATCTCCAAGAGGAACGAAACACATGATGCCATAAGGCGAAAGAATAGCAGGGCATCTCTTCACAAGCTTGTCCCTGATCTATAGCTGAGGGCAAACACTTGTGTGCTTGTGGGAGAGCGTGTGTCTTTCCTGGAAGCGTTTGGGAGTTTTGCTCAGACGCGTGTTTCCTCAAGTTCAAGAATCAAGACCTAGGATACCTGCAGACAGGTGCCTGTTTGTGTGGAGACAGTCTGTTTGAAACTGTGTTCCTCAGCGCCCGCTCTTTCTCCCCGTCGCTCCACACGCCTGGGAGTCCCTTTCTTTCTCTCCACAAGCACGTGTGTTGACTTCGTCGCACATGTGCATCTGCACAAGCGTTGAGCTCAGCAGAGCGTGTCTCTTGACACTTGATGTGCGTTGGCTGTGTCTGCCTGCTCCAGTGAAGAGAGAAACGGGAAATCATCTTGGTAGAGGCAACAAAGCAAAAGCGAGGCAGGATTGACATCTGCTCAACAGAGACGGATTCCCTGCGCTGACACAGTTCACAGTTACACGAGAAGCAATCTGAGCGGTCCATCGACCGGAGACGTGTTTCCCAAGAGGTCGTTTAGCGAGTGAACAGCAGTGTGCGCGACTTTCAGGAGTGTGCCTGGAAAGTGCCAGAATCACCAGAGCATCTGTGCAAAAGCTGCTGCCTCTGTGACCGCATTGAGGCACGTTCCCGTGTCTGCGAGTACATAGACGGCTCTTCGCGTTCACTCCGAGGGAAACGGTCCGCTATTGCTTCTGTGCGTACAGACGCGATTCCCTTGTCTCTTGCGAACACAGGGAACTCTGTGCATCCAAATCTACAGGCTAAGGACGCGTCTGCATATGTTTTGGTGAACAATCGAGTGTGCGTGTTCAGACAGCTGCCTCTACGCAGACGTCTCCACAGAGCCACTTCTGAATGCCCCGCAGCCCAGGACTGAATGGATACACTAACAAGTGCACCGGTGTGAGCAAGCACATATGCAGAAGGACGTCTTTCATCTCACAGAAGCGCGAACGTCTTGGCGTTCAAGCACATGGCAGAAACAAGGTGTGAACAGATGAGCTGCTGCTATTTTCTCCGTTCGGCATGCTTCGTTGTAGCTCTCTTGCCGGTCGCCGGCTTAGCGGCTTGCTTTGCGCGACTAGGTCTGCGGAGAGAAGGAGATAGCGCCGGAAACCTTGCCTTTTGCCTTCTTCGGCGCTGGAACCTGGTTGCTGCGCCTTCTCTTTGTCCATGTGCACACACACGATTCCTCAGCGAAAACCATGCAGAAACCTTCCCACGAGCACCCAGGGATGTGCACCCAGCACCACGTGCACGCACACGCAGCTAGAGAAAAGCACCTACCTTTTCACACACTGATGCCTAAGCAAACGCGTGGCCACACACACGCACACATCCGCAAGCGCGCCTACTCCCATCTATTGAGGGAAAGACGGACGAGCAACGTCCTGACAGGCTTGAGGGGAAAAACGTCCGTTGATGGTTGGCGTACTGCACGCCCGCCTACGGGGCTGCAGGGGAATCCACATTTGGAAGGTACCTGAAGATGTGTGCCTGTTCTTGGAGCTCCGCTAGTAGGGTAGCAAAGACACTCGTAGGCAGTACTGAATGCTGCTCCGTGCTCCTTCTCCTCCGCTGGCAAATGCTTCACAGTCGCCCTAGGAAAGACGTTTAACAATCGATCTCCAAGAGGAACGAAACACATGATGCCATAAGGCGAAAGAATAGCAGGGCATCTCTTCACAAGCTTGTCCCTGATCTATAGCTGAGGGCAAACACTTGTGTGCTTGTGGGAGAGCGTGTGTCTTTCCTGGAAGCGTTTGGGAGTTTTGCTCAGACGCGTGTTTCCTCAAGTTCAAGAATCAAGATCTAGGATACCTGCAGACAGGTGCCTGTTTGTGTGGAGACAGTCTGTTTGAAACTGTGTTCCTCAGCGCCCGCTCTTTCTCCCCGTCGCTCCACACGCCTGGGAGTCCCTTTCTTTCTCTCCACAAGCACGTGTGTTGACTTCGTCGCACATGTGCATCTGCACAAGCGTTGAGCTCAGCAGAGCGTGTCTCTTGACACTTGATGTGCGTTGGCTGTGTCTGCCTGCTCCAGTGAAGAGAGAAACGGGAAATCATCTTGGTAGAGGCAACAAAGCAAAAGCGAGGCAGGATTGACATCTGCTCAACAGAGACGGATTCCCTGCGCTGACACAGTTCACAGTTACACGAGAAGCAATCTGAGCGGTCCATCGACGGGAGACGTGTTTCCCAAGAGGTCGTTTAGCGAGTGAACAGCAGTGTGCGCGACTTTCAGGAGTGTGCCTGGAAAGTGCCAGAATCACCAGAGCATCTGTGCAAAAGCTGCTGCCTCTGTGACCGCATTGAGGCACGTTCCCGTGTCTGCGAGTACATAGACGGCTCTTCGCGTTCACTCCGAGGGAAACGGTCCGCTATTGCTTCTGTGTGTACAGACGCGATTCCCTTGTCTCTTGCGAACACAGGGAACTCTGTGCATCCAAATCTACAGGCTAAGGACGCGTCTGCATATGTTTTGGTGAACAATCGAGTGTGCGTGTTCTGACAGCTGCCTCTATGCAGACGTCTCCACAGAGCCACTTCTGAATGCCCCGCAGCCCAGGACTGAATGGATACACTAACAAGTGCACCGGTGTGAGCAACCACATATGCAGAAGGACGTCTTTCATCTCACAGAAGCGCGAACGTCTTGGCGTTCAAGCACATGGCAGAAACAAGGTGTGAACAGATGAGCTGCTGCTATTTTCTCCGTTCGGCATGCTTCGTTGTAGCTCTCTTGCCGGTCGCCGGCTTAGCGGCTTGCTTTGCGCGACTAGGTCTGCGGAGAGAAGGAGATAGCGCCGGAAACCTTGCCTTTTGCCTTCTTCGGCGCTGGAACCTGGTTGCTGCGCCTTCTCTTTGTCCATGTGCACACACACGATTCCTCAGCGAAAACCATGCAGAAACCTTCCCACGAGCACCCAGGGATGTGCACCCAGCACCACGTGCACGCACACGCAGCTAGAGAAAAGCACCTACCTTTTCACACACTGATGCCTAAGCAAACGCGTGGCCACACACACGCACACATCCACAAGCGCGCCTACTCCCATCTATTGAGGGAAAGACGGACGAGCAACGTCCTGACAGGCTTGAGGGGAAAAACGTCCGTTGATGGTTGGCGTACTGCACGCCCGCCTACGGGGCTGCAGGGGAATCCACATTTGGAAGGTACCTGAAGATGTGTGCCTGTTCTTGGAGCTCCGCTAGTAGGGTAGCAAAGACACTCGTAGGCAGTACTGAATGCTGCTCCGTGCTCCTTCTCCTCCGCTGGCAAATGCTTCACAGTCGCCCTAGGAAAGACGTTTAACAATCGATCTCCAAGAGGAACGAAACACATGATGCCATAAGGCGAAAGAATAGCAGGGCATCTCTTCACAAGCTTGTCCCTGATCTATAGCTGAGGGCAAACACTTGTGTGCTTGTGGGAGAGCGTGTGTCTTTCCTGGAAGCGTTTGGGAGTTTTGCTCAGACGCGTGTTTCCTCAAGTTCAAGAATCAAGATCTAGGATACCTGCAGACAGGTGCCTGTTTGTGTGGAGACAGTCTGTTTGAAACTGTGTTCCTCAGCGCCCGCTCTTTCTCCCCGTCGCTCCACACGCCTGGGAGTCCCTTTCTTTCTCTCCACAAGCACGTGTGTTGACTTCGTCGCACATGTGCATCTGCACAAGCGTTGAGCTCAGCAGAGCGTGTCTCTTGACACTTGATGTGCGTTGGCTGTGTCTGCCTGCTCCAGTGAAGAGAGAAACGGGAAATCATCTTGGTAGAGGCAACAAAGCAAAAGCGAGGCAGGATTGACATCTGCTCAACAGAGACGGATTCCCTGCGCTGACACAGTTCACAGTTACACGAGAAGCAATCTGAGCGGTCCATCGACCGGAGACGTGTTTCCCAAGAGGTCGTTTAGCGAGTGAACAGCAGTGTGCGCGACTTTCAGGAGTGTGCCTGGAAAGTGCCAGAATCACCAGAGCATCTGTGCAAAAGCTGCTGCCTCTGTGACCGCATTGAGGCACGTTCCCGTGTCTGCGAGTACATAGACGGCTCTTCGCGTTTACTCCGAGGGAAACGGTCCGCTATTGCTTCTGTGCGTACAGACGCGATTCCCTTGTCTCTTGCGAACACAGGGAACTCTGTGCATCCAAATCTACAGGCTAAGGACGCGTCTGCATATGTTTTGGTGAACAATCGAGTGTGCGTGTTCTGACAGCTGCCTCTATGCAGACGTCTCCACAGAGCCACTTCTGAATGCCCCGCAGCCCAGGACTGAATGGATACACTAACAAGTGCACCGGTGTGAGCAAGCACATATGCAGAAGGACGTCTTTCATCTCACAGAAGCGCGAACGTCTTGGCGTTCAAGCACATGGCAGAAACAAGGTGTGAACAGATGAGCTGCTGCTATTTTCTCCGTTCGGCATGCTTCGTTGTAGCTCTCTTGCCGGTCGCCGGCTTAGCGGCTTGCTTTGCGCGACTAGGTCTGCGGAGAGAAGGAGATAGCGCCGGAAACCTTGCCTTTTGCCTTCTTCGGCGCTGGAACCTGGTTGCTGCGCCTTCTCTTTGTCCATGTGCACACACACGATTCCTCAGCGAAAACCATGCAGAAACCTTCCCACGAGCACCCAGGGATGTGCACCCAGCACCACGTGCACGCACACGCAGCTAGAGAAAAGCACCTACCTTTTCACACACTGATGCCTAAGCAAACGCGTGGCCACACACACGCACACATCCGCAAGCGCGCCTACTCCCATCTATTGAGGGAAAGACGGACGAGCAACGTCCTGACAGGCTTGAGGGGAAAAACGTCCGTTGATGGTTGGCGTACTGCACGCCCGCCTACGGGGCTGCAGGGGAATCCACATTTGGAAGGTACCTGAAGATGTGTGCCTGTTCTTGGAGCTCCGCTAGTAGGGTAGCAAAGACACTCGTAGGCAGTACTGAATGCTGCTCCGTGCTCCTTCTCCTCCGCTGGCAAATGCTTCACAGTCGCCCTAGGAAAGACGTTTAACAATCGATCTCCAAGAGGAACGAAACACATGATGCCATAAGGCGAAAGAATAGCAGGGCATCTCTTCACAAGCTTGTCCCTGATCTATAGCTGAGGGCAAACACTTGTGTGCTTGTGGGAGAGCGTGTGTCTTTCCTGGAAGCGTTTGGGAGTTTTGCTCAGACGCGTGTTTCCTCAAGTTCAAGAATCAAGATCTAGGATACCTGCAGACAGGTGCCTGTTTGTGTGGAGACAGTCTGTTTGAAACTGTGTTCCTCAGCGCCCGCTCTTTCTCCCCGTCGCTCCACACGCCTGGGAGTCCCTTTCTTTCTCTCCACAAGCACGTGTGTTGACTTCGTCGCACATGTGCATCTGCACAAGCGTTGAGCTCAGCAGAGCGTGTCTCTTGACACTTGTGCGTTGGCTGTGTCTGCCTGCTCCAGTGAAGAGAGAAACGGGAAATCATCTTGGTAGAGGCAACAAAGCAAAAGCGAGGCAGGATTGACATCTGCTCAACAGAGACGGATTCCCTGCGCTGACACAGTTCACAGTTACACGAGAAGCAATCTGAGCGGTCCATCGACCGGAGACGTGTTTCCCAAGAGGTCGTTTAGCGAGTGAACAGCAGTGTGCGCGACTTTCAGGAGTGTGCCTGGAAAGTGCCAGAATCACCAGAGCATCTGTGCAAAAGCTGCTGCCTCTGTGACCGCATTGAGGCACGTTCCCGTGTCTGCGAGTACATAGACGGCTCTTCGCGTTCACTCCGAGGGAAACGGTCCGCTATTGCTTCTGTGCGTACAGACGCGATTCCCTTGTCTCTTGCGAACACAGGGAACTCTGTGCATCCAAATCTACAGGCTAAGGACGCGTCTGCATATGTTTTGGTGAACAATCGAGTGTGCGTGTTCAGACAGCTGCCTCTACGCAGACGTCTCCACAGAGCCACTTCTGAATGCCCCGCAGCCCAGGACTGAATGGATACACTAACAAGTGCACCGGTGTGAGCAAGCACATATGCAGAAGGACGTCTTTCATCTCACAGAAGCGCGAACGTCTTGGCGTTCAAGCACATGGCAGAAACAAGGTGTGAACAGATGAGCTGCTGCTATTTTCTCCGTTCGGCATGCTTCGTTGTAGCTCTCTTGCCGGTCGCCGGCTTAGCGGCTTGCTTTGCGCGACTAGGTCTGCGGAGAGAAGGAGATAGCGCCGGAAACCTTGCCTTTTGCCTTCTTCGGCGCTGGAACCTGGTTGCTGCGCCTTCTCTTTGTCCATGTGCACACACACGATTCCTCAGCGAAAACCATGCAGAAACCTTCCCACGAGCACCCAGGGATGTGCACCCAGCACCACGTGCACGCACACGCAGCTAGAGAAAAGCACCTACCTTTTCACACACTGATGCCTAAGCAAACGCGTGGCCACACACACGCACACATCCGCAAGCGCGCCTACTCCCATCTATTGAGGGAAAGACGGATGAGCAACGTCCTGACAGGCTTGAGGGGAAAAACGTCCGTTGATGGTTGGCGTACTGCACGCCCGCCTACGGGGCTGCAGGGGAATCCACATTTGGAAGGTACCTGAAGATGTGTGCCTGTTCTTGGAGCTCCGCTAGTAGGGTAGCAAAGACACTCGTAGGCAGTACTGAATGCTGCTCCGTGCTCCTTCTCCTCCGCTGGCAAATGCTTCACAGTCGCCCTAGGAAAGACGTTTAACAATCGATCTCCAAGAGGAACGAAACACATGATGCCATAAGGCGAAAGAATAGCAGGGCATCTCTTCACAAGCTTGTCCCTGATCTATAGCTGAGGGCAAACACTTGTGTGCTTGTGGGAGAGCGTGTGTCTTTCCTGGAAGCGTTTGGGAGTTTTGCTCAGACGCGTGTTTCCTCAAGTTCAAGAATCAAGATCTAGGATACCTGCAGACAGGTGCCTGTTTGTGTGGAGACAGTCTGTTTGAAACTGTGTTCCTCAGCGCCCGCTCTTTCTCCCCGTCGCTCCACACGCCTGGGAGTCCCTTTCTTTCTCTCCACAAGCACGTGTGTTGACTTCGTCGCACATGTGCATCTGCACAAGCGTTGAGCTCAGCAGAGCGTGTCTCTTGACACTTGATGTGCGTTGGCTGTGTCTGCCTGCTCCAGTGAAGAGAGAAACGGGAAATCATCTTGGTAGAGGCAACAAAGCAAAAGCGAGGCAGGATTGACATCTGCTCAACAGAGACGGATTCCCTGCGCTGACACAGTTCACAGTTACACGAGAAGCAATCTGAGCGGTCCATCGACCGGAGACGTGTTTCCCAAGAGGTCGTTTAGCGAGTGAACAGCAGTGTGCGCGACTTTCAGGAGTGTGCCTGGAAAGTGCCAGAATCACCAGAGCATCTGTGCAAAAGCTGCTGCCTCTGTGACCGCATTGAGGCACGTTCCCGTGTCTGCGAGTACATAGACGGCTCTTCGCGTTTACTCCGAGGGAAACGGTCCGCTATTGCTTCTGTGCGTACAGACGCGATTCCCTTGTCTCTTGCGAACACAGGGAACTCTGTGCATCCAAATCTACAGGCTAAGGACGCGTCTGCATATGTTTTGGTGAACAATCGAGTGTGCGTGTTCTGACAGCTGCCTCTATGCAGACGTCTCCACAGAGCCACTTCTGAATGCCCCGCAGCCCAGGACTGAATGGATACACTAACAAGTGCACCGGTGTGAGCAACCACATATGCAGAAGGACGTCTTTCATCTCACAGAAGCGCGAACGTCTTGGCGTTCAAGCACATGGCAGAAACAAGGTGTGAACAGATGAGCTGCTGCTATTTTCTCTGTTCGGCATGCTTCGTTGTAGCTCTCTTGCCGGTCGCCGGCTTAGCGGCTTGCTTTGCGCGACTAGGTCTGCGGAGAGAAGGAGATAGCGCCGGAAACCTTGCCTTTTGCCTTCTTCGGCGCTGGAACCTGGTTGCTGCGCCTTCTCTTTGTCCATGTGCACACACACGATTCCTCAGCGAAAACCATGCAGAAACCTTTCCACGAGCACCCAGGCATGTGCACCCAGCACCACGTGCACGCACACGCAGCTAGAGAAAAGCACCTACCTTTTCACACACTGATGCCTAAGCAAACGCGTGGCCACACACACGCACACATCCGCAAGCGCGCCTACTCCCATCTATTGAGGGAAAGACGGACGAGCAACGTCCTGACAGGCTTGAGGGGAAAAACGTCCGTTGATGGTTGGCGTACTGCACGCCCGCCTACGGGGCTGCAGGGGAATCCACATTTGGAAGGTACCTGAAGATGTGTGCCTGTTCTTGGAGCTCCGCTAGTAGGGTAGCAAAGACACTCGTAGGCAGTACTGAATGCTGCTCCGTGCTCCTTCTCCTCCGCTGGCAAATGCTTCACAGTCGCCCTAGGAAAGACGTTTAACAATCGATCTCCAAGAGGAACGAAACACATGATGCCATAAGGCGAAAGAATAGCAGGGCATCTCTTCACAAGCTTGTCCCTGATCTATAGCTGAGGGCAAACACTTGTGTGCTTGTGGGAGAGCGTGTGTCTTTCCTGGAAGCGTTTGGGAGTTTTGCTCAGACGCGTGTTTCCTCAAGTTCAAGAATCAAGACCTAGGATACCTGCAGACAGGTGCCTGTTTGTGTGGAGACAGTCTGTTTGAAACTGTGTTCCTCAGCGCCCGCTCTTTCTCCCCGTCGCTCCACACGCCTGGGAGTCCCTTTCTTTCTCTCCACAAGCACGTGTGTTGACTTCGTCGCACATGTGCATCTGCACAAGCGTTGAGCTCAGCAGAGCGTGTCTCTTGACACTTGATGTGCGTTGGCTGTGTCTGCCTGCTCCAGTGAAGAGAGAAACGGGAAATCATCTTGGTAGAGGCAACAAAGCAAAAGCGAGGCAGGATTGACATCTGCTCAACAGAGACGGATTCCCTGCGCTGACACAGTTCACAGTTACACGAGAAGCAATCTGAGCGGTCCATCGACCGGAGACGTGTTTCCCAAGAGGTCGTTTAGCGAGTGAACAGCAGTGTGCGCGACTTTCAGGAGTGTGCCTGGAAAGTGCCAGAATCACCAGAGCATCTGTGCAAAAGCTGCTGCCTCTGTGACCGCATTGAGGCACGTTCCCGTGTCTGCGAGTACATAGACGGCTCTTCGCGTTCACTCCGAGGGAAACGGTCCGCTATTGCTTCTGTGCGTACAGACGCGATTCCCTTGTCTCTTGCGAACACAGGGAACTCTGTGCATCCAAATCTACAGGCTAAGGACGCGTCTGCATATGTTTTGGTGAACAATCGAGTGTGCGTGTTCAGACAGCTGCCTCTACGCAGACGTCTCCACAGAGCCACTTCTGAATGCCCCGCAGCCCAGGACTGAATGGATACACTAACAAGTGCACCGGTGTGAGCAAGCACATATGCAGAAGGACGTCTTTCATCTCACAGAAGCGCGAACGTCTTGGCGTTCAAGCACATGGCAGAAACAAGGTGTGAACAGATGAGCTGCTGCTATTTTCTCCGTTCGGCATGCTTCGTTGTAGCTCTCTTGCCGGTCGCCGGCTTAGCGGCTTGCTTTGCGCGACTAGGTCTGCGGAGAGAAGGAGATAGCGCCGGAAACCTTGCCTTTTGCCTTCTTCGGCGCTGGAACCTGGTTGCTGCGCCTTCTCTTTGTCCATGTGCACACACACGATTCCTCAGCGAAAACCATGCAGAAACCTTCCCACGAGCACCCAGGGATGTGCACCCAGCACCACGTGCACGCACACGCAGCTAGAGAAAAGCACCTACCTTTTCACACACTGATGCCTAAGCAAACGCGTGGCCACACACACGCACACATCCGCAAGCGCGCCTACTCCCATCTATTGAGGGAAAGACGGACGAGCAACGTCCTGACAGGCTTGAGGGGAAAAACGTCCGTTGATGGTTGGCGTACTGCACGCCCGCCTACGGGGCTGCAGGGGAATCCACATTTGGAAGGTACCTGAAGATGTGTGCCTGTTCTTGGAGCTCCGCTAGTAGGGTAGCAAAGACACTCGTAGGCAGTACTGAATGCTGCTCCGTGCTCCTTCTCCTCCGCTGGCAAATGCTTCACAGTCGCCCTAGGAAAGACGTTTAACAATCGATCTCCAAGAGGAACGAAACACATGATGCCATAAGGCGAAAGAATAGCAGGGCATCTCTTCACAAGCTTGTCCCTGATCTATAGCTGAGGGCAAACACTTGTGTGCTTGTGGGAGAGCGTGTGTCTTTCCTGGAAGCGTTTGGGAGTTTTGCTCAGACGCGTGTTTCCTCAAGTTCAAGAATCAAGATCTAGGATACCTGCAGACAGGTGCCTGTTTGTGTGGAGACAGTCTGTTTGAAACTGTGTTCCTCAGCGCCCGCTCTTTCTCCCCGTCGCTCCACACGCCTGGGAGTCCCTTTCTTTCTCTCCACAAGCACGTGTGTTGACTTCGTCGCACATGTGCATCTGCACAAGCGTTGAGCTCAGCAGAGCGTGTCTCTTGACACTTGATGTGCGTTGGCTGTGTCTGCCTGCTCCAGTGAAGAGAGAAACGGGAAATCATCTTGGTAGAGGCAACAAAGCAAAAGCGAGGCAGGATTGACATCTGCTCAACAGAGACGGATTCCCTGCGCTGACACAGTTCACAGTTACACGAGAAGCAATCTGAGCGGTCCATCGACGGGAGACGTGTTTCCCAAGAGGTCGTTTAGCGAGTGAACAGCAGTGTGCGCGACTTTCAGGAGTGTGCCTGGAAAGTGCCAGAATCACCAGAGCATCTGTGCAAAAGCTGCTGCCTCTGTGACCGCATTGAGGCACGTTCCCGTGTCTGCGAGTACATAGACGGCTCTTCGCGTTCACTCCGAGGGAAACGGTCCGCTATTGCTTCTGTGTGTACAGACGCGATTCCCTTGTCTCTTGCGAACACAGGGAACTCTGTGCATCCAAATCTACAGGCTAAGGACGCGTCTGCATATGTTTTGGTGAACAATCGAGTGTGCGTGTTCTGACAGCTGCCTCTATGCAGACGTCTCCACAGAGCCACTTCTGAATGCCCCGCAGCCCAGGACTGAATGGATACACTAACAAGTGCACCGGTGTGAGCAACCACATATGCAGAAGGACGTCTTTCATCTCACAGAAGCGCGAACGTCTTGGCGTTCAAGCACATGGCAGAAACAAGGTGTGAACAGATGAGCTGCTGCTATTTTCTCCGTTCGGCATGCTTCGTTGTAGCTCTCTTGCCGGTCGCCGGCTTAGCGGCTTGCTTTGCGCGACTAGGTCTGCGGAGAGAAGGAGATAGCGCCGGAAACCTTGCCTTTTGCCTTCTTCGGCGCTGGAACCTGGTTGCTGCGCCTTCTCTTTGTCCATGTGCACACACACGATTCCTCAGCGAAAACCATGCAGAAACCTTCCCACGAGCACCCAGGGATGTGCACCCAGCACCACGTGCACGCACACGCAGCTAGAGAAAAGCACCTACCTTTTCACACACTGATGCCTAAGCAAACGCGTGGCCACACACACGCACACATCCACAAGCGCGCCTACTCCCATCTATTGAGGGAAAGACGGACGAGCAACGTCCTGACAGGCTTGAGGGGAAAAACGTCCGTTGATGGTTGGCGTACTGCACGCCCGCCTACGGGGCTGCAGGGGAATCCACATTTGGAAGGTACCTGAAGATGTGTGCCTGTTCTTGGAGCTCCGCTAGTAGGGTAGCAAAGACACTCGTAGGCAGTACTGAATGCTGCTCCGTGCTCCTTCTCCTCCGCTGGCAAATGCTTCACAGTCGCCCTAGGAAAGACGTTTAACAATCGATCTCCAAGAGGAACGAAACACATGATGCCATAAGGCGAAAGAATAGCAGGGCATCTCTTCACAAGCTTGTCCCTGATCTATAGCTGAGGGCAAACACTTGTGTGCTTGTGGGAGAGCGTGTGTCTTTCCTGGAAGCGTTTGGGAGTTTTGCTCAGACGCGTGTTTCCTCAAGTTCAAGAATCAAGATCTAGGATACCTGCAGACAGGTGCCTGTTTGTGTGGAGACAGTCTGTTTGAAACTGTGTTCCTCAGCGCCCGCTCTTTCTCCCCGTCGCTCCACACGCCTGGGAGTCCCTTTCTTTCTCTCCACAAGCACGTGTGTTGACTTCGTCGCACATGTGCATCTGCACAAGCGTTGAGCTCAGCAGAGCGTGTCTCTTGACACTTGATGTGCGTTGGCTGTGTCTGCGTGCTCCAGTGAAGAGAGAAACGGGAAATCATCTTGGTAGAGGCAACAAAGCAAAAGCGAGGCAGGATTGACATCTGCTCAACAGAGACGGATTCCCTGCGCTGACACAGTTCACAGTTACACGAGAAGCAATCTGAGCGGTCCATCGACCGGAGACGTGTTTCCCAAGAGGTCGTTTAGCGAGTGAACAGCAGTGTGCGCGACTTTCAGGAGTGTGCCTGGAAAGTGCCAGAATCACCAGAGCATCTGTGCAAAAGCTGCTGCCTCTGTGACCGCATTGAGGCACGTTCCCGTGTCTGCGAGTACATAGACGGCTCTTCGCGTTCACTCCGAGGGAAACGGTCCGCTATTGCTTCTGTGCGTACAGACGCGATTCCCTTGTCTCTTGCGAACACAGGGAACTCTGTGCATCCAAATCTACAGGCTAAGGACGCGTCTGCATATGTTTTGGTGAACAATCGAGTGTGCGTGTTCTGACAGCTGCCTCTATGCAGACGTCTCCACAGAGCCACTTCTGAATGCCCCGCAGCCCAGGACTGAATGGATACACTAACAAGTGCACCGGTGTGAGCAACCACATATGCAGAAGGACGTCTTTCATCTCACAGAAGCGCGAACGTCTTGGCGTTCAAGCACATGGCAGAAACAAGGTGTGAACAGATGAGCTGCTGCTATTTTCTCCGTTCGGCATGCTTCGTTGTAGCTCTCTTGCCGGTCGCCGGCTTAGCGGCTTGCTTTGCGCGACTAGGTCTGCGGAGAGAAGGAGATAGCGCCGGAAACCTTGCCTTTTGCCTTCTTCGGCGCTGGAACCTGGTTGCTGCGCCTTCTCTTTGTCCATGTGCACACACACGATTCCTCAGCGAAAACCATGCAGAAACCTTCCCACGAGCACCCAGGGATGTGCACCCAGCACCACGTGCACGCACACGCAGCTAGAGAAAAGCACCTACCTTTTCACACACTGATGCCTAAGCAAACGCGTGGCCACACACACGCACACATCCGCAAGCGCGCCTACTCCCATCTATTGAGGGAAAGACGGACGAGCAACGTCCTGACAGGCTTGAGGGGAAAAACGTCCGTTGATGGTTGGCGTACTGCACGCCCGCCTACGGGGCTGCAGGGGAATCCACATTTGGAAGGTACCTGAAGATGTGTGCCTGTTCTTGGAGCTCCGCTAGTAGGGTAGCAAAGACACTCGTAGGCAGTACTGAATGCTGCTCCGTGCTCCTTCTCCTCCGCTGGCAAATGCTTCACAGTCGCCCGAGGAAAGACGTTTAACAATCGATCTCCAAGAGGAACGAAACACATGATGCCATAAGGCGAAAGAATAGCAGGGCATCTCTTCACAAGCTTGTCCCTGATCTATAGCTGAGGGCAAACACTTGTGTGCTTGTGGGAGAGCGTGTGTCTTTCCTGGAAGCGTTTGGGAGTTTTGCTCAGACGCGTGTTTCCTCAAGTTCAAGAATCAAGATCTAGGATACCTGCAGACAGGTGCCTGTTTGTGTGGAGACAGTCTGTTTGAAACTGTGTTCCTCAGCGCCCGCTCTTTCTCCCCGTCGCTCCACACGCCTGGGAGTCCCTTTCTTTCTCTCCACAAGCACGTGTGTTGACTTCGTCGCACATGTGCATCTGCACAAGCGTTGAGCTCAGCAGAGCGTGTCTCTTGACACTTGATGTGCGTTGGCTGTGTCTGCGTGCTCCAGTGAAGAGAGAAACGGGAAATCATCTTGGTAGAGGCAACAAAGCAAAAGCGAGGCAGGATTGACATCTGCTCAACAGAGACGGATTCCCTGCGCTGACACAGTTCACAGTTACACGAGAAGCAATCTGAGCGGTCCATCGACCGGAGACGTGTTTCCCAAGAGGTCGTTTAGCGAGTGAACAGCAGTGTGCGCGACTTTCAGGAGTGTGCCTGGAAAGTGCCAGAATCACCAGAGCATCTGTGCAAAAGCTGCTGCCTCTGTGACCGCATTGAGGCACGTTCCCGTGTCTGCGAGTACATAGACGGCTCTTCGCGTTCACTCCGAGGGAAACGGTCCGCTATTGCTTCTGTGCGTACAGACGCGATTCCCTTGTCTCTTGCGAACACAGGGAACTCTGTGCATCCAAATCTACAGGCTAAGGACGCGTCTGCATATGTTTTGGTGAACAATCGAGTGTGCGTGTTCTGACAGCTGCCTCTATGCAGCCGTCTCCACAGAGCCACTTCTGAATGCCCCGCAGCCCAGGACTGAATGGATACACTAACAAGTGCACCGGTGTGAGCAACCACATATGCAGAAGGACGTCTTTCATCTCACAGAAGCGCGAACGTCTTGGCGTTCAAGCACATGGCAGAAACAAGGTGTGAACAGATGAGCTGCTGCTATTTTCTCCGTTCGGCATGCTTCGTTGTAGCTCTCTTGCCGGTCGCCGGCTTAGCGGCTTGCTTTGCGCGACTAGGTCTGCGGAGAGAAGGAGATAGCGCCGGAAACCTTGCCTTTTGCCTTCTTCGGCGCTGGAACCTGGTTGCTGCGCCTTCTCTTTGTCCATGTGCACACACACGATTCCTCAGCGAAAACCATGCAGAAACCTTCCCACGAGCACCCAGGGATGTGCACCCAGCACCACGTGCACGCACACGCAGCTAGAGAAAAGCACCTACCTTTTCACACACTGATGCCTAAGCAAACGCGTGGCCACACACACGCACACATCCGCAAGCGCGCCTACTCCCATCTATTGAGGGAAAGACGGACGAGCAACGTCCTGACAGGCTTGAGGGGAAAAACGTCCGTTGATGGTTGGCGTACTGCACGCCCGCCTACGGGGCTGCAGGGGAATCCACATTTGGAAGGTACCTGAAGATGTGTGCCTGTTCTTGGAGCTCCGCTAGTAGGGTAGCAAAGACACTCGTAGGCAGTACTGAATGCTGCTCCGTGCTCCTTCTCCTCCGCTGGCAAATGCTTCACAGTCGCCCTAGGAAAGACGTTTAACAATCGATCTCCAAGAGGAACGAAACACATGATGCCATAAGGCGAAAGAATAGCAGGGCATCTCTTCACAAGCTTGTCCCTGATCTATAGCTGAGGGCAAACACTTGTGTGCTTGGGGGAGAGCGTGTGTCTTTCCTGGAAGCGTTTGGGAGTTTTGCTCAGACGCGTGTTTCCTCAAGTTCAAGAATCAAGATCTAGGATACCTGCAGACAGGTGCCTGTTTGTGTGGAGACAGTCTGTTTGAAACTGTGTTCCTCAGCGCCCGCTCTTTCTCCCCGTCGCTCCACACGCCTGGGAGTCCCTTTCTTTCTCTCCACAAGCACGTGTGTTGACTTCGTCGCACATGTGCATCTGCACAAGCGTTGAGCTCAGCAGAGCGTGTCTCTTGACACTTGATGTGCGTTGGCTGTGTCTGCGTGCTCCAGTGAAGAGAGAAACGGGAAATCATCTTGGTAGAGGCAACAAAGCAAAAGCGAGGCAGGATTGACATCTGCTCAACAGAGACGGATTCCCTGCGCTGACACAGTTCACAGTTACACGAGAAGCAATCTGAGCGGTCCATCGACCGGAGACGTGTTTCCCAAGAGGTCGTTTAGCGAGTGAACAGCAGTGTGCGCGACTTTCAGGAGTGTGCGTAAAAAGTGCCAGAATCACCAGAGCATCTGTGCAAAAGCTGCTGCCTCTGTGACCGCATTGAGGCACGTTCCCGTGTCTGCGAGTACATAGACGGCTCTTCGCGTTCACTCCGAGGGAAACGGTCCGCTATTGCTTCTGTGCGTACAGACGCGATTCCCTTGTCTCTTGCGAACACAGGGAACTCTGTGCATCCAAATCTACAGGCTAAGGACGCGTCTGCATATGTTTTGGTGAACAATCGAGTGTGCGTGTTCTGACAGCTGCCTCTATGCAGACGTCTCCACAGAGCCACTTCTGAATGCCCCGCAGCCCAGGACTGAATGGATACACTAACAAGTGCACCGGTGTGAGCAACCACATATGCAGAAGGACGTCTTTCATCTCACAGAAGCGCGAACGTCTTGGCGTTCAAGCACATGGCAGAAACAAGGTGTGAACAGATGAGCTGCTGCTATTTTCTCCGTTCGGCATGCTTCGTTGTAGCTCTCTTGCCGGTCGCCGGCTTAGCGGCTTGCTTTGCGCGACTAGGTCTGCGGAGAGAAGGAGATAGCGCCGGAAACCTTGCCTTTTGCCTTCTTCGGCGCTGGAACCTGGTTGCTGCGCCTTCTCTTTGTCCATGTGCACACACACGATTCCTCAGCGAAAACCATGCAGAAACCTTCCCACGAGCACCCAGGGATGTGCACCCAGCACCACGTGCACGCACACGCAGCTAGAGAAAAGCACCTACCTTTTCACACACTGATGCCTAAGCAAACGCGTGGCCACACACACGCACACATCCGCAAGCGCGCCTACTCCCATCTATTGAGGGAAAGACGGACGAGCAACGTCCTGACAGGCTTGAGGGGAAAAACGTCCGTTGATGGTTGGCGTACTGCACGCCCGCCTACGGGGCTGCAGGGGAATCCACATTTGGAAGGTACCTGAAGATGTGTGCCTGTTCTTGGAGCTCCGCTAGTAGGGTAGCAAAGACACTCGTAGGCAGTACTGAATGCTGCTCCGTGCTCCTTCTCCTCCGCTGGCAAATGCTTCACAGTCGCCCTAGGAAAGACGTTTAACAATCGATCTCCAAGAGGAACGAAACACATGATGCCATAAGGCGAAAGAATAGCAGGGCATCTCTTCACAAGCTTGTCCCTGATCTATAGCTGAGGGCAAACACTTGTGTGCTTGGGGGAGAGCGTGTGTCTTTCCTGGAAGCGTTTGGGAGTTTTGCTCAGACGCGTGTTTCCTCAAGTTCAAGAATCAAGATCTAGGATACCTGCAGACAGGTGCCTGTTTGTGTGGAGACAGTCTGTTTGAAACTGTGTTCCTCAGCGCCCGCTCTTTCTCCCCGTCGCTCCACACGCCTGGGAGTCCCTTTCTTTCTCTCCACAAGCACGTGTGTTGACTTCGTCGCACATGTGCATCTGCACAAGCGTTGAGCTCAGCAGAGCGTGTCTCTTGACACTTGATGTGCGTTGGCTGTGTCTGCGTGCTCCAGTGAAGAGAGAAACGGGAAATCATCTTGGTAGAGGCAACAAAGCAAAAGCGAGGCAGGATTGACATCTGCTCAACAGAGACGGATTCCCTGCGCTGACACAGTTCACAGTTACACGAGAAGCAATCTGAGCGGTCCATCGACCGGAGACGTGTTTCCCAAGAGGTCGTTTAGCGAGTGAACAGCAGTGTGCGCGACTTTCAGGAGTGTGCCTGGAAAGTGCCAGAATCACCAGAGCATCTGTGCAAAAGCTGCTGCCTCTGTGACCGCATTGAGGCACGTTCCCGTGTCTGCGAGTACATAGACGGCTCTTCGCGTTCACTCCGAGGGAAACGGTCCGCTATTGCTTCTGTGCGTACAGACGCGATTCCCTTGTCTCTTGCGAACACAGGGAACTCTGTGCATCCAAATCTACAGGCTAAGGACGCGTCTGCATATGTTTTGGTGAACAATCGAGTGTGCGTGTTCTGACAGCTGCCTCTATGCAGACGTCTCCACAGAGCCACTTCTGAATGCCCCGCAGCCCAGGACTGAATGGATACACTAACAAGTGCACCGGTGTGAGCAAGCACATATGCAGAAGGACGTCTTTCATCTCACAGAAGCGCGAACGTCTTGGCGTTCAAGCACATGGCAGAAACAAGGTGTGAACAGATGAGCTGCTGCTATTTTCTCCGTTCGGCATGCTTCGTTGTAGCTCTCTTGCCGGTCGCCGGCTTAGCGGCTTGCTTTGCGCGACTAGGTCTGCGGAGAGAAGGAGATAGCGCCGGAAACCTTGCCTTTTGCCTTCTTCGGCGCTGGAACCTGGTTGCTGCGCCTTCTCTTTGTCCATGTGCACACACACGATTCCTCAGCGAAAACCATGCAGAAACCTTCCCACGAGCACCCAGGGATGTGCACCCAGCACCACGTGCACGCACACGCAGCTAGAGAAAAGCACCTACCTTTTCACACACTGATGCCTAAGCAAACGCGTGGCCACACACACGCACACATCCGCAAGCGCGCCTACTCCCATCTATTGAGGGAAAGACGGATGAGCAACGTCCTGACAGGCTTGAGGGGAAAAACGTCCGTTGATGGTTGGCGTACTGCACGCCCGCCTACGGGGCTGCAGGGGAATCCACATTTGGAAGGTACCTGAAGATGTGTGCCTGTTCTTGGAGCTCCGCTAGTAGGGTAGCAAAGACACTCGTAGGCAGTACTGAATGCTGCTCCGTGCTCCTTCTCCTCCGCTGGCAAATGCTTCACAGTCGCCCTAGGAAAGACGTTTAACAATCGATCTCCAAGAGGAACGAAACACATGATGCCATAAGGCGAAAGAATAGCAGGGCATCTCTTCACAAGCTTGTCCCTGATCTATAGCTGAGGGCAAACACTTGTGTGCTTGGGGGAGAGCGTGTGTCTTTCCTGGAAGCGTTTGGGAGTTTTGCTCAGACGCGTTTCCTCAAGTTCAAGAATCAAGATCTAGGATACCTGCAGACAGGTGCCTGTTTGTGTGGAGACAGTCTGTTTGAAACTGTGTTCCTCAGCGCCCGCTCTTTCTCCCCGTCGCTCCACACGCCTGGGAGTCCCTTTCTTTCTCTCCACAAGCACGTGTGTTGACTTCGTCGCACATGTGCATCTGCACAAGCGTTGAGCTCAGCAGAGCGTGTCTCTTGACACTTGATGTGCGTTGGCTGTGTCTGCGTGCTCCAGTGAAGAGAGAAACGGGAAATCATCTTGGTAGAGGCAACAAAGCAAAAGCGAGGCAGGATTGACATCTGCTCAACAGAGACGGATTCCCTGCGCTGACACAGTTCACAGTTACACGAGAAGCAATCTGAGCGGTCCATCGACCGGAGACGTGTTTCCCAAGAGGTCGTTTAGCGAGTGAACAGCAGTGTGCGCGACTTTCAGGAGTGTGCCTGGAAAGTGCCAGAATCACCAGAGCATCTGTGCAAAAGCTGCTGCCTCTGTGACCGCATTGAGGCACGTTCCCGTGTCTGCGAGTACATAGACGGCTCTTCGCGTTCACTCCGAGGGAAACGGTCCGCTATTGCTTCTGTGCGTACAGACGCGATTCCCTTGTCTCTTGCGAACACAGGGAACTCTGTGCATCCAAATCTACAGGCTAAGGACGCGTCTGCATATGTTTTGGTGAACAATCGAGTGTGCGTGTTCTGACAGCTGCCTCTATGCAGACGTCTCCACAGAGCCACTTCTGAATGCCCCGCAGCCCAGGACTGAATGGATACACTAACAAGTGCACCGGTGTGAGCAACCACATATGCAGAAGGACGTCTTTCATCTCACAGAAGCGCGAACGTCTTGGCGTTCAAGCACATGGCAGAAACAAGGTGTGAACAGATGAGCTGCTGCTATTTTCTCCGTTCGGCATGCTTCGTTGTAGCTCTCTTGCCGGTCGCCGGCTTAGCGGCTTGCTTTGCGCGACTAGGTCTGCGGAGAGAAGGAGATAGCGCCGGAAACCTTGCCTTTTGCCTTCTTCGGCGCTGGAACCTGGTTGCTGCGCCTTCTCTTTGTCCATGTGCACACACACGATTCCTCAGCGAAAACCATGCAGAAACCTTCCCACGAGCACCCAGGGATGTGCACCCAGCACCACGTGCACGCACACGCAGCTAGAGAAAAGCACCTACCTTTTCACACACTGATGCCTAAGCAAACGCGTGGCCACACACACGCACACATCCGCAAGCGCGCCTACTCCCATCTATTGAGGGAAAGACGGACGAGCAACGTCCTGACAGGCTTGAGGGGAAAAACGTCCGTTGATGGTTGGCGTACTGCACGCCCGCCTACGGGGCTGCAGGGGAATCCACATTTGGAAGGTACCTGAAGATGTGTGCCTGTTCTTGGAGCTCCGCTAGTAGGGTAGCAAAGACACTCGTAGGCAGTACTGAATGCTGCTCCGTGCTCCTTCTCCTCCGCTGGCAAATGCTTCACAGTCGCCCTAGGAAAGACGTTTAACAATCGATCTCCAAGAGGAACGAAACACATGATGCCATAAGGCGAAAGAATAGCAGGGCATCTCTTCACAAGCTTGTCCCTGATCTATAGCTGAGGGCAAACACTTGTGTGCTTGGGGGAGAGCGTGTGTCTTTCCTGGAAGCGTTTGGGAGTTTTGCTCAGACGCGTGTTTCCTCAAGTTCAAGAATCAAGATCTAGGATACCTGCAGACAGGTGCCTGTTTGTGTGGAGACAGTCTGTTTGAAACTGTGTTCCTCAGCGCCCGCTCTTTCTCCCCGTCGCTCCACACGCCTGGGAGTCCCTTTCTTTCTCTCCACAAGCACGTGTGTTGACTTCGTCGCACATGTGCATCTGCACAAGCGTTGAGCTCAGCAGAGCGTGTCTCTTGACACTTGATGTGCGTTGGCTGTGTCTGCGTGCTCCAGTGAAGAGAGAAACGGGAAATCATCTTGGTAGAGGCAACAAAGCAAAAGCGAGGCAGGATTGACATCTGCTCAACAGAGACGGATTCCCTGCGCTGACACAGTTCACAGTTACACGAGAAGCAATCTGAGCGGTCCATCGACCGGAGACGTGTTTCCCAAGAGGTCGTTTAGCGAGTGAACAGCAGTGTGCGCGACTTTCAGGAGTGTGCCTGGAAAGTGCCAGAATCACCAGAGCATCTGTGCAAAAGCTGCTGCCTCTGTGACCGCATTGAGGCACGTTCCCGTGTCTGCGAGTACATAGACGGCTCTTCGCGTTCACTCCGAGGGAAACGGTCCGCTATTGCTTCTGTGCGTACAGACGCGATTCCCTTGTCTCTTGCGAACACAGGGAACTCTGTGCATCCAAATCTACAGGCTAAGGACGCGTCTGCATATGTTTTGGTGAACAATCGAGTGTGCGTGTTCTGACAGCTGCCTCTATGCAGACGTCTCCACAGAGCCACTTCTGAATGCCCCGCAGCCCAGGACTGAATGGATACACTAACAAGTGCACCGGTGTGAGCAACCACATATGCAGAAGGACGTCTTTCATCTCACAGAAGCGCGAACGTCTTGGCGTTCAAGCACATGGCAGAAACAAGGTGTGAACAGATGAGCTGCTGCTATTTTCTCCGTTCGGCATGCTTCGTTGTAGCTCTCTTGCCGGTCGCCGGCTTAGCGGCTTGCTTTGCGCGACTAGGTCTGCGGAGAGAAGGAGATAGCGCCGGAAACCTTGCCTTTTGCCTTCTTCGGCGCTGGAACCTGGTTGCTGCGCCTTCTCTTTGTCCATGTGCACACACACGATTCCTCAGCGAAAACCATGCAGAAACCTTCCCACGAGCACCCAGGGATGTGCACCCAGCACCACGTGCACGCACACGCAGCTAGAGAAAAGCACCTACCTTTTCACACACTGATGCCTAAGCAAACGCGTGGCCACACACACGCACACATCCGCAAGCGCGCCTACTCCCATCTATTGAGGGAAAGACGGACGAGCAACGTCCTGACAGGCTTGAGGGGAAAAACGTCCGTTGATGGTTGGCGTACTGCACGCCCGCCTACGGGGCTGCAGGGGAATCCACATTTGGAAGGTACCTGAAGATGTGTGCCTGTTCTTGGAGCTCCGCTAGTAGGGTAGCAAAGACACTCGTAGGCAGTACTGAATGCTGCTCCGTGCTCCTTCTCCTCCGCTGGCAAATGCTTCACAGTCGCCCTAGGAAAGACGTTTAACAATCGATCTCCAAGAGGAACGAAACACATGATGCCATAAGGCGAAAGAATAGCAGGGCATCTCTTCACAAGCTTGTCCCTGATCTATAGCTGAGGGCAAACACTTGTGTGCTTGGGGGAGAGCGTGTGTCTTTCCTGGAAGCGTTTGGGAGTTTTGCTCAGACGCGTGTTTCCTCAAGTTCAAGAATCAAGATCTAGGATACCTGCAGACAGGTGCCTGTTTGTGTGGAGACAGTCTGTTTGAAACTGTGTTCCTCAGCGCCCGCTCTTTCTCCCCGTCGCTCCACACGCCTGGGAGTCCCTTTCTTTCTCTCCACAAGCACGTGTGTTGACTTCGTCGCACATGTGCATCTGCACAAGCGTTGAGCTCAGCAGAGCGTGTCTCTTGACACTTGATGTGCGTTGGCTGTGTCTGCGTGCTCCAGTGAAGAGAGAAACGGGAAATCATCTTGGTAGAGGCAACAAAGCAAAAGCGAGGCAGGATTGACATCTGCTCAACAGAGACGGATTCCCTGCGCTGACACAGTTCACAGTTACACGAGAAGCAATCTGAGCGGTCCATCGACCGGAGACGTGTTTCCCAAGAGGTCGTTTAGCGAGTGAACAGCAGTGTGCGCGACTTTCAGGAGTGTGCGTAAAAAGTGCCAGAATCACCAGAGCATCTGTGCAAAAGCTGCTGCCTCTGTGACCGCATTGAGGCACGTTCCCGTGTCTGCGAGTACATAGACGGCTCTTCGCGTTCACTCCGAGGGAAACGGTCCGCTATTGCTTCTGTGCGTACAGACGCGATTCCCTTGTCTCTTGCGAACACAGGGAACTCTGTGCATCCAAATCTACAGGCTAAGGACGCGTCTGCATATGTTTTGGTGAACAATCGAGTGTGCGTGTTCTGACAGCTGCCTCTATGCAGACGTCTCCACAGAGCCACTTCTGAATGCCCCGCAGCCCAGGACTGAATGGATACACTAACAAGTGCACCGGTGTGAGCAACCACATATGCAGAAGGACGTCTTTCATCTCACAGAAGCGCGAACGTCTTGGCGTTCAAGCACATGGCAGAAACAAGGTGTGAACAGATGAGCTGCTGCTATTTTCTCCGTTCGGCATGCTTCGTTGTAGCTCTCTTGCCGGTCGCCGGCTTAGCGGCTTGCTTTGCGCGACTAGGTCTGCGGAGAGAAGGAGATAGCGCCGGAAACCTTGCCTTTTGCCTTCTTCGGCGCTGGAACCTGGTTGCTGCGCCTTCTCTTTGTCCATGTGCACACACACGATTCCTCAGCGAAAACCATGCAGAAACCTTCCCACGAGCACCCAGGGATGTGCACCCAGCACCACGTGCACGCACACGCAGCTAGAGAAAAGCACCTACCTTTTCACACACTGATGCCTAAGCAAACGCGTGGCCACACACACGCACACATCCGCAAGCGCGCCTACTCCCATCTATTGAGGGAAAGACGGACGAGCAACGTCCTGACAGGCTTGAGGGGAAAAACGTCCGTTGATGGTTGGCGTACTGCACGCCCGCCTACGGGGCTGCAGGGGAATCCACATTTGGAAGGTACCTGAAGATGTGTGCCTGTTCTTGGAGCTCCGCTAGTAGGGTAGCAAAGACACTCGTAGGCAGTACCGAATGCTGCTCCGTGCTCCTTCTCCTCCGGTGGCAAATGCTTCACAGTCGCCCTAGGAAAGACGTTTAACAATCGATCTCCAAGAGGAACGAAACACATGATGCCATAAGGCGAAAGAATAGCAGGGTATCTCTTCACAAGCTTGTCCCTGATCTATAGCTGAGGGCAAACACTTGTGTGCTTGTGGGAGAGCGTGTGTCTTTCCTGGAAGCGTTTGGGAGTTTTGCTCAGACGCGTGTTTCCTCAAGTTCAAGAATCAAGATCTAGGATACCTGCAGACAGGTGCCTGTTTGTGTGGAGACAGTCTGTTTGAAACTGTGTTCCTCAGCGCCCGCTCTTTCTCCCCGTCGCTCCACACGCCTGGGAGTCCCTTTCTTTCTCTCCACAAGCACGTGTGTTGACTTCGTCGCACATGTGCATCTGCACAAGCGTTGAGCTCAGCAGAGCGTGTCTCTTGACACTTGATGTGCGTTGGCTGTGTCTGCGTGCTCCAGTGAAGAGAGAAACGGGAAATCATCTTGGTAGAGGCAACAAAGCAAAAGCGAGGCAGGATTGACATCTGCTCAACAGAGACGGATTCCCTGCGCTGACACAGTTCACAGTTACACGAGAAGCAATCTGAGCGGTCCATCGACCGGAGACGTGTTTCCCAAGAGGTCGTTTAGCGAGTGAACAGCAGTGTGCGCGACTTTCAGGAGTGTGCCTGGAAAGTGCCAGAATCACCAGAGCATCTGTGCAAAAGCTGCTGCCTCTGTGACCGCATTGAGGCACGTTCCCGTGTCTGCGAGTACATAGACGGCTCTTCGCGTTCACTCCGAGGGAAACGGTCCGCTATTGCTTCTGTGCGTACAGACGCGATTCCCTTGTCTCTTGCGAACACAGGGAACTCTGTGCATCCAAATCTACAGGCTAAGGACGCGTCTGCATATGTTTTGGTGAACAATCGAGTGTGCGTGTTCTGACAGCTGCCTCTATGCAGACGTCTCCACAGAGCCACTTCTGAATGCCCCGCAGCCCAGGACTGAATGGATACACTAACAAGTGCACCGGTGTGAGCAACCACATATGCAGAAGGACGTCTTTCATCTCACAGAAGCGCGAACGTCTTGGCGTTCAAGCACATGGCAGAAACAAGGTGTGAACAGATGAGCTGCTGCTATTTTCTCCGTTCGGCATGCTTCGTTGTAGCTCTCTTGCCGGTCGCCGGCTTAGCGGCTTGCTTTGCGCGACTAGGTCTGCGGAGAGAAGGAGATAGCGCCGGAAACCTTGCCTTTTGCCTTCTTCGGCGCTGGAACCTGGTTGCTGCGCCTTCTCTTTGTCCATGTGCACACACACGATTCCTCAGCGAAAACCATGCAGAAACCTTCCCACGAGCACCCAGGGATGTGCACCCAGCACCACGTGCACGCACACGCAGCTAGAGAAAAGCACCTACCTTTTCACACACTGATGCCTAAGCAAACGCGTGGCCACACACACGCACACATCCGCAAGCGCGCCTACTCCCATCTATTGAGGGAAAGACGGACGAGCAACGTCCTGACAGGCTTGAGGGGAAAAACGTCCGTTGATGGTTGGCGTACTGCACGCCCGCCTACGGGGCTGCAGGGGAATCCACATTTGGAAGGTACCTGAAGATGTGTGCCTGTTCTTGGAGCTCCGCTAGTAGGGTAGCAAAGACACTCGTAGGCAGTACTGAATGCTGCTCCGTGCTCCTTCTCCTCCGCTGGCAAATGCTTCACAGTCGCCCTAGGAAAGACGTTTAACAATCGATCTCCAAGAGGAACGAAACACATGATGCCATAAGGCGAAAGAATAGCAGGGCATCTCTTCACAAGCTTGTCCCTGATCTATAGCTGAGGGCAAACACTTGTGTGCTTGGGGGAGAGCGTGTGTCTTTCCTGGAAGCGTTTGGGAGTTTTGCTCAGACGCGTGTTTCCTCAAGTTCAAGAATCAAGATCTAGGATACCTGCAGACAGGTGCCTGTTTGTGTGGAGACAGTCTGTTTGAAACTGTGTTCCTCAGCGCCCGCTCTTTCTCCCCGTCGCTCCACACGCCTGGGAGTCCCTTTCTTTCTCTCCACAAGCACGTGTGTTGACTTCGTCGCACATGTGCATCTGCACAAGCGTTGAGCTCAGCAGAGCGTGTCTCTTGACACTTGATGTGCGTTGGCTGTGTCTGCGTGCTCCAGTGAAGAGAGAAACGGGAAATCATCTTGGTAGAGGCAACAAAGCAAAAGCGAGGCAGGATTGACATCTGCTCAACAGAGACGGATTCCCTGCGCTGACACAGTTCACAGTTACACGAGAAGCAATCTGAGCGGTCCATCGACCGGAGACGTGTTTCCCAAGAGGTCGTTTAGCGAGTGAACAGCAGTGTGCGCGACTTTCAGGAGTGTGCGTAAAAAGTGCCAGAATCACCAGAGCATCTGTGCAAAAGCTGCTGCCTCTGTGACCGCATTGAGGCACGTTCCCGTGTCTGCGAGTACATAGACGGCTCTTCGCGTTCACTCCGAGGGAAACGGTCCGCTATTGCTTCTGTGCGTACAGACGCGATTCCCTTGTCTCTTGCGAACACAGGGAACTCTGTGCATCCAAATCTACAGGCTAAGGACGCGTCTGCATATGTTTTGGTGAACAATCGAGTGTGCGTGTTCTGACAGCTGCCTCTATGCAGACGTCTCCACAGAGCCACTTCTGAATGCCCCGCAGCCCAGGACTGAATGGATACACTAACAAGTGCACCGGTGTGAGCAAGCACATATGCAGAAGGACGTCTTTCATCTCACAGAAGCGCGAACGTCTTGGCGTTCAAGCACATGGCAGAAACAAGGTGTGAACAGATGAGCTGCTGCTATTTTCTCCGTTCGGCATGCTTCGTTGTAGCTCTCTTGCCGGTCGCCGGCTTAGCGGCTTGCTTTGCGCGACTAGGTCTGCGGAGAGAAGGAGATAGCGCCGGAAACCTTGCCTTTTGCCTTCTTCGGCGCTGGAACCTGGTTGCTGCGCCTTCTCTTTGTCCATGTGCACACACACGATTCCTCAGCGAAAACCATGCAGAAACCTTCCCACGAGCACCCAGGGATGTGCACCCAGCACCACGTGCACGCACACGCAGCTAGAGAAAAGCACCTACCTTTTCACACACTGATGCCTAAGCAAACGCGTGGCCACACACACGCACACATCCGCAAGCGCGCCTACTCCCATCTATTGAGGGAAAGACGGACGAGCAACGTCCTGACAGGCTTGAGGGGAAAAACGTCCGTTGATGGTTGGCGTACTGCACGCCCGCCTACGGGGCTGCAGGGGAATCCACATTTGGAAGGTACCTGAAGATGTGTGCCTGTTCTTGGAGCTCCGCTAGTAGGGTAGCAAAGACACTCGTAGGCAGTACTGAATGCTGCTCCGTGCTCCTTCTCCTCCGCTGGCAAATGCTTCACAGTCGCCCTAGGAAAGACGTTTAACAATCGATCTCCAAGAGGAACGAAACACATGATGCCATAAGGCGAAAGAATAGCAGGGCATCTCTTCACAAGCTTGTCCCTGATCTATAGCTGAGGGCAAACACTTGTGTGCTTGGGGGAGAGCGTGTGTCTTTCCTGGAAGCGTTTGGGAGTTTTGCTCAGACGCGTGTTTCCTCAAGTTCAAGAATCAAGATCTAGGATACCTGCAGACAGGTGCCTGTTTGTGTGGAGACAGTCTGTTTGAAACTGTGTTCCTCAGCGCCCGCTCTTTCTCCCCGTCGCTCCACACGCCTGGGAGTCCCTTTCTTTCTCTCCACAAGCACGTGTGTTGACTTCGTCGCACATGTGCATCTGCACAAGCGTTGAGCTCAGCAGAGCGTGTCTCTTGACACTTGATGTGCGTTGGCTGTGTCTGCGTGCTCCAGTGAAGAGAGAAACGGGAAATCATCTTGGTAGAGGCAACAAAGCAAAAGCGAGGCAGGATTGACATCTGCTCAACAGAGACGGATTCCCTGCGCTGACACAGTTCACAGTTACACGAGAAGCAATCTGAGCGGTCCATCGACCGGAGACGTGTTTCCCAAGAGGTCGTTTAGCGAGTGAACAGCAGTGTGCGCGACTTTCAGGAGTGTGCCTGGAAAGTGCCAGAATCACCAGAGCATCTGTGCAAAAGCTGCTGCCTCTGTGACCGCATTGAGGCACGTTCCCGTGTCTGCGAGTACATAGACGGCTCTTCGCGTTCACTCCGAGGGAAACGGTCCGCTATTGCTTCTGTGCGTACAGACGCGATTCCCTTGTCTCTTGCGAACACAGGGAACTCTGTGCATCCAAATCTACAGGCTAAGGACGCGTCTGCATATGTTTTGGTGAACAATCGAGTGTGCGTGTTCTGACAGCTGCCTCTATGCAGACGTCTCCACAGAGCCACTTCTGAATGCCCCGCAGCCCAGGACTGAATGGATACACTAACAAGTGCACCGGTGTGAGCAACCACATATGCAGAAGGACGTCTTTCATCTCACAGAAGCGCGAACGTCTTGGCGTTCAAGCACATGGCAGAAACAAGGTGTGAACAGATGAGCTGCTGCTATTTTCTCCGTTCGGCATGCTTCGTTGTAGCTCTCTTGCCGGTCGCCGGCTTAGCGGCTTGCTTTGCGCGACTAGGTCTGCGGAGAGAAGGAGATAGCGCCGGAAACCTTGCCTTTTGCCTTCTTCGGCGCTGGAACCTGGTTGCTGCGCCTTCTCTTTGTCCATGTGCACACACACGATTCCTCAGCGAAAACCATGCAGAAACCTTCCCACGAGCACCCAGGGATGTGCACCCAGCACCACGTGCACGCACACGCAGCTAGAGAAAAGCACCTACCTTTTCACACACTGATGCCTAAGCAAACGCGTGGCCACACACACGCACACATCCGCAAGCGCGCCTACTCCCATCTATTGAGGGAAAGACGGACGAGCAACGTCCTGACAGGCTTGAGGGGAAAAACGTCCGTTGATGGTTGGCGTACTGCACGCCCGCCTACGGGGCTGCAGGGGAATCCACATTTGGAAGGTACCTGAAGATGTGTGCCTGTTCTTGGAGCTCCGCTAGTAGGGTAGCAAAGACACTCGTAGGCAGTACTGAATGCTGCTCCGTGCTCCTTCTCCTCCGCTGGCAAATGCTTCACAGTCGCCCTAGGAAAGACGTTTAACAATCGATCTCCAAGAGGAACGAAACACATGATGCCATAAGGCGAAAGAATAGCAGGGCATCTCTTCACAAGCTTGTCCCTGATCTATAGCTGAGGGCAAACACTTGTGTGCTTGGGGGAGAGCGTGTGTCTTTCCTGGAAGCGTTTGGGAGTTTTGCTCAGACGCGTGTTTCCTCAAGTTCAAGAATCAAGATCTAGGATACCTGCAGACAGGTGCCTGTTTGTGTGGAGACAGTCTGTTTGAAACTGTGTTCCTCAGCGCCCGCTCTTTCTCCCCGTCGCTCCACACGCCTGGGAGTCCCTTTCTTTCTCTCCACAAGCACGTGTGTTGACTTCGTCGCACATGTGCATCTGCACAAGCGTTGAGCTCAGCAGAGCGTGTCTCTTGACACTTGATGTGCGTTGGCTGTGTCTGCCTGCTCCAGTGAAGAGAGAAACGGGAAATCATCTTGGTAGAGGCAACAAAGCAAAAGCGAGGCAGGATTGACATCTGCTCAACAGAGACGGATTCCCTGCGCTGACACAGTTCACAGTTACACGAGAAGCAATCTGAGCGGTCCATCGACCGGAGACGTGTTTCCCAAGAGGTCGTTTAGCGAGTGAACAGCAGTGTGCGCGACTTTCAGGAGTGTGCCTGGAAAGTGCCAGAATCACCAGAGCATCTGTGCAAAAGCTGCTGCCTCTGTGACCGCATTGAGGCACGTTCCCGTGTCTGCGAGTACATAGACGGCTCTTCGCGTTCACTCCGAGGGAAACGGTCCGCTATTGCTTCTGTGTGTACAGACGCGATTCCCTTGTCTCTTGCGAACACAGGGAACTCTGTGCATCCAAATCTACAGGCTAAGGACGCGTCTGCATATGTTTTGGTGAACAATCGAGTGTGCGTGTTCTGACAGCTGCCTCTATGCAGACGTCTCCACAGAGCCACTTCTGAATGCCCCGCAGCCCAGGACTGAATGGATACACTAACAAGTGCACCGGTGTGAGCAACCACATATGCAGAAGGACGTCTTTCATCTCACAGAAGCGCGAACGTCTTGGCGTTCAAGCACATGGCAGAAACAAGGTGTGAACAGATGAGCTGCTGCTATTTTCTCCGTTCGGCATGCTTCGTTGTAGCTCTCTTGCCGGTCGCCGGCTTAGCGGCTTGCTTTGCGCGACTAGGTCTGCGGAGAGAAGGAGATAGCGCCGGAAACCTTGCCTTTTGCCTTCTTCGGCGCTGGAACCTGGTTGCTGCGCCTTCTCTTTGTCCATGTGCACACACACGATTCCTCAGCGAAAACCATGCAGAAACCTTCCCACGAGCACCCAGGGATGTGCACCCAGCACCACGTGCACGCACACGCAGCTAGAGAAAAGCACCTACCTTTTCACACACTGATGCCTAAGCAAACGCGTGGCCACACACACGCACACATCCGCAAGCGCGCCTACTCCCATCTATTGAGGGAAAGACGGACGAGCAACGTCCTGACAGGCTTGAGGGGAAAAACGTCCGTTGATGGTTGGCGTACTGCACGCCCGCCTACGGGGCTGCAGGGGAATCCACATTTGGAAGGTACCTGAAGATGTGTGCCTGTTCTTGGAGCTCCGCTAGTAGGGTAGCAAAGACACTCGTAGGCAGTACTGAATGCTGCTCCGTGCTCCTTCTCCTCCGGTGGCAAATGCTTCACAGTCGCCCTAGGAAAGACGTTTAACAATCGATCTCCAAGAGGAACGAAACACATGATGCCATAAGGCGAAAGAATAGCAGGGTATCTCTTCACAAGCTTGTCCCTGATCTATAGCTGAGGGCAAACACTTGTGTGCTTGTGGGAGAGCGTGTGTCTTTCCTGGAAGCGTTTGGGAGTTTTGCTCAGACGCGTGTTTCCTCAAGTTCAAGAATCAAGATCTAGGATACCTGCAGACAGGTGCCTGTTTGTGTGGAGACAGTCTGTTTGAAACTGTGTTCCTCAGCGCCCGCTCTTTCTCCCCGTCGCTCCACACGCCTGGGAGTCCCTTTCTTTCTCTCCACAAGCACGTGTGTTGACTTCGTCGCACATGTGCATCTGCACAAGCGTTGAGCTCAGCAGAGCGTGTCTCTTGACACTTGATGTGCGTTGGCTGTGTCTGCGTGCTCCAGTGAAGAGAGAAACGGGAAATCATCTTGGTAGAGGCAACAAAGCAAAAGCGAGGCAGGATTGACATCTGCTCAACAGAGACGGATTCCCTGCGCTGACACAGTTCACAGTTACACGAGAAGCAATCTGAGCGGTCCATCGACCGGAGACGTGTTTCCCAAGAGGTCGTTTAGCGAGTGAACAGCAGTGTGCGCGACTTTCAGGAGTGTGCCTGGAAAGTGCCAGAATCACCAGAGCATCTGTGCAAAAGCTGCTGCCTCTGTGACCGCATTGAGGCACGTTCCCGTGTCTGCGAGTACATAGACGGCTCTTGGCGTTCACTCCGAGGGAAACGGTCCGCTATTGCTTCTGTGCGTACAGACGCGATTCCCTTGTCTCTTGCGAACACAGGGAACTCTGTGCATCCAAATCTACAGGCTAAGGACGCGTCTGCATATGTTTTGGTGAACAATCGAGTGTGCGTGTTCTGACAGCTGCCTCTATGCAGACGTCTCCACAGAGCCACTTCTGAATGCCCCGCAGCCCAGGACTGAATGGATACACTAACAAGTGCACCGGTGTGAGCAACCACATATGCAGAAGGACGTCTTTCATCTCACAGAAGCGCGAACGTCTTGGCGTTCAAGCACATGGCAGAAACAAGGTGTGAACAGATGAGCTGCTGCTATTTTCTCCGTTCGGCATGCTTCGTTGTAGCTCTCTTGCCGGTCGCCGGCTTAGCGGCTTGCTTTGCGCGACTAGGTCTGCGGAGAGAAGGAGATAGCGCCGGAAACCTTGCCTTTTGCCTTCTTCGGCGCTGGAACCTGGTTGCTGCGCCTTCTCTTTGTCCATGTGCACACACACGATTCCTCAGCGAAAACCATGCAGAAACCTTCCCACGAGCACCCAGGGATGTGCACCCAGCACCACGTGCACGCACACGCAGCTAGAGAAAAGCACCTACCTTTTCACACACTGATGCCTAAGCAAACGCGTGGCCACACACACGCACACATCCGCAAGCGCGCCTACTCCCATCTATTGAGGGAAAGACGGACGAGCAACGTCCTGACAGGCTTGAGGGGAAAAACGTCCGTTGATGGTTGGCGTACTGCACGCCCGCCTACGGGGCTGCAGGGGAATCCACATTTGGAAGGTACCTGAAGATGTGTGCCTGTTCTTGGAGCTCCGCTAGTAGGGTAGCAAAGACACTCGTAGGCAGTACTGAATGCTGCTCCGTGCTCCTTCTCCTCCGCTGGCAAATGCTTCACAGTCGCCCTAGGAAAGACGTTTAACAATCGATCTCCAAGAGGAACGAAACACATGATGCCATAAGGCGAAAGAATAGCAGGGCATCTCTTCACAAGCTTGTCCCTGATCTATAGCTGAGGGCAAACACTTGTGTGCTTGTGGGAGAGCGTGTGTCTTTCCTGGAAGCGTTTGGGAGTTTTGCTCAGACGCGTGTTTCCTCAAGTTCAAGAATCAAGATCTAGGATACCTGCAGACAGGTGCCTGTTTGTGTGGAGACAGTCTGTTTGAAACTGTGTTCCTCAGCGCCCGCTCTTTCTCCCCGTCGCTCCACACGCCTGGGAGTCCCTTTCTTTCTCTCCACAAGCACGTGTGTTGACTTCGTCGCACATGTGCATCTGCACAAGCGTTGAGCTCAGCAGAGCGTGTCTCTTGACACTTGATGTGCGTTGGCTGTGTCTGCGTGCTCCAGTGAAGAGAGAAACGGGAAATCATCTTGGTAGAGGCAACAAAGCAAAAGCGAGGCAGGATTGACATCTGCTCAACAGAGACGGATTCCCTGCGCTGACACAGTTCACAGTTACACGAGAAGCAATCTGAGCGGTCCATCGACCGGAGACGTGTTTCCCAAGAGGTCGTTTAGCGAGTGAACAGCAGTGTGCGCGACTTTCAGGAGTGTGCCTGGAAAGTGCCAGAATCACCAGAGCATCTGTGCAAAAGCTGCTGCCTCTGTGACCGCATTGAGGCACGTTCCCGTGTCTGCGAGTACATAGACGGCTCTTCGCGTTCACTCCGAGGGAAACGGTCCGCTATTGCTTCTGTGCGTACAGACGCGATTCCCTTGTCTCTTGCGAACACAGGGAACTCTGTGCATCCAAATCTACAGGCTGAGGACGCGTCTGCATATGTTTTGGTGAACAATCGAGTGTGCGTGTTCTGACAGCTGCCTCTATGCAGACGTCTCCACAGAGCCACTTCTGAATGCCCCGCAGCCCAGGACTGAATGGATACACTAACAAGTGCACCGGTGTGAGCAACCACATATGCAGAAGGACGTCTTTCATCTCACAGAAGCGCGAACGTCTTGGCGTTCAAGCACATGGCAGAAACAAGGTGTGAACAGATGAGCTGCTGCTATTTTCTCCGTTCGGCATGCTTCGTTGTAGCTCTCTTGCCGGTCGCCGGCTTAGCGGCTTGCTTTGCGCGACTAGGTCTGCGGAGAGAAGGAGATAGCGCCGGAAACCTTGCCTTTTGCCTTCTTCGGCGCTGGAACCTGGTTGCTGCGCCTTCTCTTTGTCCATGTGCACACACACGATTCCTCAGCGAAAACCATGCAGAAACCTTCCCACGAGCACCCAGGGATGTGCACCCAGCACCACGTGCACGCACACGCAGCTAGAGAAAAGCACCTACCTTTTCACACACTGATGCCTAAGCAAACGCGTGGCCACACACACGCACACATCCGCAAGCGCGCCTACTCCCATCTATTGAGGGAAAGACGGACGAGCAACGTCCTGACAGGCTTGAGGGGAAAAACGTCCGTTGATGGTTGGCGTACTGCACGCCCGCCTACGGGGCTGCAGGGGAATCCACATTTGGAAGGTACCTGAAGATGTGTGCCTGTTCTTGGAGCTCCGCTAGTAGGGTAGCAAAGACACTCGTAGGCAGTACTGAATGCTGCTCCGTGCTCCTTCTCCTCCGCTGGCAAATGCTTCACAGTCGCCCTAGGAAAGACGTTTAACAATCGATCTCCAAGAGGAACGAAACACATGATGCCATAAGGCGAAAGAATAGCAGGGCATCTCTTCACAAGCTTGTCCCTGATCTATAGCTGAGGGCAAACACTTGTGTGCTTGGGGGAGAGCGTGTGTCTTTCCTGGAAGCGTTTGGGAGTTTTGCTCAGACGCGTGTTTCCTCAAGTTCAAGAATCAAGATCTAGGATACCTGCAGACAGGTGCCTGTTTGTGTGGAGACAGTCTGTTTGAAACTGTGTTCCTCAGCGCCCGCTCTTTCTCCCCGTCGCTCCACACGCCTGGGAGTCCCTTTCTTTCTCTCCACAAGCACGTGTGTTGACTTCGTCGCACATGTGCATCTGCACAAGCGTTGAGCTCAGCAGAGCGTGTCTCTTGACACTTGATGTGCGTTGGCTGTGTCTGCCTGCTCCAGTGAAGAGAGAAACGGGAAATCATCTTGGTAGAGGCAACAAAGCAAAAGCGAGGCAGGATTGACATCTGCTCAACAGAGACGGATTCCCTGCGCTGACACAGTTCACAGTTACACGAGAAGCAATCTGAGCGGTCCATCGACCGGAGACGTGTTTCCCAAGAGGTCGTTTAGCGAGTGAACAGCAGTGTGCGCGACTTTCAGGAGTGTGCGTAAAAAGTGCCAGAATCACCAGAGCATCTGTGCAAAAGCTGCTGCCTCTGTGACCGCATTGAGGCACGTTCCCGTGTCTGCGAGTACATAGACGGCTCTTGGCGTTCACTCCGAGGGAAACGGTCCGCTATTGCTTCTGTGCGTACAGACGCGATTCCCTTGTCTCTTGCGAACACAGGGAACTCTGTGCATCCAAATCTACAGGCTAAGGACGCGTCTGCATATGTTTTGGTGAACAATCGAGTGTGCGTGTTCTGACAGCTGCCTCTATGCAGACGTCTCCACAGAGCCACTTCTGAATGCCCCGCAGCCCAGGACTGAATGGATACACTAACAAGTGCACCGGTGTGAGCAACCACATATGCAGAAGGACGTCTTTCATCTCACAGAAGCGCGAACGTCTTGGCGTTCAAGCACATGGCAGAAACAAGGTGTGAACAGATGAGCTGCTGCTATTTTCTCCGTTCGGCATGCTTCGTTGTAGCTCTCTTGCCGGTCGCCGGCTTAGCGGCTTGCTTTGCGCGACTAGGTCTGCGGAGAGAAGGAGATAGCGCCGGAAACCTTGCCTTTTGCCTTCTTCGGCGCTGGAACCTGGTTGCTGCGCCTTCTCTTTGTCCATGTGCACACACACGATTCCTCAGCGAAAACCATGCAGAAACCTTCCCACGAGCACCCAGGGATGTGCACCCAGCACCACGTGCACGCACACGCAGCTAGAGAAAAGCACCTACCTTTTCACACACTGATGCCTAAGCAAACGCGTGGCCACACACACGCACACATCCGCAAGCGCGCCTACTCCCATCTATTGAGGGAAAGACGGACGAGCAACGTCCTGACAGGCTTGAGGGGAAAAACGTCCGTTGATGGTTGGCGTACTGCACGCCCGCCTACGGGGCTGCAGGGGAATCCACATTTGGAAGGTACCTGAAGATGTGTGCCTGTTCTTGGAGCTCCGCTAGTAGGGTAGCAAAGACACTCGTAGGCAGTACTGAATGCTGCTCCGTGCTCCTTCTCCTCCGCTGGCAAATGCTTCACAGTCGCCCTAGGAAAGACGTTTAACAATCGATCTCCAAGAGGAACGAAACACATGATGCCATAAGGCGAAAGAATAGCAGGGCATCTCTTCACAAGCTTGTCCCTGATCTATAGCTGAGGGCAAACACTTGTGTGCTTGGGGGAGAGCGTGTGTCTTTCCTGGAAGCGTTTGGGAGTTTTGCTCAGACGCGTGTTTCCTCAAGTTCAAGAATCAAGATCTAGGATACCTGCAGACAGGTGCCTGTTTGTGTGGAGACAGTCTGTTTGAAACTGTGTTCCTCAGCGCCCGCTCTTTCTCCCCGTCGCTCCACACGCCTGGGAGTCCCTTTCTTTCTCTCCACAAGCACGTGTGTTGACTTCGTCGCACATGTGCATCTGCACAAGCGTTGAGCTCAGCAGAGCGTGTCTCTTGACACTTGATGTGCGTTGGCTGTGTCTGCCTGCTCCAGTGAAGAGAGAAACGGGAAATCATCTTGGTAGAGGCAACAAAGCAAAAGCGAGGCAGGATTGACATCTGCTCAACAGAGACGGATTCCCTGCGCTGACACAGTTCACAGTTACACGAGAAGCAATCTGAGCGGTCCATCGACCGGAGACGTGTTTCCCAAGAGGTCGTTTAGCGAGTGAACAGCAGTGTGCGCGACTTTCAGGAGTGTGCCTGGAAAGTGCCAGAATCACCAGAGCATCTGTGCAAAAGCTGCTGCCTCTGTGACCGCATTGAGGCACGTTCCCGTGTCTGCGAGTACATAGACGGCTCTTCGCGTTCACTCCGAGGGAAACGGTCCGCTATTGCTTCTGTGCGTACAGACGCGATTCCCTTGTCTCTTGCGAACACAGGGAACTCTGTGCATCCAAATCTACAGGCTAAGGACGCGTCTGCATATGTTTTGGTGAACAATCGAGTGTGCGTGTTCTGACAGCTGCCTCTATGCAGACGTCTCCACAGAGCCACTTCTGAATGCCCCGCAGCCCAGGACTGAATGGATACACTAACAAGTGCACCGGTGTGAGCAAGCACATATGCAGAAGGACGTCTTTCATCTCACAGAAGCGCGAACGTCTTGGCGTTCAAGCACATGGCAGAAACAAGGTGTGAACAGATGAGCTGCTGCTATTTTCTCCGTTCGGCATGCTTCGTTGTAGCTCTCTTGCCGGTCGCCGGCTTAGCGGCTTGCTTTGCGCGACTAGGTCTGCGGAGAGAAGGAGATAGCGCCGGAAACCTTGCCTTTTGCCTTCTTCGGCGCTGGAACCTGGTTGCTGCGCCTTCTCTTTGTCCATGTGCACACACACGATTCCTCAGCGAAAACCATGCAGAAACCTTCCCACGAGCACCCAGGGATGTGCACCCAGCACCACGTGCACGCACACGCAGCTAGAGAAAAGCACCTACCTTTTCACACACTGATGCCTAAGCAAACGCGTGGCCACACACACGCACACATCCGCAAGCGCGCCTACTCCCATCTATTGAGGGAAAGACGGACGAGCAACGTCCTGACAGGCTTGAGGGGAAAAACGTCCGTTGATGGTTGGCGTACTGCACGCCCGCCTACGGGGCTGCAGGGGAATCCACATTTGGAAGGTACCTGAAGATGTGTGCCTGTTCTTGGAGCTCCGCTAGTAGGGTAGCAAAGACACTCGTAGGCAGTACTGAATGCTGCTCCGTGCTCCTTCTCCTCCGCTGGCAAATGCTTCACAGTCGCCCTAGGAAAGACGTTTAACAATCGATCTCCAAGAGGAACGAAACACATGATGCCATAAGGCGAAAGAATAGCAGGGCATCTCTTCACAAGCTTGTCCCTGATCTATAGCTGAGGGCAAACACTTGTGTGCTTGGGGGAGAGCGTGTGTCTTTCCTGGAAGCGTTTGGGAGTTTTGCTCAGACGCGTGTTTCCTCAAGTTCAAGAATCAAGATCTAGGATACCTGCAGACAGGTGCCTGTTTGTGTGGAGACAGTCTGTTTGAAACTGTGTTCCTCAGCGCCCGCTCTTTCTCCCCGTCGCTCCACACGCCTGGGAGTCCCTTTCTTTCTCTCCACAAGCACGTGTGTTGACTTCGTCGCACATGTGCATCTGCACAAGCGTTGAGCTCAGCAGAGCGTGTCTCTTGACACTTGATGTGCGTTGGCTGTGTCTGCCTGCTCCAGTGAAGAGAGAAACGGGAAATCATCTTGGTAGAGGCAACAAAGCAAAAGCGAGGCAGGATTGACATCTGCTCAACAGAGACGGATTCCCTGCGCTGACACAGTTCACAGTTACACGAGAAGCAATCTGAGCGGTCCATCGACCGGAGACGTGTTTCCCAAGAGGTCGTTTAGCGAGTGAACAGCAGTGTGCGCGACTTTCAGGAGTGTGCGTAAAAAGTGCCAGAATCACCAGAGCATCTGTGCAAAAGCTGCTGCCTCTGTGACCGCATTGAGGCACGTTCCCGTGTCTGCGAGTACATAGACGGCTCTTCGCGTTCACTCCGAGGGAAACGGTCCGCTATTGCTTCTGTGCGTACAGACGCGATTCCCTTGTCTCTTGCGAACACAGGGAACTCTGTGCATCCAAATCTACAGGCTAAGGACGCGTCTGCATATGTTTTGGTGAACAATCGAGTGTGCGTGTTCTGACAGCTGCCTCTATGCAGACGTCTCCACAGAGCCACTTCTGAATGCCCCGCAGCCCAGGACTGAATGGATACACTAACAAGTGCACCGGTGTGAGCAACCACATATGCAGAAGGACGTCTTTCATCTCACAGAAGCGCGAACGTCTTGGCGTTCAAGCACATGGCAGAAACAAGGTGTGAACAGATGAGCTGCTGCTATTTTCTCCGTTCGGCATGCTTCGTTGTAGCTCTCTTGCCGGTCGCCGGCTTAGCGGCTTGCTTTGCGCGACTAGGTCTGCGGAGAGAAGGAGATAGCGCCGGAAACCTTGCCTTTTGCCTTCTTCGGCGCTGGAACCTGGTTGCTGCGCCTTCTCTTTGTCCATGTGCACACACACGATTCCTCAGCGAAAACCATGCAGAAACCTTCCCACGAGCACCCAGGGATGTGCACCCAGCACCACGTGCACGCACACGCAGCTAGAGAAAAGCACCTACCTTTTCACACACTGATGCCTAAGCAAACGCGTGGCCACACACACGCACACATCCGCAAGCGCGCCTACTCCCATCTATTGAGGGAAAGACGGACGAGCAACGTCCTGACAGGCTTGAGGGGAAAAACGTCCGTTGATGGTTGGCGTACTGCACGCCCGCCTACGGGGCTGCAGGGGAATCCACATTTGGAAGGTACCTGAAGATGTGTGCCTGTTCTTGGAGCTCCGCTAGTAGGGTAGCAAAGACACTCGTAGGCAGTACTGAATGCTGCTCCGTGCTCCTTCTCCTCCGCTGGCAAATGCTTCACAGTCGCCCTAGGAAAGACGTTTAACAATCGATCTCCAAGAGGAACGAAACACATGATGCCATAAGGCGAAAGAATAGCAGGGCATCTCTTCACAAGCTCATCCCTGATCTATAGCTGAGGGCAAACACTTGTGTGCTTGTGGGAGAGCGTGTGTCTTTCCTGGAAGCGTTTGGGAGTTTTGCTCAGACGCGTGTTTCCTCAAGTTCAAGAATCAAGATCTAGGATACCTGCAGACAGGTGCCTGTTTGTGTGGAGACAGTCTGTTTGAAACTGTGTTCCTCAGCGCCCGCTCTTTCTCCCCGTCGCTCCACACGCCTGGGAGTCCCTTTCTTTCTCTCCACAAGCACGTGTGTTGACTTCGTCGCACATGTGCATCTGCACAAGCGTTGAGCTCAGCAGAGCGTGTCTCTTGACACTTGATGTGCGTTGGCTGTGTCTGCGTGCTCCAGTGAAGAGAGAAACGGGAAATCATCTTGGTAGAGGCAACAAAGCAAAAGCGAGGCAGGATTGACATCTGCTCAACAGAGACGGATTCCCTGCGCTGACACAGTTCACAGTTACACGAGAAGCAATCTGAGCGGTCCATCGACCGGAGACGTGTTTCCCAAGAGGTCGTTTAGCGAGTGAACAGCAGTGTGCGCGACTTTCAGGAGTGTGCCTGGAAAGTGCCAGAATCACCAGAGCATCTGTGCAAAAGCTGCTGCCTCTGTGACCGCATTGAGGCACGTTCCCGTGTCTGCGAGTACATAGACGGCTCTTCGCGTTCACTCCGAGGGAAACGGTCCGCTATTGCTTCTGTGCGTACAGACGCGATTCCCTTGTCTCTTGCGAACACAGGGAACTCTGTGCATCCAAATCTACAGGCTAAGGACGCGTCTGCATATGTTTTGGTGAACAATCGAGTGTGCGTGTTCTGACAGCTGCCTCTATGCAGACGTCTCCACAGAGCCACTTCTGAATGCCCCGCAGCCCAGGACTGAATGGATACACTAACAAGTGCACCGGTGTGAGCAACCACATATGCAGAAGGACGTCTTTCATCTCACAGAAGCGCGAACGTCTTGGCGTTCAAGCACATGGCAGAAACAAGGTGTGAACAGATGAGCTGCTGCTATTTTCTCCGTTCGGCATGCTTCGTTGTAGCTCTCTTGCCGGTCGCCGGCTTAGCGGCTTGCTTTGCGCGACTAGGTCTGCGGAGAGAAGGAGATAGCGCCGGAAACCTTGCCTTTTGCCTTCTTCGGCGCTGGAACCTGGTTGCTGCGCCTTCTCTTTGTCCATGTGCACACACACGATTCCTCAGCGAAAACCATGCAGAAACCTTCCCACGAGCACCCAGGGATGTGCACCCAGCACCACGTGCACGCACACGCAGCTAGAGAAAAGCACCTACCTTTTCACACACTGATGCCTAAGCAAACGCGTGGCCACACACACGCACACATCCGCAAGCGCGCCTACTCCCATCTATTGAGGGAAAGACGGACGAGCAACGTCCTGACAGGCTTGAGGGGAAAAACGTCCGTTGATGGTTGGCGTACTGCACGCCCGCCTACGGGGCTGCAGGGGAATCCACATTTGGAAGGTACCTGAAGATGTGTGCCTGTTCTTGGAGCTCCGCTAGTAGGGTAGCAAAGACACTCGTAGGCAGTACTGAATGCTGCTCCGTGCTCCTTCTCCTCCGCTGGCAAATGCTTCACAGTCGCCCTAGGAAAGACGTTTAACAATCGATCTCCAAGAGGAACGAAACACATGATGCCATAAGGCGAAAGAATAGCAGGGCATCTCTTCACAAGCTCATCCCTGATCTATAGCTGAGGGCAAACACTTGTGTGCTTGTGGGAGAGCGTGTGTCTTTCCTGGAAGCGTTTGGGAGTTTTGCTCAGACGCGTGTTTCCTCAAGTTCAAGAATCAAGATCTAGGATACCTGCAGACAGGTGTCTGTTTGTGTGGAGACAGTCTGTTTGAAACTGTGTTCCTCAGCGCCCGCTCTTTCTCCCCGTCGCTCCACACGCCTGGGAGTCCCTTTCTTTCTCTCCACAAGCACGTGTGTTGACTTCGTCGCACATGTGCATCTGCACAAGCGTTGAGCTCAGCAGAGCGTGTCTCTTGACACTTGATGTGCGTTGGCTGTGTCTGCGTGCTCCAGTGAAGAGAGAAACGGGAAATCATCTTGGTAGAGGCAACAAAGCAAAAGCGAGGCAGGATTGACATCTGCTCAACAGAGACGGATTCCCTGCGCTGACACAGTTCACAGTTACACGAGAAGCAATCTGAGCGGTCCATCGACCGGAGACGTGTTTCCCAAGAGGTCGTTTAGCGAGTGAACAGCAGTGTGCGCGACTTTCAGGAGTGTGCGTGGAAAGTGCCAGAATCACCAGAGCATCTGTGCAAAAGCTGCTGCCTCTGTGACCGCATTGAGGCACGTTCCCGTGTCTGCGAGTACATAGACGGCTCTTCGCGTTCACTCCGAGGGAAACGGTCCGCTATTGCTTCTGTGCGTACAGACGCGATTCCCTTGTCTCTTGCGAACACAGGGAACTCTGTGCATCCAAATCTACAGGCTAAGGACGCGTCTGCATATGTTTTGGTGAACAATCGAGTGTGCGTGTTCTGACAGCTGCCTCTATGCAGACGTCTCCACAGAGCCACTTCTGAATGCCCCGCAGCCCAGGACTGAATGGATACACTAACAAGTGCACCGGTGTGAGCAACCACATATGCAGAAGGACGTCTTTCATCTCACAGAAGCGCGAACGTCTTGGCGTTCAAGCACATGGCAGAAACAAGGTGTGAACAGATGAGCTGCTGCTATTTTCTCCGTTCGGCATGCTTCGTTGTAGCTCTCTTGCCGGTCGCCGGCTTAGCGGCTTGCTTTGCGCGACTAGGTCTGCGGAGAGAAGGAGATAGCGCCGGAAACCTTGCCTTTTGCCTTCTTCGGCGCTGGAACCTGGTTGCTGCGCCTTCTCTTTGTCCATGTGCACACACACGATTCCTCAGCGAAAACCATGCAGAAACCTTCCCACGAGCACCCAGGGATGTGCACCCAGCACCACGTGCACGCACACGCAGCTAGAGAAAAGCACCTACCTTTTCACACACTGATGCCTAAGCAAACGCGTGGCCACACACACGCACACATCCGCAAGCGCGCCTACTCCCATCTATTGAGGGAAAGACGGACGAGCAACGTCCTGACAGGCTTGAGGGGAAAAACGTCCGTTGATGGTTGGCGTACTGCACGCCCGCCTACGGGGCTGCAGGGGAATCCACATTTGGAAGGTACCTGAAGATGTGTGCCTGTTCTTGGAGCTCCGCTAGTAGGGTAGCAAAGACACTCGTAGGCAGTACTGAATGCTGCTCCGTGCTCCTTCTCCTCCGCTGGCAAATGCTTCACAGTCGCCCTAGGAAAGACGTTTAACAATCGATCTCCAAGAGGAACGAAACACATGATGCCATAAGGCGAAAGAATAGCAGGGCATCTCTTCACAAGCTTGTCCCTGATCTATAGCTGAGGGCAAACACTTGTGTGCTTGTGGGAGAGCGTGTGTCTTTCCTGGAAGCGTTTGGGAGTTTTGCTCAGACGCGTGTTTCCTCAAGTTCAAGAATCAAGATCTAGGATACCTGCAGACAGGTGCCTGTTTGTGTGGAGACAGTCTGTTTGAAACTGTGTTCCTCAGCGCCCGCTCTTTCTCCCCGTCGCTCCACACGCCTGGGAGTCCCTTTCTTTCTCTCCACAAGCACGTGTGTTGACTTCGTCGCACATGTGCATCTGCACAAGCGTTGAGCTCAGCAGAGCGTGTCTCTTGACACTTGATGTGCGTTGGCTGTGTCTGCGTGCTCCAGTGAAGAGAGAAACGGGAAATCATCTTGGTAGAGGCAACAAAGCAAAAGCGAGGCAGGATTGACATCTGCTCAACAGAGACGGATTCCCTGCGCTGACACAGTTCACAGTTACACGAGAAGCAATCTGAGCGGTCCATCGACCGGAGACGTGTTTCCCAAGAGGTCGTTTAGCGAGTGAACAGCAGTGTGCGCGACTTTCAGGAGTGTGCGTGGAAAGTGCCAGAATCACCAGAGCATCTGTGCAAAAGCTGCTGCCTCTGTGACCGCATTGAGGCACGTTCCCGTGTCTGCGAGTACATAGACGGCTCTTCGCGTTCACTCCGAGGGAAACGGTCCGCTATTGCTTCTGTGCGTACAGACGCGATTCCCTTGTCTCTTGCGAACACAGGGAACTCTGTGCATCCAAATCTACAGGCTAAGGACGCGTCTGCATATGTTTTGGTGAACAATCGAGTGTGCGTGTTCTGACAGCTGCCTCTATGCAGACGTCTCCACAGAGCCACTTCTGAATGCCCCGCAGCCCAGGACTGAATGGATACACTAACAAGTGCACCGGTGTGAGCAACCACATATGCAGAAGGACGTCTTTCATCTCACAGAAGCGCGAACGTCTTGGCGTTCAAGCACATGGCAGAAACAAGGTGTGAACAGATGAGCTGCTGCTATTTTCTCCGTTCGGCATGCTTCGTTGTAGCTCTCTTGCCGGTCGCCGGCTTAGCGGCTTGCTTTGCGCGACTAGGTCTGCGGAGAGAAGGAGACAGCGCCGGAAACCTTGCCTTTTGCCTTCTTCGGCGCTGGAACCTGGTTGCTGCGCCTTCTCTTTGTCCATGTGCACACACACGATTCCTCAGCGAAAACCATGCAGAAACCTTCCCACGAGCACCCAGGGATGTGCACCCAGCACCACGTGCACGCACACGCAGCTAGAGAAAAGCACCTACCTTTTCACACACTGATGCCTAAGCAAACGCGTGGCCACACACACGCACACATCCGCAAGCGCGCCTACTCCCATCTATTGAGGGAAAGACGGACGAGCAACGTCCTGACAGGCTTGAGGGGAAAAACGTCCGTTGATGGTTGGCGTACTGCACGCCCGCCTACGGGGCTGCAGGGGAATCCACATTTGGAAGGTACCTGAAGATGTGTGCCTGTTCTTGGAGCTCCGCTAGTAGGGTAGCAAAGACACTCGTAGGCAGTACTGAATGCTGCTCCGTGCTCCTTCTCCTCCGCTGGCAAATGCTTCACAGTCGCCCTAGGAAAGACGTTTAACAATCGATCTCCAAGAGGAACGAAACACATGATGCCATAAGGCGAAAGAATAGCAGGGCATCTCTTCACAAGCTTGTCCCTGATCTATAGCTGAGGGCAAACACTTGTGTGCTTGGGGGAGAGCGTGTGTCTTTCCTGGAAGCGTTTGGGAGTTTTGCTCAGACGCGTGTTTCCTCAAGTTCAAGAATCAAGATCTAGGATACCTGCAGACAGGTGCCTGTTTGTGTGGAGACAGTCTGTTTGAAACTGTGTTCCTCAGCGCCCGCTCTTTCTCCCCGTCGCTCCACACGCCTGGGAGTCCCTTTCTTTCTCTCCACAAGCACGTGTGTTGACTTCGTCGCACATGTGCATCTGCACAAGCGTTGAGCTCAGCAGAGCGTGTCTCTTGACACTTGATGTGCGTTGGCTGTGTCTGCCTGCTCCAGTGAAGAGAGAAACGGGAAATCATCTTGGTAGAGGCAACAAAGCAAAAGCGAGGCAGGATTGACATCTGCTCAACAGAGACGGATTCCCTGCGCTGACACAGTTCACAGTTACACGAGAAGCAATCTGAGCGGTCCATCGACCGGAGACGTGTTTCCCAAGAGGTCGTTTAGCGAGTGAACAGCAGTGTGCGCGACTTTCAGGAGTGTGCGTAAAAAGTGCCAGAATCACCAGAGCATCTGTGCAAAAGCTGCTGCCTCTGTGACCGCATTGAGGCACGTTCCCGTGTCTGCGAGTACATAGACGGCTCTTCGCGTTCACTCCGAGGGAAACGGTCCGCTATTGCTTCTGTGCGTACAGACGCGATTCCCTTGTCTCTTGCGAACACAGGGAACTCTGTGCATCCAAATCTACAGGCTAAGGACGCGTCTGCATATGTTTTGGTGAACAATCGAGTGTGCGTGTTCTGACAGCTGCCTCTATGCAGACGTCTCCACAGAGCCACTTCTGAATGCCCCGCAGCCCAGGACTGAATGGATACACTAACAAGTGCACCGGTGTGAGCAACCACATATGCAGAAGGACGTCTTTCATCTCACAGAAGCGCGAACGTCTTGGCGTTCAAGCACATGGCAGAAACAAGGTGTGAACAGATGAGCTGCTGCTATTTTCTCCGTTCGGCATGCTTCGTTGTAGCTCTCTTGCCGGTCGCCGGCTTAGCGGCTTGCTTTGCGCGACTAGGTCTGCGGAGAGAAGGAGATAGCGCCGGAAACCTTGCCTTTTGCCTTCTTCGGCGCTGGAACCTGGTTGCTGCGCCTTCTCTTTGTCCATGTGCACACACACGATTCCTCAGCGAAAACCATGCAGAAACCTTCCCACGAGCACCCAGGGATGTGCACCCAGCACCACGTGCACGCACACGCAGCTAGAGAAAAGCACCTACCTTTTCACACACTGATGCCTAAGCAAACGCGTGGCCACACACACGCACACATCCGCAAGCGCGCCTACTCCCATCTATTGAGGGAAAGACGGACGAGCAACGTCCTGACAGGCTTGAGGGGAAAAACGTCCGTTGATGGTTGGCGTACTGCACGCCCGCCTACGGGGCTGCAGGGGAATCCACATTTGGAAGGTACCTGAAGATGTGTGCCTGTTCTTGGAGCTCCGCTAGTAGGGTAGCAAAGACACTCGTAGGCAGTACTGAATGCTGCTCCGTGCTCCTTCTCCTCCGCTGGCAAATGCTTCACAGTCGCCCTAGGAAAGACGTTTAACAATCGATCTCCAAGAGGAACGAAACACATGATGCCATAAGGCGAAAGAATAGCAGGGCATCTCTTCACAAGCTTGTCCCTGATCTATAGCTGAGGGCAAACACTTGTGTGCTTGTGGGAGAGCGTGTGTCTTTCCTGGAAGCGTTTGGGAGTTTTGCTCAGACGCGTGTTTCCTCAAGTTCAAGAATCAAGATCTAGGATACCTGCAGACAGGTGCCTGTTTGTGTGGAGACAGTCTGTTTGAAACTGTGTTCCTCAGCGCCCGCTCTTTCTCCCCGTCGCTCCACACGCCTGGGAGTCCCTTTCTTTCTCTCCACAAGCACGTGTGTTGACTTCGTCGCACATGTGCATCTGCACAAGCGTTGAGCTCAGCAGAGCGTGTCTCTTGACACTTGATGTGCGTTGGCTGTGTCTGCGTGCTCCAGTGAAGAGAGAAACGGGAAATCATCTTGGTAGAGGCAACAAAGCAAAAGCGAGGCAGGATTGACATCTGCTCAACAGAGACGGATTCCCTGCGCTGACACAGTTCACAGTTACACGAGAAGCAATCTGAGCGGTCCATCGACCGGAGACGTGTTTCCCAAGAGGTCGTTTAGCGAGTGAACAGCAGTGTGCGCGACTTTCAGGAGTGTGCCTGGAAAGTGCCAGAATCACCAGAGCATCTGTGCAAAAGCTGCTGCCTCTGTGACCGCATTGAGGCACGTTCCCGTGTCTGCGAGTACATAGACGGCTCTTCGCGTTCACTCCGAGGGAAACGGTCCGCTATTGCTTCTGTGCGTACAGACGCGATTCCCTTGTCTCTTGCGAACACAGGGAACTCTGTGCATCCAAATCTACAGGCTAAGGACGCGTCTGCATATGTTTTGGTGAACAATCGAGTGTGCGTGTTCAGACAGCTGCCTCTATGCAGACGTCTCCACAGAGCCACTTCTGAATGCCCCGCAGCCCAGGACTGAATGGATACACTAACAAGTGCACCGGTGTGAGCAACCACATATGCAGAAGGACGTCTTTCATCTCACAGAAGCGCGAACGTCTTGGCGTTCAAGCACATGGCAGAAACAAGGTGTGAACAGATGAGCTGCTGCTATTTTCTCCGTTCGGCATGCTTCGTTGTAGCTCTCTTGCCGGTCGCCGGCTTAGCGGCTTGCTTTGCGCGACTAGGTCTGCGGAGAGAAGGAGATAGCGCCGGAAACCTTGCCTTTTGCCTTCTTCGGCGCTGGAACCTGGTTGCTGCGCCTTCTCTTTGTCCATGTGCACACACACGATTCCTCAGCGAAAACCATGCAGAAACCTTCCCACGAGCACCCAGGGATGTGCACCCAGCACCACGTGCACGCACACGCAGCTAGAGAAAAGCACCTACCTTTTCACACACTGATGCCTAAGCAAACGCGTGGCCACACACACGCACACATCCGCAAGCGCGCCTACTCCCATCTATTGAGGAAAAGACGGACGAGCAACGTCCTGACAGGCTTGAGGGGAAAAACGTCCGTTGATGGTTGGCGTACTGCACGCCCGCCTACGGGGCTGCAGGGGAATCCACATTTGGAAGGTACCTGAAGATGTGTGCCTGTTCTTGGAGCTCCGCTAGTAGGGTAGCAAAGACACTCGTAGGCAGTACTGAATGCTGCTCCGTGCTCCTTCTCCTCCGCTGGCAAATGCTTCACAGTCGCCCTAGGAAAGACGTTTAACAATCGATCTCCAAGAGGAACGAAACACATGATGCCATAAGGCGAAAGAATAGCAGGGCATCTCTTCACAAGCTCATCCCTGATCTATAGCTGAGGGCAAACACTTGTGTGCTTGTGGGAGAGCGTGTGTCTTTCCTGGAAGCGTTTGGGAGTTTTGCTCAGACGCGTGTTTCCTCAAGTTCAAGAATCAAGATCTAGGATACCTGCAGACAGGTGCCTGTTTGTGTGGAGACAGTCTGTTTGAAACTGTGTTCCTCAGCGCCCGCTCTTTCTCCCCGTCGCTCCACACGCCTGGGAGTCCCTTTCTTTCTCTCCACAAGCACGTGTGTTGACTTCGTCGCACATGTGCATCTGCACAAGCGTTGAGCTCAGCAGAGCGTGTCTCTTGACACTTGATGTGCGTTGGCTGTGTCTGCGTGCTCCAGTGAAGAGAGAAACGGGAAATCATCTTGGTAGAGGCAACAAAGCAAAAGCGAGGCAGGATTGACATCTGCTCAACAGAGACGGATTCCCTGCGCTGACACAGTTCACAGTTACACGAGAAGCAATCTGAGCGGTCCATCGACCGGAGACGTGTTTCCCAAGAGGTCGTTTAGCGAGTGAACAGCAGTGTGCGCGACTTTCAGGAGTGTGCCTGGAAAGTGCCAGAATCACCAGAGCATCTGTGCAAAAGCTGCTGCCTCTGTGACCGCATTGAGGCACGTTCCCGTGTCTGCGAGTACATAGACGGCTCTTCGCGTTCACTCCGAGGGAAACGGTCCGCTATTGCTTCTGTGCGTACAGACGCGATTCCCTTGTCTCTTGCGAACACAGGGAACTCTGTGCATCCAAATCTACAGGCTAAGGACGCGTCTGCATATGTTTTGGTGAACAATCGAGTGTGCGTGTTCTGACAGCTGCCTCTATGCAGACGTCTCCACAGAGCCACTTCTGAATGCCCCGCAGCCCAGGACTGAATGGATACACTAACAAGTGCACCGGTGTGAGCAACCACATATGCAGAAGGACGTCTTTCATCTCACAGAAGCGCGAACGTCTTGGCGTTCAAGCACATGGCAGAAACAAGGTGTGAACAGATGAGCTGCTGCTATTTTCTCCGTTCGGCATGCTTCGTTGTAGCTCTCTTGCCGGTCGCCGGCTTAGCGGCTTGCTTTGCGCGACTAGGTCTGCGGAGAGAAGGAGATAGCGCCGGAAACCTTGCCTTTTGCCTTCTTCGGCGCTGGAACCTGGTTGCTGCGCCTTCTCTTTGTCCATGTGCACACACACGATTCCTCAGCGAAAACCATGCAGAAACCTTCCCACGAGCACCCAGGGATGTGCACCCAGCACCACGTGCACGCACACGCAGCTAGAGAAAAGCACCTACCTTTTCACACACTGATGCCTAAGCAAACGCGTGGCCACACACACGCACACATCCGCAAGCGCGCCTACTCCCATCTATTGAGGGAAAGACGGACGAGCAACGTCCTGACAGGCTTGAGGGGAAAAACGTCCGTTGATGGTTGGCGTACTGCACGCCCGCCTACGGGGCTGCAGGGGAATCCACATTTGGAAGGTACCTGAAGATGTGTGCCTGTTCTTGGAGCTCCGCTAGTAGGGTAGCAAAGACACTCGTAGGCAGTACCGAATGCTGCTCCGTGCTCCTTCTCCTCCGGTGGCAAATGCTTCACAGTCGCCCTAGGAAAGACGTTTAACAATCGATCTCCAAGAGGAACGAAACACATGATGCCATAAGGCGAAAGAATAGCAGGGTATCTCTTCACAAGCTTGTCCCTGATCTATAGCTGAGGGCAAACACTTGTGTGCTTGTGGGAGAGCGTGTGTCTTTCCTGGAAGCGTTTGGGAGTTTTGCTCAGACGCGTGTTTCCTCAAGTTCAAGAATCAAGATCTAGGATACCTGCAGGCAGGTGCCTGTTTGTGTGGAGACAGTCTGTTTGAAACTGTGTTCCTCAGCGCCCGCTCTTTCTCCCCGTCGCTCCACACGCCTGGGAGTCCCTTTCTTTCTCTCCACAAGCACGTGTGTTGACTTCGTCGCACATGTGCATCTGCACAAGCGTTGAGCTCAGCAGAGCGTGTCTCTTGACACTTGATGTGCGTTGGCTGTGTCTGCGTGCTCCAGTGAAGAGAGAAACGGGAAATCATCTTGGTAGAGGCAACAAAGCAAAAGCGAGGCAGGATTGACATCTGCTCAACAGAGACGGATTCCCTGCGCTGACACAGTTCACAGTTACACGAGAAGCAATCTGAGCGGTCCATCGACCGGAGACGTGTTTCCCAAGAGGTCGTTTAGCGAGTGAACAGCAGTGTGCGCGACTTTCAGGAGTGTGCCTGGAAAGTGCCAGAATCACCAGAGCATCTGTGCAAAAGCTGCTGCCTCTGTGACCGCATTGAGGCACGTTCCCGTGTCTGCGAGTACATAGACGGCTCTTCGCGTTCACTCCGAGGGAAACGGTCCGCTATTGCTTCTGTGCGTACAGACGCGATTCCCTTGTCTCTTGCGAACACAGGGAACTCTGTGCATCCAAATCTACAGGCTAAGGACGCGTCTGCATATGTTTTGGTGAACAATCGAGTGTGCGTGTTCTGACAGCTGCCTCTATGCAGACGTCTCCACAGAGCCACTTCTGAATGCCCCGCAGCCCAGGACTGAATGGATACACTAACAAGTGCACCGGTGTGAGCAACCACATATGCAGAAGGACGTCTTTCATCTCACAGAAGCGCGAACGTCTTGGCGTTCAAGCACATGGCAGAAACAAGGTGTGAACAGATGAGCTGCTGCTATTTTCTCCGTTCGGCATGCTTCGTTGTAGCTCTCTTGCCGGTCGCCGGCTTAGCGGCTTGCTTTGCGCGACTAGGTCTGCGGAGAGAAGGAGATAGCGCCGGAAACCTTGCCTTTTGCCTTCTTCGGCGCTGGAACCTGGTTGCTGCGCCTTCTCTTTGTCCATGTGCACACACACGATTCCTCAGCGAAAACCATGCAGAAACCTTCCCACGAGCACCCAGGGATGTGCACCCAGCACCACGTGCACGCACACGCAGCTAGAGAAAAGCACCTACCTTTTCACACACTGATGCCTAAGCAAACGCGTGGCCACACACACGCACACATCCGCAAGCGCGCCTACTCCCATCTATTGAGGGAAAGACGGACGAGCAACGTCCTGACAGGCTTGAGGGGAAAAACGTCCGTTGATGGTTGGCGTACTGCACGCCCGCCTACGGGGCTGCAGGGGAATCCACATTTGGAAGGTACCTGAAGATGTGTGCCTGTTCTTGGAGCTCCGCTAGTAGGGTAGCAAAGACACTCGTAGGCAGTACTGAATGCTGCTCCGTGCTCCTTCTCCTCCGCTGGCAAATGCTTCACAGTCGCCCTAGGAAAGACGTTTAACAATCGATCTCCAAGAGGAACGAAACACATGATGCCATAAGGCGAAAGAATAGCAGGGCATCTCTTCACAAGCTCATCCCTGATCTATAGCTGAGGGCAAACACTTGTGTGCTTGTGGGAGAGCCTGTGTCTTTCCTGGAAGCGTTTGGGAGTTTTGCTCAGACGCGTGTTTCCTCAAGTTCAAGAATCAAGATCTAGGATACCTGCAGACAGGTGCCTGTTTGTGTGGAGACAGTCTGTTTGAAACTGTGTTCCTCAGCGCCCGCTCTTTCTCCCCGTCGCTCCACACGCCTGGGAGTCCCTTTCTTTCTCTCCACAAGCACGTGTGTTGACTTCGTCGCACATGTGCATCTGCACAAGCGTTGAGCTCAGCAGAGCGTGTCTCTTGACACTTGATGTGCGTTGGCTGTGTCTGCGTGCTCCAGTGAAGAGAGAAACGGGAAATCATCTTGGTAGAGGCAACAAAGCAAAAGCGAGGCAGGATTGACATCTGCTCAACAGAGACGGATTCCCTGCGCTGACACAGTTCACAGTTACACGAGAAGCAATCTGAGCGGTCCATCGACCGGAGACGTGTTTCCCAAGAGGTCGTTTAGCGAGTGAACAGCAGTGTGCGCGACTTTCAGGAGTGTGCGTGGAAAGTGCCAGAATCACCAGAGCATCTGTGCAAAAGCTGCTGCCTCTGTGACCGCATTGAGGCACGTTCCCGTGTCTGCGAGTACATAGACGGCTCTTCGCGTTCACTCCGAGGGAAACGGTCCGCTATTGCTTCTGTGCGTACAGACGCGATTCCCTTGTCTCTTGCGAACACAGGGAACTCTGTGCATCCAAATCTACAGGCTAAGGACGCGTCTGCATATGTTTTGGTGAACAATCGAGTGTGCGTGTTCTGACAGCTGCCTCTATGCAGACGTCTCCACAGAGCCACTTCTGAATGCCCCGCAGCCCAGGACTGAATGGATACACTAACAAGTGCACCGGTGTGAGCAACCACATATGCAGAAGGACGTCTTTCATCTCACAGAAGCGCGAACGTCTTGGCGTTCAAGCACATGGCAGAAACAAGGTGTGAACAGATGAGCTGCTGCTATTTTCTCCGTTCGGCATGCTTCGTTGTAGCTCTCTTGCCGGTCGCCGGCTTAGCGGCTTGCTTTGCGCGACTAGGTCTGCGGAGAGAAGGAGATAGCGCCGGAAACCTTGCCTTTTGCCTTCTTCGGCGCTGGAACCTGGTTGCTGCGCCTTCTCTTTGTCCATGTGCACACACACGATTCCTCAGCGAAAACCATGCAGAAACCTTCCCACGAGCACCCAGGGATGTGCACCCAGCACCACGTGCACGCACACGCAGCTAGAGAAAAGCACCTACCTTTTCACACACTGATGCCTAAGCAAACGCGTGGCCACACACACGCACACATCCGCAAGCGCGCCTACTCCCATCTATTGAGGGAAAGACGGACGAGCAACGTCCTGACAGGCTTGAGGGGAAAAACGTCCGTTGATGGTTGGCGTACTGCACGCCCGCCTACGGGGCTGCAGGGGAATCCACATTTGGAAGGTACCTGAAGATGTGTGCCTGTTCTTGGAGCTCCGCTAGTAGGGTAGCAAAGACACTCGTAGGCAGTACCGAATGCTGCTCCGTGCTCCTTCTCCTCCGGTGGCAAATGCTTCACAGTCGCCCTAGGAAAGACGTTTAACAATCGATCTCCAAGAGGAACGAAACACATGATGCCATAAGGCGAAAGAATAGCAGGGTATCTCTTCACAAGCTCGTCCCTGATCTATAGCTGAGGGCAAACACTTGTGTGCTTGTGGGAGAGCGTGTGTCTTTCCTGGAAGCGTTTGGGAGTTTTGCTCAGACGCGTGTTTCCTCAAGTTCAAGAATCAAGATCTAGGATACCTGCAGACAGGTGCCTGTTTGTGTGGAGACAGTCTGTTTGAAACTGTGTTCCTCAGCGCCCGCTCTTTCTCCCCGTCGCTCCACACGCCTGGGAGTCCCTTTCTTTCTCTCCACAAGCACGTGTGTTGACTTCGTCGCACATGTGCATCTGCACAAGCGTTGAGCTCAGCAGAGCGTGTCTCTTGACACTTGATGTGCGTTGGCTGTGTCTGCGTGCTCCAGTGAAGAGAGAAACGGGAAATCATCTTGGTAGAGGCAACAAAGCAAAAGCGAGGCAGGATTGACATCTGCTCAACAGAGACGGATTCCCTGCGCTGACACAGTTCACAGTTACACGAGAAGCAATCTGAGCGGTCCATCGACCGGAGACGTGTTTCCCAAGAGGTCGTTTAGCGAGTGAACAGCAGTGTGCGCGACTTTCAGGAGTGTGCCTGGAAAGTGCCAGAATCACCAGAGCATCTGTGCAAAAGCTGCTGCCTCTGTGACCGCATTGAGGCACGTTCCCGTGTCTGCGAGTACATAGACGGCTCTTCGCGTTCACTCCGAGGGAAACGGTCCGCTATTGCTTCTGTGCGTACAGACGCGATTCCCTTGTCTCTTGCGAACACAGGGAACTCTGTGCATCCAAATCTACAGGCTAAGGACGCGTCTGCATATGTTTTGGTGAACAATCGAGTGTGCGTGTTCTGACAGCTGCCTCTATGCAGACGTCTCCACAGAGCCACTTCTGAATGCTCCGCAGCCCAGGACTGAATGGATACACTAACAAGTGCACCGGTGTGAGCAACCACATATGCAGAAGGACGTCTTTCATCTCACAGAAGCGCGAACGTCTTGGCGTTCAAGCACATGGCAGAAACAAGGTGTGAACAGATGAGCTGCTGCTATTTTCTCCGTTCGGCATGCTTCGTTGTAGCTCTCTTGCCGGTCGCCGGCTTAGCGGCTTGCTTTGCGCGACTAGGTCTGCGGAGAGAAGGAGATAGCGCCGGAAACCTTGCCTTTTGCCTTCTTCGGCGCTGGAACCTGGTTGCTGCGCCTTCTCTTTGTCCATGTGCACACACACGATTCCTCAGCGAAAACCATGCAGAAACCTTCCCACGAGCACCCAGGGATGTGCACCCAGCACCACGTGCACGCACACGCAGCTAGAGAAAAGCACCTACCTTTTCACACACTGATGCCTAAGCAAACGCGTGGCCACACACACGCACACATCCGCAAGCGCGCCTACTCCCATCTATTGAGGGAAAGACGGACGAGCAACGTCCTGACAGGCTTGAGGGGAAAAACGTCCGTTGATGGTTGGCGTACTGCACGCCCGCCTACGGGGCTGCAGGGGAATCCACATTTGGAAGGTACCTGAAGATGTGTGCCTGTTCTTGGAGCTCCGCTAGTAGGGTAGCAAAGACACTCGTAGGCAGTACCGAATGCTGCTCCGTGCTCCTTCTCCTCCGCTGGCAAATGCTTCACAGTCGCCCTAGGAAAGACGTTTAACAATCGATCTCCAAGAGGAACGAAACACATGATGCCATAAGGCGAAAGAATAGCAGGGCATCTCTTCACAAGCTTGTCCCTGATCTATAGCTGAGGGCAAACACTTGTGTGCTTGTGGGAGAGCGTGTGTCTTTCCTGGAAGCGTTTGGGAGTTTTGCTCAGACGCGTGTTTCCTCAAGTTCAAGAATCAAGATCTAGGATACCTGCAGACAGGTGCCTGTTTGTGTGGAGACAGTCTGTTTGAAACTGTGTTCCTCAGCGCCCGCTCTTTCTCCCCGTCGCTCCACACGCCTGGGAGTCCCTTTCTTTCTCTCCACAAGCACGTGTGTTGACTTCGTCGCACATGTGCATCTGCACAAGCGTTGAGCTCAGCAGAGCGTGTCTCTTGACACTTGATGTGCGTTGGCTGTGTCTGCGTGCTCCAGTGAAGAGAGAAACGGGAAATCATCTTGGTAGAGGCAACAAAGCAAAAGCGAGGCAGGATTGACATCTGCTCAACAGAGACGGATTCCCTGCGCTGACACAGTTCACAGTTACACGAGAAGCAATCTGAGCGGTCCATCGACCGGAGACGTGTTTCCCAAGAGGTCGTTTAGCGAGTGAACAGCAGTGTGCGCGACTTTCAGGAGTGTGCCTGGAAAGTGCCAGAATCACCAGAGCATCTGTGCAAAAGCTGCTGCCTCTGTGACCGCATTGAGGCACGTTCCCGTGTCTGCGAGTACATAGACGGCTCTTCGCGTTCACTCCGAGGGAAACGGTCCGCTATTGCTTCTGTGCGTACAGACGCGATTCCCTTGTCTCTTGCGAACACAGGGAACTCTGTGCATCCAAATCTACAGGCTAAGGACGCGTCTGCATATGTTTTGGTGAACAATCGAGTGTGCGTGTTCTGACAGCTGCCTCTATGCAGACGTCTCCACAGAGCCACTTCTGAATGCCCCGCAGCCCAGGACTGAATGGATACACTAACAAGTGCACCGGTGTGAGCAACCACATATGCAGAAGGACGTCTTTCATCTCACAGAAGCGCGAACGTCTTGGCGTTCAAGCACATGGCAGAAACAAGGTGTGAACAGATGAGCTGCTGCTATTTTCTCCGTTCGGCATGCTTCGTTGTAGCTCTCTTGCCGGTCGCCGGCTTAGCGGCTTGCTTTGCGCGACTAGGTCTGCGGAGAGAAGGAGATAGCGCCGGAAACCTTGCCTTTTGCCTTCTTCGGCGCTGGAACCTGGTTGCTGCGCCTTCTCTTTGTCCATGTGCACACACACGATTCCTCAGCGAAAACCATGCAGAAACCTTTCCACGAGCACCCAGGGATGTGCACCCAGCACCACGTGCACGCACACGCAGCTAGAGAAAAGCACCTACCTTTTCACACACTGATGCCTAAGCAAACGCGTGGCCACACACACGCACACATCCGCAAGCGCGCCTACTCCCATCTATTGAGGGAAAGACGGACGAGCAACGTCCTGACAGGCTTGAGGGGAAAAACGTCCGTTGATGGTTGGCGTACTGCACGCCCGCCTACGGGGCTGCAGGGGAATCCACATTTGGAAGGTACCTGAAGATGTGTGCCTGTTCTTGGAGCTCCGCTAGTAGGGTAGCAAAGACACTCGTAGGCAGTACTGAATGCTGCTCCGTGCTCCTTCTCCTCCGCTGGCAAATGCTTCACAGTCGCCCTAGGAAAGACGTTTAACAATCGATCTCCAAGAGGAACGAAACACATGATGCCATAAGGCGAAAGAATAGCAGGGCATCTCTTCACAAGCTTGTCCCTGATCTATAGCTGAGGGCAAACAGTTGTGTGCTTGTGGGAGAGCGTGTGTCTTTCCTGGAAGCGTATGGGAGTTTTGCTCAGACGCGTGTTTCCTCAAGTTCAAGAATCAAGATCTAGGATACCTGCAGACAGGTGCCTGTTTGTGTGGAGACAGTCTGTTTGAAACTGTGTTCCTCAGCGCCCGCTCTTTCTCCCCGTCGCTCCACACGCCTGGGAGTCCCTTTCTTTCTCTCCACAAGCACGTGTGTTGACTTCGTCGCACATGTGCATCTGCACAAGCGTTGAGCTCAGCAGAGCGTGTCTCTTGACACTTGATGTGCGTTGGCTGTGTCTGCCTGCTCCAGTGAAGAGAGAAACGGGAAATCATCTTGGTAGAGGCAACAAAGCAAAAGCGAGGCAGGATTGACATCTGCTCAACAGAGACGGATTCCCTGCGCTGACACAGTTCACAGTTACACGAGAAGCAATCTGAGCGGTCCATCGACCGGAGACGTGTTTCCCAAGAGGTCGTTTAGCGAGTGAACAGCAGTGTGCACGACTTTCAGGAGTGTGCCTGGAAAGTGCCAGAATCACCAGAGCATCTGTGCAAAAGCTGCTGCCTCTGTGACCGCATTGAGGCACGTTCCCGTGTCTGCGAGTACATAGACGGCTCTTCGCGTTCACTCCGAGGGAAACGGTCCGCTATTGCTTCTGTGCGTACAGACGCGATTCCCTTGTCTCTTGCGAACACAGGGAACTCTGTGCATCCAAATCTACAGGCTAAGGACGCGTCTGCATATGTTTTGGTGAACAATCGAGTGTGCGTGTTCAGACAGCTGCCTCTATGCAGACGTCTCCACAGAGCCACTTCTGAATGCCCCGCAGCCCAGGACTGAATGGATACACTAACAAGTGCACCGGTGTGAGCAACCACATATGCAGAAGGACGTCTTTCATCTCACAGAAGCGCGAACGTCTTGGCGTTCAAGCACATGGCAGAAACAAGGTGTGAACAGATGAGCTGCTGCTATTTTCTCCGTTCGGCATGCTTCGTTGTAGCTCTCTTGCCGGTCGCCGGCTTAGCGGCTTGCTTTGCGCGACTAGGTCTGCGGAGAGAAGGAGATAGCGCCGGAAACCTTGCCTTTTGCCTTCTTCGGCGCTGGAACCTGGTTGCTGCGCCTTCTCTTTGTCCATGTGCACACACACGATTCCTCAGCGAAAACCATGCAGAAACCTTCCCACGAGCACCCAGGGATGTGCACCCAGCACCACGTGCACGCACACGCAGCTAGAGAAAAGCACCTACCTTTTCACACACTGATGCCTAAGCAAACGCGTGGCCACACACACGCACACATCCGCAAGCGCGCCTACTCCCATCTATTGAGGGAAAGACGGACGAGCAACGTCCTGACAGGCTTGAGGGGAAAAACGTCCGTTGATGGTTGGCGTACTGCACGCCCGCCTACGGGGCTGCAGGGGAATCCACATTTGGAAGGTACCTGAAGATGTGTGCCTGTTCTTGGAGCTCCGCTAGTAGGGTAGCAAAGACACTCGTAGGCAGTACCGAATGCTGCTCCGTGCTCCTTCTCCTCCGCTGGCAAATGCTTCACAGTCGCCCTAGGAAAGACGTTTAACAATCGATCTCCAAGAGGAACGAAACACATGATGCCATAAGGCGAAAGAATAGCAGGGCATCTCTTCACAAGCTTGTCCCTGATCTATAGCTGAGGGCAAACACTTGTGTGCTTGTGGGAGAGCGTGTGTCTTTCCTGGAAGCGTTTGGGAGTTTTGCTCAGACGCGTGTTTCCTCAAGTTCAAGAATCAAGATCTAGGATACCTGCAGACAGGTGCCTGTTTGTGTGGAGACAGTCTGTTTGAAACTGTGTTCCTCAGCGCCCGCTCTTTCTCCCCGTCGCTCCACACGCCTGGGAGTCCCTTTCTTTCTCTCCACAAGCACGTGTGTTGACTTCGTCGCACATGTGCATCTGCACAAGCGTTGAGCTCAGCAGAGCGTGTCTCTTGACACTTGATGTGCGTTGGCTGTGTCTGCGTGCTCCAGTGAAGAGAGAAACGGGAAATCATCTTGGTAGAGGCAACAAAGCAAAAGCGAGGCAGGATTGACATCTGCTCAACAGAGACGGATTCCCTGCGCTGACACAGTTCACAGTTACACGAGAAGCAATCTGAGCGGTCCATCGACCGGAGACGTGTTTCCCAAGAGGTCGTTTAGCGAGTGAACAGCAGTGTGCGCGACTTTCAGGAGTGTGCCTGGAAAGTGCCAGAATCACCAGAGCATCTGTGCAAAAGCTGCTGCCTCTGTGACCGCATTGAGGCACGTTCCCGTGTCTGCGAGTACATAGACGGCTCTTCGCGTTCACTCCGAGGGAAACGGTCCGCTATTGCTTCTGTGCGTACAGACGCGATTCCCTTGTCTCTTGCGAACACAGGGAACTCTGTGCATCCAAATCTACAGGCTAAGGACGCGTCTGCATATGTTTTGGTGAACAATCGAGTGTGCGTGTTCTGACAGCTGCCTCTATGCAGACGTCTCCACAGAGCCACTTCTGAATGCCCCGCAGCCCAGGACTGAATGGATACACTAACAAGTGCACCGGTGTGAGCAACCACATATGCAGAAGGACGTCTTTCATCTCACAGAAGCGCGAACGTCTTGGCGTTCAAGCACATGGCAGAAACAAGGTGTGAACAGATGAGCTGCTGCTATTTTCTCCGTTCGGCATGCTTCGTTGTAGCTCTCTTGCCGGTCGCCGGCTTAGCGGCTTGCTTTGCGCGACTAGGTCTGCGGAGAGAAGGAGATAGCGCCGGAAACCTTGCCTTTTGCCTTCTTCGGCGCTGGAACCTGGTTGCTGCGCCTTCTCTTTGTCCATGTGCACACACACGATTCCTCAGCGAAAACCATGCAGAAACCTTTCCACGAGCACCCAGGGATGTGCACCCAGCACCACGTGCACGCACACGCAGCTAGAGAAAAGCACCTACCTTTTCACACACTGATGCCTAAGCAAACGCGTGGCCACACACACGCACACATCCGCAAGCGCGCCTACTCCCATCTATTGAGGGAAAGACGGACGAGCAACGTCCTGACAGGCTTGAGGGGAAAAACGTCCGTTGATGGTTGGCGTACTGCACGCCCGCCTACGGGGCTGCAGGGGAATCCACATTTGGAAGGTACCTGAAGATGTGTGCCTGTTCTTGGAGCTCCGCTAGTAGGGTAGCAAAGACACTCGTAGGCAGTACTGAATGCTGCTCCGTGCTCCTTCTCCTCCGCTGGCAAATGCTTCACAGTCGCCCTAGGAAAGACGTTTAACAATCGATCTCCAAGAGGAACGAAACACATGATGCCATAAGGCGAAAGAATAGCAGGGCATCTCTTCACAAGCTTGTCCCTGATCTATAGCTGAGGGCAAACAGTTGTGTGCTTGTGGGAGAGCGTGTGTCTTTCCTGGAAGCGTATGGGAGTTTTGCTCAGACGCGTGTTTCCTCAAGTTCAAGAATCAAGATCTAGGATACCTGCAGACAGGTGCCTGTTTGTGTGGAGACAGTCTGTTTGAAACTGTGTTCCTCAGCGCCCGCTCTTTCTCCCCGTCGCTCCACACGCCTGGGAGTCCCTTTCTTTCTCTCCACAAGCACGTGTGTTGACTTCGTCGCACATGTGCATCTGCACAAGCGTTGAGCTCAGCAGAGCGTGTCTCTTGACACTTGATGTGCGTTGGCTGTGTCTGCCTGCTCCAGTGAAGAGAGAAACGGGAAATCATCTTGGTAGAGGCAACAAAGCAAAAGCGAGGCAGGATTGACATCTGCTCAACAGAGACGGATTCCCTGCGCTGACACAGTTCACAGTTACACGAGAAGCAATCTGAGCGGTCCATCGACCGGAGACGTGTTTCCCAAGAGGTCGTTTAGCGAGTGAACAGCAGTGTGCACGACTTTCAGGAGTGTGCCTGGAAAGTGCCAGAATCACCAGAGCATCTGTGCAAAAGCTGCTGCCTCTGTGACCGCATTGAGGCACGTTCCCGTGTCTGCGAGTACATAGACGGCTCTTCGCGTTCACTCCGAGGGAAACGGTCCGCTATTGCTTCTGTGCGTACAGACGCGATTCCCTTGTCTCTTGCGAACACAGGGAACTCTGTGCATCCAAATCTACAGGCTAAGGACGCGTCTGCATATGTTTTGGTGAACAATCGAGTGTGCGTGTTCAGACAGCTGCCTCTATGCAGACGTCTCCACAGAGCCACTTCTGAATGCCCCGCAGCCCAGGACTGAATGGATACACTAACAAGTGCACCGGTGTGAGCAACCACATATGCAGAAGGACGTCTTTCATCTCACAGAAGCGCGAACGTCTTGGCGTTCAAGCACATGGCAGAAACAAGGTGTGAACAGATGAGCTGCTGCTATTTTCTCCGTTCGGCATGCTTCGTTGTAGCTCTCTTGCCGGTCGCCGGCTTAGCGGCTTGCTTTGCGCGACTAGGTCTGCGGAGAGAAGGAGATAGCGCCGGAAACCTTGCCTTTTGCCTTCTTCGGCGCTGGAACCTGGTTGCTGCGCCTTCTCTTTGTCCATGTGCACACACACGATTCCTCAGCGAAAACCATGCAGAAACCTTCCCACGAGCACCCAGGGATGTGCACCCAGCACCACGTGCACGCACACGCAGCTAGAGAAAAGCACCTACCTTTTCACACACTGATGCCTAAGCAAATGCGTGGCCACACACACGCACACATCCGCAAGCGCGCCTACTCCCATCTATTGAGGGAAAGACGGACGAGCAACGTCCTGACAGGCTTGAGGGGAAAAACGTCCGTTGATGGTTGGCGTACTGCACGCCCGCCTACGGGGCTGCAGGGGAATCCACATTTGGAAGGTACCTGAAGATGTGTGCCTGTTCTTGGAGCTCCGCTAGTAGGGTAGCAAAGACACTCGTAGGCAGTACCGAATGCTGCTCCGTGCTCCTTCTCCTCCGCTGGCAAATGCTTCACAGTCGCCCTAGGAAAGACGTTTAACAATCGATCTCCAAGAGGAACGAAACACATGATGCCATAAGGCGAAAGAATAGCAGGGCATCTCTTCACAAGCTTGTCCCTGATCTATAGCTGAGGGCAAACACTTGTGTGCTTGTGGGAGAGCCTGTGTCTTTCCTGGAAGCGTTTGGGAGTTTTGCTCAGACGCGTGTTTCCTCAAGTTCAAGAATCAAGATCTAGGATACCTGCAGACAGGTGCCTGTTTGTGTGGAGACAGTCTGTTTGAAACTGTGTTCCTCAGCGCCCGCTCTTTCTCCCCGTCGCTCCACACGCCTGGGAGTCCCTTTCTTTCTCTCCACAAGCACGTGTGTTGACTTCGTCGCACATGTGCATCTGCACAAGCGTTGAGCTCAGCAGAGCGTGTCTCTTGACACTTGATGTGCGTTGGCTGTGTCTGCGTGCTCCAGTGAAGAGAGAAACGGGAAATCATCTTGGTAGAGGCAACAAAGCAAAAGCGAGGCAGGATTGACATCTGCTCAACAGAGACGGATTCCCTGCGCTGACACAGTTCACAGTTACACGAGAAGCAATCTGAGCGGTCCATCGACCGGAGACGTGTTTCCCAAGAGGTCGTTTAGCGAGTGAACAGCAGTGTGCGCGACTTTCAGGAGTGTGCCTGGAAAGTGCCAGAATCACCAGAGCATCTGTGCAAAAGCTGCTGCCTCTGTGACCGCATTGAGGCACGTTCCCGTGTCTGCGAGTACATAGACGGCTCTTCGCGTTCACTCCGAGGGAAACGGTCCGCTATTGCTTCTGTGCGTACAGACGCGATTCCCTTGTCTCTTGCGAACACAGGGAACTCTGTGCATCCAAATCTACAGGCTAAGGACGCGTCTGCATATGTTTTGGTGAACAATCGAGTGTGCGTGTTCAGACAGCTGCCTCTATGCAGACGTCTCCACAGAGCCACTTCTGAATGCCCCGCAGCCCAGGACTGAATGGATACACTAACAAGTGCACCGGTGTGAGCAACCACATATGCAGAAGGACGTCTTTCATCTCACAGAAGCGCGAACGTCTTGGCGTTCAAGCACATGGCAGAAACAAGGTGTGAACAGATGAGCTGCTGCTATTTTCTCCGTTCGGCATGCTTCGTTGTAGCTCTCTTGCCGGTCGCCGGCTTAGCGGCTTGCTTTGCGCGACTAGGTCTGCGGAGAGAAGGAGATAGCGCCGGAAACCTTGCCTTTTGCCTTCTTCGGCGCTGGAACCTGGTTGCTGCGCCTTCTCTTTGTCCATGTGCACACACACGATTCCTCAGCGAAAACCATGCAGAAACCTTCCCACGAGCACCCAGGGATGTGCACCCAGCACCACGTGCACGCACACGCAGCTAGAGAAAAGCACCTACCTTTTCACACACTGATGCCTAAGCAAATGCGTGGCCACACACACGCACACATCCGCAAGCGCGCCTACTCCCATCTATTGAGGGAAAGACGGACGAGCAACGTCCTGACAGGCTTGAGGGGAAAAACGTCCGTTGATGGTTGGCGTACTGCACGCCCGCCTACGGGGCTGCAGGGGAATCCACATTTGGAAGGTACCTGAAGATGTGTGCCTGTTCTTGGAGCTCCGCTAGTAGGGTAGCAAAGACACTCGTAGGCAGTACCGAATGCTGCTCCGTGCTCCTTCTCCTCCGCTGGCAAATGCTTCACAGTCGCCCTAGGAAAGACGTTTAACAATCGATCTCCAAGAGGAACGAAACACATGATGCCATAAGGCGAAAGAATAGCAGGGCATCTCTTCACAAGCTTGTCCCTGATCTATAGCTGAGGGCAAACACTTGTGTGCTTGTGGGAGAGCCTGTGTCTTTCCTGGAAGCGTTTGGGAGTTTTGCTCAGACGCGTGTTTCCTCAAGTTCAAGAATCAAGATCTAGGATACCTGCAGACAGGTGCCTGTTTGTGTGGAGACAGTCTGTTTGAAACTGTGTTCCTCAGCGCCCGCTCTTTCTCCCCGTCGCTCCACACGCCTGGGAGTCCCTTTCTTTCTCTCCACAAGCACGTGTGTTGACTTCGTCGCACATGTGCATCTGCACAAGCGTTGAGCTCAGCAGAGCGTGTCTCTTGACACTTGATGTGCGTTGGCTGTGTCTGCGTGCTCCAGTGAAGAGAGAAACGGGAAATCATCTTGGTAGAGGCAACAAAGCAAAAGCGAGGCAGGATTGACATCTGCTCAACAGAGACGGATTCCCTGCGCCGACACAGTTCACAGTTACACGAGAAGCAATCTGAGCGGTCCATCGACCGGAGACGTGTTTCCCAAGAGGTCGTTTAGCGAGTGAACAGCAGTGTGCGCGACTTTCAGGAGTGTGCCTGGAAAGTGCCAGAATCACCAGAGCATCTGTGCAAAAGCTGCTGCCTCTGTGACCGCATTGAGGCACGTTCCCGTGTCTGCGAGTACATAGACGGCTCTTCGCGTTCACTCCGAGGGAAACGGTCCGCTATTGCTTCTGTGCGTACAGACGCGATTCCCTTGTCTCTTGCGAACACAGGGAACTCTGTGCATCCAAATCTACAGGCTAAGGACGCGTCTGCATATGTTTTGGTGAACAATCGAGTGTGCGTGTTCTGACAGCTGCCTCTATGCAGACGTCTCCACAGAGCCACTTCTGAATGCCCCGCAGCCCAGGACTGAATGGATACACTAACAAGTGCACCGGTGTGAGCAACCACATATGCAGAAGGACGTCTTTCATCTCACAGAAGCGCGAACGTCTTGGCGTTCAAGCACATGGCAGAAACAAGGTGTGAACAGATGAGCTGCTGCTATTTTCTCCGTTCGGCATGCTTCGTTGTAGCTCTCTTGCCGGTCGCCGGCTTAGCGGCTTGCTTTGCGCGACTAGGTCTGCGGAGAGAAGGAGATAGCGCCGGAAACCTTGCCTTTTGCCTTCTTCGGCGCTGGAACCTGGTTGCTGCGCCTTCTCTTTGTCCATGTGCACACACACGATTCCTCAGCGAAAACCATGCAGAAACCTTCCCACGAGCACCCAGGGATGTGCACCCAGCACCACGTGCACGCACACGCAGCTAGAGAAAAGCACCTACCTTTTCACACACTGATGCCTAAGCAAACGCGTGGCCACACACACGCACACATCCGCAAGCGCGCCTACTCCCATCTATTGAGGGAAAGACGGACGAGCAACGTCCTGACAGGCTTGAGGGGAAAAACGTCCGTTGATGGTTGGCGTACTGCACGCCCGCCTACGGGGCTGCAGGGGAATCCACATTTGGAAGGTACCTGAAGATGTGTGCCTGTTCTTGGAGCTCCGCTAGTAGGGTAGCAAAGACACTCGTAGGCAGTACTGAATGCTGCTCCGTGCTCCTTCTCCTCCGCTGGCAAATGCTTCACAGTCGCCCTAGGAAAGACGTTTAACAATCGATCTCCAAGAGGAACGAAACACATGATGCCATAAGGCGAAAGAATAGCAGGGCATCTCTTCACAAGCTTGTCCCTGATCTATAGCTGAGGGCAAACACTTGTGTGCTTGTGGGAGAGCGTGTGTCTTTCCTGGAAGCGTATGGGAGTTTTGCTCAGACGCGTGTTTCCTCAAGTTCAAGAATCAAGATCTAGGATACCTGCAGACAGGTGCCTGTTTGTGTGGAGACAGTCTGTTTGAAACTGTGTTCCTCAGCGCCCGCTCTTTCTCCCCGTCGCTCCACACGCCTGGGAGTCCCTTTCTTTCTCTCCACAAGCACGTGTGTTGACTTCGTCGCACATGTGCATCTGCACAAGCGTTGAGCTCAGCAGAGCGTGTCTCTTGACACTTGATGTGCGTTGGCTGTGTCTGCGTGCTCCAGTGAAGAGAGAAACGGGAAATCATCTTGGTAGAGGCAACAAAGCAAAAGCGAGGCAGGATTGACATCTGCTCAACAGAGACGGATTCCCTGCGCTGACACAGTTCACAGTTACACGAGAAGCAATCTGAGCGGTCCATCGACCGGAGACGTGTTTCCCAAGAGGTCGTTTAGCGAGTGAACAGCAGTGTGCGCGACTTTCAGGAGTGTGCCTGGAAAGTGCCAGAATCACCAGAGCATCTGTGCAAAAGCTGCTGCCTCTGTGACCGCATTGAGGCACGTTCCCGTGTCTGCGAGTACATAGACGGCTCTTCGCGTTCACTCCGAGGGAAACGGTCCGCTATTGCTTCTGTGCGTACAGACGCGATTCCCTTGTCTCTTGCGAACACAGGGAACTCTGTGCATCCAAATCTACAGGCTAAGGACGCGTCTGCATATGTTTTGGTGAACAATCGAGTGTGCGTGTTCAGACAGCTGCCTCTATGCAGACGTCTCCACAGAGCCACTTCTGAATGCCCCGCAGCCCAGGACTGAATGGATACACTAACAAGTGCACCGGTGTGAGCAACCACATATGCAGAAGGACGTCTTTCATCTCACAGAAGCGCGAACGTCTTGGCGTTCAAGCACATGGCAGAAACAAGGTGTGAACAGATGAGCTGCTGCTATTTTCTCCGTTCGGCATGCTTCGTTGTAGCTCTCTTGCCGGTCGCCGGCTTAGCGGCTTGCTTTGCGCGACTAGGTCTGCGGAGAGAAGGAGATAGCGCCGGAAACCTTGCCTTTTGCCTTCTTCGGCGCTGGAACCTGGTTGCTGCGCCTTCTCTTTGTCCATGTGCACACACACGATTCCTCAGCGAAAACCATGCAGAAACCTTTCCACGAGCACCCAGGGATGTGCACCCAGCACCACGTGCACGCACACGCAGCTAGAGAAAAGCACCTACCTTTTCACACACTGATGCCTAAGCAAACGCGTGGCCACACACACGCACACATCCGCAAGCGCGCCTACTCCCATCTATTGAGGGAAAGACGGACGAGCAACGTCCTGACAGGCTTGAGGGGAAAAACGTCCGTTGATGGTTGGCGTACTGCACGCCCGCCTACGGGGCTGCAGGGGAATCCACATTTGGAAGGTACCTGAAGATGTGTGCCTGTTCTTGGAGCTCCGCTAGTAGGGTAGCAAAGACACTCGTAGGCAGTACTGAATGCTGCTCCGTGCTCCTTCTCCTCCGCTGGCAAATGCTTCACAGTCGCCCGAGGAAAGACGTTTAACAATCGATCTCCAAGAGGAACGAAACACATGATGCCATAAGGCGAAAGAATAGCAGGGCATCTCTTCACAAGCTTGTCCCTGATCTATAGCTGAGGGCAAACACTTGTGTGCTTGTGGGAGAGCGTGTGTCTTTCCTGGAAGCGTTTGGGAGTTTTGCTCAGACGCGTGTTTCCTCAAGTTCAAGAATCAAGATCTAGGATACCTGCAGACAGGTGCCTGTTTGTGTGGAGACAGTCTGTTTGAAACTGTGTTCCTCAGCGCCCGCTCTTTCTCCCCGTCGCTCCACACGCCTGGGAGTCCCTTTCTTTCTCTCCACAAGCACGTGTGTTGACTTCGTCGCACATGTGCATCTGCACAAGCGTTGAGCTCAGCAGAGCGTGTCTCTTGACACTTGATGTGCGTTGGCTGTGTCTGCGTGCTCCAGTGAAGAGAGAAACGGGAAATCATCTTGGTAGAGGCAACAAACCAAAAGCGAGGCAGGATTGACATCTGCTCAACAGAGACGGATTCCCTGCGCTGACACAGTTCACAGTTACACGAGAAGCAATCTGAGCGGTCCATCGACCGGAGACGTGTTTCCCAAGAGGTCGTTTAGCGAGTGAACAGCAGTGTGCGCGACTTTCAGGAGTGTGCCTGGAAAGTGCCAGAATCACCAGAGCATCTGTGCAAAAGCTGCTGCCTCTGTGACCGCATTGAGGCACGTTCCCGTGTCTGCGAGTACATAGACGGCTCTTCGCGTTCACTCCGAGGGAAACGGTCTGCTATTGCTTCTGTGCGTACAGACGCGATTCCCTTGTCTCTTGCGAACACAGGGAACTCTGTGCATCCAAATCTACAGGCTAAGGACGCGTCTGCATATGTTTTGGTGAACAATCGAGTGTGCGTGTTCTGACAGCTGCCTCTATGCAGACGTCTCCACAGAGCCACTTCTGAATGCCCCGCAGCCCAGGACTGAATGGATACACTAACAAGTGCACCGGTGTGAGCAACCACATATGCAGAAGGACGTCTTTCATCTCACAGAAGCGCGAACGTCTTGGCGTTCAAGCACATGGCAGAAACAAGGTGTGAACAGATGAGCTGCTGCTATTTTCTCCGTTCGGCATGCTTCGTTGTAGCTCTCTTGCCGGTCGCCGGCTTAGCGGCTTGCTTTGCGCGACTAGGTCTGCGGAGAGAAGGAGATAGCGCCGGAAACCTTGCCTTTTGCCTTCTTCGGCGCTGGAACCTGGTTGCTGCGCCTTCTCTTTGTCCATGTGCACACACACGATTCCTCAGCGAAAACCATGCAGAAACCTTCCCACGAGCACCCAGGGATGTGCACCCAGCACCACGTGCACGCACACGCAGCTAGAGAAAAGCACCTACCTTTTCACACACTGATGCCTAAGCAAACGCGTGGCCACACACACGCACACATCCGCAAGCGCGCCTACTCCCATCTATTGAGGGAAAGACGGACGAGCAACGTCCTGACAGGCTTGAGGGGAAAAACGTCCGTTGATGGTTGGCGTACTGCACGCCCGCCTACGGGGCTGCAGGGGAATCCACATTTGGAAGGTACCTGAAGATGTGTGCCTGTTCTTGGAGCTCCGCTAGTAGGGTAGCAAAGACACTCGTAGGCAGTACTGAATGCTGCTCCGTGCTCCTTCTCCTCCGCTGGCAAATGCTTCACAGTCGCCCTAGGAAAGACGTTTAACAATCGATCTCCAAGAGGAACGAAACACATGATGCCATAAGGCGAAAGAATAGCAGGGCATCTCTTCACAAGCTTGTCCCTGATCTATAGCTGAGGGCAAACACTTGTGTGCTTGTGGGAGAGCGTGTGTCTTTCCTGGAAGCGTATGGGAGTTTTGCTCAGACGCGTGTTTCCTCAAGTTCAAGAATCAAGATCTAGGATACCTGCAGACAGGTGCCTGTTTGTGTGGAGACAGTCTGTTTGAAACTGTGTTCCTCAGCGCCCGCTCTTTCTCCCCGTCGCTCCACACGCCTGGGAGTCCCTTTCTTTCTCTCCACAAGCACGTGTGTTGACTTCGTCGCACATGTGCATCTGCACAAGCGTTGAGCTCAGCAGAGCGTGTCTCTTGACACTTGATGTGCGTTGGCTGTGTCTGCCTGCTCCAGTGAAGAGAGAAACGGGAAATCATCTTGGTAGAGGCAACAAAGCAAAAGCGAGGCAGGATTGACATCTGCTCAACAGAGACGGATTCCCTGCGCTGACACAGTTCACAGTTACACGAGAAGCAATCTGAGCGGTCCATCGACCGGAGACGTGTTTCCCAAGAGGTCGTTTAGCGAGTGAACAGCAGTGTGCGCGACTTTCAGGAGTGTGCCTGGAAAGTGCCAGAATCACCAGAGCATCTGTGCAAAAGCTGCTGCCTCTGTGACCGCATTGAGGCACGTTCCCGTGTCTGCGAGTACATAGACGGCTCTTCGCGTTCACTCCGAGGGAAACGGTCCGCTATTGCTTCTGTGCGTACAGACGCGATTCCCTTGTCTCTTGCGAACACAGGGAACTCTGTGCATCCAAATCTACAGGCTAAGGACGCGTCTGCATATGTTTTGGTGAACAATCGAGTGTGCGTGTTCAGACAGCTGCCTCTATGCAGACGTCTCCACAGAGCCACTTCTGAATGCCCCGCAGCCCAGGACTGAATGGATACACTAACAAGTGCACCGGTGTGAGCAACCACATATGCAGAAGGACGTCTTTCATCTCACAGAAGCGCGAACGTCTTGGCGTTCAAGCACATGGCAGAAACAAGGTGTGAACAGATGAGCTGCTGCTATTTTCTCCGTTCGGCATGCTTCGTTGTAGCTCTCTTGCCGGTCGCCGGCTTAGCGGCTTGCTTTGCGCGACTAGGTCTGCGGAGAGAAGGAGATAGCGCCGGAAACCTTGCCTTTTGCCTTCTTCGGCGCTGGAACCTGGTTGCTGCGCCTTCTCTTTGTCCATGTGCACACACACGATTCCTCAGCGAAAACCATGCAGAAACCTTCCCACGAGCACCCAGGGATGTGCACCCAGCACCACGTGCACGCACACGCAGCTAGAGAAAAGCACCTACCTTTTCACACACTGATGCCTAAGCAAATGCGTGGCCACACACACGCACACATCCGCAAGCGCGCCTACTCCCATCTATTGAGGGAAAGACGGACGAGCAACGTCCTGACAGGCTTGAGGGGAAAAACGTCCGTTGATGGTTGGCGTACTGCACGCCCGCCTACGGGGCTGCAGGGGAATCCACATTTGGAAGGTACCTGAAGATGTGTGCCTGTTCTTGGAGCTCCGCTAGTAGGGTAGCAAAGACACTCGTAGGCAGTACCGAATGCTGCTCCGTGCTCCTTCTCCTCCGCTGGCAAATGCTTCACAGTCGCCCTAGGAAAGACGTTTAACAATCGATCTCCAAGAGGAACGAAACACATGATGCCATAAGGCGAAAGAATAGCAGGGCATCTCTTCACAAGCTTGTCCCTGATCTATAGCTGAGGGCAAACAGTTGTGTGCTTGTGGGAGAGCGTGTGTCTTTCCTGGAAGCGTATGGGAGTTTTGCTCAGACGCGTGTTTCCTCAAGTTCAAGAATCAAGATCTAGGATACCTGCAGACAGGTGCCTGTTTGTGTGGAGACAGTCTGTTTGAAACTGTGTTCCTCAGCGCCCGCTCTTTCTCCCCGTCGCTCCACACGCCTGGGAGTCCCTTTCTTTCTCTCCACAAGCACGTGTGTTGACTTCGTCGCACATGTGCATCTGCACAAGCGTTGAGCTCAGCAGAGCGTGTCTCTTGACACTTGATGTGCGTTGGCTGTGTCTGCGTGCTCCAGTGAAGAGAGAAACGGGAAATCATCTTGGTAGAGGCAACAAAGCAAAAGCGAGGCAGGATTGACATCTGCTCAACAGAGACGGATTCCCTGCGCTGACACAGTTCACAGTTACACGAGAAGCAATCTGAGCGGTCCATCGACCGGAGACGTGTTTCCCAAGAGGTCGTTTAGCGAGTGAACAGCAGTGTGCGCGACTTTCAGGAGTGTGCCTGGAAAGTGCCAGAATCACCAGAGCATCTGTGCAAAAGCTGCTGCCTCTGTGACCGCATTGAGGCACGTTCCCGTGTCTGCGAGTACATAGACGGCTCTTCGCGTTCACTCCGAGGGAAACGGTCCGCTATTGCTTCTGTGCGTACAGACGCGATTCCCTTGTCTCTTGCGAACACAGGGAACTCTGTGCATCCAAATCTACAGGCTAAGGACGCGTCTGCATATGTTTTGGTGAACAATCGAGTGTGCGTGTTCAGACAGCTGCCTCTATGCAGACGTCTCCACAGAGCCACTTCTGAATGCCCCGCAGCCCAGGACTGAATGGATACACTAACAAGTGCACCGGTGTGAGCAACCACATATGCAGAAGGACGTCTTTCATCTCACAGAAGCGCGAACGTCTTGGCGTTCAAGCACATGGCAGAAACAAGGTGTGAACAGATGAGCTGCTGCTATTTTCTCCGTTCGGCATGCTTCGTTGTAGCTCTCTTGCCGGTCGCCGGCTTAGCGGCTTGCTTTGCGCGACTAGGTCTGCGGAGAGAAGGAGATAGCGCCGGAAACCTTGCCTTTTGCCTTCTTCGGCGCTGGAACCTGGTTGCTGCGCCTTCTCTTTGTCCATGTGCACACACACGATTCCTCAGCGAAAACCATGCAGAAACCTTTCCACGAGCACCCAGGGATGTGCACCCAGCACCACGTGCACGCACACGCAGCTAGAGAAAAGCACCTACCTTTTCACACACTGATGCCTAAGCAAACGCGTGGCCACACACACGCACACATCCGCAAGCGCGCCTACTCCCATCTATTGAGGGAAAGACGGACGAGCAACGTCCTGACAGGCTTGAGGGGAAAAACGTCCGTTGATGGTTGGCGTACTGCACGCCCGCCTACGGGGCTGCAGGGGAATCCACATTTGGAAGGTACCTGAAGATGTGTGCCTGTTCTTGGAGCTCCGCTAGTAGGGTAGCAAAGACACTCGTAGGCAGTACTGAATGCTGCTCCGTGCTCCTTCTCCTCCGCTGGCAAATGCTTCACAGTCGCCCGAGGAAAGACGTTTAACAATCGATCTCCAAGAGGAACGAAACACATGATGCCATAAGGCGAAAGAATAGCAGGGCATCTCTTCACAAGCTTGTCCCTGATCTATAGCTGAGGGCAAACACTTGTGTGCTTGTGGGAGAGCGTGTGTCTTTCCTGGAAGCGTTTGGGAGTTTTGCTCAGACGCGTGTTTCCTCAAGTTCAAGAATCAAGATCTAGGATACCTGCAGACAGGTGCCTGTTTGTGTGGAGACAGTCTGTTTGAAACTGTGTTCCTCAGCGCCCGCTCTTTCTCCCCGTCGCTCCACACGCCTGGGAGTCCCTTTCTTTCTCTCCACAAGCACGTGTGTTGACTTCGTCGCACATGTGCATCTGCACAAGCGTTGAGCTCAGCAGAGCGTGTCTCTTGACACTTGATGTGCGTTGGCTGTGTCTGCGTGCTCCAGTGAAGAGAGAAACGGGAAATCATCTTGGTAGAGGCAACAAAGCAAAAGCGAGGCAGGATTGACATCTGCTCAACAGAGACGGATTCCCTGCGCTGACACAGTTCACAGTTACACGAGAAGCAATCTGAGCGGTCCATCGACCGGAGACGTGTTTCCCAAGAGGTCGTTTAGCGAGTGAACAGCAGTGTGCGCGACTTTCAGGAGTGTGCCTGGAAAGTGCCAGAATCACCAGAGCATCTGTGCAAAAGCTGCTGCCTCTGTGACCGCATTGAGGCACGTTCCCGTGTCTGCGAGTACATAGACGGCTCTTCGCGTTCACTCCGAGGGAAACGGTCCGCTATTGCTTCTGTGCGTACAGACGCGATTCCCTTGTCTCTTGCGAACACAGGGAACTCTGTGCATCCAAATCTACAGGCTAAGGACGCGTCTGCATATGTTTTGGTGAACAATCGAGTGTGCGTGTTCTGACAGCTGCCTCTATGCAGACGTCTCCACAGAGCCACTTCTGAATGCCCCGCAGCCCAGGACTGAATGGATACACTAACAAGTGCACCGGTGTGAGCAACCACATATGCAGAAGGACGTCTTTCATCTCACAGAAGCGCGAACATCTTGGCGTTCAAGCACATGGCAGAAACAAGGTGTGAACAGATGAGCTGCTGCTATTTTCTCCGTTCGGCATGCTTCGTTGTAGCTCTCTTGCCGGTCGCCGGCTTAGCGGCTTGCTTTGCGCGACTAGGTCTGCGGAGAGAAGGAGATAGCGCCGGAAACCTTGCCTTTTGCCTTCTTCGGCGCTGGAACCTGGTTGCTGCGCCTTCTCTTTGTCCATGTGCACACACACGATTCCTCAGCGAAAACCATGCAGAAACCTTTCCACGAGCACCCAGGGATGTGCACCCAGCACCACGTGCACGCACACGCAGCTAGAGAAAAGCACCTACCTTTTCACACACTGATGCCTAAGCAAACGCGTGGCCACACACACGCACACATCCGCAAGCGCGCCTACTCCCATCTATTGAGGGAAAGACGGACGAGCAACGTCCTGACAGGCTTGAGGGGAAAAACGTCCGTTGATGGTTGGCGTACTGCACGCCCGCCTACGGGGCTGCAGGGGAATCCACATTTGGAAGGTACCTGAAGATGTGTGCCTGTTCTTGGAGCTCCGCTAGTAGGGTAGCAAAGACACTCGTAGGCAGTACTGAATGCTGCTCCGTGCTCCTTCTCCTCCGCTGGCAAATGCTTCACAGTCGCCCGAGGAAAGACGTTTAACAATCGATCTCCAAGAGGAACGAAACACATGATGCCATAAGGCGAAAGAATAGCAGGGCATCTCTTCACAAGCTTGTCCCTGATCTATAGCTGAGGGCAAACACTTGTGTGCTTGTGGGAGAGCGTGTGTCTTTCCTGGAAGCGTTTGGGAGTTTTGCTCAGACGCGTGTTTCCTCAAGTTCAAGAATCAAGATCTAGGATACCTGCAGACAGGTGCCTGTTTGTGTGGAGACAGTCTGTTTGAAACTGTGTTCCTCAGCGCCCGCTCTTTCTCCCCGTCGCTCCACACGCCTGGGAGTCCCTTTCTTTCTCTCCACAAGCACGTGTGTTGACTTCGTCGCACATGTGCATCTGCACAAGCGTTGAGCTCAGCAGAGCGTGTCTCTTGACACTTGATGTGCGTTGGCTGTGTCTGCGTGCTCCAGTGAAGAGAGAAACGGGAAATCATCTTGGTAGAGGCAACAAAGCAAAAGCGAGGCAGGATTGACATCTGCTCAACAGAGACGGATTCCCTGCGCTGACACAGTTCACAGTTACACGAGAAGCAATCTGAGCGGTCCATCGACCGGAGACGTGTTTCCCAAGAGGTCGTTTAGCGAGTGAACAGCAGTGTGCGCGTCTTTCAGGAGTGTGCCTGGAAAGTGCCAGAATCACCAGAGCATCTGTGCAAAAGCTGCTGCCTCTGTGACCGCATTGAGGCACGTTCCCGTGTCTGCGAGTACATAGACGGCTCTTCGCGTTCACTCCGAGGGAAACGGTCCGCTATTGCTTCTGTGCGTACAGACGCGATTCCCTTGTCTCTTGCGAACACAGGGAACTCTGTGCATCCAAATCTACAGGCTAAGGACGCGTCTGCATATGTTTTGGTGAACAATCGAGTGTGCGTGTTCTGACAGCTGCCTCTATGCAGACGTCTCCACAGAGCCACTTCTGAATGCCCCGCAGCCCAGGACTGAATGGATACACTAACAAGTGCACCGGTGTGAGCAACCACATATGCAGAAGGACGTCTTTCATCTCACAGAAGCGCGAACGTCTTGGCGTTCAAGCACATGGCAGAAACAAGGTGTGAACAGATGAGCTGCTGCTATTTTCTCCGTTCGGCATGCTTCGTTGTAGCTCTCTTGCCGGTCGCCGGCTTAGCGGCTTGCTTTGCGCGACTAGGTCTGCGGAGAGAAGGAGATAGCGCCGGAAACCTTGCCTTTTGCCTTCTTCGGCGCTGGAACCTGGTTGCTGCGCCTTCTCTTTGTCCATGTGCACACACACGATTCCTCAGCGAAAACCATGCAGAAACCTTCCCACGAGCACCCAGGGATGTGCACCCAGCACCACGTGCACGCACACGCAGCTAGAGAAAAGCACCTACCTTTTCACACACTGATGCCTAAGCAAACGCGTGGCCACACACACGCACACATCCGCAAGCGCGCCTACTCCCATCTATTGAGGGAAAGACGGACGAGCAACGTCCTGACAGGCTTGAGGGGAAAAACGTCCGTTGATGGTTGGCGTACTGCACGCCCGCCTACGGGGCTGCAGGGGAATCCACATTTGGAAGGTACCTGAAGATGTGTGCCTGTTCTTGGAGCTCCGCTAGTAGGGTAGCAAAGACACTCGTAGGCAGTACCGAATGCTGCTCCGTGCTCCTTCTCCTCCGCTGGCAAATGCTTCACAGTCGCCCTAGGAAAGACGTTTAACAATCGATCTCCAAGAGGAACGAAACACATGATGCCATAAGGCGAAAGAATAGCAGGGTATCTCTTCACAAGCTTGTCCCTGATCTATAGCTGAGGGCAAACACTTGTGTGCTTGTGGGAGAGCGTGTGTCTTTCCTGGAAGCGTTTGGGAGTTTTGCTCAGACGCGTGTTTCCTCAAGTTCAAGAATCAAGATCTAGGATACCTGCAGACAGGTGCCTGTTTGTGTGGAGACAGTCTGTTTGAAACTGTGTTCCTCAGCGCCCGCTCTTTCTCCCCGTCGCTCCACACGCCTGGGAGTCCCTTTCTTTCTCTCCACAAGCACGTGTGTTGACTTCGTCGCACATGTGCATCTGCACAAGCGTTGAGCTCAGCAGAGCGTGTCTCTTGACACTTGATGTGCGTTGGCTGTGTCTGCGTGCTCCAGTGAAGAGAGAAACGGGAAATCATCTTGGTAGAGGCAACAAAGCAAAAGCGAGGCAGGATTGACATCTGCTCAACAGAGACGGATTCCCTGCGCTGACACAGTTCACAGTTACACGAGAAGCAATCTGAGCGGTCCATCGACCGGAGACGTGTTTCCCAAGAGGTCGTTTAGCGAGTGAACAGCAGTGTGCGCGACTTTCAGGAGTGTGCCTGGAAAGTGCCAGAATCACCAGAGCATCTGTGCAAAAGCTGCTGCCTCTGTGACCGCATTGAGGCACGTTCCCGTGTCTGCGAGTACATAGACGGCTCTTCGCGTTCACTCCGAGGGAAACGGTCCGCTATTGCTTCTGTGCGTACAGACGCGATTCCCTTGTCTCTTGCGAACACAGGGAACTCTGTGCATCCAAATCTACAGGCTAAGGACGCGTCTGCATATGTTTTGGTGAACAATCGAGTGTGCGTGTTCTGACAGCTGCCTCTATGCAGACGTCTCCACAGAGCCACTTCTGAATGCCCCGCAGCCCAGGACTGAATGGATACACTAACAAGTGCACCGGTGTGAGCAACCACATATGCAGAAGGACGTCTTTCATCTCACAGAAGCGCGAACGTCTTGGCGTTCAAGCACATGGCAGAAACAAGGTGTGAACAGATGAGCTGCTGCTATTTTCTCCGTTCGGCATGCTTCGTTGTAGCTCTCTTGCCGGTCGCCGGCTTAGCGGCTTGCTTTGCGCGACTAGGTCTGCGGAGAGAAGGAGATAGCGCCGGAAACCTTGCCTTTTGCCTTCTTCGGCGCTGGAACCTGGTTGCTGCGCCTTCTCTTTGTCCATGTGCACACACACGATTCCTCAGCGAAAACCATGCAGAAACCTTCCCACGAGCACCCAGGGATGTGCACCCAGCACCACGTGCACGCACACGCAGCTAGAGAAAAGCACCTACCTTTTCACACACTGATGCCTAAGCAAACGCGTGGCCACACACACGCACACATCCGCAAGCGCGCCTACTCCCATCTATTGAGGGAAAGACGGACGAGCAACGTCCTGACAGGCTTGAGGGGAAAAACGTCCGTTGATGGTTGGCGTACTGCACGCCCGCCTACGGGGCTGCAGGGGAATCCACATTTGGAAGGTACCTGAAGATGTGTGCCTGTTCTTGGAGCTCCGCTAGTAGGGTAGCAAAGACACTCGTAGGCAGTACTGAATGCTGCTCCGTGCTCCTTCTCCTCCGCTGGCAAATGCTTCACAGTCGCCCTAGGAAAGACGTTTAACAATCGATCTCCAAGAGGAACGAAACACATGATGCCATAAGGCGAAAGAATAGCAGGGCATCTCTTCACAAGCTTGTCCCTGATCTATAGCTGAGGGCAAACAGTTGTGTGCTTGTGGGAGAGCGTGTGTCTTTCCTGGAAGCGTATGGGAGTTTTGCTCAGACGCGTGTTTCCTCAAGTTCAAGAATCAAGATCTAGGATACCTGCAGACAGGTGCCTGTTTGTGTGGAGACAGTCTGTTTGAAACTGTGTTCCTGAGCGCCCGCTCTTTCTCCCCGTCGCTCCACACGCCTGGGAGTCCCTTTCTTTCTCTCCACAAGCACGTGTGTTGACTTCGTCGCACATGTGCATCTGCACAAGCGTTGAGCTCAGCAGAGCGTGTCTCTTGACACTTGATGTGCGTTGGCTGTGTCTGCGTGCTCCAGTGAAGAGAGAAACGGGAAATCATCTTGGTAGAGGCAACAAAGCAAAAGCGAGGCAGGATTGACATCTGCTCAACAGAGACGGATTCCCTGCGCTGACACAGTTCACAGTTACACGAGAAGCAATCTGAGCGGTCCATCGACCGGAGACGTGTTTCCCAAGAGGTCGTTTAGCGAGTGAACAGCAGTGTGCGCGACTTTCAGGAGTGTGCCTGGAAAGTGCCAGAATCACCAGAGCATCTGTGCAAAAGCTGCTGCCTCTGTGACCGCATTGAGGCACGTTCCCGTGTCTGCGAGTACATAGACGGCTCTTCGCGTTCACTCCGAGGGAAACGGTCCGCTATTGCTTCTGTGCGTACAGACGCGATTCCCTTGTCTCTTGCGAACACAGGGAACTCTGTGCATCCAAATCTACAGGCTAAGGACGCGTCTGCATATGTTTTGGTGAACAATCGAGTGTGCGTGTTCAGACAGCTGCCTCTATGCAGACGTCTCCACAGAGCCACTTCTGAATGCCCCGCAGCCCAGGACTGAATGGATACACTAACAAGTGCACCGGTGTGAGCAACCACATATGCAGAAGGACGTCTTTCATCTCACAGAAGCGCGAACGTCTTGGCGTTCAAGCACATGGCAGAAACAAGGTGTGAACAGATGAGCTGCTGCTATTTTCTCCGTTCGGCATGCTTCGTTGTAGCTCTCTTGCCGGTCGCCGGCTTAGCGGCTTGCTTTGCGCGACTAGGTCTGCGGAGAGAAGGAGATAGCGCCGGAAACCTTGCCTTTTGCCTTCTTCGGCGCTGGAACCTGGTTGCTGCGCCTTCTCTTTGTCCATGTGCACACACACGATTCCTCAGCGAAAACCATGCAGAAACCTTCCCACGAGCACCCAGGGATGTGCACCCAGCACCACGTGCACGCACACGCAGCTAGAGAAAAGCACCTACCTTTTCACACACTGATGCCTAAGCAAATGCGTGGCCACACACACGCACACATCCGCAAGCGCGCCTACTCCCATCTATTGAGGGAAAGACGGACGAGCAACGTCCTGACAGGCTTGAGGGGAAAAACGTCCGTTGATGGTTGGCGTACTGCACGCCCGCCTACGGGGCTGCAGGGGAATCCACATTTGGAAGGTACCTGAAGATGTGTGCCTGTTCTTGGAGCTCCGCTAGTAGGGTAGCAAAGACACTCGTAGGCAGTACCGAATGCTGCTCCGTGCTCCTTCTCCTCCGCTGGCAAATGCTTCACAGTCGCCCTAGGAAAGACGTTTAACAATCGATCTCCAAGAGGAACGAAACACATGATGCCATAAGGCGAAAGAATAGCAGGGCATCTCTTCACAAGCTTGTCCCTGATCTATAGCTGAGGGCAAACACTTGTGTGCTTGTGGGAGAGCCTGTGTCTTTCCTGGAAGCGTTTGGGAGTTTTGCTCAGACGCGTGTTTCCTCAAGTTCAAGAATCAAGATCTAGGATACCTGCAGACAGGTGCCTGTTTGTGTGGAGACAGTCTGTTTGAAACTGTGTTCCTCAGCGCCCGCTCTTTCTCCCCGTCGCTCCACACGCCTGGGAGTCCCTTTCTTTCTCTCCACAAGCACGTGTGTTGACTTCGTCGCACATGTGCATCTGCACAAGCGTTGAGCTCAGCAGAGCGTGTCTCTTGACACTTGATGTGCGTTGGCTGTGTCTGCGTGCTCCAGTGAAGAGAGAAACGGGAAATCATCTTGGTAGAGGCAACAAAGCAAAAGCGAGGCAGGATTGACATCTGCTCAACAGAGACGGATTCCCTGCGCTGACACAGTTCACAGTTACACGAGAAGCAATCTGAGCGGTCCATCGACCGGAGACGTGTTTCCCAAGAGGTCGTTTAGCGAGTGAACAGCAGTGTGCGCGACTTTCAGGAGTGTGCCTGGAAAGTGCCAGAATCACCAGAGCATCTGTGCAAAAGCTGCTGCCTCTGTGACCGCATTGAGGCACGTTCCCGTGTCTGCGAGTACATAGACGGCTCTTCGCGTTCACTCCGAGGGAAACGGTCCGCTATTGCTTCTGTGCGTACAGACGCGATTCCCTTGTCTCTTGCGAACACAGGGAACTCTGTGCATCCAAATCTACAGGCTAAGGACGCGTCTGCATATGTTTTGGTGAACAATCGAGTGTGCGTGTTCAGACAGCTGCCTCTATGCAGACGTCTCCACAGAGCCACTTCTGAATGCCCCGCAGCCCAGGACTGAATGGATACACTAACAAGTGCACCGGTGTGAGCAACCACATATGCAGAAGGACGTCTTTCATCTCACAGAAGCGCGAACGTCTTGGCGTTCAAGCACATGGCAGAAACAAGGTGTGAACAGATGAGCTGCTGCTATTTTCTCCGTTCGGCATGCTTCGTTGTAGCTCTCTTGCCGGTCGCCGGCTTAGCGGCTTGCTTTGCGCGACTAGGTCTGCGGAGAGAAGGAGATAGCGCCGGAAACCTTGCCTTTTGCCTTCTTCGGCGCTGGAACCTGGTTGCTGCGCCTTCTCTTTGTCCATGTGCACACACACGATTCCTCAGCGAAAACCATGCAGAAACCTTCCCACGAGCACCCAGGGATGTGCACCCAGCACCACGTGCACGCACACGCAGCTAGAGAAAAGCACCTACCTTTTCACACACTGATGCCTAAGCAAATGCGTGGCCACACACACGCACACATCCGCAAGCGCGCCTACTCCCATCTATTGAGGGAAAGACGGACGAGCAACGTCCTGACAGGCTTGAGGGGAAAAACGTCCGTTGATGGTTGGCGTACTGCACGCCCGCCTACGGGGCTGCAGGGGAATCCACATTTGGAAGGTACCTGAAGATGTGTGCCTGTTCTTGGAGCTCCGCTAGTAGGGTAGCAAAGACACTCGTAGGCAGTACCGAATGCTGCTCCGTGCTCCTTCTCCTCCGCTGGCAAATGCTTCACAGTCGCCCTAGGAAAGACGTTTAACAATCGATCTCCAAGAGGAACGAAACACATGATGCCATAAGGCGAAAGAATAGCAGGGCATCTCTTCACAAGCTTGTCCCTGATCTATAGCTGAGGGCAAACACTTGTGTGCTTGTGGGAGAGCCTGTGTCTTTCCTGGAAGCGTTTGGGAGTTTTGCTCAGACGCGTGTTTCCTCAAGTTCAAGAATCAAGATCTAGGATACCTGCAGACAGGTGCCTGTTTGTGTGGAGACAGTCTGTTTGAAACTGTGTTCCTCAGCGCCCGCTCTTTCTCCCCGTCGCTCCACACGCCTGGGAGTCCCTTTCTTTCTCTCCACAAGCACGTGTGTTGACTTCGTCGCACATGTGCATCTGCACAAGCGTTGAGCTCAGCAGAGCGTGTCTCTTGACACTTGATGTGCGTTGGCTGTGTCTGCGTGCTCCAGTGAAGAGAGAAACGGGAAATCATCTTGGTAGAGGCAACAAAGCAAAAGCGAGGCAGGATTGACATCTGCTCAACAGAGACGGATTCCCTGCGCTGACACAGTTCACAGTTACACGAGAAGCAATCTGAGCGGTCCATCGACCGGAGACGTGTTTCCCAAGAGGTCGTTTAGCGAGTGAACAGCAGTGTGCGCGACTTTCAGGAGTGTGCCTGGAAAGTGCCAGAATCACCAGAGCATCTGTGCAAAAGCTGCTGCCTCTGTGACCGCATTGAGGCACGTTCCCGTGTCTGCGAGTACATAGACGGCTCTTGGCGTTCACTCCGAGGGAAACGGTCCGCTATTGCTTCTGTGCGTACAGACGCGATTCCCTTGTCTCTTGCGAACACAGGGAACTCTGTGCATCCAAATCTACAGGCTAAGGACGCGTCTGCATATGTTTTGGTGAACAATCGAGTGTGCGTGTTCTGACAGCTGCCTCTATGCAGACGTCTCCACAGAGCCACTTCTGAATGCCCCGCAGCCCAGGACTGAATGGATACACTAACAAGTGCACCGGTGTGAGCAACCACATATGCAGAAGGACGTCTTTCATCTCACAGAAGCGCGAACGTCTTGGCGTTCAAGCACATGGCAGAAACAAGGTGTGAACAGATGAGCTGCTGCTATTTTCTCCGTTCGGCATGCTTCGTTGTAGCTCTCTTGCCGGTCGCCGGCTTAGCGGCTTGCTTTGCGCGACTAGGTCTGCGGAGAGAAGGAGATAGCGCCGGAAACCTTGCCTTTTGCCTTCTTCGGCGCTGGAACCTGGTTGCTGCGCCTTCTCTTTGTCCATGTGCACACACACGATTCCTCAGCGAAAACCATGCAGAAACCTTTCCACGAGCACCCAGGGATGTGCACCCAGCACCACGTGCACGCACACGCAGCTAGAGAAAAGCACCTACCTTTTCACACACTGATGCCTAAGCAAACGCGTGGCCACACACACGCACACATCCGCAAGCGCGCCTACTCCCATCTATTGAGGGAAAGACGGACGAGCAACGTCCTGACAGGCTTGAGGGGAAAAACGTCCGTTGATGGTTGGCGTACTGCACGCCCGCCTACGGGGCTGCAGGGGAATCCACATTTGGAAGGTACCTGAAGATGTGTGCCTGTTCTTGGAGCTCCGCTAGTAGGGTAGCAAAGACACTCGTAGGCAGTACTGAATGCTGCTCCGTGCTCCTTCTCCTCCGCTGGCAAATGCTTCACAGTCGCCCGAGGAAAGACGTTTAACAATCGATCTCCAAGAGGAACGAAACACATGATGCCATAAGGCGAAAGAATAGCAGGGCATCTCTTCACAAGCTTGTCCCTGATCTATAGCTGAGGGCAAACACTTGTGTGCTTGTGGGAGAGCGTGTGTCTTTCCTGGAAGCGTATGGGAGTTTTGCTCAGACGCGTGTTTCCTCAAGTTCAAGAATCAAGATCTAGGATACCTGCAGACAGGTGCCTGTTTGTGTGGAGACAGTCTGTTTGAAACTGTGTTCCTCAGCGCCCGCTCTTTCTCCCCGTCGCTCCACACGCCTGGGAGTCCCTTTCTTTCTCTCCACAAGCACGTGTGTTGACTTCGTCGCACATGTGCATCTGCACAAGCGTTGAGCTCAGCAGAGCGTGTCTCTTGACACTTGATGTGCGTTGGCTGTGTCTGCCTGCTCCAGTGAAGAGAGAAACGGGAAATCATCTTGGTAGAGGCAACAAAGCAAAAGCGAGGCAGGATTGACATCTGCTCAACAGAGACGGATTCCCTGCGCTGACACAGTTCACAGTTACACGAGAAGCAATCTGAGCGGTCCATCGACCGGAGACGTGTTTCCCAAGAGGTCGTTTAGCGAGTGAACAGCAGTGTGCGCGACTTTCAGGAGTGTGCCTGGAAAGTGCCAGAATCACCAGAGCATCTGTGCAAAAGCTGCTGCCTCTGTGACCGCATTGAGGCACGTTCCCGTGTCTGCGAGTACATAGACGGCTCTTCGCGTTCACTCCGAGGGAAACGGTCCGCTATTGCTTCTGTGCGTACAGACGCGATTCCCTTGTCTCTTGCGAACACAGGGAACTCTGTGCATCCAAATCTACAGGCTAAGGACGCGTCTGCATATGTTTTGGTGAACAATCGAGTGTGCGTGTTCTGACAGCTGCCTCTATGCAGACGTCTCCACAGAGCCACTTCTGAATGCCCCGCAGCCCAGGACTGAATGGATACACTAACAAGTGCACCGGTGTGAGCAACCACATATGCAGAAGGACGTCTTTCATCTCACAGAAGCGCGAACGTCTTGGCGTTCAAGCACATGGCAGAAACAAGGTGTGAACAGATGAGCTGCTGCTATTTTCTCCGTTCGGCATGCTTCGTTGTAGCTCTCTTGCCGGTCGCCGGCTTAGCGGCTTGCTTTGCGCGACTAGGTCTGCGGAGAGAAGGAGATAGCGCCGGAAACCTTGCCTTTTGCCTTCTTCGGCGCTGGAACCTGGTTGCTGCGCCTTCTCTTTGTCCATGTGCACACACACGATTCCTCAGCGAAAACCATGCAGAAACCTTCCCACGAGCACCCAGGGATGTGCACCCAGCACCACGTGCACGCACACGCAGCTAGAGAAAAGCACCTACCTTTTCACACACTGATGCCTAAGCAAATGCGTGGCCACACACACGCACACATCCGCAAGCGCGCCTACTCCCATCTATTGAGGGAAAGACGGACGAGCAACGTCCTGACAGGCTTGAGGGGAAAAACGTCCGTTGATGGTTGGCGTACTGCACGCCCGCCTACGGGGCTGCAGGGGAATCCACATTTGGAAGGTACCTGAAGATGTGTGCCTGTTCTTGGAGCTCCGCTAGTAGGGTAGCAAAGACACTCGTAGGCAGTACCGAATGCTGCTCCGTGCTCCTTCTCCTCCGCTGGCAAATGCTTCACAGTCGCCCTAGGAAAGACGTTTAACAATCGATCTCCAAGAGGAACGAAACACATGATGCCATAAGGCGAAAGAATAGCAGGGCATCTCTTCACAAGCTTGTCCCTGATCTATAGCTGAGGGCAAACAGTTGTGTGCTTGTGGGAGAGCGTGTGTCTTTCCTGGAAGCGTATGGGAGTTTTGCTCAGACGCGTGTTTCTTCAAGTTCAAGAATCAAGATCTAGGATACCTGCAGACAGGTGCCTGTTTGTGTGGAGACAGTCTGTTTGAAACTGTGTTCCTCAGCGCCCGCTCTTTCTCCCCGTCGCTCCACACGCCTGGGAGTCCCTTTCTTTCTCTCCACAAGCACGTGTGTTGACTTCGTCGCACATGTGCATCTGCACAAGCGTTGAGCTCAGCAGAGCGTGTCTCTTGACACTTGATGTGCGTTGGCTGTGTCTGCCTGCTCCAGTGAAGAGAGAAACGGGAAATCATCTTGGTAGAGGCAACAAAGCAAAAGCGAGGCAGGATTGACATCTGCTCAACAGAGACGGATTCCCTGCGCTGACACAGTTCACAGTTACACGAGAAGCAATCTGAGCGGTCCATCGACCGGAGACGTGTTTCCCAAGAGGTCGTTTAGCGAGTGAACAGCAGTGTGCGCGACTTTCAGGAGTGTGCCTGGAAAGTGCCAGAATCACCAGAGCATCTGTGCAAAAGCTGCTGCCTCTGTGACCGCATTGAGGCACGTTCCCGTGTCTGCGAGTACATAGACGGCTCTTCGCGTTCACTCCGAGGGAAACGGTCCGCTATTGCTTCTGTGCGTACAGACGCGATTCCCTTGTCTCTTGCGAACACAGGGAACTCTGTGCATCCAAATCTACAGGCTAAGGACGCGTCTGCATATGTTTTGGTGAACAATCGAGTGTGCGTGTTCAGACAGCTGCCTCTATGCAGACGTCTCCACAGAGCCACTTCTGAATGCCCCGCAGCCCAGGACTGAATGGATACACTAACAAGTGCACCGGTGTGAGCAACCACATATGCAGAAGGACGTCTTTCATCTCACAGAAGCGCGAACGTCTTGGCGTTCAAGCACATGGCAGAAACAAGGTGTGAACAGATGAGCTGCTGCTATTTTCTCCGTTCGGCATGCTTCGTTGTAGCTCTCTTGCCGGTCGCCGGCTTAGCGGCTTGCTTTGCGCGACTAGGTCTGCGGAGAGAAGGAGATAGCGCCGGAAACCTTGCCTTTTGCCTTCTTCGGCGCTGGAACCTGGTTGCTGCGCCTTCTCTTTGTCCATGTGCACACACACGATTCCTCAGCGAAAACCATGCAGAAACCTTCCCACGAGCACCCAGGGATGTGCACCCAGCACCACGTGCACGCACACGCAGCTAGAGAAAAGCACCTACCTTTTCACACACTGATGCCTAAGCAAATGCGTGGCCACACACACGCACACATCCGCAAGCGCGCCTACTCCCATCTATTGAGGGAAAGACGGACGAGCAACGTCCTGACAGGCTTGAGGGGAAAAACGTCCGTTGATGGTTGGCGTACTGCACGCCCGCCTACGGGGCTGCAGGGGAATCCACATTTGGAAGGTACCTGAAGATGTGTGCCTGTTCTTGGAGCTCCGCTAGTAGGGTAGCAAAGACACTCGTAGGCAGTACCGAATGCTGCTCCGTGCTCCTTCTCCTCCGCTGGCAAATGCTTCACAGTCGCCCTAGGAAAGACGTTTAACAATCGATCTCCAAGAGGAACGAAACACATGATGCCATAAGGCGAAAGAATAGCAGGGCATCTCTTCACAAGCTTGTCCCTGATCTATAGCTGAGGGCAAACAGTTGTGTGCTTGTGGGAGAGCGTGTGTCTTTCCTGGAAGCGTATGGGAGTTTTGCTCAGACGCGTGTTTCCTCAAGTTCAAGAATCAAGATCTAGGATACCTGCAGACAGGTGCCTGTTTGTGTGGAGACAGTCTGTTTGAAACTGTGTTCCTCAGCGCCCGCTCTTTCTCCCCGTCGCTCCACACGCCTGGGAGTCCCTTTCTTTCTCTCCACAAGCACGTGTGTTGACTTCGTCGCACATGTGCATCTGCACAAGCGTTGAGCTCAGCAGAGCGTGTCTCTTGACACTTGATGTGCGTTGGCTGTGTCTGCGTGCTCCAGTGAAGAGAGAAACGGGAAATCATCTTGGTAGAGGCAACAAAGCAAAAGCGAGGCAGGATTGACATCTGCTCAACAGAGACGGATTCCCTGCGCTGACACAGTTCACAGTTACACGAGAAGCAATCTGAGCGGTCCATCGACCGGAGACGTGTTTCCCAAGAGGTCGTTTAGCGAGTGAACAGCAGTGTGCGCGACTTTCAGGAGTGTGCCTGGAAAGTGCCAGAATCACCAGAGCATCTGTGCAAAAGCTGCTGCCTCTGTGACCGCATTGAGGCACGTTCCCGTGTCTGCGAGTACATAGACGGCTCTTCGCGTTCACTCCGAGGGAAACGGTCCGCTATTGCTTCTGTGCGTACAGACGCGATTCCCTTGTCTCTTGCGAACACAGGGAACTCTGTGCATCCAAATCTACAGGCTAAGGACGCGTCTGCATATGTTTTGGTGAACAATCGAGTGTGCGTGTTCAGACAGCTGCCTCTATGCAGACGTCTCCACAGAGCCACTTCTGAATGCCCCGCAGCCCAGGACTGAATGGATACACTAACAAGTGCACCGGTGTGAGCAACCACATATGCAGAAGGACGTCTTTCATCTCACAGAAGCGCGAACGTCTTGGCGTTCAAGCACATGGCAGAAACAAGGTGTGAACAGATGAGCTGCTGCTATTTTCTCCGTTCGGCATGCTTCGTTGTAGCTCTCTTGCCGGTCGCCGGCTTAGCGGCTTGCTTTGCGCGACTAGGTCTGCGGAGAGAAGGAGATAGCGCCGGAAACCTTGCCTTTTGCCTTCTTCGGCGCTGGAACCTGGTTGCTGCGCCTTCTCTTTGTCCATGTGCACACACACGATTCCTCAGCGAAAACCATGCAGAAACCTTTCCACGAGCACCCAGGGATGTGCACCCAGCACCACGTGCACGCACACGCAGCTAGAGAAAAGCACCTACCTTTTCACACACTGATGCCTAAGCAAACGCGTGGCCACACACACGCACACATCCGCAAGCGCGCCTACTCCCATCTATTGAGGGAAAGACGGACGAGCAACGTCCTGACAGGCTTGAGGGGAAAAACGTCCGTTGATGGTTGGCGTACTGCACGCCCGCCTACGGGGCTGCAGGGGAATCCACATTTGGAAGGTACCTGAAGATGTGTGCCTGTTCTTGGAGCTCCGCTAGTAGGGTAGCAAAGACACTCGTAGGCAGTACTGAATGCTGCTCCGTGCTCCTTCTCCTCCGCTGGCAAATGCTTCACAGTCGCCCGAGGAAAGACGTTTAACAATCGATCTCCAAGAGGAACGAAACACATGATGCCATAAGGCGAAAGAATAGCAGGGCATCTCTTCACAAGCTTGTCCCTGATCTATAGCTGAGGGCAAACACTTGTGTGCTTGTGGGAGAGCGTGTGTCTTTCCTGGAAGCGTTTGGGAGTTTTGCTCAGACGCGTGTTTCCTCAAGTTCAAGAATCAAGATCTAGGATACCTGCAGACAGGTGCCTGTTTGTGTGGAGACAGTCTGTTTGAAACTGTGTTCCTCAGCGCCCGCTCTTTCTCCCCGTCGCTCCACACGCCTGGGAGTCCCTTTCTTTCTCTCCACAAGCACGTGTGTTGACTTCGTCGCACATGTGCATCTGCACAAGCGTTGAGCTCAGCAGAGCGTGTCTCTTGACACTTGATGTGCGTTGGCTGTGTCTGCGTGCTCCAGTGAAGAGAGAAACGGGAAATCATCTTGGTAGAGGCAACAAAGCAAAAGCGAGGCAGGATTGACATCTGCTCAACAGAGACGGATTCCCTGCGCTGACACAGTTCACAGTTACACGAGAAGCAATCTGAGCGGTCCATCGACCGGAGACGTGTTTCCCAAGAGGTCGTTTAGCGAGTGAACAGCAGTGTGCGCGACTTTCAGGAGTGTGCCTGGAAAGTGCCAGAATCACCAGAGCATCTGTGCAAAAGCTGCTGCCTCTGTGACCGCATTGAGGCACGTTCCCGTGTCTGCGAGTACATAGACGGCTCTTCGCGTTCACTCCGAGGGAAACGGTCCGCTATTGCTTCTGTGCGTACAGACGCGATTCCCTTGTCTCTTGCGAACACAGGGAACTCTGTGCATCCAAATCTACAGGCTAAGGACGCGTCTGCATATGTTTTGGTGAACAATCGAGTGTGCGTGTTCTGACAGCTGCCTCTATGCAGACGTCTCCACAGAGCCACTTCTGAATGCCCCGCAGCCCAGGACTGAATGGATACACTAACAAGTGCACCGGTGTGAGCAAGCACATATGCAGAAGGACGTCTTTCATCTCACAGAAGCGCGAACGTCTTGGCGTTCAAGCACATGGCAGAAACAAGGTGTGAACAGATGAGCTGCTGCTATTTTCTCCGTTCGGCATGCTTCGTTGTAGCTCTCTTGCCGGTCGCCGGCTTAGCGGCTTGCTTTGCGCGACTAGGTCTGCGGAGAGAAGGAGATAGCGCCGGAAACCTTGCCTTTTGCCTTCTTCGGCGCTGGAACCTGGTTGCTGCGCCTTCTCTTTGTCCATGTGCACACACACGATTCCTCAGCGAAAACCATGCAGAAACCTTTCCACGAGCACCCAGGGATGTGCACCCAGCACCACGTGCACGCACACGCAGCTAGAGAAAAGCACCTACCTTTTCACACACTGATGCCTAAGCAAACGCGTGGCCACACACACGCACACATCCGCAAGCGCGCCTACTCCCATCTATTGAGGGAAAGACGGACGAGCAACGTCCTGACAGGCTTGAGGGGAAAAACGTCCGTTGATGGTTGGCGTACTGCACGCCCGCCTACGGGGCTGCAGGGGAATCCACATTTGGAAGGTACCTGAAGATGTGTGCCTGTTCTTGGAGCTCCGCTAGTAGGGTAGCAAAGACACTCGTAGGCAGTACCGAATGCTGCTCCGTGCTACTTCTCCTCCGCTGGCAAATGCTTCACAGTCGCCCTAGGAAAGACGTTTAACAATCGATCTCCAAGAGGAATGAAACACATGATGCCATAAGGCGAAAGAATAGCAGGGCATCTCTTCACAAGCTTGTCCCTGATCTATAGCTGAGGGCAAACACTTGTGTGCTTGTGGGAGAGCGTGTGTCTTTCCTGGAAGCGTTTGGGAGTTTTGCTCAGACGCGTGTTTCCTCAAGTTCAAGAATCAAGATCTAGGATACCTGCAGACAGGTGCCTGTTTGTGTGGAGACAGTCTGTTTGAAACTGTGTTCCTCAGCGCCCGCTCTTTCTCCCCGTCGCTCCACACGCCTGGGAGTCCCTTTCTTTCTCTCCACAAGCACGTGTGTTGACTTCGTCGCACATGTGCATCTGCACAAGCGTTGAGCTCAGCAGAGCGTGTCTCTTGACACTTGATGTGCGTTGGCTGTGTCTGCGTGCTCCAGTGAAGAGAGAAACGGGAAATCATCTTGGTAGAGGCAACAAAGCAAAAGCGAGGCAGGATTGACATCTGCTCAACAGAGACGGATTCCCTGCGCTGACACAGTTCACAGTTACACGAGAAGCAATCTGAGCGGTCCATCGACCGGAGACGTGTTTCCCAAGAGGTCGTTTAGCGAGTGAACAGCAGTGTGCGCGACTTTCAGGAGTGTGCCTGGAAAGTGCCAGAATCACCAGAGCATCTGTGCAAAAGCTGCTGCCTCTGTGACCGCATTGAGGCACGTTCCCGTGTCTGCGAGTACATAGACGGCTCTTCGCGTTCACTCCGAGGGAAACGGTCCGCTATTGCTTCTGTGCGTACAGACGCGATTCCCTTGTCTCTTGCGAACACAGGGAACTCTGTGCATCCAAATCTACAGGCTAAGGACGCGTCTGCATATGTTTTGGTGAACAATCGAGTGTGCGTGTTCTGACAGCTGCCTCTATGCAGACGTCTCCACAGAGCCACTTCTGAATGCCCCGCAGCCCAGGACTGAATGGATACACTAACAAGTGCACCGGTGTGAGCAACCACATATGCAGAAGGACGTCTTTCATCTCACAGAAGCGCGAACGTCTTGGCGTTCAAGCACATGGCAGAAACAAGGTGTGAACAGATGAGCTGCTGCTATTTTCTCCGTTCGGCATGCTTCGTTGTAGCTCTCTTGCCGGTCGCCGGCTTAGCGGCTTGCTTTGCGCGTCTAGGTCTGCGGAGAGAAGGAGATAGCGCCGGAAACCTTGCCTTTTGCCTTCTTCGGCGCTGGAACCTGGTTGCTGCGCCTTCTCTTTGTCCATGTGCACACACACGATTCCTCAGCGAAAACCATGCAGAAACCTTCCCACGAGCACCCAGGGATGTGCACCCAGCACCACGTGCACGCACACGCAGCTAGAGAAAAGCACCTACCTTTTCACACACTGATGCCTAAGCAAACGCGTGGCCACACACACGCACACATCCGCAAGCGCGCCTACTCCCATCTATTGAGGGAAAGACGGACGAGCAACGTCCTGACAGGCTTGAGGGGAAAAACGTCCGTTGATGGTTGGCGTACTGCACGCCCGCCTACGGGGCTGCAGGGGAATCCACATTTGGAAGGTACCTGAAGATGTGTGCCTGTTCTTGGAGCTCCGCTAGTAGGGTAGCAAAGACACTCGTAGGCAGTACTGAATGCTGCTCCGTGCTCCTTCTCCTCCGCTGGCAAATGCTTCACAGTCGCCCGAGGAAAGACGTTTAACAATCGATCTCCAAGAGGAACGAAACACATGATGCCATAAGGCGAAAGAATAGCAGGGCATCTCTTCACAAGCTTGTCCCTGATCTATAGCTGAGGGCAAACACTTGTGTGCTTGTGGGAGAGCGTGTGTCTTTCCTGGAAGCGTTTGGGAGTTTTGCTCAGACGCGTGTTTCCTCAAGTTCAAGAATCAAGATCTAGGATACCTGCAGACAGGTGCCTGTTTGTGTGGAGACAGTCTGTTTGAAACTGTGTTCCTCAGCGCCCGCTCTTTCTCCCCGTCGCTCCACACGCCTGGGAGTCCCTTTCTTTCTCTCCACAAGCACGTGTGTTGACTTCGTCGCACATGTGCATCTGCACAAGCGTTGAGCTCAGCAGAGCGTGTCTCTTGACACTTGATGTGCGTTGGCTGTGTCTGCGTGCTCCAGTGAAGAGAGAAACGGGAAATCATCTTGGTAGAGGCAACAAAGCAAAAGCGAGGCAGGATTGACATCTGCTCAACAGAGACGGATTCCCTGCGCTGACACAGTTCACAGTTACACGAGAAGCAATCTGAGCGGTCCATCGACCGGAGACGTGTTTCCCAAGAGGTCGTTTAGCGAGTGAACAGCAGTGTGCGCGACTTTCAGGAGTGTGCCTGGAAAGTGCCAGAATCACCAGAGCATCTGTGCAAAAGCTGCTGCCTCTGTGACCGCATTGAGGCACGTTCCCGTGTCTGCGAGTACATAGACGGCTCTTCGCGTTCACTCCGAGGGAAACGGTCCGCTATTGCTTCTGTGCGTACAGACGCGATTCCCTTGTCTCTTGCGAACACAGGGAACTCTGTGCATCCAAATCTACAGGCTAAGGACGCGTCTGCATATGTTTTGGTGAACAATCGAGTGTGCGTGTTCTGACAGCTGCCTCTATGCAGACGTCTCCACAGAGCCACTTCTGAATGCCCCGCAGCCCAGGACTGAATGGATACACTAACAAGTGCACCGGTGTGAGCAACCACATATGCAGAAGGACGTCTTTCATCTCACAGAAGCGCGAACGTCTTGGCGTTCAAGCACATGGCAGAAACAAGGTGTGAACAGATGAGCTGCTGCTATTTTCTCCGTTCGGCATGCTTCGTTGTAGCTCTCTTGCCGGTCGCCGGCTTAGCGGCTTGCTTTGCGCGACTAGGTCTGGGGAGAGAAGGAGATAGCGCCGGAAACCTTGCCTTTTGCCTTCTTCGGCGCTGGAACCTGGTTGCTGCGCCTTCTCTTTGTCCATGTGCACACACACGATTCCTCAGCGAAAACCATGCAGAAACCTTCCCACGAGCACCCAGGGATGTGCACCCAGCACCACGTGCACGCACACGCAGCTAGAGAAAAGCACCTACCTTTTCACACACTGATGCCTAAGCAAATGCGTGGCCACACACACGCACACATCCGCAAGCGCGCCTACTCCCATCTATTGAGGGAAAGACGGACGAGCAACGTCCTGACAGGCTTGAGGGGAAAAACGTCCGTTGATGGTTGGCGTACTGCACGCCCGCCTACGGGGCTGCAGGGGAATCCACATTTGGAAGGTACCTGAAGATGTGTGCCTGTTCTTGGAGCTCCGCTAGTAGGGTAGCAAAGACACTCGTAGGCAGTACCGAATGCTGCTCCGTGCTCCTTCTCCTCCGCTGGCAAATGCTTCACAGTCGCCCTAGGAAAGACGTTTAACAATCGATCTCCAAGAGGAACGAAACACATGATGCCATAAGGCGAAAGAATAGCAGGGCATCTCTTCACAAGCTTGTCCCTGATCTATAGCTGAGGGCAAACACTTGTGTGCTTGTGGGAGAGCCTGTGTCTTTCCTGGAAGCGTTTGGGAGTTTTGCTCAGACGCGTGTTTCCTCAAGTTCAAGAATCAAGATCTAGGATACCTGCAGACAGGTGCCTGTTTGTGTGGAGACAGTCTGTTTGAAACTGTGTTCCTCAGCGCCCGCTCTTTCTCCCCGTCGCTCCACACGCCTGGGAGTCCCTTTCTTTCTCTCCACAAGCACGTGTGTTGACTTCGTCGCACATGTGCATCTGCACAAGCGTTGAGCTCAGCAGAGCGTGTCTCTTGACACTTGATGTGCGTTGGCTGTGTCTGCGTGCTCCAGTGAAGAGAGAAACGGGAAATCATCTTGGTAGAGGCAACAAAGCAAAAGCGAGGCAGGATTGACATCTGCTCAACAGAGACGGATTCCCTGCGCTGACACAGTTCACAGTTACACGAGAAGCAATCTGAGCGGTCCATCGACCGGAGACGTGTTTCCCAAGAGGTCGTTTAGCGAGTGAACAGCAGTGTGCGCGACTTTCAGGAGTGTGCCTGGAAAGTGCCAGAATCACCAGAGCATCTGTGCAAAAGCTGCTGCCTCTGTGACCGCATTGAGGCACGTTCCCGTGTCTGCGAGTACATAGACGGCTCTTGGCGTTCACTCCGAGGGAAACGGTCCGCTATTGCTTCTGTGCGTACAGACGCGATTCCCTTGTCTCTTGCGAACACAGGGAACTCTGTGCATCCAAATCTACAGGCTAAGGACGCGTCTGCATATGTTTTGGTGAACAATCGAGTGTGCGTGTTCTGACAGCTGCCTCTATGCAGACGTCTCCACAGAGCCACTTCTGAATGCCCCGCAGCCCAGGACTGAATGGATACACTAACAAGTGCACCGGTGTGAGCAACCACATATGCAGAAGGACGTCTTTCATCTCACAGAAGCGCGAACGTCTTGGCGTTCAAGCACATGGCAGAAACAAGGTGTGAACAGATGAGCTGCTGCTATTTTCTCCGTTCGGCATGCTTCGTTGTAGCTCTCTTGCCGGTCGCCGGCTTAGCGGCTTGCTTTGCGCGACTAGGTCTGCGGAGAGAAGGAGATAGCGCCGGAAACCTTGCCTTTTGCCTTCTTCGGCGCTGGAACCTGGTTGCTGCGCCTTCTCTTTGTCCATGTGCACACACACGATTCCTCAGCGAAAACCATGCAGAAACCTTTCCACGAGCACCCAGGGATGTGCACCCAGCACCACGTGCACGCACACGCAGCTAGAGAAAAGCACCTACCTTTTCACACACTGATGCCTAAGCAAACGCGTGGCCACACACACGCACACATCCGCAAGCGCGCCTACTCCCATCTATTGAGGGAAAGACGGACGAGCAACGTCCTGACAGGCTTGAGGGGAAAAACGTCCGTTGATGGTTGGCGTACTGCACGCCCGCCTACGGGGCTGCAGGGGAATCCACATTTGGAAGGTACCTGAAGATGTGTGCCTGTTCTTGGAGCTCCGCTAGTAGGGTAGCAAAGACACTCGTAGGCAGTACTGAATGCTGCTCCGTGCTCCTTCTCCTCCGCTGGCAAATGCTTCACAGTCGCCCTAGGAAAGACGTTTAACAATCGATCTCCAAGAGGAACGAAACACATGATGCCATAAGGCGAAAGAATAGCAGGGCATCTCTTCACAAGCTTGTCCCTGATCTATAGCTGAGGGCAAACACTTGTGTGCTTGTGGGAGAGCGTGTGTCTTTCCTGGAAGCGTTTGGGAGTTTTGCTCAGACGCGTGTTTCCTCAAGTTCAAGAATCAAGATCTAGGATACCTGCAGACAGGTGCCTGTTTGTGTGGAGACAGTCTGTTTGAAACTGTGTTCCTCAGCGCCCGCTCTTTCTCCCCGTCGCTCCACACGCCTGGGAGTCCCTTTCTTTCTCTCCACAAGCACGTGTGTTGACTTCGTCGCACATGTGCATCTGCACAAGCGTTGAGCTCAGCAGAGCGTGTCTCTTGACACTTGATGTGCGTTGGCTGTGTCTGCGTGCTCCAGTGAAGAGAGAAACGGGAAATCATCTTGGTAGAGGCAACAAAGCAAAAGCGAGGCAGGATTGACATCTGCTCAACAGAGACGGATTCCCTGCGCTGACACAGTTCACAGTTACACGAGAAGCAATCTGAGCGGTCCATCGACCGGAGACGTGTTTCCCAAGAGGTCGTTTAGCGAGTGAACAGCAGTGTGCGCGACTTTCAGGAGTGTGCCTGGAAAGTGCCAGAATCACCAGAGCATCTGTGCAAAAGCTGCTGCCTCTGTGACCGCATTGAGGCACGTTCCCGTGTCTGCGAGTACATAGACGGCTCTTCGCGTTCACTCCGAGGGAAACGGTCTGCTATTGCTTCTGTGCGTACAGACGCGATTCCCTTGTCTCTTGCGAACACAGGGAACTCTGTGCATCCAAATCTACAGGCTAAGGACGCGTCTGCATATGTTTTGGTGAACAATCGAGTGTGCGTGTTCTGACAGCTGCCTCTATGCAGACGTCTCCACAGAGCCACTTCTGAATGCCCCGCAGCCCAGGACTGAATGGATACACTAACAAGTGCACCGGTGTGAGCAAGCACATATGCAGAAGGACGTCTTTCATCTCACAGAAGCGCGAACGTCTTGGCGTTCAAGCACATGGCAGAAACAAGGTGTGAACAGATGAGCTGCTGCTATTTTCTCCGTTCGGCATGCTTCGTTGTAGCTCTCTTGCCGGTCGCCGGCTTAGCGGCTTGCTTTGCGCGACTAGGTCTGCGGAGAGAAGGAGATAGCGCCGGAAACCTTGCCTTTTGCCTTCTTCGGCGCTGGAACCTGGTTGCTGCGCCTTCTCTTTGTCCATGTGCACACACACGATTCCTCAGCGAAAACCATGCAGAAACCTTCCCACGAGCACCCAGGGATGTGCACCCAGCACCACGTGCACGCACACGCAGCTAGAGAAAAGCACCTACCTTTTCACACACTGATGCCTAAGCAAACGCGTGGCCACACACACGCACACATCCGCAAGCGCGCCTACTCCCATCTATTGAGGGAAAGACGGACGAGCAACGTCCTGACAGGCTTGAGGGGAAAAACGTCCGTTGATGGTTGGCGTACTGCACGCCCGCCTACGGGGCTGCAGGGGAATCCACATTTGGAAGGTACCTGAAGATGTGTGCCTGTTCTTGGAGCTCCGCTAGTAGGGTAGCAAAGACACTCGTAGGCAGTACTGAATGCTGCTCCGTGCTCCTTCTCCTCCGCTGGCAAATGCTTCACAGTCGCCCTAGGAAAGACGTTTAACAATCCATCTCCAAGAGGAACGAAACACATGATGCCATAAGGCGAAAGAATAGCAGGGCATCTCTTCACAAGCTTGTCCCTGATCTATAGCTGAGGGCAAACACTTGTGTGCTTGTGGGAGAGCGTGTGTCTTTCCTGGAAGCGTATGGGAGTTTTGCTCAGACGCGTGTTTCCTCAAGTTCAAGAATCAAGATCTAGGATACCTGCAGACAGGTGCCTGTTTGTGTGGAGACAGTCTGTTTGAAACTGTGTTCCTCAGCGCCCGCTCTTTCTCCCCGTCGCTCCACACGCCTGGGAGTCCCTTTCTTTCTCTCCACAAGCACGTGTGTTGACTTCGTCGCACATGTGCATCTGCACAAGCGTTGAGCTCAGCAGAGCGTGTCTCTTGACACTTGATGTGCGTTGGCTGTGTCTGCCTGCTCCAGTGAAGAGAGAAACGGGAAATCATCTTGGTAGAGGCAACAAAGCAAAAGCGAGGCAGGATTGACATCTGCTCAACAGAGACGGATTCCCTGCGCTGACACAGTTCACAGTTACACGAGAAGCAATCTGAGCGGTCCATCGACCGGAGACGTGTTTCCCAAGAGGTCGTTTAGCGAGTGAACAGCAGTGTGCGCGACTTTCAGGAGTGTGCCTGGAAAGTGCCAGAATCACCAGATCATCTGTGCAAAAGCTGCTGCCTCTGTGACCGCATTGAGGCACGTTCCCGTGTCTGCGAGTACATAGACGGCTCTTCGCGTTCACTCCGAGGGAAACGGTCCGCTATTGCTTCTGTGCGTACAGACGCGATTCCCTTGTCTCTTGCGAACACAGGGAACTCTGTGCATCCAAATCTACAGGCTAAGGACGCGTCTGCATATGTTTTGGTGAACAATCGAGTGTGCGTGTTCAGACAGCTGCCTCTATGCAGACGTCTCCACAGAGCCACTTCTGAATGCCCCGCAGCCCAGGACTGAATGGATACACTAACAAGTGCACCGGTGTGAGCAACCACATATGCAGAAGGACGTCTTTCATCTCACAGAAGCGCGAACGTCTTGGCGTTCAAGCACATGGCAGAAACAAGGTGTGAACAGATGAGCTGCTGCTATTTTCTCCGTTCGGCATGCTTCGTTGTAGCTCTCTTGCCGGTCGCCGGCTTAGCGGCTTGCTTTGCGCGACTAGGTCTGCGGAGAGAAGGAGATAGCGCCGGAAACCTTGCCTTTTGCCTTCTTCGGCGCTGGAACCTGGTTGCTGCGCCTTCTCTTTGTCCATGTGCACACACACGATTCCTCAGCGAAAACCATGCAGAAACCTTCCCACGAGCACCCAGGGATGTGCACCCAGCACCACGTGCACGCACACGCAGCTAGAGAAAAGCACCTACCTTTTCACACACTGATGCCTAAGCAAATGCGTGGCCACACACACGCACACATCCGCAAGCGCGCCTACTCCCATCTATTGAGGGAAAGACGGACGAGCAACGTCCTGACAGGCTTGAGGGGAAAAACGTCCGTTGATGGTTGGCGTACTGCACGCCCGCCTACGGGGCTGCAGGGGAATCCACATTTGGAAGGTACCTGAAGATGTGTGCCTGTTCTTGGAGCTCCGCTAGTAGGGTAGCAAAGACACTCGTAGGCAGTACCGAATGCTGCTCCGTGCTCCTTCTCCTCCGCTGGCAAATGCTTCACAGTCGCCCTAGGAAAGACGTTTAACAATCGATCTCCAAGAGGAACGAAACACATGATGCCATAAGGCGAAAGAATAGCAGGGCATCTCTTCACAAGCTTGTCCCTGATCTATAGCTGAGGGCAAACAGTTGTGTGCTTGTGGGAGAGCGTGTGTCTTTCCTGGAAGCGTATGGGAGTTTTGCTCAGACGCGTGTTTCTTCAAGTTCAAGAATCAAGATCTAGGATACCTGCAGACAGGTGCCTGTTTGTGTGGAGACAGTCTGTTTGAAACTGTGTTCCTCAGCGCCCGCTCTTTCTCCCCGTCGCTCCACACGCCTGGGAGTCCCTTTCTTTCTCTCCACAAGCACGTGTGTTGACTTCGTCGCACATGTGCATCTGCACAAGCGTTGAGCTCAGCAGAGCGTGTCTCTTGACACTTGATGTGCGTTGGCTGTGTCTGCGTGCTCCAGTGAAGAGAGAAACGGGAAATCATCTTGGTAGAGGCAACAAAGCAAAAGCGAGGCAGGATTGACATCTGCTCAACAGAGACGGATTCCCTGCGCTGACACAGTTCACAGTTACACGAGAAGCAATCTGAGCGGTCCATCGACCGGAGACGTGTTTCCCAAGAGGTCGTTTAGCGAGTGAACAGCAGTGTGCGCGACTTTCAGGAGTGTGCCTGGAAAGTGCCAGAATCACCAGAGCATCTGTGCAAAAGCTGCTGCCTCTGTGACCGCATTGAGGCACGTTCCCGTGTCTGCGAGTACATAGACGGCTCTTCGCGTTCACTCCGAGGGAAACGGTCCGCTATTGCTTCTGTGCGTACAGACGCGATTCCCTTGTCTCTTGCGAACACAGGGAACTCTGTGCATCCAAATCTACAGGCTAAGGACGCGTCTGCATATGTTTTGGTGAACAATCGAGTGTGCGTGTTCAGACAGCTGCCTCTATGCAGACGTCTCCACAGAGCCACTTCTGAATGCCCCGCAGCCCAGGACTGAATGGATACACTAACAAGTGCACCGGTGTGAGCAACCACATATGCAGAAGGACGTCTTTCATCTCACAGAAGCGCGAACGTCTTGGCGTTCAAGCACATGGCAGAAACAAGGTGTGAACAGATGAGCTGCTGCTATTTTCTCCGTTCGGCATGCTTCGTTGTAGCTCTCTTGCCGGTCGCCGGCTTAGCGGCTTGCTTTGCGCGACTAGGTCTGCGGAGAGAAGGAGATAGCGCCGGAAACCTTGCCTTTTGCCTTCTTCGGCGCTGGAACCTGGTTGCTGCGCCTTCTCTTTGTCCATGTGCACACACACGATTCCTCAGCGAAAACCATGCAGAAACCTTTCCACGAGCACCCAGGGATGTGCACCCAGCACCACGTGCACGCACACGCAGCTAGAGAAAAGCACCTACCTTTTCACACACTGATGCCTAAGCAAACGCGTGGCCACACACACGCACACATCCGCAAGCGCGCCTACTCCCATCTATTGAGGGAAAGACGGACGAGCAACGTCCTGACAGGCTTGAGGGGAAAAACGTCCGTTGATGGTTGGCGTACTGCACGCCCGCCTACGGGGCTGCAGGGGAATCCACATTTGGAAGGTACCTGAAGATGTGTGCCTGTTCTTGGAGCTCCGCTAGTAGGGTAGCAAAGACACTCGTAGGCAGTACTGAATGCTGCTCCGTGCTCCTTCTCCTCCGCTGGCAAATGCTTCACAGTCGCCCGAGGAAAGACGTTTAACAATCGATCTCCAAGAGGAACGAAACACATGATGCCATAAGGCGAAAGAATAGCAGGGCATCTCTTCACAAGCTTGTCCCTGATCTATAGCTGAGGGCAAACACTTGTGTGCTTGTGGGAGAGCGTGTGTCTTTCCTGGAAGCGTTTGGGAGTTTTGCTCAGACGCGTGTTTCCTCAAGTTCAAGAATCAAGATCTAGGATACCTGCAGACAGGTGCCTGTTTGTGTGGAGACAGTCTGTTTGAAACTGTGTTCCTCAGCGCCCGCTCTTTCTCCCCGTCGCTCCACACGCCTGGGAGTCCCTTTCTTTCTCTCCATAAGCACGTGTGTTGACTTCGTCGCACATGTGCATCTGCACAAGCGTTGAGCTCAGCAGAGCGTGTCTCTTGACACTTGATGTGCGTTGGCTGTGTCTGCGTGCTCCAGTGAAGAGAGAAACGGGAAATCATCTTGGTAGAGGCAACAAAGCAAAAGCGAGGCAGGATTGACATCTGCTCAACAGAGACGGATTCCCTGCGCTGACACAGTTCACAGTTACACGAGAAGCAATCTGAGCGGTCCATCGACCGGAGACGTGTTTCCCAAGAGGTCGTTTAGCGAGTGAACAGCAGTGTGCGCGACTTTCAGGAGTGTGCCTGGAAAGTGCCAGAATCACCAGAGCATCTGTGCAAAAGCTGCTGCCTCTGTGACCGCATTGAGGCACGTTCCCGTGTCTGCGAGTACATAGACGGCTCTTCGCGTTCACTCCGAGGGAAACGGTCCGCTATTGCTTCTGTGCGTACAGACGCGATTCCCTTGTCTCTTGCGAACACAGGGAACTCTGTGCATCCAAATCTACAGGCTAAGGACGCGTCTGCATATGTTTTGGTGAACAATCGAGTGTGCGTGTTCTGACAGCTGCCTCTATGCAGACGTCTCCACAGAGCCACTTCTGAATGCCCCGCAGCCCAGGACTGAATGGATACACTAACAAGTGCACCGGTGTGAGCAAGCACATATGCAGAAGGACGTCTTTCATCTCACAGAAGCGCGAACGTCTTGGCGTTCAAGCACATGGCAGAAACAAGGTGTGAACAGATGAGCTGCTGCTATTTTCTCCGTTCGGCATGCTTCGTTGTAGCTCTCTTGCCGGTCGCCGGCTTAGCGGCTTGCTTTGCGCGACTAGGTCTGCGGAGAGAAGGAGATAGCGCCGGAAACCTTGCCTTTTGCCTTCTTCGGCGCTGGAACCTGGTTGCTGCGCCTTCTCTTTGTCCATGTGCACACACACGATTCCTCAGCGAAAACCATGCAGAAACCTTTCCACGAGCACCCAGAGATGTGCACCCAGCACCACGTGCACGCACACGCAGCTAGAGAAAAGCACCTACCTTTTCACACACTGATGCCTAAGCAAACGCGTGGCCACACACACGCACACATCCGCAAGCGCGCCTACTCCCATCTATTGAGGGAAAGACGGACGAGCAACGTCCTGACAGGCTTGAGGGGAAAAACGTCCGTTGATGGTTGGCGTACTGCACGCCCGCCTACGGGGCTGCAGGGGAATCCACATTTGGAAGGTACCTGAAGATGTGTGCCTGTTCTTGGAGCTCCGCTAGTAGGGTAGCAAAGACACTCGTAGGCAGTACTGAATGCTGCTCCGTGCTCCTTCTCCTCCGCTGGCAAATGCTTCACAGTCGCCCGAGGAAAGACGTTTAACAATCGATCTCCAAGAGGAACGAAACACATGATGCCATAAGGCGAAAGAATAGCAGGGCATCTCTTCACAAGCTTGTCCCTGATCTATAGCTGAGGGCAAACACTTGTGTGCTTGTGGGAGAGCGTGTGTCTTTCCTGGAAGCGTTTGGGAGTTTTGCTCAGACGCGTGTTTCCTCAAGTTCAAGAATCAAGATCTAGGATACCTGCAGACAGGTGCCTGTTTGTGTGGAGACAGTCTGTTTGAAACTGTGTTCCTCAGCGCCCGCTCTTTCTCCCCGTCGCTCCACACGCCTGGGAGTCCCTTTCTTTCTCTCCACAAGCACGTGTGTTGACTTCGTCGCACATGTGCATCTGCACAAGCGTTGAGCTCAGCAGAGCGTGTCTCTTGACACTTGATGTGCGTTGGCTGTGTCTGCCTGCTCCAGTGAAGAGAGAAACGGGAAATCATCTTGGTAGAGGCAACAAAGCAAAAGCGAGGCAGGATTGACATCTGCTCAACAGAGACGGATTCCCTGCGCTGACACAGTTCACAGTTACACGAGAAGCAATCTGAGCGGTCCATCGACCGGAGACGTGTTTCCCAAGAGGTCGTTTAGCGAGTGAACAGCAGTGTGCGCGACTTTCAGGAGTGTGCCTGGAAAGTGCCAGAATCACCAGAGCATCTGTGCAAAAGCTGCTGCCTCTGTGACCGCATTGAGGCACGTTCCCGTGTCTGCGAGTACATAGACGGCTCTTCGCGTTCACTCCGAGGGAAACGGTCCGCTATTGCTTCTGTGCGTACAGACGCGATTCCCTTGTCTCTTGCGAACACAGGGAACTCTGTGCATCCAAATCTACAGGCTAAGGACGCGTCTGCATATGTTTTGGTGAACAATCGAGTGTGCGTGTTCTGACAGCTGCCTCTATGCAGACGTCTCCACAGAGCCACTTCTGAATGCCCCGCAGCCCAGGACTGAATGGATACACTAACAAGTGCACCGGTGTGAGCAACCACATATGCAGAAGGACGTCTTTCATCTCACAGAAGCGCGAACGTCTTGGCGTTCAAGCACATGGCAGAAACAAGGTGTGAACAGATGAGCTGCTGCTATTTTCTCCGTTCGGCATGCTTCGTTGTAGCTCTCTTGCCGGTCGCCGGCTTAGCGGCTTGCTTTGCGCGACTAGGTCTGCGGAGAGAAGGAGATAGCGCCGGAAACCTTGCCTTTTGCCTTCTTCGGCGCTGGAACCTGGTTGCTGCGCCTTCTCTTTGTCCATGTGCACACACACGATTCCTCAGCGAAAACCATGCAGAAACCTTCCCACGAGCACCCAGGGATGTGCACCCAGCACCACGTGCACGCACACGCAGCTAGAGAAAAGCACCTACCTTTTCACACACTGATGCCTAAGCAAACGCGTGGCCACACACACGCACACATCCGCAAGCGCGCCTACTCCCATCTATTGAGGGAAAGACGGACGAGCAACGTCCTGACAGGCTTGAGGGGAAAAACGTCCGTTGATGGTTGGCGTACTGCACGCCCGCCTACGGGGCTGCAGGGGAATCCACATTTGGAAGGTACCTGAAGATGTGTGCCTGTTCTTGGAGCTCCGCTAGTAGGGTAGCAAAGACACTCGTAGGCAGTACCGAATGCTGCTCCGTGCTCCTTCTCCTCCGCTGGCAAATGCTTCACAGTCGCCCTAGGAAAGACGTTTAACAATCGATCTCCAAGAGGAACGAAACACATGATGCCATAAGGCGAAAGAATAGCAGGGCATCTCTTCACAAGCTTGTCCCTGATCTATAGCTGAGGGCAAACACTTGTGTGCTTGTGGGAGAGCGTGTGTCTTTCCTGGAAGCGTTTGGGAGTTTTGCTCAGACGCGTGTTTCCTCAAGTTCAAGAATCAAGATCTAGGATACCTGCAGACAGGTGCCTGTTTGTGTGGAGACAGTCTGTTTGAAACTGTGTTCCTCAGCGCCCGCTCTTTCTCCCCGCCGCTCCACACGCCTGGGAGTCCCTTTCTTTCTCTCCACAAGCACGTGTGTTGACTTCGTCGCACATGTGCATCTGCACAAGCGTTGAGCTCAGCAGAGCGTGTCTCTTGACACTTGATGTGCGTTGGCTGTGTCTGCGTGCTCCAGTGAAGAGAGAAACGGGAAATCATCTTGGTAGAGGCAACAAAGCAAAAGCGAGGCAGGATTGACATCTGCTCAACAGAGACGGATTCCCTGCGCTGACACAGTTCACAGTTACACGAGAAGCAATCTGAGCGGTCCATCGACCGGAGACGTGTTTCCCAAGAGGTCGTTTAGCGAGTGAACAGCAGTGTGCGCGACTTTCAGGAGTGTGCCTGGAAAGTGCCAGAATCACCAGAGCATCTGTGCAAAAGCTGCTGCCTCTGTGACCGCATTGAGGCACGTTCCCGTGTCTGCGAGTACATAGACGGCTCTTCGCGTTCACTCCGAGGGAAACGGTCCGCTATTGCTTCTGTGCGTACAGACGCGATTCCCTTGTCTCTTGCGAACACAGGGAACTCTGTGCATCCAAATCTACAGGCTAAGGACGCGTCTGCATATGTTTTGGTGAACAATCGAGTGTGCGTGTTCTGACAGCTGCCTCTATGCAGACGTCTCCACAGAGCCACTTCTGAATGCCCCGCAGCCCAGGACTGAATGGATACACTAACAAGTGCACCGGTGTGAGCAACCACATATGCAGAAGGACGTCTTTCATCTCACAGAAGCGCGAACGTCTTGGCGTTCAAGCACATGGCAGAAACAAGGTGTGAACAGATGAGCTGCTGCTATTTTCTCCGTTCGGCATGCTTCGTTGTAGCTCTCTTGCCGGTCGCCGGCTTAGCGGCTTGCTTTGCGCGACTAGGTCTGCAGAGAGAAGGAGATAGCGCCGGAAACCTTGCCTTTTGCCTTCTTCGGCGCTGGAACCTGGTTGCTGCGCCTTCTCTTTGTCCATGTGCACACACACGATTCCTCAGCGAAAACCATGCAGAAACCTTTCCACGAGCACCCAGGGATGTGCACCCAGCACCACGTGCACGCACACGCAGCTAGAGAAAAGCACCTACCTTTTCACACACTGATGCCTAAGCAAACGCGTGGCCACACACACGCACACATCCGCAAGCGCGCCTACTCCCATCTATTGAGGGAAAGACGGACGAGCAACGTCCTGACAGGCTTGAGGGGAAAAACGTCCGTTGATGGTTGGCATACTGCACGCCCGCCTACGGGGCTGCAGGGGAATCCACATTTGGAAGGTACCTGAAGATGTGTGCCTGTTCTTGGAGCTCCGCTAGTAGGGTAGCAAAGACACTCGTAGGCAGTACTGAATGCTGCTCCGTGCTCCTTCTCCTCCGCTGGCAAATGCTTCACAGTCGCCCTAGGAAAGACGTTTAACAATCGATCTCCAAGAGGAACGAAACACATGATGCCATAAGGCGAAAGAATAGCAGGGCATCTCTTCACAAGCTTGTCCCTGATCTATAGCTGAGGGCAAACACTTGTGTGCTTGTGGGAGAGCGTGTGTCTTTCCTGGAAGCGTTTGGGAGTTTTGCTCAGACGCGTGTTTCCTCAAGTTCAAGAATCAAGATCTAGGATACCTGCAGACAGGTGCCTGTTTGTGTGGAGACAGTCTGTTTGAAACTGTGTTCCTCAGCGCCCGCTCTTTCTCCCCGTCGCTCCACACGCCTGGGAGTCCCTTTCTTTCTCTCCACAAGCACGTGTGTTGACTTCGTCGCACATGTGCATCTGCACAAGCGTTGAGCTCAGCAGAGCGTGTCTCTTGACACTTGATGTGCGTTGGCTGTGTCTGCGTGCTCCAGTGAAGAGAGAAACGGGAAATCATCTTGGTAGAGGCAACAAAGCAAAAGCGAGGCAGGATTGACATCTGCTCAACAGAGACGGATTCCCTGCGCTGACACAGTTCACAGTTACACGAGAAGCAATCTGAGCGGTCCATCGACCGGAGACGTGTTTCCCAAGAGGTCGTTTAGCGAGTGAACAGCAGTGTGCGCGACTTTCAGGAGTGTGCCTGGAAAGTGCCAGAATCACCAGAGCATCTGTGCAAAAGCTGCTGCCTCTGTGACCGCATTGAGGCACGTTCCCGTGTCTGCGAGTACATAGACGGCTCTTCGCGTTCACTCCGAGGGAAACGGTCCGCTATTGCTTCTGTGCGTACAGACGCGATTCCCTTGTCTCTTGCGAACACAGGGAACTCTGTGCATCCAAATCTACAGGCTAAGGACGCGTCTGCATATGTTTTGGTGAACAATCGAGTGTGCGTGTTCTGACAGCTGCCTCTATGCAGACGTCTCCACAGAGCCACTTCTGAATGCCCCGCAGCCCAGGACTGAATGGATACACTAACAAGTGCACCGGTGTGAGCAACCACATATGCAGAAGGACGTCTTTCATCTCACAGAAGCGCGAACGTCTTGGCGTTCAAGCACATGGCAGAAACAAGGTGTGAACAGATGAGCTGCTGCTATTTTCTCCGTTCGGCATGCTTCGTTGTAGCTCTCTTGCCGGTCGCCGGCTTAGCGGCTTGCTTTGCGCGACTAGGTCTGCGGAGAGAAGGAGATAGCGCCGGAAACCTTGCCTTTTGCCTTCTTCGGCGCTGGAACCTGGTTGCTGCGCCTTCTCTTTGTCCATGTGCACACACACGATTCCTCAGCGAAAACCATGCAGAAACCTTCCCACGAGCACCCAGGGATGTGCACCCAGCACCACGTGCACGCACACGCAGCTAGAGAAAAGCACCTACCTTTTCACACACTGATGCCTAAGCAAACGCGTGGCCACACACACGCACACATCCGCAAGCGCGCCTACTCCCATCTATTGAGGGAAAGACGGACGAGCAACGTCCTGACAGGCTTGAGGGGAAAAACGTCCGTTGATGGTTGGCGTACTGCACGCCCGCCTACGGGGCTGCAGGGGAATCCACATTTGGAAGGTACCTGAAGATGTGTGCCTGTTCTTGGAGCTCCGCTAGTAGGGTAGCAAAGACACTCGTAGGCAGTACCGAATGCTGCTCCGTGCTCCTTCTCCTCCGCTGGCAAATGCTTCACAGTCGCCCTAGGAAAGACGTTTAACAATCGATCTCCAAGAGGAACGAAACACATGATGCCATAAGGCGAAAGAATAGCAGGGCATCTCTTCACAAGCTTGTCCCTGATCTATAGCTGAGGGCAAACACTTGTGTGCTTGTGGGAGAGCGTGTGTCTTTCCTGGAAGCGTTTGGGAGTTTTGCTCAGACGCGTGTTTCCTCAAGTTCAAGAATCAAGATCTAGGATACCTGCAGACAGGTGCCTGTTTGTGTGGAGACAGTCTGTTTGAAACTGTGTTCCTCAGCGCCCGCTCTTTCTCCCCGTCGCTCCACACGCCTGGGAGTCCCTTTCTTTCTCTCCACAAGCACGTGTGTTGACTTCGTCGCACATGTGCATCTGCACAAGCGTTGAGCTCAGCAGAGCGTGTCTCTTGACACTTGATGTGCGTTGGCTGTGTCTGCGTGCTCCAGTGAAGAGAGAAACGGGAAATCATCTTGGTAGAGGCAACAAAGCAAAAGCGAGGCAGGATTGACATCTGCTCAACAGAGACGGATTCCCTGCGCTGACACAGTTCACAGTTACACGAGAAGCAATCTGAGCGGTCCATCGACCGGAGACGTGTTTCCCAAGAGGTCGTTTAGCGAGTGAACAGCAGTGTGCGCGACTTTCAGGAGTGTGCCTGGAAAGTGCCAGAATCACCAGAGCATCTGTGCAAAAGCTGCTGCCTCTGTGACCGCATTGAGGCACGTTCCCGTGTCTGCGAGTACATAGACGGCTCTTCGCGTTCACTCCGAGGGAAACGGTCCGCTATTGCTTCTGTGCGTACAGACGCGATTCCCTTGTCTCTTGCGAACACAGGGAACTCTGTGCATCCAAATCTACAGGCTAAGGACGCGTCTGCATATGTTTTGGTGAACAATCGAGTGTGCGTGTTCTGACAGCTGCCTCTATGCAGACGTCTCCACAGAGCCACTTCTGAATGCCCCGCAGCCCAGGACTGAATGGATACACTAACAAGTGCACCGGTGTGAGCAACCACATATGCAGAAGGACGTCTTTCATCTCACAGAAGCGCGAACGTCTTGGCGTTCAAGCACATGGCAGAAACAAGGTGTGAACAGATGAGCTGCTGCTATTTTCTCCGTTCGGCATGCTTCGTTGTAGCTCTCTTGCCGGTCGCCGGCTTAGCGGCTTGCTTTGCGCGACTAGGTCTGCGGAGAGAAGGAGATAGCGCCGGAAACCTTGCCTTTTGCCTTCTTCGGCGCTGGAACCTGGTTGCTGCGCCTTCTCTTTGTCCATGTGCACACACACGATTCCTCAGCGAAAACCATGCAGAAACCTTCCCACGAGCACCCAGGGATGTGCACCCAGCACCACGTGCACGCACACGCAGCTAGAGAAAAGCACCTACCTTTTCACACACTGATGCCTAAGCAAACGCGTGGCCACACACACGCACACATCCGCAAGCGCGCCTACTCCCATCTATTGAGGGAAAGACGGACGAGCAACGTCCTGACAGGCTTGAGGGGAAAAACGTCCGTTGATGGTTGGCGTACTGCACGCCCGCCTACGGGGCTGCAGGGGAATCCACATTTGGAAGGTACCTGAAGATGTGTGCCTGTTCTTGGAGCTCCGCTAGTAGGGTAGCAAAGACACTCGTAGGCAGTACCGAATGCTGCTCCGTGCTCCTTCTCCTCCGCTGGCAAATGCTTCACAGTCGCCCTAGGAAAGACGTTTAACAATCGATCTCCAAGAGGAACGAAACACATGATGCCATAAGGCGAAAGAATAGCAGGGCATCTCTTCACAAGCTTGTCCCTGATCTATAGCTGAGGGCAAACACTTGTGTGCTTGTGGGAGAGCGTGTGTCTTTCCTGGAAGCGTTTGGGAGTTTTGCTCAGACGCGTGTTTCCTCAAGTTCAAGAATCAAGATCTAGGATACCTGCAGACAGGTGCCTGTTTGTGTGGAGACAGTCTGTTTGAAACTGTGTTCCTCAGCGCCCGCTCTTTCTCCCCGTCGCTCCACACGCCTGGGAGTCCCTTTCTTTCTCTCCACAAGCACGTGTGTTGACTTCGTCGCACATGTGCATCTGCACAAGCGTTGAGCTCAGCAGAGCGTGTCTCTTGACACTTGATGTGCGTTGGCTGTGTCTGCGTGCTCCAGTGAAGAGAGAAACGGGAAATCATCTTGGTAGAGGCAACAAAGCAAAAGCGAGGCAGGATTGACATCTGCTCAACAGAGACGGATTCCCTGCGCTGACACAGTTCACAGTTACACGAGAAGCAATCTGAGCGGTCCATCGACCGGAGACGTGTTTCCCAAGAGGTCGTTTAGCGAGTGAACAGCAGTGTGCGCGACTTTCAGGAGTGTGCCTGGAAAGTGCCAGAATCACCAGAGCATCTGTGCAAAAGCTGCTGCCTCTGTGACCGCATTGAGGCACGTTCCCGTGTCTGCGAGTACATAGACGGCTCTTCGCGTTCACTCCGAGGGAAACGGTCCGCTATTGCTTCTGTGCGTACAGACGCGATTCCCTTGTCTCTTGCGAACACAGGGAACTCTGTGCATCCAAATCTACAGGCTAAGGACGCGTCTGCATATGTTTTGGTGAACAATCGAGTGTGCGTGTTCTGACAGCTGCCTCTATGCAGACGTCTCCACAGAGCCACTTCTGAATGCCCCGCAGCCCAGGACTGAATGGATACACTAACAAGTGCACCGGTGTGAGCAACCACATATGCAGAAGGACGTCTTTCATCTCACAGAAGCGCGAACGTCTTGGCGTTCAAGCACATGGCAGAAACAAGGTGTGAACAGATGAGCTGCTGCTATTTTCTCCGTTCGGCATGCTTCGTTGTAGCTCTCTTGCCGGTCGCCGGCTTAGCGGCTTGCTTTGCGCGACTAGGTCTGGGGAGAGAAGGAGATAGCGCCGGAAACCTTGCCTTTTGCCTTCTTCGGCGCTGGAACCTGGTTGCTGCGCCTTCTCTTTGTCCATGTGCACACACACGATTCCTCAGCGAAAACCATGCAGAAACCTTCCCACGAGCACCCAGGGATGTGCACCCAGCACCACGTGCACGCACACGCAGCTAGAGAAAAGCACCTACCTTTTCACACACTGATGCCTAAGCAAATGCGTGGCCACACACACGCACACATCCGCAAGCGCGCCTACTCCCATCTATTGAGGGAAAGACGGACGAGCAACGTCCTGACAGGCTTGAGGGGAAAAACGTCCGTTGATGGTTGGCGTACTGCACGCCCGCCTACGGGGCTGCAGGGGAATCCACATTTGGAAGGTACCTGAAGATGTGTGCCTGTTCTTGGAGCTCCGCTAGTAGGGTAGCAAAGACACTCGTAGGCAGTACCGAATGCTGCTCCGTGCTCCTTCTCCTCCGCTGGCAAATGCTTCACAGTCGCCCTAGGAAAGACGTTTAACAATCGATCTCCAAGAGGAACGAAACACATGATGCCATAAGGCGAAAGAATAGCAGGGCATCTCTTCACAAGCTTGTCCCTGATCTATAGCTGAGGGCAAACACTTGTGTGCTTGTGGGAGAGCGTGTGTCTTTCCTGGAAGCGTTTGGGAGTTTTGCTCAGACGCGTGTTTCCTCAAGTTCAAGAATCAAGATCTAGGATACCTGCAGACAGGTGCCTGTTTGTGTGGAGACAGTCTGTTTGAAACTGTGTTCCTCAGCGCCCGCTCTTTCTCCCCGTCGCTCCACACGCCTGGGAGTCCCTTTCTTTCTCTCCACAAGCACGTGTGTTGACTTCGTCGCACATGTGCATCTGCACAAGCGTTGAGCTCAGCAGAGCGTGTCTCTTGACACTTGATGTGCGTTGGCTGTGTCTGCGTGCTCCAGTGAAGAGAGAAACGGGAAATCATCTTGGTAGAGGCAACAAAGCAAAAGCGAGGCAGGATTGACATCTGCTCAACAGAGACGGATTCCCTGCGCTGACACAGTTCACAGTTACACGGGAAGCAATCTGAGCGGTCCATCGACCGGAGACGTGTTTCCCAAGAGGTCGTTTAGCGAGTGAACAGCAGTGTGCGCGACTTTCAGGAGTGTGCCTGGAAAGTGCCAGAATCACCAGAGCATCTGTGCAAAAGCTGCTGCCTCTGTGACCGCATTGAGGCACGTTCCCGTGTCTGCGAGTACATAGACGGCTCTTCGCGTTCACTCCGAGGGAAACGGTCCGCTATTGCTTCTGTGCGTACAGACGCGATTCCCTTGTCTCTTGCGAACACAGGGAACTCTGTGCATCCAAATCTACAGGCTAAGGACGCGTCTGCATATGTTTTGGTGAACAATCGAGTGTGCGTGTTCTGACAGCTGCCTCTATGCAGACGTCTCCACAGAGCCACTTCTGAATGCCCCGCAGCCCAGGACTGAATGGACACACTAACAAGTGCACCGGTGTGAGCAACCACATATGCAGAAGGACGTCTTTCATCTCACAGAAGCGCGAACGTCTTGGCGTTCAAGCACATGGCAGAAACAAGGTGTGAACAGATGAGCTGCTGCTATTTTCTCCGTTCGGCATGCTTCGTTGTAGCTCTCTTGCCGGTCGCCGGCTTAGCGGCTTGCTTTGCGCGACTAGGTCTGCGGAGAGAAGGAGATAGCGCCGGAAACCTTGCCTTTTGCCTTCTTCGGCGCTGGAACCTGGTTGCTGCGCCTTCTCTTTGTCCATGTGCACACACACGATTCCTCAGCGAAAACCATGCAGAAACCTTCCCACGAGCACCCAGGGATGTGCACCCAGCACCACGTGCACGCACACGCAGCTAGAGAAAAGCACCTACCTTTTCACACACTGATGCCTAAGCAAATGCGTGGCCACACACACGCACACATCCGCAAGCGCGCCTACTCCCATCTATTGAGGGAAAGACGGACGAGCAACGTCCTGACAGGCTTGAGGGGAAAAACGTCCGTTGATGGTTGGCGTACTGCACGCCCGCCTACGGGGCTGCAGGGGAATCCACATTTGGAAGGTACCTGAAGATGTGTGCCTGTTCTTGGAGCTCCGCTAGTAGGGTAGCAAAGACACTCGTAGGCAGTACCGAATGCTGCTCCGTGCTCCTTCTCCTCCGCTGGCAAATGCTTCACAGTCGCCCTAGGAAAGACGTTTAACAATCGATCTCCAAGAGGAACGAAACACATGATGCCATAAGGCGAAAGAATAGCAGGGCATCTCTTCACAAGCTTGTCCCTGATCTATAGCTGAGGGCAAACACTTGTGTGCTTGTGGGAGAGCGTGTGTCTTTCCTGGAAGCGTTTGGGAGTTTTGCTCAGACGCGTGTTTCCTCAAGTTCAAGAATCAAGATCTAGGATACCTGCAGACAGGTGCCTGTTTGTGTGGAGACAGTCTGTTTGAAACTGTGTTCCTCAGCGCCCGCTCTTTCTCCCCGTCGCTCCACACGCCTGGGAGTCCCTTTCTTTCTCTCCACAAGCACGTGTGTTGACTTCGTCGCACATGTGCATCTGCACAAGCGTTGAGCTCAGCAGAGCGTGTCTCTTGACACTTGATGTGCGTTGGCTGTGTCTGCCTGCTCCAGTGAAGAGAGAAACGGGAAATCATCTTGGTAGAGGCAACAAAGCAAAAGCGAGGCAGGATTGACATCTGCTCAACAGAGACGGATTCCCTGCGCTGACACAGTTCACAGTTACACGGGAAGCAATCTGAGCGGTCCATCGACCGGAGACGTGTTTCCCAAGAGGTCGTTTAGCGAGTGAACAGCAGTGTGCGCGACTTTCAGGAGTGTGCCTGGAAAGTGCCAGAATCACCAGAGCATCTGTGCAAAAGCTGCTGCCTCTGTGACCGCATTGAGGCACGTTCCCGTGTCTGCGAGTACATAGACGGCTCTTCGCGTTCACTCCGAGGGAAACGGTCCGCTATTGCTTCTGTGCGTACAGACGCGATTCCCTTGTCTCTTGCGAACACAGGGAACTCTGTGCATCCAAATCTACAGGCTAAGGACGCGTCTGCATATGTTTTGGTGAACAATCGAGTGTGCGTGTTCTGACAGCTGCCTCTATGCAGACGTCTCCACAGAGCCACTTCTGAATGCCCCGCAGCCCAGGACTGAATGGATACACTAACAAGTGCACCGGTGTGAGCAACCACATATGCAGAAGGACGTCTTTCATCTCACAGAAGCGCGAACGTCTTGGCGTTCAAGCACATGGCAGAAACAAGGTGTGAACAGATGAGCTGCTGCTATTTTCTCCGTTCGGCATGCTTCGTTGTAGCTCTCTTGCCGGTCGCTGGCTTAGCGGCTTGCTTTGCGCGACTAGGTCTGCGGAGAGAAGGAGATAGCGCCGGAAACCTTGCCTTTTGCCTTCTTCGGCGCTGGAACCTGGTTGCTGCGCCTTCTCTTTGTCCATGTGCACACACACGATTCCTCAGCGAAAACCATGCAGAAACCTTCCCACGAGCACCCAGGGATGTGCACCCAGCACCACGTGCACGCACACGCAGCTAGAGAAAAGCACCTACCTTTTCACACACTGATGCCTAAGCAAATGCGTGGCCACACACACGCACACATCCGCAAGCGCGCCTACTCCCATCTATTGAGGGAAAGACGGACGAGCAACGTCCTGACAGGCTTGAGGGGAAAAACGTCCGTTGATGGTTGGCGTACTGCACGCCCGCCTACGGGGCTGCAGGGGAATCCACATTTGGAAGGTACCTGAAGATGTGTGCCTGTTCTTGGAGCTCCGCTAGTAGGGTAGCAAAGACACTCGTAGGCAGTACCGAATGCTGCTCCGTGCTCCTTCTCCTCCGCTGGCAAATGCTTCACAGTCGCCCTAGGAAAGACGTTTAACAATCGATCTCCAAGAGGAACGAAACACATGATGCCATAAGGCGAAAGAATAGCAGGGCATCTCTTCACAAGCTTGTCCCTGATCTATAGCTGAGGGCAAACACTTGTGTGCTTGTGGGAGAGCGTGTGTCTTTCCTGGAAGCGTTTGGGAGTTTTGCTCAGACGCCTGTTTCCTCAAGTTCAAGAATCAAGATCTAGGATACCTGCAGACAGGTGCCTGTTTGTGTGGAGACAGTCTGTTTGAAACTGTGTTCCTCAGCGCCCGCTCTTTCTCCCCGTCGCTCCACACGCCTGGGAGTCCCTTTCTTTCTCTCCACAAGCACGTGTGTTGACTTCGTCGCACATGTGCATCTGCACAAGCGTTGAGCTCAGCAGAGCGTGTCTCTTGACACTTGATGTGCGTTGGCTGTGTCTGCGTGCTCCAGTGAAGAGAGAAACGGGAAATCATCTTGGTAGAGGCAACAAAGCAAAAGCGAGGCAGGATTGACATCTGCTCAACAGAGACGGATTCCCTGCGCTGACACAGTTCACAGTTACACGAGAAGCAATCTGAGCGGTCCATCGACCGGAGACGTGTTTCCCAAGAGGTCGTTTAGCGAGTGAACAGCAGTGTGCGCGACTTTCAGGAGTGTGCCTGGAAAGTGCCAGAATCACCAGAGCATCTGTGCAAAAGCTGCTGCCTCTGTGACCGCATTGAGGCACGTTCCCGTGTCTGCGAGTACATAGACGGCTCTTCGCGTTCACTCCGAGGGAAACGGTCCGCTATTGCTTCTGTGCGTACAGACGCGATTCCCTTGTCTCTTGCGAACACAGGGAACTCTGTGCATCCAAATCTACAGGCTAAGGACGCGTCTGCATATGTTTTGGTGAACAATCGAGTGTGCGTGTTCTGACAGCTGCCTCTATGCAGACGTCTCCACAGAGCCACTTCTGAATGCCCCGCAGCCCAGGACTGAATGGATACACTAACAAGTGCACCGGTGTGAGCAACCACATATGCAGAAGGACGTCTTTCATCTCACAGAAGCGCGAACGTCTTGGCGTTCAAGCACATGGCAGAAACAAGGTGTGAACAGATGAGCTGCTGCTATTTTCTCCGTTCGGCATGCTTCGTTGTAGCTCTCTTGCCGGTCGCCGGCTTAGCGGCTTGCTTTGCGCGACTAGGTCTGCGGAGAGAAGGAGATAGCGCCGGAAACCTTGCCTTTTGCCTTCTTCGGCGCTGGAACCTGGTTGCTGCGCCTTCTCTTTGTCCATGTGCACACACACGATTCCTCAGCGAAAACCATGCAGAAACCTTCCCACGAGCACCCAGGGATGTGCACCCAGCACCACGTGCACGCACACGCAGCTAGAGAAAAGCACCTACCTTTTCACACACTGATGCCTAAGCAAACGCGTGGCCACACACACGCACACATCCGCAAGCGCGCCTACTCCCATCTATTGAGGGAAAGACGGACGAGCAACGTCCTGACAGGCTTGAGGGGAAAAACGTCCGTTGATGGTTGGCGTACTGCACGCCCGCCTACGGGGCTGCAGGGGAATCCACATTTGGAAGGTACCTGAAGATGTGTGCCTGTTCTTGGAGCTCCGCTAGTAGGGTAGCAAAGACACTCGTAGGCAGTACTGAATGCTGCTCCGTGCTCCTTCTCCTCCGGTGGCAAATGCTTCACAGTCGCCCTAGGAAAGACGTTTAACAATCGATCTCCAAGAGGAACGAAACACATGATGCCATAAGGCGAAAGAATAGCAGGGCATCTCTTCACAAGCTTGTCCCTGATCTATAGCTGAGGGCAAACACTTGTGTGCTTGTGGGAGAGCGTGTGTCTTTCCTGGAAGCGTTTGGGAGTTTTGCTCAGACGCGTGTTTCCTCAAGTTCAAGAATCAAGATCTAGGATACCTGCAGACAGGTGCCTGTTTGTGTGGAGACAGTCTGTTTGAAACTGTGTTCCTCAGCGCCCGCTCTTTCTCCCCGTCGCTCCACACGCCTGGGAGTCCCTTTCTTTCTCTCCACAAGCACGTGTGTTGACTTCGTCGCACATGTGCATCTGCACAAGCGTTGAGCTCAGCAGAGCGTGTCTCTTGACACTTGATGTGCGTTGGCTGTGTCTGCGTGCTCCAGTGAAGAGAGAAACGGGAAATCATCTTGGTAGAGGCAACAAAGCAAAAGCGAGGCAGGATTGACATCTGCTCAACAGAGACGGATTCCCTGCGCTGACACAGTTCACAGTTACACGAGAAGCAATCTGAGCGGTCCATCGACCGGAGACGTGTTTCCCAAGAGGTCGTTTAGCGAGTGAACAGCAGTGTGCGCGACTTTCAGGAGTGTGCCTGGAAAGTGCCAGAATCACCAGAGCATCTGTGCAAAAGCTGCTGCCTCTGTGACCGCATTGAGGCACGTTCCCGTGTCTGCGAGTACATAGACGGCTCTTCGCGTTCACTCCGAGGGAAACGGTCCGCTATTGCTTCTGTGCGTACAGACGCGATTCCCTTGTCTCTTGCGAACACAGGGAACTCTGTGCATCCAAATCTAGAGGCTAAGGACGCGTCTGCATATGTTTTGGTGAACAATCGAGTGTGCGTGTTCTGACAGCTGCCTCTATGCAGACGTCTCCACAGAGCCACTTCTGAATGCCCCGCAGCCCAGGACTGAATGGATACACTAACAAGTGCACCGGTGTGAGCAACCACATATGCAGAAGGACGTCTTTCATCTCACAGAAGCGCGAACGTCTTGGCGTTCAAGCACATGGCAGAAACAAGGTGTGAACAGATGAGCTGCTGCTATTTTCTCCGTTCGGCATGCTTCGTTGTAGCTCTCTTGCCGGTCGCCGGCTTAGCGGCTTGCTTTGCGCGACTAGGTCTGCAGAGAGAAGGAGATAGCGCCGGAAACCTTGCCTTTTGCCTTCTTCGGCGCTGGAACCTGGTTGCTGCGCCTTCTCTTTGTCCATGTGCACACACACGATTCCTCAGCGAAAACCATGCAGAAACCTTCCCACGAGCACCCAGGGATGTGCACCCAGCACCACGTGCACGCACACGCAGCTAGAGAAAAGCACCTACCTTTTCACACACTGATGCCTAAGCAAACGCGTGGCCACACACACGCACACATCCGCAAGCGCGCCTACTCCCATCTATTGAGGGAAAGACGGACGAGCAACGTCCTGACAGGCTTGAGGGGAAAAACGTCCGTTGATGGTTGGCGTACTGCACGCCCGCCTACGGGGCTGCAGGGGAATCCACATTTGGAAGGTACCTGAAGATGTGTGCCTGTTCTTGGAGCTCCGCTAGTAGGGTAGCAAAGACACTCGTAGGCAGTACCGAATGCTGCTCCGTGCTCCTTCTCCTCCGCTGGCAAATGCTTCACAGTCGCCCTAGGAAAGACGTTTAACAATCGATCTCCAAGAGGAACGAAACACATGATGCCATAAGGCGAAAGAATAGCAGGGCATCTCTTCACAAGCTTGTCCCTGATCTATAGCTGAGGGCAAACACTTGTGTGCTTGTGGGAGAGCGTGTGTCTTTCCTGGAAGCGTTTGGGAGTTTTGCTCAGACGCGTGTTTCCTCAAGTTCAAGAATCAAGATCTAGGATACCTGCAGACAGGTGCCTGTTTGTGTGGAGACAGTCTGTTTGAAACTGTGTTCCTCAGCGCCCGCTCTTTCTCCCCGTCGCTCCACACGCCTGGGAGTCCCTTTCTTTCTCTCCACAAGTACGTGTGTTGACTTCGTCGCACATGTGCATCTGCACAAGCGTTGAGCTCAGCAGAGCGTGTCTCTTGACACTTGATGTGCGTTGGCTGTGTCTGCGTGCTCCAGTGAAGAGAGAAACGGGAAATCATCTTGGTAGAGGCAACAAAGCAAAAGCGAGGCAGGATTGACATCTGCTCAACAGAGACGGATTCCCTGCGCTGACACAGTTCACAGTTACACGAGAAGCAATCTGAGCGGTCCATCGACCGGAGACGTGTTTCCCAAGAGGTCGTTTAGCGAGTGAACAGCAGTGTGCGCGACTTTCAGGAGTGTGCCTGGAAAGTGCCAGAATCACCAGAGCATCTGTGCAAAAGCTGCTGCCTCTGTGACCGCATTGAGGCACGTTCCCGTGTCTGCGAGTACATAGACGGCTCTTCGCGTTCACTCCGAGGGAAACGGTCCGCTATTGCTTCTGTGCGTACAGACGCGATTCCCTTGTCTCTTGCGAACACAGGGAACTCTGTGCATCCAAATCTACAGGCTAAGGACGCGTCTGCATATGTTTTGGTGAACAATCGAGTGTGCGTGTTCTGACAGCTGCCTCTATGCAGACGTCTCCACAGAGCCACTTCTGAATGCCCCGCAGCCCAGGACTGAATGGATACACTAACAAGTGCACCGGTGTGAGCAACCACATATGCAGAAGGACGTCTTTCATCTCACAGAAGCGCGAACGTCTTGGCGTTCAAGCACATGGCAGAAACAAGGTGTGAACAGATGAGCTGCTGCTATTTTCTCCGTTCGGCATGCTTCGTTGTAGCTCTCTTGCCGGTCGCCGGCTTAGCGGCTTGCTTTGCGCGACTAGGTCTGCAGAGAGAAGGAGATAGCGCCGGAAACCTTGCCTTTTGCCTTCTTCGGCGCTGGAACCTGGTTGCTGCGCCTTCTCTTTGTCCATGTGCACACACACGATTCCTCAGCGAAAACCATGCAGAAACCTTCCCACGAGCACCCAGGGATGTGCACCCAGCACCACGTGCACGCACACGCAGCTAGAGAAAAGCACCTACCTTTTCACACACTGATGCCTAAGCAAACGCGTGGCCACACACACGCACACATCCGCAAGCGCGCCTACTCCCATCTATTGAGGGAAAGACGGACGAGCAACGTCCTGACAGGCTTGAGGGGAAAAACGTCCGTTGATGGTTGGCGTACTGCACGCCCGCCTACGGGGCTGCAGGGGAATCCACATTTGGAAGGTACCTGAAGATGTGTGCCTGTTCTTGGAGCTCCGCTAGTAGGGTAGCAAAGACACTCGTAGGCAGTACCGAATGCTGCTCCGTGCTCCTTCTCCTCCGCTGGCAAATGCTTCACAGTCGCCCTAGGAAAGACGTTTAACAATCGATCTCCAAGAGGAACGAAACACATGATGCCATAAGGCGAATGAATAGCAGGGCATCTCTTCACAAGCTTGTCCCTGATCTATAGCTGAGGGCAAACACTTGTGTGCTTGTGGGAGAGCGTGTGTCTTTCCTGGAAGCGTTTGGGAGTTTTGCTCAGACGCGTGTTTCCTCAAGTTCAAGAATCAAGATCTAGGATACCTGCAGACAGGTGCCTGTTTGTGTGGAGACAGTCTGTTTGAAACTGTGTTCCTCAGCGCCCGCTCTTTCTCCCCGTCGCTCCACACGCCTGGGAGTCCCTTTCTTTCTCTCCACAAGCACGTGTGTTGACTTCGTCGCACATGTGCATCTGCACAAGCGTTGAGCTCAGCAGAGCGTGTCTCTTGACACTTGATGTGCGTTGGCTGTGTCTGCGTGCTCCAGTGAAGAGAGAAACGGGAAATCATCTTGGTAGAGGCAACAAAGCAAAAGCGAGGCAGGATTGACATCTGCTCAACAGAGACGGATTCCCTGCGCTGACACAGTTCACAGTTACACGAGAAGCAATCTGAGCGGTCCATCGACCGGAGACGTGTTTCCCAAGAGGTCGTTTAGCGAGTGAACAGCAGTGTGCGCGACTTTCAGGAGTGTGCCTGGAAAGTGCCAGAATCACCAGAGCATCTGTGCAAAAGCTGCTGCCTCTGTGACCGCATTGAGGCACGTTCCCGTGTCTGCGAGTACATAGACGGCTCTTCGCGTTCACTCCGAGGGAAACGGTCCGCTATTGCTTCTGTGCGTACAGACGCGATTCCCTTGTCTCTTGCGAACACAGGGAACTCTGTGCATCCAAATCTACAGGCTAAGGACGCGTCTGCATATGTTTTGGTGAACAATCGAGTGTGCGTGTTCTGACAGCTGCCTCTATGCAGACGTCTCCACAGAGCCACTTCTGAATGCCCCGCAGCCCAGGACTGAATGGATACACTAACAAGTGCACCGGTGTGAGCAACCACATATGCAGAAGGACGTCTTTCATCTCACAGAAGCGCGAACGTCTTGGCGTTCAAGCACATGGCAGAAACAAGGTGTGAACAGATGAGCTGCTGCTATTTTCTCCGTTCGGCATGCTTCGTTGTAGCTCTCTTGCCGGTCGCCGGCTTAGCGGCTTGCTTTGCGCGACTAGGTCTGGGGAGAGAAGGAGATAGCGCCGGAAACCTTGCCTTTTGCCTTCTTCGGCGCTGGAACCTGGTTGCTGCGCCTTCTCTTTGTCCATGTGCACACACACGATTCCTCAGCGAAAACCATGCAGAAACCTTCCCACGAGCACCCAGGGATGTGCACCCAGCACCACGTGCACGCACACGCAGCTAGAGAAAAGCACCTACCTTTTCACACACTGATGCCTAAGCAAACGCGTGGCCACACACACGCACACATCCGCAAGCGCGCCTACTCCCATCTATTGAGGGAAAGACGGACGAGCAACGTCCTGACAGGCTTGAGGGGAAAAACGTCCGTTGATGGTTGGCGTACTGCACGCCCGCCTACGGGGCTGCAGGGGAATCCACATTTGGAAGGTACCTGAAGATGTGTGCCTGTTCTTGGAGCTCCGCTAGTAGGGTAGCAAAGACACTCGTAGGCAGTACCGAATGCTGCTCCGTGCTCCTTCTCCTCCGCTGGCAAATGCTTCACAGTCGCCCTAGGAAAGACGTTTAACAATCGATCTCCAAGAGGAACGAAACACATGATGCCATAAGGCGAAAGAATAGCAGGGCATCTCTTCACAAGCTTGTCCCTGATCTATAGCTGAGGGCAAACACTTGTGTGCTTGTGGGAGAGCGTGTGTCTTTCCTGGAAGCGTTTGGGAGTTTTGCTCAGACGCGTGTTTCCTCAAGTTCAAGAATCAAGATCTAGGATACCTGCAGACAGGTGCCTGTTTGTGTGGAGACAGTCTGTTTGAAACTGTGTTCCTCAGCGCCCGCTCTTTCTCCCCGTCGCTCCACACGCCTGGGAGTCCCTTTCTTTCTCTCCACAAGCACGTGTGTTGACTTCGTCGCACATGTGCATCTGCACAAGCGTTGAGCTCAGCAGAGCGTGTCTCTTGACACTTGATGTGCGTTGGCTGTGTCTGCGTGCTCCAGTGAAGAGAGAAACGGGAAATCATCTTGGTAGAGGCAACAAAGCAAAAGCGAGGCAGGATTGACATCTGCTCAACAGAGACGGATTCCCTGCGCTGACACAGTTCACAGTTACACGAGAAGCAATCTGAGCGGTCCATCGACCGGAGACGTGTTTCCCAAGAGGTCGTTTAGCGAGTGAACAGCAGTGTGCGCGACTTTCAGGAGTGTGCCTGGAAAGTGCCAGAATCACCAGAGCATCTGTGCAAAAGCTGCTGCCTCTGTGACCGCATTGAGGCACGTTCCCGTGTCTGCGAGTACATAGACGGCTCTTCGCGTTCACTCCGAGGGAAACGGTCCGCTATTGCTTCTGTGCGTACAGACGCGATTCCCTTGTCTCTTGCGAACACAGGGAACTCTGTGCATCCAAATCTACAGGCTAAGGACGCGTCTGCATATGTTTTGGTGAACAATCGAGTGTGCGTGTTCTGACAGCTGCCTCTATGCAGACGTCTCCACAGAGCCACTTCTGAATGCCCCGCAGCCCAGGACTGAATGGATACACTAACAAGTGCACCGGTGTGAGCAACCACATATGCAGAAGGACGTCTTTCATCTCACAGAAGCGCGAACGTCTTGGCGTTCAAGCACATGGCAGAAACAAGGTGTGAACAGATGAGCTGCTGCTATTTTCTCCGTTCGGCATGCTTCGTTGTAGCTCTCTTGCCGGTCGCCGGCTTAGCGGCTTGCTTTGCGCGACTAGGTCTGGGGAGAGAAGGAGATAGCGCCGGAAACCTTGCCTTTTGCCTTCTTCGGCGCTGGAACCTGGTTGCTGCGCCTTCTCTTTGTCCATGTGCACACACACGATTCCTCAGCGAAAACCATGCAGAAACCTTCCCACGAGCACCCAGGGATGTGCACCCAGCACCACGTGCACGCACACGCAGCTAGAGAAAAGCACCTACCTTTTCACACACTGATGCCTAAGCAAATGCGTGGCCACACACACGCACACATCCGCAAGCGCGCCTACTCCCATCTATTGAGGGAAAGACGGACGAGCAACGTCCTGACAGGCTTGAGGGGAAAAACGTCCGTTGATGGTTGGCGTACTGCACGCCCGCCTACGGGGCTGCAGGGGAATCCACATTTGGAAGGTACCTGAAGATGTGTGCCTGTTCTTGGAGCTCCGCTAGTAGGGTAGCAAAGACACTCGTAGGCAGTACCGAATGCTGCTCCGTGCTCCTTCTCCTCCGCTGGCAAATGCTTCACAGTCGCCCTAGGAAAGACGTTTAACAATCGATCTCCAAGAGGAACGAAACACATGATGCCATAAGGCGAAAGAATAGCAGGGCATCTCTTCACAAGCTTGTCCCTGATCTATAGCTGAGGGCAAACACTTGTGTGCTTGTGGGAGAGCGTGTGTCTTTCCTGGAAGCGTTTGGGAGTTTTGCTCAGACGCGTGTTTCCTCAAGTTCAAGAATCAAGATCTAGGATACCTGCAGACAGGTGCCTGTTTGTGTGGAGACAGTCTGTTTGAAACTGTGTTCCTCAGCGCCCGCTCTTTCTCCCCGTCGCTCCACACGCCTGGGAGTCCCTTTCTTTCTCTCCACAAGCACGTGTGTTGACTTCGTCGCACATGTGCATCTGCACAAGCGTTGAGCTCAGCAGAGCGTGTCTCTTGACACTTGATGTGCGTTGGCTGTGTCTGCGTGCTCCAGTGAAGAGAGAAACGGGAAATCATCTTGGTAGAGGCAACAAAGCAAAAGCGAGGCAGGATTGACATCTGCTCAACAGAGACGGATTCCCTGCGCTGACACAGTTCACAGTTACACGGGAAGCAATCTGAGCGGTCCATCGACCGGAGACGTGTTTCCCAAGAGGTCGTTTAGCGAGTGAACAGCAGTGTGCGCGACTTTCAGGAGTGTGCCTGGAAAGTGCCAGAATCACCAGAGCATCTGTGCAAAAGCTGCTGCCTCTGTGACCGCATTGAGGCACGTTCCCGTGTCTGCGAGTACATAGACGGCTCTTCGCGTTCACTCCGAGGGAAACGGTCCGCTATTGCTTCTGTGCGTACAGACGCGATTCCCTTGTCTCTTGCGAACACAGGGAACTCTGTGCATCCAAATCTACAGGCTAAGGACGCGTCTGCATATGTTTTGGTGAACAATCGAGTGTGCGTGTTCTGACAGCTGCCTCTATGCAGACGTCTCCACAGAGCCACTTCTGAATGCCCCGCAGCCCAGGACTGAATGGATACACTAACAAGTGCACCGGTGTGAGCAACCACATATGCAGAAGGACGTCTTTCATCTCACAGAAGCGCGAACGTCTTGGCGTTCAAGCACATGGCAGAAACAAGGTGTGAACAGATGAGCTGCTGCTATTTTCTCCGTTCGGCATGCTTCGTTGTAGCTCTCTTGCCGGTCGCCGGCTTAGCGGCTTGCTTTGCGCGACTAGGTCTGCGGAGAGAAGGAGATAGCGCCGGAAACCTTGCCTTTTGCCTTCTTCGGCGCTGGAACCTGGTTGCTGCGCCTTCTCTTTGTCCATGTGCACACACACGATTCCTCAGCGAAAACCATGCAGAAACCTTCCCACGAGCACCCAGGGATGTGCACCCAGCACCACGTGCACGCACACGCAGCTAGAGAAAAGCACCTACCTTTTCACACACTGATGCCTAAGCAAATGCGTGGCCACACACACGCACACATCCGCAAGCGCGCCTACTCCCATCTATTGAGGGAAAGACGGACGAGCAACGTCCTGACAGGCTTGAGGGGAAAAACGTCCGTTGATGGTTGGCGTACTGCACGCCCGCTTACGGGGCTGCAGGGGAATCCACATTTGGAAGGTACCTGAAGATGTGTGCCTGTTCTTGGAGCTCCGCTAGTAGGGTAGCAAAGACACTCGTAGGCAGTACCGAATGCTGCTCCGTGCTCCTTCTCCTCCGCTGGCAAATGCTTCACAATCGCCCTAGGAAAGACGTTTAACAATCGATCTCCAAGAGGAACGAAACACATGATGCCATAAGGCGAAAGAATAGCAGGGCATCTCTTCACAAGCTTGTCCCTGATCTATAGCTGAGGGCAAACACTTGTGTGCTTGTGGGAGAGCGTGTGTCTTTCCTGGAAGCGTTTGGGAGTTTTGCTCAGACGCGTGTTTCCTCAAGTTCAAGAATCAAGATCTAGGATACCTGCAGACAGGTGCCTGTTTGTGTGGAGACAGTCTGTTTGAAACTGTGTTCCTCAGCGCCCGCTCTTTCTCCCCGTCGCTCCACACGCCTGGGAGTCCCTTTCTTTCTCTCCACAAGCACGTGTGTTGACTTCGTCGCACATGTGCATCTGCACAAGCGTTGAGCTCAGCAGAGCGTGTCTCTTGACACTTGATGTGCGTTGGCTGTGTCTGCGTGCTCCAGTGAAGAGAGAAACGGGAAATCATCTTGGTAGAGGCAACAAAGCAAAAGCGAGGCAGGATTGACATCTGCTCAACAGAGACGGATTCCCTGCGCTGACACAGTTCACAGTTACACGAGAAGCAATCTGAGCGGTCCATCGACCGGAGACGTGTTTCCCAAGAGGTCGTTTAGCGAGTGAACAGCAGTGTGCGCGACTTTCAGGAGTGTGCCTGGAAAGTGCCAGAATCACCAGAGCATCTGTGCAAAAGCTGCTGCCTCTGTGACCGCATTGAGGCACGTTCCCGTGTCTGCGAGTACATAGACGGCTCTTGGCGTTCACTCCGAGGGAAACGGTCCGCTATTGCTTCTGTGCGTACAGACGCGATTCCCTTGTCTCTTGCGAACACAGGGAACTCTGTGCATCCAAATCTACAGGCTAAGGACGCGTCTGCATATGTTTTGGTGAACAATCGAGTGTGCGTGTTCTGACAGCTGCCTCTATGCAGACGTCTCCACAGAGCCACTTCTGAATGCCCCGCAGCCCAGGACTGAATGGATACACTAACAAGTGCACCGGTGTGAGCAACCACATATGCAGAAGGACGTCTTTCATCTCACAGAAGCGCGAACGTCTTGGCGTTCAAGCACATGGCAGAAACAAGGTGTGAACAGATGAGCTGCTGCTATTTTCTCCGTTCGGCATGCTTCGTTGTAGCTCTCTTGCCGGTCGCCGGCTTAGCGGCTTGCTTTGCGCGACTAGGTCTGCGGAGAGAAGGAGATAGCGCCGGAAACCTTGCCTTTTGCCTTCTTCGGCGCTGGAACCTGGTTGCTGCGCCTTCTCTTTGTCCATGTGCACACACACGATTCCTCAGCGAAAACCATGCAGAAACCTTCCCACGAGCACCCAGGGATGTGCACCCAGCACCACGTGCACGCACACGCAGCTAGAGAAAAGCACCTACCTTTTCACACACTGATGCCTAAGCAAACGCGTGGCCACACACACGCACACATCCGCAAGCGCGCCTACTCCCATCTATTGAGGGAAAGACGGACGAGCAACGTCCTGACAGGCTTGAGGGGAAAAACGTCCGTTGATGGTTGGCGTACTGCACGCCCGCCTACGGGGCTGCAGGGGAATCCACATTTGGAAGGTACCTGAAGATGTGTGCCTGTTCTTGGAGCTCCGCTAGTAGGGTAGCAAAGACACTCGTAGGCAGTACCGAATGCTGCTCCGTGCTCCTTCTCCTCCGCTGGCAAATGCTTCACAGTCGCCCTAGGAAAGACGTTTAACAATCGATCTCCAAGAGGAACGAAACACATGATGCCATAAGGCGAAAGAATAGCAGGGCATCTCTTCACAAGCTTGTCCCTGATCTATAGCTGAGGGCAAACACTTGTGTGCTTGTGGGAGAGCGTGTGTCTTTCCTGGAAGCGTTTGGGAGTTTTGCTCAGACGCGTGTTTCCTCAAGTTCAAGAATCAAGATCTAGGATACCTGCAGACAGGTGCCTGTTTGTGTGGAGACAGTCTGTTTGAAACTGTGTTCCTCAGCGCCCGCTCTTTCTCCCCGTCGCTCCACACGCCTGGGAGTCCCTTTCTTTCTCTCCACAAGCACGTGTGTTGACTTCGTCGCACATGTGCATCTGCACAAGCGTTGAGCTCAGCAGAGCGTGTCTCTTGACACTTGATGTGCGTTGGCTGTGTCTGCGTGCTCCAGTGAAGAGAGAAACGGGAAATCATCTTGGTAGAGGCAACAAAGCAAAAGCGAGGCAGGATTGACATCTGCTCAACAGAGACGGATTCCCTGCGCTGACACAGTTCACAGTTACACGAGAAGCAATCTGAGCGGTCCATCGACCGGAGACGTGTTTCCCAAGAGGTCGTTTAGCGAGTGAACAGCAGTGTGCGCGACTTTCAGGAGTGTGCCTGGAAAGTGCCAGAATCACCAGAGCATCTGTGCAAAAGCTGCTGCCTCTGTGACCGCATTGAGGCACGTTCCCGTGTCTGCGAGTACATAGACGGCTCTTGGCGTTCACTCCGAGGGAAACGGTCCGCTATTGCTTCTGTGCGTACAGACGCGATTCCCTTGTCTCTTGCGAACACAGGGAACTCTGTGCATCCAAATCTACAGGCTAAGGACGCGTCTGCATATGTTTTGGTGAACAATCGAGTGTGCGTGTTCTGACAGCTGCCTCTATGCAGACGTCTCCACAGAGCCACTTCTGAATGCCCCGCAGCCCAGGACTGAATGGATACACTAACAAGTGCACCGGTGTGAGCAACCACATATGCAGAAGGACGTCTTTCATCTCACAGAAGCGCGAACGTCTTGGCGTTCAAGCACATGGCAGAAACAAGGTGTGAACAGATGAGCTGCTGCTATTTTCTCCGTTCGGCATGCTTCGTTGTAGCTCTCTTGCCGGTCGCCGGCTTAGCGGCTTGCTTTGCGCGACTAGGTCTGCGGAGAGAAGGAGATAGCGCCGGAAACCTTGCCTTTTGCCTTCTTCGGCGCTGGAACCTGGTTGCTGCGCCTTCTCTTTGTCCATGTGCACACACACGATTCCTCAGCGAAAACCATGCAGAAACCTTCCCACGAGCACCCAGGGATGTGCACCCAGCACCACGTGCACGCACACGCAGCTAGAGAAAAGCACCTACCTTTTCACACACTGATGCCTAAGCAAACGCGTGGCCACACACACGCACACATCCGCAAGCGCGCCTACTCCCATCTATTGAGGGAAAGACGGACGAGCAACGTCCTGACAGGCTTGAGGGGAAAAACGTCCGTTGATGGTTGGCGTACTGCACGCCCGCCTACGGGGCTGCAGGGGAATCCACATTTGGAAGGTACCTGAAGATGTGTGCCTGTTCTTGGAGCTCCGCTAGTAGGGTAGCAAAGACACTCGTAGGCAGTACTGAATGCTGCTCCGTGCTCCTTCTCCTCCGCTGGCAAATGCTTCACAGTCGCCCTAGGAAAGACGTTTAACAATCGATCTCCAAGAGGAACGAAACACATGATGCCATAAGGCGAAAGAATAGCAGGGCATCTCTTCACAAGCTTGTCCCTGATCTATAGCTGAGGGCAAACACTTGTGTGCTTGTGGGAGAGCGTGTGTCTTTCCTGGAAGCGTTTGGGAGTTTTGCTCAGACGCGTGTTTCCTCAAGTTCAAGAATCAAGATCTAGGATACCTGCAGACAGGTGCCTGTTTGTGTGGAGACAGTCTGTTTGAAACTGTGTTCCTCAGCGCCCGCTCTTTCTCCCCGTCGCTCCACACGCCTGGGAGTCCCTTTCTTTCTCTCCACAAGCACGTGTGTTGACTTCGTCGCACATGTGCATCTGCACAAGCGTTGAGCTCAGCAGAGCGTGTCTCTTGACACTTGATGTGCGTTGGCTGTGTCTGCCTGCTCCAGTGAAGAGAGAAACGGGAAATCATCTTGGTAGAGGCAACAAAGCAAAACCGAGGCAGGATTGACATCTGCTCAACAGAGACGGATTCCCTGCGCTGACACAGTTCACAGTTACACGGGAAGCAATCTGAGCGGTCCATCGACCGGAGACGTGTTTCCCAAGAGGTCGTTTAGCGAGTGAACAGCAGTGTGCGCGACTTTCAGGAGTGTGCCTGGAAAGTGCCAGAATCACCAGAGCATCTGTGCAAAAGCTGCTGCCTCTGTGACCGCATTGAGGCACGTTCCCGTGTCTGCGAGTACATAGACGGCTCTTTCGCGTTCACTCCGAGGGAAACGGTCCGCTATTGCTTCTGTGCGTACAGACGCGATTCCCTTGTCTCTTGCGAACACAGGGAACTCTGTGCATCCAAATCTACAGGCTAAGGACGCGTCTGCATATGTTTTGGTGAACAATCGAGTGTGCGTGTTCAGACAGCTGCCTCTATGCAGACGACTCCACAGAGCCACTTCTGAATGCCCCGCAGCCCAGGACTGAATGGATACACTAACAAGTGCACCGGTGTGAGCAACCACATATGCAGAAGGACGTCTTTCATCTCACAGAAGCGCGAACGTCTTGGCGTTCAAGCACATGGCAGAAACAAGGTGTGAACAGATGAGCTGCTGCTATTTTCTCCGTTCGGCATGCTTCGTTGTAGCTCTCTTGCCGGTCGCCGGCTTAGCGGCTTGCTTTGCGCGACTAGGTCTGCGGAGAGAAGGAGATAGCGCCGGAAACCTTGCCTTTTGCCTTCTTCGGCGCTGGAACCTGGTTGCTGCGCCTTCTCTTTGTCCATGTGCACACACACGATTCCTCAGCGAAAACCATGCAGAAACCTTCCCACGAGCACCCAGGGATGTGCACCCAGCACCACGTGCACGCACACGCAGCTAGAGAAAAGCACCTACCTTTTCACACACTGATGCCTAAGCAAACGCGTGGCCACACACACGCACACATCCGCAAGCGCGCCTACTCCCATCTATTGAGGGAAAGACGGACGAGCAACGTCCTGACAGGCTTGAGGGGAAAAACGTCCGTTGATGGTTGGCGTACTGCACGCCCGCCTACGGGGCTGCAGGGGAATCCACATTTGGAAGGTACCTGAAGATGTGTGCCTGTTCTTGGAGCTCCGCTAGTAGGGTAGCAAAGACACTCGTAGGCAGTACTGAATGCTGCTCCGTGCTCCTTCTCCTCCGCTGGCAAATGCTTCACAGTCGCCCTAGGAAAGACGTTTAACAATCGATCTCCAAGAGGAACGAAACACATGATGCCATAAGGCGAAAGAATAGCAGGGCATCTCTTCACAAGCTTGTCCCTGATCTATAGCTGAGGGCAAACACTTGTGTGCTTGTGGGAGAGCGTGTGTCTTTCCTGGAAGCGTTTGGGAGTTTTGCTCAGACGCGTGTTTCCTCAAGTTCAAGAATCAAGATCTAGGATACCTGCAGACAGGTGCCTGTTTGTGTGGAGACAGTCTGTTTGAAACTGTGTTCCTCAGCGCCCGCTCTTTCTCCCCGTCGCTCCACACGCCTGGGAGTCCCTTTCTTTCTCTCCACAAGCACGTGTGTTGACTTCGTCGCACATGTGCATCTGCACAAGCGTTGAGCTCAGCAGAGCGTGTCTCTTGACACTTGATGTGCGTTGGCTGTGTCTGCGTGCTCCAGTGAAGAGAGAAACGGGAAATCATCTTGGTAGAGGCAACAAAGCAAAAGCGAGGCAGGATTGACATCTGCTCAACAGAGACGGATTCCCTGCGCTGACACAGTTCACAGTTACACGAGAAGCAATCTGAGCGGTCCATCGACCGGAGACGTGTTTCCCAAGAGGTCGTTTAGCGAGTGAACAGCAGTGTGCGCGACTTTCAGGAGTGTGCCTGGAAAGTGCCAGAATCACCAGAGCATCTGTGCAAAAGCTGCTGCCTCTGTGACCGCATTGAGGCACGTTCCCGTGTCTGCGAGTACATAGACGGCTCTTGGCGTTCACTCCGAGGGAAACGGTCCGCTATTGCTTCTGTGCGTACAGACGCGATTCCCTTGTCTCTTGCGAACACAGGGAACTCTGTGCATCCAAATCTACAGTCTAAGGACGCGTCTGCATATGTTTTGGTGAACAATCGAGTGTGCGTGTTCTGACAGCTGCCTCTATGCAGACGTCTCCACAGAGCCACTTCTGAATGCCCCGCAGCCCAGGACTGAATGGATACACTAACAAGTGCACCGGTGTGAGCAACCACATATGCAGAAGGACGTCTTTCATCTCACAGAAGCGCGAACGTCTTGGCGTTCAAGCACATGGCAGAAACAAGGTGTGAACAGATGAGCTGCTGCTATTTTCTCCGTTCGGCATGCTTCGTTGTAGCTCTCTTGCCGGTCGCCGGCTTAGCGGCTTGCTTTGCGCGACTAGGTCTGCGGAGAGAAGGAGATAGCGCCGGAAACCTTGCCTTTTGCCTTCTTCGGCGCTGGAACCTGGTTGCTGCGCCTTCTCTTTGTCCATGTGCACACACACGATTCCTCAGCGAAAACCATGCAGAAACCTTCCCACGAGCACCCAGGGATGTGCACCCAGCACCACGTGCACGCACACGCAGCTAGAGAAAAGCACCTACCTTTTCACACACTGATGCCTAAGCAAACGCGTGGCCACACACACGCACACATCCGCAAGCGCGCCTACTCCCATCTATTGAGGGAAAGACGGACGAGCAACGTCCTGACAGGCTTGAGGGGAAAAACGTCCGTTGATGGTTGGCGTACTGCACGCCCGCCTACGGGGCTGCAGGGGAATCCACATTTGGAAGGTACCTGAAGATGTGTGCCTGTTCTTGGAGCTCCGCTAGTAGGGTAGCAAAGACACTCGTAGGCAGTACTGAATGCTGCTCCGTGCTCCTTCTCCTCCGCTGGCAAATGCTTCACAGTCGCCCTAGGAAAGACGTTTAACAATCGATCTCCAAGAGGAACGAAACACATGATGCCATAAGGCGAAAGAATAGCAGGGCATCTCTTCACAAGCTTGTCCCTGATCTATAGCTGAGGGCAAACACTTGTGTGCTTGTGGGAGAGCGTGTGTCTTTCCTGGAAGCGTTTGGGAGTTTTGCTCAGACGCGTGTTTCCTCAAGTTCAAGAATCAAGATCTAGGATACCTGCAGACAGGTGCCTGTTTGTGTGGAGACAGTCTGTTTGAAACTGTGTTCCTCAGCGCCCGCTCTTTCTCCCCGTCGCTCCACACGCCTGGGAGTCCCTTTCTTTCTCTCCACAAGCACGTGTGTTGACTTCGTCGCACATGTGCATCTGCACAAGCGTTGAGCTCAGCAGAGCGTGTCTCTTGACACTTGATGTGCGTTGGCTGTGTCTGCGTGCTCCAGTGAAGAGAGAAACGGGAAATCATCTTGGTAGAGGCAACAAAGCAAAAGCGAGGCAGGATTGACATCTGCTCAACAGAGACGGATTCCCTGCGCTGACACAGTTCACAGTTACACGAGAAGCAATCTGAGCGGTCCATCGACCGGAGACGTGTTTCCCAAGAGGTCGTTTAGCGAGTGAACAGCAGTGTGCGCGACTTTCAGGAGTGTGCCTGGAAAGTGCCAGAATCACCAGAGCATCTGTGCAAAAGCTGCTGCCTCTGTGACCGCATTGAGGCACGTTCCCGTGTCTGCAAGTACATAGACGGCTCTTGGCGTTCACTCCGAGGGAAACGGTCCGCTATTGCTTCTGTGCGTACAGACGCGATTCCCTTGTCTCTTGCGAACACAGGGAACTCTGTGCATCCAAATCTACAGGCTAAGGACGCGTCTGCATATGTTTTGGTGAACAATCGAGTGTGCGTGTTCTGACAGCTGCCTCTATGCAGACGTCTCCACAGAGCCACTTCTGAATGCCCCGCAGCCCAGGACTGAATGGATACACTAACAAGTGCACCGGTGTGAGCAACCACATATGCAGAAGGACGTCTTTCATCTCACAGAAGCGCGAACGTCTTGGCGTTCAAGCACATGGCAGAAACAAGGTGTGAACAGATGAGCTGCTGCTATTTTCTCCGTTCGGCATGCTTCGTTGTAGCTCTCTTGCCGGTCGCCGGCTTAGCGGCTTGCTTTGCGCGACTAGGTCTGCGGAGAGAAGGAGATAGCGCCGGAAACCTTGCCTTTTGCCTTCTTCGGCGCTGGAACCTGGTTGCTGCGCCTTCTCTTTGTCCATGTGCACACACACGATTCCTCAGCGAAAACCATGCAGAAACCTTCCCACGAGCACCCAGGGATGTGCACCCAGCACCACGTGCACGCACACGCAGCTAGAGAAAAGCACCTACCTTTTCACACACTGATGCCTAAGCAAACGCGTGGCCACACACACGCACACATCCGCAAGCGCGCCTACTCCCATCTATTGAGGGAAAGACGGACGAGCAACGTCCTGACAGGCTTGAGGGGAAAAACGTCCGTTGATGGTTGGCGTACTGCACGCCCGCCTACGGGGCTGCAGGGGAATCCACATTTGGAAGGTACCTGAAGATGTGTGCCTGTTCTTGGAGCTCCGCTAGTAGGGTAGCAAAGACACTCGTAGGCAGTACCGAATGCTGCTCCGTGCTCCTTCTCCTCCGCTGGCAAATGCTTCACAGTCGCCCTAGGAAAGACGTTTAACAATCGATCTCCAAGAGGAACGAAACACATGATGCCATAAGGCGAAAGAATAGCAGGGCATCTCTTCACAAGCTTGTCCCTGATCTATAGCTGAGGGCAAACACTTGTGTGCTTGTGGGAGAGCGTGTGTCTTTCCTGGAAGCGTTTGGGAGTTTTGCTCAGACGCGTGTTTCCTCAAGTTCAAGAATCAAGATCTAGGATACCTGCAGACAGGTGCCTGTTTGTGTGGAGACAGTCTGTTTGAAACTGTGTTCCTCAGCGCCCGCTCTTTCTCCCCGTCGCTCCACACGCCTGGGAGTCCCTTTCTTTCTCTCCACAAGCACGTGTGTTGACTTCGTCGCACATGTGCATCTGCACAAGCGTTGAGCTCAGCAGAGCGTGTCTCTTGACACTTGATGTGCGTTGGCTGTGTCTGCGTGCTCCAGTGAAGAGAGAAACGGGAAATCATCTTGGTAGAGGCAACAAAGCAAAAGCGAGGCAGGATTGACATCTGCTCAACAGAGACGGATTCCCTGCGCTGACACAGTTCACAGTTACACGAGAAGCAATCTGAGCGGTCCATCGACCGGAGACGTGTTTCCCAAGAGGTCGTTTAGCGAGTGAACAGCAGTGTGCGCGACTTTCAGGAGTGTGCCTGGAAAGTGCCAGAATCACCAGAGCATCTGTGCAAAAGCTGCTGCCTCTGTGACCGCATTGAGGCACGTTCCCGTGTCTGCGAGTACATAGACGGCTCTTGGCGTTCACTCCGAGGGAAACGGTCCGCTATTGCTTCTGTGCGTACAGACGCGATTCCCTTGTCTCTTGCGAACACAGGGAACTCTGTGCATCCAAATCTACAGGCTAAGGACGCGTCTGCATATGTTTTGGTGAACAATCGAGTGTGCGTGTTCTGACAGCTGCCTCTATGCAGACGTCTCCACAGAGCCACTTCTGAATGCCTCGCAGCCCAGGACTGAATGGATACACTAACAAGTGCACCGGTGTGAGCAACCACATATGCAGAAGGACGTCTTTCATCTCACAGAAGCGCGAACGTCTTGGCGTTCAAGCACATGGCAGAAACAAGGTGTGAACAGATGAGCTGCTGCTATTTTCTCCGTTCGGCATGCTTCGTTGTAGCTCTCTTGCCGGTCGCCGGCTTAGCGGCTTGCTTTGCGCGACTAGGTCTGCGGAGAGAAGGAGATAGCGCCGGAAACCTTGCCTTTTGCCTTCTTCGGCGCTGGAACCTGGTTGCTGCGCCTTCTCTTTGTCCATGTGCACACACACGATTCCTCAGCGAAAACCATGCAGAAACCTTCCCACGAGCACCCAGGGATGTGCACCCAGCACCACGTGCACGCACACGCAGCTAGAGAAAAGCACCTACCTTTTCACACACTGATGCCTAAGCAAACGCGTGGCCACACACACGCACACATCCGCAAGCGCGCCTACTCCCATCTATTGAGGGAAAGACGGACGAGCAACGTCCTGACAGGCTTGAGGGGAAAAACGTCCGTTGATGGTTGGCGTACTGCACGCCCGCCTACGGGGCTGCAGGGGAATCCACATTTGGAAGGTACCTGAAGATGTGTGCCTGTTCTTGGAGCTCCGCTAGTAGGGTAGCAAAGATACTCGTAGGCAGTACTGAATGCTGCTCCGTGCTCCTTCTCCTCCGCTGGCAAATGCTTCACAGTCGCCCTAGGAAAGACGTTTAACAATCGATCTCCAAGAGGAACGAAACACATGATGCCATAAGGCGAAAGAATAGCAGGGCATCTCTTCACAAGCTTGTCCCTGATCTATAGCTGAGGGCAAACACTTGTGTGCTTGTGGGAGAGCGTGTGTCTTTCCTGGAAGCGTTTGGGAGTTTTGCTCAGACGCGTGTTTCCTCAAGTTCAAGAATCAAGATCTAGGATACCTGCAGACAGGTGCCTGTTTGTGTGGAGACAGTCTGTTTGAAACTGTGTTCCTCAGCGCCCGCTCTTTCTCCCCGTCGCTCCACACGCCTGGGAGTCCCTTTCTTTCTCTCCACAAGCACGTGTGTTGACTTCGTCGCACATGTGCATCTGCACAAGCGTTGAGCTCAGCAGAGCGTGTCTCTTGACACTTGATGTGCGTTGGCTGTGTCTGCGTGCTCCAGTGAAGAGAGAAACGGGAAATCATCTTGGTAGAGGCAACAAAGCAAAAGCGAGGCAGGATTGACATCTGCTCAACAGAGACGGATTCCCTGCGCTGACACAGTTCACAGTTACACGAGAAGCAATCTGAGCGGTCCATCGACCGGAGACGTGTTTCCCAAGAGGTCGTTTAGCGAGTGAACAGCAGTGTGCGCGACTTTCAGGAGTGTGCCTGGAAAGTGCCAGAATCACCAGAGCATCTGTGCAAAAGCTGCTGCCTCTGTGACCGCATTGAGGCACGTTCCCGTGTCTGCGAGTACATAGACGGCTCTTGGCGTTCACTCCGAGGGAAACGGTCCGCTATTGCTTCTGTGCGTACAGACGCGATTCCCTTGTCTCTTGCGAACACAGGGAACTCTGTGCATCCAAATCTACAGGCTAAGGACGCGTCTGCATATGTTTTGGTGAACAATCGAGTGTGCGTGTTCTGACAGCTGCCTCTATGCAGACGTCTCCACAGAGCCACTTCTGAATGCCCCGCAGCCCAGGACTGAATGGATACACTAACAAGTGCACCGGTGTGAGCAACCACATATGCAGAAGGACGTCTTTCATCTCACAGAAGCGCGAACGTCTTGGCGTTCAAGCACATGGCAGAAACAAGGTGTGAACAGATGAGCTGCTGCTATTTTCTCCGTTCGGCATGCTTCGTTGTAGCTCTCTTGCCGGTCGCCGGCTTAGCGGCTTGCTTTGCGCGACTAGGTCTGCGGAGAGAAGGAGATAGCGCCGGAAACCTTGCCTTTTGCCTTCTTCGGCGCTGGAACCTGGTTGCTGCGCCTTCTCTTTGTCCATGTGCACACACACGATTCCTCAGCGAAAACCATGCAGAAACCTTCCCACGAGCACCCAGGGATGTGCACCCAGCACCACGTGCACGCACACGCAGCTAGAGAAAAGCACCTACCTTTTCACACACTGATGCCTAAGCAAACGCGTGGCCACACACACGCACACATCCGCAAGCGCGCCTACTCCCATCTATTGAGGGAAAGACGGACGAGCAACGTCCTGACAGGCTTGAGGGGAAAAACGTCCGTTGATGGTTGGCGTACTGCACGCCCGCCTACGGGGCTGCAGGGGAATCCACATTTGGAAGGTACCTGAAGATGTGTGCCTGTTCTTGGAGCTCCGCTAGTAGGGTAGCAAAGACACTCGTAGGCAGTACTGAATGCTGCTCCGTGCTCCTTCTCCTCCGCTGGCAAATGCTTCACAGTCGCCCTAGGAAAGACGTTTAACAATCGATCTCCAAGAGGAACGAAACACATGATGCCATAAGGCGAAAGAATAGCAGGGCATCTCTTCACAAGCTTGTCCCTGATCTATAGCTGAGGGCAAACACTTGTGTGCTTGTGGGAGAGCGTGTGTCTTTCCTGGAAGCGTTTGGGAGTTTTGCTCAGACGCGTGTTTCCTCAAGTTCAAGAATCAAGATCTAGGATACCTGCAGACAGGTGCCTGTTTGTGTGGAGACAGTCTGTTTGAAACTGTGTTCCTCAGCGCCCGCTCTTTCTCCCCGTCGCTCCACACGCCTGGGAGTCCCTTTCTTTCTCTCCACAAGCACGTGTGTTGACTTCGTCGCACATGTGCATCTGCACAAGCGTTGAGCTCAGCAGAGCGTGTCTCTTGACACTTGATGTGCGTTGGCTGTGTCTGCCTGCTCCAGTGAAGAGAGAAACGGGAAATCATCTTGGTAGAGGCAACAAAGCAAAAGCGAGGCAGGATTGACATCTGCTCAACAGAGACGGATTCCCTGCGCTGACACAGTTCACAGTTACACGGGAAGCAATCTGAGCGGTCCATCGACCGGAGACGTGTTTCCCAAGAGGTCGTTTAGCGAGTGAACAGCAGTGTGCGCGACTTTCAGGAGTGTGCCTGGAAAGTGCCAGAATCACCAGAGCATCTGTGCAAAAGCTGCTGCCTCTGTGACCGCATTGAGGCACGTTCCCGTGTCTGCGAGTACATAGACGGCTCTTTCGCGTTCACTCCGAGGGAAACGGTCCGCTATTGCTTCTGTGCGTACAGACGCGATTCCCTTGTCTCTTGCGAACACAGGGAACTCTGTGCATCCAAATCTACAGGCTAAGGACGCGTCTGCATATGTTTTGGTGAACAATCGAGTGTGCGTGTTCAGACAGCTGCCTCTATGCAGACGTCTCCACAGAGCCACTTCTGAATGCCCCGCAGCCCAGGACTGAATGGATACACTAACAAGTGCGCCGGTGTGAGCAACCACATATGCAGAAGGACGTCTTTCATCTCACAGAAGCGCGAACGTCTTGGCGTTCAAGCACATGGCAGAAACAAGGTGTGAACAGATGAGCTGCTGCTATTTTCTCCGTTCGGCATGCTTCGTTGTAGCTCTCTTGCCGGTCGCCGGCTTAGCGGCTTGCTTTGCGCGACTAGGTCTGCGGAGAGAAGGAGATAGCGCCGGAAACCTTGCCTTTTGCCTTCTTCGGCGCTGGAACCTGGTTGCTGCGCCTTCTCTTTGTCCATGTGCACACACACGATTCCTCAGCGAAAACCATGCAGAAACCTTCCCACGAGCACCCAGGGATGTGCACCCAGCACCACGTGCACGCACACGCAGCTAGAGAAAAGCACCTACCTTTTCACACACTGATGCCTAAGCAAACGCGTGGCCACACACACGCACACATCCGCAAGCGCGCCTACTCCCATCTATTGAGGGAAAGACGGACGAGCAACGTCCTGACAGGCTTGAGGGGAAAAACGTCCGTTGATGGTTGGCGTACTGCACGCCCGCCTACGGGGCTGCAGGGGAATCCACATTTGGAAGGTACCTGAAGATGTGTGCCTGTTCTTGGAGCTCCGCTAGTAGGGTAGCAAAGACACTCGTAGGCAGTACTGAATGCTGCTCCGTGCTCCTTCTCCTCCGCTGGCAAATGCTTCACAGTCGCCCTAGGAAAGACGTTTAACAATCGATCTCCAAGAGGAACGAAACACATGATGCCATAAGGCGAAAGAATAGCAGGGCATCTCTTCACAAGCTTGTCCCTGATCTATAGCTGAGGGCAAACACTTGTGTGCTTGTGGGAGAGCGTGTGTCTTTCCTGGAAGCGTTTGGGAGTTTTGCTCAGACGCGTGTTTCCTCAAGTTCAAGAATCAAGATCTAGGATACCTGCAGACAGGTGCCTGTTTGTGTGGAGACAGTCTGTTTGAAACTGTGTTCCTCAGCGCCCGCTCTTTCTCCCCGTCGCTCCACACGCCTGGGAGTCCCTTTCTTTCTCTCCACAAGCACGTGTGTTGACTTCGTCGCACATGTGCATCTGCACAAGCGTTGAGCTCAGCAGAGCGTGTCTCTTGACACTTGATGTGCGTTGGCTGTGTCTGCCTGCTCCAGTGAAGAGAGAAACGGGAAATCATCTTGGTAGAGGCAACAAAGCAAAAGCGAGGCAGGATTGACATCTGCTCAACAGAGACGGATTCCCTGCGCTGACACAGTTCACAGTTACACGGGAAGCAATCTGAGCGGTCCATCGACCGGAGACGTGTTTCCCAAGAGGTCGTTTAGCGAGTGAACAGCAGTGTGCGCGACTTTCAGGAGTGTGCCTGGAAAGTGCCAGAATCACCAGAGCATCTGTGCAAAAGCTGCTGCCTCTGTGACCGCATTGAGGCACGTTCCCGTGTCTGCGAGTACATAGACGGCTCTTTCGCGTTCACTCCGAGGGAAACGGTCCGCTATTGCTTCTGTGCGTACAGACGCGATTCCCTTGTCTCTTGCGAACACAGGGAACTCTGTGCATCCAAATCTACAGGCTAAGGACGCGTCTGCATATGTTTTGGTGAACAATCGAGTGTGCGTGTTCAGACAGCTGCCTCTATGCAGACGTCTCCACAGAGCCACTTCTGAATGCCCCGCAGCCCAGGACTGAATGGATACACTAACAAGTGCACCGGTGTGAGCAACCACATATGCAGAAGGACGTCTTTCATCTCACAGAAGCGCGAACGTCTTGGCGTTCAAGCACATGGCAGAAACAAGGTGTGAACAGATGAGCTGCTGCTATTTTCTCCGTTCGGCATGCTTCGTTGTAGCTCTCTTGCCGGTCGCCGGCTTAGCGGCTTGCTTTGCGCGACTAGGTCTGCGGAGAGAAGGAGATAGCGCCGGAAACCTTGCCTTTTGCCTTCTTCGGCGCTGGAACCTGGTTGCTGCGCCTTCTCTTTGTCCATGTGCACACACACGATTCCTCAGCGAAAACCATGCAGAAACCTTCCCACGAGCACCCAGGGATGTGCACCCAGCACCACGTGCACGCACACGCAGCTAGAGAAAAGCACCTACCTTTTCACACACTGATGCCTAAGCAAACGCGTGGCCACACACACGCACACATCCGCAAGCGCGCCTACTCCCATCTATTGAGGGAAAGACGGACGAGCAACGTCCTGACAGGCTTGAGGGGAAAAACGTCCGTTGATGGTTGGCGTACTGCACGCCCGCCTACGGGGCTGCAGGGGAATCCACATTTGGAAGGTACCTGAAGATGTGTGCCTGTTCTTGGAGCTCCGCTAGTAGGGTAGCAAAGACACTCGTAGGCAGTACTGAATGCTGCTCCGTGCTCCTTCTCCTCCGCTGGCAAATGCTTCACAGTCGCCCTAGGAAAGACGTTTAACAATCGATCTCCAAGAGGAACGAAACACATGATGCCATAAGGCGAAAGAATAGCAGGGCATCTCTTCACAAGCTTGTCCCTGATCTATAGCTGAGGGCAAACACTTGTGTGCTTGTGGGAGAGCGTGTGTCTTTCCTGGAAGCGTTTGGGAGTTTTGCTCAGACGCGTGTTTCCTCAAGTTCAAGAATCAAGATCTAGGATACCTGCAGACAGGTGCCTGTTTGTGTGGAGACAGTCTGTTTGAAACTGTGTTCCTCAGCGCCCGCTCTTTCTCCCCGTCGCTCCACACGCCTGGGAGTCCCTTTCTTTCTCTCCACAAGCACGTGTGTTGACTTCGTCGCACATGTGCATCTGCACAAGCGTTGAGCTCAGCAGAGCGTGTCTCTTGACACTTGATGTGCGTTGGCTGTGTCTGCCTGCTCCAGTGAAGAGAGAAACGGGAAATCATCTTGGTAGAGGCAACAAAGCAAAAGCGAGGCAGGATTGACATCTGCTCAACAGAGACGGATTCCCTGCGCTGACACAGTTCACAGTTACACGAGAAGCAATCTGAGCGGTCCATCGACCGGAGACGTGTTTCCCAAGAGGTCGTTTAGCGAGTGAACAGCAGTGTGCGCGACTTTCAGGAGTGTGCCTGGAAAGTGCCAGAATCACCAGAGCATCTGTGCAAAAGCTGCTGCCTCTGTGACCGCATTGAGGCACGTTCCCGTGTCTGCGAGTACATAGACGGCTCTTGGCGTTCACTCCGAGGGAAACGGTCCGCTATTGCTTCTGTGCGTACAGACGCGATTCCCTTGTCTCTTGCGAACACAGGGAACTCTGTGCATCCAAATCTACAGGCTAAGGACGCGTCTGCATATGTTTTGGTGAACAATCGAGTGTGCGTGTTCTGACAGCTGCCTCTATGCAGACGTCTCCACAGAGCCACTTCTGAATGCCCCGCAGCCCAGGACTGAATGGATACACTAACAAGTGCACCGGTGTGAGCAACCACATATGCAGAAGGACGTCTTTCATCTCACAGAAGCGCGAACGTCTTGGCGTTCAAGCACATGGCAGAAACAAGGTGTGAACAGATGAGCTGCTGCTATTTTCTCCGTTCGGCATGCTTCGTTGTAGCTCTCTTGCCGGTCGCCGGCTTAGCGGCTTGCTTTGCGCGACTAGGTCTGCGGAGAGAAGGAGATAGCGCCGGAAACCTTGCCTTTTGCCTTCTTCGGCGCTGGAACCTGGTTGCTGCGCCTTCTCTTTGTCCATGTGCACACACACGATTCCTCAGCGAAAACCATGCAGAAACCTTCCCACGAGCACCCAGGGATGTGCACCCAGCACCACGTGCACGCACACGCAGCTAGAGAAAAGCACCTACCTTTTCACACACTGATGCCTAAGCAAACGCGTGGCCACACACACGCACACATCCGCAAGCGCGCCTACTCCCATCTATTGAGGGAAAGACGGACGAGCAACGTCCTGACAGGCTTGAGGGGAAAAACGTCCGTTGATGGTTGGCGTACTGCACGCCCGCCTACGGGGCTGCAGGGGAATCCACATTTGGAAGGTACCTGAAGATGTGTGCCTGTTCTTGGAGCTCCGCTAGTAGGGTAGCAAAGACACTCGTAGGCAGTACTGAATGCTGCTCCGTGCTCCTTCTCCTCCGCTGGCAAATGCTTCACAGTCGCCCTAGGAAAGACGTTTAACAATCGATCTCCAAGAGGAACGAAACACATGATGCCATAAGGCGAAAGAATAGCAGGGCATCTCTTCACAAGCTTGTCCCTGATCTATAGCTGAGGGCAAACACTTGTGTGCTTGTGGGAGAGCGTGTGTCTTTCCTGGAAGCGTTTGGGAGTTTTGCTCAGACGCGTGTTTCCTCAAGTTCAAGAATCAAGATCTAGGATACCTGCAGACAGGTGCCTGTTTGTGTGGAGACAGTCTGTTTGAAACTGTGTTCCTCAGCGCCCGCTCTTTCTCCCCGTCGCTCCACACGCCTGGGAGTCCCTTTCTTTCTCTCCACAAGCACGTGTGTTGACTTCGTCGCACATGTGCATCTGCACAAGCGTTGAGCTCAGCAGAGCGTGTCTCTTGACACTTGATGTGCGTTGGCTGTGTCTGCGTGCTCCAGTGAAGAGAGAAACGGGAAATCATCTTGGTAGAGGCAACAAAGCAAAAGCGAGGCAGGATTGACATCTGCTCAACAGAGACGGATTCCCTGCGCTGACACAGTTCACAGTTACACGAGAAGCAATCTGAGCGGTCCATCGACCGGAGACGTGTTTCCCAAGAGGTCGTTTAGCGAGTGAACAGCAGTGTGCGCGACTTTCAGGAGTGTGCCTGGAAAGTGCCAGAATCACCAGAGCATCTGTGCAAAAGCTGCTGCCTCTGTGACCGCATTGAGGCACGTTCCCGTGTCTGCGAGTACATAGACGGCTCTTGGCGTTCACTCCGAGGGAAACGGTCCGCTATTGCTTCTGTGCGTACAGACGCGATTCCCTTGTCTCTTGCGAACACAGGGAACTCTGTGCATCCAAATCTACAGGCTAAGGACGCGTCTGCATATGTTTTGGTGAACAATCGAGTGTGCGTGTTCTGACAGCTGCCTCTATGCAGACGTCTCCACAGAGCCACTTCTGAATGCCCCGCAGCCCAGGACTGAATGGATACACTAACAAGTGCACCGGTGTGAGCAACCACATATGCAGAAGGACGTCTTTCATCTCACAGAAGCGCGAACGTCTTGGCGTTCAAGCACATGGCAGAAACAAGGTGTGAACAGATGAGCTGCTGCTATTTTCTCCGTTCGGCATGCTTCGTTGTAGCTCTCTTGCCGGTCGCCGGCTTAGCGGCTTGCTTTGCGCGACTAGGTCTGCGGAGAGAAGGAGATAGCGCCGGAAACCTTGCCTTTTGCCTTCTTCGGCGCTGGAACCTGGTTGCTGCGCCTTCTCTTTGTCCATGTGCACACACACGATTCCTCAGCGAAAACCATGCAGAAACCTTTCCACGAGCACCCAGGGATGTGCACCCAGCACCACGTGCACGCACACGCAGCTAGAGAAAAGCACCTACCTTTTCACACACTGATGCCTAAGCAAACGCGTGGCCACACACACGCACACATCCGCAAGCGCGCCTACTCCCATCTATTGAGGGAAAGACGGACGAGCAACGTCCTGACAGGCTTGAGGGGAAAAACGTCCGTTGATGGTTGGCGTACTGCACGCCCGCCTACGGGGCTGCAGGGGAATCCACATTTGGAAGGTACCTGAAGATGTGTGCCTGTTCTTGGAGCTCCGCTAGTAGGGTAGCAAAGACACTCGTAGGCAGTACTGAATGCTGCTCCGTGCTCCTTCTCCTCCGCTGGCAAATGCTTCACAGTCGCCCTAGGAAAGACGTTTAACAATCGATCTCCAAGAGGAACGAAACACATGATGCCATAAGGCGAAAGAATAGCAGGGCATCTCTTCACAAGCTTGTCCCTGATCTATAGCTGAGGGCAAACACTTGTGTGCTTGTGGGAGAGCGTGTGTCTTTCCTGGAAGCGTTTGGGAGTTTTGCTCAGACGCGTGTTTCCTCAAGTTCAAGAATCAAGATCTAGGATACCTGCAGACAGGTGCCTGTTTGTGTGGAGACAGTCTGTTTGAAACTGTGTTCCTCAGCGCCCGCTCTTTCTCCCCGTCGCTCCACACGCCTGGGAGTCCCTTTCTTTCTCTCCACAAGCACGTGTGTTGACTTCGTCGCACATGTGCATCTGCACAAGCGTTGAGCTCAGCAGAGCGTGTCTCTTGACACTTGATGTGCGTTGGCTGTGTCTGCGTGCTCCAGTGAAGAGAGAAACGGGAAATCATCTTGGTAGAGGCAACAAAGCAAAAGCGAGGCAGGATTGACATCTGCTCAACAGAGACGGATTCCCTGCGCTGACACAGTTCACAGTTACACGAGAAGCAATCTGAGCGGTCCATCGACCGGAGACGTGTTTCCCAAGAGGTCGTTTAGCGAGTGAACAGCAGTGTGCGCGACTTTCAGGAGTGTGCCTGGAAAGTGCCAGAATCACCAGAGCATCTGTGCAAAAGCTGCTGCCTCTGTGACCGCATTGAGGCACGTTCCCGTGTCTGCGAGTACATAGACGGCTCTTGGCGTTCACTCCGAGGGAAACGGTCCGCTATTGCTTCTGTGCGTACAGACGCGATTCCCTTGTCTCTTGCGAACACAGGGAACTCTGTGCATCCAAATCTACAGGCTAAGGACGCGTCTGCATATGTTTTGGTGAACAATCGAGTGTGCGTGTTCTGACAGCTGCCTCTATGCAGACGTCTCCACAGAGCCACTTCTGAATGCCCCGCAGCCCAGGACTGAATGGATACACTAACAAGTGCACCGGTGTGAGCAACCACATATGCAGAAGGACGTCTTTCATCTCACAGAAGCGCGAACGTCTTGGCGTTCAAGCACATGGCAGAAACAAGGTGTGAACAGATGAGCTGCTGCTATTTTCTCCGTTCGGCATGCTTCGTTGTAGCTCTCTTGCCGGTCGCCGGCTTAGCGGCTTTCTTTGCGCGACTAGGTCTGCGGAGAGAAGGAGATAGCGCCGGAAACCTTGCCTTTTGCCTTCTTCGGCGCTGGAACCTGGTTGCTGCGCCTTCTCTTTGTCCATGTGCACACACACGATTCCTCAGCGAAAACCATGCAGAAACCTTTCCACGAGCACCCAGGGATGTGCACCCAGCACCACGTGCACGCACACGCAGCTAGAGAAAAGCACCTACCTTTTCACACACTGATGCCTAAGCAAACGCGTGGCCACACACACGCACACATCCGCAAGCGCGCCTACTCCCATCTATTGAGGGAAAGACGGACGAGCAACGTCCTGACAGGCTTGAGGGGAAAAACGTCCGTTGATGGTTGGCGTACTGCACGCCCGCCTACGGGGCTGCAGGGGAATCCACATTTGGAAGGTACCTGAAGATGTGTGCCTGTTCTTGGAGCTCCGCTAGTAGGGTAGCAAAGACACTCGTAGGCAGTACTGAATGCTGCTCCGTGCTCCTTCTCCTCCGCTGGCAAATGCTTCACAGTCGCCCGAGGAAAGACGTTTAACAATCGATCTCCAAGAGGAACGAAACACATGATGCCATAAGGCGAAAGAATAGCAGGGCATCTCTTCACAAGCTTGTCCCTGATCTATAGCTGAGGGCAAACACTTGTGTGCTTGTGGGAGAGCGTGTGTCTTTCCTGGAAGCGTTTGGGAGTTTTGCTCAGACGCGTGTTTCCTCAAGTTCAAGAATCAAGATCTAGGATACCTGCAGACAGGTGCCTGTTTGTGTGGAGACAGTCTGTTTGAAACTGTGTTCCTCAGCGCCCGCTCTTTCTCCCCGTCGCTCCACACGCCTGGGAGTCCCTTTCTTTCTCTCCACAAGCACGTGTGTTGACTTCGTCGCACATGTGCATCTGCACAAGCGTTGAGCTCAGCAGAGCGTGTCTCTTGACACTTGATGTGCGTTGGCTGTGTCTGCGTGCTCCAGTGAAGAGAGAAACGGGAAATCATCTTGGTAGAGGCAACAAAGCAAAAGCGAGGCAGGATTGACATCTGCTCAACAGAGACGGATTCCCTGCGCTGACACAGTTCACAGTTACACGAGAAGCAATCTGAGCGGTCCATCGACCGGAGACGTGTTTCCCAAGAGGTCGTTTAGCGAGTGAACAGCAGTGTGCGCGACTTTCAGGAGTGTGCCTGGAAAGTGCCAGAATCACCAGAGTATCTGTGCAAAAGCTGCTGCCTCTGTGACCGCATTGAGGCACGTTCCCGTGTCTGCGAGTACATAGACGGCTCTTGGCGTTCACTCCGAGGGAAACGGTCCGCTATTGCTTCTGTGCGTACAGACGCGATTCCCTTGTCTCTTGCGAACACAGGGAACTCTGTGCATCCAAATCTACAGGCTAAGGACGCGTCTGCATATGTTTTGGTGAACAATCGAGTGTGCGTGTTCTGACAGCTGCCTCTATGCAGACGTCTCCACAGAGCCACTTCTGAATGCCCCGCAGCCCAGGACTGAATGGATACACTAACAAGTGCACCGGTGTGAGCAACCACATATGCAGAAGGACGTCTTTCATCTCACAGAAGCGCGAACGTCTTGGCGTTCAAGCACATGGCAGAAACAAGGTGTGAACAGATGAGCTGCTGCTATTTTCTCCGTTCGGCATGCTTCGTTGTAGCTCTCTTGCCGGTCGCCGGCTTAGCGGCTTGCTTTGCGCGACTAGGTCTGCGGAGAGAAGGAGATAGCGCCGGAAACCTTGCCTTTTGCCTTCTTCGGCGCTGGAACCTGGTTGCTGCGCCTTCTCTTTGTCCATGTGCACACACACGATTCCTCAGCGAAAACCATGCAGAAACCTTTCCACGAGCACCCAGGGATGTGCACCCAGCACCACGTGCACGCACACGCAGCTAGAGAAAAGCACCTACCTTTTCACACACTGATGCCTAAGCAAACGCGTGGCCACACACACGCACACATCCGCAAGCGCGCCTACTCCCATCTATTGAGGGAAAGACGGACGAGCAACGTCCTGACAGGCTTGAGGGGAAAAACGTCCGTTGATGGTTGGCGTACTGCACGCCCGCCTACGGGGCTGCAGGGGAATCCACATTTGGAAGGTACCTGAAGATGTGTGCCTGTTCTTGGAGCTCCGCTAGTAGGGTAGCAAAGACACTCGTAGGCAGTACTGAATGCTGCTCCGTGCTCCTTCTCCTCCGCTGGCAAATGCTTCACAGTCGCCCGAGGAAAGACGTTTAACAATCGATCTCCAAGAGGAACGAAACACATGATGCCATAAGGCGAAAGAATAGCAGGGCATCTCTTCACAAGCTTGTCCCTGATCTATAGCTGAGGGCAAACACTTGTGTGCTTGTGGGAGAGCCTGTGTCTTTCCTGGAAGCGTTTGGGAGTTTTGCTCAGACGCGTGTTTCCTCAAGTTCAAGAATCAAGATCTAGGATACCTGCAGACAGGTGCCTGTTTGTGTGGAGACAGTCTGTTTGAAACTGTGTTCCTCAGCGCCCGCTCTTTCTCCCCGTCGCTCCACACGCCTGGGAGTCCCTTTCTTTCTCTCCACAAGCACGTGTGTTGACTTCGTCGCACATGTGCATCTGCACAAGCGTTGAGCTCAGCAGAGCGTGTCTCTTGACACTTGATGTGCGTTGGCTGTGTCTGCGTGCTCCAGTGAAGAGAGAAACGGGAAATCATCTTGGTAGAGGCAACAAAGCAAAAGCGAGGCAGGATTGACATCTGCTCAACAGAGACGGATTCCCTGCGCTGACACAGTTCACAGTTACACGAGAAGCAATCTGAGCGGTCCATCGACCGGAGACGTGTTTCCCAAGAGGTCGTTTAGCGAGTGAACAGCAGTGTGCGCGACTTTCAGGAGTGTGCCTGGAAAGTGCCAGAATCACCAGAGCATCTGTGCAAAAGCTGCTGCCTCTGTGACCGCATTGAGGCACGTTCCCGTGTCTGCGAGTACATAGACGGCTCTTGGCGTTCACTCCGAGGGAAACGGTCCGCTATTGCTTCTGTGCGTACAGACGCGATTCCCTTGTCTCTTGCGAACACAGGGAACTCTGTGCATCCAAATCTACAGGCTAAGGACGCGTCTGCATATGTTTTGGTGAACAATCGAGTGTGCGTGTTCTGACAGCTGCCTCTATGCAGACGTCTCCACAGAGCCACTTCTGAATGCCTCGCAGCCCAGGACTGAATGGATACACTAACAAGTGCACCGGTGTGAGCAACCACATATGCAGAAGGACGTCTTTCATCTCACAGAAGCGCGAACGTCTTGGCGTTCAAGCACATGGCAGAAACAAGGTGTGAACAGATGAGCTGCTGCTATTTTCTCCGTTCGGCATGCTTCGTTGTAGCTCTCTTGCCGGTCGCCGGCTTAGCGGCTTGCTTTGCGCGACTAGGTCTGCGGAGAGAAGGAGATAGCGCCGGAAACCTTGCCTTTTGCCTTCTTCGGCGCTGGAACCTGGTTGCTGCGCCTTCTCTTTGTCCATGTGCACACACACGATTCCTCAGCGAAAACCATGCAGAAACCTTCCCACGAGCACCCAGGGATGTGCACCCAGCACCACGTGCACGCACACGCAGCTAGAGAAAAGCACCTACCTTTTCACACACTGATGCCTAAGCAAACGCGTGGCCACACACACGCACACATCCGCAAGCGCGCCTACTCCCATCTATTGAGGGAAAGACGGACGAGCAACGTCCTGACAGGCTTGAGGGGAAAAACGTCCGTTGATGGTTGGCGTACTGCACGCCCGCCTACGGGGCTGCAGGGGAATCCACATTTGGAAGGTACCTGAAGATGTGTGCCTGTTCTTGGAGCTCCGCTAGTAGGGTAGCAAAGACACTCGTAGGCAGTACTGAATGCTGCTCCGTGCTCCTTCTCCTCCGCTGGCAAATGCTTCACAGTCGCCCGAGGAAAGACGTTTAACAATCGATCTCCAAGAGGAACGAAACACATGATGCCATAAGGCGAAAGAATAGCAGGGCATCTCTTCACAAGCTTGTCCCTGATCTATAGCTGAGGGCAAACACTTGTGTGCTTGTGGGAGAGCGTGTGTCTTTCCTGGAAGCGTTTGGGAGTTTTGCTCAGACGCGTGTTTCCTCAAGTTCAAGAATCAAGATCTAGGATACCTGCAGACAGGTGCCTGTTTGTGTGGAGACAGTCTGTTTGAAACTGTGTTCCTCAGCGCCCGCTCTTTCTCCCCGTCGCTCCACACGCCTGGGAGTCCCTTTCTTTCTCTCCACAAGCACGTGTGTTGACTTCGTCGCACATGTGCATCTGCACAAGCGTTGAGCTCAGCAGAGCGTGTCTCTTGACACTTGATGTGCGTTGGCTGTGTCTGCGTGCTCCAGTGAAGAGAGAAACGGGAAATCATCTTGGTAGAGGCAACAAAGCAAAAGCGAGGCAGGATTGACATCTGCTCAACAGAGACGGATTCCCTGCGCTGACACAGTTCACAGTTACACGAGAAGCAATCTGAGCGGTCCATCGACCGGAGACGTGTTTCCCAAGAGGTCGTTTAGCGAGTGAACAGCAGTGTGCGCGACTTTCAGGAGTGTGCCTGGAAAGTGCCAGAATCACCAGAGCATCTGTGCAAAAGCTGCTGCCTCTGTGACCGCATTGAGGCACGTTCCCGTGTCTGCGAGTACATAGACGGCTCTTGGCGTTCACTCCGAGGGAAACGGTCCGCTATTGCTTCTGTGCGTACAGACGCGATTCCCTTGTCTCTTGCGAACACAGGGAACTCTGTGCATCCAAATCTACAGGCTAAGGACGCGTCTGCATATGTTTTGGTGAACAATCGAGTGTGCGTGTTCTGACAGCTGCCTCTATGCAGACGTCTCCACAGAGCCACTTCTGAATGCCCCGCAGCCCAGGACTGAATGGATACACTAACAAGTGCACCGGTGTGAGCAACCACATATGCAGAAGGACGTCTTTCATCTCACAGAAGCGCGAACGTCTTGGCGTTCAAGCACATGGCAGAAACAAGGTGTGAACAGATGAGCTGCTGCTATTTTCTCCGTTCGGCATGCTTCGTTGTAGCTCTCTTGCCGGTCGCCGGCTTAGCGGCTTGCTTTGCGCGACTAGGTCTGCGGAGAGAAGGAGATAGCGCCGGAAACCTTGCCTTTTGCCTTCTTCGGCGCTGGAACCTGGTTGCTGCGCCTTCTCTTTGTCCATGTGCACACACACGATTCCTCAGCGAAAACCATGCAGAAACCTTTCCACGAGCACCCAGGGATGTGCACCCAGCACCACGTGCACGCACACGCAGCTAGAGAAAAGCACCTACCTTTTCACACACTGATGCCTAAGCAAACGCGTGGCCACACACACGCACACATCCGCAAGCGCGCCTACTCCCATCTATTGAGGGAAAGACGGACGAGCAACGTCCTGACAGGCTTGAGGGGAAAAACGTCCGTTGATGGTTGGCGTACTGCACGCCCGCCTACGGGGCTGCAGGGGAATCCACATTTGGAAGGTACCTGAAGATGTGTGCCTGTTCTTGGAGCTCCGCTAGTAGGGTAGCAAAGACACTCGTAGGCAGTACTGAATGCTGCTCCGTGCTCCTTCTCCTCCGCTGGCAAATGCTTCACAGTCGCCCGAGGAAAGACGTTTAACAATCGATCTCCAAGAGGAACGAAACACATGATGCCATAAGGCGAAAGAATAGCAGGGCATCTCTTCACAAGCTTGTCCCTGATCTATAGCTGAGGGCAAACACTTGTGTGCTTGTGGGAGAGCGTGTGTCTTTCCTGGAAGCGTTTGGGAGTTTTGCTCAGACGCGTGTTTCCTCAAGTTCAAGAATCAAGATCTAGGATACCTGCAGACAGGTGCCTGTTTGTGTGGAGACAGTCTGTTTGAAACTGTGTTCCTCAGCGCCCGCTCTTTCTCCCCGTCGCTCCACACGCCTGGGAGTCCCTTTCTTTCTCTCCACAAGCACGTGTGTTGACTTCGTCGCACATGTGCATCTGCACAAGCGTTGAGCTCAGCAGAGCGTGTCTCTTGACACTTGATGTGCGTTGGCTGTGTCTGCGTGCTCCAGTGAAGAGAGAAACGGGAAATCATCTTGGTAGAGGCAACAAAGCAAAAGCGAGGCAGGATTGACATCTGCTCAACAGAGACGGATTCCCTGCGCTGACACAGTTCACAGTTACACGAGAAGCAATCTGAGCGGTCCATCGACCGGAGACGTGTTTCCCAAGAGGTCGTTTAGCGAGTGAACAGCAGTGTGCGCGACTTTCAGGAGTGTGCCTGGAAAGTGCCAGAATCACCAGAGTATCTGTGCAAAAGCTGCTGCCTCTGTGACCGCATTGAGGCACGTTCCCGTGTCTGCGAGTACATAGACGGCTCTTGGCGTTCACTCCGAGGGAAACGGTCCGCTATTGCTTCTGTGCGTACAGACGCGATTCCCTTGTCTCTTGCGAACACAGGGAACTCTGTGCATCCAAATCTACAGGCTAAGGACGCGTCTGCATATGTTTTGGTGAACAATCGAGTGTGCGTGTTCTGACAGCTGCCTCTATGCAGACGTCTCCACAGAGCCACTTCTGAATGCCCCGCAGCCCAGGACTGAATGGATACACTAACAAGTGCACCGGTGTGAGCAACCACATATGCAGAAGGACGTCTTTCATCTCACAGAAGCGCGAACGTCTTGGCGTTCAAGCACATGGCAGAAACAAGGTGTGAACAGATGAGCTGCTGCTATTTTCTCCGTTCGGCATGCTTCGTTGTAGCTCTCTTGCCGGTCGCCGGCTTAGCGGCTTGCTTTGCGCGACTAGGTCTGCGGAGAGAAGGAGATAGCGCCGGAAACCTTGCCTTTTGCCTTCTTCGGCGCTGGAACCTGGTTGCTGCGCCTTCTCTTTGTCCATGTGCACACACACGATTCCTCAGCGAAAACCATGCAGAAACCTTTCCACGAGCACCCAGGGATGTGCACCCAGCACCACGTGCACGCACACGCAGCTAGAGAAAAGCACCTACCTTTTCACACACTGATGCCTAAGCAAACGCGTGGCCACACACACGCACACATCCGCAAGCGCGCCTACTCCCATCTATTGAGGGAAAGACGGACGAGCAACGTCCTGACAGGCTTGAGGGGAAAAACGTCCGTTGATGGTTGGCGTACTGCACGCCCGCCTACGGGGCTGCAGGGGAATCCACATTTGGAAGGTACCTGAAGATGTGTGCCTGTTCTTGGAGCTCCGCTAGTAGGGTAGCAAAGACACTCGTAGGCAGTACTGAATGCTGCTCCGTGCTCCTTCTCCTCCGCTGGCAAATGCTTCACAGTCGCCCGAGGAAAGACGTTTAACAATCGATCTCCAAGAGGAACGAAACACATGATGCCATAAGGCGAAAGAATAGCAGGGCATCTCTTCACAAGCTTGTCCCTGATCTATAGCTGAGGGCAAACACTTGTGTGCTTGTGGGAGAGCGTGTGTCTTTCCTGGAAGCGTTTGGGAGTTTTGCTCAGACGCGTGTTTCCTCAAGTTCAAGAATCAAGATCTAGGATACCTGCAGACAGGTGCCTGTTTGTGTGGAGACAGTCTGTTTGAAACTGTGTTCCTCAGCGCCCGCTCTTTCTCCCCGTCGCTCCACACGCCTGGGAGTCCCTTTCTTTCTCTCCACAAGCACGTGTGTTGACTTCGTCGCACATGTGCATCTGCACAAGCGTTGAGCTCAGCAGAGCGTGTCTCTTGACACTTGATGTGCGTTGGCTGTGTCTGCGTGCTCCAGTGAAGAGAGAAACGGGAAATCATCTTGGTAGAGGCAACAAAGCAAAAGCGAGGCAGGATTGACATCTGCTCAACAGAGACGGATTCCCTGCGCTGACACAGTTCACAGTTACACGAGAAGCAATCTGAGCGGTCCATCGACCGGAGACGTGTTTCCCAAGAGGTCGTTTAGCGAGTGAACAGCAGTGTGCGCGACTTTCAGGAGTGTGCCTGGAAAGTGCCAGAATCACCAGAGCATCTGTGCAAAAGCTGCTGCCTCTGTGACCGCATTGAGGCACGTTCCCGTGTCTGCGAGTACATAGACGGCTCTTGGCGTTCACTCCGAGGGAAACGGTCCGCTATTGCTTCTGTGCGTACAGACGCGATTCCCTTGTCTCTTGCGAACACAGGGAACTCTGTGCATCCAAATCTACAGGCTAAGGACGCGTCTGCATATGTTTTGGTGAACAATCGAGTGTGCGTGTTCTGACAGCTGCCTCTATGCAGACGTCTCCACAGAGCCACTTCTGAATGCCTCGCAGCCCAGGACTGAATGGATACACTAACAAGTGCACCGGTGTGAGCAACCACATATGCAGAAGGACGTCTTTCATCTCACAGAAGCGCGAACGTCTTGGCGTTCAAGCACATGGCAGAAACAAGGTGTGAACAGATGAGCTGCTGCTATTTTCTCCGTTCGGCATGCTTCGTTGTAGCTCTCTTGCCGGTCGCCGGCTTAGCGGCTTGCTTTGCGCGACTAGGTCTGCGGAGAGAAGGAGATAGCGCCGGAAACCTTGCCTTTTGCCTTCTTCGGCGCTGGAACCTGGTTGCTGCGCCTTCTCTTTGTCCATGTGCACACACACGATTCCTCAGCGAAAACCATGCAGAAACCTTCCCACGAGCACCCAGGGATGTGCACCCAGCACCACGTGCACGCACACGCAGCTAGAGAAAAGCACCTACCTTTTCACACACTGATGCCTAAGCAAACGCGTGGCCACACACACGCACACATCCGCAAGCGCGCCTACTCCCATCTATTGAGGGAAAGACGGACGAGCAACGTCCTGACAGGCTTGAGGGGAAAAACGTCCGTTGATGGTTGGCGTACTGCACGCCCGCCTACGGGGCTGCAGGGGAATCCACATTTGGAAGGTACCTGAAGATGTGTGCCTGTTCTTGGAGCTCCGCTAGTAGGGTAGCAAAGATACTCGTAGGCAGTACTGAATGCTGCTCCGTGCTCCTTCTCCTCCGCTGGCAAATGCTTCACAGTCGCCCTAGGAAAGACGTTTAACAATCGATCTCCAAGAGGAACGAAACACATGATGCCATAAGGCGAAAGAATAGCAGGGCATCTCTTCACAAGCTTGTCCCTGATCTATAGCTGAGGGCAAACACTTGTGTGCTTGTGGGAGAGCGTGTGTCTTTCCTGGAAGCGTTTGGGAGTTTTGCTCAGACGCGTGTTTCCTCAAGTTCAAGAATCAAGATCTAGGATACCTGCAGACAGGTGCCTGTTTGTGTGGAGACAGTCTGTTTGAAACTGTGTTCCTCAGCGCCCGCTCTTTCTCCCCGTCGCTCCACACGCCTGGGAGTCCCTTTCTTTCTCTCCACAAGCACGTGTGTTGACTTCGTCGCACATGTGCATCTGCACAAGCGTTGAGCTCAGCAGAGCGTGTCTCTTGACACTTGATGTGCGTTGGCTGTGTCTGCGTGCTCCAGTGAAGAGAGAAACGGGAAATCATCTTGGTAGAGGCAACAAAGCAAAAGCGAGGCAGGATTGACATCTGCTCAACAGAGACGGATTCCCTGCGCTGACACAGTTCACAGTTACACGAGAAGCAATCTGAGCGGTCCATCGACCGGAGACGTGTTTCCCAAGAGGTCGTTTAGCGAGTGAACAGCAGTGTGCGCGACTTTCAGGAGTGTGCCTGGAAAGTGCCAGAATCACCAGAGTATCTGTGCAAAAGCTGCTGCCTCTGTGACCGCATTGAGGCACGTTCCCGTGTCTGCGAGTACATAGACGGCTCTTGGCGTTCACTCCGAGGGAAACGGTCCGCTATTGCTTCTGTGCGTACAGACGCGATTCCCTTGTCTCTTGCGAACACAGGGAACTCTGTGCATCCAAATCTACAGGCTAAGGACGCGTCTGCATATGTTTTGGTGAACAATCGAGTGTGCGTGTTCTGACAGCTGCCTCTATGCAGACGTCTCCACAGAGCCACTTCTGAATGCCCCGCAGCCCAGGACTGAATGGATACACTAACAAGTGCACCGGTGTGAGCAACCACATATGCAGAAGGACGTCTTTCATCTCACAGAAGCGCGAACGTCTTGGCGTTCAAGCACATGGCAGAAACAAGGTGTGAACAGATGAGCTGCTGCTATTTTCTCCGTTCGGCATGCTTCGTTGTAGCTCTCTTGCCGGTCGCCGGCTTAGCGGCTTGCTTTGCGCGACTAGGTCTGCGGAGAGAAGGAGATAGCGCCGGAAACCTTGCCTTTTGCCTTCTTCGGCGCTGGAACCTGGTTGCTGCGCCTTCTCTTTGTCCATGTGCACACACACGATTCCTCAGCGAAAACCATGCAGAAACCTTTCCACGAGCACCCAGGGATGTGCACCCAGCACCACGTGCACGCACACGCAGCTAGAGAAAAGCACCTACCTTTTCACACACTGATGCCTAAGCAAACGCGTGGCCACACACACGCACACATCCGCAAGCGCGCCTACTCCCATCTATTGAGGGAAAGACGGACGAGCAACGTCCTGACAGGCTTGAGGGGAAAAACGTCCGTTGATGGTTGGCGTACTGCACGCCCGCCTACGGGGCTGCAGGGGAATCCACATTTGGAAGGTACCTGAAGATGTGTGCCTGTTCTTGGAGCTCCGCTAGTAGGGTAGCAAAGACACTCGTAGGCAGTACTGAATGCTGCTCCGTGCTCCTTCTCCTCCGCTGGCAAATGCTTCACAGTCGCCCGAGGAAAGACGTTTAACAATCGATCTCCAAGAGGAACGAAACACATGATGCCATAAGGCGAAAGAATAGCAGGGCATCTCTTCACAAGCTTGTCCCTGATCTATAGCTGAGGGCAAACACTTGTGTGCTTGTGGGAGAGCGTGTGTCTTTCCTGGAAGCGTTTGGGAGTTTTGCTCAGACGCGTGTTTCCTCAAGTTCAAGAATCAAGATCTAGGATACCTGCAGACAGGTGCCTGTTTGTGTGGAGACAGTCTGTTTGAAACTGTGTTCCTCAGCGCCCGCTCTTTCTCCCCGTCGCTCCACACGCCTGGGAGTCCCTTTCTTTCTCTCCACAAGCACGTGTGTTGACTTCGTCGCACATGTGCATCTGCACAAGCGTTGAGCTCAGCAGAGCGTGTCTCTTGACACTTGATGTGCGTTGGCTGTGTCTGCGTGCTCCAGTGAAGAGAGAAACGGGAAATCATCTTGGTAGAGGCAACAAAGCAAAAGCGAGGCAGGATTGACATCTGCTCAACAGAGACGGATTCCCTGCGCTGACACAGTTCACAGTTACACGAGAAGCAATCTGAGCGGTCCATCGACCGGAGACGTGTTTCCCAAGAGGTCGTTTAGCGAGTGAACAGCAGTGTGCGCGACTTTCAGGAGTGTGCCTGGAAAGTGCCAGAATCACCAGAGCATCTGTGCAAAAGCTGCTGCCTCTGTGACCGCATTGAGGCACGTTCCCGTGTCTGCGAGTACATAGACGGCTCTTCGCGTTCACTCCGAGGGAAACGGTCCGCTATTGCTTCTGTGCGTACAGACGCGATTCCCTTGTCTCTTGCGAACACAGGGAACTCTGTGCATCCAAATCTACAGGCTAAGGACGCGTCTGCATATGTTTTGGTGAACAATCGAGTGTGCGTGTTCTGACAGCTGCCTCTATGCAGACGTCTCCACAGAGCCACTTCTGAATGCCTCGCAGCCCAGGACTGAATGGATACACTAACAAGTGCACCGGTGTGAGCAACCACATATGCAGAAGGACGTCTTTCATCTCACAGAAGCGCGAACGTCTTGGCGTTCAAGCACATGGCAGAAACAAGGTGTGAACAGATGAGCTGCTGCTATTTTCTCCGTTCGGCATGCTTCGTTGTAGCTCTCTTGCCGGTCGCCGGCTTAGCGGCTTGCTTTGCGCGACTAGGTCTGCGGAGAGAAGGAGATAGCGCCGGAAACCTTGCCTTTTGCCTTCTTCGGCGCTGGAACCTGGTTGCTGCGCCTTCTCTTTGTCCATGTGCACACACACGATTCCTCAGCGAAAACCATGCAGAAACCTTCCCACGAGCACCCAGGGATGTGCACCCAGCACCACGTGCACGCACACGCAGCTAGAGAAAAGCACCTACCTTTTCACACACTGATGCCTAAGCAAACGCGTGGCCACACACACGCACACATCCGCAAGCGCGCCTACTCCCATCTATTGAGGGAAAGACGGACGAGCAACGTCCTGACAGGCTTGAGGGGAAAAACGTCCGTTGATGGTTGGCGTACTGCACGCCCGCCTACGGGGCTGCAGGGGAATCCACATTTGGAAGGTACCTGAAGATGTGTGCCTGTTCTTGGAGCTCCGCTAGTAGGGTAGCAAAGATACTCGTAGGCAGTACTGAATGCTGCTCCGTGCTCCTTCTCCTCCGCTGGCAAATGCTTCACAGTCGCCCTAGGAAAGACGTTTAACAATCGATCTCCAAGAGGAACGAAACACATGATGCCATAAGGCGAAAGAATAGCAGGGCATCTCTTCACAAGCTTGTCCCTGATCTATAGCTGAGGGCAAACACTTGTGTGCTTGTGGGAGAGCGTGTGTCTTTCCTGGAAGCGTTTGGGAGTTTTGCTCAGACGCGTGTTTCCTCAAGTTCAAGAATCAAGATCTAGGATACCTGCAGACAGGTGCCTGTTTGTGTGGAGACAGTCTGTTTGAAACTGTGTTCCTCAGCGCCCGCTCTTTCTCCCCGTCGCTCCACACGCCTGGGAGTCCCTTTCTTTCTCTCCACAAGCACGTGTGTTGACTTCGTCGCACATGTGCATCTGCACAAGCGTTGAGCTCAGCAGAGCGTGTCTCTTGACACTTGATGTGCGTTGGCTGTGTCTGCGTGCTCCAGTGAAGAGAGAAACGGGAAATCATCTTGGTAGAGGCAACAAAGCAAAAGCGAGGCAGGATTGACATCTGCTCAACAGAGACGGATTCCCTGCGCTGACACAGTTCACAGTTACACGAGAAGCAATCTGAGCGGTCCATCGACCGGAGACGTGTTTCCCAAGAGGTCGTTTAGCGAGTGAACAGCAGTGTGCGCGACTTTCAGGAGTGTGCCTGGAAAGTGCCAGAATCACCAGAGCATCTGTGCAAAAGCTGCTGCCTCTGTGACCGCATTGAGGCACGTTCCCGTGTCTGCGAGTACATAGACGGCTCTTGGCGTTCACTCCGAGGGAAACGGTCCGCTATTGCTTCTGTGCGTACAGACGCGATTCCCTTGTCTCTTGCGAACACAGGGAACTCTGTGCATCCAAATCTACAGGCTAAGGACGCGTCTGCATATGTTTTGGTGAACAATCGAGTGTGCGTGTTCTGACAGCTGCCTCTATGCAGACGTCTCCACAGAGCCACTTCTGAATGCCCCGCAGCCCAGGACTGAATGGATACACTAACAAGTGCACCGGTGTGAGCAACCACATATGCAGAAGGACGTCTTTCATCTCACAGAAGCGCGAACGTCTTGGCGTTCAAGCACATGGCAGAAACAAGGTGTGAACAGATGAGCTGCTGCTATTTTCTCCGTTCGGCATGCTTCGTTGTAGCTCTCTTGCCGGTCGCCGGCTTAGCGGCTTGCTTTGCGCGACTAGGTCTGCGGAGAGAAGGAGATAGCGCCGGAAACCTTGCCTTTTGCCTTCTTCGGCGCTGGAACCTGGTTGCTGCGCCTTCTCTTTGTCCATGTGCACACACACGATTCCTCAGCGAAAACCATGCAGAAACCTTCCCACGAGCACCCAGGGATGTGCACCCAGCACCACGTGCACGCACACGCAGCTAGAGAAAAGCACCTACCTTTTCACACACTGATGCCTAAGCAAACGCGTGGCCACACACACGCACACATCCGCAAGCGCGCCTACTCCCATCTATTGAGGGAAAGACGGACGAGCAACGTCCTGACAGGCTTGAGGGGAAAAACGTCCGTTGATGGTTGGCGTACTGCACGCCCGCCTACGGGGCTGCAGGGGAATCCACATTTGGAAGGTACCTGAAGATGTGTGCCTGTTCTTGGAGCTCCGCTAGTAGGGTAGCAAAGACACTCGTAGGCAGTACTGAATGCTGCTCCGTGCTCCTTCTCCTCCGCTGGCAAATGCTTCACAGTCGCCCTAGGAAAGACGTTTAACAATCGATCTCCAAGAGGAACGAAACACATGATGCCATAAGGCGAAAGAATAGCAGGGCATCTCTTCACAAGCTTGTCCCTGATCTATAGCTGAGGGCAAACACTTGTGTGCTTGTGGGAGAGCGTGTGTCTTTCCTGGAAGCGTTTGGGAGTTTTGCTCAGACGCGTGTTTCCTCAAGTTCAAGAATCAAGATCTAGGATACCTGCAGACAGGTGCCTGTTTGTGTGGAGACAGTCTGTTTGAAACTGTGTTCCTCAGCGCCCGCTCTTTCTCCCCGTCGCTCCACACGCCTGGGAGTCCCTTTCTTTCTCTCCACAAGCACGTGTGTTGACTTCGTCGCACATGTGCATCTGCACAAGCGTTGAGCTCAGCAGAGCGTGTCTCTTGACACTTGATGTGCGTTGGCTGTGTCTGCCTGCTCCAGTGAAGAGAGAAACGGGAAATCATCTTGGTAGAGGCAACAAAGCAAAAGCGAGGCAGGATTGACATCTGCTCAACAGAGACGGATTCCCTGCGCTGACACAGTTCACAGTTACACGGGAAGCAATCTGAGCGGTCCATCGACCGGAGACGTGTTTCCCAAGAGGTCGTTTAGCGAGTGAACAGCAGTGTGCGCGACTTTCAGGAGTGTGCCTGGAAAGTGCCAGAATCACCAGAGCATCTGTGCAAAAGCTGCTGCCTCTGTGACCGCATTGAGGCACGTTCCCGTGTCTGCGAGTACATAGACGGCTCTTTCGCGTTCACTCCGAGGGAAACGGTCCGCTATTGCTTCTGTGCGTACAGACGCGATTCCCTTGTCTCTTGCGAACACAGGGAACTCTGTGCATCCAAATCTACAGGCTAAGGACGCGTCTGCATATGTTTTGGTGAACAATCGAGTGTGCGTGTTCTGACAGCTGCCTCTATGCAGACGTCTCCACAGAGCCACTTCTGAATGCCCCGCAGCCCAGGACTGAATGGATACACTAACAAGTGCACCGGTGTGAGCAACCACATATGCAGAAGGACGTCTTTCATCTCACAGAAGCGCGAACGTCTTGGCGTTCAAGCACATGGCAGAAACAAGGTGTGAACAGATGAGCTGCTGCTATTTTCTCCGTTCGGCATGCTTCGTTGTAGCTCTCTTGCCGGTCGCCGGCTTAGCGGCTTGCTTTGCGCGACTAGGTCTGCGGAGAGAAGGAGATAGCGCCGGAAACCTTGCCTTTTGCCTTCTTCGGCGCTGGAACCTGGTTGCTGCGCCTTCTCTTTGTCCATGTGCACACACACGATTCCTCAGCGAAAACCATGCAGAAACCTTCCCACGAGCACCCAGGGATGTGCACCCAGCACCACGTGCACGCACACGCAGCTAGAGAAAAGCACCTACCTTTTCACACACTGATGCCTAAGCAAACGCGTGGCCACACACACGCACACATCCGCAAGCGCGCCTACTCCCATCTATTGAGGGAAAGACGGACGAGCAACGTCCTGACAGGCTTGAGGGGAAAAACGTCCGTTGATGGTTGGCGTACTGCACGCCCGCCTACGGGGCTGCAGGGGAATCCACATTTGGAAGGTACCTGAAGATGTGTGCCTGTTCTTGGAGCTCCGCTAGTAGGGTAGCAAAGACACTCGTAGGCAGTACTGAATGCTGCTCCGTGCTCCTTCTCCTCCGCTGGCAAATGCTTCACAGTCGCCCTAGGAAAGACGTTTAACAATCGATCTCCAAGAGGAACGAAACACATGATGCCATAAGGCGAAAGAATAGCAGGGCATCTCTTCACAAGCTTGTCCCTGATCTATAGCTGAGGGCAAACACTTGTGTGCTTGTGGGAGAGCGTGTGTCTTTCCTGGAAGCGTTTGGGAGTTTTGCTCAGACGCGTGTTTCCTCAAGTTCAAGAATCAAGATCTAGGATACCTGCAGACAGGTGCCTGTTTGTGTGGAGACAGTCTGTTTGAAACTGTGTTCCTCAGCGCCCGCTCTTTCTCCCCGTCGCTCCACACGCCTGGGAGTCCCTTTCTTTCTCTCCACAAGCACGTGTGTTGACTTCGTCGCACATGTGCATCTGCACAAGCGTTGAGCTCAGCAGAGCGTGTCTCTTGACACTTGATGTGCGTTGGCTGTGTCTGCCTGCTCCAGTGAAGAGAGAAACGGGAAATCATCTTGGTAGAGGCAACAAAGCAAAAGCGAGGCAGGATTGACATCTGCTCAACAGAGACGGATTCCCTGCGCTGACACAGTTCACAGTTACACGGGAAGCAATCTGAGCGGTCCATCGACCGGAGACGTGTTTCCCAAGAGGTCGTTTAGCGAGTGAACAGCAGTGTGCGCGACTTTCAGGAGTGTGCCTGGAAAGTGCCAGAATCACCAGAGCATCTGTGCAAAAGCTGCTGCCTCTGTGACCGCATTGAGGCACGTTCCCGTGTCTGCGAGTACATAGACGGCTCTTTCGCGTTCACTCCGAGGGAAACGGTCCGCTATTGCTACTGTGCGTACAGACGCGATTCCCTTGTCTCTTGCGAACACAGGGAACTCTGTGCATCCAAATCTACAGGCTAAGGACGCGTCTGCATATGTTTTGGTGAACAATCGAGTGTGCGTGTTCTGACAGCTGCCTCTATGCAGACGTCTCCACAGAGCCACTTCTGAATGCCCCGCAGCCCAGGACTGAATGGATACACTAACAAGTGCACCGGTGTGAGCAACCACATATGCAGAAGGACGTCTTTCATCTCACAGAAGCGCGAACGTCTTGGCGTTCAAGCACATGGCAGAAACAAGGTGTGAACAGATGAGCTGCTGCTATTTTCTCCGTTCGGCATGCTTCGTTGTAGCTCTCTTGCCGGTCGCCGGCTTAGCGGCTTGCTTTGCGCGACTAGGTCTGCGGAGAGAAGGAGATAGCGCCGGAAACCTTGCCTTTTGCCTTCTTCGGCGCTGGAACCTGGTTGCTGCGCCTTCTCTTTGTCCATGTGCACACACACGATTCCTCAGCGAAAACCATGCAGAAACCTTCCCACGAGCACCCAGGGATGTGCACCCAGCACCACGTGCACGCACACGCAGCTAGAGAAAAGCACCTACCTTTTCACACACTGATGCCTAAGCAAACGCGTGGCCACACACACGCACACATCCGCAAGCGCGCCTACTCCCATCTATTGAGGGAAAGACGGACGAGCAACGTCCTGACAGGCTTGAGGGGAAAAACGTCCGTTGATGGTTGGCGTACTGCACGCCCGCCTACGGGGCTGCAGGGGAATCCACATTTGGAAGGTACCTGAAGATGTGTGCCTGTTCTTGGAGCTCCGCTAGTAGGGTAGCAAAGACACTCGTAGGCAGTACCGAATGCTACTCCGTGCTCCTTCTCCTCCGCTGGCAAATGCTTCACAGTCGCCCTAGGAAAGACGTTTAACAATCGATCTCCAAGAGGAACGAAACACATGATGCCATAAGGCGAAAGAATAGCAGGGCATCTCTTCACAAGCTTGTCCCTGATCTATAGCTGAGGGCAAACACTTGTGTGCTTGTGGGAGAGCCTGTGTCTTTCCTGGAAGCGTTTGGGAGTTTTGCTCAGACGCGTGTTTCCTCAAGTTCAAGAATCAAGATCTAGGATACCTGCAGACAGGTGCCTGTTTGTGTGGAGACAGTCTGTTTGAAACTGTGTTCCTCAGCGCCCGCTCTTTCTCCCCGTCGCTCCACACGCCTGGGAGTCCCTTTCTTTCTCTCCACAAGCACGTGTGTTGACTTCGTCGCACATGTGCATCTGCACAAGCGTTGAGCTCAGCAGAGCGTGTCTCTTACTTGATGTGCGTTGGCTGTGTCTGCGTGCTCCAGTGAAGAGAGAAACGGGAAATCATCTTGGTAGAGGCAACAAAGCAAAAGCGAGGCAGGATTGACATCTGCTCAACAGAGACGGATTCCCTGCGCTGACACAGTTCACAGTTACACGAGAAGCAATCTGAGCGGTCCATCGACCGGAGACGTGTTTCCCAAGAGGTCGTTTAGCGAGTGAACAGCAGTGTGCGCGACTTTCAGGAGTGTGCCTGGAAAGTGCCAGAATCACCAGAGCATCTGTGCAAAAGCTGCTGCCTCTGTGACCGCATTGAGGCACGTTCCCGTGTCTGCGAGTACATAGACGGCTCTTGGCGTTCACTCCGAGGGAAACGGTCCGCTATTGCTTCTGTGCGTACAGACGCGATTCCCTTGTCTCTTGCGAACACAGGGAACTCTGTGCATCCAAATCTACAGGCTAAGGACGCGTCTGCATATGTTTTGGTGAACAATCGAGTGTGCGTGTTCTGACAGCTGCCTCTATGCAGACGTCTCCACAGAGCCACTTCTGAATGCCCCGCAGCCCAGGACTGAATGGATACACTAACAAGTGCACCGGTGTGAGCAACCACATATGCAGAAGGACGTCTTTCATCTCACAGAAGCGCGAACGTCTTGGCGTTCAAGCACATGGCAGAAACAAGGTGTGAACAGATGAGCTGCTGCTATTTTCTCCGTTCGGCATGCTTCGTTGTAGCTCTCTTGCCGGTCGCCGGCTTAGCGGCTTGCTTTGCGCGACTAGGTCTGCGGAGAGAAGGAGATAGCGCCGGAAACCTTGCCTTTTGCCTTCTTCGGCGCTGGAACCTGGTTGCTGCGCCTTCTCTTTGTCCATGTGCACACACACGATTCCTCAGCGAAAACCATGCAGAAACCTTCCCACGAGCACCCAGGGATGTGCACCCAGCACCACGTGCACGCACACGCAGCTAGAGAAAAGCACCTACCTTTTCACACACTGATGCCTAAGCAAACGCGTGGCCACACACACGCACACATCCGCAAGCGCGCCTACTCCCATCTATTGAGGGAAAGACGGACGAGCAACGTCCTGACAGGCTTGAGGGGAAAAACGTCCGTTGATGGTTGGCGTACTGCACGCCCGCCTACGGGGCTGCAGGGGAATCCACATTTGGAAGGTACCTGAAGATGTGTGCCTGTTCTTGGAGCTCCGCTAGTAGGGTAGCAAAGACACTCGTAGGCAGTACTGAATGCTGCTCCGTGCTCCTTCTCCTCCGCTGGCAAATGCTTCACAGTCGCCCTAGGAAAGACGTTTAACAATCGATCTCCAAGAGGAACGAAACACATGATGCCATAAGGCGAAAGAATAGCAGGGCATCTCTTCACAAGCTTGTCCCTGATCTATAGCTGAGGGCAAACACTTGTGTGCTTGTGGGAGAGCGTGTGTCTTTCCTGGAAGCGTTTGGGAGTTTTGCTCAGACGCGTGTTTCCTCAAGTTCAAGAATCAAGATCTAGGATACCTGCAGACAGGTGCCTGTTTGTGTGGAGACAGTCTGTTTGAAACTGTGTTCCTCAGCGCCCGCTCTTTCTCCCCGTCGCTCCACACGCCTGGGAGTCCCTTTCTTTCTCTCCACAAGCACGTGTGTTGACTTCGTCGCACATGTGCATCTGCACAAGCGTTGAGCTCAGCAGAGCGTGTCTCTTGACACTTGATGTGCGTTGGCTGTGTCTGCCTGCTCCAGTGAAGAGAGAAACGGGAAATCATCTTGGTAGAGGCAACAAAGCAAAAGCGAGGCAGGATTGACATCTACTCAACAGAGACGGATTCCCTGCGCTGACACAGTTCACAGTTACACGGGAAGCAATCTGAGCGGTCCATCGACCGGAGACGTGTTTCCCAAGAGGTCGTTTAGCGAGTGAACAGCAGTGTGCGCGACTTTCAGGAGTGTGCCTGGAAAGTGCCAGAATCACCAGAGCATCTGTGCAAAAGCTGCTGCCTCTGTGACCGCATTGAGGCACGTTCCCGTGTCTGCGAGTACATAGACGGCTCTTTCGCGTTCACTCCGAGGGAAACGGTCCGCTATTGCTTCTGTGCGTACAGACGCGATTCCCTTGTCTCTTGCGAACACAGGGAACTCTGTGCATCCAAATCTACAGGCTAAGGACGCGTCTGCATATGTTTTGGTGAACAATCGAGTGTGCGTGTTCAGACAGCTGCCTCTATGCAGACGTCTCCACAGAGCCACTTCTGAATGCCCCGCAGCCCAGGACTGAATGGATACACTAACAAGTGCACCGGTGTGAGCAACCACATATGCAGAAGGACGTCTTTCATCTCACAGAAGCGCGAACGTCTTGGCGTTCAAGCACATGGCAGAAACAAGGTGTGAACAGATGAGCTGCTGCTATTTTCTCCGTTCGGCATGCTTCGTTGTAGCTCTCTTGCCGGTCGCCGGCTTAGCGGCTTGCTTTGCGCGACTAGGTCTGCGGAGAGAAGGAGATAGCGCCGGAAACCTTGCCTTTTGCCTTCTTCGGCGCTGGAACCTGGTTGCTGCGCCTTCTCTTTGTCCATGTGCACACACACGATTCCTCAGCGAAAACCATGCAGAAACCTTCCCACGAGCACCCAGGGATGTGCACCCAGCACCACGTGCACGCACACGCAGCTAGAGAAAAGCACCTACCTTTTCACACACTGATGCCTAAGCAAACGCGTGGCCACACACACGCACACATCCGCAAGCGCGCCTACTCCCATCTATTGAGGGAAAGACGGACGAGCAACGTCCTGACAGGCTTGAGGGGAAAAACGTCCGTTGATGGTTGGCGTACTGCACGCCCGCCTACGGGGCTGCAGGGGAATCCACATTTGGAAGGTACCTGAAGATGTGTGCCTGTTCTTGGAGCTCCGCTAGTAGGGTAGCAAAGACACTCGTAGGCAGTACCGAATGCTGCTCCGTGCTCCTTCTCCTCCGCTGGCAAATGCTTCACAGTCGCCCTAGGAAAGACGTTTAACAATCGATCTCCAAGAGGAACGAAACACATGATGCCATAAGGCGAAAGAATAGCAGGGCATCTCTTCACAAGCTTGTCCCTGATCTATAGCTGAGGGCAAACACTTGTGTGCTTGTGGGAGAGCGTGTGTCTTTCCTGGAAGCGTTTGGGAGTTTTGCTCAGACGCGTGTTTCCTCAAGTTCAAGAATCAAGATCTAGGATACCTGCAGACAGGTGCCTGTTTGTGTGGAGACAGTCTGTTTGAAACTGTGTTCCTCAGCGCCCGCTCTTTCTCCCCGTCGCTCCACACGCCTGGGAGTCCCTTTCTTTCTCTCCACAAGCACGTGTGTTGACTTCGTCGCACATGTGCATCTGCACAAGCGTTGAGCTCAGCAGAGCGTGTCTCTTGACACTTGATGTGCGTTGGCTGTGTCTGCGTGCTCCAGTGAAGAGAGAAACGGGAAATCATCTTGGTAGAGGCAACAAAGCAAAAGCGAGGCAGGATTGACATCTGCTCAACAGAGACGGATTCCCTGCGCTGACACAGTTCACAGTTACACGAGAAGCAATCTGAGCGGTCCATCGACCGGAGACGTGTTTCCCAAGAGGTCGTTTAGCGAGTGAACAGCAGTGTGCGCGACTTTCAGGAGTGTGCCTGGAAAGTGCCAGAATCACCAGAGCATCTGTGCAAAAGCTGCTGCCTCTGTGACCGCATTGAGGCACGTTCCCGTGTCTGCGAGTACATAGACGGCTCTTCGCGTTCACTCCGAGGGAAACGGTCCGCTATTGCTTCTGTGCGTACAGACGCGATTCCCTTGTCTCTTGCGAACACAGGGAACTCTGTGCATCCAAATCTACAGGCTAAGGACGCGTCTGCATATGTTTTGGTGAACAATCGAGTGTGCGTGTTCTGACAGCTGCCTCTATGCAGACGTCTCCACAGAGCCACTTCTGAATGCCCCGCAGCCCAGGACTGAATGGATACACTAACAAGTGCACCGGTGTGAGCAACCACATATGCAGAAGGACGTCTTTCATCTCACAGAAGCGCGAACGTCTTGGCGTTCAAGCACATGGCAGAAACAAGGTGTGAACAGATGAGCTGCTGCTATTTTCTCCGTTCGGCATGCTTCGTTGTAGCTCTCTTGCCGGTCGCCGGCTTAGCGGCTTGCTTTGCGCGACTAGGTCTGCGGAGAGAAGGAGATAGCGCCGGAAACCTTGCCTTTTGCCTTCTTCGGCGCTGGAACCTGGTTGCTGCGCCTTCTCTTTGTCCATGTGCACACACACGATTCCTCAGCGAAAACCATGCAGAAACCTTCCCACGAGCACCCAGGGATGTGCACCCAGCACCACGTGCACGCACACGCAGCTAGAGAAAAGCACCTACCTTTTCACACACTGATGCCTAAGCAAACGCGTGGCCACACACACGCACACATCCGCAAGCGTGCCTACTCCCATCTATTGAGGGAAAGACGGACGAGCAACGTCCTGACAGGCTTGAGGGGAAAAACGTCCGTTGATGGTTGGCGTACTGCACGCCCGCCTACGGGGCTGCAGGGGAATCCACATTTGGAAGGTACCTGAAGATGTGTGCCTGTTCTTGGAGCTCCGCTAGTAGGGTAGCAAAGACACTCGTAGGCAGTACCGAATGCTGCTCCGTGCTCCTTCTCCTCCGCTGGCAAATGCTTCACAGTCGCCCTAGGAAAGACGTTTAACAATCGATCTCCAAGAGGAACGAAACACATGATGCCATAAGGCGAAAGAATAGCAGGGCATCTCTTCACAAGCTTGTCCCTGATCTATAGCTGAGGGCAAACACTTGTGTGCTTGTGGGAGAGCGTGTGTCTTTCCTGGAAGCGTTTGGGAGTTTTGCTCAGACGCGTGTTTCCTCAAGTTCAAGAATCAAGATCTAGGATACCTGCAGACAGGTGCCTGTTTGTGTGGAGACAGTCTGTTTGAAACTGTGTTCCTCAGCGCCCGCTCTTTCTCCCCGTCGCTCCACACGCCTGGGAGTCCCTTTCTTTCTCTCCACAAGCACGTGTGTTGACTTCGTCGCACATGTGCATCTGCACAAGCGTTGAGCTCAGCAGAGCGTGTCTCTTGACACTTGATGTGCGTTGGCTGTGTCTGCGTGCTCCAGTGAAGAGAGAAACGGGAAATCATCTTGGTAGAGGCAACAAAGCAAAAGCGAGGCAGGATTGACATCTGCTCAACAGAGACGGATTCCCTGCGCTGACACAGTTCACAGTTACACGAGAAGCAATCTGAGCGGTCCATCGACCGGAGACGTGTTTCCCAAGAGGTCGTTTAGCGAGTGAACAGCAGTGTGCGCGACTTTCAGGAGTGTGCCTGGAAAGTGCCAGAATCACCAGAGCATCTGTGCAAAAGCTGCTGCCTCTGTGACCGCATTGAGGCACGTTCCCGTGTCTGCGAGTACATAGACGGCTCTTCGCGTTCACTCCGAGGGAAACGGTCCGCTATTGCTTCTGTGCGTACAGACGCGATTCCCTTGTCTCTTGCGAACACAGGGAACTCTGTGCATCCAAATCTACAGGCTAAGGACGCGTCTGCATATGTTTTGGTGAACAATCGAGTGTGCGTGTTCTGACAGCTGCCTCTATGCAGACGTCTCCACAGAGCCACTTCTGAATGCCCCGCAGCCCAGGACTGAATGGATACACTAACAAGTGCACCGGTGTGAGCAACCACATATGCAGAAGGACGTCTTTCATCTCACAGAAGCGCGAACGTCTTGGCGTTCAAGCACATGGCAGAAACAAGGTGTGAACAGATGAGCTGCTGCTATTTTCTCCGTTCGGCATGCTTCGTTGTAGCTCTCTTGCCGGTCGCCGGCTTAGCGGCTTGCTTTGCGCGACTAGGTCTGCGGAGAGAAGGAGATAGCGCCGGAAACCTTGCCTTTTGCCTTCTTCGGCGCTGGAACCTGGTTGCTGCGCCTTCTCTTTGTCCATGTGCACACACACGATTCCTCAGCGAAAACCATGCAGAAACCTTCCCACGAGCACCCAGGGATGTGCACCCAGCACCACGTGCACGCACACGCAGCTAGAGAAAAGCACCTACCTTTTCACACACTGATGCCTAAGCAAACGCGTGGCCACACACACGCACACATCCGCAAGCGCGCCTACTCCCATCTATTGAGGGAAAGACGGACGAGCAACGTCCTGACAGGCTTGAGGGGAAAAACGTCCGTTGATGGTTGGCGTACTGCACGCCCGCCTACGGGGCTGCAGGGGAATCCACATTTGGAAGGTACCTGAAGATGTGTGCCTGTTCTTGGAGCTCCGCTAGTAGGGTAGCAAAGACACTCGTAGGCAGTACCGAATGCTGCTCCGTGCTCCTTCTCCTCCGCTGGCAAATGCTTCACAGTCGCCCTAGGAAAGACGTTTAACAATCGATCTCCAAGAGGAACGAAACACATGATGCCATAAGGCGAAAGAATAGCAGGGCATCTCTTCACAAGCTTGTCCCTGATCTATAGCTGAGGGCAAACACTTGTGTGCTTGTGGGAGAGCGTGTGTCTTTCCTGGAAGCGTTTGGGAGTTTTGCTCAGACGCGTGTTTCCTCAAGTTCAAGAATCAAGATCTAGGATACCTGCAGACAGGTGCCTGTTTGTGTGGAGACAGTCTGTTTGAAACTGTGTTCCTCAGCGCCCGCTCTTTCTCCCCGTCGCTCCACACGCCTGGGAGTCCCTTTCTTTCTCTCCACAAGCACGTGTGTTGACTTCGTCGCACATGTGCATCTGCACAAGCGTTGAGCTCAGCAGAGCGTGTCTCTTGACACTTGATGTGCGTTGGCTGTGTCTGCGTGCTCCAGTGAAGAGAGAAACGGGAAATCATCTTGGTAGAGGCAACAAAGCAAAAGCGAGGCAGGATTGACATCTGCTCAACAGAGACGGATTCCCTGCGCTGACACAGTTCACAGTTACACGGGAAGCAATCTGAGCGGTCCATCGACCGGAGACGTGTTTCCCAAGAGGTCGTTTAGCGAGTGAACAGCAGTGTGCGCGACTTTCAGGAGTGTGCCTGGAAAGTGCCAGAATCACCAGAGTATCTGTGCAAAAGCTGCTGCCTCTGTGACCGCATTGAGGCACGTTCCCGTGTCTGCGAGTACATAGACGGCTCTTTCGCGTTCACTCCGAGGGAAACGGTCCGCTATTGCTTCTGTGCGTACAGACGCGATTCCCTTGTCTCTTGCGAACACAGGGAACTCTGTGCATCCAAATCTACAGGCTAAGGACGCGTCTGCATATGTTTTGGTGAACAATCGAGTGTGCGTGTTCAGACAGCTGCCTCTATGCAGACGTCTCCACAGAGCCACTTCTGAATGCCCCGCAGCCCAGGACTGAATGGATACACTAACAAGTGCACCGGTGTGAGCAACCACATATGCAGAAGGACGTCTTTCATCTCACAGAAGCGCGAACGTCTTGGCGTTCAAGCACATGGCAGAAACAAGGTGTGAACAGATGAGCTGCTGCTATTTTCTCCGTTCGGCATGCTTCGTTGTAGCTCTCTTGCCGGTCGCCGGCTTAGCGGCTTGCTTTGCGCGACTAGGTCTGCGGAGAGAAGGAGATAGCGCCGGAAACCTTGCCTTTTGCCTTCTTCGGCGCTGGAACCTGGTTGCTGCGCCTTCTCTTTGTCCATGTGCACACACACGATTCCTCAGCGAAAACCATGCAGAAACCTTCCCACGAGCACCCAGGGATGTGCACCCAGCACCACGTGCACGCACACGCAGCTAGAGAAAAGCACCTACCTTTTCACACACTGATGCCTAAGCAAACGCGTGGCCACACACACGCACACATCCGCAAGCGCGCCTACTCCCATCTATTGAGGGAAAGACGGACGAGCAACGTCCTGACAGGCTTGAGGGGAAAAACGTCCGTTGATGGTTGGCGTACTGCACGCCCGCCTACGGGGCTGCAGGGGAATCCACATTTGGAAGGTACCTGAAGATGTGTGCCTGTTCTTGGAGCTCCGCTAGTAGGGTAGCAAAGACACTCGTAGGCAGTACCGAATGCTGCTCCGTGCTCCTTCTCCTCCGCTGGCAAATGCTTCACAGTCGCCCTAGGAAAGACGTTTAACAATCGATCTCCAAGAGGAACGAAACACATGATGCCATAAGGCGAAAGAATAGCAGGGCATCTCTTCACAAGCTTGTCCCTGATCTATAGCTGAGGGCAAACACTTGTGTGCTTGTGGGAGAGCGTGTGTCTTTCCTGGAAGCGTTTGGGAGTTTTGCTCAGACGCGTGTTTCCTCAAGTTCAAGAATCAAGATCTAGGATACCTGCAGACAGGTGCCTGTTTGTGTGGAGACAGTCTGTTTGAAACTGTGTTCCTCAGCGCCCGCTCTTTCTCCCCGTCGCTCCACACGCCTGGGAGTCCCTTTCTTTCTCTCCACAAGCACGTGTGTTGACTTCGTCGCACATGTGCATCTGCACAAGCGTTGAGCTCAGCAGAGCGTGTCTCTTGACACTTGATGTGCGTTGGCTGTGTCTGCGTGCTCCAGTGAAGAGAGAAACGGGAAATCATCTTGGTAGAGGCAACAAAGCAAAAGCGAGGCAGGATTGACATCTGCTCAACAGAGACGGATTCCCTGCGCTGACACAGTTCACAGTTACACGAGAAGCAATCTGAGCGGTCCATCGACCGGAGACGTGTTTCCCAAGAGGTCGTTTAGCGAGTGAACAGCAGTGTGCGCGACTTTCAGGAGTGTGCCTGGAAAGTGCCAGAATCACCAGAGCATCTGTGCAAAAGCTGCTGCCTCTGTGACCGCATTGAGGCACGTTCCCGTGTCTGCGAGTACATAGACGGCTCTTCGCGTTCACTCCGAGGGAAACGGTCCGCTATTGCTTCTGTGCGTACAGACGCGATTCCCTTGTCTCTTGCGAACACAGGGAACTCTGTGCATCCAAATCTACAGGCTAAGGACGCGTCTGCATATGTTTTGGTGAACAATCGAGTGTGCGTGTTCTGACAGCTGCCTCTATGCAGACGTCTCCACAGAGCCACTTCTGAATGCCCCGCAGCCCAGGACTGAATGGATACACTAACAAGTGCACCGGTGTGAGCAACCACATATGCAGAAGGACGTCTTTCATCTCACAGAAGCGCGAACGTCTTGGCGTTCAAGCACATGGCAGAAACAAGGTGTGAACAGATGAGCTGCTGCTATTTTCTCCGTTCGGCATGCTTCGTTGTAGCTCTCTTGCCGGTCGCCGGCTTAGCGGCTTGCTTTGCGCGACTAGGTCTGCGGAGAGAAGGAGATAGCGCCGGAAACCTTGCCTTTTGCCTTCTTCGGCGCTGGAACCTGGTTGCTGCGCCTTCTCTTTGTCCATGTGCACACACACGATTCCTCAGCGAAAACCATGCAGAAACCTTCCCACGAGCACCCAGGGATGTGCACCCAGCACCACGTGCACGCACACGCAGCTAGAGAAAAGCACCTACCTTTTCACACACTGATGCCTAAGCAAACGCGTGGCCACACACACGCACACATCCGCAAGCGTGCCTACTCCCATCTATTGAGGGAAAGACGGACGAGCAACGTCCTGACAGGCTTGAGGGGAAAAACGTCCGTTGATGGTTGGCGTACTGCACGCCCGCCTACGGGGCTGCAGGGGAATCCACATTTGGAAGGTACCTGAAGATGTGTGCCTGTTCTTGGAGCTCCGCTAGTAGGGTAGCAAAGACACTCGTAGGCAGTACCGAATGCTGCTCCGTGCTCCTTCTCCTCCGCTGGCAAATGCTTCACAGTCGCCCTAGGAAAGACGTTTAACAATCGATCTCCAAGAGGAACGAAACACATGATGCCATAAGGCGAAAGAATAGCAGGGCATCTCTTCACAAGCTTGTCCCTGATCTATAGCTGAGGGCAAACACTTGTGTGCTTGTGGGAGAGCGTGTGTCTTTCCTGGAAGCGTTTGGGAGTTTTGCTCAGACGCGTGTTTCCTCAAGTTCAAGAATCAAGATCTAGGATACCTGCAGACAGGTGCCTGTTTGTGTGGAGACAGTCTGTTTGAAACTGTGTTCCTCAGCGCCCGCTCTTTCTCCCCGTCGCTCCACACGCCTGGGAGTCCCTTTCTTTCTCTCCACAAGCACGTGTGTTGACTTCGTCGCACATGTGCATCTGCACAAGCGTTGAGCTCAGCAGAGCGTGTCTCTTGACACTTGATGTGCGTTGGCTGTGTCTGCGTGCTCCAGTGAAGAGAGAAACGGGAAATCATCTTGGTAGAGGCAACAAAGCAAAAGCGAGGCAGGATTGACATCTGCTCAACAGAGACGGATTCCCTGCGCTGACACAGTTCACAGTTACACGAGAAGCAATCTGAGCGGTCCATCGACCGGAGACGTGTTTCCCAAGAGGTCGTTTAGCGAGTGAACAGCAGTGTGCGCGACTTTCAGGAGTGTGCCTGGAAAGTGCCAGAATCACCAGAGCATCTGTGCAAAAGCTGCTGCCTCTGTGACCGCATTGAGGCACGTTCCCGTGTCTGCGAGTACATAGACGGCTCTTCGCGTTCACTCCGAGGGAAACGGTCCGCTATTGCTTCTGTGCGTACAGACGCGATTCCCTTGTCTCTTGCGAACACAGGGAACTCTGTGCATCCAAATCTACAGGCTAAGGACGCGTCTGCATATGTTTTGGTGAACAATCGAGTGTGCGTGTTCTGACAGCTGCCTCTATGCAGACGTCTCCACAGAGCCACTTCTGAATGCCTCGCAGCCCAGGACTGAATGGATACACTAACAAGTGCACCGGTGTGAGCAACCACATATGCAGAAGGACGTCTTTCATCTCACAGAAGCGCGAACGTCTTGGCGTTCAAGCACATGGCAGAAACAAGGTGTGAACAGATGAGCTGCTGCTATTTTCTCCGTTCGGCATGCTTCGTTGTAGCTCTCTTGCCGGTCGCCGGCTTAGCGGCTTGCTTTGCGCGACTAGGTCTGCGGAGAGAAGGAGATAGCGCCGGAAACCTTGCCTTTTGCCTTCTTCGGCGCTGGAACCTGGTTGCTGCGCCTTCTCTTTGTCCATGTGCACACACACGATTCCTCAGCGAAAACCATGCAGAAACCTTCCCACGAGCACCCAGGGATGTGCACCCAGCACCACGTGCACGCACACGCAGCTAGAGAAAAGCACCTACCTTTTCACACACTGATGCCTAAGCAAACGCGTGGCCACACACACGCACACATCCGCAAGCGCGCCTACTCCCATCTATTGAGGGAAAGACGGACGAGCAACGTCCTGACAGGCTTGAGGGGAAAAACGTCCGTTGATGGTTGGCGTACTGCACGCCCGCCTACGGGGCTGCAGGGGAATCCACATTTGGAAGGTACCTGAAGATGTGTGCCTGTTCTTGGAGCTCCGCTAGTAGGGTAGCAAAGACACTCGTAGGCAGTACCGAATGCTGCTCCGTGCTCCTTCTCCTCCGCTGGCAAATGCTTCACAGTCGCCCTAGGAAAGACGTTTAACAATCGATCTCCAAGAGGAACGAAACACATGATGCCATAAGGCGAAAGAATAGCAGGGCATCTCTTCACAAGCTTGTCCCTGATCTATAGCTGAGGGCAAACACTTGTGTGCTTGTGGGAGAGCGTGTGTCTTTCCTGGAAGCGTTTGGGAGTTTTGCTCAGACGCGTGTTTCCTCAAGTTCAAGAATCAAGATCTAGGATACCTGCAGACAGGTGCCTGTTTGTGTGGAGACAGTCTGTTTGAAACTGTGTTCCTCAGCGCCCGCTCTTTCTCCCCGTCGCTCCACACGCCTGGGAGTCCCTTTCTTTCTCTCCACAAGCACGTGTGTTGACTTCGTCGCACATGTGCATCTGCACAAGCGTTGAGCTCAGCAGAGCGTGTCTCTTGACACTTGATGTGCGTTGGCTGTGTCTGCCTGCTCCAGTGAAGAGAGAAACGGGAAATCATCTTGGTAGAGGCAACAAAGCAAAAGCGAGGCAGGATTGACATCTGCTCAACAGAGACGGATTCCCTGCGCTGACACAGTTCACAGTTACACGAGAAGCAATCTGAGCGGTCCATCGACCGGAGACGTGTTTCCCAAGAGGTCGTTTAGCGAGTGAACAGCAGTGTGCGCGACTTTCAGGAGTGTGCCTGGAAAGTGCCAGAATCACCAGAGCATCTGTGCAAAAGCTGCTGCCTCTGTGACCGCATTGAGGCACGTTCCCGTGTCTGCGAGTACATAGACGGCTCTTCGCGTTCACTCCGAGGGAAACGGTCCGCTATTGCTTCTGTGCGTACAGACGCGATTCCCTTGTCTCTTGCGAACACAGGGAACTCTGTGCATCCAAATCTACAGGCTAAGGACGCGTCTGCATATGTTTTGGTGAACAATCGAGTGTGCGTGTTCTGACAGCTGCCTCTATGCAGACGTCTCCACAGAGCCACTTCTGAATGCCTCGCAGCCCAGGACTGAATGGATACACTAACAAGTGCACCGGTGTGAGCAACCACATATGCAGAAGGACGTCTTTCATCTCACAGAAGCGCGAACGTCTTGGCGTTCAAGCACATGGCAGAAACAAGGTGTGAACAGATGAGCTGCTGCTATTTTCTCCGTTCGGCATGCTTCGTTGTAGCTCTCTTGCCGGTCGCCGGCTTAGCGGCTTGCTTTGCGCGACTAGGTCTGCGGAGAGAAGGAGATAGCGCCGGAAACCTTGCCTTTTGCCTTCTTCGGCGCTGGAACCTGGTTGCTGCGCCTTCTCTTTGTCCATGTGCACACACACGATTCCTCAGCGAAAACCATGCAGAAACCTTTCCACGAGCACCCAGGGATGTGCACCCAGCACCACGTGCACGCACACGCAGCTAGAGAAAAGCACCTACCTTTTCACACACTGATGCCTAAGCAAACGCGTGGCCACACACACGCACACATCCGCAAGCGCGCCTACTCCCATCTATTGAGGGAAAGACGGACGAGCAACGTCCTGACAGGCTTGAGGGGAAAAACGTCCGTTGATGGTTGGCGTACTGCACGCCCGCCTACGGGGCTGCAGGGGAATCCACATTTGGAAGGTACCTGAAGATGTGTGCCTGTTCTTGGAGCTCCGCTAGTAGGGTAGCAAAGACACTCGTAGGCAGTACTGAATGCTGCTCCGTGCTCCTTCTCCTCCGCTGGCAAATGCTTCACAGTCGCCCTAGGAAAGACGTTTAACAATCGATCTCCAAGAGGAACGAAACACATGATGCCATAAGGCGAAAGAATAGCAGGGCATCTCTTCACAAGCTTGTCCCTGATCTATAGCTGAGGGCAAACACTTGTGTGCTTGTGGGAGAGCGTGTGTCTTTCCTGGAAGCGTTTGGGAGTTTTGCTCAGACGCGTGTTTCCTCAAGTTCAAGAATCAAGATCTAGGATACCTGCAGACAGGTGCCTGTTTGTGTGGAGACAGTCTGTTTGAAACTGTGTTCCTCAGCGCCCGCTCTTTCTCCCCGTCGCTCCACACGCCTGGGAGTCCCTTTCTTTCTCTCCACAAGCACGTGTGTTGACTTCGTCGCACATGTGCATCTGCACAAGCGTTGAGCTCAGCAGAGCGTGTCTCTTGACACTTGATGTGCGTTGGCTGTGTCTGCGTGCTCCAGTGAAGAGAGAAACGGGAAATCATCTTGGTAGAGGCAACAAAGCAAAAGCGAGGCAGGATTGACATCTGCTCAACAGAGACGGATTCCCTGCGCTGACACAGTTCACAGTTACACGAGAAGCAATCTGAGCGGTCCATCGACCGGAGACGTGTTTCCCAAGAGGTCGTTTAGCGAGTGAACAGCAGTGTGCGCGACTTTCAGGAGTGTGCCTGGAAAGTGCCAGAATCACCAGAGCATCTGTGCAAAAGCTGCTGCCTCTGTGACCGCATTGAGGCACGTTCCCGTGTCTGCGAGTACATAGACGGCTCTTCGCGTTCACTCCGAGGGAAACGGTCCGCTATTGCTTCTGTGCGTACAGACGCGATTCCCTTGTCTCTTGCGAACACAGGGAACTCTGTGCATCCAAATCTACAGGCTAAGGACGCGTCTGCATATGTTTTGGTGAACAATCGAGTGTGCGTGTTCTGACAGCTGCCTCTATGCAGACGTCTCCACAGAGCCACTTCTGAATGCCCCGCAGCCCAGGACTGAATGGATACACTAACAAGTGCACCGGTGTGAGCAACCACATATGCAGAAGGACGTCTTTCATCTCACAGAAGCGCGAACGTCTTGGCGTTCAAGCACATGGCAGAAACAAGGTGTGAACAGATGAGCTGCTGCTATTTTCTCCGTTCGGCATGCTTCGTTGTAGCTCTCTTGCCGGTCGCCGGCTTAGCGGCTTGCTTTGCGCGACTAGGTCTGCGGAGAGAAGGAGATAGCGCCGGAAACCTTGCCTTTTGCCTTCTTCGGCGCTGGAACCTGGTTGCTGCGCCTTCTCTTTGTCCATGTGCACACACACGATTCCTCAGCGAAAACCATGCAGAAACCTTCCCACGAGCACCCAGGGATGTGCACCCAGCACCACGTGCACGCACACGCAGCTAGAGAAAAGCACCTACCTTTTCACACACTGATGCCTAAGCAAACGCGTGGCCACACACACGCACACATCCGCAAGCGCGCCTACTCCCATCTATTGAGGGAAAGACGGACGAGCAACGTCCTGACAGGCTTGAGGGGAAAAACGTCCGTTGATGGTTGGCGTACTGCACGCCCGCCTACGGGGCTGCAGGGGAATCCACATTTGGAAGGTACCTGAAGATGTGTGCCTGTTCTTGGAGCTCCGCTAGTAGGGTAGCAAAGACACTCGTAGGCAGTACCGAATGCTGCTCCGTGCTCCTTCTCCTCCGCTGGCAAATGCTTCACAGTCGCCCTAGGAAAGACGTTTAACAATCGATCTCCAAGAGGAACGAAACACATGATGCCATAAGGCGAAAGAATAGCAGGGCATCTCTTCACAAGCTTGTCCCTGATCTATAGCTGAGGGCAAACACTTGTGTGCTTGTGGGAGAGCGTGTGTCTTTCCTGGAAGCGTTTGGGAGTTTTGCTCAGACGCGTGTTTCCTCAAGTTCAAGAATCAAGATCTAGGATACCTGCAGACAGGTGCCTGTTTGTGTGGAGACAGTCTGTTTGAAACTGTGTTCCTCAGCGCCCGCTCTTTCTCCCCGTCGCTCCACACGCCTGGGAGTCCCTTTCTTTCTCTCCACAAGCACGTGTGTTGACTTCGTCGCACATGTGCATCTGCACAAGCGTTGAGCTCAGCAGAGCGTGTCTCTTGACACTTGATGTGCGTTGGCTGTGTCTGCCTGCTCCAGTGAAGAGAGAAACGGGAAATCATCTTGGTAGAGGCAACAAAGCAAAAGCGAGGCAGGATTGACATCTGCTCAACAGAGACGGATTCCCTGCGCTGACACAGTTCACAGTTACACGGGAAGCAATCTGAGCGGTCCATCGACCGGAGACGTGTTTCCCAAGAGGTCGTTTAGCGAGTGAACAGCAGTGTGCGCGACTTTCAGGAGTGTGCCTGGAAAGTGCCAGAATCACCAGAGCATCTGTGCAAAAGCTGCTGCCTCTGTGACCGCATTGAGGCACGTTCCCGTGTCTGCGAGTACATAGACGGCTCTTGGCGTTCACTCCGAGGGAAACGGTCCGCTATTGCTTCTGTGCGTACAGACGCGATTCCCTTGTCTCTTGCGAACACAGGGAACTCTGTGCATCCAAATCTACAGGCTAAGGACGCGTCTGCATATGTTTTGGTGAACAATCGAGTGTGCGTGTTCTGACAGCTGCCTCTATGCAGACGTCTCCACAGAGCCACTTCTGAATGCCCCGCAGCCCAGGACTGAATGGATACACTAACAAGTGCACCGGTGTGAGCAACCACATATGCAGAAGGACGTCTTTCATCTCACAGAAGCGCGAACGTCTTGGCGTTCAAGCACATGGCAGAAACAAGGTGTGAACAGATGAGCTGCTGCTATTTTCTCCGTTCGGCATGCTTCGTTGTAGCTCTCTTGCCGGTCGCCGGCTTAGCGGCTTGCTTTGCGCGACTAGGTCTGCGGAGAGAAGGAGATAGCGCCGGAAACCTTGCCTTTTGCCTTCTTCGGCGCTGGAACCTGGTTGCTGCGCCTTCTCTTTGTCCATGTGCACACACACGATTCCTCAGCGAAAACCATGCAGAAACCTTCCCACGAGCACCCAGGGATGTGCACCCAGCACCACGTGCACGCACACGCAGCTAGAGAAAAGCACCTACCTTTTCACACACTGATGCCTAAGCAAACGCGTGGCCACACACACGCACACATCCGCAAGCGCGCCTACTCCCATCTATTGAGGGAAAGACGGACGAGCAACGTCCTGACAGGCTTGAGGGGAAAAACGTCCGTTGATGGTTGGCGTACTGCACGCCCGCCTACGGGGCTGCAGGGGAATCCACATTTGGAAGGTACCTGAAGATGTGTGCCTGTTCTTGGAGCTCCGCTAGTAGGGTAGCAAAGACACTCGTAGGCAGTACCGAATGCTGCTCCGTGCTCCTTCTCCTCCGCTGGCAAATGCTTCACAGTCGCCCTAGGAAAGACGTTTAACAATCGATCTCCAAGAGGAACGAAACACATGATGCCATAAGGCGAAAGAATAGCAGGGCATCTCTTCACAAGCTTGTCCCTGATCTATAGCTGAGGGCAAACACTTGTGTGCTTGTGGGAGAGCCTGTGTCTTTCCTGGAAGCGTTTGGGAGTTTTGCTCAGACGCGTGTTTCCTCAAGTTCAAGAATCAAGATCTAGGATACCTGCAGACAGGTGCCTGTTTGTGTGGAGACAGTCTGTTTGAAACTGTGTTCCTCAGCGCCCGCTCTTTCTCCCCGTCGCTCCACACGCCTGGGAGTCCCTTTCTTTCTCTCCACAAGCACGTGTGTTGACTTCGTCGCACATGTGCATCTGCACAAGCGTTGAGCTCAGCAGAGCGTGTCTCTTGACACTTGATGTGCGTTGGCTGTGTCTGCGTGCTCCAGTGAAGAGAGAAACGGGAAATCATCTTGGTAGAGGCAACAAAGCAAAAGCGAGGCAGGATTGACATCTGCTCAACAGAGACGGATTCCCTGCGCTGACACAGTTCACAGTTACACGAGAAGCAATCTGAGCGGTCCATCGACCGGAGACGTGTTTCCCAAGAGGTCGTTTAGCGAGTGAACAGCAGTGTGCGCGACTTTCAGGAGTGTGCCTGGAAAGTGCCAGAATCACCAGAGCATCTGTGCAAAAGCTGCTGCCTCTGTGACCGCATTGAGGCACGTTCCCGTGTCTGCGAGTACATAGACGGCTCTTGGCGTTCACTCCGAGGGAAACGGTCCGCTATTGCTTCTGTGCGTACAGACGCGATTCCCTTGTCTCTTGCGAACACAGGGAACTCTGTGCATCCAAATCTACAGGCTAAGGACGCGTCTGCATATGTTTTGGTGAACAATCGAGTGTGCGTGTTCTGACAGCTGCCTCTATGCAGACGTCTCCACAGAGCCACTTCTGAATGCCCCGCAGCCCAGGACTGAATGGATACACTAACAAGTGCACCGGTGTGAGCAACCACATATGCAGAAGGACGTCTTTCATCTCACAGAAGCGCGAACGTCTTGGCGTTCAAGCACATGGCAGAAACAAGGTGTGAACAGATGAGCTGCTGCTATTTTCTCCGTTCGGCATGCTTCGTTGTAGCTCTCTTGCCGGTCGCCGGCTTAGCGGCTTGCTTTGCGCGACTAGGTCTGCGGAGAGAAGGAGATAGCGCCGGAAACCTTGCCTTTTGCCTTCTTCGGCGCTGGAACCTGGTTGCTGCGCCTTCTCTTTGTCCATGTGCACACACACGATTCCTCAGCGAAAACCATGCAGAAACCTTCCCACGAGCACCCAGGGATGTGCACCCAGCACCACGTGCACGCACACGCAGCTAGAGAAAAGCACCTACCTTTTCACACACTGATGCCTAAGCAAACGCGTGGCCACACACACGCACACATCCGCAAGCGTGCCTACTCCCATCTATTGAGGGAAAGACGGACGAGCAACGTCCTGACAGGCTTGAGGGGAAAAACGTCCGTTGATGGTTGGCGTACTGCACGCCCGCCTACGGGGCTGCAGGGGAATCCACATTTGGAAGGTACCTGAAGATGTGTGCCTGTTCTTGGAGCTCCGCTAGTAGGGTAGCAAAGACACTCGTAGGCAGTACTGAATGCTGCTCCGTGCTCCTTCTCCTCCGCTGGCAAATGCTTCACAGTCGCCCTAGGAAAGACGTTTAACAATCGATCTCCAAGAGGAACGAAACACATGATGCCATAAGGCGAAAGAATAGCAGGGCATCTCTTCACAAGCTTGTCCCTGATCTATAGCTGAGGGCAAACACTTGTGTGCTTGTGGGAGAGCGTGTGTCTTTCCTGGAAGCGTTTGGGAGTTTTGCTCAGACGCGTGTTTCCTCAAGTTCAAGAATCAAGATCTAGGATACCTGCAGACAGGTGCCTGTTTGTGTGGAGACAGTCTGTTTGAAACTGTGTTCCTCAGCGCCCGCTCTTTCTCCCCGTCGCTCCACACGCCTGGGAGTCCCTTTCTTTCTCTCCACAAGCACGTGTGTTGACTTCGTCGCACATGTGCATCTGCACAAGCGTTGAGCTCAGCAGAGCGTGTCTCTTGACACTTGATGTGCGTTGGCTGTGTCTGCGTGCTCCAGTGAAGAGAGAAACGGGAAATCATCTTGGTAGAGGCAACAAAGCAAAAGCGAGGCAGGATTGACATCTGCTCAACAGAGACGGATTCCCTGCGCTGACACAGTTCACAGTTACACGGGAAGCAATCTGAGCGGTCCATCGACCGGAGACGTGTTTCCCAAGAGGTCGTTTAGCGAGTGAACAGCAGTGTGCGCGACTTTCAGGAGTGTGCCTGGAAAGTGCCAGAATCACCAGAGCATCTGTGCAAAAGCTGCTGCCTCTGTGACCGCATTGAGGCACGTTCCCGTGTCTGCGAGTACATAGACGGCTCTTTCGCGTTCACTCCGAGGGAAACGGTCCGCTATTGCTTCTGTGCGTACAGACGCGATTCCCTTGTCTCTTGCGAACACAGGGAACTCTGTGCATCCAAATCTACAGGCTAAGGACGCGTCTGCATATGTTTTGGTGAACAATCGAGTGTGCGTGTTCTGACAGCTGCCTCTATGCAGACGTCTCCACAGAGCCACTTCTGAATGCCCCGCAGCCCAGGACTGAATGGATACACTAACAAGTGCACCGGTGTGAGCAACCACATATGCAGAAGGACGTCTTTCATCTCACAGAAGCGCGAACGTCTTGGCGTTCAAGCACATGGCAGAAACAAGGTGTGAACAGATGAGCTGCTGCTATTTTCTCCGTTCGGCATGCTTCGTTGTAGCTCTCTTGCCGGTCGCCGGCTTAGCGGCTTGCTTTGCGCGACTAGGTCTGCGGAGAGAAGGAGATAGCGCCGGAAACCTTGCCTTTTGCCTTCTTCGGCGCTGGAACCTGGTTGCTGCGCCTTCTCTTTGTCCATGTGCACACACACGATTCCTCAGCGAAAACCATGCAGAAACCTTCCCACGAGCACCCAGGGATGTGCACCCAGCACCACGTGCACGCACACGCAGCTAGAGAAAAGCACCTACCTTTTCACACACTGATGCCTAAGCAAACGCGTGGCCACACACACGCACACATCCGCAAGCGCGCCTACTCCCATCTATTGAGGGAAAGACGGACGAGCAACGTCCTGACAGGCTTGAGGGGAAAAACGTCCGTTGATGGTTGGCGTACTGCACGCCCGCCTACGGGGCTGCAGGGGAATCCACATTTGGAAGGTACCTGAAGATGTGTGCCTGTTCTTGGAGCTCCGCTAGTAGGGTAGCAAAGACACTCGTAGGCAGTACTGAATGCTGCTCCGTGCTCCTTCTCCTCCGCTGGCAAATGCTTCACAGTCGCCCTAGGAAAGACGTTTAACAATCGATCTCCAAGAGGAACGAAACACATGATGCCATAAGGCGAAAGAATAGCAGGGCATCTCTTCACAAGCTTGTCCCTGATCTATAGCTGAGGGCAAACACTTGTGTGCTTGTGGGAGAGCGTGTGTCTTTCCTGGAAGCGTTTGGGAGTTTTGCTCAGACGCGTGTTTCCTCAAGTTCAAGAATCAAGATCTAGGATACCTGCAGACAGGTGCCTGTTTGTGTGGAGACAGTCTGTTTGAAACTGTGTTCCTCAGCGCCCGCTCTTTCTCCCCGTCGCTCCACACGCCTGGGAGTCCCTTTCTTTCTCTCCACAAGCACGTGTGTTGACTTCGTCGCACATGTGCATCTGCACAAGCGTTGAGCTCAGCAGAGCGTGTCTCTTGACACTTGATGTGCGTTGGCTGTGTCTGCGTGCTCCAGTGAAGAGAGAAACGGGAAATCATCTTGGTAGAGGCAACAAAGCAAAAGCGAGGCAGGATTGACATCTGCTCAACAGAGACGGATTCCCTGCGCTGACACAGTTCACAGTTACACGGGAAGCAATCTGAGCGGTCCATCGACCGGAGACGTGTTTCCCAAGAGGTCGTTTAGCGAGTGAACAGCAGTGTGCGCGACTTTCAGGAGTGTGCCTGGAAAGTGCCAGAATCACCAGAGCATCTGTGCAAAAGCTGCTGCCTCTGTGACCGCATTGAGGCACGTTCCCGTGTCTGCGAGTACATAGACGGCTCTTCGCGTTCACTCCGAGGGAAACGGTCCGCTATTGCTTCTGTGCGTACAGACGCGATTCCCTTGTCTCTTGCGAACACAGGGAACTCTGTGCATCCAAATCTACAGGCTAAGGACGCGTCTGCATATGTTTTGGTGAACAATCGAGTGTGCGTGTTCTGACAGCTGCCTCTATGCAGACGTCTCCACAGAGCCACTTCCGAATGCCTCGCAGCCCAGGACTGAATGGATACACTAACAAGTGCACCGGTGTGAGCAACCACATATGCAGAAGGACGTCTTTCATCTCACAGAAGCGCGAACGTCTTGGCGTTCAAGCACATGGCAGAAACAAGGTGTGAACAGATGAGCTGCTGCTATTTTCTCCGTTCGGCATGCTTCGTTGTAGCTCTCTTGCCGGTCGCCGGCTTAGCGGCTTGCTTTGCGCGACTAGGTCTGCGGAGAGAAGGAGATAGCGCCGGAAACCTTGCCTTTTGCCTTCTTCGGCGCTGGAACCTGGTTGCTGCGCCTTCTCTTTGTCCATGTGCACACACACGATTCCTCAGCGAAAACCATGCAGAAACCTTTCCACGAGCACCCAGGGATGTGCACCCAGCACCACGTGCACGCACACGCAGCTAGAGAAAAGCACCTACCTTTTCACACACTGATGCCTAAGCAAATGCGTGGCCACACACACGCACACATCCGCAAGCGCGCCTACTCCCATCTATTGAGGGAAAGACGGACGAGCAACGTCCTGACAGGCTTGAGGGGAAAAACGTCCGTTGATGGTTGGCGTACTGCACGCCCGCCTACGGGGCTGCAGGGGAATCCACATTTGGAAGGTACCTGAAGATGTGTGCCTGTTCTTGGAGCTCCGCTAGTAGGGTAGCAAAGACACTCGTAGGCAGTACCGAATGCTGCTCCGTGCTCCTTCTCCTCCGCTGGCAAATGCTTCACAGTCGCCCTAGGAAAGACGTTTAACAATCGATCTCCAAGAGGAACGAAACACATGATGCCATAAGGCGAAAGAATAGCAGGGCATCTCTTCACAAGCTTGTCCCTGATCTATAGCTGAGGGCAAACACTTGTGTGCTTGTGGGAGAGCGTGTGTCTTTCCTGGAAGCGTTTGGGAGTTTTGCTCAGACGCGTGTTTCCTCAAGTTCAAGAATCAAGATCTAGGATACCTGCAGACAGGTGCCTGTTTGTGTGGAGACAGTCTGTTTGAAACTGTGTTCCTCAGCGCCCGCTCTTTCTCCCCGTCGCTCCACACGCCTGGGAGTCCCTTTCTTTCTCTCCACAAGCACGTGTGTTGACTTCGTCGCACATGTGCATCTGCACAAGCGTTGAGCTCAGCAGAGCGTGTCTCTTGACACTTGATGTGCGTTGGCTGTGTCTGCGTGCTCCAGTGAAGAGAGAAACGGGAAATCATCTTGGTAGAGGCAACAAAGCAAAAGCGAGGCAGGATTGACATCTGCTCAACAGAGACGGATTCCCTGCGCTGACACAGTTCACAGTTACACGAGAAGCAATCTGAGCGGTCCATCGACCGGAGACGTGTTTCCCAAGAGGTCGTTTAGCGAGTGAACAGCAGTGTGCGCGACTTTCAGGAGTGTGCCTGGAAAGTGCCAGAATCACCAGAGCATCTGTGCAAAAGCTGCTGCCTCTGTGACCGCATTGAGGCACGTTCCCGTGTCTGCGAGTACATAGACGGCTCTTCGCGTTCACTCCGAGGGAAACGGTCCGCTATTGCTTCTGTGCGTACAGACGCGATTCCCTTGTCTCTTGCGAACACAGGGAACTCTGTGCATCCAAATCTACAGGCTAAGGACGCGTCTGCATATGTTTTGGTGAACAATCGAGTGTGCGTGTTCTGACAGCTGCCTCTATGCAGACGTCTCCACAGAGCCACTTCTGAATGCCCCGCAGCCCAGGACTGAATGGATACACTAACAAGTGCACCGGTGTGAGCAACCACATATGCAGAAGGACGTCTTTCATCTCACAGAAGCGCGAACGTCTTGGCGTTCAAGCACATGGCAGAAACAAGGTGTGAACAGATGAGCTGCTGCTATTTTCTCCGTTCGGCATGCTTCGTTGTAGCTCTCTTGCCGGTCGCCGGCTTAGCGGCTTGCTTTGCGCGACTAGGTCTGCGGAGAGAAGGAGATAGCGCCGGAAACCTTGCCTTTTGCCTTCTTCGGCGCTGGAACCTGGTTGCTGCGCCTTCTCTTTGTCCATGTGCACACACACGATTCCTCAGCGAAAACCATGCAGAAACCTTCCCACGAGCACCCAGGGATGTGCACCCAGCACCACGTGCACGCACACGCAGCTAGAGAAAAGCACCTACCTTTTCACACACTGATGCCTAAGCAAACGCGTGGCCACACACACGCACACATCCGCAAGCGCGCCTACTCCCATCTATTGAGGGAAAGACGGACGAGCAACGTCCTGACAGGCTTGAGGGGAAAAACGTCCGTTGATGGTTGGCGTACTGCACGCCCGCCTACGGGGCTGCAGGGGAATCCACATTTGGAAGGTACCTGAAGATGTGTGCCTGTTCTTGGAGCTCCGCTAGTAGGGTAGCAAAGACACTCGTAGGCAGTACTGAATGCTGCTCCGTGCTCCTTCTCCTCCGCTGGCAAATGCTTCACAGTCGCCCTAGGAAAGACGTTTAACAATCGATCTCCAAGAGGAACGAAACACATGATGCCATAAGGCGAAAGAATAGCAGGGCATCTCTTCACAAGCTTGTCCCTGATCTATAGCTGAGGGCAAACACTTGTGTGCTTGTGGGAGAGCGTGTGTCTTTCCTGGAAGCGTTTGGGAGTTTTGCTCAGACGCGTGTTTCCTCAAGTTCAAGAATCAAGATCTAGGATACCTGCAGACAGGTGCCTGTTTGTGTGGAGACAGTCTGTTTGAAACTGTGTTCCTCAGCGCCCGCTCTTTCTCCCCGTCGCTCCACACGCCTGGGAGTCCCTTTCTTTCTCTCCACAAGCACGTGTGTTGACTTCGTCGCACATGTGCATCTGCACAAGCGTTGAGCTCAGCAGAGCGTGTCTCTTGACACTTGATGTGCGTTGGCTGTGTCTGCGTGCTCCAGTGAAGAGAGAAACGGGAAATCATCTTGGTAGAGGCAACAAAGCAAAAGCGAGGCAGGATTGACATCTGCTCAACAGAGACGGATTCCCTGCGCTGACACAGTTCACAGTTACACGAGAAGCAATCTGAGCGGTCCATCGACCGGAGACGTGTTTCCCAAGAGGTCGTTTAGCGAGTGAACAGCAGTGTGCGCGACTTTCAGGAGTGTGCCTGGAAAGTGCCAGAATCACCAGAGGATCTGTGCAAAAGCTGCTGCCTCTGTGACCGCATTGAGGCACGTTCCCGTGTCTGCGAGTACATAGACGGCTCTTGGCGTTCACTCCGAGGGAAACGGTCCGCTATTGCTTCTGTGCGTACAGACGCGATTCCCTTGTCTCTTGCGAACACAGGGAACTCTGTGCATCCAAATCTACAGGCTAAGGACGCGTCTGCATATGTTTTGGTGAACAATCGAGTGTGCGTGTTCTGACAGCTGCCTCTATGCAGACGTCTCCACAGAGCCACTTCTGAATGCCCCGCAGCCCAGGACTGAATGGATACACTAACAAGTGCACCGGTGTGAGCAACCACATATGCAGAAGGACGTCTTTCATCTCACAGAAGCGCGAACGTCTTGGCGTTCAAGCACATGGCAGAAACAAGGTGTGAACAGATGAGCTGCTGCTATTTTCTCCGTTCGGCATGCTTCGTTGTAGCTCTCTTGCCGGTCGCCGGCTTAGCGGCTTGCTTTGCGCGACTAGGTCTGCGGAGAGAAGGAGATAGCGCCGGAAACCTTGCCTTTTGCCTTCTTCGGCGCTGGAACCTGGTTGCTGCGCCTTCTCTTTGTCCATGTGCACACACACGATTCCTCAGCGAAAACCATGCAGAAACCTTTCCACGAGCACCCAGGGATGTGCACCCAGCACCACGTGCACGCACACGCAGCTAGAGAAAAGCACCTACCTTTTCACACACTGATGCCTAAGCAAACGCGTGGCCACACACACGCACACATCCGCAAGCGCGCCTACTCCCATCTATTGAGGGAAAGACGGACGAGCAACGTCCTGACAGGCTTGAGGGGAAAAACGTCCGTTGATGGTTGGCGTACTGCACGCCCGCCTACGGGGCTGCAGGGGAATCCACATTTGGAAGGTACCTGAAGATGTGTGCCTGTTCTTGGAGCTCCGCTAGTAGGGTAGCAAAGACACTCGTAGGCAGTACTGAATGCTGCTCCGTGCTACTTCTCCTCCTCTGGCCAATGCTTCACAGTCGCCCTAGGAAAGACGTTTAACAATCGATCTCCAAGAGGAACGAAACACATGATGCCATAAGGCGAAAGAATAGCAGGGCATCTCTTCACAAGCTTGTCCCTGATCTATAGCTGAGGGCAAACACTTGTGTGCTTGTGGGAGAGCGTGTGTCTTTCCTGGAAGCGTTTGGGAGTTTTGCTCAGACGCGTGTTTCCTCAAGTTCAAGAATCAAGATCTAGGATACCTGCAGACAGGTGCCTGTTTGTGTGGAGACAGTCTGTTTGAAACTGTGTTCCTCAGCGCCCGCTCTTTCTCCCCGTCGCTCCACACGCCTGGGAGTCCCTTTCTTTCTCTCCACAAGCACGTGTGTTGACTTCGTCGCACATGTGCATCTGCACAAGCGTTGAGCTCAGCAGAGCGTGTCTCTTGACACTTGATGTGCGTTGGCTGTGTCTGCCTGCTCCAGTGAAGAGAGAAACGGGAAATCATCTTGGTAGAGGCAACAAAGCAAAAGCGAGGCAGGATTGACATCTGCTCAACAGAGACGGATTCCCTGCGCTGACACAGTTCACAGTTACACGAGAAGCAATCTGAGCGGTCCATCGACCGGAGACGTGTTTCCCAAGAGGTCGTTTAGCGAGTGAACAGCAGTGTGCGCGACTTTCAGGAGTGTGCCTGGAAAGTGCCAGAATCACCAGAGCATCTGTGCAAAAGCTGCTGCCTCTGTGACCGCATTGAGGCACGTTCCCGTGTCTGCGAGTACATAGACGGCTCTTCGCGTTCACTCCGAGGGAAACGGTCCGCTATTGCTTCTGTGCGTACAGACGCGATTCCCTTGTCTCTTGCGAACACAGGGAACTCTGTGCATCCAAATCTACAGGCTAAGGACGCGTCTGCATATGTTTTGGTGAACAATCGAGTGTGCGTGTTCTGACAGCTGCCTCTATGCAGACGTCTCCACAGAGCCACTTCTGAATGCCCCGCAGCCCAGGACTGAATGGATACACTAACAAGTGCACCGGTGTGAGCAACCACATATGCAGAAGGACGTCTTTCATCTCACAGAAGTGCGAACGTCTTGGCGTTCAAGCACATGGCAGAAACAAGGTGTGAACAGATGAGCTGCTGCTATTTTCTCCGTTCGGCATGCTTCGTTGTAGCTCTCTTGCCGGTCGCCGGCTTAGCGGCTTGCTTTGCGCGACTAGGTCTGCGGAGAGAAGGAGATAGCGCCGGAAACCTTGCCTTTTGCCTTCTTCGGCGCTGGAACCTGGTTGCTGCGCCTTCTCTTTGTCCATGTGCACACACACGATTCCTCAGCGAAAACCATGCAGAAACCTTCCCACGAGCACCCAGGGATGTGCACCCAGCACCACGTGCACGCACACGCAGCTAGAGAAAAGCACCTACCTTTTCACACACTGATGCCTAAGCAAACGCGTGGCCACACACACGCACACATCCGCAAGCGCGCCTACTCCCATCTATTGAGGGAAAGACGGACGAGCAACGTCCTGACAGGCTTGAGGGGAAAAACGTCCGTTGATGGTTGGCGTACTGCACGCCCGCCTACGGGGCTGCAGGGGAATCCACATTTGGAAGGTACCTGAAGATGTGTGCCTGTTCTTGGAGGTCCGCTAGTAGGGTAGCAAAGACACTCGTAGGCAGTACTGAATGCTGCTCTGTGCTCCTTCTCCTCCGCTGGCAAATGCTTCACAGTCGCCCTAGGAAAGACGTTTAACAATCGATCTCCAAGAGGAACGAAACACATGATGCCATAAGGCGAAAGAATAGCAGGGCATCTCTTCACAAGCTTGTCCCTGATCTATAGCTGAGGGCAAACACTTGTGTGCTTGTGGGAGAGCGTGTGTCTTTCCTGGAAGCGTTTGGGAGTTTTGCTCAGACGCGTGTTTCCTCAAGTTCAAGAATCAAGATCTAGGATACCTGCAGACAGGTGCCTGTTTGTGTGGAGACAGTCTGTTTGAAACTGTGTTCCTCAGCGCCCGCTCTTTCTCCCCGTCGCTCCACACGCCTGGGAGTCCCTTTCTTTCTCTCCACAAGCACGTGTGTTGACTTCGTCGCACATGTGCATCTGCACAAGCGTTGAGCTCAGCAGAGCGTGTCTCTTGACACTTGATGTGCGTTGGCTGTGTCTGCGTGCTCCAGTGAAGAGAGAAACGGGAAATCATCTTGGTAGAGGCAACAAAGCAAAAGCGAGGCAGGATTGACATCTGCTCAACAGAGACGGATTCCCTGCGCTGACACAGTTCACAGTTACACGAGAAGCAATCTGAGCGGTCCATCGACCGGAGACGTGTTTCCCAAGAGGTCGTTTAGCGAGTGAACAGCAGTGTGCGCGACTTTCAGGAGTGTGCCTGGAAAGTGCCAGAATCACCAGAGCATCTGTGCAAAAGCTGCTGCCTCTGTGACCGCATTGAGGCACGTTCCCGTGTCTGCGAGTACATAGACGGCTCTTCGCGTTCACTCCGAGGGAAACGGTCCGCTATTGCTTCTGTGCGTACAGACGCGATTCCCTTGTCTCTTGCGAACACAGGGAACTCTGTGCATCCAAATCTACAGGCTAAGGACGCGTCTGCATATGTTTTGGTGAACAATCGAGTGTGCGTGTTCTGACAGCTGCCTCTATGCAGACGTCTCCACAGAGCCACTTCTGAATGCCCCGCAGCCCAGGACTGAATGGATACACTAACAAGTGCACCGGTGTGAGCAACCACATATGCAGAAGGACGTCTTTCATCTCACAGAAGCGCGAACGTCTTGGCGTTCAAGCACATGGCAGAAACAAGGTGTGAACAGATGAGCTGCTGCTATTTTCTCCGTTCGGCATGCTTCGTTGTAGCTCTCTTGCCGGTCGCCGGCTTAGCGGCTTGCTTTGCGCGACTAGGTCTGCGGAGAGAAGGAGATAGCGCCGGAAACCTTGCCTTTTGCCTTCTTCGGCGCTGGAACCTGGTTGCTGCGCCTTCTCTTTGTCCATGTGCACACACACGATTCCTCAGCGAAAACCATGCAGAAACCTTCCCACGAGCACCCAGGGATGTGCACCCAGCACCACGTGCACGCACACGCAGCTAGAGAAAAGCACCTACCTTTTCACACACTGATGCCTAAGCAAACGCGTGGCCACACACACGCACACATCCGCAAGCGCGCCTACTCCCATCTATTGAGGGAAAGACGGACGAGCAACGTCCTGACAGGCTTGAGGGGAAAAACGTCCGTTGATGGTTGGCGTACTGCACGCCCGCCTACGGGGCTGCAGGGGAATCCACATTTGGAAGGTACCTGAAGATGTGTGCCTGTTCTTGGAGCTCCGCTAGTAGGGTAGCAAAGACACTCGTAGGCAGTACTGAATGCTGCTCCGTGCTCCTTCTCCTCCGCTGGCAAATGCTTCACAGTCGCCCTAGGAAAGACGTTTAACAATCGATCTCCAAGAGGAACGAAACACATGATGCCATAAGGCGAAAGAATAGCAGGGCATCTCTTCACAAGCTTGTCCCTGATCTATAGCTGAGGGCAAACACTTGTGTGCTTGTGGGAGAGCGTGTGTCTTTCCTGGAAGCGTTTGGGAGTTTTGCTCAGACGCGTGTTTCCTCAAGTTCAAGAATCAAGATCTAGGATACCTGCAGACAGGTGCCTGTTTGTGTGGAGACAGTCTGTTTGAAACTGTGTTCCTCAGCGCCCGCTCTTTCTCCCCGTCGCTCCACACGCCTGGGAGTCCCTTTCTTTCTCTCCACAAGCACGTGTGTTGACTTCGTCGCACATGTGCATCTGCACAAGCGTTGAGCTCAGCAGAGCGTGTCTCTTGACACTTGATGTGCGTTGGCTGTGTCTGCGTGCTCCAGTGAAGAGAGAAACGGGAAATCATCTTGGTAGAGGCAACAAAGCAAAAGCGAGGCAGGATTGACATCTGCTCAACAGAGACGGATTCCCTGCGCTGACACAGTTCACAGTTACACGAGAAGCAATCTGAGCGGTCCATCGACCGGAGACGTGTTTCCCAAGAGGTCGTTTAGCGAGTGAACAGCAGTGTGCGCGACTTTCAGGAGTGTGCCTGGAAAGTGCCAGAATCACCAGAGGATCTGTGCAAAAGCTGCTGCCTCTGTGACCGCATTGAGGCACGTTCCCGTGTCTGCGAGTACATAGACGGCTCTTGGCGTTCACTCCGAGGGAAACGGTCCGCTATTGCTTCTGTGCGTACAGACGCGATTCCCTTGTCTCTTGCGAACACAGGGAACTCTGTGCATCCAAATCTACAGGCTAAGGACGCGTCTGCATATGTTTTGGTGAACAATCGAGTGTGCGTGTTCTGACAGCTGCCTCTATGCAGACGTCTCCACAGAGCCACTTCTGAATGCCCCGCAGCCCAGGACTGAATGGATACACTAACAAGTGCACCGGTGTGAGCAACCACATATGCAGAAGGACGTCTTTCATCTCACAGAAGCGCGAACGTCTTGGCGTTCAAGCACATGGCAGAAACAAGGTGTGAACAGATGAGCTGCTGCTATTTTCTCCGTTCGGCATGCTTCGTTGTAGCTCTCTTGCCGGTCGCCGGCTTAGCGGCTTGCTTTGCGCGACTAGGTCTGCGGAGAGAAGGAGATAGCGCCGGAAACCTTGCCTTTTGCCTTCTTCGGCGCTGGAACCTGGTTGCTGCGCCTTCTCTTTGTCCATGTGCACACACACGATTCCTCAGCGAAAACCATGCAGAAACCTTTCCACGAGCACCCAGGGATGTGCACCCAGCACCACGTGCACGCACACGCAGCTAGAGAAAAGCACCTACCTTTTCACACACTGATGCCTAAGCAAACGCGTGGCCACACACACGCACACATCCGCAAGCGCGCCTACTCCCATCTATTGAGGGAAAGACGGACGAGCAACGTCCTGACAGGCTTGAGGGGAAAAACGTCCGTTGATGGTTGGCGTACTGCACGCCCGCCTACGGGGCTGCAGGGGAATCCACATTTGGAAGGTACCTGAAGATGTGTGCCTGTTCTTGGAGCTCCGCTAGTAGGGTAGCAAAGACACTCGTAGGCAGTACTGAATGCTGCTCCGTGCTACTTCTCCTCCTCTGGCCAATGCTTCACAGTCGCCCTAGGAAAGACGTTTAACAATCGATCTCCAAGAGGAACGAAACACATGATGCCATAAGGCGAAAGAATAGCAGGGCATCTCTTCACAAGCTTGTCCCTGATCTATAGCTGAGGGCAAACACTTGTGTGCTTGTGGGAGAGCGTGTGTCTTTCCTGGAAGCGTTTGGGAGTTTTGCTCAGACGCGTGTTTCCTCAAGTTCAAGAATCAAGATCTAGGATACCTGCAGACAGGTGCCTGTTTGTGTGGAGACAGTCTGTTTGAAACTGTGTTCCTCAGCGCCCGCTCTTTCTCCCCGTCGCTCCACACGCCTGGGAGTCCCTTTCTTTCTCTCCACAAGCACGTGTGTTGACTTCGTCGCACATGTGCATCTGCACAAGCGTTGAGCTCAGCAGAGCGTGTCTCTTGACACTTGATGTGCGTTGGCTGTGTCTGCCTGCTCCAGTGAAGAGAGAAACGGGAAATCATCTTGGTAGAGGCAACAAAGCAAAAGCGAGGCAGGATTGACATCTGCTCAACAGAGACGGATTCCCTGCGCTGACACAGTTCACAGTTACACGAGAAGCAATCTGAGCGGTCCATCGACCGGAGACGTGTTTCCCAAGAGGTCGTTTAGCGAGTGAACAGCAGTGTGCGCGACTTTCAGGAGTGTGCCTGGAAAGTGCCAGAATCACCAGAGCATCTGTGCAAAAGCTGCTGCCTCTGTGACCGCATTGAGGCACGTTCCCGTGTCTGCGAGTACATAGACGGCTCTTCGCGTTCACTCCGAGGGAAACGGTCCGCTATTGCTTCTGTGCGTACAGACGCGATTCCCTTGTCTCTTGCGAACACAGGGAACTCTGTGCATCCAAATCTACAGGCTAAGGACGCGTCTGCATATGTTTTGGTGAACAATCGAGTGTGCGTGTTCTGACAGCTGCCTCTATGCAGACGTCTCCACAGAGCCACTTCTGAATGCCCCGCAGCCCAGGACTGAATGGATACACTAACAAGTGCACCGGTGTGAGCAACCACATATGCAGAAGGACGTCTTTCATCTCACAGAAGTGCGAACGTCTTGGCGTTCAAGCACATGGCAGAAACAAGGTGTGAACAGATGAGCTGCTGCTATTTTCTCCGTTCGGCATGCTTCGTTGTAGCTCTCTTGCCGGTCGCCGGCTTAGCGGCTTGCTTTGCGCGACTAGGTCTGCGGAGAGAAGGAGATAGCGCCGGAAACCTTGCCTTTTGCCTTCTTCGGCGCTGGAACCTGGTTGCTGCGCCTTCTCTTTGTCCATGTGCACACACACGATTCCTCAGCGAAAACCATGCAGAAACCTTCCCACGAGCACCCAGGGATGTGCACCCAGCACCACGTGCACGCACACGCAGCTAGAGAAAAGCACCTACCTTTTCACACACTGATGCCTAAGCAAACGCGTGGCCACACACACGCACACATCCGCAAGCGCGCCTACTCCCATCTATTGAGGGAAAGACGGACGAGCAACGTCCTGACAGGCTTGAGGGGAAAAACGTCCGTTGATGGTTGGCGTACTGCACGCCCGCCTACGGGGCTGCAGGGGAATCCACATTTGGAAGGTACCTGAAGATGTGTGCCTGTTCTTGGAGGTCCGCTAGTAGGGTAGCAAAGACACTCGTAGGCAGTACTGAATGCTGCTCTGTGCTCCTTCTCCTCCGCTGGCAAATGCTTCACAGTCGCCCTAGGAAAGACGTTTAACAATCGATCTCCAAGAGGAACGAAACACATGATGCCATAAGGCGAAAGAATAGCAGGGCATCTCTTCACAAGCTTGTCCCTGATCTATAGCTGAGGGCAAACACTTGTGTGCTTGTGGGAGAGCGTGTGTCTTTCCTGGAAGCGTTTGGGAGTTTTGCTCAGACGCGTGTTTCCTCAAGTTCAAGAATCAAGATCTAGGATACCTGCAGACAGGTGCCTGTTTGTGTGGAGACAGTCTGTTTGAAACTGTGTTCCTCAGCGCCCGCTCTTTCTCCCCGTCGCTCCACACGCCTGGGAGTCCCTTTCTTTCTCTCCACAAGCACGTGTGTTGACTTCGTCGCACATGTGCATCTGCACAAGCGTTGAGCTCAGCAGAGCGTGTCTCTTGACACTTGATGTGCGTTGGCTGTGTCTGCGTGCTCCAGTGAAGAGAGAAACGGGAAATCATCTTGGTAGAGGCAACAAAGCAAAAGCGAGGCAGGATTGACATCTGCTCAACAGAGACGGATTCCCTGCGCTGACACAGTTCACAGTTACACGAGAAGCAATCTGAGCGGTCCATCGACCGGAGACGTGTTTCCCAAGAGGTCGTTTAGCGAGTGAACAGCAGTGTGCGCGACTTTCAGGAGTGTGCCTGGAAAGTGCCAGAATCACCAGAGCATCTGTGCAAAAGCTGCTGCCTCTGTGACCGCATTGAGGCACGTTCCCGTGTCTGCGAGTACATAGACGGCTCTTCGCGTTCACTCCGAGGGAAACGGTCCGCTATTGCTTCTGTGCGTACAGACGCGATTCCCTTGTCTCTTGCGAACACAGGGAACTCTGTGCATCCAAATCTACAGGCTAAGGACGCGTCTGCATATGTTTTGGTGAACAATCGAGTGTGCGTGTTCTGACAGCTGCCTCTATGCAGACGTCTCCACAGAGCCACTTCTGAATGCCCCGCAGCCCAGGACTGAATGGATACACTAACAAGTGCACCGGTGTGAGCAACCACATATGCAGAAGGACGTCTTTCATCTCACAGAAGCGCGAACGTCTTGGCGTTCAAGCACATGGCAGAAACAAGGTGTGAACAGATGAGCTGCTGCTATTTTCTCCGTTCGGCATGCTTCGTTGTAGCTCTCTTGCCGGTCGCCGGCTTAGCGGCTTGCTTTGCGCGACTAGGTCTGCGGAGAGAAGGAGATAGCGCCGGAAACCTTGCCTTTTGCCTTCTTCGGCGCTGGAACCTGGTTGCTGCGCCTTCTCTTTGTCCATGTGCACACACACGATTCCTCAGCGAAAACCATGCAGAAACCTTTCCACGAGCACCCAGGGATGTGCACCCAGCACCACGTGCACGCACACGCAGCTAGAGAAAAGCACCTACCTTTTCACACACTGATGCCTAAGCAAACGCGTGGCCACACACACGCACACATCCGCAAGCGCGCCTACTCCCATCTATTGAGGGAAAGACGGACGAGCAACGTCCTGACAGGCTTGAGGGGAAAAACGTCCGTTGATGGTTGGCGTACTGCACGCCCGCCTACGGGGCTGCAGGGGAATCCACATTTGGAAGGTACCTGAAGATGTGTGCCTGTTCTTGGAGCTCCGCTAGTAGGGTAGCAAAGACACTCGTAGGCAGTACTGAATGCTGCTCCGTGCTACTTCTCCTCCTCTGGCAAATGCTTCACAGTCGCCCTAGGAAAGACGTTTAACAATCGATCTCCAAGAGGAACGAAACACATGATGCCATAAGGCGAAAGAATAGCAGGGCATCTCTTCACAAGCTTGTCCCTGATCTATAGCTGAGGGCAAACACTTGTGTGCTTGTGGGAGAGCGTGTGTCTTTCCTGGAAGCGTTTGGGAGTTTTGCTCAGACGCGTGTTTCCTCAAGTTCAAGAATCAAGATCTAGGATACCTGCAGACAGGTGCCTGTTTGTGTGGAGACAGTCTGTTTGAAACTGTGTTCCTCAGCGCCCGCTCTTTCTCCCCGTCGCTCCACACGCCTGGGAGTCCCTTTCTTTCTCTCCACAAGCACGTGTGTTGACTTCGTCGCACATGTGCATCTGCACAAGCGTTGAGCTCAGCAGAGCGTGTCTCTTGACACTTGATGTGCGTTGGCTGTGTCTGCGTGCTCCAGTGAAGAGAGAAACGGGAAATCATCTTGGTAGAGGCAACAAAGCAAAAGCGAGGCAGGATTGACATCTGCTCAACAGAGACGGATTCCCTGCGCTGACACAGTTCACAGTTACACGAGAAGCAATCTGAGCGGTCCATCGACCGGAGACGTGTTTCCCAAGAGGTCGTTTAGCGAGTGAACAGCAGTGTGCGCGACTTTCAGGAGTGTGCCTGGAAAGTGCCAGAATCACCAGAGCATCTGTGCAAAAGCTGCTGCCTCTGTGACCGCATTGAGGCACGTTCCCGTGTCTGCGAGTACATAGACGGCTCTTCGCGTTCACTCCGAGGGAAACGGTCCGCTATTGCTTCTGTGCGTACAGACGCGATTCCCTTGTCTCTTGCGAACACAGGGAACTCTGTGCATCCAAATCTACAGGCTAAGGACGCGTCTGCATATGTTTTGGTGAACAATCGAGTGTGCGTGTTCTGACAGCTGCCTCTATGCAGACGTCTCCACAGAGCCACTTCTGAATGCCCCGCAGCCCAGGACTGAATGGATACACTAACAAGTGCACCGGTGTGAGCAACCACATATGCAGAAGGACGTCTTTCATCTCACAGAAGCGCGAACGTCTTGGCGTTCAAGCACATGGCAGAAACAAGGTGTGAACAGATGAGCTGCTGCTATTTTCTCCGTTCGGCATGCTTCGTTGTAGCTCTCTTGCCGGTCGCCGGCTTAGCGGCTTGCTTTGCGCGACTAGGTCTGCGGAGAGAAGGAGATAGCGCCGGAAACCTTGCCTTTTGCCTTCTTCGGCGCTGGAACCTGGTTGCTGCGCCTTCTCTTTGTCCATGTGCACACACACGATTCCTCAGCGAAAACCATGCAGAAACCTTCCCACGAGCACCCAGGGATGTGCACCCAGCACCACGTGCACGCACACGCAGCTAGAGAAAAGCACCTACCTTTTCACACACTGATGCCTAAGCAAACGCGTGGCCACACACACGCACACATCCGCAAGCGCGCCTACTCCCATCTATTGAGGGAAAGACGGACGAGCAACGTCCTGACAGGCTTGAGGGGAAAAACGTCCGTTGATGGTTGGCGTACTGCACGCCCGCCTACGGGGCTGCAGGGGAATCCACATTTGGAAGGTACCTGAAGATGTGTGCCTGTTCTTGGAGCTCCGCTAGTAGGGTAGCAAAGACACTCGTAGGCAGTACTGAATGCTGCTCCGTGCTCCTTCTCCTCCGCTGGCAAATGCTTCACAGTCGCCCTAGGAAAGACGTTTAACAATCGATCTCCAAGAGGAACGAAACACATGATGCCATAAGGCGAAAGAATAGCAGGGCATCTCTTCACAAGCTTGTCCCTGATCTATAGCTGAGGGCAAACACTTGTGTGCTTGTGGGAGAGCGTGTGTCTTTCCTGGAAGCGTTTGGGAGTTTTGCTCAGACGCGTGTTTCCTCAAGTTCAAGAATCAAGATCTAGGATACCTGCAGACAGGTGCCTGTTTGTGTGGAGACAGTCTGTTTGAAACTGTGTTCCTCAGCGCCCGCTCTTTCTCCCCGTCGCTCCACACGCCTGGGAGTCCCTTTCTTTCTCTCCACAAGCACGTGTGTTGACTTCGTCGCACATGTGCATCTGCACAAGCGTTGAGCTCAGCAGAGCGTGTCTCTTGACACTTGATGTGCGTTGGCTGTGTCTGCCTGCTCCAGTGAAGAGAGAAACGGGAAATCATCTTGGTAGAGGCAACAAAGCAAAAGCGAGGCAGGATTGACATCTGCTCAACAGAGACGGATTCCCTGCGCTGACACAGTTCACAGTTACACGAGAAGCAATCTGAGCGGTCCATCGACCGGAGACGTGTTTCCCAAGAGGTCGTTTAGCGAGTGAACAGCAGTGTGCGCGACTTTCAGGAGTGTGCCTGGAAAGTGCCAGAATCACCAGAGCATCTGTGCAAAAGCTGCTGCCTCTGTGACCGCATTGAGGCACGTTCCCGTGTCTGCGAGTACATAGACGGCTCTTCGCGTTCACTCCGAGGGAAACGGTCCGCTATTGCTTCTGTGCGTACAGACGCGATTCCCTTGTCTCTTGCGAACACAGGGAACTCTGTGCATCCAAATCTACAGGCTAAGGACGCGTCTGCATATGTTTTGGTGAACAATCGAGTGTGCGTGTTCTGACAGCTGCCTCTATGCAGACGTCTCCACAGAGCCACTTCTGAATGCCCCGCAGCCCAGGACTGAATGGATACACTAACAAGTGCACCGGTGTGAGCAACCACATATGCAGAAGGACGTCTTTCATCTCACAGAAGCGCGAACGTCTTGGCGTTCAAGCACATGGCAGAAACAAGGTGTGAACAGATGAGCTGCTGCTATTTTCTCCGTTCGGCATGCTTCGTTGTAGCTCTCTTGCCGGTCGCCGGCTTAGCGGCTTGCTTTGCGCGACTAGGTCTGCGGAGAGAAGGAGATAGCGCCGGAAACCTTGCCTTTTGCCTTCTTCGGCGCTGGAACCTGGTTGCTGCGCCTTCTCTTTGTCCATGTGCACACACACGATTCCTCAGCGAAAACCATGCAGAAACCTTTCCACGAGCACCCAGGGATGTGCACCCAGCACCACGTGCACGCACACGCAGCTAGAGAAAAGCACCTACCTTTTCACACACTGATGCCTAAGCAAACGCGTGGCCACACACACGCACACATCCGCAAGCGCGCCTACTCCCATCTATTGAGGGAAAGACGGACGAGCAACGTCCTGACAGGCTTGAGGGGAAAAACGTCCGTTGATGGTTGGCGTACTGCACGCCCGCCTACGGGGCTGCAGGGGAATCCACATTTGGAAGGTACCTGAAGATGTGTGCCTGTTCTTGGAGCTCCGCTAGTAGGGTAGCAAAGACACTCGTAGGCAGTACTGAATGCTGCTCCGTGCTCCTTCTCCTCCGCTGGCAAATGCTTCACAGTCGCCCTAGGAAAGACGTTTAACAATCGATCTCCAAGAGGAACGAAACACATGATGCCATAAGGCGAAAGAATAGCAGGGCATCTCTTCACAAGCTTGTCCCTGATCTATAGCTGAGGGCAAACACTTGTGTGCTTGTGGGAGAGCGTGTGTCTTTCCTGGAAGCGTTTGGGAGTTTTGCTCAGACGCGTGTTTCCTCAAGTTCAAGAATCAAGATCTAGGATACCTGCAGACAGGTGCCTGTTTGTGTGGAGACAGTCTGTTTGAAACTGTGTTCCTCAGCGCCCGCTCTTTCTCCCCGTCGCTCCACACGCCTGGGAGTCCCTTTCTTTCTCTCCACAAGCACGTGTGTTGACTTCGTCGCACATGTGCATCTGCACAAGCGTTGAGCTCAGCAGAGCGTGTCTCTTGACACTTGATGTGCGTTGGCTGTGTCTGCCTGCTCCAGTGAAGAGAGAAACGGGAAATCATCTTGGTAGAGGCAACAAAGCAAAAGCGAGGCAGGATTGACATCTGCTCAACAGAGACGGATTCCCTGCGCTGACACAGTTCACAGTTACATGAGAAGCAATCTGAGCGGTCCATCGACCGGAGACGTGTTTCCCAAGAGGTCGTTTAGCGAGTGAACAGCAGTGTGCGCGACTTTCAGGAGTGTGCCTGGAAAGTGCCAGAATCACCAGAGCATCTGTGCAAAAGCTGCTGCCCCTGTGACCGCATTGAGGCACGTTCCCGTGTCTGCGAGTACATAGACGGCTCTTCGCGTTCACTCCGAGGGAAACGGTCCGCTATTGCTTCTGTGCGTACAGACGCGATTCCCTTGTCTCTTGCGAACACAGGGAACTCTGTGCATCCAAATCTACAGGCTAAGGACGCGTCTGCATATGTTTTGGTGAACAATCGAGTGTGCGTGTTCTGACAGCTGCCTCTATGCAGACGTCTCCACAGAGCCACTTCTGAATGCCCCGCAGCCCAGGACTGAATGGATACACTAACAAGTGCACCGGTGTGAGCAACCACATATGCGGAAGGACGTCTTTCATCTCACAGAAGCGCGAACGTCTTGGCGTTCAAGCACATGGCAGAAACAAGGTGTGAACAGATGAGCTGCTGCTATTTTCTCCGTTCGGCATGCTTCGTTGTAGCTCTCTTGCCGGTCGCCGGCTTAGCGGCTTGCTTTGCGCGACTAGGTCTGCGGAGAGAAGGAGATAGCGCCGGAAACCTTGCCTTTTGCCTTCTTCGGCGCTGGAACCTGGTTGCTGCGCCTTCTCTTTGTCCATGTGCACACACACGATTCCTCAGCGAAAACCATGCAGAAACCTTCCCACGAGCACCCAGGGATGTGCACCCAGCACCACGTGCACGCACACGCAGCTAGAGAAAAGCACCTACCTTTTCACACACTGATGCCTAAGCAAACGCGTGGCCACACACACGCACACATCCGCAAGCGCGCCTACTCCCATCTATTGAGGGAAAGACGGACGAGCAACGTCCTGACAGGCTTGAGGGGAAAAACGTCCGTTGATGGTTGGCGTACTGCACGCCCGCCTACGGGGCTGCAGGGGAATCCACATTTGGAAGGTACCTGAAGATGTGTGCCTGTTCTTGGAGCTCCGCTAGTAGGGTAGCAAAGACACTCGTAGGCAGTACTGAATGCTGCTCCGTGCTCCTTCTCCTCCGCTGGCAAATGCTTCACAGTCGCCCTAGGAAAGACGTTTAACAATCGATCTCCAAGAGGAACGAAACACATGATGCCATAAGGCGAAAGAATAGCAGGGCATCTCTTCACAAGCTTGTCCCTGATCTATAGCTGAGGGCAAACACTTGTGTGCTTGTGGGAGAGCGTGTGTCTTTCCTGGAAGCGTTTGGGAGTTTTGCTCAGACGCGTGTTTCCTCAAGTTCAAGAATCAAGATCTAGGATACCTGCAGACAGGTGCCTGTTTGTGTGGAGACAGTCTGTTTGAAACTGTGTTCCTCAGCGCCCGCTCTTTCTCCCCGTCGCTCCACACGCCTGGGAGTCCCTTTCTTTCTCTCCACAAGCACGTGTGTTGACTTCGTCGCACATGTGCATCTGCACAAGCGTTGAGCTCAGCAGAGCGTGTCTCTTGACACTTGATGTGCGTTGGCTGTGTCTGCCTGCTCCAGTGAAGAGAGAAACGGGAAATCATCTTGGTAGAGGCAACAAAGCAAAAGCGAGGCAGGATTGACATCTGCTCAACAGAGACGGATTCCCTGCGCTGACACAGTTCACAGTTACACGAGAAGCAATCTGAGCGGTCCATCGACCGGAGACGTGTTTCCCAAGAGGTCGTTTAGCGAGTGAACAGCAGTGTGCGCGACTTTCAGGAGTGTGCCTGGAAAGTGCCAGAATCACCAGAGCATCTGTGCAAAAGCTGCTGCCTCTGTGACCGCATTGAGGCACGTTCCCGTGTCTGCGAGTACATAGACGGCTCTTCGCGTTCACTCCGAGGGAAACGGTCCGCTATTGCTTCTGTGCGTACAGACGCGATTCCCTTGTCTCTTGCGAACACAGGGAACTCTGTGCATCCAAATCTACAGGCTAAGGACGCGTCTGCATATGTTTTGGTGAACAATCGAGTGTGCGTGTTCTGACAGCTGCCTCTATGCAGACGTCTCCACAGAGCCACTTCTGAATGCCCCGCAGCCCAGGACTGAATGGATACACTAACAAGTGCACCGGTGTGAGCAACCACATATGCAGAAGGACGTCTTTCATCTCACAGAAGCGCGAACGTCTTGGCGTTCAAGCACATGGCAGAAACAAGGTGTGAACAGATGAGCTGCTGCTATTTTCTCCGTTCGGCATGCTTCGTTGTAGCTCTCTTGCCGGTCGCCGGCTTAGCGGCTTGCTTTGCGCGACTAGGTCTGCGGAGAGAAGGAGATAGCGCCGGAAACCTTGCCTTTTGCCTTCTTCGGCGCTGGAACCTGGTTGCTGCGCCTTCTCTTTGTCCATGTGCACACACACGATTCCTCAGCGAAAACCATGCAGAAACCTTTCCACGAGCACCCAGGGATGTGCACCCAGCACCACGTGCACGCACACGCAGCTAGAGAAAAGCACCTACCTTTTCACACACTGATGCCTAAGCAAACGCGTGGCCACACACACGCACACATCCGCAAGCGCGCCTACTCCCATCTATTGAGGGAAAGACGGACGAGCAACGTCCTGACAGGCTTGAGGGGAAAAACGTCCGTTGATGGTTGGCGTACTGCACGCCCGCCTACGGGGCTGCAGGGGAATCCACATTTGGAAGGTACCTGAAGATGTGTGCCTGTTCTTGGAGCTCCGCTAGTAGGGTAGCAAAGACACTCGTAGGCAGTACTGAATGCTGCTCCGTGCTCCTTCTCCTCCGCTGGCAAATGCTTCACAGTCGCCCTAGGAAAGACGTTTAACAATCGATCTCCAAGAGGAACGAAACACATGATGCCATAAGGCGAAAGAATAGCAGGGCATCTCTTCACAAGCTTGTCCCTGATCTATAGCTGAGGGCAAACACTTGTGTGCTTGTGGGAGAGCGTGTGTCTTTCCTGGAAGCGTTTGGGAGTTTTGCTCAGACGCGTGTTTCCTCAAGTTCAAGAATCAAGATCTAGGATACCTGCAGACAGGTGCCTGTTTGTGTGGAGACAGTCTGTTTGAAACTGTGTTCCTCAGCGCCCGCTCTTTCTCCCCGTCGCTCCACACGCCTGGGAGTCCCTTTCTTTCTCTCCACAAGCACGTGTGTTGACTTCGTCGCACATGTGCATCTGCACAAGCGTTGAGCTCAGCAGAGCGTGTCTCTTGACACTTGATGTGCGTTGGCTGTGTCTGCCTGCTCCAGTGAAGAGAGAAACGGGAAATCATCTTGGTAGAGGCAACAAAGCAAAAGCGAGGCAGGATTGACATCTGCTCAACAGAGACGGATTCCCTGCGCTGACACAGTTCACAGTTACATGAGAAGCAATCTGAGCGGTCCATCGACCGGAGACGTGTTTCCCAAGAGGTCGTTTAGCGAGTGAACAGCAGTGTGCGCGACTTTCAGGAGTGTGCCTGGAAAGTGCCAGAATCACCAGAGCATCTGTGCAAAAGCTGCTGCCCCTGTGACCGCATTGAGGCACGTTCCCGTGTCTGCGAGTACATAGACGGCTCTTCGCGTTCACTCCGAGGGAAACGGTCCGCTATTGCTTCTGTGCGTACAGACGCGATTCCCTTGTCTCTTGCGAACACAGGGAACTCTGTGCATCCAAATCTACAGGCTAAGGACGCGTCTGCATATGTTTTGGTGAACAATCGAGTGTGCGTGTTCTGACAGCTGCCTCTATGCAGACGTCTCCACAGAGCCACTTCTGAATGCCCCGCAGCCCAGGACTGAATGGATACACTAACAAGTGCACCGGTGTGAGCAACCACATATGCGGAAGGACGTCTTTCATCTCACAGAAGCGCGAACGTCTTGGCGTTCAAGCACATGGCAGAAACAAGGTGTGAACAGATGAGCTGCTGCTATTTTCTCCGTTCGGCATGCTTCGTTGTAGCTCTCTTGCCGGTCGCCGGCTTAGCGGCTTGCTTTGCGCGACTAGGTCTGCGGAGAGAAGGAGATAGCGCCGGAAACCTTGCCTTTTGCCTTCTTCGGCGCTGGAACCTGGTTGCTGCGCCTTCTCTTTGTCCATGTGCACACACACGATTCCTCAGCGAAAACCATGCAGAAACCTTCCCACGAGCACCCAGGGATGTGCACCCAGCACCACGTGCACGCGCACGCAGCTAGAGAAAAGCACCTACCTTTTCACACACTGATGCCTAAGCAAATGCGTGGCCACACACACGCACACATCCGCAAGCGCGCCTACTCCCATCTATTGAGGGAAAGACGGACGAGCAACGTCCTGACAGGCTTGAGGGGAAAAACGTCCGTTGATGGTTGGCGTACTGCACGCCCGCCTACGGGGCTGCAGGGGAATCCACATTTGGAAGGTACCTGAAGATGTGTGCCTGTTCTTGGAGCTCCGCTAGTAGGGTAGCAAAGACACTCGTAGGCAGTACCGAATGCTGCTCCGTGCTCCTTCTCCTCCGCTGGCAAATGCTTCACAGTCGCCCTAGGAAAGACGTTTAACAATCGATCTCCAAGAGGAACGAAACACATGATGCCATAAGGCGAAAGAATAGCAGGGCATCTCTTCACAAGCTTGTCCCTGATCTATAGCTGAGAACAAACACTTGTGTGCTTGTGGGAGAGCGTGTGTCTTTCCTGGAAGCGTTTGGGAGTTTTGCTCAGACGCGTGTTTCCTCAAGTTCAAGAATCAAGATCTAGGATACCTGCAGACAGGTGCCTGTTTGTGTGGAGACAGTCTGTTTGAAACTGTGTTCCTCAGCGCCCGCTCTTTCTCCCCGTCGCTCCACACGCCTGGGAGTCCCTTTCTTTCTCTCCACAAGCACGTGTGTTGACTTCGTCGCACATGTGCATCTGCACAAGCGTTGAGCTCAGCAGAGCGTGTCTCTTGACACTTGATGTGCGTTGGCTGTGTCTGCGTGCTCCAGTGAAGAGAGAAACGGGAAATCATCTTGGTAGAGGCAACAAAGCAAAAGCGAGGCAGGATTGACATCTGCTCAACAGAGACGGATTCCCTGCGCTGACACAGTTCACAGTTACACGAGAAGCAATCTGAGCGGTCCATCGACCGGAGACGTGTTTCCCAAGAGGTCGTTTAGCGAGTGAACAGCAGTGTGCGCGACTTTCAGGAGTGTGCCTGGAAAGTGCCAGAATCACCAGAGCATCTGTGCAAAAGCTGCTGCCTCTGTGACCGCATTGAGGCACGTTCCCGTGTCTGCGAGTACATAGACGGCTCTTGGCGTTCACTCCGAGGGAAACGGTCCGCTATTGCTTCTGTGCGTACAGACGCGATTCCCTTGTCTCTTGCGAACACAGGGAACTCTGTGCATCCAAATCTACAGGCTAAGGACGCGTCTGCATATGTTTTGGTGAACAATCGAGTGTGCGTGTTCTGACAGCTGCCTCTATGCAGACGTCTCCACAGAGCCACTTCTGAATGCCCCGCAGCCCAGGACTGAATGGATACACTAACAAGTGCACCGGTGTGAGCAACCACATATGCAGAAGGACGTCTTTCATCTCACAGAAGCGCGAACGTCTTGGCGTTCAAGCACATGGCAGAAACAAGGTGTGAACAGATGAGCTGCTGCTATTTTCTCCGTTCGGCATGCTTCGTTGTAGCTCTCTTGCCGGTCGCCGGCTTAGCGGCTTGCTTTGCGCGACTAGGTCTGCGGAGAGAAGGAGATAGCGCCGGAAACCTTGCCTTTTGCCTTCTTCGGCGCTGGAACCTGGTTGCTGCGCCTTCTCTTTGTCCATGTGCACACACACGATTCCTCAGCGAAAACCATGCAGAAACCTTTCCACGAGCACCCAGGGATGTGCACCCAGCACCACGTGCACGCACACGCAGCTAGAGAAAAGCACCTACCTTTTCACACACTGATGCCTAAGCAAACGCGTGGCCACACACACGCACACATCCGCAAGCGCGCCTACTCCCATCTATTGAGGGAAAGACGGACGAGCAACGTCCTGACAGGCTTGAGGGGAAAAACGTCCGTTGATGGTTGGCGTACTGCACGCCCGCCTACGGGGCTGCAGGGGAATCCACATTTGGAAGGTACCTGAAGATGTGTGCCTGTTCTTGGAGCTCCGCTAGTAGGGTAGCAAAGACACTCGTAGGCAGTACTGAATGCTGCTCCGTGCTCCTTCTCCTCCGCTGGCAAATGCTTCACAGTCGCCCTAGGAAAGACGTTTAACAATCGATCTCCAAGAGGAACGAAACACATGATGCCATAAGGCGAAAGAATAGCAGGGCATCTCTTCACAAGCTTGTCCCTGATCTATAGCTGAGGGCAAACACTTGTGTGCTTGTGGGAGAGCGTGTGTCTTTCCTGGAAGCGTTTGGGAGTTTTGCTCAGACGCGTGTTTCCTCAAGTTCAAGAATCAAGATCTAGGATACCTGCAGACAGGTGCCTGTTTGTGTGGAGACAGTCTGTTTGAAACTGTGTTCCTCAGCGCCCGCTCTTTCTCCCCGTCGCTCCACACGCCTGGGAGTCCCTTTCTTTCTCTCCACAAGCACGTGTGTTGACTTCGTCGCACATGTGCATCTGCACAAGCGTTGAGCTCAGCAGAGCGTGTCTCTTGACACTTGATGTGCGTTGGCTGTGTCTGCGTGCTCCAGTGAAGAGAGAAACGGGAAATCATCTTGGTAGAGGCAACAAAGCAAAAGCGAGGCAGGATTGACATCTGCTCAACAGAGACGGATTCCCTGCGCTGACACAGTTCACAGTTACACGAGAAGCAATCTGAGCGGTCCATCGACCGGAGACGTGTTTCCCAAGAGGTCGTTTAGCGAGTGAACAGCAGTGTGCGCGACTTTCAGGAGTGTGCCTGGAAAGTGCCAGAATCACCAGAGCATCTGTGCAAAAGCTGCTGCCTCTGTGACCGCATTGAGGCACGTTCCCGTGTCTGCGAGTACATAGACGGCTCTTCGCGTTCACTCCGAGGGAAACGGTCCGCTATTGCTTCTGTGCGTACAGACGCGATTCCCTTGTCTCTTGCGAACACAGGGAACTCTGTGCATCCAAATCTACAGGCTAAGGACGCGTCTGCATATGTTTTGGTGAACAATCGAGTGTGCGTGTTCTGACAGCTGCCTCTATGCAGACGTCTCCACAGAGCCACTTCTGAATGCCCCGCAGCCCAGGACTGAATGGATACACTAACAAGTGCACCGGTGTGAGCAACCACATATGCAGAAGGACGTCTTTCATCTCACAGAAGCGCGAACGTCTTGGCGTTCAAGCACATGGCAGAAACAAGGTGTGAACAGATGAGCTGCTGCTATTTTCTCCGTTCGGCATGCTTCGTTGTAGCTCTCTTGCCGGTCGCCGGCTTAGCGGCTTGCTTTGCGCGACTAGGTCTGCGGAGAGAAGGAGATAGCGCCGGAAACCTTGCCTTTTGCCTTCTTCGGCGCTGGAACCTGGTTGCTGCGCCTTCTCTTTGTCCATGTGCACACACACGATTCCTCAGCGAAAACCATGCAGAAACCTTTCCACGAGCACCCAGGGATGTGCACCCAGCACCACGTGCACGCACACGCAGCTAGAGAAAAGCACCTACCTTTTCACACACTGATGCCTAAGCAAACGCGTGGCCACACACACGCACACATCCGCAAGCGCGCCTACTCCCATCTATTGAGGGAAAGACGGACGAGCAACGTCCTGACAGGCTTGAGGGGAAAAACGTCCGTTGATGGTTGGCGTACTGCACGCCCGCCTACGGGGCTGCAGGGGAATCCACATTTGGAAGGTACCTGAAGATGTGTGCCTGTTCTTGGAGCTCCGCTAGTAGGGTAGCAAAGACACTCGTAGGCAGTACTGAATGCTGCTCCGTGCTCCTTCTCCTCCGCTGGCAAATGCTTCACAGTCGCCCTAGGAAAGACGTTTAACAATCGATCTCCAAGAGGAACGAAACACATGATGCCATAAGGCGAAAGAATAGCAGGGCATCTCTTCACAAGCTTGTCCCTGATCTATAGCTGAGAACAAACACTTGTGTGCTTGTGGGAGAGCGTGTGTCTTTCCTGGAAGCGTTTGGGAGTTTTGCTCAGACGCGTGTTTCCTCAAGTTCAAGAATCAAGATCTAGGATACCTGCAGACAGGTGCCTGTTTGTGTGGAGACAGTCTGTTTGAAACTGTGTTCCTCAGCGCCCGCTCTTTCTCCCCGTCGCTCCACACGCCTGGGAGTCCCTTTCTTTCTCTCCACAAGCACGTGTGTTGACTTCGTCGCACATGTGCATCTGCACAAGCGTTGAGCTCAGCAGAGCGTGTCTCTTGACACTTGATGTGCGTTGGCTGTGTCTGCCTGCTCCAGTGAAGAGAGAAACGGGAAATCATCTTGGTAGAGGCAACAAAGCAAAAGCGAGGCAGGATTGACATCTGCTCAACAGAGACGGATTCCCTGCGCTGACACAGTTCACAGTTACACGAGAAGCAATCTGAGCGGTCCATCGACCGGAGACGTGTTTCCCAAGAGGTCGTTTAGCGAGTGAACAGCAGTGTGCGCGACTTTCAGGAGTGTGCCTGGAAAGTGCCAGAATCACCAGAGCATCTGTGCAAAAGCTGCTGCCTCTGTGACCGCATTGAGGCACGTTCCCGTGTCTGCGAGTACATAGACGGCTCTTGGCGTTCACTCCGAGGGAAACGGTCCGCTATTGCTTCTGTGCGTACAGACGCGATTCCCTTGTCTCTTGCGAACACAGGGAACTCTGTGCATCCAAATCTACAGGCTAAGGACGCGTCTGCATATGTTTTGGTGAACAATCGAGTGTGCGTGTTCTGACAGCTGCCTCTATGCAGACGTCTCCACAGAGCCACTTCTGAATGCCCCGCAGCCCAGGACTGAATGGATACACTAACAAGTGCACCGGTGTGAGCAACCACATATGCAGAAGGACGTCTTTCATCTCACAGAAGCGCGAACGTCTTGGCGTTCAAGCACATGGCAGAAACAAGGTGTGAACAGATGAGCTGCTGCTATTTTCTCCGTTCGGCATGCTTCGTTGTAGCTCTCTTGCCGGTCGCCGGCTTAGCGGCTTGCTTTGCGCGACTAGGTCTGCGGAGAGAAGGAGATAGCGCCGGAAACCTTGCCTTTTGCCTTCTTCGGCGCTGGAACCTGGTTGCTGCGCCTTCTCTTTGTCCATGTGCACACACACGATTCCTCAGCGAAAACCATGCAGAAACCTTTCCACGAGCACCCAGGGATGTGCACCCAGCACCACGTGCACGCACACGCAGCTAGAGAAAAGCACCTACCTTTTCACACACTGATGCCTAAGCAAACGCGTGGCCACACACACGCACACATCCGCAAGCGCGCCTACTCCCATCTATTGAGGGAAAGACGGACGAGCAACGTCCTGACAGGCTTGAGGGGAAAAACGTCCGTTGATGGTTGGCGTACTGCACGCCCGCCTACGGGGCTGCAGGGGAATCCACATTTGGAAGGTACCTGAAGATGTGTGCCTGTTCTTGGAGCTCCGCTAGTAGGGTAGCAAAGACACTCGTAGGCAGTACTGAATGCTGCTCCGTGCTCCTTCTCCTCCGCTGGCAAATGCTTCACAGTCGCCCTAGGAAAGACGTTTAACAATCGATCTCCAAGAGGAACGAAACACATGATGCCATAAGGCGAAAGAATAGCAGGGCATCTCTTCACAAGCTTGTCCCTGATCTATAGCTGAGGGCAAACACTTGTGTGCTTGTGGGAGAGCGTGTGTCTTTCCTGGAAGCGTTTGGGAGTTTTGCTCAGACGCGTGTTTCCTCAAGTTCAAGAATCAAGATCTAGGATACCTGCAGACAGGTGCCTGTTTGTGTGGAGACAGTCTGTTTGAAACTGTGTTCCTCAGCGCCCGCTCTTTCTCCCCGTCGCTCCACACGCCTGGGAGTCCCTTTCTTTCTCTCCACAAGCACGTGTGTTGACTTCGTCGCACATGTGCATCTGCACAAGCGTTGAGCTCAGCAGAGCGTGTCTCTTGACACTTGATGTGCGTTGGCTGTGTCTGCCTGCTCCAGTGAAGAGAGAAACGGGAAATCATCTTGGTAGAGGCAACAAAGCAAAAGCGAGGCAGGATTGACATCTGCTCAACAGAGACGGATTCCCTGCGCTGACACAGTTCACAGTTACATGAGAAGCAATCTGAGCGGTCCATCGACCGGAGACGTGTTTCCCAAGAGGTCGTTTAGCGAGTGAACAGCAGTGTGCGCGACTTTCAGGAGTGTGCCTGGAAAGTGCCAGAATCACCAGAGCATCTGTGCAAAAGCTGCTGCCCCTGTGACCGCATTGAGGCACGTTCCCGTGTCTGCGAGTACATAGACGGCTCTTCGCGTTCACTCCGAGGGAAACGGTCCGCTATTGCTTCTGTGCGTACAGACGCGATTCCCTTGTCTCTTGCGAACACAGGGAACTCTGTGCATCCAAATCTACAGGCTAAGGACGCGTCTGCATATGTTTTGGTGAACAATCGAGTGTGCGTGTTCTGACAGCTGCCTCTATGCAGACGTCTCCACAGAGCCACTTCTGAATGCCCCGCAGCCCAGGACTGAATGGATACACTAACAAGTGCACCGGTGTGAGCAACCACATATGCAGAAGGACGTCTTTCATCTCACAGAAGCGCGAACGTCTTGGCGTTCAAGCACATGGCAGAAACAAGGTGTGAACAGATGAGCTGCTGCTATTTTCTCCGTTCGGCATGCTTCGTTGTAGCTCTCTTGCCGGTCGCCGGCTTAGCGGCTTGCTTTGCGCGACTAGGTCTGCGGAGAGAAGGAGATAGCGCCGGAAACCTTGCCTTTTGCCTTCTTCGGCGCTGGAACCTGGTTGCTGCGCCTTCTCTTTGTCCATGTGCACACACACGATTCCTCAGCGATAACCATGCAGAAACCTTTCCACGAGCACCCAGGGATGTGCACCCAGCACCACGTGCACGCACACGCAGCTAGAGAAAAGCACCTACCTTTTCACACACTGATGCCTAAGCAAACGCGTGGCCACACACACGCACACATCCGCAAGCGCGCCTACTCCCATCTATTGAGGGAAAGACGGACGAGCAACGTCCTGACAGGCTTGAGGGGAAAAACGTCCGTTGATGGTTGGCGTACTGCACGCCCGCCTACGGGGCTGCAGGGGAATCCACATTTGGAAGGTACCTGAAGATGTGTGCCTGTTCTTGGAGCTCCGCTAGTAGGGTAGCAAAGACACTCGTAGGCAGTACTGAATGCTGCTCCGTGCTCCTTCTCCTCCGCTGGCAAATGCTTCACAGTCGCCCTAGGAAAGACGTTTAACAATCGATCTCCAAGAGGAACGAAACACATGATGCCATAAGGCGAAAGAATAGCAGGGCATCTCTTCACAAGCTTGTCCCTGATCTATAGCTGAGAACAAACACTTGTGTGCTTGTGGGAGAGCGTGTGTCTTTCCTGGAAGCGTTTGGGAGTTTTGCTCAGACGCGTGTTTCCTCAAGTTCAAGAATCAAGATCTAGGATACCTGCAGACAGGTGCCTGTTTGTGTGGAGACAGTCTGTTTGAAACTGTGTTCCTCAGCGCCCGCTCTTTCTCCCCGTCGCTCCACACGCCTGGGAGTCCCTTTCTTTCTCTCCACAAGCACGTGTGTTGACTTCGTCGCACATGTGCATCTGCACAAGCGTTGAGCTCAGCAGAGCGTGTCTCTTGACACTTGATGTGCGTTGGCTGTGTCTGCGTGCTCCAGTGAAGAGAGAAACGGGAAATCATCTTGGTAGAGGCAACAAAGCAAAAGCGAGGCAGGATTGACATCTGCTCAACAGAGACGGATTCCCTGCGCTGACACAGTTCACAGTTACACGAGAAGCAATCTGAGCGGTCCATCGACCGGAGACGTGTTTCCCAAGAGGTCGTTTAGCGAGTGAACAGCAGTGTGCGCGACTTTCAGGAGTGTACCTGGAAAGTGCCAGAATCACCAGAGCATCTGTGCAAAAGCTGCTGCCTCTGTGACCGCATTGAGGCACGTTCCCGTGTCTGCGAGTACATAGACGGCTCTTCGCGTTCACTCCGAGGGAAACGGTCCGCTATTGCTTCTGTGCGTACAGACGCGATTCCCTTGTCTCTTGCGAACACAGGGAACTCTGTGCATCCAAATCTACAGGCTAAGGACGCGTCTGCATATGTTTTGGTGAACAATCGAGTGTGCGTGTTCTGACAGCTGCCTCTATGCAGACGTCTCCACAGAGCCACTTCTGAATGCCCCGCAGCCCAGGACTGAATGGATACACTAACAAGTGCACCGGTGTGAGCAACCACATATGCAGAAGGACGTCTTTCATCTCACAGAAGCGCGAACGTCTTGGCGTTCAAGCACATGGCAGAAACAAGGTGTGAACAGATGAGCTGCTGCTATTTTCTCCGTTCGGCATGCTTCGTTGTAGCTCTCTTGCCGGTCGCCGGCTTAGCGGCTTGCTTTGCGCGACTAGGTCTGCGGAGAGAAGGAGATAGCGCCGGAATCCTTGCCTTTTGCCTTCTTCGGCGCTGGAACCTGGTTGCTGCGCCTTCTCTTTGTCCATGTGCACACACACGATTCCTCAGCGAAAACCATGCAGAAACCTTTCCACGAGCACCCAGGGATGTGCACCCAGCACCACGTGCACGCACACGCAGCTAGAGAAAAGCACCTACCTTTTCACACACTGATGCCTAAGCAAACGCGTGGCCACACACACGCACACATCCGCAAGCGCGCCTACTCCCATCTATTGAGGGAAAGACGGACGAGCAACGTCCTGACAGGCTTGAGGGGAAAAACGTCCGTTGATGGTTGGCGTACTGCACGCCCGCCTACGGGGCTGCAGGGGAATCCACATTTGGAAGGTACCTGAAGATGTGTGCCTGTTCTTGGAGCTCCGCTAGTAGGGTAGCAAAGACACTCGTAGGCAGTACTGAATGCTGCTCCGTGCTCCTTCTCCTCCGCTGGCAAATGCTTCACAGTCGCCCTAGGAAAGACGTTTAACAATCGATCTCCAAGAGGAACGAAACACATGATGCCATAAGGCGAAAGAATAGCAGGGCATCTCTTCACAAGCTTGTCCCTGATCTATAGCTGAGGGCAAACACTTGTGTGCTTGTGGGAGAGCGTGTGTCTTTCCTGGAAGCGTTTGGGAGTTTTGCTCAGACGCGTGTTTCCTCAAGTTCAAGAATCAAGATCTAGGATACCTGCAGACAGGTGCCTGTTTGTGTGGAGACAGTCTGTTTGAAACTGTGTTCCTCAGCGCCCGCTCTTTCTCCCCGTCGCTCCACACGCCTGGGAGTCCCTTTCTTTCTCTCCACAAGCACGTGTGTTGACTTCGTCGCACATGTGCATCTGCACAAGCGTTGAGCTCAGCAGAGCGTGTCTCTTGACACTTGATGTGCGTTGGCTGTGTCTGCGTGCTCCAGTGAAGAGAGAAACGGGAAATCATCTTGGTAGAGGCAACAAAGCAAAAGCGAGGCAGGATTGACATCTGCTCAACAGAGACGGATTCCCTGCGCTGACACAGTTCACAGTTACATGAGAAGCAATCTGAGCGGTCCATCGACCGGAGACGTGTTTCCCAAGAGGTCGTTTAGCGAGTGAACAGCAGTGTGCGCGACTTTCAGGAGTGTGCCTGGAAAGTGCCAGAATCACCAGAGCATCTGTGCAAAAGCTGCTGCCCCTGTGACCGCATTGAGGCACGTTCCCGTGTCTGCGAGTACATAGACGGCTCTTCGCGTTCACTCCGAGGGAAACGGTCCGCTATTGCTTCTGTGCGTACAGACGCGATTCCCTTGTCTCTTGCGAACACAGGGAACTCTGTGCATCCAAATCTACAGGCTAAGGACGCGTCTGCATATGTTTTGGTGAACAATCGAGTGTGCGTGTTCTGACAGCTGCCTCTATGCAGACGTCTCCACAGAGCCACTTCTGAATGCCCCGCAGCCCAGGACTGAATGGATACACTAACAAGTGCACCGGTGTGAGCAACCACATATGCAGAAGGACGTCTTTCATCTCACAGAAGCGCGAACGTCTTGGCGTTCAAGCACATGGCAGAAACAAGGTGTGAACAGATGAGCTGCTGCTATTTTCTCCGTTCGGCATGCTTCGTTGTAGCTCTCTTGCCGGTCGCCGGCTTAGCGGCTTGCTTTGCGCGACTAGGTCTGCAGAGAGAAGGAGATAGCGCCGGAAACCTTGCCTTTTGCCTTCTACGGCGCTGGAACCTGGTTGCTGCGCCTTCTCTTTGTCCATGTGCACACACACGATTCCTCAGCGAAAACCATGCAGAAACCTTCCCACGAGCACCCAGGGATGTGCACCCAGCACCACGTGCACGCACACGCAGCTAGAGAAAAGCACCTACCTTTTCACACACTGATGCCTAAGCAAACGCGTGGCCACACACACGCACACATCCGCAAGCGCGCCTACTCCCATCTATTGAGGGAAAGACGGACGAGCAACGTCCTGACAGGCTTGAGGGGAAAAACGTCCGTTGATGGTTGGCGTACTGCACGCCCGCCTACGGGGCTGCAGGGGAATCCACATTTGGAAGGTACCTGAAGATGTGTGCCTGTTCTTGGAGCTCCGCTAGTAGGGTAGCAAAGACACTCGTAGGCAGTACTGAATGCTGCTCCGTGCTCCTTCTCCTCCGCTGGCAAATGCTTCACAGTCGCCCTAGGAAAGACGTTTAACAATCGATCTCCAAGAGGAACGAAACACATGATGCCATAAGGCGAAAGAATAGCAGGGCATCTCTTCACAAGCTTGTCCCTGATCTATAGCTGAGGGCAAACACTTGTGTGCTTGTGGGAGAGCGTGTGTCTTTCCTGGAAGCGTTTGGGAGTTTTGCTCAGACGCGTGTTTCCTCAAGTTCAAGAATCAAGATCTAGGATACCTGCAGACAGGTGCCTGTTTGTGTGGAGACAGTCTGTTTGAAACTGTGTTCCTCAGCGCCCGCTCTTTCTCCCCGTCGCTCCACACGCCTGGGAGTCCCTTTCTTTCTCTCCACAAGCACGTGTGTTGACTTCATCGCACATGTGCATCTGCACAAGCGTTGAGCTCAGCAGAGCGTGTCTCTTGACACTTGATGTGCGTTGGCTGTGTCTGCCTGCTCCAGTGAAGAGAGAAACGGGAAATCATCTTGGTAGAGGCAACAAAGCAAAAGCGAGGCAGGATTGACATCTGCTCAACAGAGACGGATTCCCTGAGCTGACACAGTTCACAGTTACATGAGAAGCAATCTGAGCGGTCCATCGACCGGAGACGTGTTTCCCAAGAGGTCGTTTAGCGAGTGAACAGCAGTGTGCGCGACTTTCAGGAGTGTGCCTGGAAAGTGCCAGAATCACCAGAGCATCTGTGCAAAAGCTGCTGCCCCTGTGACCGCATTGAGGCACGTTCCCGTGTCTGCGAGTACATAGACGGCTCTTGGCGTTCACTCCGAGGGAAACGGTCCGCTATTGCTTCTGTGCGTACAGACGCGATTCCCTTGTCTCTTGCGAACACAGGGAACTCTGTGCATCCAAATCTACAGGCTAAGGACGCGTCTGCATATGTTTTGGTGAACAATCGAGTGTGCGTGTTCTGACAGCTGCCTCTATGCAGACGTCTCCACAGAGCCACTTCTGAATGCCCCGCAGCCCAGGACTGAATGGATACACTAACAAGTGCACCGGTGTGAGCAACCACATATGCGGAAGGACGTCTTTCATCTCACAGAAGCGCGAACGTCTTGGCGTTCAAGCACATGGCAGAAACAAGGTGTGAACAGATGAGCTGCTGCTATTTTCTCCGTTCGGCATGCTTCGTTGTAGCTCTCTTGCCGGTCGCCGGCTTAGCGGCTTGCTTTGCGCGACTAGGTCTGCGGAGAGAAGGAGATAGCGCCGGAAACCTTGCCTTTTGCCTTCTTCGGCGCTGGAACCTGGTTGCTGCGCCTTCTCTTTGTCCATGTGCACACACACGATTCCTCAGCGAAAACCATGCAGAAACCTTCCCACGAGCACCCAGGGATGTGCACCCAGCACCACGTGCACGCACACGCAGCTAGAGAAAAGCACCTACCTTTTCACACACTGATGCCTAAGCAAACGCGTGGCCACACACACGCACACATCCGCAAGCGCGCCTACTCCCATCTATTGAGGGAAAGACGGACGAGCAACGTCCTGACAGGCTTGAGGGGAAAAACGTCCGTTGATGGTTGGCGTACTGCACGCCCGCCTACGGGGCTGCAGGGGAATCCACATTTGGAAGGTACCTGAAGATGTGTGCCTGTTCTTGGAGCTCCGCTAGTAGGGTAGCAAAGACACTCGTAGGCAGTACTGAATGCTGCTCCGTGCTCCTTCTGCTCCGCTGGCAAATGCTTCACAGTCGCCCTAGGAAAGACGTTTAACAATCGATCTCCAAGAGGAACGAAACACATGATGCCATAAGGCGAAAGAATAGCAGGGCATCTCTTCACAAGCTTGTCCCTGATCTATAGCTGAGGGCAAACACTTGTGTGCTTGTGGGAGAGCGTGTGTCTTTCCTGGAAGCGTTTGGGAGTTTTGCTCAGACGCGTGTTTCCTCAAGTTCAAGAATCAAGATCTAGGATACCTGCAGACAGGTGCCTGTTTGTGTGGAGACAGTCTGTTTGAAACTGTGTTCCTCAGCGCCCGCTCTTTCTCCCCGTCGCTCCACACGCCTGGGAGTCCCTTTCTTTCTCTCCACAAGCACGTGTGTTGACTTCGTCGCACATGTGCATCTGCACAAGCGTTGAGCTCAGCAGAGCGTGTCTCTTGACACTTGATGTGCGTTGGCTGTGTCTGCGTGCTCCAGTGAAGAGAGAAACGGGAAATCATCTTGGTAGAGGCAACAAAGCAAAAGCGAGGCAGGATTGACATCTGCTCAACAGAGACGGATTCCCTGCGCTGACACAGTTCACAGTTACACGAGAAGCAATCTGAGCGGTCCATCGACCGGAGACGTGTTTCCCAAGAGGTCGTTTAGCGAGTGAACAGCAGTGTGCGCGACTTTCAGGAGTGTGCCTGGAAAGTGCCAGAATCACCAGAGCATCTGTGCAAAAGCTGCTGCCTCTGTGACCGCATTGAGGCACGTTCCCGTGTCTGCGAGTACATAGACGGCTCTTGGCGTTCACTCCGAGGGAAACGGTCCGCTCTTGCTTCTGTGCGTACAGACGCGATTCCCTTGTCTCTTGCGAACACAGGGAACTCTGTGCATCCAAATCTACAGGCTAAGGACGCGTCTGCATATGTTTTGGTGAACAATCGAGTGTGCGTGTTCAGACAGCTGCCTCTATGCAGACGTCTCCACAGAGCCACTTCTGAATGCCCCGCAGCCCAGGACTGAATGGATACACTAACAAGTGCACCGGTGTGAGCAACCACATATGCAGAAGGACGTCTTTCATCTCACAGAAGCGCGAACGTCTTGGCGTTCAAGCACATGGCAGAAACAAGGTGTGAACAGATGAGCTGCTGCTATTTTCTCCGTTCGGCATGCTTCGTTGTAGCTCTCTTGCCGGTCGCCGGCTTAGCGGCTTGCTTTGCGCGACTAGGTCTGCGGAGAGAAGGAGATAGCGCCGGAAACCTTGCCTTTTGCCTTCTTCGGCGCTGGAACCTGGTTGCTGCGCCTTCTCTTTGTCCATGTGCACACACACGATTCCTCAGCGAAAACCATGCAGAAACCTTCCCACGAGCACCCAGGGATGTGCACCCAGCACCACGTGCACGCACACGCAGCTAGAGAAAAGCACCTACCTTTTCACACACTGATGCCTAAGCAAACGCGTGGCCACACACACGCACACATCCGCAAGCGCGCCTACTCCCATCTATTGAGGGAAAGACGGACGAGCAACGTCCTGACAGGCTTGAGGGGAAAAACGTCCGTTGATGGTTGGCGTACTGCACGCCCGCCTACGGGGCTGCAGGGGAATCCACATTTGGAAGGTACCTGAAGATGTGTGCCTGTTCTTGGAGCTCCGCTAGTAGGGTAGCAAAGACACTCGTAGGCAGTACTGAATGCTGCTCCGTGCTACTTCTCCTCCGCTGGCAAATGCTTCACAGTCGCCCTAGGAAAGACGTTTAACAATCGATCTCCAAGAGGAACGAAACACATGATGCCATAAGGCGAAAGAATAGCAGGGCATCTCTTCACAAGCTTGTCCCTGATCTATAGCTGAGGGCAAACACTTGTGTGCTTGTGGGAGAGCGTGTGTCTTTCCTGGAAGCGTTTGGGAGTTTTGCTCAGACGCGTGTTTCCTCAAGTTCAAGAATCAAGATCTAGGATACCTGCAGACAGGTGCCTGTTTGTGTGGAGACAGTCTGTTTGAAACTGTGTTCCTCAGCGCCCGCTCTTTCTCCCCGTCGCTCCACACGCCTGGGAGTCCCTTTCTTTCTCTCCACAAGCACGTGTGTTGACTTCGTCGCACATGTGCATCTGCACAAGCGTTGAGCTCAGCAGAGCGTGTCTCTTGACACTTGATGTGCGTTGGCTGTGTCTGCCTGCTCCAGTGAAGAGAGAAACGGGAAATCATCTTGGTAGAGGCAACAAAGCAAAAGCGAGGCAGGATTGACATCTGCTCAACAGAGACGGATTCCCTGCGCTGACACAGTTCACAGTTACACGAGAAGCAATCTGAGCGGTCCATCGACCGGAGACGTGTTTCCCAAGAGGTCGTTTAGCGAGTGAACAGCAGTGTGCGCGACTTTCAGGAGTGTGCCTGGAAAGTGCCAGAATCACCAGAGCATCTGTGCAAAAGCTGCTGCCTCTGTGACCGCATTGAGGCACGTTCCCGTGTCTGCGAGTACATAGACGGCTCTTCGCGTTCACTCCGAGGGAAACGGTCCGCTATTGCTTCTGTGCGTACAGACGCGATTCCCTTGTCTCTTGCGAACACAGGGAACTCTGTGCATCCAAATCTACAGGCTAAGGACGCGTCTGCATATGTTTTGGTGAACAATCGAGTGTGCGTGTTCTGACAGCTGCCTCTATGCAGACGTCTCCACAGAGCCACTTCTGAATGCCCCGCAGCCCAGGACTGAATGGATACACTAACAAGTGCACCGGTGTGAGCAACCACATATGCAGAAGGACGTCTTTCATCTCACAGAAGCGCGAACGTCTTGGCGTTCAAGCACATGGCAGAAACAAGGTGTGAACAGATGAGCTGCTGCTATTTTCTCCGTTCGGCATGCTTCGTTGTAGCTCTCTTGCCGGTCGCCGGCTTAGCGGCTTGCTTTGCGCGACTAGGTCTGCAGAGAGAAGGAGATAGCGCCGGAAACCTTGCCTTTTGCCTTCTACGGCGCTGGAACCTGGTTGCTGCGCCTTCTCTTTGTCCATGTGCACACACACGATTCCTCAGCGAAAACCATGCAGAAACCTTCCCACGAGCACCCAGGGATGTGCACCCAGCACCACGTGCACGCACACGCAGCTAGAGAAAAGCACCTACCTTTTCACACACTGATGCCTAAGCAAACGCGTGGCCACACACACGCACACATCCGCAAGCGCGCCTACTCCCATCTATTGAGGGAAAGACGGACGAGCAACGTCCTGACAGGCTTGAGGGGAAAAACGTCCGTTGATGGTTGGCGTACTGCACGCCCGCCTACGGGGCTGCAGGGGAATCCACATTTGGAAGGTACCTGAAGATGTGTGCCTGTTCTTGGAGCTCCGCTAGTAGGGTAGCAAAGACACTCGTAGGCAGTACTGAATGCTGCTCCGTGCTACTTCTCCTCCGCTGGCAAATGCTTCACAGTCGCCCGAGGAAAGACGTTTAACAATCGATCTCCAAGAGGAACGAAACACATGATGCCATAAGGCGAAAGAATAGCAGGGCATCTCTTCACAAGCTTGTCCCTGATCTATAGCTGAGGGCAAACACTTGTGTGCTTGTGGGAGAGCGTGTGTCTTTCCTGGAAGCGTTTGGGAGTTTTGCTCAGACGCGTGTTTCCTCAAGTTCAAGAATCAAGATCTAGGATACCTGCAGACAGGTGCCTGTTTGTGTGGAGACAGTCTGTTTGAAACTGTGTTCCTCAGCGCCCGCTCTTTCTCCCCGTCGCTCCACACGCCTGGGAGTCCCTTTCTTTCTCTCCACAAGCACGTGTGTTGACTTCGTCGCACATGTGCATCTGCACAAGCGTTGAGCTCAGCAGAGCGTGTCTCTTGACACTTGATGTGCGTTGGCTGTGTCTGCGTGCTCCAGTGAAGAGAGAAACGGGAAATCATCTTGGTAGAGGCAACAAAGCAAAAGCGAGGCAGGATTGACATCTGCTCAACAGAGACGGATTCCCTGCGCTGACACAGTTCACAGTTACACGAGAAGCAATCTGAGCGGTCCATCGACCGGAGACGTGTTTCCCAAGAGGTCGTTTAGCGAGTGAACAGCAGTGTGCGCGACTTTCAGGAGTGTGCCTGGAAAGTGCCAGAATCACCAGAGCATCTGTGCAAAAGCTGCTGCCTCTGTGACCGCATTGAGGCACGTTCCCGTGTCTGCGAGTACATAGACGGCTCTTGGCGTTCACTCCGAGGGAAACGGTCCGCTATTGCTTCTGTGCGTACAGACGCGATTCCCTTGTCTCTTGCGAACACAGGGAACTCTGTGCATCCAAATCTACAGGCTAAGGACGCGTCTGCATATGTTTTGGTGAACAATCGAGTGTGCGTGTTCTGACAGCTGCCTCTATGCAGACGTCTCCACAGAGCCACTTCTGAATGCCCCGCAGCCCAGGACTGAATGGATACACTAACAAGTGCACCGGTGTGAGCAACCACATATGCAGAAGGACGTCTTTCATCTCACAGAAGCGCGAACGTCTTGGCGTTCAAGCACATGGCAGAAACAAGGTGTGAACAGATGAGCTGCTGCTATTTTCTCCGTTCGGCATGCTTCGTTGTAGCTCTCTTGCCGGTCGCCGGCTTAGCGGCTTGCTTTGCGCGACTAGGTCTGCGGAGAGAAGGAGATAGCGCCGGAAACCTTGCCTTTTGCCTTCTTCGGCGCTGGAACCTGGTTGCTGCGCCTTCTCTTTGTCCATGTGCACACACACGATTCCTCAGCGAAAACCATGCAGAAACCTTCCCACGAGCACCCAGGGATGTGCACCCAGCACCACGTGCACGCACACGCAGCTAGAGAAAAGCACCTACCTTTTCACACACTGATGCCTAAGCAAACGCGTGGCCACACACACGCACACATCCGCAAGCGCGCCTACTCCCATCTATTGAGGGAAAGACGGACGAGCAACGTCCTGACAGGCTTGAGGGGAAAAACGTCCGTTGATGGTTGGCGTACTGCACGCCCGCCTACGGGGCTGCAGGGGAATCCACATTTGGAAGGTACCTGAAGATGTGTGCCTGTTCTTGGAGCTCCGCTAGTAGGGTAGCAAAGACACTCGTAGGCAGTACTGAATGCTGCTCCGTGCTCCTTCTCCTCCGCTGGCAAATGCTTCACAGTCGCCCTAGGAAAGACGTTTAACAATCGATCTCCAAGAGGAACGAAACACATGATGCCATAAGGCGAAAGAATAGCAGGGCATCTCTTCACAAGCTTGTCCCTGATCTATAGCTGAGGGCAAACACTTGTGTGCTTGTGGGAGAGCGTGTGTCTTTCCTGGAAGCGTTTGGGAGTTTTGCGCAGACGCGTGTTTCCTCAAGTTCAAGAATCAAGATCTAGGATACCTGCAGACAGGTGCCTGTTTGTGTGGAGACAGTCTGTTTGAAACTGTGTTCCTCAGCGCCCGCTCTTTCTCCCCGTCGCTCCACACGCCTGGGAGTCCTTTTCTTTCTCTCCACAAGCACGTGTGTTGACTTCGTCGCACATGTGCATCTGCACAAGCGTTGAGCTCAGCAGAGCGTGTCTCTTGACACTTGATGTGCGTTGGCTGTGTCTGCCTGCTCCAGTGAAGAGAGAAACGGGAAATCATCTTGGTAGAGGCAACAAAGCAAAAGCGAGGCAGGATTGACATCTGCTCAACAGAGACGGATTCCCTGCGCTGACACAGTTCACAGTTACACGAGAAGCAATCTGAGCGGTCCATCGACCGGAGACGTGTTTCCCAAGAGGTCGTTTAGCGAGTGAACAGCAGTGTGCGCGACTTTCAGGAGTGTGCCTGGAAAGTGCCAGAATCACCAGAGGATCTGTGCAAAAGCTGCTGCCTCTGTGACCGCATTGAGGCACGTTCCCGTGTCTGCGAGTACATAGACGGCTCTTGGCGTTCACTCCGAGGGAAACGGTCCGCTATTGCTTCTGTGCGTACAGACGCGATTCCCTTGTCTCTTGCGAACACAGGGAACTCTGTGCATCCAAATCTACAGGCTAAGGACGCGTCTGCATATGTTTTGGTGAACAATCGAGTGTGCGTGTTCTGACAGCTGCCTCTATGCAGACGTCTCCACAGAGCCACTTCTGAATGCCCCGCAGCCCAGGACTGAATGGATACACTAACAAGTGCACCGGTGTGAGCAACCACATATGCAGAAGGACGTCTTTCATCTCACAGAAGCGCGAACGTCTTGGCGTTCAAGCACATGGCAGAAACAAGGTGTGAACAGATGAGCTGCTGCTATTTTCTCCGTTCGGCATGCTTCGTTGTAGCTCTCTTGCCGGTCGCCGGCTTAGCGGCTTGCTTTGCGCGACTAGGTCTGCGGAGAGAAGGAGATAGCGCCGGAAACCTTGCCTTTTGCCTTCTTCGGCGCTGGAACCTGGTTGCTGCGCCTTCTCTTTGTCCATGTGCACACACACGATTCCTCAGCGAAAACCATGCAGAAACCTTCCCACGAGCACCCAGGGATGTGCACCCAGCACCACGTGCACGCACACGCAGCTAGAGAAAAGCACCTACCTTTTCACACACTGATGCCTAAGCAAACGCGTGGCCACACACACGCACACATCCGCAAGCGCGCCTACTCCCATCTATTGAGGGAAAGACGGACGAGCAACGTCCTGACAGGCTTGAGGGGAAAAACGTCCGTTGATGGTTGGCGTACTGCACGCCCGCCTACGGGGCTGCAGGGGAATCCACATTTGGAAGGTACCTGAAGATGTGTGCCTGTTCTTGGAGCTCCGCTAGTAGGGTAGCAAAGACACTCGTAGGCAGTACCGAATGCTGCTCCGTGCTCCTTCTCCTCCGCTGGCAAATGCTTCACAGTCGCCCTAGGAAAGACGTTTAACAATCGATCTCCAAGAGGAACGAAACACATGATGCCATAAGGCGAAAGAATAGCAGGGCATCTCTTCACAAGCTTGTCCCTGATCTATAGCTGAGGGCAAACACTTGTGTGCTTGTGGGAGAGCGTGTGTCTTTCCTGGAAGCGTTTGGGAGTTTTGCTCAGACGCGTGTTTCCTCAAGTTCAAGAATCAAGATCTAGGATACCTGCAGACAGGTGCCTGTTTGTGTGGAGACAGTCTGTTTGAAACTGTGTTCCTCAGCGCCCGCTCTTTCTCCCCGTCGCTCCACACGCCTGGGAGTCCCTTTCTTTCTCTCCACAAGCACGTGTGTTGACTTCGTCGCACATGTGCATCTGCACAAGCGTTGAGCTCAGCAGAGCGTGTCTCTTGACACTTGATGTGCGTTGGCTGTGTCTGCGTGCTCCAGTGAAGAGAGAAACGGGAAATCATCTTGGTAGAGGCAACAAAGCAAAAGCGAGGCAGGATTGACATCTGCTCAACAGAGACGGATTCCCTGCGCTGACACAGTTCACAGTTACACGAGAAGCAATCTGAGCGGTCCATCGACCGGAGACGTGTTTCCCAAGAGGTCGTTTAGCGAGTGAACAGCAGTGTGCGCGACTTTCAGGAGTGTGCCTGGAAAGTGCCAGAATCACCAGAGCATCTGTGCAAAAGCTGCTGCCTCTGTGACCGCATTGAGGCACGTTCCCGTGTCTGCGAGTACATAGACGGCTCTTGGCGTTCACTCCGAGGGAAACGGTCCGCTATTGCTTCTGTGCGTACAGACGCGATTCCCTTGTCTCTTGCGAACACAGGGAACTCTGTGCATCCAAATCTACAGGCTAAGGACGCGTCTGCATATGTTTTGGTGAACAATCGAGTGTGCGTGTTCTGACAGCTGCCTCTATGCAGACGTCTCCACAGAGCCACTTCTGAATGCCCCGCAGCCCAGGACTGAATGGATACACTAACAAGTGCACCGGTGTGAGCAACCACATATGCAGAAGGACGTCTTTCATCTCACAGAAGCGCGAACGTCTTGGCGTTCAAGCACATGGCAGAAACAAGGTGTGAACAGATGAGCTGCTGCTATTTTCTCCGTTCGGCATGCTTTGTTGTAGCTCTCTTGCCGGTCGCCGGCTTAGCGGCTTGCTTTGCGCGACTAGGTCTGCGGAGAGAAGGAGATAGCGCCGGAAACCTTGCCTTTTGCCTTCTTCGGCGCTGGAACCTGGTTGCTGCGCCTTCTCTTTGTCCATGTGCACACACACGATTCCTCAGCGAAAACCATGCAGAAACCTTCCCACGAGCACCCAGGGATGTGCACCCAGCACCACGTGCACGCACACGCAGCTAGAGAAAAGCACCTACCTTTTCACACACTGATGCCTAAGCAAACGCGTGGCCACACACACGCACACATCCGCAAGCGCGCCTACTCCCATCTATTGAGGGAAAGACGGACGAGCAACGTCCTGACAGGCTTGAGGGGAAAAACGTCCGTTGATGGTTGGCGTACTGCACGCCCGCCTACGGGGCTGCAGGGGAATCCACATTTGGAAGGTACCTGAAGATGTGTGCCTGTTCTTGGAGCTCCGCTAGTAGGGTAGCAAAGACACTCGTAGGCAGTACTGAATGCTGCTCCGTGCTCCTTCTCCTCCGCTGGCAAATGCTTCACAGTCGCCCGAGGAAAGACGTTTAACAATCGATCTCCAAGAGGAACGAAACACATGATGCCATAAGGCGAAAGAATAGCAGGGCATCTCTTCACATGCTTGTCCCTGATCTATAGCTGAGGGCAAACACTTGTGTGCTTGTGGGAGAGCGTGTGTCTTTCCTGGAAGCGTTTGGGAGTTTTGCTCAGACGCGTGTTTCCTCAAGTTCAAGAATCAAGATCTAGGATACCTGCAGACAGGTGCCTGTTTGTGTGGAGACAGTCTGTTTGAAACTGTGTTCCTCAGCGCCCGCTCTTTCTCCCCGTCGCTCCACACGCCTGGGAGTCCCTTTCTTTCTCTCCACAAGCACGTGTGTTGACTTCGTCGCACATGTGCATCTGCACAAGCGTTGAGCTCAGCAGAGCGTGTCTCTTGACACTTGATGTGCGTTGGCTGTGTCTGCGTGCTCCAGTGAAGAGAGAAACGGGAAATCATCTTGGTAGAGGCAACAAAGCAAAAGCGAGGCAGGATTGACATCTGCTCAACAGAGACGGATTCCCTGCGCTGACACAGTTCACAGTTACACGAGAAGCAATCTGAGCGGTCCATCGACCGGAGACGTGTTTCCCAAGAGGTCGTTTAGCGAGTGAACAGCAGTGTGCGCGACTTTCAGGAGTGTGCCTGGAAAGTGCCAGAATCACCAGAGCATCTGTGCAAAAGCTGCTGCCTCTGTGACCGCATTGAGGCACGTTCCCGTGTCTGCGAGTACATAGACGGCTCTTGGCGTTCACTCCGAGGGAAACGGTCCGCTATTGCTTCTGTGCGTACAGACGCGATTCCCTTGTCTCTTGCGAACACAGGGAACTCTGTGCATCCAAATCTACAGGCTAAGGACGCGTCTGCATATGTTTTGGTGAACAATCGAGTGTGCGTGTTCTGACAGCTGCCTCTATGCAGACGTCTCCACAGAGCCACTTCTGAATGCCCCGCAGCCCAGGACTGAATGGATACACTAACAAGTGCACCGGTGTGAGCAACCACATATGCAGAAGGACGTCTTTCATCTCACAGAAGCGCGAACGTCTTGGCGTTCAAGCACATGGCAGAAACAAGGTGTGAACAGATGAGCTGCTGCTATTTTCTCCGTTCGGCATGCTTCGTTGTAGCTCTCTTGCCGGTCGCCGGCTTAGCGGCTTGCTTTGCGCGACTAGGTCTGCGGAGAGAAGGAGATAGCGCCGGAAACCTTGCCTTTTGCCTTCTTCGGCGCTGGAACCTGGTTGCTGCGCCTTCTCTTTGTCCATGTGCACACACACGATTCCTCAGCGAAAACCATGCAGAAACCTTTCCACGAGCACCCAGGGATGTGCACCCAGCACCACGTGCACGCACACGCAGCTAGAGAAAAGCACCTACCTTTTCACACACTGATGCCTAAGCAAACGCGTGGCCACACACACGCACACATCCGCAAGCGCGCCTACTCCCATCTATTGAGGGAAAGACGGACGAGCAACGTCCTGACAGGCTTGAGGGGAAAAACGTCCGTTGATGGTTGGCGTACTGCACGCCCGCCTACGGGGCTGCAGGGGAATCCACATTTGGAAGGTACCTGAAGATGTGTGCCTGTTCTTGGAGCTCCGCTAGTAGGGTAGCAAAGACACTCGTAGGCAGTACTGAATGCTGCTCCGTGCTCCTTCTCCTCCGCTGGCAAATGCTTCACAGTCGCCCTAGGAAAGACGTTTAACAATCGATCTCCAAGAGGAACGAAACACATGATGCCATAAGGCGAAAGAATAGCAGGGCATCTCTTCACAAGCTTGTCCCTGATCTATAGCTGAGGGCAAACACTTGTGTGCTTGTGGGAGAGCGTGTGTCTTTCCTGGAAGCGTTTGGGAGTTTTGCTCAGACGCGTGTTTCCTCAAGTTCAAGAATCAAGATCTAGGATACCTGCAGACAGGTGCCTGTTTGTGTGGAGACAGTCTGTTTGAAACTGTGTTCCTCAGCGCCCGCTCTTTCTCCCCGTCGCTCCACACGCCTGGGAGTCCCTTTCTTTCTCTCCACAAGCACGTGTGTTGACTTCGTCGCACATGTGCATCTGCACAAGCGTTGAGCTCAGCAGAGCGTGTCTCTTGACACTTGATGTGCGTTGGCTGTGTCTGCGTGCTCCAGTGAAGAGAGAAACGGGAAATCATCTTGGTAGAGGCAACAAAGCAAAAGCGAGGCAGGATTGACATCTGCTCAACAGAGACGGATTCCCTGCGCTGACACAGTTCACAGTTACACGAGAAGCAATCTGAGCGGTCCATCGACCGGAGACGTGTTTCCCAAGAGGTCGTTTAGCGAGTGAACAGCAGTGTGCGCGACTTTCAGGAGTGTGCCTGGAAAGTGCCAGAATCACCAGAGCATCTGTGCAAAAGCTGCTGCCTCTGTGACCGCATTGAGGCACGTTCCCGTGTCTGCGAGTACATAGACGGCTCTTCGCGTTCACTCCGAGGGAAACGGTCCGCTATTGCTTCTGTGCGTACAGACGCGATTCCCTTGTCTCTTGCGAACACAGGGAACTCTGTGCATCCAAATCTACAGGCTAAGGACGCGTCTGCATATGTTTTGGTGAACAATCGAGTGTGCGTGTTCTGACAGCTGCCTCTATGCAGACGTCTCCACAGAGCCACTTCTGAATGCCCCGCAGCCCAGGACTGAATGGATACACTAACAAGTGCACCGGTGTGAGCAACCACATATGCAGAAGGACGTCTTTCATCTCACAGAAGCGCGAACGTCTTGGCGTTCAAGCACATGGCAGAAACAAGGTGTGAACAGATGAGCTGCTGCTACTTTCTCCGTTCGGCATGCTTCGTTGTAGCTCTCTTGCCGGTCGCCGGCTTAGCGGCTTGCTTTGCGCGACTAGGTCTGCGGAGAGAAGGAGATAGCGCCGGAAACCTTGCCTTTTGCCTTCTTCGGCGCTGGAACCTGGTTGCTGCGCCTTCTCTTTGTCCATGTGCACACACACGATTCCTCAGCGAAAACCATGCAGAAACCTTTCCACGAGCACCCAGGGATGTGCACCCAGCACCACGTGCACGCACACGCAGCTAGAGAAAAGCACCTACCTTTTCACACACTGATGCCTAAGCAAACGCGTGGCCACACACACGCACACATCCGCAAGCGCGCCTACTCCCATCTATTGAGGGAAAGACGGACGAGCAACGTCCTGACAGGCTTGAGGGGAAAAACGTCCGTTGATGGTTGGCGTACTGCACGCCCGCCTACGGGGCTGCAGGGGAATCCACATTTGGAAGGTACCTGAAGATGTGTGCCTGTTCTTGGAGCTCCGCTAGTAGGGTAGCAAAGACACTCGTAGGCAGTACTGAATGCTGCTCCGTGCTCCTTCTCCTCCGCTGGCAAATGCTTCACAGTCGCCCTAGGAAAGACGTTTAACAATCGATCTCCAAGAGGAACGAAACACATGATGCCATAAGGCGAAAGAATAGCAGGGCATCTCTTCACAAGCTTGTCCCTGATCTATAGCTGAGGGCAAACACTTGTGTGCTTGTGGGAGAGCGTGTGTCTTTCCTGGAAGCGTTTGGGAGTTTTGCTCAGACGCGTGTTTCCTCAAGTTCAAGAATCAAGATCTAGGATACCTGCAGACAGGTGCCTGTTTGTGTGGAGACAGTCTGTTTGAAACTGTGTTCCTCAGCGCCCGCTCTTTCTCCCCGTCGCTCCACACGCCTGGGAGTCCCTTTCTTTCTCTCCACAAGCACGTGTGTTGACTTCGTCGCACATGTGCATCTGCACAAGCGTTGAGCTCAGCAGAGCGTGTCTCTTGACACTTGATGTGCGTTGGCTGTGTCTGCCTGCTCCAGTGAAGAGAGAAACGGGAAATCATCTTGGTAGAGGCAACAAAGCAAAAGCGAGGCAGGATTGACATCTGCTCAACAGAGACGGATTCCCTGCGCTGACACAGTTCACAGTTACACGAGAAGCAATCTGAGCGGTCCATCGACCGGAGACGTGTTTCCCAAGAGGTCGTTTAGCGAGTGAACAGCAGTGTGCGCGACTTTCAGGAGTGTGCCTGGAAAGTGCCAGAATCACCAGAGCATCTGTGCAAAAGCTGCTGCCTCTGTGACAGCATTGAGGCACGTTCCCGTGTCTGCGAGTACATAGACGGCTCTTGGCGTTCACTCCGAGGGAAACGGTCCGCTATTGCTTCTGTGCGTACAGACGCGATTCCCTTGTCTCTTGCGAACACAGGGAACTCTGTGCATCCAAATCTACAGGCTAAGGACGCGTCTGCATATGTTTTGGTGAACAATCGAGTGTGCGTGTTCTGACAGCTGCCTCTATGCAGACGTCTCCACAGAGCCACTTCTGAATGCCCCGCAGCCCAGGACTGAATGGATACACTAACAAGTGCACCGGTGTGAGCAACCACATATGCAGAAGGACGTCTTTCATCTCACAGAAGCGCGAACGTCTTGGCGTTCAAGCACATGGCAGAAACAAGGTGTGAACAGATGAGCTGCTGCTATTTTCTCCGTTCGGCATGCTTCGTTGTAGCTCTCTTGCCGGTCGCCGGCTTAGCGGCTTGCTTTGCGCGACTAGGTCTGGGGAGAGAAGGAGATAGCGCCGGAAACCTTGCCTTTTGCCTTCTACGGCGCTGGAACCTGGTTGCTGCGCCTTCTCTTTGTCCATGTGCACACACACGATTCCTCAGCGAAAACCATGCAGAAACCTTCCCACGAGCACCCAGGGATGTGCACCCAGCACCACGTGCACGCACACGCAGCTAGAGAAAAGCACCTACCTTTTCACACACTGATGCCTAAGCAAACGCGTGGCCACACACACGCACACATCCGCAAGCGCGCCTACTCCCATCTATTGAGGGAAAGACGGACGAGCAACGTCCTGACAGGCTTGAGGGGAAAAACGTCCGTTGATGGTTGGCGTACTGCACGCCCGCCTACGGGGCTGCAGGGGAATCCACATTTGGAAGGTACCTGAAGATGTGTGCCTGTTCTTGGAGCTCCGCTAGTAGGGTAGCAAAGACACTCGTAGGCAGTACTGAATGCTGCTCCGTGCTCCTTCTCCTCCGCTGGCAAATGCTTCACAGTCGCCCTAGGAAAGACGTTTAACAATCGATCTCCAAGAGGAACGAAACACATGATGCCATAAGGCGAAAGAATAGCAGGGCATCTCTTCACAAGCTTGTCCCTGATCTATAGCTGAGGGCAAACACTTGTGTGCTTGTGGGAGAGCGTGTGTCTTTCCTGGAAGCGTTTGGGAGTTTTGCGCAGACGCGTGTTTCCTCAAGTTCAAGAATCAAGATCTAGGATACCTGCAGACAGGTGCCTGTTTGTGTGGAGACAGTCTGTTTGAAACTGTGTTCCTCAGCGCCCGCTCTTTCTCCCCGTCGCTCCACACGCCTGGGAGTCCTTTTCTTTCTCTCCACAAGCACGTGTGTTGACTTCGTCGCACATGTGCATCTGCACAAGCGTTGAGCTCAGCAGAGCGTGTCTCTTGACACTTGATGTGCGTTGGCTGTGTCTGCCTGCTCCAGTGAAGAGAGAAACGGGAAATCATCTTGGTAGAGGCAACAAAGCAAAAGCGAGGCAGGATTGACATCTGCTCAACAGAGACGGATTCCCTGCGCTGACACAGTTCACAGTTACACGAGAAGCAATCTGAGCGGTCCATCGACCGGAGACGTGTTTCCCAAGAGGTCGTTTAGCGAGTGAACAGCAGTGTGCGCGACTTTCAGGAGTGTGCCTGGAAAGTGCCAGAATCACCAGAGGATCTGTGCAAAAGCTGCTGCCTCTGTGACCGCATTGAGGCACGTTCCCGTGTCTGCGAGTACATAGACGGCTCTTGGCGTTCACTCCGAGGGAAACGGTCCGCTATTGCTTCTGTGTGTACAGACGCGATTCCCTTGTCTCTTGCGAACACAGGGAACTCTGTGCATCCAAATCTACAGGCTAAGGACGCGTCTGCATATGTTTTGGTGAACAATCGAGTGTGCGTGTTCTGACAGCTGCCTCTATGCAGACGTCTCCACAGAGCCACTTCTGAATGCCCCGCAGCCCAGGACTGAATGGATACACTAACAAGTGCACCGGTGTGAGCAACCACATATGCAGAAGGACGTCTTTCATCTCACAGAAGCGCGAACGTCTTGGCGTTCAAGCACATGGCAGAAACAAGGTGTGAACAGATGAGCTGCTGCTATTTTCTCCGTTCGGCATGCTTCGTTGTAGCTCTCTTGCCGGTCGCCGGCTTAGCGGCTTGCTTTGCGCGACTAGGTCTGCGGAGAGAAGGAGATAGCGCCGGAAACCTTGCCTTTTGCCTTCTTCGGCGCTGGAACCTGGTTGCTGCGCCTTCTCTTTGTCCATGTGCACACACACGATTCCTCAGCGAAAACCATGCAGAAACCTTTCCACGAGCACCCAGGGATGTGCACCCAGCACCACGTGCACGCACACGCAGCTAGAGAAAAGCACCTACCTTTTCACACACTGATGCCTAAGCAAACGCGTGGCCACACACACGCACACATCCGCAAGCGCGCCTACTCCCATCTATTGAGGGAAAGACGGACGAGCAACGTCCTGACAGGCTTGAGGGGAAAAACGTCCGTTGATGGTTGGCATACTGCACGCCCGCCTACGGGGCTGCAGGGGAATCCACATTTGGAAGGTACCTGAAGATGTGTGCCTGTTCTTGGAGCTCCGCTAGTAGGGTAGCAAAGACACTCGTAGGCAGTACTGAATGCTGCTCCGTGCTCCTTCTCCTCCGCTGGCAAATGCTTCACAGTCGCCCTAGGAAAGACGTTTAACAATCGATCTCCAAGAGGAACGAAACACATGATGCCATAAGGCGAAAGAATAGCAGGGCATCTCTTCACAAGCTTGTCCCTGATCTATAGCTGAGGGCAAACACTTGTGTGCTTGTGGGAGAGCGTGTGTCTTTCCTGGAAGCGTTTGGGAGTTTTGCTCAGACGCGTGTTTCCTCAAGTTCAAGAATCAAGATCTAGGATACCTGCAGACAGGTGCCTGTTTGTGTGGAGACAGTCTGTTTGAAACTGTGTTCCTCAGCGCCCGCTCTTTCTCCCCGTCGCTCCACACGCCTGGGAGTCCCTTTCTTTCTCTCCACAAGCACGTGTGTTGACTTCGTCGCACATGTGCATCTGCACAAGCGTTGAGCTCAGCAGAGCGTGTCTCTTGACACTTGATGTGCGTTGGCTGTGTCTGCGTGCTCCAGTGAAGAGAGAAACGGGAAATCATCTTGGTAGAGGCAACAAAGCAAAAGCGAGGCAGGATTGACATCTGCTCAACAGAGACGGATTCCCTGCGCTGACACAGTTCACAGTTACACGAGAAGCAATCTGAGCGGTCCATCGACCGGAGACGTGTTTCCCAAGAGGTCGTTTAGCGAGTGAACAGCAGTGTGCGCGACTTTCAGGAGTGTGCCTGGAAAGTGCCAGAATCACCAGAGGATCTGTGCAAAAGCTGCTGCCTCTGTGACCGCATTGAGGCACGTTCCCGTGTCTGCGAGTACATAGACGGCTCTTCGCGTTCACTCCGAGGGAAACGGTCCGCTATTGCTTCTGTGCGTACAGACGCGATTCCCTTGTCTCTTGCGAACACAGGGAACTCTGTGCATCCAAATCTACAGGCTAAGGACGCGTCTGCATATGTTTTGGTGAACAATCGAGTGTGCGTGTTCTGACAGCTGCCTCTATGCAGACGTCTCCACAGAGCCACTTCTGAATGCCCCGCAGCCCAGGACTGAATGGATACACTAACAAGTGCACCGGTGTGAGCAACCACATATGCAGAAGGACGTCTTTCATCTCACAGAAGCGCGAACGTCTTGGCGTTCAAGCACATGGCAGAAACAAGGTGTGAACAGATGAGCTGCTGCTACTTTCTCCGTTCGGCATGCTTCGTTGTAGCTCTCTTGCCGGTCGCCGGCTTAGCGGCTTGCTTTGCGCGACTAGGTCTGCGGAGAGAAGGAGATAGCGCCGGAAACCTTGCCTTTTGCCTTCTTCGGCGCTGGAACCTGGTTGCTGCGCCTTCTCTTTGTCCATGTGCACACACACGATTCCTCAGCGAAAACCATGCAGAAACCTTTCCACGAGCACCCAGGGATGTGCACCCAGCACCACGTGCACGCACACGCAGCTAGAGAAAAGCACCTACCTTTTCACACACTGATGCCTAAGCAAACGCGTGGCCACACACACGCACACATCCGCAAGCGCGCCTACTCCCATCTATTGAGGGAAAGACGGACGAGCAACGTCCTGACAGGCTTGAGGGGAAAAACGTCCGTTGATGGTTGGCATACTGCACGCCCGCCTACGGGGCTGCAGGGGAATCCACATTTGGAAGGTACCTGAAGATGTGTGCCTGTTCTTGGAGCTCCGCTAGTAGGGTAGCAAAGACACTCGTAGGCAGTACTGAATGCTGCTCCGTGCTCCTTCTCCTCCGCTGGCAAATGCTTCACAGTCGCCCTAGGAAAGACGTTTAACAATCGATCTCCAAGAGGAACGAAACACATGATGCCATAAGGCGAAAGAATAGCAGGGCATCTCTTCACAAGCTTGTCCCTGATCTATAGCTGAGGGCAAACACTTGTGTGCTTGTGGGAGAGCGTGTGTCTTTCCTGGAAGCGTTTGGGAGTTTTGCTCAGACGCGTGTTTCCTCAAGTTCAAGAATCAAGATCTAGGATACCTGCAGACAGGTGCCTGTTTGTGTGGAGACAGTCTGTTTGAAACTGTGTTCCTCAGCGCCCGCTCTTTCTCCCCGTCGCTCCACACGCCTGGGAGTCCCTTTCTTTCTCTCCACAAGCACGTGTGTTGACTTCGTCGCACATGTGCATCTGCACAAGCGTTGAGCTCAGCAGAGCGTGTCTCTTGACACTTGATGTGCGTTGGCTGTGTCTGCGTGCTCCAGTGAAGAGAGAAACGGGAAATCATCTTGGTAGAGGCAACAAAGCAAAAGCGAGGCAGGATTGACATCTGCTCAACAGAGACGGATTCCCTGCGCTGACACAGTTCACAGTTACACGAGAAGCAATCTGAGCGGTCCATCGACCGGAGACGTGTTTCCCAAGAGGTCGTTTAGCGAGTGAACAGCAGTGTGCGCGACTTTCAGGAGTGTGCCTGGAAAGTGCCAGAATCACCAGAGCATCTGTGCAAAAGCTGCTGCCTCTGTGACCGCATTGAGGCACGTTCCCGTGTCTGCGAGTACATAGACGGCTCTTCGCGTTCACTCCGAGGGAAACGGTCCGCTATTGCTTCTGTGCGTACAGACGCGATTCCCTTGTCTCTTGCGAACACAGGGAACTCTGTGCATCCAAATCTACAGGCTAAGGACGCGTCTGCATATGTTTTGGTGAACAATCGAGTGTGCGTGTTCTGACAGCTGCCTCTATGCAGACGTCTCCACAGAGCCACTTCTGAATGCCCCGCAGCCCAGGACTGAATGGATACACTAACAAGTGCACCGGTGTGAGCAACCACATATGCAGAAGGACGTCTTTCATCTCACAGAAGCGCGAACGTCTTGGCGTTCAAGCACATGGCAGAAACAAGGTGTGAACAGATGAGCTGCTGCTATTTTCTCCGTTCGGCATGCTTCGTTGTAGCTCTCTTGCCGGTCGCCGGCTTAGCGGCTTGCTTTGCGCGACTAGGTCTGCGGAGAGAAGGAGATAGCGCCGGAAACCTTGCCTTTTGCCTTCTTCGGCGCTGGAACCTGGTTGCTGCGCCTTCTCTTTGTCCATGTGCACACACACGATTCCTCAGCGAAAACCATGCAGAAACCTTTCCACGAGCACCCAGGGATGTGCACCCAGCACCACGTGCACGCACACGCAGCTAGAGAAAAGCACCTACCTTTTCACACACTGATGCCTAAGCAAACGCGTGGCCACACACACGCACACATCCGCAAGCGCGCCTACTCCCATCTATTGAGGGAAAGACGGACGAGCAACGTCCTGACAGGCTTGAGGGGAAAAACGTCCGTTGATGGTTGGCATACTGCACGCCCGCCTACGGGGCTGCAGGGGAATCCACATTTGGAAGGTACCTGAAGATGTGTGCCTGTTCTTGGAGCTCCGCTAGTAGGGTAGCAAAGACACTCGTAGGCAGTACTGAATGCTGCTCCGTGCTCCTTCTCCTCCGCTGGCAAATGCTTCACAGTCGCCCTAGGAAAGACGTTTAACAATCGATCTCCAAGAGGAACGAAACACATGATGCCATAAGGCGAAAGAATAGCAGGGCATCTCTTCACAAGCTTGTCCCTGATCTATAGCTGAGGGCAAACACTTGTGTGCTTGTGGGAGAGCGTGTGTCTTTCCTGGAAGCGTTTGGGAGTTTTGCTCAGACGCGTGTTTCCTCAAGTTCAAGAATCAAGATCTAGGATACCTGCAGACAGGTGCCTGTTTGTGTGGAGACAGTCTGTTTGAAACTGTGTTCCTCAGCGCCCGCTCTTTCTCCCCGTCGCTCCACACGCCTGGGAGTCCCTTTCTTTCTCTCCACAAGCACGTGTGTTGACTTCGTCGCACATGTGCATCTGCACAAGCGTTGAGCTCAGCAGAGCGTGTCTCTTGACACTTGATGTGCGTTGGCTGTGTCTGCGTGCTCCAGTGAAGAGAGAAACGGGAAATCATCTTGGTAGAGGCAACAAAGCAAAAGCGAGGCAGGATTGACATCTGCTCAACAGAGACGGATTCCCTGCGCTGACACAGTTCACAGTTACACGAGAAGCAATCTGAGCGGTCCATCGACCGGAGACGTGTTTCCCAAGAGGTCGTTTAGCGAGTGAACAGCAGTGTGCGCGACTTTCAGGAGTGTGCCTGGAAAGTGCCAGAATCACCAGAGCATCTGTGCAAAAGCTGCTGCCTCTGTGACCGCATTGAAGCACGTTCCCGTGTCTGCGAGTACATAGACGGCTCTTGGCGTTCACTCCGAGGGAAACGGTCCGCTATTGCTTCTGTGCGTACAGACGCGATTCCCTTGTCTCTTGCGAACACAGGGAACTCTGTGCATCCAAATCTACAGGCTAAGGACGCGTCTGCATATGTTTTGGTGAACAATCGAGTGTGCGTGTTCTGACAGCTGCCTCTATGCAGACGTCTCCACAGAGCCACTTCTGAATGCCCCGCAGCCCAGGACTGAATGGATACACTAACAAGTGCACCGGTGTGAGCAACCACATATGCAGAAGGACGTCTTTCATCTCACAGAAGCGCGAACGTCTTGGCGTTCAAGCACATGGCAGAAACAAGGTGTGAACAGATGAGCTGCTGCTATTTTCTCCGTTCGGCATGCTTCGTTGTAGCTCTCTTGCCGGTCGCCGGCTTAGCGGCTTGCTTTGCGCGACTAGGTCTGCGGAGAGAAGGAGATAGCGCCGGAAACCTTGCCTTTTGCCTTCTTCGGCGCTGGAACCTGGTTGCTGCGCCTTCTCTTTGTCCATGTGCACACACACGATTCCTCAGCGAAAACCATGCAGAAACCTTCCCACGAGCACCCAGGGATGTGCACCCAGCACCACGTGCACGCACACGCAGCTAGAGAAAAGCACCTACCTTTTCACACACTGATGCCTAAGCAAACGCGTGGCCACACACACGCACACATCCGCAAGCGCGCCTACTCCCATCTATTGAGGGAAAGACGGACGAGCAACGTCCTGACAGGCTTGAGGGGAAAAACGTCCGTTGATGGTTGGCGTACTGCACGCCCGCCTACGGGGCTGCAGGGGAATCCACATTTGGAAGGTACCTGAAGATGTGTGCCTGTTCTTGGAGCTCCGCTAGTAGGGTAGCAAAGACACTCGTAGGCAGTACCGAATGCTGCTCCGTGCTCCTTCTCCTCCGCTGGCAAATGCTTCACAGTCGCCCTAGGAAAGACGTTTAACAATCGATCTCCAAGAGGAACGAAACACATGATGCCATAAGGCGAAAGAATAGCAGGGCATCTCTTCACAAGCTTGTCCCTGATCTATAGCTGAGGGCAAACACTTGTGTGCTTGTGGGAGAGCGTGTGTCTTTCCTGGAAGCGTTTGGGAGTTTTGCTCAGACGCGTGTTTCCTCAAGTTCAAGAATCAAGATCTAGGATACCTGCAGACAGGTGCCTGTTTGTGTGGAGACAGTCTGTTTGAAACTGTGTTCCTCAGCGCCCGCTCTTTCTCCCCGTCGCTCCACACGCCTGGGAGTCCCTTTCTTTCTCTCCACAAGCACGTGTGTTGACTTCGTCGCACATGTGCATCTGCACAAGCGTTGAGCTCAGCAGAGCGTGTCTCTTGACACTTGATGTGCGTTGGCTGTGTCTGCCTGCTCCAGTGAAGAGAGAAACGGGAAATCATCTTGGTAGAGGCAACAAAGCAAAAGCGAGGCAGGATTGACATCTGCTCAACAGAGACGGATTCCCTGCGCTGACACAGTTCACAGTTACACGAGAAGCAATCTGAGCGGTCCATCGACCGGAGACGTGTTTCCCAAGAGGTCGTTTAGCGAGTGAACAGCAGTGTGCGCGACTTTCAGGAGTGTGCCTGGAAAGTGCCAGAATCACCAGAGCATCTGTGCAAAAGCTGCTGCCTCTGTGACCGCACTGAGGCACGTTCCCGTGTCTGCGAGTACATAGACGGCTCTTCGCGTTCACTCCGAGGGAAACGGTCCGCTATTGCTTCTGTGCGTACAGACGCGATTCCCTTGTCTCTTGCGAACACAGGGAACTCTGTGCATCCAAATCTACAGGCTAAGGACGCGTCTGCATATGTTTTGGTGAACAATCGAGTGTGCGTGTTCTGACAGCTGCCTCTATGCAGACGTCTCCACAGAGCCACTTCTGAATGCCCCGCAGCCCAGGACTGAATGGATACACTAACAAGTGCACCGGTGTGAGCAACCACATATGCAGAAGGACGTCTTTCATCTCACAGAAGCGCGAACGTCTTGGCGTTCAAGCACATGGCAGAAACAAGGTGTGAACAGATGAGCTGCTGCTATTTTCTCTGTTCGGCATGCTTTGTTGTAGCTCTCTTGCCGGTCGCCGGCTTAGCGGCTTGCTTTGCGCGACTAGGTCTGCGGAGAGAAGGAGATAGCGCCGGAAACCTTGCCTTTTGCCTTCTTCGGCGCTGGAACCTGGTTGCTGCGCCTTCTCTTTGTCCATGTGCACACACACGATTCCTCAGCGAAAACCATGCAGAAACCTTCCCACGAGCACCCAGGGATGTGCACCCAGCACCACGTGCACGCACACGCAGCTAGAGAAAAGCACCTACCTTTTCACACACTGATGCCTAAGCAAACGCGTGGCCACACACACGCACACATCCGCAAGCGCGCCTACTCCCATCTATTGAGGGAAAGACGGACGAGCAACGTCCTGACAGGCTTGAGGGGAAAAACGTCCGTTGATGGTTGGCGTACTGCACGCCCGCCTACGGGGCTGCAGGGGAATCCACATTTGGAAGGTACCTGAAGATGTGTGCCTGTTCTTGGAGCTCCGCTAGTAGGGTAGCAAAGACACTCGTAGGCAGTACTGAATGCTGCTCCGTGCTCCTTCTCCTCCGCTGGCAAATGCTTCACAGTCGCCCGAGGAAAGACGTTTAACAATCGATCTCCAAGAGGAACGAAACACATGATGCCATAAGGCGAAAGAATAGCAGGGCATCTCTTCACAAGCTTGTCCCTGATCTATAGCTGAGGGCAAACACTTGTGTGCTTGTGGGAGAGCGTGTGTCTTTCCTGGAAGCGTTTGGGAGTTTTGCTCAGACGCGTGTTTCCTCAAGTTCAAGAATCAAGATCTAGGATACCTGCAGACAGGTGCCTGTTTGTGTGGAGACAGTCTGTTTGAAACTGTGTTCCTCAGCGCCCGCTCTTTCTCCCCGTCGCTCCACACGCCTGGGAGTCCCTTTCTTTCTCTCCACAAGCACGTGTGTTGACTTCGTCGCACATGTGCATCTGCACAAGCGTTGAGCTCAGCAGAGCGTGTCTCTTGACACTTGATGTGCGTTGGCTGTGTCTGCGTGCTCCAGTGAAGAGAGAAACGGGAAATCATCTTGGTAGAGGCAACAAAGCAAAAGCGAGGCAGGATTGACATCTGCTCAACAGAGACGGATTCCCTGCGCTGACACAGTTCACAGTTACACGAGAAGCAATCTGAGCGGTCCATCGACCGGAGACGTGTTTCCCAAGAGGTCGTTTAGCGAGTGAACAGCAGTGTGCGCGACTTTCAGGAGTGTGCCTGGAAAGTGCCAGAATCACCAGAGCATCTGTGCAAAAGCTGCTGCCTCTGTGACCGCATTGAGGCACGTTCCCGTGTCTGCGAGTACATAGACGGCTCTTGGCGTTCACTCCGAGGGAAACGGTCCGCTATTGCTTCTGTGCGTACAGACGCGATTCCCTTGTCTCTTGCGAACACAGGGAACTCTGTGCATCCAAATCTACAGGCTAAGGACGCGTCTGCATATGTTTTGGTGAACAATCGAGTGTGCGTGTTCTGACAGCTGCCTCTATGCAGACGTCTCCACAGAGCCACTTCTGAATGCCCCGCAGCCCAGGACTGAATGGATACACTAACAAGTGCACCGGTGTGAGCAACCACATATGCAGAAGGACGTCTTTCATCTCACAGAAGCGCGAACGTCTTGGCGTTCAAGCACATGGCAGAAACAAGGTGTGAACAGATGAGCTGCTGCTATTTTCTCCGTTCGGCATGCTTCGTTGTAGCTCTCTTGCCGGTCGCCGGCTTAGCGGCTTGCTTTGCGCGACTAGGTCTGCGGAGAGAAGGAGATAGCGCCGGAAACCTTGCCTTTTGCCTTCTTCGGCGCTGGAACCTGGTTGCTGCGCCTTCTCTTTGTCCATGTGCACACACACGATTCCTCAGCGAAAACCATGCAGAAACCTTCCCACGAGCACCCAGGGATGTGCACCCAGCACCACGTGCACGCACACGCAGCTAGAGAAAAGCACCTACCTTTTCACACACTGATGCCTAAGCAAACGCGTGGCCACACACACGCACACATCCGCAAGCGCGCCTACTCCCATCTATTGAGGGAAAGACGGACGAGCAACGTCCTGACAGGCTTGAGGGGAAAAACGTCCGTTGATGGTTGGCGTACTGCACGCCCGCCTACGGGGCTGCAGGGGAATCCACATTTGGAAGGTACCTGAAGATGTGTGCCTGTTCTTGGAGCTCCGCTAGTAGGGTAGCAAAGACACTCGTAGGCAGTACTGAATGCTGCTCCGTGCTCCTTCTCCTCCGCTGGCAAATGCTTCACAGTCGCCCGAGGAAAGACATTTAACAATCGATCTCCAAGAGGAACGAAACACATGATGCCATAAGGCGAAAGAATAGCAGGGCATCTCTTCACAAGCTTGTCCCTGATCTATAGCTGAGGGCAAACACTTGTGTGCTTGTGGGAGAGCGTGTGTCTTTCCTGGAAGCGTTTGGGAGTTTTGCTCAGACGCGTGTTTCCTCAAGTTCAAGAATCAAGATCTAGGATACCTGCAGACAGGTGCCTGTTTGTGTGGAGACAGTCTGTTTGAAACTGTGTTCCTCAGCGCCCGCTCTTTCTCCCCGTCGCTCCACACGCCTGGGAGTCCCTTTCTTTCTCTCCACAAGCACGTGTGTTGACTTCGTCGCACATGTGCATCTGCACAAGCGTTGAGCTCAGCAGAGCGTGTCTCTTGACACTTGATGTGCGTTGGCTGTGTCTGCGTGCTCCAGTGAAGAGAGAAACGGGAAATCATCTTGGTAGAGGCAACAAAGCAAAAGCGAGGCAGGATTGACATCTGCTCAACAGAGACGGATTCCCTGCGCTGACACAGTTCACAGTTACACGAGAAGCAATCTGAGCGGTCCATCGACCGGAGACGTGTTTCCCAAGAGGTCGTTTAGCGAGTGAACAGCAGTGTGCGCGACTTTCAGGAGTGTGCCTGGAAAGTGCCAGAATCACCAGAGCATCTGTGCAAAAGCTGCTGCCTCTGTGACCGCATTGAGGCACGTTCCCGTGTCTGCGAGTACATAGACGGCTCTTGGCGTTCACTCCGAGGGAAACGGTCCGCTATTGCTTCTGTGCGTACAGACGCGATTCCCTTGTCTCTTGCGAACACAGGGAACTCTGTGCATCCAAATCTACAGGCTAAGGACGCGTCTGCATATGTTTTGGTGAACAATCGAGTGTGCGTGTTCTGACAGCTGCCTCTATGCAGACGTCTCCACAGAGCCACTTCTGAATGCCCCGCAGCCCAGGACTGAATGGATACACTAACAAGTGCACCGGTGTGAGCAACCACATATGCAGAAGGACGTCTTTCATCTCACAGAAGCGCGAACGTCTTGGCGTTCAAGCACATGGCAGAAACAAGGTGTGAACAGATGAGCTGCTGCTATTTTCTCCGTTCGGCATGCTTCGTTGTAGCTCTCTTGCCGGTCGCCGGCTTAGCGGCTTGCTTTGCGCGACTAGGTCTGCGGAGAGAAGGAGATAGCGCCGGAAACCTTGCCTTTTGCCTTCTTCGGCGCTGGAACCTGGTTGCTGCGCCTTCTCTTTGTCCATGTGCACACACACGATTCCTCAGCGAAAACCATGCAGAAACCTTCCCACGAGCACCCAGGGATGTGCACCCAGCACCACGTGCACGCACACGCAGCTAGAGAAAAGCACCTACCTTTTCACACACTGATGCCTAAGCAAACGCGTGGCCACACACACGCACACATCCGCAAGCGCGCCTACTCCCATCTATTGAGGGAAAGACGGACGAGCAACGTCCTGACAGGCTTGAGGGGAAAAACGTCCGTTGATGGTTGGCGTACTGCACGCCCGCCTACGGGGCTGCAGGGGAATCCACATTTGGAAGGTACCTGAAGATGTGTGCCTGTTCTTGGAGCTCCGCTAGTAGGGTAGCAAAGACACTCGTAGGCAGTACTGAATGCTGCTCCGTGCTCCTTCTCCTCCGCTGGCAAATGCTTCACAGTCGCCCTAGGAAAGACGTTTAACAATCGATCTCCAAGAGGAACGAAACACATGATGCCATTAGGCGAAAGAATAGCAGGGCATCTCTTCACAAGCTTGTCCCTGATCTATAGCTGAGGGCAAACACTTGTGTGCTTGTGGGAGAGCGTGTGTCTTTCCTGGAAGCGTTTGGGAGTTTTGCTCAGACGCGTGTTTCCTCAAGTTCAAGAATCAAGATCTAGGATACCTGCAGACAGGTGCCTGTTTGTGTGGAGACAGTCTGTTTGAAACTGTGTTCCTCAGCGCCCGCTCTTTCTCCCCGTCGCTCCACACGCCTGGGAGTCCCTTTCTTTCTCTCCACAAGCACGTGTGTTGACTTCGTCGCACATGTGCATCTGCACAAGCGTTGAGCTCAGCAGAGCGTGTCTCTTGACACTTGATGTGCGTTGGCTGTGTCTGCGTGCTCCAGTGAAGAGAGAAACGGGAAATCATCTTGGTAGAGGCAACAAAGCAAAAGCGAGGCAGGATTGACATCTGCTCAACAGAGACGGATTCCCTGCGCTGACACAGTTCACAGTTACACGAGAAGCAATCTGAGCGGTCCATCGACCGGAGACGTGTTTCCCAAGAGGTCGTTTAGCGAGTGAACAGCAGTGTGCGCGACTTTCAGGAGTGTGCCTGGAAAGTGCCAGAATCACCAGAGGATCTGTGCAAAAGCTGCTGCCTCTGTGACCGCATTGAGGCACGTTCCCGTGTCTGCGAGTACATAGACGGCTCTTGGCGTTCACTCCGAGGGAAACGGTCCGCTATTGCTTCTGTGCGTACAGACGCGATTCCCTTGTCTCTTGCGAACACAGGGAACTCTGTGCATCCAAATCTACAGGCTAAGGACGCGTCTGCATATGTTTTGGTGAACAATCGAGTGTGCGTGTTCTGACAGCTGCCTCTATGCAGACGTCTCCACAGAGCCACTTCTGAATGCCCCGCAGCCCAGGACTGAATGGATACACTAACAAGTGCACCGGTGTGAGCAACCACATATGCAGAAGGACGTCTTTCATCTCACAGAAGCGCGAACGTCTTGGCGTTCAAGCACATGGCAGAAACAAGGTGTGAACAGATGAGCTGCTGCTATTTTCTCCGTTCGGCATGCTTCGTTGTAGCTCTCTTGCCGGTCGCCGGCTTAGCGGCTTGCTTTGCGCGACTAGGTCTGCGGAGAGAAGGAGATAGCGCCGGAAACCTTGCCTTTTGCCTTCTTCGGCGCTGGAACCTGGTTGCTGCGCCTTCTCTTTGTCCATGTGCACACACACGATTCCTCAGCGAAAACCATGCAGAAACCTTCCCACGAGCACCCAGGGATGTGCACCCAGCACCACGTGCACGCACACGCAGCTAGAGAAAAGCACCTACCTTTTCACACACTGATGCCTAAGCAAACGCGTGGCCACACACACGCACACATCCGCAAGCGCGCCTACTCCCATCTATTGAGGGAAAGACGGACGAGCAACGTCCTGACAGGCTTGAGGGGAAAAACGTCCGTTGATGGTTGGCGTACTGCACGCCCGCCTACGGGGCTGCAGGGGAATCCACATTTGGAAGGTACCTGAAGATGTGTGCCTGTTCTTGGAGCTCCGCTAGTAGGGTAGCAAAGACACTCGTAGGCAGTACCGAATGCTGCTCCGTGCTCCTTCTCCTCCGCTGGCAAATGCTTCACAGTCGCCCTAGGAAAGACGTTTAACAATCGATCTCCAAGAGGAACGAAACACATGATGCCATAAGGCGAAAGAATAGCAGGGCATCTCTTCACAAGCTTGTCCCTGATCTATAGCTGAGGGCAAACACTTGTGTGCTTGTGGGAGAGCGTGTGTCTTTCCTGGAAGCGTTTGGGAGTTTTGCTCAGACGCGTGTTTCCTCAAGTTCAAGAATCAAGATCTAGGATACCTGCAGACAGGTGCCTGTTTGTGTGGAGACAGTCTGTTTGAAACTGTGTTCCTCAGCGCCCGCTCTTTCTCCCCGTCGCTCCACACGCCTGGGAGTCCCTTTCTTTCTCTCCACAAGCACGTGTGTTGACTTCGTCGCACATGTGCATCTGCACAAGCGTTGAGCTCAGCAGAGCGTGTCTCTTGACACTTGATGTGCGTTGGCTGTGTCTGCCTGCTCCAGTGAAGAGAGAAACGGGAAATCATCTTGGTAGAGGCAACAAAGCAAAAGCGAGGCAGGATTGACATCTGCTCAACAGAGACGGATTCCCTGCGCTGACACAGTTCACAGTTACACGAGAAGCAATCTGAGCGGTCCATCGACCGGAGACGTGTTTCCCAAGAGGTCGTTTAGCGAGTGAACAGCAGTGTGCGCGACTTTCAGGAGTGTGCCTGGAAAGTGCCAGAATCACCAGAGCATCTGTGCAAAAGCTGCTGCCTCTGTGACCGCATTGAGGCACGTTCCCGTGTCTGCGAGTACATAGACGGCTCTTCGCGTTCACTCCGAGGGAAACGGTCCGCTATTGCTTCTGTGCGTACAGACGCGATTCCCTTGTCTCTTGCGAACACAGGGAACTCTGTGCATCCAAATCTACAGGCTAAGGACGCGTCTGCATATGTTTTGGTGAACAATCGAGTGTGCGTGTTCTGACAGCTGCCTCTATGCAGACGTCTCCACAGAGCCACTTCTGAATGCCCCGCAGCCCAGGACTGAATGGATACACTAACAAGTGCACCGGTGTGAGCAACCACATATGCAGAAGGACGTCTTTCATCTCACAGAAGCGCGAACGTCTTGGCGTTCAAGCACATGGCAGAAACAAGGTGTGAACAGATGAGCTGCTGCTATTTTCTCCGTTCGGCATGCTTTGTTGTAGCTCTCTTGCCGGTCGCCGGCTTAGCGGCTTGCTTTGCGCGACTAGGTCTGCGGAGAGAAGGAGATAGCGCCGGAAACCTTGCCTTTTGCCTTCTTCGGCGCTGGAACCTGGTTGCTGCGCCTTCTCTTTGTCCATGTGCACACACACGATTCCTCAGCGAAAACCATGCAGAAACCTTCCCACGAGCACCCAGGGATGTGCACCCAGCACCACGTGCACGCACACGCAGCTAGAGAAAAGCACCTACCTTTTCACACACTGATGCCTAAGCAAACGCGTGGCCACACACACGCACACATCCGCAAGCGCGCCTACTCCCATCTATTGAGGGAAAGACGGACGAGCAACGTCCTGACAGGCTTGAGGGGAAAAACGTCCGTTGATGGTTGGCGTACTGCACGCCCGCCTACGGGGCTGCAGGGGAATCCACATTTGGAAGGTACCTGAAGATGTGTGCCTGTTCTTGGAGCTCCGCTAGTAGGGTAGCAAAGACACTCGTAGGCAGTACTGAATGCTGCTCCGTGCTCCTTCTCCTCCGCTGGCAAATGCTTCACAGTCGCCCTAGGAAAGACGTTTAACAATCGATCTCCAAGAGGAACGAAACACATGATGCCATAAGGCGAAAGAATAGCAGGGCATCTCTTCACAAGCTTGTCCCTGATCTATAGCTGAGGGCAAACACTTGTGTGCTTGTGGGAGAGCGTGTGTCTTTCCTGGAAGCGTTTGGGAGTTTTGCTCAGACGCGTGTTTCCTCAAGTTCAAGAATCAAGATCTAGGATACCTGCAGACAGGTGCCTGTTTGTGTGGAGACAGTCTGTTTGAAACTGTGTTCCTCAGCGCCCGCTCTTTCTCCCCGTCGCTCCACACGCCTGGGAGTCCCTTTCTTTCTCTCCACAAGCACGTGTGTTGACTTCGTCGCACATGTGCATCTGCACAAGCGTTGAGCTCAGCAGAGCGTGTCTCTTGACACTTGATGTGCGTTGGCTGTGTCTGCGTGCTCCAGTGAAGAGAGAAACGGGAAATCATCTTGGTAGAGGCAACAAAGCAAAAGCGAGGCAGGATTGACATCTGCTCAACAGAGACGGATTCCCTGCGCTGACACAGTTCACAGTTACACGAGAAGCAATCTGAGCGGTCCATCGACCGGAGACGTGTTTCCCAAGAGGTCGTTTAGCGAGTGAACAGCAGTGTGCGCGACTTTCAGGAGTGTGCCTGGAAAGTGCCAGAATCACCAGAGCATCTGTGCAAAAGCTGCTGCCTCTGTGACCGCATTGAGGCACGTTCCCGTGTCTGCGAGTACATAGACGGCTCTTCGCGTTCACTCCGAGGGAAACGGTCCGCTATTGCTTCTGTGCGTACAGACGCGATTCCCTTGTCTCTTGCGAACACAGGGAACTCTGTGCATCCAAATCTACAGGCTAAGGACGCGTCTGCATATGTTTTGGTGAACAATCGAGTGTGCGTGTTCTGACAGCTGCCTCTATGCAGACGTCTCCACAGAGCCACTTCTGAATGCCCCGCAGCCCAGGACTGAATGGATACACTAACAAGTGCACCGGTGTGAGCAACCACATATGCAGAAGGACGTCTTTCATCTCACAGAAGCGCGAACGTCTTGGCGTTCAAGCACATGGCAGAAACAAGGTGTGAACAGATGAGCTGCTGCTATTTTCTCCGTTCGGCATGCTTCGTTGTAGCTCTCTTGCCGGTCGCCGGCTTAGCGGCTTGCTTTGCGCGACTAGGTCTGCGGAGAGAAGGAGATAGCGCCGGAAACCTTGCCTTTTGCCTTCTTCGGCGCTGGAACCTGGTTGCTGCGCCTTCTCTTTGTCCATGTGCACACACACGATTCCTCAGCGAAAACCATGCAGAAACCTTCCCACGAGCACCCAGGGATGTGCACCCAGCACCACGTGCACGCACACGCAGCTAGAGAAAAGCACCTACCTTTTCACACACTGATGCCTAAGCAAACGCGTGGCCACACACACGCACACATCCGCAAGCGCGCCTACTCCCATCTATTGAGGGAAAGACGGACGAGCAACGTCCTGACAGGCTTGAGGGGAAAAACGTCCGTTGATGGTTGGCGTACTGCACGCCCGCCTACGGGGCTGCAGGGGAATCCACATTTGGAAGGTACCTGAAGATGTGTGCCTGTTCTTGGAGCTCCGCTAGTAGGGTAGCAAAGACACTCGTAGGCAGTACTGAATGCTGCTCCGTGCTACTTCTCCTCCGCTGGCAAATGCTTCACAGTCGCCCGAGGAAAGATGTTTAACAATCGATCTCCAAGAGGAACGAAACACATGATGCCATAAGGCGAAAGAATAGCAGGGCATCTCTTCACAAGCTTGTCCCTGATCTATAGCTGAGGGCAAACACTTGTGTGCTTGTGGGAGAGCGTGTGTCTTTCCTGGAAGCGTTTGGGAGTTTTGCGCAGACGCGTGTTTCCTCAAGTTCAAGAATCAAGATCTAGGATACCTGCAGACAGGTGCCTGTTTGTGTGGAGACAGTCTGTTTGAAACTGTGTTCCTCAGCGCCCGCTCTTTCTCCCCGTCGCTCCACACGCCTGGGAGTCCCTTTCTTTCTCTCCACAAGCACGTGTGTTGACTTCGTCGCACATGTGCATCTGCACAAGCGTTGAGCTCAGCAGAGCGTGTCTCTTGACACTTGATGTGCGTTGGCTGTGTCTGCGTGCTCCAGTGAAGAGAGAAACGGGAAATCATCTTGGTAGAGGCAACAAAGCAAAAGCGAGGCAGGATTGACATCTGCTCAACAGAGACGGATTCCCTGCGCTGACACAGTTCACAGTTACACGAGAAGCAATCTGAGCGGTCCATCGACCGGAGACGTGTTTCCCAAGAGGTCGTTTAGCGAGTGAACAGCAGTGTGCGCGACTTTCAGGAGTGTGCCTGGAAAGTGCCAGAATCACCAGAGGATCTGTGCAAAAGCTGCTGCCTCTGTGACCGCATTGAGGCACGTTCCCGTGTCTGCGAGTACATAGACGGCTCTTCGCGTTCACTCCGAGGGAAACGGTCCGCTATTGCTTCTGTGCGTACAGACGCGATTCCCTTGTCTCTTGCGAACACAGGGAACTCTGTGCATCCAAATCTACAGGCTAAGGACGCGTCTGCATATGTTTTGGTGAACAATCGAGTGTGCGTGTTCTGACAGCTGCCTCTATGCAGACGTCTCCACAGAGCCACTTCTGAATGCCCCGCAGCCCAGGACTGAATGGATACACTAACAAGTGCACCGGTGTGAGCAACCACATATGCAGAAGGACGTCTTTCATCTCACAGAAGCGCGAACGTCTTGGCGTTCAAGCACATGGCAGAAACAAGGTGTGAACAGATGAGCTGCTGCTATTTTCTCCGTTCGGCATGCTTCGTTGTAGCTCTCTTGCCGGTCGCCGGCTTAGCGGCTTGCTTTGCGCGACTAGGTCTGCGGAGAGAAGGAGATAGCGCCGGAAACCTTGCCTTTTGCCTTCTTCGGCGCTGGAACCTGGTTGCTGCGCCTTCTCTTTGTCCATGTGCACACACACGATTCCTCAGCGAAAACCATGCAGAAACCTTCCCACGAGCACCCAGGGATGTGCACCCAGCACCACGTGCACGCACACGCAGCTAGAGAAAAGCACCTACCTTTTCACACACTGATGCCTAAGCAAACGCGTGGCCACACACACGCACACATCCGCAAGCGCGCCTACTCCCATCTATTGAGGGAAAGACGGACGAGCAACGTCCTGACAGGCTTGAGGGGAAAAACGTCCGTTGATGGTTGGCGTACTGCACGCCCGCCTACGGGGCTGCAGGGGAATCCACATTTGGAAGGTACCTGAAGATGTGTGCCTGTTCTTGGAGCTCCGCTAGTAGGGTAGCAAAGACACTCGTAGGCAGTACTGAATGCTGCTCCGTGCTACTTCTCCTCCGCTGGCAAATGCTTCACAGTCGCCCGAGGAAAGATGTTTAACAATCGATCTCCAAGAGGAACGAAACACATGATGCCATAAGGCGAAAGAATAGCAGGGCATCTCTTCACAAGCTTGTCCCTGATCTATAGCTGAGGGCAAACACTTGTGTGCTTGTGGGAGAGCGTGTGTCTTTCCTGGAAGCGTTTGGGAGTTTTGCGCAGACGCGTGTTTCCTCAAGTTCAAGAATCAAGATCTAGGATACCTGCAGACAGGTGCCTGTTTGTGTGGAGACAGTCTGTTTGAAACTGTGTTCCTCAGCGCCCGCTCTTTCTCCCCGTCGCTCCACACGCCTGGGAGTCCCTTTCTTTCTCTCCACAAGCACGTGTGTTGACTTCGTCGCACATGTGCATCTGCACAAGCGTTGAGCTCAGCAGAGCGTGTCTCTTGACACTTGATGTGCGTTGGCTGTGTCTGCGTGCTCCAGTGAAGAGAGAAACGGGAAATCATCTTGGTAGAGGCAACAAAGCAAAAGCGAGGCAGGATTGACATCTGCTCAACAGAGACGGATTCCCTGCGCTGACACAGTTCACAGTTACACGAGAAGCAATCTGAGCGGTCCATCGACCGGAGACGTGTTTCCCAAGAGGTCGTTTAGCGAGTGAACAGCAGTGTGCGCGACTTTCAGGAGTGTGCCTGGAAAGTGCCAGAATCACCAGAGGATCTGTGCAAAAGCTGCTGCCTCTGTGACCGCATTGAGGCACGTTCCCGTGTCTGCGAGTACATAGACGGCTCTTCGCGTTCACTCCGAGGGAAACGGTCCGCTATTGCTTCTGTGCGTACAGACGCGATTCCCTTGTCTCTTGCGAACACAGGGAACTCTGTGCATCCAAATCTACAGGCTAAGGACGCGTCTGCATATGTTTTGGTGAACAATCGAGTGTGCGTGTTCTGACAGCTGCCTCTATGCAGACGTCTCCACAGAGCCACTTCTGAATGCCCCGCAGCCCAGGACTGAATGGATACACTAACAAGTGCACCGGTGTGAGCAACCACATATGCAGAAGGACGTCTTTCATCTCACAGAAGCGCGAACGTCTTGGCGTTCAAGCACATGGCAGAAACAAGGTGTGAACAGATGAGCTGCTGCTATTTTCTCCGTTCGGCATGCTTCGTTGTAGCTCTCTTGCCGGTCGCCGGCTTAGCGGCTTGCTTTGCGCGACTAGGTCTGCGGAGAGAAGGAGATAGCGCCGGAAACCTTGCCTTTTGCCTTCTTCGGCGCTGGAACCTGGTTGCTGCGCCTTCTCTTTGTCCATGTGCACACACACGATTCCTCAGCGAAAACCATGCAGAAACCTTTCCACGAGCACCCAGGGATGTGCACCCAGCACCACGTGCACGCACACGCAGCTAGAGAAAAGCACCTACCTTTTCACACACTGATGCCTAAGCAAACGCGTGGCCACACACACGCACACATCCGCAAGCGCGCCTACTCCCATCTATTGAGGGAAAGACGGACGAGCAACGTCCTGACAGGCTTGAGGGGAAAAACGTCCGTTGATGGTTGGCATACTGCACGCCCGCCTACGGGGCTGCAGGGGAATCCACATTTGGAAGGTACCTGAAGATGTGTGCCTGTTCTTGGAGCTCCGCTAGTAGGGTAGCAAAGACACTCGTAGGCAGTACTGAATGCTGCTCCGTGCTCCTTCTCCTCCGCTGGCAAATGCTTCACAGTCGCCCTAGGAAAGACGTTTAACAATCGATCTCCAAGAGGAACGAAACACATGATGCCATAAGGCGAAAGAATAGCAGGGCATCTCTTCACAAGCTTGTCCCTGATCTATAGCTGAGGGCAAACACTTGTGTGCTTGTGGGAGAGCGTGTGTCTTTCCTGGAAGCGTTTGGGAGTTTTGCTCAGACGCGTGTTTCCTCAAGTTCAAGAATCAAGATCTAGGATACCTGCAGACAGGTGCCTGTTTGTGTGGAGACAGTCTGTTTGAAACTGTGTTCCTCAGCGCCCGCTCTTTCTCCCCGTCGCTCCACACGCCTGGGAGTCCCTTTCTTTCTCTCCACAAGCACGTGTGTTGACTTCGTCGCACATGTGCATCTGCACAAGCGTTGAGCTCAGCAGAGCGTGTCTCTTGACACTTGATGTGCGTTGGCTGTGTCTGCGTGCTCCAGTGAAGAGAGAAACGGGAAATCATCTTGGTAGAGGCAACAAAGCAAAAGCGAGGCAGGATTGACATCTGCTCAACAGAGACGGATTCCCTGCGCTGACACAGTTCACAGTTACACGAGAAGCAATCTGAGCGGTCCATCGACCGGAGACGTGTTTCCCAAGAGGTCGTTTAGCGAGTGAACAGCAGTGTGCGCGACTTTCAGGAGTGTGCCTGGAAAGTGCCAGAATCACCAGAGCATCTGTGCAAAAGCTGCTGCCTCTGTGACCGCATTGAGGCACGTTCCCGTGTCTGCGAGTACATAGACGGCTCTTCGCGTTCACTCCGAGGGAAACGGTCCGCTATTGCTTCTGTGCGTACAGACGCGATTCCCTTGTCTCTTGCGAACACAGGGAACTCTGTGCATCCAAATCTACAGGCTAAGGACGCGTCTGCATATGTTTTGGTGAACAATCGAGTGTGCGTGTTCTGACAGCTGCCTCTATGCAGACGTCTCCACAGAGCCACTTCTGAATGCCCCGCAGCCCAGGACTGAATGGATACACTAACAAGTGCACCGGTGTGAGCAACCACATATGCAGAAGGACGTCTTTCATCTCACAGAAGCGCGAACGTCTTGGCGTTCAAGCACATGGCAGAAACAAGGTGTGAACAGATGAGCTGCTGCTATTTTCTCCGTTCGGCATGCTTCGTTGTAGCTCTCTTGCCGGTCGCCGGCTTAGCGGCTTGCTTTGCGCGACTAGGTCTGCGGAGAGAAGGAGATAGCGCCGGAAACCTTGCCTTTTGCCTTCTTCGGCGCTGGAACCTGGTTGCTGCGCCTTCTCTTTGTCCATGTGCACACACACGATTCCTCAGCGAAAACCATGCAGAAACCTTCCCACGAGCACCCAGGGATGTGCACCCAGCACCACGTGCACGCACACGCAGCTAGAGAAAAGCACCTACCTTTTCACACACTGATGCCTAAGCAAACGCGTGGCCACACACACGCACACATCCGCAAGCGCGCCTACTCCCATCTATTGAGGGAAAGACGGACGAGCAACGTCCTGACAGGCTTGAGGGGAAAAACGTCCGTTGATGGTTGGCATACTGCACGCCCGCCTACGGGGCTGCAGGGGAATCCACATTTGGAAGGTACCTGAAGATGTGTGCCTGTTCTTGGAGCTCCGCTAGTAGGGTAGCAAAGACACTCGTAGGCAGTACTGAATGCTGCTCCGTGCTCCTTCTCCTCCGCTGGCAAATGCTTCACAGTCGCCCTAGGAAAGACGTTTAACAATCGATCTCCAAGAGGAACGAAACACATGATGCCATAAGGCGAAAGAATAGCAGGGCATCTCTTCACAAGCTTGTCCCTGATCTATAGCTGAGGGCAAACACTTGTGTGCTTGTGGGAGAGCGTGTGTCTTTCCTGGAAGCGTTTGGGAGTTTTGCTCAGACGCGTGTTTCCTCAAGTTCAAGAATCAAGATCTAGGATACCTGCAGACAGGTGCCTGTTTGTGTGGAGACAGTCTGTTTGAAACTGTGTTCCTCAGCGCCCGCTCTTTCTCCCCGTCGCTCCACACGCCTGGGAGTCCCTTTCTTTCTCTCCACAAGCACGTGTGTTGACTTCGTCGCACATGTGCATCTGCACAAGCGTTGAGCTCAGCAGAGCGTGTCTCTTGACACTTGATGTGCGTTGGCTGTGTCTGCGTGCTCCAGTGAAGAGAGAAACGGGAAATCATCTTGGTAGAGGCAACAAAGCAAAAGCGAGGCAGGATTGACATCTGCTCAACAGAGACGGATTCCCTGCGCTGACACAGTTCACAGTTACACGAGAAGCAATCTGAGCGGTCCATCGACCGGAGACGTGTTTCCCAAGAGGTCGTTTAGCGAGTGAACAGCAGTGTGCGCGACTTTCAGGAGTGTGCCTGGAAAGTGCCAGAATCACCAGAGCATCTGTGCAAAAGCTGCTGCCTCTGTGACCGCATTGAGGCACGTTCCCGTGTCTGCGAGTACATAGACGGCTCTTCGCGTTCACTCCGAGGGAAACGGTCCGCTATTGCTTCTGTGCGTACAGACGCGATTCCCTTGTCTCTTGCGAACACAGGGAACTCTGTGCATCCAAATCTACAGGCTAAGGACGCGTCTGCATATGTTTTGGTGAACAATCGAGTGTGCGTGTTCTGACAGCTGCCTCTATGCAGACGTCTCCACAGAGCCACTTCTGAATGCCCCGCAGCCCAGGACTGAATGGATACACTAACAAGTGCACCGGTGTGAGCAACCACATATGCAGAAGGACGTCTTTCATCTCACAGAAGCGCGAACGTCTTGGCGTTCAAGCACATGGCAGAAACAAGGTGTGAACAGATGAGCTGCTGCTATTTTCTCCGTTCGGCATGCTTCGTTGTAGCTCTCTTGCCGGTCGCCGGCTTAGCGGCTTGCTTTGCGCGACTAGGTCTGCGGAGAGAAGGAGATAGCGCCGGAAACCTTGCCTTTTGCCTTCTTCGGCGCTGGAACCTGGTTGCTGCGCCTTCTCTTTGTCCATGTGCACACACACGATTCCTCAGCGAAAACCATGCAGAAACCTTTCCACGAGCACCCAGGGATGTGCACCCAGCACCACGTGCACGCACACGCAGCTAGAGAAAAGCACCTACCTTTTCACACACTGATGCCTAAGCAAACGCGTGGCCACACACACGCACACATCCGCAAGCGCGCCTACTCCCATCTATTGAGGGAAAGACGGACGAGCAACGTCCTGACAGGCTTGAGGGGAAAAACGTCCGTTGATGGTTGGCGTACTGCACGCCCGCCTACGGGGCTGCAGGGGAATCCACATTTGGAAGGTACCTGAAGATGTGTGCCTGTTCTTGGAGCTCCGCTAGTAGGGTAGCAAAGACACTCGTAGACAGTACTGAATGCTGCTCCGTGCTCCTTCTCCTCCGCTGGCAAATGCTTCACAGTCGCCCTAGGAAAGACGTTTAACAATCGATCTCCAAGAGGAACGAAACACATGATGCCATAAGGCGAAAGAATAGCAGGGCATCTCTTCACAAGCTTGTCCCTGATCTATAGCTGAGGGCAAACACTTGTGTGCTTGTGGGAGAGCGTGTGTCTTTCCTGGAAGCGTTTGGGAGTTTTGCTCAGACGCGTGTTTCCTCAAGTTCAAGAATCAAGATCTAGGATACCTGCAGACAGGTGCCTGTTTGTGTGGAGACAGTCTGTTTGAAACTGTGTTCCTCAGCGCCCGCTCTTTCTCCCCGTCGCTCCACACGCCTGGGAGTCCCTTTCTTTCTCTCCACAAGCACGTGTGTTGACTTCGTCGCACATGTGCATCTGCACAAGCGTTGAGCTCAGCAGAGCGTGTCTCTTGACACTTGATGTGCGTTGGCTGTGTCTGCGTGCTCCAGTGAAGAGAGAAACGGGAAATCATCTTGGTAGAGGCAACAAAGCAAAAGCGAGGCAGGATTGACATCTGCTCAACAGAGACGGATTCCCTGCGCTGACACAGTTCACAGTTACACGAGAAGCAATCTGAGCGGTCCATCGACCGGAGACGTGTTTCCCAAGAGGTCGTTTAGCGAGTGAACAGCAGTGTGCGCGACTTTCAGGAGTGTGCCTGGAAAGTGCCAGAATCACCAGAGCATCTGTGCAAAAGCTGCTGCCTCTGTGACCGCATTGAGGCACGTTCCCGTGTCTGCGAGTATATAGACGGCTCTTTCGCGTTCACTCCGAGGGAAACGGTCCGCTATTGCTTCTGTGCGTACAGACGCGATTCCCTTGTCTCTTGCGAACACAGGGAACTCTGTGCATCCAAATCTACAGGCTAAGGACGCGTCTGCATATGTTTTGGTGAACAATCGAGTGTGCGTGTTCTGACAGCTGCCTCTATGCAGATGTCTCCACAGAGCCACTTCTGAATGCCCCGCAGCCCAGGACTGAATGGATACACTAACAAGTGCACCGGTGTGGGCAACCACATATGCAGAAGGACGTCTTTCATCTCACAGAAGCGCGAACGTCTTGGCGTTCAAGCACATGGCAGAAACAAGGTGTGAACAGATGAGCTGCTGCTATTTTCTCCGTTCGGCATGCTTCGTTGTAGCTCTCTTGCCGGTCGCCGGCTTAGCGGCTTGCTTTGCGCGACTAGGTCTGGGGAGAGAAGGAGATAGCGCCGGAAACCTTGCCTTTTGCCTTCTTCGGCGCTGGAACCTGGTTGCTGCGCCTTCTCTTTGTCCATGTGCACACACACGATTCCTCAGCGAAAACCATGCAGAAACCTTTCCACGAGCACCCAGGGATGTGCACCCAGCACCACGTGCACGCACACGCAGCTAGAGAAAAGCACCTACCTTTTCACACACTGATGCCTAAGCAAACGCGTGGCCACACACACGCACACATCCGCAAGCGCGCCTACTCCCATCTATTGAGGGAAAGACGGACGAGCAACGTCCTGACAGGCTTGAGGGGAAAAACGTCCGTTGATGGTTGGCGTACTGCACGCCCGCCTACGGGGCTGCAGGGGAATCCACATTTGGAAGGTACCTGAAGATGTGTGCCTGTTCTTGGAGCTCCGCTAGTAGGGTAGCAAAGACACTCGTAGGCAGTACTGAATGCTGCTCCGTGCTACTTCTCCTCCGCTGGCAAATGCTTCACAGTCGCCCGAGGAAAGACGTTTAACAATCGATCTCCAAGAGGAACGAAACACATGATGCCATAAGGCGAAAGAATAGCAGGGCATTTCTTCACAAGCTTGTCCCTGATCTATAGCTGAGGGCAAACACTTGTGTGCTTGTGGGAGAGCCTGTGTCTTTCCTGGAAGCGTTTGGGAGTTTTGCTCAGACGCGTGTTTCCTCAAGTTCAAGAATCAAGATCTAGGATACCTGCAGACAGGTGCCTGTTTGTGTGGAGACAGTCTGTTTGAAACTGTGTTCCTCAGCGCCCGCTCTTTCTCCCCGTCGCTCCACACGCCTGGGAGTCCCTTTCTTTCTCTCCACAAGCACGTGTGTTGACTTCGTCGCACATGTGCATCTGCACAAGCGTTGAGCTCAGCAGAGCGTGTCTCTTGACACTTGATGTGCGTTGGCTGTGTCTGCGTGCTCCAGTGAAGAGAGAAACGGGAAATCATCTTGGTAGAGGCAACAAAGCAAAAGCGAGGCAGGATTGACATCTGCTCAACAGAGACGGATTCCCTGCGCTGACACAGTTCACAGTTACACGAGAAGCAATCTGAGCGGTCCATCGACCGGAGACGTGTTTCCCAAGAGGTCGTTTAGCGAGTGAACAGCAGTGTGCGCGACTTTCAGGAGTGTGCCTGGAAAGTGCCAGAATCACCAGAGCATCTGTGCAAAAGCTGCTGCCTCTGTGACCGCATTGAGGCACGTTCCCGTGTCTGCGAGTACATAGACGGCTCTTCGCGTTCACTCCGAGGGAAACGGTCCGCTATTGCTTCTGTGCGTACAGACGCGATTCCCTTGTCTCTTGCGAACACAGGGAACTCTGTGCATCCAAATCTACAGGCTAAGGACGCGTCTGCATATGTTTTGGTGAACAATCGAGTGTGCGTGTTCTGACAGCTGCCTCTATGCAGACGTCTCCACAGAGCCACTTCTGAATGCCCCGCAGCCCAGGACTGAATGGATACACTAACAAGTGCACCGGTGTGGGCAACCACATATGCAGAAGGACGTCTTTCATCTCACAGAAGCGCGAACGTCTTGGCGTTCAAGCACATGGCAGAAACAAGGTGTGAACAGATGAGCTGCTGCTATTTTCTCCGTTCGGCATGCTTCGTTGTAGCTCTCTTGCCGGTCGCCGGCTTAGCGGCTTGCTTTGCGCGACTAGGTCTGCGGAGAGAAGGAGATAGCGCCGGAAACCTTGCCTTTTGCCTTCTTCGGCGCTGGAACCTGGTTGCTGCGCCTTCTCTTTGTCCATGTGCACACACACGATTCCTCAGCGAAAACCATGCAGAAACCTTTCCACGAGCACCCAGGGATGTGCACCCAGCACCACGTGCACGCACACGCAGCTAGAGAAAAGCACCTACCTTTTCACACACTGATGCCTAAGCAAACGCGTGGCCACACACACGCACACATCCGCAAGCGCGCCTACTCCCATCTATTGAGGGAAAGACGGACGAGCAACGTCCTGACAGGCTTGAGGGGAAAAACGTCCGTTGATGGTTGGCGTACTGCACGCCCGCCTACGGGGCTGCAGGGGAATCCACATTTGGAAGGTACCTGAAGATGTGTGCCTGTTCTTGGAGCTCCGCTAGTAGGGTAGCAAAGACACTCGTAGGCAGTACTGAATGCTGCTCCGTGCTCCTTCTCCTCCGCTGGCAAATGCTTCACAGTCGCCCTAGGAAAGACGTTTAACAATCGATCTCCAAGAGGAACGAAACACATGATGCCATAAGGCGAAAGAATAGCAGGGCATTTCTTCACAAGCTTGTCCCTGATCTATAGCTGAGGGCAAACACTTGTGTGCTTGTGGGAGAGCCTGTGTCTTTCCTGGAAGCGTTTGGGAGTTTTGCTCAGACGCGTGTTTCCTCAAGTTCAAGAATCAAGATCTAGGATACCTGCAGACAGGTGCCTGTTTGTGTGGAGACAGTCTGTTTGAAACTGTGTTCCTCAGCGCCCGCTCTTTCTCCCCGTCGCTCCACACGCCTGGGAGTCCCTTTCTTTCTCTCCACAAGCACGTGTGTTGACTTCGTCGCACATGTGCATCTGCACAAGCGTTGAGCTCAGCAGAGCGTGTCTCTTGACACTTGATGTGCGTTGGCTGTGTCTGCGTGCTCCAGTGAAGAGAGAAACGGGAAATCATCTTGGTAGAGGCAACAAAGCAAAACCGAGGCAGGATTGACATCTGCTCAACAGAGACGGATTCCCTGCGCTGACACAGTTCACAGTTACACGAGAAGCAATCTGAGCGGTCCATCGACCGGAGACGTGTTTCCCAAGAGGTCGTTTAGCGAGTGAACAGCAGTGTGCGCGACTTTCAGGAGTGTGCCTGGAAAGTGCCAGAATCACCAGAGCATCTGTGCAAAAGCTGCTGCCTCTGTGACCGCATTGAGGCACGTTCCCGTGTCTGCGAGTACATAGACGGCTCTTGGCGTTCACTCCGAGGGAAACGGTCCGCTATTGCTTCTGTGCGTACAGACGCGATTCCCTTGTCTCTTGCGAACACAGGGAACTCTGTGCATCCAAATCTACAGGCTAAGGACGCGTCTGCATATGTTTTGGTGAACAATCGAGTGTGCGTGTTCTGACAGCTGCCTCTATGCAGACGTCTCCACAGAGCCACTTCTGAATGCCCCGCAGCCCAGGACTGAATGGATACACTAACAAGTGCACCGGTGTGAGCAACCACATATGCAGAAGGACGTCTTTCATCTCACAGAAGCGCGAACGTCTTGGCGTTCAAGCACATGGCAGAAACAAGGTGTGAACAGATGAGCTGCTGCTATTTTCTCCGTTCGGCATGCTTCGTTGTAGCTCTCTTGCCGGTCGCCGGCTTAGCGGCTTGCTTTGCGCGACTAGGTCTGCGGAGAGAAGGAGATAGCGCCGGAAACCTTGCCTTTTGCCTTCTTCGGCGCTGGAACCTGGTTGCTGCGCCTTCTCTTTGTCCATGTGCACACACACGATTCCTCAGCGAAAACCATGCAGAAACCTTCCCACGAGCACCCAGGGATGTGCACCCAGCACCACGTGCACGCACACGCAGCTAGAGAAAAGCACCTACCTTTTCACACACTGATGCCTAAGCAAACGCGTGGCCACACACACGCACACATCCGCAAGCGCGCCTACTCCCATCTATTGAGGGAAAGACGGACGAGCAACGTCCTGACAGGCTTGAGGGGAAAAACGTCCGTTGATGGTTGGCGTACTGCACGCCCGCCTACGGGGCTGCAGGGGAATCCACATTTGGAAGGTACCTGAAGATGTGTGCCTGTTCTTGGAGCTCCGCTAGTAGGGTAGCAAAGACACTCGTAGGCAGTACCGAATGCTGCTCCATGCTCCTTCTCCTCCGCTGGCAAATGCTTCACAGTCGCCCTAGGAAAGACGTTTAACAATCGATCTCCAAGAGGAACGAAACACATGATGCCATAAGGCGAAAGAATAGCAGGGCATCTCTTCACACGCTTGTCCCTGATCTATAGCTGAGGGCAAACACTTGTGTGCTTGTGGGAGAGCGTGTGTCTTTCCTGGAAGCGTTTGGGAGTTTTGCTCAGACGCGTGTTTCCTCAAGTTCAAGAATCAAGATCTAGGATACCTGCAGACAGGTGCCTGTTTGTGTGGAGACAGTCTGTTTGAAACTGTGTTCCTCAGCGCCCGCTCTTTCTCCCCGTCGCTCCACACGCCTGGGAGTCCCTTTCTTTCTCTCCACAAGCACGTGTGTTGACTTCGTCGCACATGTGCATCTGCACAAGCGTTGAGCTCAGCAGAGCGTGTCTCTTGACACTTGATGTGCGTTGGCTGTGTCTGCGTGCTCCAGTGAAGAGAGAAACGGGAAATCATCTTGGTAGAGGCAACAAAGCAAAAGCGAGGCAGGATTGACATCTGCTCAACAGAGACGGATTCCCTGCGCTGACACAGTTCACAGTTACACGAGAAGCAATCTGAGCGGTCCATCGACCGGAGACGTGTTTCCCAAGAGGTCGTTTAGCGAGTGAACAGCAGTGTGCGCGACTTTCAGGAGTGTGCCTGGAAAGTGCCAGAATCACCAGAGCATCTGTGCAAAAGCTGCTGCCTCTGTGACCGCATTGAGGCACGTTCCCGTGTCTGCGAGTACATAGACGGCTCTTCGCGTTCACTCCGAGGGAAACGGTCCGCTATTGCTTCTGTGCGTACAGACGCGATTCCCTTGTCTCTTGCGAACACAGGGAACTCTGTGCATCCAAATCTACAGGCTAAGGACGCGTCTGCATATGTTTTGGTGAACAATCGAGTGTGCGTGTTCTGACAGCTGCCTCTATGCAGACGTCTCCACAGAGCCACTTCTGAATGCCCCGCAGCCCAGGACTGAATGGATACACTAACAAGTGCACCGGTGTGAGCAACCACATATGCAGAAGGACGTCTTTCATCTCACAGAAGCGCGAACGTCTTGGCGTTCAAGCACATGGCAGAAACAAGGTGTGAACAGATGAGCTGCTGCTATTTTCTCCGTTCGGCATGCTTTGTTGTAGCTCTCTTGCCGGTCGCCGGCTTAGCGGCTTGCTTTGCGCGACTAGGTCTGCGGAGAGAAGGAGATAGCGCCGGAAACCTTGCCTTTTGCCTTCTTCGGCGCTGGAACCTGGTTGCTGCGCCTTCTCTTTGTCCATGTGCACACACACGATTCCTCAGCGAAAACCATGCAGAAACCTTCCCACGAGCACCCAGGGATGTGCACCCAGCACCACGTGCACGCACACGCAGCTAGAGAAAAGCACCTACCTTTTCACACACTGATGCCTAAGCAAACGCGTGGCCACACACACGCACACATCCGCAAGCGCGCCTACTCCCATCTATTGAGGGAAAGACGGACGAGCAACGTCCTGACAGGCTTGAGGGGAAAAACGTCCGTTGATGGTTGGCGTACTGCACGCCCGCCTACGGGGCTGCAGGGGAATCCACATTTGGAAGGTACCTGAAGATGTGTGCCTGTTCTTGGAGCTCCGCTAGTAGGGTAGCAAAGACACTCGTAGGCAGTACTGAATGCTGCTCCGTGCTCCTTCTCCTCCGCTGGCAAATGCTTCACAGTCGCCCGAGGAAAGACGTTTAACAATCGATCTCCAAGAGGAACGAAACACATGATGCCATAAGGCGAAAGAATAGCAGGGCATTTCTTCACAAGCTTGTCCCTGATCTATAGCTGAGGGCAAACACTTGTGTGCTTGTGGGAGAGCCTGTGTCTTTCCTGGAAGCGTTTGGGAGTTTTGCTCAGACGCGTGTTTCCTCAAGTTCAAGAATCAAGATCTAGGATACCTGCAGACAGGTGCCTGTTTGTGTGGAGACAGTCTGTTTGAAACTGTGTTCCTCAGCGCCCGCTCTTTCTCCCCGTCGCTCCACACGCCTGGGAGTCCCTTTCTTTCTCTCCACAAGCACGTGTGTTGACTTCGTCGCACATGTGCATCTGCACAAGCGTTGAGCTCAGCAGAGCGTGTCTCTTGACACTTGATGTGCGTTGGCTGTGTCTGCGTGCTCCAGTGAAGAGAGAAACGGGAAATCATCTTGGTAGAGGCAACAAAGCAAAAGCGAGGCAGGATTGACATCTGCTCAACAGAGACGGATTCCCTGCGCTGACACAGTTCACAGTTACACGAGAAGCAATCTGAGCGGTCCATCGACCGGAGACGTGTTTCCCAAGAGGTCGTTTAGCGAGTGAACAGCAGTGTGCGCGACTTTCAGGAGTGTGCCTGGAAAGTGCCAGAATCACCAGAGCATCTGTGCAAAAGCTGCTGCCTCTGTGACCGCATTGAGGCACGTTCCCGTGTCTGCGAGTACATAGACGGCTCTTCGCGTTCACTCCGAGGGAAACGGTCCGCTATTGCTTCTGTGCGTACAGACGCGATTCCCTTGTCTCTTGCGAACACAGGGAACTCTGTGCATCCAAATCTACAGGCTAAGGACGCGTCTGCATATGTTTTGGTGAACAATCGAGTGTGCGTGTTCTGACAGCTGCCTCTATGCAGACGTCTCCACAGAGCCACTTCTGAATGCCCCGCAGCCCAGGACTGAATGGATACACTAACAAGTGCACCGGTGTGGGCAACCACATATGCAGAAGGACGTCTTTCATCTCACAGAAGCGCGAACGTCTTGGCGTTCAAGCACATGGCAGAAACAAGGTGTGAACAGATGAGCTGCTGCTATTTTCTCCGTTCGGCATGCTTCGTTGTAGCTCTCTTGCCGGTCGCCGGCTTAGCGGCTTGCTTTGCGCGACTAGGTCTGCGGAGAGAAGGAGATAGCGCCGGAAACCTTGCCTTTTGCCTTCTTCGGCGCTGGAACCTGGTTGCTGCGCCTTCTCTTTGTCCATGTGCACACACACGATTCCTCAGCGAAAACCATGCAGAAACCTTTCCACGAGCACCCAGGGATGTGCACCCAGCACCACGTGCACGCACACGCAGCTAGAGAAAAGCACCTACCTTTTCACACACTGATGCCTAAGCAAACGCGTGGCCACACACACGCACACATCCGCAAGCGCGCCTACTCCCATCTATTGAGGGAAAGACGGACGAGCAACGTCCTGACAGGCTTGAGGGGAAAAACGTCCGTTGATGGTTGGCGTACTGCACGCCCGCCTACGGGGCTGCAGGGGAATCCACATTTGGAAGGTACCTGAAGATGTGTGCCTGTTCTTGGAGCTCCGCTAGTAGGGTAGCAAAGACACTCGTAGGCAGTACTGAATGCTGCTCCGTGCTCCTTCTCCTCCGCTGGCAAATGCTTCACAGTCGCCCTAGGAAAGACGTTTAACAATCGATCTCCAAGAGGAACGAAACACATGATGCCATAAGGCGAAAGAATAGCAGGGCATTTCTTCACAAGCTTGTCCCTGATCTATAGCTGAGGGCAAACACTTGTGTGCTTGTGGGAGAGCCTGTGTCTTTCCTGGAAGCGTTTGGGAGTTTTGCTCAGACGCGTGTTTCCTCAAGTTCAAGAATCAAGATCTAGGATACCTGCAGACAGGTGCCTGTTTGTGTGGAGACAGTCTGTTTGAAACTGTGTTCCTCAGCGCCCGCTCTTTCTCCCCGTCGCTCCACACGCCTGGGAGTCCCTTTCTTTCTCTCCACAAGCACGTGTGTTGACTTCGTCGCACATGTGCATCTGCACAAGCGTTGAGCTCAGCAGAGCGTGTCTCTTGACACTTGATGTGCGTTGGCTGTGTCTGCGTGCTCCAGTGAAGAGAGAAACGGGAAATCATCTTGGTAGAGGCAACAAAGCAAAAGCGAGGCAGGATTGACATCTGCTCAACAGAGACGGATTCCCTGCGCTGACACAGTTCACAGTTACACGAGAAGCAATCTGAGCGGTCCATCGACCGGAGACGTGTTTCCCAAGAGGTCGTTTAGCGAGTGAACAGCAGTGTGCGCGACTTTCAGGAGTGTGCCTGGAAAGTGCCAGAATCACCAGAGCATCTGTGCAAAAGCTGCTGCCTCTGTGACCGCATTGAGGCACGTTCCCGTGTCTGCGAGTACATAGACGGCTCTTGGCGTTCACTCCGAGGGAAACGGTCCGCTATTGCTTCTGTGCGTACAGACGCGATTCCCTTGTCTCTTGCGAACACAGGGAACTCTGTGCATCCAAATCTACAGGCTAAGGACGCGTCTGCATATGTTTTGGTGAACAATCGAGTGTGCGTGTTCTGACAGCTGCCTCTATGCAGACGTCTCCACAGAGCCACTTCTGAATGCCCCGCAGCCCAGGACTGAATGGATACACTAACAAGTGCACCGGTGTGAGCAACCACATATGCAGAAGGACGTCTTTCATCTCACAGAAGCGCGAACGTCTTGGCGTTCAAGCACATGGCAGAAACAAGGTGTGAACAGATGAGCTGCTGCTATTTTCTCCGTTCGGCATGCTTCGTTGTAGCTCTCTTGCCGGTCGCCGGCTTAGCGGCTTGCTTTGCGCGACTAGGTCTGCGGAGAGAAGGAGATAGCGCCGGAAACCTTGCCTTTTGCCTTCTTCGGCGCTGGAACCTGGTTGCTGCGCCTTCTCTTTGTCCATGTGCACACACACGATTCCTCAGCGAAAACCATGCAGAAACCTTCCCACGAGCACCCAGGGATGTGCACCCAGCACCACGTGCACGCACACGCAGCTAGAGAAAAGCACCTACCTTTTCACACACTGATGCCTAAGCAAACGCGTGGCCACACACACGCACACATCCGCAAGCGCGCCTACTCCCATCTATTGAGGGAAAGACGGACGAGCAACGTCCTGACAGGCTTGAGGGGAAAAACGTCCGTTGATGGTTGGCGTACTGCACGCCCGCCTACGGGGCTGCAGGGGAATCCACATTTGGAAGGTACCTGAAGATGTGTGCCTGTTCTTGGAGCTCCGCTAGTAGGGTAGCAAAGACACTCGTAGGCAGTACCGAATGCTGCTCCGTGCTACTTCTCCTCCGCTGGCAAATGCTTCACAGTCGCCCTAGGAAAGACGTTTAACAATCGATCTCCAAGAGGAACGAAACACATGATGCCATAAGGCGAAAGAATAGCAGGGCATCTCTTCACAAGCTTGTCCCTGATCTATAGCTGAGGGCAAACACTTGTGTGCTTGTGGGAGAGCGTGTGTCTTTCCTGGAAGCGTTTGGGAGTTTTGCTCAGACGCGTGTTTCCTCAAGTTCAAGAATCAAGATCTAGGATACCTGCAGACAGGTGCCTGTTTGTGTGGAGACAGTCTGTTTGAAACTGTGTTCCTCAGCGCCCGCTCTTTCTCCCCGTCGCTCCACACGCCTGGGAGTCCCTTTCTTTCTCTCCACAAGCACGTGTGTTGACTTCGTCGCACATGTGCATCTGCACAAGCGTTGAGCTCAGCAGAGCGTGTCTCTTGACACTTGATGTGCGTTGGCTGTGTCTGCGTGCTCCAGTGAAGAGAGAAACGGGAAATCATCTTGGTAGAGGCAACAAAGCAAAAGCGAGGCAGGATTGACATCTGCTCAACAGAGACGGATTCCCTGCGCTGACACAGTTCACAGTTACACGAGAAGCAATCTGAGCGGTCCATCGACCGGAGACGTGTTTCCCAAGAGGTCGTTTAGCGAGTGAACAGCAGTGTGCGCGACTTTCAGGAGTGTGCCTGGAAAGTGCCAGAATCACCAGAGCATCTGTGCAAAAGCTGCTGCCTCTGTGACCGCATTGAGGCACGTTCCCGTGTCTGCGAGTACATAGACGGCTCTTCGCGTTCACTCCGAGGGAAACGGTCCGCTATTGCTTCTGTGCGTACAGACGCGATTCCCTTGTCTCTTGCGAACACAGGGAACTCTGTGCATCCAAATCTACAGGCTAAGGACGCGTCTGCATATGTTTTGGTGAACAATCGAGTGTGCGTGTTCTGACAGCTGCCTCTATGCAGACGTCTCCACAGAGCCACTTCTGAATGCCCCGCAGCCCAGGACTGAATGGATACACTAACAAGTGCACCGGTGTGAGCAACCACATATGCAGAAGGACGTCTTTCATCTCACAGAAGCGCGAACGTCTTGGCGTTCAAGCACATGGCAGAAACAAGGTGTGAACAGATGAGCTGCTGCTATTTTCTCCGTTCGGCATGCTTTGTTGTAGCTCTCTTGCCGGTCGCCGGCTTAGCGGCTTGCTTTGCGCGACTAGGTCTGCGGAGAGAAGGAGATAGCGCCGGAAACCTTGCCTTTTGCCTTCTTCGGCGCTGGAACCTGGTTGCTGCGCCTTCTCTTTGTCCATGTGCACACACACGATTCCTCAGCGAAAACCATGCAGAAACCTTCCCACGAGCACCCAGGGATGTGCACCCAGCACCACGTGCACGCACACGCAGCTAGAGAAAAGCACCTACCTTTTCACACACTGATGCCTAAGCAAACGCGTGGCCACACACACGCACACATCCGCAAGCGCGCCTACTCCCATCTATTGAGGGAAAGACGGACGAGCAACGTCCTGACAGGCTTGAGGGGAAAAACGTCCGTTGATGGTTGGCGTACTGCACGCCCGCCTACGGGGCTGCAGGGGAATCCACATTTGGAAGGTACCTGAAGATGTGTGCCTGTTCTTGGAGCTCCGCTAGTAGGGTAGCAAAGACACTCGTAGGCAGTACTGAATGCTGCTCCGTGCTCCTTCTCCTCCGCTGGCAAATGCTTCACAGTCGCCCGAGGAAAGACGTTTAACAATCGATCTCCAAGAGGAACGAAACACATGATGCCATAAGGCGAAAGAATAGCAGGGCATTTCTTCACAAGCTTGTCCCTGATCTATAGCTGAGGGCAAACACTTGTGTGCTTGTGGGAGAGCCTGTGTCTTTCCTGGAAGCGTTTGGGAGTTTTGCTCAGACGCGTGTTTCCTCAAGTTCAAGAATCAAGATCTAGGATACCTGCAGACAGGTGCCTGTTTGTGTGGAGACAGTCTGTTTGAAACTGTGTTCCTCAGCGCCCGCTCTTTCTCCCCGTCGCTCCACACGCCTGGGAGTCCCTTTCTTTCTCTCCACAAGCACGTGTGTTGACTTCGTCGCACATGTGCATCTGCACAAGCGTTGAGCTCAGCAGAGCGTGTCTCTTGACACTTGATGTGCGTTGGCTGTGTCTGCGTGCTCCAGTGAAGAGAGAAACGGGAAATCATCTTGGTAGAGGCAACAAAGCAAAAGCGAGGCAGGATTGACATCTGCTCAACAGAGACGGATTCCCTGCGCTGACACAGTTCACAGTTACACGAGAAGCAATCTGAGCGGTCCATCGACCGGAGACGTGTTTCCCAAGAGGTCGTTTAGCGAGTGAACAGCAGTGTGCGCGACTTTCAGGAGTGTGCCTGGAAAGTGCCAGAATCACCAGAGCATCTGTGCAAAAGCTGCTGCCTCTGTGACCGCATTGAGGCACGTTCCCGTGTCTGCGAGTACATAGACGGCTCTTCGCGTTCACTCCGAGGGAAACGGTCCGCTATTGCTTCTGTGCGTACAGACGCGATTCCCTTGTCTCTTGCGAACACAGGGAACTCTGTGCATCCAAATCTACAGGCTAAGGACGCGTCTGCATATGTTTTGGTGAACAATCGAGTGTGCGTGTTCTGACAGCTGCCTCTATGCAGACGTCTCCACAGAGCCACTTCTGAATGCCCCGCAGCCCAGGACTGAATGGATACACTAACAAGTGCACCGGTGTGGGCAACCACATATGCAGAAGGACGTCTTTCATCTCACAGAAGCGCGAACGTCTTGGCGTTCAAGCACATGGCAGAAACAAGGTGTGAACAGATGAGCTGCTGCTATTTTCTCCGTTCGGCATGCTTCGTTGTAGCTCTCTTGCCGGTCGCCGGCTTAGCGGCTTGCTTTGCGCGACTAGGTCTGCGGAGAGAAGGAGATAGCGCCGGAAACCTTGCCTTTTGCCTTCTTCGGCGCTGGAACCTGGTTGCTGCGCCTTCTCTTTGTCCATGTGCACACACACGATTCCTCAGCGAAAACCATGCAGAAACCTTTCCACGAGCACCCAGGGATGTGCACCCAGCACCACGTGCACGCACACGCAGCTAGAGAAAAGCACCTACCTTTTCACACACTGATGCCTAAGCAAACGCGTGGCCACACACACGCACACATCCGCAAGCGCGCCTACTCCCATCTATTGAGGGAAAGACGGACGAGCAACGTCCTGACAGGCTTGAGGGGAAAAACGTCCGTTGATGGTTGGCGTACTGCACGCCCGCCTACGGGGCTGCAGGGGAATCCACATTTGGAAGGTACCTGAAGATGTGTGCCTGTTCTTGGAGCTCCGCTAGTAGGGTAGCAAAGACACTCGTAGGCAGTACTGAATGCTGCTCCGTGCTCCTTCTCCTCCGCTGGCAAATGCTTCACAGTCGCCCTAGGAAAGACGTTTAACAATCGATCTCCAAGAGGAACGAAACACATGATGCCATAAGGCGAAAGAATAGCAGGGCATTTCTTCACAAGCTTGTCCCTGATCTATAGCTGAGGGCAAACACTTGTGTGCTTGTGGGAGAGCCTGTGTCTTTCCTGGAAGCGTTTGGGAGTTTTGCTCAGACGCGTGTTTCCTCAAGTTCAAGAATCAAGATCTAGGATACCTGCAGACAGGTGCCTGTTTGTGTGGAGACAGTCTGTTTGAAACTGTGTTCCTCAGCGCCCGCTCTTTCTCCCCGTCGCTCCACACGCCTGGGAGTCCCTTTCTTTCTCTCCACAAGCACGTGTGTTGACTTCGTCGCACATGTGCATCTGCACAAGCGTTGAGCTCAGCAGAGCGTGTCTCTTGACACTTGATGTGCGTTGGCTGTGTCTGCGTGCTCCAGTGAAGAGAGAAACGGGAAATCATCTTGGTAGAGGCAACAAAGCAAAACCGAGGCAGGATTGACATCTGCTCAACAGAGACGGATTCCCTGCGCTGACACAGTTCACAGTTACACGAGAAGCAATCTGAGCGGTCCATCGACCGGAGACGTGTTTCCCAAGAGGTCGTTTAGCGAGTGAACAGCAGTGTGCGCGACTTTCAGGAGTGTGCCTGGAAAGTGCCAGAATCACCAGAGCATCTGTGCAAAAGCTGCTGCCTCTGTGACCGCATTGAGGCACGTTCCCGTGTCTGCGAGTACATAGACGGCTCTTGGCGTTCACTCCGAGGGAAACGGTCCGCTATTGCTTCTGTGCGTACAGACGCGATTCCCTTGTCTCTTGCGAACACAGGGAACTCTGTGCATCCAAATCTACAGGCTAAGGACGCGTCTGCATATGTTTTGGTGAACAATCGAGTGTGCGTGTTCTGACAGCTGCCTCTATGCAGACGTCTCCACAGAGCCACTTCTGAATGCCCCGCAGCCCAGGACTGAATGGATACACTAACAAGTGCACCGGTGTGAGCAACCACATATGCAGAAGGACGTCTTTCATCTCACAGAAGCGCGAACGTCTTGGCGTTCAAGCACATGGCAGAAACAAGGTGTGAACAGATGAGCTGCTGCTATTTTCTCCGTTCGGCATGCTTCGTTGTAGCTCTCTTGCCGGTCGCCGGCTTAGCGGCTTGCTTTGCGCGACTAGGTCTGCGGAGAGAAGGAGATAGCGCCGGAAACCTTGCCTTTTGCCTTCTTCGGCGCTGGAACCTGGTTGCTGCGCCTTCTCTTTGTCCATGTGCACACACACGATTCCTCAGCGAAAACCATGCAGAAACCTTCCCACGAGCACCCAGGGATGTGCACCCAGCACCACGTGCACGCACACGCAGCTAGAGAAAAGCACCTACCTTTTCACACACTGATGCCTAAGCAAACGCGTGGCCACACACACGCACACATCCGCAAGCGCGCCTACTCCCATCTATTGAGGGAAAGACGGACGAGCAACGTCCTGACAGGCTTGAGGGGAAAAACGTCCGTTGATGGTTGGCGTACTGCACGCCCGCCTACGGGGCTGCAGGGGAATCCACATTTGGAAGGTACCTGAAGATGTGTGCCTGTTCTTGGAGCTCCGCTAGTAGGGTAGCAAAGACACTCGTAGGCAGTACCGAATGCTGCTCCATGCTCCTTCTCCTCCGCTGGCAAATGCTTCACAGTCGCCCTAGGAAAGACGTTTAACAATCGATCTCCAAGAGGAACGAAACACATGATGCCATAAGGCGAAAGAATAGCAGGGCATCTCTTCACAAGCTTGTCCCTGATCTATAGCTGAGGGCAAACACTTGTGTGCTTGTGGGAGAGCGTGTGTCTTTCCTGGAAGCGTTTGGGAGTTTTGCTCAGACGCGTGTTTCCTCAAGTTCAAGAATCAAGATCTAGGATACCTGCAGACAGGTGCCTGTTTGTGTGGAGACAGTCTGTTTGAAACTGTGTTCCTCAGCGCCCGCTCTTTCTCCCCGTCGCTCCACACGCCTGGGAGTCCCTTTCTTTCTCTCCACAAGCACGTGTGTTGACTTCGTCGCACATGTGCATCTGCACAAGCGTTGAGCTCAGCAGAGCGTGTCTCTTGACACTTGATGTGCGTTGGCTGTGTCTGCGTGCTCCAGTGAAGAGAGAAACGGGAAATCATCTTGGTAGAGGCAACAAAGCAAAAGCGAGGCAGGATTGACATCTGCTCAACAGAGACGGATTCCCTGCGCTGACACAGTTCACAGTTACACGAGAAGCAATCTGAGCGGTCCATCGACCGGAGACGTGTTTCCCAAGAGGTCGTTTAGCGAGTGAACAGCAGTGTGCGCGACTTTCAGGAGTGTGCCTGGAAAGTGCCAGAATCACCAGAGCATCTGTGCAAAAGCTGCTGCCTCTGTGACCGCATTGAGGCACGTTCCCGTGTCTGCGAGTACATAGACGGCTCTTCGCGTTCACTCCGAGGGAAACGGTCCGCTATTGCTTCTGTGCGTACAGACGCGATTCCCTTGTCTCTTGCGAACACAGGGAACTCTGTGCATCCAAATCTACAGGCTAAGGACGCGTCTGCATATGTTTTGGTGAACAATCGAGTGTGCGTGTTCTGACAGCTGCCTCTATGCAGACGTCTCCACAGAGCCACTTCTGAATGCCCCGCAGCCCAGGACTGAATGGATACACTAACAAGTGCACCGGTGTGAGCAACCACATATGCAGAAGGACGTCTTTCATCTCACAGAAGCGCGAACGTCTTGGCGTTCAAGCACATGGCAGAAACAAGGTGTGAACAGATGAGCTGCTGCTATTTTCTCCGTTCGGCATGCTTTGTTGTAGCTCTCTTGCCGGTCGCCGGCTTAGCGGCTTGCTTTGCGCGACTAGGTCTGCGGAGAGAAGGAGATAGCGCCGGAAACCTTGCCTTTTGCCTTCTTCGGCGCTGGAACCTGGTTGCTGCGCCTTCTCTTTGTCCATGTGCACACACACGATTCCTCAGCGAAAACCATGCAGAAACCTTCCCACGAGCACCCAGGGATGTGCACCCAGCACCACGTGCACGCACACGCAGCTAGAGAAAAGCACCTACCTTTTCACACACTGATGCCTAAGCAAACGCGTGGCCACACACACGCACACATCCGCAAGCGCGCCTACTCCCATCTATTGAGGGAAAGACGGACGAGCAACGTCCTGACAGGCTTGAGGGGAAAAACGTCCGTTGATGGTTGGCGTACTGCACGCCCGCCTACGGGGCTGCAGGGGAATCCACATTTGGAAGGTACCTGAAGATGTGTGCCTGTTCTTGGAGCTCCGCTAGTAGGGTAGCAAAGACACTCGTAGGCAGTACTGAATGCTGCTCCGTGCTCCTTCTCCTCCGCTGGCAAATGCTTCACAGTCGCCCGAGGAAAGACGTTTAACAATCGATCTCCAAGAGGAACGAAACACATGATGCCATAAGGCGAAAGAATAGCAGGGCATCTCTTCACAAGCTTGTCCCTGATCTATAGCTGAGGGCAAACACTTGTGTGCTTGTGGGAGAGCGTGTGTCTTTCCTGGAAGCGTTTGGGAGTTTTGCTCAGACGCGTGTTTCCTCAAGTTCAAGAATCAAGATCTAGGATACCTGCAGACAGGTGCCTGTTTGTGTGGAGACAGTCTGTTTGAAACTGTGTTCCTCAGCGCCCGCTCTTTCTCCCCGTCGCTCCACACGCCTGGGAGTCCCTTTCTTTCTCTCCACAAGCACGTGTGTTGACTTCGTCGCACATGTGCATCTGCACAAGCGTTGAGCTCAGCAGAGCGTGTCTCTTGACACTTGATGTGCGTTGGCTGTGTCTGCGTGCTCCAGTGAAGAGAGAAACGGGAAATCATCTTGGTAGAGGCAACAAAGCAAAAGCGAGGCAGGATTGACATCTGCTCAACAGAGACGGATTCCCTGCGCTGACACAGTTCACAGTTACACGAGAAGCAATCTGAGCGGTCCATCGACCGGAGACGTGTTTCCCAAGAGGTCGTTTAGCGAGTGAACAGCAGTGTGCGCGACTTTCAGGAGTGTGCCTGGAAAGTGCCAGAATCACCAGAGCATCTGTGCAAAAGCTGCTGCCTCTGTGACCGCATTGAGGCACGTTCCCGTGTCTGCGAGTACATAGACGGCTCTTGGCGTTCACTCCGAGGGAAACGGTCCGCTATTGCTTCTGTGCGTACAGACGCGATTCCCTTGTCTCTTGCGAACACAGGGAACTCTGTGCATCCAAATCTACAGGCTAAGGACGCGTCTGCATATGTTTTGGTGAACAATCGAGTGTGCGTGTTCTGACAGCTGCCTCTATGCAGACGTCTCCACAGAGCCACTTCTGAATGCCCCGCAGCCCAGGACTGAATGGATACACTAACAAGTGCACCGGTGTGAGCAACCACATATGCAGAAGGACGTCTTTCATCTCACAGAAGCGCGAACGTCTTGGCGTTCAAGCACATGGCAGAAACAAGGTGTGAACAGATGAGCTGCTGCTATTTTCTCCGTTCGGCATGCTTCGTTGTAGCTCTCTTGCCGGTCGCCGGCTTAGCGGCTTGCTTTGCGCGACTAGGTCTGCGGAGAGAAGGAGATAGCGCCGGAAACCTTGCCTTTTGCCTTCTTCGGCGCTGGAACCTGGTTGCTGCGCCTTCTCTTTGTCCATGTGCACACACACGATTCCTCAGCGAAAACCATGCAGAAACCTTCCCACGAGCACCCAGGGATGTGCACCCAGCACCACGTGCACGCACACGCAGCTAGAGAAAAGCACCTACCTTTTCACACACTGATGCCTAAGCAAACGCGTGGCCACACACACGCACACATCCGCAAGCGCGCCTACTCCCATCTATTGAGGGAAAGACGGACGAGCAACGTCCTGACAGGCTTGAGGGGAAAAACGTCCGTTGATGGTTGGCGTACTGCACGCCCGCCTACGGGGCTGCAGGGGAATCCACATTTGGAAGGTACCTGAAGATGTGTGCCTGTTCTTGGAGCTCCGCTAGTAGGGTAGCAAAGACACTCGTAGGCAGTACTGAATGCTGCTCCGTGCTCCTTCTCCTCCGCTGGCAAATGCTTCACAGTCGCCCTAGGAAAGACGTTTAACAATCGATCTCCAAGAGGAACGAAACACATGATGCCATAAGGCGAAAGAATAGCAGGGCATCTCTTCACAAGCTTGTCCCTGATCTATAGCTGAGGGCAAACACTTGTGTGCTTGTGGGAGAGCGTGTGTCTTTCCTGGAAGCGTTTGGGAGTTTTGCTCAGACGCGTGTTTCCTCAAGTTCAAGAATCAAGATCTAGGATACCTGCAGACAGGTGCCTGTTTGTGTGGAGACAGTCTGTTTGAAACTGTGTTCCTCAGCGCCCGCTCTTTCTCCCCGTCGCTCCACACGCCTGGGAGTCCCTTTCTTTCTCTCCACAAGCACGTGTGTTGACTTCGTCGCACATGTGCATCTGCACAAGCGTTGAGCTCAGCAGAGCGTGTCTCTTGACACTTGATGTGCGTTGGCTGTGTCTGCGTGCTCCAGTGAAGAGAGAAACGGGAAATCATCTTGGTAGAGGCAACAAAGCAAAAGCGAGGCAGGATTGACATCTGCTCAACAGAGACGGATTCCCTGCGCTGACACAGTTCACAGTTACACGAGAAGCAATCTGAGCGGTCCATCGACCGGAGACGTGTTTCCCAAGAGGTCGTTTAGCGAGTGAACAGCAGTGTGCGCGACTTTCAGGAGTGTGCCTGGAAAGTGCCAGAATCACCAGAGCATCTGTGCAAAAGCTGCTGCCTCTGTGACCGCATTGAGGCACGTTCCCGTGTCTGCGAGTACATAGACGGCTCTTCGCGTTCACTCCGAGGGAAACGGTCCGCTATTGCTTCTGTGCGTACAGACGCGATTCCCTTGTCTCTTGCGAACACAGGGAACTCTGTGCATCCAAATCTACAGGCTAAGGACGCGTCTGCATATGTTTTGGTGAACAATCGAGTGTGCGTGTTCTGACAGCTGCCTCTATGCAGACGTCTCCACAGAGCCACTTCTGAATGCCCCGCAGCCCAGGACTGAATGGATACACTAACAAGTGCACCGGTGTGAGCAACCACATATGCAGAAGGACGTCTTTCATCTCACAGAAGCGCGAACGTCTTGGCGTTCAAGCACATGGCAGAAACAAGGTGTGAACAGATGAGCTGCTGCTATTTTCTCCGTTCGGCATGCTTCGTTGTAGCTCTCTTGCCGGTCGCCGGCTTAGCGGCTTGCTTTGCGCGACTAGGTCTGCAGAGAGAAGGAGATAGCGCCGGAAACCTTGCCTTTTGCCTTCTTCGGCGCTGGAACCTGGTTGCTGCGCCTTCTCTTTGTCCATGTGCACACACACGATTCCTCAGCGAAAACCATGCAGAAACCTTCCCACGAGCACCCAGGGATGTGCACCCAGCACCACGTGCACGCACACGCAGCTAGAGAAAAGCACCTACCTTTTCACACACTGATGCCTAAGCAAACGCGTGGCCACACACACGCACACATCCGCAAGCGCGCCTACTCCCATCTATTGAGGGAAAGACGGACGAGCAACGTCCTGACAGGCTTGAGGGGAAAAACGTCCGTTGATGGTTGGCGTACTGCACGCCCGCCTACGGGGCTGCAGGGGAATCCACATTTGGAAGGTACCTGAAGATGTGTGCCTGTTCTTGGAGCTCCGCTAGTAGGGTAGCAAAGACACTCGTAGGCAGTACTGAATGCTGCTCCGTGCTACTTCTCCTCCGCTGGCAAATGCTTCACAGTCGCCCGAGGAAAGACGTTTAACAATCGATCTCCAAGAGGAACGAAACACATGATGCCATAAGGCGAAAGAATAGCAGGGCATCTCTTCACAAGCTTGTCCCTGATCTATAGCTGAGGGCAAACACTTGTGTGCTTGTGGGAGAGCGTGTGTCTTTCCTGGAAGCGTTTGGGAGTTTTGCGCAGACGCGTGTTTCCTCAAGTTCAAGAATCAAGATCTAGGATACCTGCAGACAGGTGCCTGTTTGTGTGGAGACAGTCTGTTTGAAACTGTGTTCCTCAGCGCCCGCTCTTTCTCCCCGTCGCTCCACACGCCTGGGAGTCCCTTTCTTTCTCTCCACAAGCACGTGTGTTGACTTCGTCGCACATGTGCATCTGCACAAGCGTTGAGCTCAGCAGAGCGTGTCTCTTGACACTTGATGTGCGTTGGCTGTGTCTGCGTGCTCCAGTGAAGAGAGAAACGGGAAATCATCTTGGTAGAGGCAACAAAGCAAAAGCGAGGCAGGATTGACATCTGCTCAACAGAGACGGATTCCCTGCGCTGACACAGTTCACAGTTACACGAGAAGCAATCTGAGCGGTCCATCGACCGGAGACGTGTTTCCCAAGAGGTCGTTTAGCGAGTGAACAGCAGTGTGCGCGACTTTCAGGAGTGTGCCTGGAAAGTGCCAGAATCACCAGAGGATCTGTGCAAAAGCTGCTGCCTCTGTGACCGCATTGAGGCACGTTCCCGTGTCTGCGAGTACATAGACGGCTCTTCGCGTTCACTCCGAGGGAAACGGTCCGCTATTGCTTCTGTGCGTACAGACGCGATTCCCTTGTCTCTTGCGAACACAGGGAACTCTGTGCATCCAAATCTACAGGCTAAGGACGCGTCTGCATATGTTTTGGTGAACAATCGAGTGTGCGTGTTCTGACAGCTGCCTCTATGCAGACGTCTCCACAGAGCCACTTCTGAATGCCCCGCAGCCCAGGACTGAATGGATACACTAACAAGTGCACCGGTGTGAGCAACCACATATGCAGAAGGACGTCTTTTATCTCACAGAAGCGCGAACGTCTTGGCGTTCAAGCACATGGCAGAAACAAGGTGTGAACAGATGAGCTGCTGCTATTTTCTCCGTTCGGCATGCTTCGTTGTAGCTCTCTTGCCGGTCGCCGGCTTAGCGGCTTGCTTTGCGCGACTAGGTCTGCGGAGAGAAGGAGATAGCGCCGGAAACCTTGCCTTTTGCCTTCTTCGGCGCTGGAACCTGGTTGCTGCGCCTTCTCTTTGTCCATGTGCACACACACGATTCCTCAGCGAAAACCATGCAGAAACCTTTCCACGAGCACCCAGGGATGTGCACCCAGCACCACGTGCACGCACACGCAGCTAGAGAAAAGCACCTACCTTTTCACACACTGATGCCTAAGCAAACGCGTGGCCACACACACGCACACATCCGCAAGCGCGCCTACTCCCATCTATTGAGGGAAAGACGGACGAGCAACGTCCTGACAGGCTTGAGGGGAAAAACGTCCGTTGATGGTTGGCATACTGCACGCCCGCCTACGGGGCTGCAGGGGAATCCACATTTGGAAGGTACCTGAAGATGTGTGCCTGTTCTTGGAGCTCCGCTAGTAGGGTAGCAAAGACACTCGTAGGCAGTACTGAATGCTGCTCCGTGCTCCTTCTCCTCCGCTGGCAAATGCTTCACAGTCGCCCTAGGAAAGACGTTTAACAATCGATCTCCAAGAGGAACGAAACACATGATGCCATAAGGCGAAAGAATAGCAGGGCATCTCTTCACAAGCTTGTCCCTGATCTATAGCTGAGGGCAAACACTTGTGTGCTTGTGGGAGAGCGTGTGTCTTTCCTGGAAGCGTTTGGGAGTTTTGCTCAGACGCGTGTTTCCTCAAGTTCAAGAATCAAGATCTAGGATACCTGCAGACAGGTGCCTGTTTGTGTGGAGACAGTCTGTTTGAAACTGTGTTCCTCAGCGCCCGCTCTTTCTCCCCGTCGCTCCACACGCCTGGGAGTCCCTTTCTTTCTCTCCACAAGCACGTGTGTTGACTTCGTCGCACATGTGCATCTGCACAAGCGTTGAGCTCAGCAGAGCGTGTCTCTTGACACTTGATGTGCGTTGGCTGTGTCTGCGTGCTCCAGTGAAGAGAGAAACGGGAAATCATCTTGGTAGAGGCAACAAAGCAAAAGCGAGGCAGGATTGACATCTGCTCAACAGAGACGGATTCCCTGCGCTGACACAGTTCACAGTTACACGAGAAGCAATCTGAGCGGTCCATCGACCGGAGACGTGTTTCCCAAGAGGTCGTTTAGCGAGTGAACAGCAGTGTGCGCGACTTTCAGGAGTGTGCCTGGAAAGTGCCAGAATCACCAGAGGATCTGTGCAAAAGCTGCTGCCTCTGTGACCGCATTGAGGCACGTTCCCGTGTCTGCGAGTACATAGACGGCTCTTCGCGTTCACTCCGAGGGAAACGGTCCGCTATTGCTTCTGTGCGTACAGACGCGATTCCCTTGTCTCTTGCGAACACAGGGAACTCTGTGCATCCAAATCTACAGGCTAAGGACGCGTCTGCATATGTTTTGGTGAACAATCGAGTGTGCGTGTTCTGACAGCTGCCTCTATGCAGACGTCTCCACAGAGCCACTTCTGAATGCCCCGCAGCCCAGGACTGAATGGATACACTAACAAGTGCACCGGTGTGAGCAACCACATATGCAGAAGGACGTCTTTCATCTCACAGAAGCGCGAACGTCTTGGCGTTCAAGCACATGGCAGAAACAAGGTGTGAACAGATGAGCTGCTGTTATTTTCTCTGTTCGGCATGCTTCGTTGTAGCTCTCTTGCCGGTCGCCGGCTTAGCGGCTTGCTTTGCGCGACTAGGTCTGCAGAGAGAAGGAGATAGCGCCGGAAACCTTGCCTTTTGCCTTCTTCGGCGCTGGAACCTGGTTGCTGCGCCTTCTCTTTGTCCATGTGCACACACACGATTCCTCAGCGAAAACCATGCAGAAACCTTCCCACGAGCACCCAGGGATGTGCACCCAGCACCACGTGCACGCACACGCAGCTAGAGAAAAGCACCTACCTTTTCACACACTGATGCCTAAGCAAACGCGTGGCCACACACACGCACACATCCGCAAGCGCGCCTACTCCCATCTATTGAGGGAAAGACGGACGAGCAACGTCCTGACAGGCTTGAGGGGAAAAACGTCCGTTGATGGTTGGCGTACTGCACGCCCGCCTACGGGGCTGCAGGGGAATCCACATTTGGAAGGTACCTGAAGATGTGTGCCTGTTCTTGGAGCTCCGCTAGTAGGGTAGCAAAGACACTCGTAGGCAGTACTGAATGCTGCTCCGTGCTACTTCTCCTCCGCTGGCAAATGCTTCACAGTCGCCCGAGGAAAGACGTTTAACAATCGATCTCCAAGAGGAACGAAACACATGATGCCATAAGGCGAAAGAATAGCAGGGCATCTCTTCACAAGCTTGTCCCTGATCTATAGCTGAGGGCAAACACTTGTGTGCTTGTGGGAGAGCGTGTGTCTTTCCTGGAAGCGTTTGGGAGTTTTGCGCAGACGCGTGTTTCCTCAAGTTCAAGAATCAAGATCTAGGATACCTGCAGACAGGTGCCTGTTTGTGTGGAGACAGTCTGTTTGAAACTGTGTTCCTCAGCGCCCGCTCTTTCTCCCCGTCGCTCCACACGCCTGGGAGTCCCTTTCTTTCTCTCCACAAGCACGTGTGTTGACTTCGTCGCACATGTGCATCTGCACAAGCGTTGAGCTCAGCAGAGCGTGTCTCTTGACACTTGATGTGCGTTGGCTGTGTCTGCGTGCTCCAGTGAAGAGAGAAACGGGAAATCATCTTGGTAGAGGCAACAAAGCAAAAGCGAGGCAGGATTGACATCTGCTCAACAGAGACGGATTCCCTGCGCTGACACAGTTCACAGTTACACGAGAAGCAATCTGAGCGGTCCATCGACCGGAGACGTGTTTCCCAAGAGGTCGTTTAGCGAGTGAACAGCAGTGTGCGCGACTTTCAGGAGTGTGCCTGGAAAGTGCCAGAATCACCAGAGGATCTGTGCAAAAGCTGCTGCCTCTGTGACCGCATTGAGGCACGTTCCCGTGTCTGCGAGTACATAGACGGCTCTTCGCGTTCACTCCGAGGGAAACGGTCCGCTATTGCTTCTGTGCGTACAGACGCGATTCCCTTGTCTCTTGCGAACACAGGGAACTCTGTGCATCCAAATCTACAGGCTAAGGACGCGTCTGCATATGTTTTGGTGAACAATCGAGTGTGCGTGTTCTGACAGCTGCCTCTATGCAGACGTCTCCACAGAGCCACTTCTGAATGCCCCGCAGCCCAGGACTGAATGGATACACTAACAAGTGCACCGGTGTGAGCAACCACATATGCAGAAGGACGTCTTTCATCTCACAGAAGCGCGAACGTCTTGGCGTTCAAGCACATGGCAGAAACAAGGTGTGAACAGATGAGCTGCTGCTATTTTCTCCGTTCGGCATGCTTCGTTGTAGCTCTCTTGCCGGTCGCCGGCTTAGCGGCTTGCTTTGCGCGACTAGGTCTGCGGAGAGAAGGAGATAGCGCCGGAAACCTTGCCTTTTGCCTTCTTCGGCGCTGGAACCTGGTTGCTGCGCCTTCTCTTTGTCCATGTGCACACACACGATTCCTCAGCGAAAACCATGCAGAAACCTTTCCACGAGCACCCAGGGATGTGCACCCAGCACCACGTGCACGCACACGCAGCTAGAGAAAAGCACCTACCTTTTCACACACTGATGCCTAAGCAAACGCGTGGCCACACACACGCACACATCCGCAAGCGCGCCTACTCCCATCTATTGAGGGAAAGACGGACGAGCAACGTCCTGACAGGCTTGAGGGGAAAAACGTCCGTTGATGGTTGGCGTACTGCACGCCCGCCTACGGGGCTGCAGGGGAATCCACATTTGGAAGGTACCTGAAGATGTGTGCCTGTTCTTGGAGCTCCGCTAGTAGGGTAGCAAAGACACTCGTAGGCAGTACTGAATGCTGCTCCGTGCTCCTTCTCCTCCGCTGGCAAATGCTTCACAGTCGCCCTAGGAAAGACGTTTAACAATCGATCTCCAAGAGGAACGAAACACATGATGCCATAAGGCGAAAGAATAGCAGGGCATCTCTTCACAAGCTTGTCCCTGATCTATAGCTGAGGGCAAACACTTGTGTGCTTGTGGGAGAGCGTGTGTCTTTCCTGGAAGCGTTTGGGAGTTTTGCTCAGACGCGTGTTTCCTCAAGTTCAAGAATCAAGATCTAGGATACCTGCAGACAGGTGCCTGTTTGTGTGGAGACAGTCTGTTTGAAACTGTGTTCCTCAGCGCCCGCTCTTTCTCCCCGTCGCTCCACACGCCTGGGAGTCCCTTTCTTTCTCTCCACAAGCACGTGTGTTGACTTCGTCGCACATGTGCATCTGCACAAGCGTTGAGCTCAGCAGAGCGTGTCTCTTGACACTTGATGTGCGTTGGCTGTGTCTGCGTGCTCCAGTGAAGAGAGAAACGGGAAATCATCTTGGTAGAGGCAACAAAGCAAAAGCGAGGCAGGATTGACATCTGCTCAACAGAGACGGATTCCCTGCGCTGACACAGTTCACAGTTACACGAGAAGCAATCTGAGCGGTCCATCGACCGGAGACGTGTTTCCCAAGAGGTCGTTTAGCGAGTGAACAGCAGTGTGCGCGACTTTCAGGAGTGTGCCTGGAAAGTGCCAGAATCACCAGAGCATCTGTGCAAAAGCTGCTGCCTCTGTGACCGCATTGAGGCACGTTCCCGTGTCTGCGAGTACATAGACGGCTCTTCGCGTTCACTCCGAGGGAAACGGTCCGCTATTGCTTCTGTGCGTACAGACGCGATTCCCTTGTCTCTTGCGAACACAGGGAACTCTGTGCATCCAAATCTACAGGCTAAGGACGCGTCTGCATATGTTTTGGTGAACAATCGAGTGTGCGTGTTCTGACAGCTGCCTCTATGCAGACGTCTCCACAGAGCCACTTCTGAATGCCCCGCAGCCCAGGACTGAATGGATACACTAACAAGTGCACCGGTGTGAGCAACCACATATGCAGAAGGACGTCTTTCATCTCACAGAAGCGCGAACGTCTTGGCGTTCAAGCACATGGCAGAAACAAGGTGTGAACAGATGAGCTGCTGCTATTTTCTCCGTTCGGCATGCTTCGTTGTAGCTCTCTTGCCGGTCGCCGGCTTAGCGGCTTGCTTTGCGCGACTAGGTCTGCGGAGAGAAGGAGATAGCGCCGGAAACCTTGCCTTTTGCCTTCTTCGGCGCTGGAACCTGGTTGCTGCGCCTTCTCTTTGTCCATGTGCACACACGATTCCTCAGCGAAAACCATGCAGAAACCTTTCCACGAGCACCCAGGGATGTGCACCCAGCACCACGTGCACGCACACGCAGCTAGAGAAAAGCACCTACCTTTTCACACACTGATGCCTAAGCAAACGCGTGGCCACACACACGCACACATCCGCAAGCGCGCCTACTCCCATCTATTGAGGGAAAGACGGACGAGCAACGTCCTGACAGGCTTGAGGGGAAAAACGTCCGTTGATGGTTGGCATACTGCACGCCCGCCTACGGGGCTGCAGGGGAATCCACATTTGGAAGGTACCTGAAGATGTGTGCCTGTTCTTGGAGCTCCGCTAGTAGGGTAGCAAAGACACTCGTAGGCAGTACTGAATGCTGCTCCGTGCTCCTTCTCCTCCGCTGGCAAATGCTTCACAGTCGCCCTAGGAAAGACGTTTAACAATCGATCTCCAAGAGGAACGAAACACATGATGCCATAAGGCGAAAGAATAGCAGGGCATCTCTTCACAAGCTTGTCCCTGATCTATAGCTGAGGGCAAACACTTGTGTGCTTGTGGGAGAGCGTGTGTCTTTCCTGGAAGCGTTTGGGAGTTTTGCTCAGACGCGTGTTTCCTCAAGTTCAAGAATCAAGATCTAGGATACCTGCAGACAGGTGCCTGTTTGTGTGGAGACAGTCTGTTTGAAACTGTGTTCCTCAGCGCCCGCTCTTTCTCCCCATCGCTCCACACGCCTGGGAGTCCCTTTCTTTCTCTCCACAAGCACGTGTGTTGACTTCGTCGCACATGTGCATCTGCACAAGCGTTGAGCTCAGCAGAGCGTGTCTCTTGACACTTGATGTGCGTTGGCTGTGTCTGCGTGCTCCAGTGAAGAGAGAAACGGGAAATCATCTTGGTAGAGGCAACAAAGCAAAAGCGAGGCAGGATTGACATCTGCTCAACAGAGACGGATTCCCTGCGCTGACACAGTTCACAGTTACACAAGAAGCAATCTGAGCGGTCCATCGACCGGAGACGTGTTTCCCAAGAGGTCGTTTAGCGAGTGAACAGCAGTGTGCGCGACTTTCAGGAGTGTGCCTGGAAAGTGCCAGAATCACCAGAGCATCTGTGCAAAAGCTGCTGCCTCTGTGACCGCATTGAGGCACGTTCCCGTGTCTGCGAGTACATAGACGGCTCTTCGCGTTCACTCCGAGGGAAACGGTCCGCTATTGCTTCTGTGCGTACAGACGCGATTCCCTTGTCTCTTGCGAACACAGGGAACTCTGTGCATCCAAATCTACAGGCTAAGGACGCGTCTGCATATGTTTTGGTGAACAATCGAGTGTGCGTGTTCTGACAGCTGCCTCTATGCAGACGTCTCCACAGAGCCACTTCTGAATGCCCCGCAGCCCAGGACTGAATGGATACACTAACAAGTGCACCGGTGTGAGCAACCACATATGCAGAAGGACGTCTTTCATCTCACAGAAGCGCGAACGTCTTGGCGTTCAAGCACATGGCAGAAACAAGGTGTGAACAGATGAGCTGCTGCTATTTTCTCCGTTCGGCATGCTTCGTTGTAGCTCTCTTGCCGGTCGCCGGCTTAGCGGCTTGCTTTGCGCGACTAGGTCTGCGGAGAGAAGGAGATAGCGCCGGAAACCTTGCCTTTTGCCTTCTTCGGCGCTGGAACCTGGTTGCTGCGCCTTCTCTTTGTCCATGTGCACACACACGATTCCTCAGCGAAAACCATGCAGAAACCTTTCCACGAGCACCCAGGGATGTGCACCCAGCACCACGTGCACGCACACGCAGCTAGAGAAAAGCACCTACCTTTTCACACACTGATGCCTAAGCAAACGCGTGGCCACACACACGCACACATCCGCAAGCGCGCCTACTCCCATCTATTGAGGGAAAGACGGACGAGCAACGTCCTGACAGGCTTGAGGGGAAAAACGTCCGTTGATGGTTGGCGTACTGCACGCCCGCCTACGGGGCTGCAGGGGAATCCACATTTGGAAGGTACCTGAAGATGTGTGCCTGTTCTTGGAGCTCCGCTAGTAGGGTAGCAAAGACACTCGTAGGCAGTACTGAATGCTGCTCCATGCTCCTTCTCCTCCGCTGGCAAATGCTTCACAGTCGCCCTAGGAAAGACGTTTAACAATCGATCTCCAAGAGGAACGAAACACATGATGCCATAAGGCGAAAGAATAGCAGGGCATCTCTTCACAAGCTTGTCCCTGATCTATAGCTGAGGGCAAACACTTGTGTGCTTGTGGGAGAGCGTGTGTCTTTCCTGGAAGCGTTTGGGAGTTTTGCTCAGACGCGTGTTTCCTCAAGTTCAAGAATCAAGATCTAGGATACCTGCAGACAGGTGCCTGTTTGTGTGGAGACAGTCTGTTTGAAACTGTGTTCCTCAGCGCCCGCTCTTTCTCCCCGTCGCTCCACACGCCTGGGAGTCCCTTTCTTTCTCTCCACAAGCACGTGTGTTGACTTCGTCGCACATGTGCATCTGCACAAGCGTTGAGCTCAGCAGAGCGTGTCTCTTGACACTTGATGTGCGTTGGCTGTGTCTGCGTGCTCCAGTGAAGAGAGAAACGGGAAATCATCTTGGTAGAGGCAACAAAGCAAAAGCGAGGCAGGATTGACATCTGCTCAACAGAGACGGATTCCCTGCGCTGACACAGTTCACAGTTACACGAGAAGCAATCTGAGCGGTCCATCGACCGGAGACGTGTTTCCCAAGAGGTCGTTTAGCGAGTGAACAGCAGTGTGCGCGACTTTCAGGAGTGTGCCTGGAAAGTGCCAGAATCACCAGAGCATCTGTGCAAAAGCTGCTGCCTCTGTGACCGCATTGAGGCACGTTCCCGTGTCTGCGAGTACATAGACGGCTCTTCGCGTTCACTCCGAGGGAAACGGTCCGCTATTGCTTCTGTGCGTACAGACGCGATTCCCTTGTCTCTTGCGAACACAGGGAACTCTGTGCATCCAAATCTACAGGCTAAGGACGCGTCTGCATATGTTTTGGTGAACAATCGAGTGTGCGTGTTCTGACAGCTGCCTCTATGCAGACGTCTCCACAGAGCCACTTCTGAATGCCCCGCAGCCCAGGACTGAATGGATACACTAACAAGTGCACCGGTGTGAGCAACCACATATGCAGAAGGACGTCTTTCATCTCACAGAAGCGCGAACGTCTTGGCGTTCAAGCACATGGCAGAAACAAGGTGTGAACAGATGAGCTGCTGCTATTTTCTCCGTTCGGCATGCTTCGTTGTAGCTCTCTTGCCGGTCGCCGGCTTAGCGGCTTGCTTTGCGCGACTAGGTCTGCGGAGAGAAGGAGATAGCGCCGGAAACCTTGCCTTTTGCCTTCTTCGGCGCTGGAACCTGGTTGCTGCGCCTTCTCTTTGTCCATGTGCACACACGATTCCTCAGCGAAAACCATGCAGAAACCTTTCCACGAGCACCCAGGGATGTGCACCCAGCACCACGTGCACGCACACGCAGCTAGAGAAAAGCACCTACCTTTTCACACACTGATGCCTAAGCAAACGCGTGGCCACACACACGCACACATCCGCAAGCGCGCCTACTCCCATCTATTGAGGGAAAGACGGACGAGCAACGTCCTGACAGGCTTGAGGGGAAAAACGTCCGTTGATGGTTGGCATACTGCACGCCCGCCTACGGGGCTGCAGGGGAATCCACATTTGGAAGGTACCTGAAGATGTGTGCCTGTTCTTGGAGCTCCGCTAGTAGGGTAGCAAAGACACTCGTAGGCAGTACTGAATGCTGCTCCGTGCTCCTTCTCCTCCGCTGGCAAATGCTTCACAGTCGCCCTAGGAAAGACGTTTAACAATCGATCTCCAAGAGGAACGAAACACATGATGCCATAAGGCGAAAGAATAGCAGGGCATCTCTTCACAAGCTTGTCCCTGATCTATAGCTGAGGGCAAACACTTGTGTGCTTGTGGGAGAGCCTGTGTCTTTCCTGGAAGCGTTTGGGAGTTTTGCTCAGACGCGTGTTTCCTCAAGTTCAAGAATCAAGATCTAGGATACCTGCAGACAGGTGCCTGTTTGTGTGGAGACAGTCTGTTTGAAACTGTGTTCCTCAGCGCCCGCTCTTTCTCCCCATCGCTCCACACGCCTGGGAGTCCCTTTCTTTCTCTCCACAAGCACGTGTGTTGACTTCGTCGCACATGTGCATCTGCACAAGCGTTGAGCTCAGCAGAGCGTGTCTCTTGACACTTGATGTGCGTTGGCTGTGTCTGCGTGCTCCAGTGAAGAGAGAAACGGGAAATCATCTTGGTAGAGGCAACAAAGCAAAAGCGAGGCAGGATTGACATCTGCTCAACAGAGACGGATTCCCTGCGCTGACACAGTTCACAGTTACACGAGAAGCAATCTGAGCGGTCCATCGACCGGAGACGTGTTTCCCAAGAGGTCGTTTAGCGAGTGAACAGCAGTGTGCGCGACTTTCAGGAGTGTGCCTGGAAAGTGCCAGAATCACCAGAGCATCTGTGCAAAAGCTGCTGCCTCTGTGACCGCATTGAGGCACGTTCCCGTGTCTGCGAGTACATAGACGGCTCTTCGCGTTCTCTCCGAGGGAAACGGTCCGCTATTGCTTCTGTGCGTACAGACGCGATTCCCTTGTCTCTTGCGAACACAGGGAACTCTGTGCATCCAAATCTACAGGCTAAGGACGCGTCTGCATATGTTTTGGTGAACAATCGAGTGTGCGTGTTCTGACAGCTGCCTCTATGCAGACGTCTCCACAGAGCCACTTCTGAATGCCCCGCAGCCCAGGACTGAATGGATACACTAACAAGTGCACCGGTGTGAGCAACCACATATGCAGAAGGACGTCTTTCATCTCACAGAAGCGCGAACGTCTTGGCGTTCAAGCACATGGCAGAAACAAGGTGTGAACAGATGAGCTGCTGCTATTTTCTCCGTTCGGCATGCTTCGTTGTAGCTCTCTTGCCGGTCGCCGGCTTAGCGGCTTGCTTTGCGCGACTAGGTCTGCGGAGAGAAGGAGATAGCGCCGGAAACCTTGCCTTTTGCCTTCTTCGGCGCTGGAACCTGGTTGCTGCGCCTTCTCTTTGTCCATGTGCACACACACGATTCCTCAGCGAAAACCATGCAGAAACCTTTCCACGAGCACCCAGGGATGTGCACCCAGCACCACGTGCACGCACACGCAGCTAGAGAAAAGCACCTACCTTTTCACACACTGATGCCTAAGCAAACGCGTGGCCACACACACGCACACATCCGCAAGCGCGCCTACTCCCATCTATTGAGGGAAAGACGGACGAGCAACGTCCTGACAGGCTTGAGGGGAAAAACGTCCGTTGATGGTTGGCGTACTGCACGCCCGCCTACGGGGCTGCAGGGGAATCCACATTTGGAAGGTACCTGAAGATGTGTGCCTGTTCTTGGAGCTCCGCTAGTAGGGTAGCAAAGACACTCGTAGGCAGTACTGAATGCTGCTCCATGCTCCTTCTCCTCCGCTGGCAAATGCTTCACAGTCGCCCTAGGAAAGACGTTTAACAATCGATCTCCAAGAGGAACGAAACACATGATGCCATAAGGCGAAAGAATAGCAGGGCATCTCTTCACAAGCTTGTCCCTGATCTATAGCTGAGGGCAAACACTTGTGTGCTTGTGGGAGAGCGTGTGTCTTTCCTGGAAGCGTTTGGGAGTTTTGCTCAGACGCGTGTTTCCTCAAGTTCAAGAATCAAGATCTAGGATACCTGCAGACAGGTGCCTGTTTGTGTGGAGACAGTCTGTTTGAAACTGTGTTCCTCAGCGCCCGCTCTTTCTCCCCGTCGCTCCACACGCCTGGGAGTCCCTTTCTTTCTCTCCACAAGCACGTGTGTTGACTTCGTCGCACATGTGCATCTGCACAAGCGTTGAGCTCAGCAGAGCGTGTCTCTTGACACTTGATGTGCGTTGGCTGTGTCTGCGTGCTCCAGTGAAGAGAGAAACGGGAAATCATCTTGGTAGAGGCAACAAAGCAAAACCGAGGCAGGATTGACATCTGCTCAACAGAGACGGATTCCCTGCGCTGACACAGTTCACAGTTACACGAGAAGCAATCTGAGCGGTCCATCGACCGGAGACGTGTTTCCCAAGAGGTCGTTTAGCGAGTGAACAGCAGTGTGCGCGACTTTCAGGAGTGTGCCTGGAAAGTGCCAGAATCACCAGAGCATCTGTGCAAAAGCTGCTGCCTCTGTGACCGCATTGAGGCACGTTCCCGTGTCTGCGAGTACATAGACGGCTCTTCGCGTTCACTCCGAGGGAAACGGTCCGCTATTGCTTCTGTGCGTACAGACGCGATTCCCTTGTCTCTTGCGAACACAGGGAACTCTGTGCATCCAAATCTACAGGCTAAGGACGCGTCTGCATATGTTTTGGTGAACAATCGAGTGTGCGTGTTCTGACAGCTGCCTCTATGCAGACGTCTCCACAGAGCCACTTCTGAATGCCCCGCAGCCCAGGACTGAATGGATACACTAACAAGTGCACCGGTGTGAGCAACCACATATGCAGAAGGACGTCTTTCATCTCACAAAAGCGCGAACGTCTTGGCGTTCAAGCACATGGCAGAAACAAGGTGTGAACAGATGAGCTGCTGCTATTTTCTCCGTTCGGCATGCTTCGTTGTAGCTCTCTTGCCGGTCGCCGGCTTAGCGGCTTGCTTTGCGCGACTAGGTCTGCGGAGAGAAGGAGATAGCGCCGGAAACCTTGCCTTTTGCCTTCTTCGGCGCTGGAACCTGGTTGCTGCGCCTTCTCTTTGTCCATGTGCACACACACGATTCCTCAGCGAAAACCATGCAGAAACCTTCCCACGAGCACCCAGGGATGTGCACCCAGCACCACGTGCACGCACACGCAGCTAGAGAAAAGCACCTACCTTTTCACACACTGATGCCTAAGCAAACGCGTGGCCACACACACGCACACATCCGCAAGCGCGCCTACTCCCATCTATTGAGGGAAAGACGGACGAGCAACGTCCTGACAGGCTTGAGGGGAAAAACGTCCGTTGATGGTTGGCGTACTGCACGCCCGCCTACGGGGCTGCAGGGGAATCCACATTTGGAAGGTACCTGAAGATGTGTGCCTGTTCTTGGAGCTCCGCTAGTAGGGTAGCAAAGACACTCGTAGGCAGTACTGAATGCTGCTCCGTGCTCCTTCTCCTCCGCTGGCAAATGCTTCACAGTCGCCCTAGGAAAGACGTTTAACAATCGATCTCCAAGAGGAACGAAACACATGATGCCATAAGGCGAAAGAATAGCAGGGCATCTCTTCACAAGCTTGTCCCTGATCTATAGCTGAGGGCAAACACTTGTGTGCTTGTGGGAGAGCGTGTGTCTTTCCTGGAAGCGTTTGGGAGTTTTGCTCAGACGCGTGTTTCCTCAAGTTCAAGAATCAAGATCTAGGATACCTGCAGACAGGTGCCTGTTTGTGTGGAGACAGTCTGTTTGAAACTGTGTTCCTCAGCGCCCGCTCTTTCTCCCCGTCGCTCCACACGCCTGGGAGTCCCTTTCTTTCTCTCCACAAGCACGTGTGTTGACTTCGTCGCACATGTGCATCTGCACAAGCGTTGAGCTCAGCAGAGCGTGTCTCTTGACACTTGATGTGCGTTGGCTGTGTCTGCGTGCTCCAGTGAAGAGAGAAACGGGAAATCATCTTGGTAGAGGCAACAAAGCAAAAGCGAGGCAGGATTGACATCTGCTCAACAGAGACGGATTCCCTGCGCTGACACAGTTCACAGTTACACGAGAAGCAATCTGAGCGGTCCATCGACCGGAGACGTGTTTCCCAAGAGGTCGTTTAGCGAGTGAACAGCAGTGTGCGCGACTTTCAGGAGTGTGCCTGGAAAGTGCCAGAATCACCAGAGCATCTGTGCAAAAGCTGCTGCCTCTGTGACCGCATTGAGGCACGTTCCCGTGTCTGCGAGTACATAGACGGCTCTTCGCGTTCACTCCGAGGGAAACGGTCCGCTATTGCTTCTGTGCGTACAGACGCGATTCCCTTGTCTCTTGCGAACACAGGGAACTCTGTGCATCCAAATCTACAGGCTAAGGACGCGTCTGCATATGTTTTGGTGAACAATCGAGTGTGCGTGTTCTGACAGCTGCCTCTATGCAGACGTCTCCACAGAGCCACTTCTGAATGCCCCGCAGCCCAGGACTGAATGGATACACTAACAAGTGCACCGGTGTGAGCAACCACATATGCAGAAGGACGTCTTTCATCTCACAGAAGCGCGAACGTCTTGGCGTTCAAGCACATGGCAGAAACAAGGTGTGAACAGATGAGCTGCTGCTATTTTCTCTGTTCGGCATGCTTCGTTGTAGCTCTCTTGCCGGTCGCCGGCTTAGCGGCTTGCTTTGCGCGACTAGGTCTGCGGAGAGAAGGAGATAGCGCCGGAAACCTTGCCTTTTGCCTTCTTCGGCGCTGGAACCTGGTTGCTGCGCCTTCTCTTTGTCCATGTGCACACACACGATTCCTCAGCGAAAACCATGCAGAAACCTTCCCACGAGCACCCAGGGATGTGCACCCAGCACCACGTGCACGCACACGCAGCTAGAGAAAAGCACCTACCTTTTCACACACTGATGCCTAAGCAAACGCGTGGCCACACACACGCACACATCCGCAAGCGCGCCTACTCCCATCTATTGAGGGAAAGACGGACGAGCAACGTCCTGACAGGCTTGAGGGGAAAAACGTCCGTTGATGGTTGGCGTACTGCACGCCCGCCTACGGGGCTGCAGGGGAATCCACATTTGGAAGGTATCTGAAGATGTGTGCCTGTTCTTGGAGCTCCGCTAGTAGGGTAGCAAAGACACTCGTAGGCAGTACTGAATGCTGCTCCGTGCTACTTCTCCTCCGCTGGCAAATGCTTCACAGTCGCCCGAGGAAAGACGTTTAACAATCGATCTCCAAGAGGAACGAAACACATGATGCCATAAGGCGAAAGAATAGCAGGGCATCTCTTCACAAGCTTGTCCCTGATCTATAGCTGAGGGCAAACACTTGTGTGCTTGTGGGAGAGCCTGTGTCTTTCCTGGAAGCGTTTGGGAGTTTTGCTCAGACGCGTGTTTCCTCAAGTTCAAGAATCAAGATCTAGGATACCTGCAGACAGGTGCCTGTTTGTGTGGAGACAGTCTGTTTGAAACTGTGTTCCTCAGCGCCCGCTCTTTCTCCCCGTCGCTCCACACGCCTGGGAGTCCCTTTCTTTCTCTCCACAAGCACGTGTGTTGACTTCGTCGCACATGTGCATCTGCACAAGCGTTGAGCTCAGCAGAGCGTGTCTCTTGACACTTGATGTGCGTTGGCTGTGTCTGCCTGCTCCAGTGAAGAGAGAAACGGGAAATCATCTTGGTAGAGGCAACAAAGCAAAAGCGAGGCAGGATTGACATCTGCTCAACAGAGACGGATTCCCTGTGCTGACACAGTTCACAGTTACACGAGAAGCAATCTGAGCGGTCCATCGACCGGAGACGTGTTTCCCAAGAGGTCGTTTAGCGAGTGAACAGCAGTGTGCGCGACTTTCAGGAGTGTGCCTGGAAAGTGCCAGAATCACCAGAGCATCTGTGCAAAAGCTGCTGCCTCTGTGACCGCATTGAGGCACGTTCCCGTGTCTGCGAGTACATAGACGGCTCTTCGCGTTCTCTCCGAGGGAAACGGTCCGCTATTGCTTCTGTGCGTACAGACGCGATTCCCTTGTCTCTTGCGAACACAGGGAACTCTGTGCATCCAAATCTACAGGCTAAGGACGCGTCTGCATATGTTTTGGTGAACAATCGAGTGTGCGTGTTCTGACAGCTGCCTCTATGCAGACGTCTCCACAGAGCCACTTCTGAATGCCCCGCAGCCCAGGACTGAATGGATACACTAACAAGTGCACCGGTGTGAGCAACCACATATGCAGAAGGACGTCTTTCATCTCACAGAAGCGCGAACGTCTTGGCGTTCAAGCACATGGCAGAAACAAGGTGTGAACAGATGAGCTGCTGCTATTTTCTCCGTTCGGCATGCTTCGTTGTAGCTCTCTTGCCGGTCGCCGGCTTAGCGGCTTGCTTTGCGCGACTAGGTCTGCGGAGAGAAGGAGATAGCGCCGGAAACCTTGCCTTTTGCCTTCTTCGGCGCTGGAACCTGGTTGCTGCGCCTTCTCTTTGTCCATGTGCACACACACGATTCCTCAGCGAAAACCATGCAGAAACCTTTCCACGAGCACCCAGGGATGTGCACCCAGCACCACGTGCACGCACACGCAGCTAGAGAAAAGCACCTACCTTTTCACACACTGATGCCTAAGCAAACGCGTGGCCACACACACGCACACATCCGCAAGCGCGCCTACTCCCATCTATTGAGGGAAAGACGGACGAGCAATGTCCTGACAAGCTTGAGGGGAAAAACGTCCGTTGATGGTTGGCGTACTGCACGCCCGCCTACGGGGCTGCAGGGGAATCCACATTTGGAAGGTACCTGAAGATGTGTGCCTGTTCTCGGAGCTCCGCTAGTAGGGTAGCAAAGACACTCGTAGGCAGTACTGAATGCTGCTCCGTGCTCCTTCTCCTCCGCTGGCAAATGCTTCACAGTCGCCCTAGGAAAGACGTTTAACAATCGATCTCCAAGAGAAACGACACACATGATGCCATAAGGCGAAAGAATAGCAGGGCATCTCTTCACAAGCTTGTCCCTGATCTATAGCTGAGGGCAAACACTTGTGTGCTTGTGGGAGAGCCTGTTTCTTTCCTGGAAGCGTTTGGGAGTTTTGCTCAGACGCGTGTTTCCTCAAGTTCAAGAATCAAGATCTAGGATACCTGCAGACAGGTGCCTGTTTGTGTGGAGACAGTCTGTTTGAAACTGTGTTCCTCAGCGCCCGCTCTTTCTCCCCGTCGCTCCACACGCCTGGGAGTCCCTTTCTTTCTCTCCACAAGCACGTGTGTTGACTTCGTCGCACATGTGCATCTGCACAAGCGTTGAGCTCAGCAGAGCGTGTCTCTTGACACTTGATGTGCGTTGGCTGTGTCTGCGTGCTCCAGTGAAGAGAGAAACGGGAAATCATCTTGGTAGAGGCAACAAAGCAAAAGCGAGGCAGGATTGACATCTGCTCAACAGAGACGGATTCCCTGCGCTGACACAGTTCACAGTTACACGAGAAGCAATCTGAGCGGTCCATCGACCGGAGACGTGTTTCCCAAGAGGTCGTTTAGCGAGTGAACAGCAGTGTGCGCGACTTTCAGGAGTGTGCCTGGAAAGTGCCAGAATCACCAGAGCATCTGTGCAAAAGCTGCTGCCTCTGTGACCGCATTGAGGCACGTTCCCGTGTCTGCGAGTACATAGACGGCTCTTCGCGTTCACTCCGAGGGAAACGGTCCGCTATTGCTTCTGTGCGTACAGACGCGATTCCCTTGTCTCTTGCGAACACAGGGAACTCTGTGCATCCAAATCTACAGGCTAAGGACGCGTCTGCATATGTTTTGGTGAACAATCGAGTGTGCGTGTTCTGACAGCTGCCTCTATGCAGACGTCTCCACAGAGCCACTTCTGAATGCCCCGCAGCCCAGGACTGAATGGATACACTAACAAGTGCACCGGTGTGAGCAACCACATATGCAGAAGGACGTCTTTCATCTCACAGAAGCGCGAACGTCTTGGCGTTCAAGCACATGGCAGAAACAAGGTGTGAACAGATGAGCTGCTGCTATTTTCTCTGTTCGGCATGCTTCGTTGTAGCTCTCTTGCCGGTCGCCGGCTTAGCGGCTTGCTTTGCGCGACTAGGTCTGCGGAGAGAAGGAGATAGCGCCGGAAACCTTGCCTTTTGCCTTCTTCGGCGCTGGAACCTGGTTGCTGCGCCTTCTCTTTGTCCATGTGCACACACACGATTCCTCAGCGAAAACCATGCAGAAACCTTCCCACGAGCACCCAGGGATGTGCACCCAGCACCACGTGCACGCACACGCAGCTAGAGAAAAGCACCTACCTTTTCACACACTGATGCCTAAGCAAACGCGTGGCCACACACACGCACACATCCGCAAGCGCGCCTACTCCCATCTATTGAGGGAAAGACGGACGAGCAACGTCCTGACAGGCTTGAGGGGAAAAACGTCCGTTGATGGTTGGCGTACTGCACGCCCGCCTACGGGGCTGCAGGGGAATCCACATTTGGAAGGTATCTGAAGATGTGTGCCTGTTCTTGGAGCTCCGCTAGTAGGGTAGCAAAGACACTCGTAGGCAGTACTGAATGCTGCTCCGTGCTACTTCTCCTCCGCTGGCAAATGCTTCACAGTCGCCCGAGGAAAGACGTTTAACAATCGATCTCCAAGAGGAACGAAACACATGATGCCATAAGGCGAAAGAATAGCAGGGCATCTCTTCACAAGCTTGTCCCTGATCTATAGCTGAGGGCAAACACTTGTGTGCTTGTGGGAGAGCCTGTGTCTTTCCTGGAAGCGTTTGGGAGTTTTGCTCAGACGCGTGTTTCCTCAAGTTCAAGAATCAAGATCTAGGATACCTGCAGACAGGTGCCTGTTTGTGTGGAGACAGTCTGTTTGAAACTGTGTTCCTCAGCGCCCGCTCTTTCTCCCCGTCGCTCCACACGCCTGGGAGTCCCTTTCTTTCTCTCCACAAGCACGTGTGTTGACTTCGTCGCACATGTGCATCTGCACAAGCGTTGAGCTCAGCAGAGCGTGTCTCTTGACACTTGATGTGCGTTGGCTGTGTCTGCCTGCTCCAGTGAAGAGAGAAACGGGAAATCATCTTGGTAGAGGCAACAAAGCAAAAGCGAGGCAGGATTGACATCTGCTCAACAGAGACGGATTCCCTGTGCTGACACAGTTCACAGTTACACGAGAAGCAATCTGAGCGGTCCATCGACCGGAGACGTGTTTCCCAAGAGGTCGTTTAGCGAGTGAACAGCAGTGTGCGCGACTTTCAGGAGTGTGCCTGGAAAGTGCCAGAATCACCAGAGCATCTGTGCAAAAGCTGCTGCCTCTGTGACCGCATTGAGGCACGTTCCCGTGTCTGCGAGTACATAGACGGCTCTTCGCGTTCTCTCCGAGGGAAACGGTCCGCTATTGCTTCTGTGCGTACAGACGCGATTCCCTTGTCTCTTGCGAACACAGGGAACTCTGTGCATCCAAATCTACAGGCTAAGGACGCGTCTGCATATGTTTTGGTGAACAATCGAGTGTGCGTGTTCTGACAGCTGCCTCTATGCAGACGTCTCCACAGAGCCACTTCTGAATGCCCCGCAGCCCAGGACTGAATGGATACACTAACAAGTGCACCGGTGTGAGCAACCACATATGCAGAAGGACGTCTTTCATCTCACAGAAGCGCGAACGTCTTGGCGTTCAAGCACATGGCAGAAACAAGGTGTGAACAGATGAGCTGCTGCTATTTTCTCCGTTCGGCATGCTTCGTTGTAGCTCTCTTGCCGGTCGCCGGCTTAGCGGCTTGCTTTGCGCGACTAGGTCTGCGGAGAGAAGGAGATAGCGCCGGAAACCTTGCCTTTTGCCTTCTTCGGCGCTGGAACCTGGTTGCTGCGCCTTCTCTTTGTCCATGTGCACACACACGATTCCTCAGCGAAAACCATGCAGAAACCTTTCCACGAGCACCCAGGGATGTGCACCCAGCACCACGTGCACGCACACGCAGCTAGAGAAAAGCACCTACCTTTTCACACACTGATGCCTAAGCAAACGCGTGGCCACACACACGCACACATCCGCAAGCGCGCCTACTCCCATCTATTGAGGGAAAGACGGACGAGCAATGTCCTGACAAGCTTGAGGGGAAAAACGTCCGTTGATGGTTGGCGTACTGCACGCCCGCCTACGGGGCTGCAGGGGAATCCACATTTGGAAGGTACCTGAAGATGTGTGCCTGTTCTCGGAGCTCCGCTAGTAGGGTAGCAAAGACACTCGTAGGCAGTACTGAATGCTGCTCCGTGCTCCTTCTCCTCCGCTGGCAAATGCTTCACAGTCGCCCTAGGAAAGACGTTTAACAATCGATCTCCAAGAGAAACGACACACATGATGCCATAAGGCGAAAGAATAGCAGGGCATCTCTTCACAAGCTTGTCCCTGATCTATAGCTGAGGGCAAACACTTGTGTGCTTGTGGGAGAGCCTGTTTCTTTCCTGGAAGCGTTTGGGAGTTTTGCTCAGACGCGTGTTTCCTCAAGTTCAAGAATCAAGATCTAGGATACCTGCAGACAGGTGCCTGTTTGTGTGGAGACAGTCTGTTTGAAACTGTGTTCCTCAGCGCCCGCTCTTTCTCCCCGTCGCTCCACACGCCTGGGAGTCCCTTTCTTTCTCTCCACAAGCACGTGTGTTGACTTCGTCGCACATGTGCATCTGCACAAGCGTTGAGCTCAGCAGAGCGTGTCTCTTGACACTTGATGTGCGTTGGCTGTGTCTGCGTGCTCCAGTGAAGAGAGAAACGGGAAATCATCTTGGTAGAGGCAACAAAGCAAAAGCGAGGCAGGATTGACATCTGCTCAACAGAGACGGATTCCCTGCGCTGACACAGTTCACAGTTACACGAGAAGCAATCTGAGCGGTCCATCGACCGGAGACGTGTTTCCCAAGAGGTCGTTTAGCGAGTGAACAGCAGTGTGCGCGACTTTCAGGAGTGTGCCTGGAAAGTGCCAGAATCACCAGAGCATCTGTGCAAAAGCTGCTGCCTCTGTGACCGCATTGAGGCACGTTCCCGTGTCTGCGAGTACATAGACGGCTCTTCGCGTTCACTCCGAGGGAAACGGTCCGCTACTGCTTCTGTGCGTACAGACGCGATTCCCTTGTCTCTTGCGAACACAGGGAACTCTGTGCATCCAAATCTACAGGCTAAGGACGCGTCCGCATATGTTTTGGTGAACAATCGAGTGTGCGTGTTCTGACAGCTGCCTCTATGCAGACGTCTCCACAGAGCCACTTCTGAATGCCCCGCAGCCCAGGACTGAATGGATACACTAACAAGTGCACCGGTGTGAGCAACCACATATGCAGAAGGACGTCTTTCATCTCATAGAAGCGCGAACGTCTTGGCGTTCAAGCACATGGCAGAAACAAGGTGTGAACAGATGAGCTGCTGCTATTTTCTCCGTTCGGCATGCTTCGTTGTAGCTCTCTTGCCGGTCGCCGGCTTAGCGGCTTGCTTTGCGCGACTAGGTCTGCGGAGAGAAGGAGATAGCGCCGGAAACCTTGCCTTTTGCCTTCTTCGGCGCTGGAACCTGGTTGCTGCGCCTTCTCTTTGTCCATGTGCACACACACGATTCCTCAGCGAAAACCATGCAGAAACCTTTCCACGAGCACCCAGGGATGTGCACCCAGCACCACGTGCACCCAGCACACGCAGCTAGAGAAAAGCACCTACCTTTTCACACACTGATGCCTAAGCAAACGCGTGGCCACACACACGCACACATCCGCAAGCGCGCCTACTCCCATCTATTGAGGGAAAGACGGACGAGCAACGTCCTGACAGGCTTGAGGGGAAAAACGTCCGTTGATGGTTGGCGTACTGCACGCCCGCCTACGGGGCTGCAGGGGAATCCACATTTGGAAGGTACCTGAAGATGTGTGCCTGTTCTTGGAGCTCCGCTAGTAGGGTAGCAAAGACACTCGTAGGCAGTACTGAATGCTGCTCCGTGCTACTTCTCCTCCGCTGGCAAATGCTTCACAGTCGCCCGAGGAAAGACGTTTAACAATCGATCTCCAAGAGGAACGAAACACATGATGCCATAAGGCGAAAGAATAGCAGGGCATCTCTTCACAAGCTTGTCCCTGATCTATAGCTGAGGGCAAACACTTGTGTGCTTGTGGGAGAGCCTGTGTCTTTCCTGGAAGCGTTTGGGAGTTTTGCTCAGACGCGTGTTTCCTCAAGTTCAAGAATCAAGATCTAGGATACCTGCAGACAGGTGCCTGTTTGTGTGGAGACAGTCTGTTTGAAACTGTGTTCCTCAGCGCCCGCTCTTTCTCCCCGTCGCTCCACACGCCTGGGAGTCCCTTTCTTTCTCTCCACAAGCACGTGTGTTGACTTCGTCGCACATGTGCATCTGCACAAGCGTTGAGCTCAGCAGAGCGTGTCTCTTGACACTTGATGTGCGTTGGCTGTGTCTGCGTGCTCCAGTGAAGAGAGAAACGGGAAATCATCTTGGTAGAGGCAACAAAGCAAAAGCGAGGCAGGATTGACATCTGCTCAACAGAGACGGATTCCCTGCGCTGACACAGTTCACAGTTACACGAGAAGCAATCTGAGCGGTCCATCGACCGGAGACGTGTTTCCCAAGAGGTCGTTTAGCGAGTGAACAGCAGTGTGCGCGACTTTCAGGAGTGTGCCTGGAAAGTGCCAGAATCACCAGAGCATCTGTGCAAAAGCTGCTGCCTCTGTGACCGCATTGAGGCACGTTCCCGTGTCTGCGAGTACATAGACGGCTCTTCGCGTTCACTCCGAGGGAAACGGTCCGCTATTGCTTCTGTGCGTACAGACGCGATTCCCTTGTCTCTTGCGAACACAGGGAACTCTGTGCATCCAAATCTACAGGCTAAGGACGCGTCTGCATATGTTTTGGTGAACAATCGAGTGTGCGTGTTCTGACAGCTGCCTCTATGCAGACGTCTCCACAGAGCCACTTCTGAATGCCCCGCAGCCCAGGACTGAATGGATACACTAACAAGTGCACCGGTGTGAGCAACCACATATGCAGAAGGACGTCTTTCATCTCACAGAAGCGCGAACGTCTTGGCGTTCAAGCACATGGCAGAAACAAGGTGTGAACAGATGAGCTGCTGCTATTTTCTCCGTTCGGCATGCTTCGTTGTAGCTCTCTTGCCGGTCGCCGGCTTAGCGGCTTGCTTTGCGCGACTAGGTCTGCGGAGAGAAGGAGATAGCGCCGGAAACCTTGCCTTTTGCCTTCTTCGGCGCTGGAACCTGGTTGCTGCGCCTTCTCTTTGTCCATGTGCACACACACGATTCCTCAGCGAAAACCATGCAGAAACCTTTCCACGAGCACCCAGGGATGTGCACCCAGCACCACGTGCACCCAGCACACGCAGCTAGAGAAAAGCACCTACCTTTTCACACACTGATGCCTAAGCAAACGCGTGGCCACACACACGCACACATCCGCAAGCGCGCCTACTCCCATCTATTGAGGGAAAGACGGACGAGCAACGTCCTGACAGGCTTGAGGGGAAAAACGTCCGTTGATGGTTGGCGTACTGCACGCCCGCCTACGGGGCTGCAGGGGAATCCACATTTGGAAGGTACCTGAAGATGTGTGCCTGTTCTTGGAGCTCCGCTAGTAGGGTAGCAAAGACACTCGTAGGCAGTACTGAATGCTGCTCCGTGCTACTTCTCCTCCGCTGGCAAATGCTTCACAGTCGCCCGAGGAAAGACGTTTAACAATCGATCTCCAAGAGGAACGAAACACATGATGCCATAAGGCGAAAGAATAGCAGGGCATCTCTTCACAAGCTTGTCCCTGATCTATAGCTGAGGGCAAACACTTGTGTGCTTGTGGGAGAGCGTGTGTCTTTCCTGGAAGCGTTTGGGAGTTTTGCTCAGACGCGTGTTTCCTCAAGTTCAAGAATCAAGATCTAGGATACCTGCAGACAGGTGCCTGTTTGTGTGGAGACAGTCTGTTTGAAACTGTGTTCCTCAGCGCCCGCTCTTTCTCCCCGTCGCTCCACACGCCTGGGAGTCCCTTTCTTTCTCTCCACAAGCACGTGTGTTGACTTCGTCGCACATGTGCATCTGCACAAGCGTTGAGCTCAGCAGAGCGTGTCTCTTGACACTTGATGTGCGTTGGCTGTGTCTGCGTGCTCCAGTGAAGAGAGAAACGGGAAATCATCTTGGTAGAGGCAACAAAGCAAAAGCGAGGCAGGATTGACATCTGCTCAACAGAGACGGATTCCCTGCGCTGACACAGTTCACAGTTACACGAGAAGCAATCTGAGCGGTCCATCGACCGGAGACGTGTTTCCCAAGAGGTCGTTTAGCGAGTGAACAGCAGTGTGCGCGACTTTCAGGAGTGTGCCTGGAAAGTGCCAGAATCACCAGAGCATCTGTGCAAAAGCTGCTGCCTCTGTGACCGCATTGAGGCACGTTCCCGTGTCTGCGAGTACATAGACGGCTCTTCGCGTTCACTCCGAGGGAAACGGTCCGCTATTGCTTCTGTGCGTACAGACGCGATTCCCTTGTCTCTTGCGAACACAGGGAACTCTGTGCATCCAAATCTACAGGCTAAGGACGCGTCTGCATATGTTTTGGTGAACAATCGAGTGTGCGTGTTCTGACAGCTGCCTCTATGCAGATGTCTCCACAGAGCCACTTCTGAATGCCCCGCAGCCCAGGACTGAATGGATACACTAACAAGTGCACCGGTGTGGGCAACCACATATGCAGAAGGACGTCTTTCATCTCACAGAAGCGCGAACGTCTTGGCGTTCAAGCACATGGCAGAAACAAGGTGTGAACAGATGAGCTGCTGCTATTTTCTCCGTTCGGCATGCTTCGTTGTAGCTCTCTTGCCGGTCGCCGGCTTAGCGGCTTGCTTTGCGCGACTAGGTCTGGGGAGAGAAGGAGATAGCGCCGGAAACCTTGCCTTTTGCCTTCTTCGGCGCTGGAACCTGGTTGCTGCGCCTTCTCTTTGTCCATGTGCACACACACGATTCCTCAGCGAAAACCATGCAGAAACCTTTCCACGAGCACCCAGGGATGTGCACCCAGCACCACGTGCACGCACACGCAGCTAGAGAAAAGCACCTACCTTTTCACACACTGATGCCTAAGCAAACGCGTGGCCACACACACGCACACATCCGCAAGCGCGCCTACTCCCATCTATTGAGGGAAAGACGGACGAGCAACGTCCTGACAGGCTTGAGGGGAAAAACGTCCGTTGATGGTTGGCGTACTGCACGCCCGCCTACGGGGCTGCAGGGGAATCCACATTTGGAAGGTACCTGAAGATGTGTGCCTGTTCTTGGAGCTCCGCTAGTAGGGTAGCAAAGACACTCGTAGGCAGTACTGAATGCTGCTCCGTGCTACTTCTCCTCCGCTGGCAAATGCTTCACAGTCGCCCGAGGAAAGACGTTTAACAATCGATCTCCAAGAGGAACGAAACACATGATGCCATAAGGCGAAAGAATAGCAGGGCATTTCTTCACAAGCTTGTCCCTGATCTATAGCTGAGGGCAAACACTTGTGTGCTTGTGGGAGAGCCTGTGTCTTTCCTGGAAGCGTTTGGGAGTTTTGCTCAGACACGTGTTTCCTCAAGTTCAAGAATCAAGATCTAGGATACCTGCAGACAGGTGCCTGTTTGTGTGGAGACAGTCTGTTTGAAACTGTGTTCCTCAGCGCCCGCTCTTTCTCCCCGTCGCTCCACACGCCTGGGAGTCCCTTTCTTTCTCTCCACAAGCACGTGTGTTGACTTCGTCGCACATGTGCATCTGCACAAGCGTTGAGCTCAGCAGAGCGTGTCTCTTGACACTTGATGTGCGTTGGCTGTGTCTGCCTGCTCCAGTGAAGAGAGAAACGGGAAATCATCTTGGTAGAGGCAACAAAGCAAAACCGAGGCAGGATTGACATCTGCTCAACAGAGACGGATTCCCTGCGCTGACACAGTTCACAGTTACACGAGAAGCAATCTGAGCGGTCCATCGACCGGAGACGTGTTTCCCAAGAGGTCGTTTAGCGAGTGAACAGCAGTGTGCGCGACTTTCAGGAGTGTGCCTGGAAAGTGCCAGAATCACCAGAGCATCTGTGCAAAAGCTGCTGCCTCTGTGACCGCATTGAGGCACGTTCCCGTGTCTGCGAGTACATAGACGGCTCTTCGCGTTCACTCCGAGGGAAACGGTCCGCTATTGCTTCTGTGCGTACAGACGCGATTCCCTTGTCTCTTGCGAACACAGGGAACTCTGTGCATCCAAATCTACAGGCTAAGGACGCGTCTGCATATGTTTTGGTGAACAATCGAGTGTGCGTGTTCTGACAGCTGCCTCTATGCAGATGTCTCCACAGAGCCACTTCTGAATGCCCCGCAGCCCAGGACTGAATGGATACACTAACAAGTGCACCGGTGTGGGCAACCACATATGCAGAAGGACGTCTTTCATCTCACAGAAGCGCGAACGTCTTGGCGTTCAAGCACATGGCAGAAACAAGGTGTGAACAGATGAGCTGCTGCTATTTTCTCCGTTCGGCATGCTTCGTTGTAGCTCTCTTGCCGGTCGCCGGCTTAGCGGCTTGCTTTGCGCGACTAGGTCTGGGGAGAGAAGGAGATAGCGCCGGAAACCTTGCCTTTTGCCTTCTTCGGCGCTGGAACCTGGTTGCTGCGCCTTCTCTTTGTCCATGTGCACACACACGATTCCTCAGCGAAAACCATGCAGAAACCTTTCCACGAGCACCCAGGGATGTGCACCCAGCACCACGTGCACGCACACGCAGCTAGAGAAAAGCACCTACCTTTTCACACACTGATGCCTAAGCAAACGCGTGGCCACACACACGCACACATCCGCAAGCGCGCCTACTCCCATCTATTGAGGGAAAGACGGACGAGCAACGTCCTGACAGGCTTGAGGGGAAAAACGTCCGTTGATGGTTGGCGTACTGCACGCCCGCCTACGGGGCTGCAGGGGAATCCACATTTGGAAGGTACCTGAAGATGTGTGCCTGTTCTTGGAGCTCCGCTAGTAGGGTAGCAAAGACACTCGTAGGCAGTACTGAATGCTGCTCCGTGCTACTTCTCCTCCGCTGGCAAATGCTTCACAGTCGCCCGAGGAAAGACGTTTAACAATCGATCTCCAAGAGGAACGAAACACATGATGCCATAAGGCGAAAGAATAGCAGGGCATTTCTTCACAAGTTTGTCCCTGATCTATAGCTGAGGGCAAACACTTGTGTGCTTGTGGGAGAGCCTGTGTCTTTCCTGGAAGCGTTTGGGAGTTTTGCTCAGACACGTGTTTCCTCAAGTTCAAGAATCAAGATCTAGGATACCTGCAGACAGGTGCCTGTTTGTGTGGAGACAGTCTGTTTGAAACTGTGTTCCTCAGCGCCCGCTCTTTCTCCCCGTCGCTCCACACGCCTGGGAGTCCCTTTCTTTCTCTCCACAAGCACGTGTGTTGACTTCGTCGCACATGTGCATCTGCACAAGCGTTGAGCTCAGCAGAGCGTGTCTCTTGACACTTGATGTGCGTTGGCTGTGTCTGCCTGCTCCAGTGAAGAGAGAAACGGGAAATCATCTTGGTAGAGGCAACAAAGCAAAACCGAGGCAGGATTGACATCTGCTCAACAGAGACGGATTCCCTGCGCTGACACAGTTCACAGTTACACGAGAAGCAATCTGAGCGGTCCATCGACCGGAGACGTGTTTCCCAAGAGGTCGTTTAGCGAGTGAACAGCAGTGTGCGCGACTTTCAGGAGTGTGCCTGGAAAGTGCCAGAATCACCAGAGCATCTGTGCAAAAGCTGCTGCCTCTGTGACCGCATTGAGGCACGTTCCCGTGTCTGCGAGTACATAGACGGCTCTTCGCGTTCACTCCGAGGGAAACGGTCCGCTATTGCTTCTGTGCGTACAGACGCGATTCCCTTGTCTCTTGCGAACACAGGGAACTCTGTGCATCCAAATCTACAGGCTAAGGACGCGTCTGCATATGTTTTGGTGAACAATCGAGTGTGCGTGTTCTGACAGCTGCCTCTATGCAGATGTCTCCACAGAGCCACTTCTGAATGCCCCGCAGCCCAGGACTGAATGGATACACTAACAAGTGCACCGGTGTGGGCAACCACATATGCAGAAGGACGTCTTTCATCTCACAGAAGCGCGAACGTCTTGGCGTTCAAGCACATGGCAGAAACAAGGTGTGAACAGATGAGCTGCTGCTATTTTCTCCGTTCGGCATGCTTCGTTGTAGCTCTCTTGCCGGTCGCCGGCTTAGCGGCTTGCTTTGCGCGACTAGGTCTGCGGAGAGAAGGAGATAGCGCCGGAAACCTTGCCTTTTGCCTTCTTCGGCGCTGGAACCTGGTTGCTGCGCCTTCTCTTTGTCCATGTGCACACACACGATTCCTCAGCGAAAACCATGCAGAAACCTTTCCACGAGCACCCAGGGATGTGCACCCAGCACCACGTGCACCCAGCACACGCAGCTAGAGAAAAGCACCTACCTTTTCACACACTGATGCCTAAGCAAACGCGTGGCCACACACACGCACACATCCGCAAGCGCGCCTACTCCCATCTATTGAGGGAAAGACGGACGAGCAACGTCCTGACAGGCTTGAGGGGAAAAACGTCCGTTGATGGTTGGCGTACTGCACGCCCGCCTACGGGGCTGCAGGGGAATCCACATTTGGAAGGTACCTGAAGATGTGTGCCTGTTCTTGGAGCTCCGCTAGTAGGGTAGCAAAGACACTCGTAGGCAGTACTGAATGCTGCTCCGTGCTACTTCTCCTCCGCTGGCAAATGCTTCACAGTCGCCCGAGGAAAGACGTTTAACAATCGATCTCCAAGAGGAACGAAACACATGATGCCATAAGGCGAAAGAATAGCAGGGCATCTCTTCACAAGCTTGTCCCTGATCTATAGCTGAGGGCAAACACTTGTGTGCTTGTGGGAGAGCCTGTGTCTTTCCTGGAAGCGTTTGGGAGTTTTGCTCAGACGCGTGTTTCCTCAAGTTCAAGAATCAAGATCTAGGATACCTGCAGACAGGTGCCTGTTTGTGTGGAGACAGTCTGTTTGAAACTGTGTTCCTCAGCGCCCGCTCTTTCTCCCCGTCGCTCCACACGCCTGGGAGTCCCTTTCTTTCTCTCCACAAGCACGTGTGTTGACTTCGTCGCACATGTGCATCTGCACAAGCGTTGAGCTCAGCAGAGCGTGTCTCTTGACACTTGATGTGCGTTGGCTGTGTCTGCGTGCTCCAGTGAAGAGAGAAACGGGAAATCATCTTGGTAGAGGCAACAAAGCAAAAGCGAGGCAGGATTGACATCTGCTCAACAGAGACGGATTCCCTGCGCTGACACAGTTCACAGTTACACGAGAAGCAATCTGAGCGGTCCATCGACCGGAGACGTGTTTCCCAAGAGGTCGTTTAGCGAGTGAACAGCAGTGTGCGCGACTTTCAGGAGTGTGCCTGGAAAGTGCCAGAATCACCAGAGCATCTGTGCAAAAGCTGCTGCCTCTGTGACCGCATTGAGGCACGTTCCCGTGTCTGCGAGTACATAGACGGCTCTTCGCGTTCACTCCGAGGGAAACGGTCCGCTATTGCTTCTGTGCGTACAGACGCGATTCCCTTGTCTCTTGCGAACACAGGGAACTCTGTGCATCCAAATCTACAGGCTAAGGACGCGTCTGCATATGTTTTGGTGAACAATCGAGTGTGCGTGTTCTGACAGCTGCCTCTATGCAGATGTCTCCACAGAGCCACTTCTGAATGCCCCGCAGCCCAGGACTGAATGGATACACTAACAAGTGCACCGGTGTGGGCAACCACATATGCAGAAGGACGTCTTTCATCTCACAGAAGCGCGAACGTCTTGGCGTTCAAGCACATGGCAGAAACAAGGTGTGAACAGATGAGCTGCTGCTATTTTCTCCGTTCGGCATGCTTCGTTGTAGCTCTCTTGCCGGTCGCCGGCTTAGCGGCTTGCTTTGCGCGACTAGGTCTGGGGAGAGAAGGAGATAGCGCCGGAAACCTTGCCTTTTGCCTTCTTCGGCGCTGGAACCTGGTTGCTGCGCCTTCTCTTTGTCCATGTGCACACACACGATTCCTCAGCGAAAACCATGCAGAAACCTTTCCACGAGCACCCAGGGATGTGCACCCAGCACCACGTGCACGCACACGCAGCTAGAGAAAAGCACCTACCTTTTCACACACTGATGCCTAAGCAAACGCGTGGCCACACACACGCACACATCCGCAAGCGCGCCTACTCCCATCTATTGAGGGAAAGACGGACGAGCAACGTCCTGACAGGCTTGAGGGGAAAAACGTCCGTTGATGGTTGGCGTACTGCACGCCCGCCTACGGGGCTGCAGGGGAATCCACATTTGGAAGGTACCTGAAGATGTGTGCCTGTTCTTGGAGCTCCGCTAGTAGGGTAGCAAAGACACTCGTAGGCAGTACTGAATGCTGCTCCGTGCTACTTCTCCTCCGCTGGCAAATGCTTCACAGTCGCCCGAGGAAAGACGTTTAACAATCGATCTCCAAGAGGAACGAAACACATGATGCCATAAGGCGAAAGAATAGCAGGGCATCTCTTCACAAGCTTGTCCCTGATCTATAGCTGAGGGCAAACACTTGTGTGCTTGTGGGAGAGCCTGTGTCTTTCCTGGAAGCGTTTGGGAGTTTTGCTCAGACGCGTGTTTCCTCAAGTTCAAGAATCAAGATCTAGGATACCTGCAGACAGGTGCCTGTTTGTGTGGAGACAGTCTGTTTGAAACTGTGTTCCTCAGCGCCCGCTCTTTCTCCCCGTCGCTCCACACGCCTGGGAGTCCCTTTCTTTCTCTCCACAAGCACGTGTGTTGACTTCGTCGCGCATGTGCATCTGCACAAGCGTTGAGCTCAGCAGAGCGTGTCTCTTGACACTTGATGTGCGTTGGCTGTGTCTGCCTGCTCCAGTAAAGAGAGAAACGGGAAATCATCTTGGTAGAGGCAACAAAGCAAAACCGAGGCAGGATTGACATCTGCTCAACAGAGACGGATTCCCTGCGCTGACACAGTTCACAGTTACACGAGAAGCAATCTGAGCGGTCCATCGACCGGAGACGTGTTTCCCAAGAGGTCGTTTAGCGAGTGAACAGCAGTGTGCGCGACTTTCAGGAGTGTGCCTGGAAAGTGCCAGAATCACCAGAGCATCTGTGCAAAAGCTGCTGCCTCTGTGACCGCATTGAGGCACGTTCCCGTGTCTGCGAGTACATAGACGGCTCTTTCGCGTTCACTCCGAGGGAAACGGTCCGCTATTGCTTCTGTGCGTACAGATGCGATTCCCTTGTCTCTTGCGAACACAGGGAACTCTGTGCATCCAAATCTACAGGCTAAGGACGCGTCTGCATATGTTTTGGTGAACAATCGAGTGTGCGTGTTCTGACAGCTGCCTCTATGCAGACGTCTCCACAGAGCCACTTCTGAATGCCCCGCAGCCCAGGACTGAATGGATACACTAACAAGTGCACCGGTGTGAGCAACCACATATGCAGAAGGACGTCTTTCATCTCACAGAAGCGCGAACGTCTTGGCGTTCAAGCACATGGCAGAAACAAGGTGTGAACAGATGAGCTGCTGCTATTTTCTCCGTTCGGCATGCTTCGTTGTAGCTCTCTTGCCGGTCGCCGGCTTAGCGGCTTGCTTTGCGCGACTAGGTCTGGGGAGAGAAGGAGATAGCGCCGGAAACCTTGCCTTTTGCCTTCTTCGGCGCTGGAACCTGGTTGCTGCGCCTTCTCTTTGTCCATGTGCACACACACGATTCCTCAGCGAAAACCATGCAGAAACCTTTCCACGAGCACCCAGGGATGTGCACCCAGCACCACGTGCACGCACACGCAGCTAGAGAAAAGCACCTACCTTTTCACACACTGATGCCTAAGCAAACGCGTGGCCACACACACGCACACATCCGCAAGCGCGCCTACTCCCATCTATTGAGGGAAAGACGGACGAGCAACGTCCTGACAGGCTTGAGGGGAAAAACGTCCGTTGATGGTTGGCGTACTGCACGCCCGCCTACGGGGCTGCAGGGGAATCCACATTTGGAAGGTACCTGAAGATGTGTGCCTGTTCTTGGAGCTCCGCTAGTAGGGTAGCAAAGACACTCGTAGGCAGTACTGAATGCTGCTCCGTGCTACTTCTCCTCCGCTGGCAAATGCTTCACAGTCGCCCGAGGAAAGACGTTTAACAATCGATCTCCAAGAGGAACGAAACACATGATGCCATAAGGCGAAAGAATAGCAGGGCATCTCTTCACAAGCTTGTTCCGATCTATAGCTGAGGGCAAACACTTGTGTGCTTGTGGGAGAGCCTGTGTCTTTCCTGGAAGCGTTTGGGAGTTTTGCTCAGACGCGTGTTTCCTCAAGTTCAAGAATCAAGATCTAGGATACCTGCAGACAGGTGCCTGTTTGTGTGGAGACAGTCTGTTTGAAACTGTGTTCCTCAGCGCCCGCTCTTTCTCCCCGTCGCTCCACACGCCTGGGAGTCCCTTTCTTTCTCTCCACAAGCACGTGTGTTGACTTCGTCGCGCATGTGCATCTGCACAAGCGTTGAGCTCAGCAGAGCGTGTCTCTTGACACTTGATGTGCGTTGGCTGTGTCTGCCTGCTCCAGTGAAGAGAGAAACGGGAAATCATCTTGGTAGAGGCAACAAAGCAAAAGCGAGGCAGGATTGACATCTGCTCAACAGAGACGGATTCCCTGCGCTGACACAGTTCACAGTTACACGAGAAGCAATCTGAGCGGTCCATCGACCGGAGACGTGTTTCCCAAGAGGTCGTTTAGCGAGTGAACAGCAGTGTGCGCGACTTTCAGGAGTGTGCCTGGAAAGTGCCAGAATCACCAGAGCATCTGTGCAAAAGCTGCTGCCTCTGTGACCGCATTGAGGCACGTTCCCGTGTCTGCGAGTATATAGACGGCTCTTTCGCGTTCACTCCGAGGGAAACGGTCCGCTATTGCTTCTGTGCGTACAGACGCGATTCCCTTGTCTCTTGCGAACACAAGGAACTCTGTGCATCCAAATCTACAGGCTAAGGACGCGTCTGCATATGTTTTGGTGAACAATCGAGTGTGCGTGTTCTGACAGCTGCCTCTATGCAGACGTCTCCACAGAGCCACTTCTGAATGCCCCGCAGCCCAGGACTGAATGGATACACTAACAAGTGCACCGGTGTGGGCAACCACATATGCAGAAGGACGTCTTTCATCTCACAGAAGCGCGAACGTCTTGGCGTTCAAGCACATGGCAGAAACAAGGTGTGAACAGATGAGCTGCTGCTATTTTCTCCGTTCGGCATGCTTCGTTGTAGCTCTCTTGCCGGTCGCCGGCTTAGCGGCTTGCTTTGCGCGACTAGGTCTGGGGAGAGAAGGAGATAGCGCCGGAAACCTTGCCTTTTGCCTTCTTCGGCGCTGGAACCTGGTTGCTGCGCCTTCTCTTTGTCCATGTGCACACACACGATTCCTCAGCGAAAACCATGCAGAAACCTTTCCACGAGCACCCAGGGATGTGCACCCAGCACCACGTGCACGCACACGCAGCTAGAGAAAAGCACCTACCTTTTCACACACTGATGCCTAAGCAAACGCGTGGCCACACACACGCACACATCCGCAAGCGCGCCTACTCCCATCTATTGAGGGAAAGACGGACGAGCAACGTCCTGACAGACTTGAGGGGAAAAACGTCCGTTGATGGTTGGCGTACTGCACGCCCGCCTACGGGGCTGCAGGGGAATCCACATTTGGAAGGTACCTGAAGATGTGTGCCTGTTCTTGGAGCTCCGCTAGTAGGGTAGCAAAGACACTCGTAGGCAGTACTGAATGCTGCTCCGTGCTACTTCTCCTCCGCTGGCAAATGCTTCACAGTCGCCCGAGGAAAGACGTTTAACAATCGATCTCCAAGAGGAACGAAACACATGATGCCATAAGGCGAAAGAATAGCAGGGCATCTCTTCACAAGCTTGTCCCTGATCTATAGCTGAGGGCAAACACTTGTGTGCTTGTGGGAGAGCCTGTGTCTTTCCTGGAAGCGTTTGGGAGTTTTGCTCAGACGCGTGTTTCCTCAAGTTCAAGAATCAAGATCTAGGATACCTGCAGACAGGTGCCTGTTTGTGTGGAGACAGTCTGTTTGAAACTGTGTTCCTCAGCGCCCGCTCTTTCTCCCCGTCGCTCCACACGCCTGGGAGTCCCTTTCTTTCTCTCCACAAGCACGTGTGTTGACTTCGTCGCGCATGTGCATCTGCACAAGCGTTGAGCTCAGCAGAGCGTGTCTCTTGACACTTGATGTGCGTTGGCTGTGTCTGCCTGCTCCAGTGAAGAGAGAAACGGGAAATCATCTTGGTAGAGGCAACAAAGCAAAAGCGAGGCAGGATTGACATCTGCTCAACAGAGACGGATTCCCTGCGCTGACACAGTTCACAGTTACACGAGAAGCAATCTGAGCGGTCCATCGACCGGAGACGTGTTTCCCAAGAGGTCGTTTAGCGAGTGAACAGCAGTGTGCGCGACTTTCAGGAGTGTGCCTGGAAAGTGCCAGAATCACCAGAGCATCTGTGCAAAAGCTGCTGCCTCTGTGACCGCATTGAGGCACGTTCCCGTGTCTGCGAGTATATAGACGGCTCTTTCGCGTTCACTCCGAGGGAAACGGTCCGCTATTGCTTCTGTGCGTACAGACGCGATTCCCTTGTCTCTTGCGAACACAAGGAACTCTGTGCATCCAAATCTACAGGCTAAGGACGCGTCTGCATATGTTTTGGTGAACAATCGAGTGTGCGTGTTCTGACAGCTGCCTCTATGCAGACGTCTCCACAGAGCCACTTCTGAATGCCCCGCAGCCCAGGACTGAATGGATACACTAACAAGTGCACCGGTGTGGGCAACCACATATGCAGAAGGACGTCTTTCATCTCACAGAAGCGCGAACGTCTTGGCGTTCAAGCACATGGCAGAAACAAGGTGTGAACAGATGAGCTGCTGCTATTTTCTCCGTTCGGCATGCTTCGTTGTAGCTCTCTTGCCGGTCGCCGGCTTAGCGGCTTGCTTTGCGCGACTAGGTCTGGGGAGAGAAGGAGATAGCGCCGGAAACCTTGCCTTTTGCCTTCTTCGGCGCTGGAACCTGGTTGCTGCGCCTTCTCTTTGTCCATGTGCACACACACGATTCCTCAGCGAAAACCATGCAGAAACCTTTCCACGAGCACCCAGGGATGTGCACCCAGCACCACGTGCACGCACACGCAGCTAGAGAAAAGCACCTACCTTTTCACACACTGATGCCTAAGCAAACGCGTGGCCACACACACGCACACATCCGCAAGCGCGCCTACTCCCATCTATTGAGGGAAAGACGGACGAGCAACGTCCTGACAGGCTTGAGGGGAAAAACGTCCGTTGATGGTTGGCGTACTGCACGCCCGCCTACGGGGCTGCAGGGGAATCCACATTTGGAAGGTACCTGAAGATGTGTGCCTGTTCTTGGAGCTCCGCTAGTAGGGTAGCAAAGACACTCGTAGGCAGTACTGAATGCTGCTCCGTGCTACTTCTCCTCCGCTGGCAAATGCTTCACAGTCGCCCGAGGAAAGACGTTTAACAATCGATCTCCAAGAGGAACGAAACACATGATGCCATAAGGCGAAAGAATAGCAGGGCATCTCTTCACAAGCTTGTCCCTGATCTATAGCTGAGGGCAAACACTTGTGTGCTTGTGGGAGAGCCTGTGTCTTTCCTGGAAGCGTTTGGGAGTTTTGCTCAGACGCGTGTTTCCTCAAGTTCAAGAATCAAGATCTAGGATACCTGCAGACAGGTGCCTGTTTGTGTGGAGACAGTCTGTTTGAAACTGTGTTCCTCAGCGCCCGCTCTTTCTCCCCGTCGCTCCACACGCCTGGGAGTCCCTTTCTTTCTCTCCACAAGCACGTGTGTTGACTTCGTCGCACATGTGCATCTGCACAAGCGTTGAGCTCAGCAGAGCGTGTCTCTTGACACTTGATGTGCGTTGGCTGTGTCTGCCTGCTCCAGTGAAGAGAGAAACGGGAAATCATCTTGGTAGAGGCAACAAAGCAAAAGCGAGGCAGGATTGACATCTGCTCAACAGAGACGGATTCCCTGCGCTGACACAGTTCACAGTTACACGAGAAGCAATCTGAGCGGTCCATCGACCGGAGACGTGTTTCCCAAGAGGTCGTTTAGCGAGTGAACAGCAGTGTGCGCGACTTTCAGGAGTGTGCCTGGAAAGTGCCAGAATCACCAGAGCATCTGTGCAAAAGCTGCTGCCTCTGTGACCGCATTGAGGCACGTTCCCGTGTCTGCGAGTACATAGACGGCTCTTTCGCGTTCACTCCGAGAAAAACGGTCCGCTATTGCTTCTGTGCGTACAGACGCGATTCCCTTGTCTCTTGCGAACACAGGGAACTCTGTGCATCCAAATCTACAGGCTAAGGACGCGTCTGCATATGTTTTGGTGAACAATCGAGTGTGCGTGTTCTGACAGCTGCCTCTATGCAGACGTCTCCACAGAGCCACTTCTGAATGCCCCGCAGCCCAGGACTGAATGGATACACTAACAAGTGCACCGGTGTGAGCAACCACATATGCAGAAGGACGTCTTTCATCTCACAGAAGCGCGAACGTCTTGGCGTTCAAGCACGTGGCAGAAACAAGGTGTGAACAGATGAGCTGCTGCTATTTTCTCCGTTCGGCATGCTTCGTTGTAGCTCTCTTGCCGGTCGCCGGCTTAGCGGCTTGCTTTGCGCGACTAGGTCTGGGGAGAGAAGGAGATAGCGCCGGAAACCTTGCCTTTTGCCTTCTTCGGCGCTGGAACCTGGTTGCTGCGCCTTCTCTTTGTCCATGTGCACACACACGATTCCTCAGCGAAAACCATGCAGAAACCTTTCCACGAGCACCCAGGGATGTGCACCCAGCACCACGTGCACCCAGCACACGCAGCTAGAGAAAAGCACCTACCTTTTCACACACTGATGCCTAAGCAAACGCGTGGCCACACACACGCACACATCCGCAAGCGCGCCTACTCCCATCTATTGAGGGAAAGACGGACGAGCAACGTCCTGACAGGCTTGAGGGGAAAAACGTCCGTTGATGGTTGGCGTACTGCACGCCCGCCTACGGGGCTGCAGGGGAATCCACATTTGGAAGGTACCTGAAGATGTGTGCCTGTTCTTGGAGCTCCGCTAGTAGGGTAGCAAAGACACTCGTAGGCAGTACTGAATGCTGCTCCGTGCTACTTCTCCTCCGCTGGCAAATGCTTCACAGTCGCCCGAGGAAAGACGTTTAACAATCGATCTCCAAGAGGAACGAAACACATGATGCCATAAGGCGAAAGAATAGCAGGCCATCTCTTCACAAGCTTGTCCCGATCTATAGCTGAGGGCAAACACTTGTGTGCTTGTGGGAGAGCGTGTGTCTTTCCTGGAAGCGTTTGGGAGTTTTGCTCAGACGCGTGTTTCCTCAAGTTCAAGAATCAAGATCTAGGATACCTGCAGACAGGTGCCTGTTTGTGTGGAGACAGTCTGTTTGAAACTGTGTTCCTCAGCGCCCGCTCTTTCTCCCCGTCGCTCCACACGCCTGGGAGTCCCTTTCTTTCTCTCCACAAGCACGTGTGTTGACTTCGTCGCGCATGTGCATCTGCACAAGCGTTGAGCTCAGCAGAGCGTGTCTCTTGACACTTGATGTGCGTTGGCTGTGTCTGCCTGCTCCAGTAAAGAGAGAAACGGGAAATCATCTTGGTAGAGGCAACAAAGCAAAACCGAGGCAGGATTGACATCTGCTCAACAGAGACGGATTCCCTGCGCTGACACAGTTCACAGTTACACGAGAAGCAATCTGAGCGGTCCATCGACCGGAGACGTGTTTCCCAAGAGGTCGTTTAGCGAGTGAACAGCAGTGTGCGCGACTTTCAGGAGTGTGCCTGGAAAGTGCCAGAATCACCAGAGCATCTGTGCAAAAGCTGCTGCCTCTGTGACCGCATTGAGGCACGTTCCCGTGTCTGCGAGTACATAGACGGCTCTTTCGCGTTCACTCCGAGGGAAACGGTCCGCTATTGCTTCTGTGCGTACAGATGCGATTCCCTTGTCTCTTGCGAACACAGGGAACTCTGTGCATCCAAATCTACAGGCTAAGGACGCGTCTGCATATGTTTTGGTGAACAATCGAGTGTGCGTGTTCTGACAGCTGCCTCTATGCAGACGTCTCCACAGAGCCACTTCTGAATGCCCCGCAGCCCAGGACTGAATGGATACACTAACAAGTGCACCGGTGTGAGCAACCACATATGCAGAAGGACGTCTTTCATCTCACAGAAGCGCGAACGTCTTGGCGTTCAAGCACATGGCAGAAACAAGGTGTGAACAGATGAGCTGCTGCTATTTTCTCCGTTCGGCATGCTTCGTTGTAGCTCTCTTGCCGGTCGCCGGCTTAGCGGCTTGCTTTGCGCGACTAGGTCTGGGGAGAGAAGGAGATAGCGCCGGAAACCTTGCCTTTTGCCTTCTTCGGCGCTGGAACCTGGTTGCTGCGCCTTCTCTTTGTCCATGTGCACACACACGATTCCTCAGCGAAAACCATGCAGAAACCTTTCCACGAGCACCCAGGGATGTGCACCCAGCACCACGTGCACGCACACGCAGCTAGAGAAAAGCACCTACCTTTTCACACACTGATGCCTAAGCAAACGCGTGGCCACACACACGCACACATCCGCAAGCGCGCCTACTCCCATCTATTGAGGGAAAGACGGACGAGCAACGTCCTGACAGGCTTGAGGGGAAAAACGTCCGTTGATGGTTGGCGTACTGCACGCCCGCCTACGGGGCTGCAGGGGAATCCACATTTGGAAGGTACCTGAAGATGTGTGCCTGTTCTTGGAGCTCCGCTAGTAGGGTAGCAAAGACACTCGTAGGCAGTACTGAATGCTGCTCCGTGCTACTTCTCCTCCGCTGGCAAATGCTTCACAGTCGCCCGAGGAAAGACGTTTAACAATCGATCTCCAAGAGGAACGAAACACATGATGCCATAAGGCGAAAGAATAGCAGGGCATCTCTTCACAAGCTTGTCCCGATCTATAGCTGAGGGCAAACACTTGTGTGCTTGTGGGAGAGCCTGTGTCTTTCCTGGAAGCGTTTGGGAGTTTTGCTCAGACGCGTGTTTCCTCAAGTTCAAGAATCAAGATCTAGGATACCTGCAGACAGGTGCCTGTTTGTGTGGAGACAGTCTGTTTGAAACTGTGTTCCTCAGCGCCCGCTCTTTCTCCCCGTCGCTCCACACGCCTGGGAGTCCCTTTCTTTCTCTCCACAAGCACGTGTGTTGACTTCGTCGCGCATGTGCATCTGCACAAGCGTTGAGCTCAGCAGAGCGTGTCTCTTGACACTTGATGTGCGTTGGCTGTGTCTGCCTGCTCCAGTGAAGAGAGAAACGGGAAATCATCTTGGTAGAGGCAACAAAGCAAAAGCGAGGCAGGATTGACATCTGCTCAACAGAGACGGATTCCCTGCGCTGACACAGTTCACAGTTACACGAGAAGCAATCTGAGCGGTCCATCGACCGGAGACGTGTTTCCCAAGAGGTCGTTTAGCGAGTGAACAGCAGTGTGCGCGACTTTCAGGAGTGTGCGTGGAAAGTGCCAGAATCACCAGAGCATCTGTGCAAAAGCTGCTGCCTCTGTGACCGCATTGAGGCACGTTCCCGTGTCTGCGAGTACATAGACGGCTCTTTTGCGTTCACTCCGAGAAAAACGGTCCGCTATTGCTTCTGTGCGTACAGACGCGATTCCCTTGTCTCTTGCGAACACAGGGAACTCTGTGCATCCAAATCTACAGGCTAAGGACGCGTCTGCATATGTTTTGGTGAACAATCGAGTGTGCGTGTTCTGACAGCTGCCTCTATGCAGACGTCTCCACAGAGCCACTTCTGAATGCCCCGCAGCCCAGGACTGAATGGATACACTAACAAGTGCACCGGTGTGAGCAACCACATATGCAGAAGGACGTCTTTCATCTCACAGAAGCGCGAACGTCTTGGCGTTCAAGCACATGGCAGAAACAAGGTGTGAACAGATGAGCTGCTGCTATTTTCTCCGTTCGGCATGCTTCGTTGTAGCTCTCTTGCCGGTCGCCGGCTTAGCGGCTTGCTTTGCGCGACTAGGTCTGGGGAGAGAAGGAGATAGCGCCGGAAACCTTGCCTTTTGCCTTCTTCGGCGCTGGAACCTGGTTGCTGCGCCTTCTCTTTGTCCATGTGCACACACACGATTCCTCAGCGAAAACCATGCAGAAACCTTTCCACGAGCACCCAGGGATGTGCACCCAGCACCACGTGCACCCAGCACACGCAGCTAGAGAAAAGCACCTACCTTTTCACACACTGATGCCTAAGCAAACGCGTGGCCACACACACGCACACATCCGCAAGCGCGCCTACTCCCATCTATTGAGGGAAAGACGGACGAGCAACGTCCTGACAGGCTTGAGGGGAAAAACGTCCGTTGATGGTTGGCGTACTGCACGCCCGCCTACGGGGCTGCAGGGGAATCCACATTTGGAAGGTACCTGAAGATGTGTGCCTGTTCTTGGAGCTCCGCTAGTAGGGTAGCAAAGACACTCGTAGGCAGTACTGAATGCTGCTCCGTGCTACTTCTCCTCCGCTGGCAAATGCTTCACAGTCGCCCGAGGAAAGACGTTTAACAATCGATCTCCAAGAGGAACGAAACACATGATGCCATAAGGCGAAAGAATAGCAGGGCATCTCTTCACAAGCTTGTCCCGATCTATAGCTGAGGGCAAACACTTGTGTGCTTGTGGGAGAGCCTGTGTCTTTCCTGGAAGCGTTTGGGAGTTTTGCTCAGACGCGTGTTTCCTCAAGTTCAAGAATCAAGATCTAGGATACCTGCAGACAGGTGCCTGTTTGTGTGGAGACAGTCTGTTTGAAACTGTGTTCCTCAGCGCCCGCTCTTTCTCCCTGTCGCTCCACACGCCTGGGAGTCCCTTTCTTTCTCTCCACAAGCACGTGTGTTGACTTCGTCGCGCATGTGCATCTGCACAAGCGTTGAGCTCAGCAGAGCGTGTCTCTTGACACTTGATGTGCGTTGGCTGTGTCTGCCTGCTCCAGTAAAGAGAGAAACGGGAAATCATCTTGGTAGAGGCAACAAAGCAAAACCGAGGCAGGATTGACATCTGCTCAACAGAGACGGATTCCCTGCGCTGACACAGTTCACAGTTACACGAGAAGCAATCTGAGCGGTCCATCGACCGGAGACGTGTTTCCCAAGAGGTCGTTTAGCGAGTGAACAGCAGTGTGCGCGACTTTCAGGAGTGTGCCTGGAAAGTGCCAGAATCACCAGAGCATCTGTGCAAAAGCTGCTGCCTCTGTGACCGCATTGAGGCACGTTCCCGTGTCTGCGAGTACATAGACGGCTCTTTCGCGTTCACTCCGAGGGAAACGGTCCGCTATTGCTTCTGTGCGTACAGATGCGATTCCCTTGTCTCTTGCGAACACAGGGAACTCTGTGCATCCAAATCTACAGGCTAAGGACGCGTCTGCATATGTTTTGGTGAACAATCGAGTGTGCGTGTTCTGACAGCTGCCTCTATGCAGACGTCTCCACAGAGCCACTTCTGAATGCCCCGCAGCCCAGGACTGAATGGATACACTAACAAGTGCACCGGTGTGAGCAACCACATATGCAGAAGGACGTCTTTCATCTCACAGAAGCGCGAACGTCTTGGCGTTCAAGCACATGGCAGAAACAAGGTGTGAACAGATGAGCTGCTGCTATTTTCTCCGTTCGGCATGCTTCGTTGTAGCTCTCTTGCCGGTCGCCGGCTTAGCGGCTTGCTTTGCGCGACTAGGTCTGGGGAGAGAAGGAGATAGCGCCGGAAACCTTGCCTTTTGCCTTCTTCGGCGCTGGAACCTGGTTGCTGCGCCTTCTCTTTGTCCATGTGCACACACACGATTCCTCAGCGAAAACCATGCAGAAACCTTTCCACGAGCACCCAGGGATGTGCACCCAGCACCACGTGCACGCACACGCAGCTAGAGAAAAGCACCTACCTTTTCACACACTGATGCCTAAGCAAACGCGTGGCCACACACACGCACACATCCGCAAGCGCGCCTACTCCCATCTATTGAGGGAAAGACGGACGAGCAACGTCCTGACAGGCTTGAGGGGAAAAACGTCCGTTGATGGTTGGCGTACTGCACGCCCGCCTACGGGGCTGCAGGGGAATCCACATTTGGAAGGTACCTGAAGATGTGTGCCTGTTCTTGGAGCTCCGCTAGTAGGGTAGCAAAGACACTCGTAGGCAGTACTGAATGCTGCTCCGTGCTACTTCTCCTCCGCTGGCAAATGCTTCACAGTCGCCCGAGGAAAGACGTTTAACAATCGATCTCCAAGAGGAACGAAACACATGATGCCATAAGGCGAGAGAATAGCAGGGCATCTCTTCACAAGCTTGTCCCTGATCTATAGCTGAGGGCAAACACTTGTGTGCTTGTGGGAGAGCCTGTGTCTTTCCTGGAAGCGTTTGGGAGTTTTGCTCAGACGCGTGTTTCCTCAAGTTCAAGAATCAAGATCTAGGATACCTGCAGACAGGTGCCTGTTTGTGTGGAGACAGTCTGTTTGAAACTGTGTTCCTCAGCGCCCGCTCTTTCTCCCCGTCGCTCCACACGCCTGGGAGTCCCTTTCTTTCTCTCCACAAGCACGTGTGTTGACTTCGTCGCACATGTGCATCTGCACAAGCGTTGAGCTCAGCAGAGCGTGTCTCTTGACACTTGATGTGCGTTGGCTGTGTCTGCCTGCTCCAGTGAAGAGAGAAACGGGAAATCATCTTGGTAGAGGCAACAAAGCAAAAGCGAGGCAGGATTGACATCTGCTCAACAGAGACGGATTCCCTGCGCTGACACAGTTCACAGTTACACGAGAAGCAATCTGAGCGGTCCATCGACCGGAGACGTGTTTCCCAAGAGGTCGTTTAGCGAGTGAACAGCAGTGTGCGCGACTTTCAGGAGTGTGCCTGGAAAGTGCCAGAATCACCAGAGCATCTGTGCAAAAGCTGCTGCCTCTGTGACCGCATTGAGGCACGTTCCCGTGTCTGCGAGTATATAGACGGCTCTTTCGCGTTCACTCCGAGGGAAACGGTCCGCTATTGCTTCTGTGCGTACAGACGCGATTCCCTTGTCTCTTGCGAACACAGGGAACTCTGTGCATCCAAATCTACAGGCTAAGGACGCGTCTGCATATGTTTTGGTGAACAATCGAGTGTGCGTGTTCTGACAGCTGCCTCTATGCAGACGTCTCCACAGAGCCACTTCTGAATGCCCCGCAGCCCAGGACTGAATGGATACACTAACAAGTGCACCGGTGTGAGCAACTACATATGCAGAAGGACGTCTTTCATCTCACAGAAGCGCGAACGTCTTGGCGTTCAAGCACATGGCAGAAACAAGGTGTGAACAGATGAGCTGCTGCTATTTTCTCCGTTCGGCATGCTTCGTTGTAGCTCTCTTGCCGGTCGCCGGCTTAGCGGCTTGCTTTGCGTGACTAGGTCTGGGGAGAGAAGGAGATAGCGCCGGAAACCTTGCCTTTTGCCTTCTTCGGCGCTGGAACCTGGTTGCTGCGCTTTCTCTTTGTCCATGTGCACACACACAATTCCTCAGCGAAAACCATGCAGAAACCTTTCCACGAGCACCCAGGGATGTGCACCCAGCACCACGTGCACGCACACGCAGCTAGAGAAAAGCACCTACCTTTTCACACACTGATGCCTAAGCAAACGCGTGGCCACACACACGCACACATCCGCAAGCGCGCCTACTCCCATCTATTGAGGGAAAGACGGACGAGCAACGTCCTGACAGGCTTGAGGGGAAAAACGTCCGTTGATGGTTGGCGTACTGCACGCCCGCCTACGGGGCTGCAGGGGAATCCACATTTGGAAGGTACCTGAAGATGTGTGCCTGTTCTTGGAGCTCCGCTAGTAGGGTAGCAAAGACACTCGTAGGCAGTACTGAATGCTGCTCCGTGCTACTTCTCCTCCGCTGGCAAATGCTTCACAGTCGCCCGAGGAAAGACGTTTAACAATCGATCTCCAAGAGGAACGAAACACATGATGCCATAAGGCGAAAGAATAGCAGGGCATCTCTTCACAAGCTTGTCCCGATCTATAGCTGAGGGCAAACACTTGTGTGCTTGTGGGAGAGCCTGTGTCTTTCCTGGAAGCGTTTGGGAGTTTTGCTCAGACGCGTGTTTCCTCAAGTTCAAGAATCAAGATCTAGGATACCTGCAGACAGGTGCCTGTTTGTGTGGAGACAGTCTGTTTGAAACTGTGTTCCTCAGCGCCCGCTCTTTCTCCCCGTCGCTCCACACGCCTGGGAGTCCCTTTCTTTCTCTCCACAAGCACGTGTGTTGACTTCGTCGCGCATGTGCATCTGCACAAGCGTTGAGCTCAGCAGAGCGTGTCTCTTGACACTTGATGTGCGTTGGCTGTGTCTGCCTGCTCCAGTGAAGAGAGAAACGGGAAATCATCTTGGTAGAGGCAACAAAGCAAAAGCGAGGCAGGATTGACATCTGCTCAACAGAGACGGATTCCCTGCGCTGACACAGTTCACAGTTACACGAGAAGCAATCTGAGCGGTCCATCGACCGGAGACGTGTTTCCCAAGAGGTCGTTTAGCGAGTGAACAGCAGTGTGCGCGACTTTCAGGAGTGTGCGTGGAAAGTGCCAGAATCACCAGAGCATCTGTGCAAAAGCTGCTGCCTCTGTGACCGCATTGAGGCACGTTCCCGTGTCTGCGAGTATATAGACGGCTCTTTCGCGTTCACTCCGAGGGAAACGGTCCGCTATTGCTTCTGTGCGTACAGACGCGATTCCCTTGTCTCTTGCGAACACAGGGAACTCTGTGCATCCAAATCTACAGGCTAAGGACGCGTCTGCATATGTTTTGGTGAACAATCGAGTGTGCGTGTTCTGACAGCTGCCTCTATGCAGACGTCTCCACAGAGCCACTTCTGAATGCCCCGCAGCCCAGGACTGAATGGATACACTAACAAGTGCACCGGTGTGAGCAACCACATATGCAGAAGGACGTCTTTCATCTCACAGAAGCGCGAACGTCTTGGCGTTCAAGCACATGGCAGAAACAAGGTGTGAACAGATGAGCTGCTGCTATTTTCTCCGTTCGGCATGCTTCGTTGTAGCTCTCTTGCCGGTCGCCGGCTTAGCGGCTTGCTTTTCGCGACTAGGTCTGGGGAGAGAAGGAGATAGCGCCGGAAACCTTGCCTTTTGCCTTCTTCGGCGCTGGAACCTGGTTGCTGCGCCTTCTCTTTGTCCATGTGCACACACACGATTCCTCAGCGAAAACCATGCAGAAACCTTTCCACGAGCACCCAGGGATGTGCACCCAGCACCACGTGCACGCACACGCAGCTAGAGAAAAGCACCTACCTTTTCACACACTGATGCCTAAGCAAACGCGTGGCCACACACACGCACACATCCGCAAGCGCGCCTACTCCCATCTATTGAGGGAAAGACGGACGAGCAACGTCCTGACAGGCTTGAGGGGAAAAACGTCCGTTGATGGTTGGCGTACTGCACGCCCGCCTACGGGGCTGCAGGGGAATCCACATTTGGAAGGTACCTGAAGATGTGTGCCTGTTCTTGGAGCTCCGCTAGTAGGGTAGCAAAGACACTCGTAGGCAGTACTGAATGCTGCTCCGTGCTACTTCTCCTCCGCTGGCAAATGCTTCACAGTCGCCCGAGGAAAGACGTTTAACAATCGATCTCCAAGAGGAACGAAACACATGATGCCATAAGGCGAGAGAATAGCAGGGCATCTCTTCACAAGCTTGTCCCTGATCTATAGCTGAGGGCAAACACTTGTGTGCTTGTGGGAGAGCCTGTGTCTTTCCTGGAAGCGTTTGGGAGTTTTGCTCAGACGCGTGTTTCCTCAAGTTCAAGAATCAAGATCTAGGATACCTGCAGACAGGTGCCTGTTTGTGTGGAGACAGTCTGTTTGAAACTGTGTTCCTCAGCGCCCGCTCTTTCTCCCCGTCGCTCCACACGCCTGGGAGTCCCTTTCTTTCTCTCCACAAGCACGTGTGTTGACTTCGTCGCACATGTGCATCTGCACAAGCGTTGAGCTCAGCAGAGCGTGTCTCTTGACACTTGATGTGCGTTGGCTGTGTCTGCCTGCTCCAGTGAAGAGAGAAACGGGAAATCATCTTGGTAGAGGCAACAAAGCAAAAGCGAGGCAGGATTGACATCTGCTCAACAGAGACGGATTCCCTGCGCTGACACAGTTCACAGTTACACGAGAAGCAATCTGAGCAGTCCATCGACCGGAGACGTGTTTCCCAAGAGGTCGTTTAGCGAGTGAACAGCAGTGTGCGCGACTTTCAGGAGTGTGCCTGGAAAGTGCCAGAATCACCAGAGCATCTGTGCAAAAGCTGCTGCCTCTGTGACCGCATTGAGGCACGTTCCCGTGTCTGCGAGTACATAGACGGCTCTTTTGCGTTCACTCCGAGAAAAACGGTCCGCTATTGCTTCTGTGCGTACAGACGCGATTCCCTTGTCTCTTGCGAACACAGGGAACTCTGTGCATCCAAATCTACAGGCTAAGGACGCGTCTGCATATGTTTTGGTGAACAATCGAGTGTGCGTGTTCTGACAGCTGCCTCTATGCAGACGTCTCCACAGAGCCACTTCTGAATGCCCCGCAGCCCAGGACTGAATGGATACACTAACAAGTGCACCGGTGTGAGCAACCACATATGCAGAAGGACGTCTTTCATCTCACAGAAGCGCGAACGTCTTGGCGTTCAAGCACATGGCAGAAACAAGGTGTGAACAGATGAGCTGCTGCTATTTTCTCCGTTCGGCATGCTTCGTTGTAGCTCTCTTGCCGGTCGCCGGCTTAGCGGCTTGCTTTGCGCGACTAGGTCTGCGGAGAGAAGGAGATAGCGCCGGAAACCTTGCCTTTTGCCTTCTTCGGCGCTGGAACCTGGTTGCTGCGCCTTCTCTTTGTCCATGTGCACACACACGATTCCTCAGCGAAAACCATGCAGAAACCTTTCCACGAGCACCCAGGGATGTGCACCCAGCACCACGTGCACCCAGCACACGCAGCTAGAGAAAAGCACCTACCTTTTCACACACTGATGCCTAAGCAAACGCGTGGCCACACACACGCACACATCCGCAAGTGCGCCTACTCCCATCTATTGAGGGAAAGACGGACGAGCAACGTCCTGACAGGCTTGAGGGGAAAAACGTCCGTTGATGGTTGGCGTACTGCACGCCCGCCTACGGGGCTGCAGGGGAATCCACATTTGGAAGGTACCTGAAGATGTGTGCCTGTTCTTGGAGCTCCGCTAGTAGGGTAGCAAAGACACTCGTAGGCAGTACTGAATGCTGCTCCATGCTCCTTCTCCTCCGCTGGCAAATGCTTCACAGTCGCCCTAGGAAAGACGTTTAACAATCGATCTCCAAGAGGAACGAAACACATGATGCCATAAGGCGAAAGAATAGCAGGGCATCTCTTCACAAGCTTGTCCCTGATCTATAGCTGAGGGCAAACACTTGTGTGCTTGTGGGAGAGCGTGTGTCTTTCCTGGAAGCGTTTGGGAGTTTTGCTCAGACGCGTGTTTCCTCAAGTTCAAGAATCAAGATCTAGGATACCTGCAGACAGGTGCCTGTTTGTGTGGAGACAGTCTGTTTGAAACTGTGTTCCTCAGCGCCCGCTCTTTCTCCCCGTCGCTCCACGCGCCTGGGAGTCCCTTTCTTTCTCTCCACAAGCACGTGTGTTGACTTCGTCGCACATGTGCATCTGCACAAGCGTTGAGCTCAGCAGAGTGTGTCTCTTGACACTTGATGTGCGTTGGCTGTGTCTGCCTGCTCCAGTGAAGAGAGAAACGGGAAATCATCTTGGTAGAGGCAACAAAGCAAAACCGAGGCAGGATTGACATCTGCTCAACAGAGACGGATTCCCTGCGCTGACACAGTTCACAGTTACACGAGAAGCAATCTGAGCGGTCCATCGACCGGAGACGTGTTTCCCAAGAGGTCGTTTAGCGAGTGAACAGCAGTGTGCGCGACTTTCAGGAGTGTGCGTGGAAAGTGCCAGAATCATCAGAGCATCTGTGCAAAAGCTGCTGCCTCTGTGACCGCATTGAGGCACGTTCCCGTGTCTGCGAGTATATAGACGGCTCTTTCGCGTTCACTCCGAGGGAAACGGTCCGCTATTGCTTCTGTGCGTACAGACGCGATTCCCTTGTCTCTTGCGAACACAGGGAACTCTGTGCATCCAAATCTACAGGCTAAGGACGCGTCTGCATATGTTTTGGTGAACAATCGAGTGTGCGTGTTCTGACAGCTGCCTCTATGCAGACGTCTCCACAGAGCCACTTCTGAATGCCCCGCAGCCCAGGACTGAATGGATACACTAACAAGTGCACCGGTGTGGGCAACCACATATGCAGAAGGACGTCTTTCATCTCACAGAAGCGCGAACGTCTTGGCGTTCACGCACATGGCAGAAACAAGGTGTGAACAGATGAGCTGCTGCTATTTTCTCCGTTCGGCATGCTTCGTTGTAGCTCTCTTGCCGGTCGCCGGCTTAGCGGCTTGCTTTGCGCGACTAGGTCTGGGGAGAGAAGGAGATAGCGCCGGAAACCTTGCCTTTTGCCTTCTTCGGCGCTGGAACCTGGTTGCTGCGCCTTCTCTTTGTCCATGTGCACACACACGATTCCTCAGCGAAAACCATGCAGAAACCTTTCCACGAGCACCCAGGGATGTGCACCCAGCACCACGTGCACCCAGCACACGCAGCTAGAGAAAAGCACCTACCTTTTCACACACTGATGCCTAAGCAAACGCGTGGCCACACACACGCACACATCCGCAAGCGCGCCTACTCCCATCTATTGAGGGAAAGACGGACGAGCAACGTCCTGACAGGCTTGAGGGGAAAAACGTCCGTTGATGGTTGGCGTACTGCACGCCCGCCTACGGGGCTGCAGGGGAATCCACATTTGGAAGGTACCTGAAGATGTGTGCCTGTTCTTGGAGCTCCGCTAGTAGGGTAGCAAAGACACTCGTAGGCAGTACTGAATGCTGCTCCGTGCTACTTCTCCTCCGCTGGCAAATGCTTCACAGTCGCCCTAGGAAAGACGTTTAACAATCGATCTCCAAGAGGAACGAAACACATGATGCCATAAGGCGAAAGAATAGCAGGGCATCTCTTCACAAGCTTGTCCCTGATCTATAGCTGAGGGCAAACACTTGTGTGCTTGTGGGAGAGCCTGTGTCTTTCCTGGAAGCGTTTGGGAGTTTTGCTCAGACGCGTGTTTCCTCAAGTTCAAGAATCAAGATCTAGGATACCTGCAGACAGGTGCCTGTTTGTGTGGAGACAGTCTGTTTGAAACTGTGTTCCTCAGCGCCCGCTCTTTCTCCCCGTCGCTCCACACGCCTGGGAGTCCCTTTCTTTCTCTCCACAAGCACGTGTGTTGACTTCGTCGCACATGTGCATCTGCACAAGCGTTGAGCTCAGCAGAGCGTGTCTCTTGACACTTGATGTGCGTTGGCTGTGTCTGCCTGCTCCAGTGAAGAGAGAAACGGGAAATCATCTTGGTAGAGGCAACAAAGCAAAAGCGAGGCAGGATTGACATCTGCTCAACAGAGACGGATTCCCTGCGCTGACACAGTTCACAGTTACACGAGAAGCAATCTGAGCGGTCCATCGACCGGAGACGTGTTTCCCAAGAGGTCGTTTAGCGAGTGAACAGCAGTGTGCGCGACTTTCAGGAGTGTGCGTGGAAAGTGCCAGAATCATCAGAGCATCTGTGCAAAAGCTGCTGCCTCTGTGACCGCATTGAGGCACGTTCCCGTGTCTGCGAGTATATAGACGGCTCTTTCGCGTTCACTCCAAGGGAAACGGTCCGCTATTGCTTCTGTGCGTACAGACGCGATTCCCTTGTCTCTTGCGAACACAGGGAACTCTGTGCATCCAAATCTACAGGCTAAGGACGCGTCTGCATATGTTTTGGTGAACAATCGAGTGTGCGTGTTCTGACAGCTGCCTCTCTGCAGACGTGTCCACAGAGCCACTTCTGAATGCCCCGCAGCCCAGGACTGAATGGATACACTAACAAGTGCACCGGTGTGGGCAACCACATATGCAGAAGGACGTCTTTCATCTCACAGAAGCGCGAACGTCTTGGCGTTCACGCACATGGCAGAAACAAGGTGTGAACAGATGAGCTGCTGCTATTTTCTCCGTTCGGCATGCTTCGTTGTAGCTCTCTTGCCGGTCGCCGGCTTAGCGGCTTGCTTTGCGCGACTAGGTCTGGGGAGAGAAGGAGATAGCGCCGGAAACCTTGCCTTTTGCCTTCTTCGGCGCTGGAACCTGGTTGCTGCGCCTTCTCTTTGTCCATGTGCACACACACGATTCCTCAGCGAAAACCATGCAGAAACCTTTCCACGAGCACCCAGGGATGTGCACCCAGCACCACGTGCACGCACACGCAGCTAGAGAAAAGCACCTACCTTTTCACACACTGATGCCTAAGCAAACGCGTGGCAACACACACGCACACATCCGCAAGCGCGCCTACTCCCATCTATTGAGGGAAAGACGGACGAGCAACGTCCTGACAGGCTTGAGGGGAAAAACGTCCGTTGATGGTTGGCGTACTGCACGCCCGCCTACGGGGCTGCAGGGGAATCCACATTTGGAAGGTACCTGAAGATGTGTGCCTGTTCTTGGAGCTCCGCTAGTAGGGTAGCAAAGACACTCGTAGGCAGTACTGAATGCTGCTCCGTGCTACTTCTCCTCCGCTGGCAAATGCTTCACAGTCGCCCGAGGAAAGACGTTTAACAATCGATCTCCAAGAGGAACGAAACACATGATGCCATAAGGCGAAAGAATAGCAGGGCATCTCTTCACAAGCTTGTCCCGATCTATAGCTGAGGGCAAACACTTGTGTGCTTGTGGGAGAGCGTGTGTCTTTCCTGGAAGCGTTTGGGAGTTTTGCTCAGACGCGTGTTTCCTCAAGTTCAAGAATCAAGATCTAGGATACCTGCAGACAGGTGCCTGTTTGTGTGGAGACAGTCTGTTTGAAACTGTGTTCCTCAGCGCCCGCTCTTTCTCCCCGTCGCTCCACACGCCTGGGAGTCCCTTTCTTTCTCTCCACAAGCACGTGTGTTGACTTCGTCGCGCATGTGCATCTGCACAAGCGTTGAGCTCAGCAGAGCGTGTCTCTTGACACTTGATGTGCGTTGGCTGTGTCTGCCTGCTCCAGTGAAGAGAGAAACGGGAAATCATCTTGGTAGAGGCAACAAAGCAAAAGCGAGGCAGGATTGACATCTGCTCAACAGAGACGGATTCCCTGCGCTGACACAGTTCACAGTTACACGAGAAGCAATCTGAGCGGTCCATCGACCGGAGACGTGTTTCCCAAGAGGTCGTTTAGCGAGTGAACAGCAGTGTGCGCGACTTTCAGGAGTGTGCGTGGAAAGTGCCAGAATCATCAGAGCATCTGTGCAAAAGCTGCTGCCTCTGTGACCGCATTGAGGCACGTTCCCGTGTCTGCGAGTATATAGACGGCTCTTTCGCGTTCACTCCGAGGGAAACGGTCCGCTATTGCTTCTGTGCGTACAGACGCGATTCCCTTGTCTCTTGCGAACACAGGGAACTCTGTGCATCCAAATCTACAGGCTAAGGACGCGTCTGCATATGTTTTGGTGAACAATCGAGTGTGCGTGTTCTGACAGCTGCCTCTCTGCAGACGTGTCCACAGAGCCACTTCTGAATGCCCCGCAGCCCAGGACTGAATGGATACACTAACAAGTGCACCGGTGTGGGCAACCACATATGCAGAAGGACGTCTTTCATCTCACAGAAGCGCGAACGTCTTGGCGTTCACGCACATGGCAGAAACAAGGTGTGAACAGATGAGCTGCTGCTATTTTCTCCGTTCGGCATGCTTCGTTGTAGCTCTCTTGCCGGTCGCCGGCTTAGCGGCTTGCTTTGCGCGACTAGGTCTGGGGAGAGAAGGAGATAGCGCCGGAAACCTTGCCTTTTGCCTTCTTCGGCGCTGGAACCTGGTTGCTGCGCCTTCTCTTTGTCCATGTGCACACACACGATTCCTCAGCGAAAACCATGCAGAAACCTTTCCACGAGCACCCAGGGATGTGCACCCAGCACCACGTGCACGCACACGCAGCTAGAGAAAAGCACCTACCTTTTCACACACTGATGCCTAAGCAAACGCGTGGCAACACACACGCACACATCCGCAAGCGCGCCTACTCCCATCTATTGAGGGAAAGACGGACGAGCAACGTCCTGACAGGCTTGAGGGGAAAAACGTCCGTTGATGGTTGGCGTACTGCACGCCCGCCTACGGGGCTGCAGGGGAATCCACATTTGGAAGGTACCTGAAGATGTGTGCCTGTTCTTGGAGCTCCGCTAGTAGGGTAGCAAAGACACTCGTAGGCAGTACTGAATGCTGCTCCGTGCTACTTCTCCTCCGCTGGCAAATGCTTCACAGTCGCCCGAGGAAAGACGTTTAACAATCGATCTCCAAGAGGAACGAAACACATGATGCCATAAGGCGAAAGAATAGCAGGGCATCTCTTCACAAGCTTGTCCCGATCTATAGCTGAGGGCAAACACTTGTGTGCTTGTGGGAGAGCGTGTGTCTTTCCTGGAAGCGTTTGGGAGTTTTGCTCAGACGCGTGTTTCCTCAAGTTCAAGAATCAAGATCTAGGATACCTGCAGACAGGTGCCTGTTTGTGTGGAGACAGTCTGTTTGAAACTGTGTTCCTCAGCGCCCGCTCTTTCTCCCCGTCGCTCCACACGCCTGGGAGTCCCTTTCTTTCTCTCCACAAGCACGTGTGTTGACTTCGTCGCGCATGTGCATCTGCACAAGCGTTGAGCTCAGCAGAGCGTGTCTCTTGACACTTGATGTGCGTTGGCTGTGTCTGCCTGCTCCAGTGAAGAGAGAAACGGGAAATCATCTTGGTAGAGGCAACAAAGCAAAAGCGAGGCAGGATTGACATCTGCTCAACAGAGACGGATTCCCTGCGCTGACACAGTTCACAGTTACACGAGAAGCAATCTGAGCGGTCCATCGACCGGAGACGTGTTTCCCAAGAGGTCGTTTAGCGAGTGAACAGCAGTGTGCGCGACTTTCAGGAGTGTGCCTGGAAAGTGCCAGAATCACCAGAGCATCTGTGCAAAAGCTGCTGCCTCTGTGACCGCATTGAGGCACGTTCCCGTGTCTGCGAGTATATAGACGGCTCTTTCGCGTTCACTCCGAGGGAAACGGTCCGCTATTGCTTCTGTGCGTACAGACGCGATTCCCTTGTCTCTTGCGAACACAGGGAACTCTGTGCATCCAAATCTACAGGCTAAGGACGCGTCTGCATATGTTTTGGTGAACAATCGAGTGTGCGTGTTCTGACAGCTGCCTCTATGCAGACGTCTCCACAGAGCCACTTCTGAATGCCCCGCAGCCCAGGACTGAATGGATACACTAACAAGTGCACCGGTGTGAGCAACTACATATGCAGAAGGACGTCTTTCATCTCACAGAAGCGCGAACGTCTTGGCGTTCAAGCACATGGCAGAAACAAGGTGTGAACAGATGAGCTGCTGCTATTTTCTCCGTTCGGCATGCTTCGTTGTAGCTCTCTTGCCGGTCGCCGGCTTAGCGGCTTGCTTTGCGTGACTAGGTCTGGGGAGAGAAGGAGATAGCGCCGGAAACCTTGCCTTTTGCCTTCTTCGGCGCTGGAACCTGGTTGCTGCGCTTTCTCTTTGTCCATGTGCACACACACAATTCCTCAGCGAAAACCATGCAGAAACCTTTCCACGAGCACCCAGGGATGTGCACCCAGCACCACGTGCACGCACACGCAGCTAGAGAAAAGCACCTACCTTTTCACACACTGATGCCTAAGCAAACGCGTGGCCACACACACGCACACATCCGCAAGCGCGCCTACTCCCATCTATTGAGGGAAAGACGGACGAGCAACGTCCTGACAGGCTTGAGGGGAAAAACGTCCGTTGATGGTTGGCGTACTGCACGCCCGCCTACGGGGCTGCAGGGGAATCCACATTTGGAAGGTACCTGAAGATGTGTGCCTGTTCTTGGAGCTCCGCTAGTAGGGTAGCAAAGACACTCGTAGGCAGTACTGAATGCTGCTCCGTGCTACTTCTCCTCCGCTGGCAAATGCTTCACAGTCGCCCGAGGAAAGACGTTTAACAATCGATCTCCAAGAGGAACGAAACACATGATGCCATAAGGCGAAAGAATAGCAGGGCATCTCTTCACAAGCTTGTCCCGATCTATAGCTGAGGGCAAACACTTGTGTGCTTGTGGGAGAGCCTGTGTCTTTCCTGGAAGCGTTTGGGAGTTTTGCTCAGACGCGTGTTTCCTCAAGTTCAAGAATCAAGATCTAGGATACCTGCAGACAGGTGCCTGTTTGTGTGGAGACAGTCTGTTTGAAACTGTGTTCCTCAGCGCCCGCTCTTTCTCCCCGTCGCTCCACACGCCTGGGAGTCCCTTTCTTTCTCTCCACAAGCACGTGTGTTGACTTCGTCGCGCATGTGCATCTGCACAAGCGTTGAGCTCAGCAGAGCGTGTCTCTTGACACTTGATGTGCGTTGGCTGTGTCTGCCTGCTCCAGTAAAGAGAGAAACGGGAAATCATCTTGGTAGAGGCAACAAAGCAAAACCGAGGCAGGATTGACATCTGCTCAACAGAGACGGATTCCCTGCGCTGACACAGTTCACAGTTACACGAGAAGCAATCTGAGCGGTCCATCGACCGGAGACGTGTTTCCCAAGAGGTCGTTTAGCGAGTGAACAGCAGTGTGCGCGACTTTCAGGAGTGTGCCTGGAAAGTGCCAGAATCACCAGAGCATCTGTGCAAAAGCTGCTGCCTCTGTGACCGCATTGAGGCACGTTCCCGTGTCTGCGAGTACATAGACGGCTCTTTCGCGTTCACTCCGAGGGAAACGGTCCGCTATTGCTTCTGTGCGTACAGATGCGATTCCCTTGTCTCTTGCGAACACAGGGAACTCTGTGCATCCAAATCTACAGGCTAAGGACGCGTCTGCATATGTTTTGGTGAACAATCGAGTGTGCGTGTTCTGACAGCTGCCTCTATGCAGACGTCTCCACAGAGCCACTTCTGAATGCCCCGCAGCCCAGGACTGAATGGATACACTAACAAGTGCACCGGTGTGAGCAACCACATATGCAGAAGGACGTCTTTCATCTCACAGAAGCGCGAACGTCTTGGCGTTCAAGCACATGGCAGAAACAAGGTGTGAACAGATGAGCTGCTGCTATTTTCTCCGTTCGGCATGCTTCGTTGTAGCTCTCTTGCCGGTCGCCGGCTTAGCGGCTTGCTTTGCGCGACTAGGTCTGGGGAGAGAAGGAGATAGCGCCGGAAACCTTGCCTTTTGCCTTCTTCGGCGCTGGAACCTGGTTGCTGCGCCTTCTCTTTGTCCATGTGCACACACACGATTCCTCAGCGAAAACCATGCAGAAACCTTTCCACGAGCACCCAGGGATGTGCACCCAGCACCACGTGCACGCACACGCAGCTAGAGAAAAGCACCTACCTTTTCACACACTGATGCCTAAGCAAACGCGTGGCCACACACACGCACACATCCGCAAGCGCGCCTACTCCCATCTATTGAGGGAAAGACGGACGAGCAACGTCCTGACAGGCTTGAGGGGAAAAACGTCCGTTGATGGTTGGCGTACTGCACGCCCGCCTACGGGGCTGCAGGGGAATCCACATTTGGAAGGTACCTGAAGATGTGTGCCTGTTCTTGGAGCTCCGCTAGTAGGGTAGCAAAGACACTCGTAGGCAGTACTGAATGCTGCTCCGTGCTAATTCTCCTCCGCTGGCAAATGCTTCACAGTCGCCCGAGGAAAGACGTTTAACAATCGATCTCCAAGAGAAACGACACACATGATGCCATAAGGCGAAAGAATAGCAGGGCATCTCTTCACAAGCTTGTCCCTGATCTATAGCTGAGGACAAACACTTGTGTGCTTGTGGGAGAGCCTGTGTCTTTCCTGGAAGCGTTTGGGAGTTTTGCTCAGACGCGTGTTTCCTCAAGTTCAAGAATCAAGATCTAGGATACCTGCAGACAGGTGCCTGTTTGTGTGGAGACAGTCTGTTTGAAACTGTGTTCCTCAGCGCCCGCTCTTTCTCCCCGTCGCTCCACACGCCTGGGAGTCCCTTTCTTTCTCTCCACAAGCACGTGTGTTGACTTCGTCGCACATGTGCATCTGCACAAGCGTTGAGCTCAGCAGAGCGTGTCTCTTGACACTTGATGTGCGTTGGCTGTGTCTGCCTGCTCCAGTGAAGAGAGAAACGGGAAATCATCTTGGTAGAGGCAACAAAGCAAAAGCGAGGCAGGATTGACATCTGCTCAACAGAGACGGATTCCCTGCGCTGACACAGTTCACAGTTACACGAGAAGCAATCTGAGCGGTCCATCGACCGGAGACGTGTTTCCCAAGAGGTCGTTTAGCGAGTGAACAGCAGTGTGCGCGACTTTCAGGAGTGTGCCTGGAAAGTGCCAGAATCACCAGAGCATCTGTGCAAAAGCTGCTGCCTCTGTGACCGCATTGAGGCACGTTCCCGTGTCTGCGAGTACATAGACGGCTCTTCGCGTTCACTCCGAGGGAAACGGTCCGCTCTTGCTTCTGTGCGTACAGACGCGATTCCCTTGTCTCTTGCGAACACAGGGAACTCTGTGCATCCAAATCTACAGGCTAAGGACGCGTCTGCATATGTTTTGGTGAACAATCGAGTGTGCGTGTTCTGACAGCTGCCTCTCTGCAGACGTGTCCACAGAGCCACTTCTGAATGCCCCGCAGCCCAGGACTGAATGGATACACTAACAAGTGCACCGGTGTGGGCAACCACATATGCAGAAGGACGTCTTTCATCTCACAGAAGCGCGAACGTCTTGGCGTTCAAGCACATGGCAGAAACAAGGTGTGAACAGATGAGCTGCTGCTATTTTCTCCGTTCGGCATGCTTCGTTGTAGCTCTCTTGCCGGTCGCCGGCTTAGCGGCTTGCTTTGCGCGACTAGGTCTGGGGAGAGAAGGAGATAGCGCCGGAAACCTTGCCTTTTGCCTTCTTCGGCGCTGGAACCTGGTTGCTGCGCCTTCTCTTTGTCCATGTGCACACACACGATTCCTCAGCGAAAACCATGCAGAAACCTTTCCACGAGCACCCAGGGATGTGCACCCAGCACCACGTGCACCCAGCACACGCAGCTAGAGAAAAGCACCTACCTTTTCACACACTGATGCCTAAGCAAACGCGTGGCCACACACACGCACACATCCGCAAGCGCGCCTACTCCCATCTATTGAGGGAAAGACGGACGAGCAACGTCCTGACAGGCTTGAGGGGAAAAACGTCCGTTGATGGTTGGCGTACTGCACGCCCGCCTACGGGGCTGCAGGGGAATCCACATTTGGAAGGTACCTGAAGATGTGTGCCTGTTCTTGGAGCTCCGCTAGTAGGGTAGCAAAGACACTCGTAGGCAGTACTGAATGCTGCTCCGTGCTACTTCTCCGCCAGTGGCAAATGCTTCACAGTCGCCCTAGGAAAGACGTTTAACAATCGATCTCCAAGAGAAACGACACACATGATGCCATAAGGCGAAAGAATAGCAGGGCATCTCTTCACAAGCTTGTCCCTGATCTATAGCTGAGGACAAACACTTGTGTGCTTGTGGGAGAGCCTGTGTCTTTCCTGGAAGCGTTTGGGAGTTTTGCTCAGACGCGTGTTTCCTCAAGTTCAAGAATCAAGATCTAGGATACCTGCAGACAGGTGCCTGTTTGTGTGGAGACAGTCTGTTTGAAACTGTGTTCCTCAGCGCCCGCTCTTTCTCCCCGTCGCTCCACACGCCTGGGAGTCCCTTTCTTTCTCTCCACAAGCACGTGTGTTGACTTCGTCGCACATGTGCATCTGCACAAGCGTTGAGCTCAGCAGAGCGTCTCTTGACACTTGATGTGCGTTGGCTGTGTCTGCCTGCTCCAGTGAAGAGAGAAACGGGAAATCATCTTGGTAGAGGCAACAAAGCAAAAGCGAGGCAGGATTGACATCTGCTCAACAGAGACGGATTCCCTGCGCTGACACAGTTCACAGTTACACGAGAAGCAATCTGAGCGGTCCATCGACCGGAGACGTGTTTCCCAAGAGGTCGTTTAGCGAGTGAACAGCGGTGTGCGCGACTTTCAGGAGTGTGCCTGGAAAGTGCCAGAATCACCAGAGCATCTGTGCAAAAGCTGCTGCCTCTGTGACCGCATTGAGGCACGTTCCCGTGTCTGCGAGTATATAGACGGCTCTTCGCGTTCACTCCGAGGGAAACGGTCCGCTATTGCTTCTGTGCGTACAGACGCGATTCCCTTGTCTCTTGCGAACACAGGGAACTCTGTGCATCCAAATCTACAGGCTAAGGACGCGTCTGCATATGTTTTGGTGAACAATCGAGTGTGCGTGTTCTGACAGCTGCCTCTATGCAGACGTCTCCACAGAGCCACTTCTGAATGCCCCGCAGCCCAGGACTGAATGGATACACTAACAAGTGCACCGGTGTGAGCAACCACATATGCAGAAGGACGTCTTTCATCTCACAGAAGCGCGAACGTCTTGGCGTTCAAGCACATGGCAGAAACAAGGTGTGAACAGATGAGCTGCTGCTATTTTCTCCGTTCGGCATGCTTCGTTGTAGCTCTCTTGCCGGTCGCCGGCTTAGCGGCTTGCTTTGCGCGACTAGGTCTGGGGAGAGAAGGAGATAGCGCCGGAAACCTTGCCTTTTGCCTTCTTCGGCGCTGGAACCTGGTTGCTGCGCCTTCTCTTTGTCCATGTGCACACACACGATTCCTCAGCGAAAACCATGCAGAAACCTTTCCACGAGCACCCAGGGATGTGCACCCAGCACCACGTGCACCCAGCACACGCAGCTAGAGAAAAGCACCTACCTTTTCACACACTGATGCCTAAGCAAACGCGTGGCCACACACACGCACACATCCGCAAGCGCGCCTACTCCCATCTATTGAGGGAAAGACGGACGAGCAACGTCCTGACAGGCTTGAGGGGAAAAACGTCCGTTGATGGTTGGCGTACTGCACGCCCGCCTACGGGGCTGCAGGGGAATCCACATTTGGAAGGTACCTGAAGATGTGTGCCTGTTCTTGGAGCTCCGCTAGTAGGGTAGCAAAGACACTCGTAGGCAGTACTGAATGCTGCTCCGTGCTACTTCTCCTCCGCTGGCAAATGCTTCACAGTCGCCCTAGGAAAGACGTTTAACAATCGATCTCCAAGAGGAACGAAACACATGATGCCATAAGGCGAAAGAATAGCAGGGCATCTCTTCACAAGCTTGTCCCTGATCTATAGCTGAGGGCAAACACTTGTGTGCTTGTGGGAGAGCCTGTGTCTTTCCTGGAAGCGTTTGGGAGTTTTGCTCAGACGCGTGTTTCCTCAAGCTCAAGAATCAAGATCTAGGATACCTGCAGACAGGTGCCTTCTTGTGTGGAGACAGTCTGTTTGAAACTGTGTTCCTCAGCGCCCGCTCTTTCTCCCCGTCGCTCCACACGCCTGGGAGTCCCTTTCTTTCTCTCCACAAGCACGTGTGTTGACTTCGTCGCACATGTGCATCTGCACAAGCGTTGAGCTCAGCAGAGCGTGTCTCTTGACACTTGATGTGCGTTGGCTGTGTCTGCCTGCTCCAGTGAAGAGAGAAACGGGAAATCATCTTGGTAGAGGCAACAAAGCAAAAGCGAGGCAGGATTGACATCTGCTCAGCAGAGACGGATTCCCTGCGCTGACACAGTTCACAGTTACACGAGAAGCAATCTGAGCGGTCCATCGACCGGAAACGTGTTTCCCAAGAGGTCGTTTAGCGAGTGAACAGCAGTGTGCGTGACTTTCAGGAGTGTGCGTGGAAAGTGCCAGAATCACCAGAGCATCTGTGCAAAAGCTGCTGCCTCTGTGACCGCATTGAGGCACGTTCCCGTGTCTGCGAGTATACAGACGGCTCTTTCGCGTTCACTCCGAGGGAAACGGTCCGCTATTGCTTCTGTGCGTACAGACGCGATTCCCTTGTCTCTTGCGAACACAGGGAACTCTGTGCATCCAAATCTACAGGCTAAGGACGCGTCTGCATATGTTTTGGTGAACAATCGAGTGTGCGTGTTCTGACAGCTGCCTCTATGCAGACGTCTCCACAGAGCCACTTCTGAATGCCCCGCAGCCCAGGACTGAATGGATACACTAACAAGTGCACCGGTGTGAGCAACCACATATGCAGAAGGACGTCTTTCATCTCACAGAAGCGCGAACGTCTTGGCGTTCAAGCACATGGCAGAAACAAGGTGTGAACAGATGAGCTGCTGCTATTTTCTCCGTTCGGCATGCTTCGTTGTAGCTCTCTTGCCGGTCGCCGGCTTAGCGGCTTGCTTTGCGCGACTAGGTCTGGGGAGAGAAGGAGATAGCGCCGGAAACCTTGCCTTTTGCCTTCTTCGGCGCTGGAACCTGGTTGCTGCGCCTTCTCTTTGTCCATGTGCACACACACGATTCCTCAGCGAAAACCATGCAGAAACCTTTCCACGAGCACCCAGGGATGTGCACCCAGCACCACGTGCACCCAGCACACGCAGCTAGAGAAAAGCACCTACCTTTTCACACACTGATGCCTAAGCAAACGCGTGGCCACACACACGCACACATCCGCAAGCGCGCCTACTCCCATCTATTGAGGGAAAGACGGACGAGCAACGTCCTGACAGGCTTGAGGGGAAAAACGTCCGTTGATGGTTGGCGTACTGCACGCCCGCCTACGGGGCTGCAGGGGAATCCACATTTGGAAGGTACCTGAAGATGTGTGCCTGTTCTTGGAGCTCCGCTAGTAGGGTAGCAAAGACACTCGTAGGCAGTACTGAATGCTGCTCCGTGCTACTTCTCCTCCGCTGGCAAATGCTTCACAGTCGCCCTAGGAAAGACGTTTAACAATCGATCTCCAAGAGAAACGACACACATGATGCCATAAGGCGAAAGAATAGCAGGGCATCTCTTCACAAGCTTGTCCCTGATCTATAGCTGAGGGCAAACACTTGTGTGCTTGTGGGAGAGCCTGTGTCTTTCCTGGAAGCGTTTGGGAGTTTTGCTCAGACGCGTGTTTCCTCAAGTTCAAGAATCAAGATCTAGGATACCTGCAGACAGGTGCCTGTTTGTGTGGAGACAGTCTGTTTGAAACTGTGTTCCTCAGCGCCCGCTCTTTCTCCCCGTCGCTCCACACGCCTGGGAGTCCCTTTCTTTCTCTCCACAAGCACGTGTGTTGACTTCGTCGCACATGTGCATCTGCACAAGCGTTGAGCTCAGCAGAGCGTGTCTCTTGACACTTGATGTGCGTTGGCTGTGTCTGCCTGCTCCAGTGAAGAGAGAAACGGGAAATCATCTTGGTAGAGGCAACAAAGCAAAAGCGAGGCAGGATTGACATCTGCTCAACAGAGACGGATTCCCTGCGCTGACACAGTTCACAGTTACACGAGAAGCAATCTGAGCGGTCCATCGACCGGAGACGTGTTTCCCAAGAGGTCGTTTAGCGAGTGAACAGCGGTGTGCGCGACTTTCAGGAGTGTGCCTGGAAAGTGCCAGAATCACCAGAGCATCTGTGCAAAAGCTGCTGCCTCTGTGACCGCATTGAGGCACGTTCCCGTGTCTGCGAGTACATAGACGGCTCTTCGCGTTCACTCCGAGGGAAACGGTCCGCTATTGCTTCTGTGCGTACAGACGCGATTCCCTTGTCTCTTGCGAACACAGGGAACTCTGTGCATCCAAATCTACAGGCTAAGGACGCGTCTGCATATGTTTTGGTGAACAATCGAGTGTGCGTGTTCTGACAGCTGCCTCTATGCAGACGTCTCCACAGAGCCACTTCTGAATGCCCCGCAGCCCAGGACTGAATGGATACACTAACAAGTGCACCGGTGTGGGCAACCACATATGCAGAAGGACGTCTTTCATCTCACAGAAGCGCGAACGTCTTGGCGTTCAAGCACATGGCAGAAACAAGGTGTGAACAGATGAGCTGCTGCTATTTTCTCCGTTCGGCATGCTTCGTTGTAGCTCTCTTGCCGGTCGCCGGCTTAGCGGCTTGCTTTGCGCGACTAGGTCTGCGGAGAGAAGGAGATAGCGCCGGAAACCTTGCCTTTTGCCTTCTTCGGCGCTGGAACCTGGTTGCTGCGCCTTCTCTTTGTCCATGTGCACACACACGATTCCTCAGCGAAAACCATGCAGAAACCTTTCCACGAGCACCCAGGGATGTGCACCCAGCACCACGTGCACCCAGCACACGCAGCTAGAGAAAAGCACCTACCTTTTCACACACTGATGCCTAAGCAAACGCGTGGCCACACACACGCACACATCCGCAAGCGCGCCTACTCCCATCTATTGAGGGAAAGACGGACGAGCAACGTCCTGACAGGCTTGAGGGGAAAAACGTCCGTTGATGGTTGGCGTACTGCACGCCCGCCTACGGGGCTGCAGGGGAATCCACATTTGGAAGGTACCTGAAGATGTGTGCCTGTTCTTGGAGCTCCGCTAGTAGGGTAGCAAAGACACTCGTAGGCAGTACTGAATGCTGCTCCGTGCTACTTCTCCTCCGCTGGCAAATGCTTCACAGTCGCCCGAGGAAAGACGTTTAACAATCGATCTCCAAGAGGAACGAAACACATGATGCCATAAGGCGAAAGAATAGCAGGGCATCTCTTCACAAGCTTGTCCCTGATCTATAGCTGAGGGCAAACACTTGTGTGCTTGTGGGAGAGCCTGTGTCTTTCCTGGAAGCGTTTGGGAGTTTTGCTCAGACACGTGTTTCCTCAAGTTCAAGAATCAAGATCTAGGATACCTGCAGACAGGTGCCTGTTTGTGTGGAGACAGTCTGTTTGAAACTGTGTTCCTCAGCGCCCGCTCTTTCTCCCCGTCGCTCCACACGCCTGGGAGTCCCTTTCTTTCTCTCCACAAGCACGTGTGTTGACTTCGTCGCACATGTGCATCTGCACAAGCGTTGAGCTCAGCAGAGCGTGTCTCTTGACACTTGATGTGCGTTGGCTGTGTCTGCCTGCTCCAGTGAAGAGAGAAACGGGAAATCATCTTGGTAGAGGCAACAAAGCAAAAGCGAGGCAGGATTGACATCTGCTCAACAGAGACGGATTCCCTGCGCTGACACAGTTCACAGTTACACGAGAAGCAATCTGAGCGGTCCATCGACCGGAGACGTGTTTCCCAAGAGGTCGTTTAGCGAGTGAACAGCGGTGTGCGCGACTTTCAGGAGTGTGCCTGGAAAGTGCCAGAATCACCAGAGCATCTGTGCAAAAGCTGCTGCCTCTGTGACCGCATTGAGGCACGTTCCCGTGTCTGCGAGTACATAGACGGCTCTTCGCGTTCACTCCAAGGGAAACGGTCCGCTATTGCTTCTGTGCGTACAGACGCGATTCCCTTGTCTCTTGCGAACACAGGGAACTCTGTGCATCCAAATCTACAGGCTAAGGACGCGTCTGCATATGTTTTGGTGAACAATCGAGTGTGCGTGTTCTGACAGCTGCCTCTATGCAGACGTCTCCACAGAGCCACTTCTGAATGCCCCGCAGCCCAGGACTGAATGGATACACTAACAAGTGCACCGGTGTGGGCAACCACATATGCAGAAGGACGTCTTTCATCTCACAGAAGCGCGAACGTCTTGGCGTTCAAGCACATGGCAGAAACAAGGTGTGAACAGATGAGCTGCTGCTATTTTCTCCGTTCGGCATGCTTCGTTGTAGCTCTCTTGCCGGTCGCCGGCTTAGCGGCTTGCTTTGCGCGACTAGGTCTGGGGAGAGAAGGAGATAGCGCCGGAAACCTTGCCTTTTGCCTTCTTTTGCGCTGGAACCTGGTTGCTGCGCCTTCTCTTTGTCCATGTGCACACACACGATTCCTCAGCGAAAACCATGCAGAAACCTTTCCACGAGCACCCAGGGATGTGCACCCAGCACCACGTGCACCCAGCACACGCAGCTAGAGAAAAGCACCTACCTTTTCACACACTGATGCCTAAGCAAACGCGTGGCCACACACACGCACACATCCGCAAGCGCGCCTACTCCCATCTATTGAGGGAAGGACGGACGAGCAACGTCCTGACAGGCTTGAGGGGAAAAACGTCCGTTGATGGTTGGCGTACTGCACGCCCGCCTACGGGGCTGCAGGGGAATCCACATTTGGAAGGTACCTGAAGATGTGTGCCTGTTCTTGGAGCTCCGCTAGTAGGGTAGCAAAGACACTCGTAGGCAGTACTGAATGCTGCTCCGTGCTACTTCTCCTCCGCTGGCAAATGCTTCACAGTCGCCCGAGGAAAGACGTTTAACAATCGATCTCCAAGAGGAACGAAACACATGATGCCATAAGGCGAAAGAATAGCAGGGCATCTCTTCACAAGCTTGTCCCTGATCTATAGCTGAGGGCAAACACTTGTGTGCTTGTGGGAGAGCCTGTGTCTTTCCTGGAAGCGTTTGGAGTTTTGCTCAGACGCGTGTTTCCTCAAGTTCAAGAATCAAGATCTAGGATACCTGCAGACAGGTGCCTGTTTGTGTGGAGACAGTCTGTTTGAAACTGTGTTCCTCAGCGCCCGCTCTTTCTCCCCGTCGCTCCACACACCTGGGAGTCCCTTTCTTTCTCTCCACAAGCACGTGTGTTGACTTCGTCGCACATGTGCATCTGCACAAGCGTTGAGCTCAGCAGAGCGTGTCTCTTGACACTTGATGTGCGTTGGCTGTGTCTGCCTGCTCCAGTGAAGAGAGAAACGGGAAATCATCTTGGTAGAGGCAACAAAGCAAAAGCGAGGCAGGATTGACATCTGCTCAACAGAGACAGATTCCCTGCGCTGACACAGTTCACAGTTACACGAGAAGCAATCTGAGCGGTCCATCGACCGGAGACGTGTTTCCCAAGAGGTCGTTTAGCGAGTGAACAGCAGTGTGCGCGACTTTCAGGAGTGTGCCTGGAAAGTGCCAGAATCACCAGAGCATCTGTGCAAAAGCTGCTGCCTCTGTGACCGCATTGAGGCACGTTCCCGTGTCTGCGAGTACATAGACGGCTCTTCGCGTTCACTCCGAGGGAAACGGTCCGCTATTGCTTCTGTGCGTACAGACGCGATTCCCTTGTCTCTTGCGAACACAGGGAACTCTGTGCATCCAAATCTACAGGCTAAGGACGCGTCTGCATATGTTTTGGTGAACAATCGAGTGTGCATGTTCTGACAGCTGCCTCTATGCAGACGTCTCCACAGAGCCACTTCTGAATGCCCCGCAGCCCAGGACTGAATGGATACACTAACAAGTGCACCGGTGTGGGCAACCACATATGCAGAAGGACGTCTTTCATCTCACAGAAGCGCGAACGTCTTGGCGTTCAAGCACATGGCAGAAACAAGGTGTGAACAGATGAGCTGCTGCTATTTTCTCCGTTCGGCATGCTTCGTTGTAGCTCTCTTGCCGGTCGCCGGCTTAGCGGCTTGCTTTGCGCGACTAGGTCTGGGGAGAGAAGGAGATAGCGCCGGAAACCTTGCCTTTTGCCTTCTTCGGCGCTGGAACCTGGTTGCTGCGCCTTCTCTTTGTCCATGTGCACACACACGATTCCTCAGCGAAAACCATGCAGAAACCTTTCCACGAGCACCCAGGGATGTGCACCCAGCACCACGTGCACCCAGCACACGCAGCTAGAGAAAAGCACCTACCTTTTCACACACTGATGCCTAAGCAAACGCGTGGCCACACACACGCACACATCCGCAAGCGCGCCTACTCCCATCTATTGAGGGAAAGACGGACGAGCAACGTCCTGACAGGCTTGAGGGGAAAAACGTCCGTTGATGGTTGGCGTACTGCACGCCCGCCTACGGGGCTGCAGGGGAATCCACATTTGGAAGGTACCTGAAGATGTGTGCCTGTTCTTGGAGCTCCGCTAGTAGGGTAGCAAAGACACTCGTAGGTAGTACTGAATGCTGCTCCGTGCTACTTCTCCTCCGCTGGCAAATGCTTCACAGTCGCCCTAGGAAAGACGTTTAACAATCGATCTCCAAGAGGAACGAAACACATGATGCCATAAGGCGAAAGAATAGCAGGGCATCTCTTCACAAGCTTGTCCCTGATCTATAGCTGAGGGCAAACACTTGTGTGCTTGTGGGAGAGCCTGTGTCTTTCCTGGAAGCGTTTGGGAGTTTTGCTCAGACGCGTGTTTCCTCAAGTTCAAGAATCAAGATCTAGGATACCTGCAGACAGGTGCCTGTTTGTGTGGAGACAGTCTGTTTGAAACTGTGTTCCTCAGCGCCCGCTCTTTCTCCCCGTCGCTCCACACGCCTGGGAGTCCCTTTCTTTCTCTCCACAAGCACGTGTGTTGACTTCGTCGCACATGTGCATCTGCACAAGCGTTGAGCTCAGCAGAGCGTGTCTCTTGACACTTGATGTGCCTTGGCTGTGTCTGCCTGCTCCAGTGAAGAGAGAAACGGGAAATCATCTTGGTAGAGGCAACAAAGCAAAACCGAGGCAGGATTGACATCTGCTCAACAGAGACGGATTCCCTGCGCTGACACAGTTCACAGTTACACGAGAAGCAATCTGAGCGGTCCATCGACCGGAGACGTGTTTCCCAAGAGGTCGTTTAGCGAGTGAACAGCAGTGTGCGCGACTTTCAGGAGTGTGCCTGGAAAGTGCCAGAATCACCAGAGCATCTGTGCAAAAGCTGCTGCCTCTGTGACCGCATTGAGGCACGTTCCCGTGTCTGCGAGTATATAGACGGCTCTTTCGCGTTCACTCCGAGGGAAACGGTCCGCTATTGCTTCTGTGCGTACAGACGCGATTCCCTTGTCTCTTGCGAACACAGGGAACTCTGTGCATCCAAATCTACAGGCTAAGGACGCGTCTGCATATGTTTTGGTGAACAATCGAGTGTGCGTGTTCTGACAGCTGCCTCTATGCAGACGTCTCCACAGAGCCACTTCTGAATGCTCCGCAGCCCAGGACTGAATGGATACACTAACAAGTGCACGGGTGTGAGCAACCACATATGCAGAAGGACGTCTTTCATCTCACAGAAGCGCGAACGTCTTGGCGTTCAAGCACATGGCAGAAACAAGGTGTGAACAGACGACCTGCTGCTATTTTCTCCGTTCGGCATGCTTCGTTGTAGCTCTCTTGCCGGTCGCCGGCTTAGCGGCTTGCTTTGCGCGACTAGGTCTGGGGAGAGAAGGAGATAGCGCCGGAAACCTTGCCTTTTGCCTTCTTCGGCACTGGAACCTGGTTGCTGCGCCTTCTCTTTGTCCATGTGCACACACACGATTCCTCAGCGAAAACCATGCAGAAACCTTTCCACGAGCACCCAGGGATGTGCACCCAGCACCACGTGCACGCACACGCAGCTAGAGAAAAGCACCTACCTTTTCACACACTGATGCCTAAGCAAACGCGTGGCCACACACACGCACACATCCGCAAGCGCGCCTACTCCCATCTATTGAGGGAAAGACGGACGAGCAACGTCCTGACAGGCTTGAGGGGAAAAACGTCCGTTGATGGTTGGCATACTGCACGCCCGCCTACGGGGCTGCAGGGGAATCCACATTTGGAAGGTACCTGAAGATGTGTGCCTGTTCTTGGAGCTCCGCTAGTAGGGTAGCAAAGACACTCGTAGGCAGTACTGAATGCTGCTCCGTGCTACTTCTCCTCCGCTGGCAAATGCTTCACAGTCGCCCTAGGAAAGACGTTTAACAATCGATCTCCAAGAGGAACGAAACACATGATGCCATAAGGCGAAAGAATAGCAGGGCATCTCTTCACAAGCTTGTCCCTGATCTATAGCTGAGGGCAAACACTTGTGTGCTTGTGGGAGAGCCTGTGTCTTTCCTGGAAGCGTTTGGGAGTTTTGCTCAGACGCGTGTTTCCTCAAGTTCAAGAATCAAGATCTAGGATACCTGCGGACAGGTGCCTGTTTGTGTGGAGACAGTCTGTTTGAAACTGTGTTCCTCAGCGCCCGCTCTTTCTCCCCGTCGCTCCACACGCCTGGGAGTCCCTTTCTTTCTCTCCACAAGCACGTGTGTTGACTTCGTCGCACATGTGCATCTGCACAAGCGTTGAGCTCAGCAGAGCGTGTCTCTTGACACTTGATGTGCGTTGGCTGTGTCTGCCTGCTCCAGTGAAGAGAGAAACGGGAAATCATCTTGGTAGAGGCAACAAAGCAAAAGCGAGGCAGGATTGACATCTGCTCAACAGAGACGGATTCCCTGCGCTGACACAGTTCACAGTTACACGAGAAGCAATCTGAGCGGTCCATCGACCGGAGACGTGTTTCCCAAGAGGTCGTTTAGCGAGTGAACAGCAGTGTGCGCGACTTTCAGGAGTGTGCCTGGAAAGTGCCAGAATCACCAGAGCATCTGTGCAAAAGCTGCTGCCTCTGTGACCGCATTGAGGCACGTTCCCGTGTCTGCGAGTATATAGACGGCTCTTTCGCGTTCACTCCGAGGGAAACGGTCCGCTATTGCTTCTGTGCGTACAGACGCGATTCCCTTGTCTCTTGCGAACACAGGGAACTCTGTGCATCCAAATCTACAGGCTAAGGACGCGTCTGCATATGTTTTGGTGAACAATCGAGTGTGCGTGTTCTGACAGCTGCCTCTATGCAGACGTCTCCACAGAGCCTCTTCTGAATGCCCCGCAGCCCAGGACTGAATGGATACACTAACAAGTGCACCGGTGTGAGCAACCACATATGCAGAAGGACGTCTTTCATCTCACAGAAGCGCGAACGTCTTGGCGTTCAAGCACATGGCAGAAACAAGGTGTGAACAGACGAGCTGCTGCTATTTTCTGCGTTCGGCATGCTTCGTTGTAGCTCTCTTGCCGGTCGCCGGCTTAGCGGCTTGCTTTGCGCGACTAGCTCTGGGGAGAGAAGGAGATAGCGCCGGAAACCTTGCCTTTTGCCTTCTTCGGCGCTGGAACCTGGTTGCTGCGCCTTCTCTTTGTCCATGTGCACACACACAATTCCTCAGCGAAAACCATGCAGAAACCTTTCCACGAGCACCCAGGGATGTGCACCCAGCACCACGTGCACCCAGCACACGCAGCTAGAGAAAAGCACCTACCTTTTCACACACTGATGCCTAAGCAAACGCGTGGCCACACACATGCACACATCCGCAAGCGCGCCTACTCCCATCTATTGAGGGAAAGACGGACGAGCAACGTCCTGACAGGCTTGAGGGGAAAAACGTCCGTTGATGGTTGGCTTACTGCACGCCCGCCTACGGGGCTGCAGGGGAATCCACATTTGGAAGGTACCTGAAGATGTGTGCCTGTTCTTGGAGCTCCGCTAGTAGGGTAGCAAAGACACTCGTAGGCAGTACTGAATGCTGCTCCGTGCTACTTCTCCTCCGCTGGCAAATGCTTCACAGTCGCCCTAGGAAAGACGTTTAACAATCGATCTCCAAGAGGAACGAAACACATGATGCCATAAGGCGAAAGAATAGCAGGGCATCTCTTCACAAGCTTGTCCCTGATCTATAGCTGAGGGCAAACACTTGTGTGCTTGTGGGAGAGCCTGTGTCTTTCCTGGAAGCGTTTGGGAGTTTTGCTCAGACGCGTGTTTCCTCAAGTTCAAGAATCAAGATCTAGGATACCTGCAGACAGGTGCCTGTTTGTGTGGAGACAGTCTGTTTGAAACTGTGTTCCTCAGCGCCCGCTCTTTCTCCCCGTCGCTCCACACGCCTGGGAGTCCCTTTCTTTCTCTCCACAAGCACGTGTGTTGACTTCGTCGCACATGTGCATCTGCACAAGCGTTGAGCTCAGCAGAGCGTGTCTCTTGACACTTGATGTGCGTTGGCTGTGTCTGCCTGCTCCAGTGAAGAGAGAAACGGGAAATCATCTTGGTAGAGGCAACAAAGCAAAAGCGAGGCAGGATTGACATCTGCTCAACAGAGACGGATTCCCTGCGCTGACACAGTTCACAGTTACACGAGAAGCAATCTGAGCGGTCCATCGACCGGAGACGTGTTTCCCAAGAGGTCGTTTAGCGAGTGAACAGCAGTGTGCGCGACTTTCAGGAGTGTGCCTGGAAAGTGCCAGAATCACCAGAGCATCTGTGCAAAAGCTGCTGCCTCTGTGACCGCATTGAGGCACGTTCCCGTGTCTGCGAGTATATAGACGGCTCTTTCGCGTTCACTCCGAGGGAAACGGTCCGCTATTGCTTCTGTGCGTACAGACGCGATTCCCTTGTCTCTTGTGAACACAGGGAACTCTGTGCATCCAAATCTACAGGCTAAGGACGCGTCTGCATATGTTTTGGTGAACAATCGAGTGTGCGTGTTCTGACAGCTGCCTCTATGCAGACGTCTCCACAGAGCCACTTCTGAATGCCCCGCAGCCCAGGACTGAATGGATACACTAACAAGTGCACCGGTGTGAGCAACCACATATGCAGAAGGACGTCTTTCATCTCACAGAAGCGCGAACGTCTTGGCGTTCAAGCACGTGGCAGAAACAAGGTGTGAACAGATGAGCTGCTGCTATTTTCTCCGTTCGGCATGCTTCGTTGTAGCTCTCTTGCCGGTCGCCGGCTTAGCGGCTTGCTTTGCGCGACTAGGTCTGGGGAGAGAAGGAGATAGCGCCGGAAACCTTGCCTTTTGCCTTCTTCGGCGCTGGAACCTGGTTGCTGCGCCTTCTCTTTGTCCATGTGCACACACACGATTCCTCAGCGAAAACCATGCAGAAACCTTTCCACGAGCACCCAGGGATGTGCACCCAGCACCACGTGCACCCAGCACACGCAGCTAGAGAAAAGCACCTACCTTTTCACACACTGATGCCTAAGCAAACGCGTGGCCACACACACGCACACATCCGCAAGCGCGCCTACTCCCATCTATTGAGGGAAAGACGGACGAGCAACGTCCTGACAGGCTTGAGGGGAAAAACGTCCGTTGATGGTTGGCGTACTGCACGCCCGCCTACGGGGCTGCAGGGGAATCCACATTTGGAAGGTACCTGAAGATGTGTGCCTGTTCTTGGAGCTCCGCTAGTAGGGTAGCAAAGACACTCGTAGGTAGTACTGAATGCTGCTCCGTGCTACTTCTCCTCCGCTGGCAAATGCTTCACAGTCGCCCTAGGAAAGACGTTTAACAATCGATCTCCAAGAGGAACGAAACACATGATGCCATAAGGCGAAAGAATAGCAGGGCATCTCTTCACAAGCTTGTCCCTGATCTATAGCTGAGGGCAAACACTTGTGTGCTTGTGGGAGAGCCTGTGTCTTTCCTGGAAGCGTTTGGGAGTTTTGCTCAGACGCGTGTTTCCTCAAGTTCAAGAATCAAGATCTAGGATACCTGCAGACAGGTGCCTGTTTGTGTGGAGACAGTCTGTTTGAAACTGTGTTCCTCAGCGCCCGCTCTTTCTCCCCGTCGCTCCACACGCCTGGGAGTCCCTTTCTTTCTCTCCACAAGCACGTGTGTTGACTTCGTCGCACATGTGCATCTGCACAAGCGTTGAGCTCAGCAGAGCGTGTCTCTTGACACTTGATGTGCCTTGGCTGTGTCTGCCTGCTCCAGTGAAGAGAGAAACGGGAAATCATCTTGGTAGAGGCAACAAAGCAAAACCGAGGCAGGATTGACATCTGCTCAACAGAGACGGATTCCCTGCGCTGACACAGTTCACAGTTACACGAGAAGCAATCTGAGCGGTCCATCGACCGGAGACGTGTTTCCCAAGAGGTCGTTTAGCGAGTGAACAGCAGTGTGCGCGACTTTCAGGAGTGTGCCTGGAAAGTGCCAGAATCACCAGAGCATCTGTGCAAAAGCTGCTGCCTCTGTGACCGCATTGAGGCACGTTCCCGTGTCTGCGAGTATATAGACGGCTCTTTCGCGTTCACTCCGAGGGAAACGGTCCGCTATTGCTTCTGTGCGTACAGACGCGATTCCCTTGTCTCTTGCGAACACAGGGAACTCTGTGCATCCAAATCTACAGGCTAAGGACGCGTCTGCATATGTTTTGGTGAACAATCGAGTGTGCGTGTTCTGACAGCTGCCTCTATGCAGACGTCTCCACAGAGCCACTTCTGAATGCTCCGCAGCCCAGGACTGAATGGATACACTAACAAGTGCACGGGTGTGAGCAACCACATATGCAGAAGGACGTCTTTCATCTCACAGAAGCGCGAACGTCTTGGCGTTCAAGCACATGGCAGAAACAAGGTGTGAACAGACGACCTGCTGCTATTTTCTCCGTTCGGCATGCTTCGTTGTAGCTCTCTTGCCGGTCGCCGGCTTAGCGGCTTGCTTTGCGCGACTAGGTCTGGGGAGAGAAGGAGATAGCGCCGGAAACCTTGCCTTTTGCCTTCTTCGGCACTGGAACCTGGTTGCTGCGCCTTCTCTTTGTCCATGTGCACACACACGATTCCTCAGCGAAAACCATGCAGAAACCTTTCCACGAGCACCCAGGGATGTGCACCCAGCACCACGTGCACGCACACGCAGCTAGAGAAAAGCACCTACCTTTTCACACACTGATGCCTAAGCAAACGCGTGGCCACACACACGCACACATCCGCAAGCGCGCCTACTCCCATCTATTGAGGGAAAGACGGACGAGCAACGTCCTGACAGGCTTGAGGGGAAAAACGTCCGTTGATGGTTGGCATACTGCACGCCCGCCTACGGGGCTGCAGGGGAATCCACATTTGGAAGGTACCTGAAGATGTGTGCCTGTTCTTGGAGCTCCGCTAGTAGGGTAGCAAAGACACTCGTAGGCAGTACTGAATGCTGCTCCGTGCTACTTCTCCTCCGCTGGCAAATGCTTCACAGTCGCCCTAGGAAAGACGTTTAACAATCGATCTCCAAGAGGAACGAAACACATGATGCCATAAGGCGAAAGAATAGCAGGGCATCTCTTCACAAGCTTGTCCCTGATCTATAGCTGAGGGCAAACACTTGTGTGCTTGTGGGAGAGCCTGTGTCTTTCCTGGAAGCGTTTGGGAGTTTTGCTCAGACGCATGTTTCCTCAAGTTCAAGAATCAAGATCTAGGATACCTGCAGACAGGTGCCTGTTTGTGTGGAGACAGTCTGTTTGAAACTGTGTTCCTCAGCGCCCGCTCTTTCTCCCCGTCGCTCCACACGCCTGGGAGTCCCTTTCTTTCTCTCCACAAGCACGTGTGTTGACTTCGTCGCACATGTGCATCTGCACAAGCGTTGAGCTCAGCAGAGCGTGTCTCTTGACACTTGACGTGCGTTGGCTGTGTCTGCCTGCTCCAGTGAAGAGAGAAACGGGAAATCATCTTGGTAGAGGCAACAAAGCAAAACCGAGGCAGGATTGACATCTGCTCAACAGAGACGGATTCCCTGCGCTGACACAGTTCACAGTTACACGAGAAGCAATCTGAGCGGTCCATCGACCGGAGACGTGTTTCCCAAGAGGTCGTTTAGCGAGTGAACAGCAGTGTGCGCGACTTTCAGGAGTGTGCCTGGAAAGTGCCAGAATCACCAGAGCATCTGTGCAAAAGCTGCTGCCTCTGTGACCGCATTGAGGCACGTTCCCGTGTCTGCGAGTATACAGACGGCTCTTTCGCGTTCACTCCGAGGGAAACGGTCCGCTATTGGTTCTGTGCGTACAGACGCGATTCCCTTGTCTCTTGCGAACACAGGGAACTCTGTGCATCCAAATCTACAGGCTAAGGACGCGTCTGCATATGTTTTGGTGAACAATCGAGTGTGCGTGTTCTGACAGCTGCCTCTATGCAGACGTCTCCACAGAGCCACTTCTGAATGCCCCGCAGCCCAGGACTGAATGGATACACTAACAAGTGCACCGGTGTGGGCAACCACATATGCAGAAGGACGTCTTTCATCTCACAGAAGCGCGAACGTCTTGGCGTTCAAGCACATGGCAGAAACAAGGTGTGAACAGACGAGCTGCTGCTATTTTCTCCGTTCGGCATGCTTCGTTGTAGCTCTCTTACCGGTCGCCGGCTTAGCGGCTTGCTTTGCGCGACTAGGTCTGGGGAGAGAAGGAGATAGCGCCGGAAACCTTGCCTTTTGCCTTCTTCGGCGCTGGAACCTGGTTGCTGCGCCTTCTCTTTGTCCATGTGCACACACACGATTCCTCAGCGAAAACCATGCAGAAACCTTTCCACGAGCACCCAGGGATGTGCACCCAGCACCACGTGCACCCAGCACACGCAGCTAGAGAAAAGCACCTACCTTTTCACACACTGATGCCTAAGCAAACGCGTGGCCACACACACGCACACATCCGCAAGCGCGCCTACTCCCATCTATTGAGGGAAAGACGGACGAGCAACGTCCTGACAGGCTTGAGGGGAAAAACGTCCGTTGATGGTTGGCGTACTGCACGCCCGCCTACGGGGCTGCAGGGGAATCCACATTTGGAAGGTACCTGAAGATGTGTGCCTGTTCTTGGAGCTCCGCTAGTAGGGTAGCAAAGACACTCGTAGGCAGTACTGAATGCTGCTCCGTGCTACTTCTCCTCCGCTGGCAAATGCTTCACAGTCGCCCTAGGAAAGACGTTTAACAATCGATCTCCAAGAGGAACGAAACACATGATGCCATAAGGCGAAAGAATAGCAGGGCATCTCTTCACAAGCTTGTCCCTGATCTATAGCTGAGGGCAAACACTTGTGTGCTTGTGGGAGAGCCTGTGTCTTTCCTGGAAGCGTTTGGGAGTTTTGCTCAGACGCGTGTTTCCTCAAGTTCAAGAATCAAGATCTAGGATACCTGCAGACAGGTGCCTGTTTGTGTGGAGACAGTCTGTTTGAAACTGTGTTCCTCAGCGCCCGCTCTTTCTCCCCGTCGCTCCACACGCCTGGGAGTCCCTTTCTTTCTCTCCACAAGCACGTGTGTTGACTTCGTCGCACATGTGCATCTGCACAAGCGTTGAGCTCAGCAGAGCGTGTCTCTTGACACTTGATGTGCGTTGGCTGTGTCTGCCTGCTCCAGTGAAGAGAGAAACGGGAAATCATCTTGGTAGAGGCAACAAAGCAAAAGCGAGGCAGGATTGACATCTGCTCAACAGAGACGGATTCCCTGCGCTGACACAGTTCACAGTTACACGAGAAGCAATCTGAGCGGTCCATCGACCGGAGACGTGTTTCCCAAGAGGTCGTTTAGCGAGTGAACAGCAGTGTGCGCGACTTTCAGGAGTGTGCGTGGAAAGTGCCAGAATCACCAGAGCATCTGTGCAAAAGCTGCTGCCTCTGTGACCGCATTGAGGCACGTTCCCGTGTCTGCGAGTACATAGACGGCTCTTCGCGTTCACTCCGAGGGAAACGGTCCGCTATTGCTTCTGTGCGTACAGACGCGATTCCCTTGTCTCTTGCGAACACAGGGAACTCTGTGCATCCAAATCTACAGGCTAAGGACGCGTCTGCATATGTTTTGGTGAACAATCGAGTGTGCGTGTTCTGACAGCTGCCTCTATGCAGACGTCTCCACAGAGCCACTTCTGAATGCCCCGCAGCCCAGGACTGAATGGATACACTAACAAGTGCACCGGTGTGAGCAACCACATATGCAGAAGGACGTCTTTCATCTCACAGAAGCGCGAACGTCTTGGCGTTCAAGCACATGGCAGAAACAAGGTGTGAACAGATGAGCTGCTGCTATTTTCTCCGTTCGGCATGCTTCGTTGTAGCTCTCTTGCCGGTCGCCGGCTTAGCGGCATGCTTTGCGCGACTAGGTCTGGGGAGAGAAGGAGATAGCGCCGGAAACCTTGCCTTTTGCCTTCTTCGGCGCTGGAACCTGGTTGCTGCGCCTTCTCTTTGTCCATGTGCACACACACAATTCCTCAGCGAAAACCATGCAGAAACCTTTCCACGAGCACCCAGGGATGTGCACCCAGCACCACGTGCACCCAGCACACGCAGCTAGAGAAAAGCACCTACCTTTTCACACACTGATGCCTAAGCAAACGCGTGGCCACACACACGCACACATCCGCAAGCGCGCCTACTCCCATCTATTGAGGGAAAGACGGACGAGCAACGTCCTGACAGGCTTGAGGGGAAAAACGTCCGTTGATGGTTGGCGTACTGCACGCCCGCCTACGGGGCTGCAGGGGAATCCACATTTGGAAGGTACCTGAAGATGTGTGCCTGTTCTTGGAGCTCCGCTAGTAGGGTAGCAAAGACACTCGTAGGCAGTACTGAATGCTGCTCCGTGCTACTTCTCCTCCGCTGGCAAATGCTTCACAGTCGCCCTAGGAAAGACGTTTAACAATCGATCTCCAAGAGGAACGAAACACATGATGCCATAAGGCGAAAGAATAGCAGGGCATCTCTTCACAAGCTTGTCCCTGATCTATAGCTGAGGGCAAACACTTGTGTGCTTGTGGGAGAGCCTGTGTCTTTCCTGGAAGCGTTTGGGAGTTTTGCTCAGACGCGTGTTTCCTCAAGTTCAAGAATCAAGATCTAGGATACCTGCAGACAGGTGCCTGTTTGTGTGGAGACAGTCTGTTTGAAACTGTGTTCCTCAGCGCCCGCTCTTTCTCCCCGTCGCTCCACACGCCTGGGAGTCCCTTTCTTTCTCTCCACAAGCACGTGTGTTGACTTCGTCGCACATGTGCATCTGCACAAGCGTTGAGCTCAGCAGAGCGTGTCTCTTGACACTTGACGTGCGTTGGCTGTGTCTGCCTGCTCCAGTGAAGAGAGAAACGGGAAATCATCTTGGTAGAGGCAACAAAGCAAAACCGAGGCAGGATTGACATCTGCTCAACAGAGACGGATTCCCTGCGCTGACACAGTTCACAGTTACACGAGAAGCAATCTGAGCGGTCCATCGACCGGAGACGTGTTTCCCAAGAGGTCGTTTAGCGAGTGAACAGCAGTGTGCGCGACTTTCAGGAGTGTGCCTGGAAAGTGCCAGAATCACAAGAGCATCTGTGCAAAAGCTGCTGCCTCTGTGACCGCATTGAGGCACGTTCCCGTGTCTGCGAGTATACAGACGGCTCTTTCGCGTTCACTCCGAGGGAAACGGTCCGCTATTGCTTCTGTGCCTACAGACGCGATTCCCTTGTCTCTTGCGAACACAGGGAACTCTGTGCATCCAAATCTACAGGCTAAGGACGCGTCTGCATATGTTTTGGTGAACAATCGAGTGTGCGTGTTCTGACAGCTGCCTCTATGCAGACGTCTCCACAGAGCCACTTCTGAATGCCCCGCAGCCCAGGACTGAATGGATACACTAACAAGTGCACCGGTGTGAGCAACCACATATGCAGAAGGACGTCTTTCATCTCACAGAAGCGTGAACGTCTTGGCGTTCAAGCACATGGCAGAAACAAGGTGTGAACAGACGACCTGCTGCTATTTTCTCCGTTCGGCATGCTTCGTTGTAGCTCTCTTGCCGGTCGCCGGCTTAGCGGCTTGCTTTGCGCGACTAGGTCTGGGGAGAGAAGGAGATAGCGCCGGAAACCTTGCCTTTTGCCTTCTTCGGCGCTGGAACCTGGTTGCTGCGCCTTCTCTTTGTCCATGTGCACACACACGATTCCTCAGCGAAAACCATGCAGAAACCTTTCCACGAGCACCCAGGGATGTGCACCCAGCACCACGTGCACGCACACGCAGCTAGAGAAAAGCACCTACCTTTTCACACACTGATGCCTAAGCAAACGCGTGGCCACACACACGCACACATCCGCAAGCGCGCCTACTCCCATCTATTGAGGGAAAGACGGACGAGCAACGTCCTGACAGGCTTGAGGGGAAAAACGTCCGTTGATGGTTGGCGTACTGCACGCCCGCCTACGGGGCTGCAGGGGAATCCACATTTGGAAGGTACCTGAAGATGTGTGCCTGTTCTTGGAGCTCCGCTAGTAGGGTAGCAAAGACACTCGTAGGCAGTACTGAATGCTGCTCCGTGCTACTTCTCCTCCGCTGGCAAATGCTTCACAGTCGCCCTAGGAAAGACGTTTAACAATCGATCTCCAAGAGGAACGAAACACATGATGCCATAAGGCGAAAGAATAGCAGGGCATCTCTTCACAAGCTTGTCCCTGATCTATAGCTGAGGGCAAACACTTGTGTGCTTGTGGGAGAGCCTGTGTCTTTCCTGGAAGCGTTTGGGAGTTTTGCTCAGACGCGTGTTTCCTCAAGTTCAAGAATCAAGATCTAGGATACCTGCAGACAGGTGCCTGTTTGTGTGGAGACAGTCTGTTTGAAACTGTGTTCCTCAGCGCCCGCTCTTTCTCCCCGTCGCTCCACACGCCTGGGAGTCCCTTTCTTTCTCTCCACAAGCACGTGTGTTGACTTCGTCGCACATGTGCATCTGCACAAGCGTTGAGCTCAGCAGAGCGTGTCTCTTGACACTTGATGTGCGTTGGCTGTGTCTGCCTGCTCCAGTGAAGAGAGAAACGGGAAATCATCTTGGTAGAGGCAACAAAGCAAAAGCGAGGCAGGATTGACATCTGCTCAACAGAGACGGATTCCCTGCGCTGACACAGTTCACAGTTACACGAGAAGCAATCTGAGCGGTCCATCGACCGGAGACGTGTTTCCCAAGAGGTCGTTTAGCGAGTGAACAGCACTGTGCGCGACTTTCAGGAGTGTGCGTGGAAAGTGCCAGAATCACCAGAGCATCTGTGCAAAAGCTGCTGCCTCTGTGACCGCATTGAGGCACGTTCCCGTGTCTGCGAGTACATAGACGGCTCTTCGCGTTCACTCCGAGGGAAACGGTCCGCTATTGCTTCTGTGCGTACAGACGCGATTCCCTTGTCTCTTGCGAACACAGGGAACTCTGTGCATCCAAATCTACAGGCTAAGGACGCGTCTGCATATGTTTTGGTGAACAATCGAGTGTGCGTGTTCTGACAGCTGCCTCTATGCAGACGTCTCCACAGAGCCACTTCTGAATGCCCCGCAGCCCAGGACTGAATGGATACACTAACAAGTGCACCGGTGTGAGCAACCACATATGCAGAAGGACGTCTTTCATCTCACAGAAGCGCGAACGTCTTGGCGTTCAAGCACATGGCAGAAACAAGGTGTGAACAGATGAGCTGCTGCTATTTTCTCCGTTCGGCATGCTTCGTTGTAGCTCTCTTGCCGGTCGCCGGCTTAGCGGCATGCTTTGCGCGACTAGGTCTGGGGAGAGAAGGAGATAGCGCCGGAAACCTTGCCTTTTGCCTTCTTCGGCGCTGGAACCTGGTTGCTGCGCCTTCTCTTTGTCCATGTGCACACACACAATTCCTCAGCGAAAACCATGCAGAAACCTTTCCACGAGCACCCAGGGATGTGCACCCAGCACCACGTGCACCCAGCACACGCAGCTAGAGAAAAGCACCTACCTTTTCACACACTGATGCCTAAGCAAACGCGTGGCCACACACACGCACACATCCGCAAGCGCGCCTACTCCCATCTATTGAGGGAAAGACGGACGAGCAACGTCCTGACAGGCTTGAGGGGAAAAACGTCCGTTGATGGTTGGCGTACTGCACGCCCGCCTACGGGGCTGCAGGGGAATCCACATTTGGAAGGTACCTGAAGATGTGTGCCTGTTCTTGGAGCTCCGCTAGTAGGGTAGCAAAGACACTCGTAGGCAGTACTGAATGCTGCTCCGTGCTACTTCTCCTCCGCTGGCAAATGCTTCACAGTCGCCCTAGGAAAGACGTTTAACAATCGATCTCCAAGAGGAACGAAACACATGATGCCATAAGGCGAAAGAATAGCAGGGCATCTCTTCACAAGCTTGTCCCTGATCTATAGCTGAGGGCAAACACTTGTGTGCTTGTGGGAGAGCCTGTGTCTTTCCTGGAAGCGTTTGGGAGTTTTGCTCAGACGCGTGTTTCCTCAAGTTCAAGAATCAAGATCTAGGATACCTGCAGACAGGTGCCTGTTTGTGTGGAGACAGTCTGTTTGAAACTGTGTTCCTCAGCGCCCGCTCTTTCTCCCCGTCGCTCCACACGCCTGGGAGTCCCTTTCTTTCTCTCCACAAGCACGTGTGTTGACTTCGTCGCACATGTGCATCTGCACAAGCGTTGAGCTCAGCAGAGCGTGTCTCTTGACACTTGATGTGCGTTGGCTGTGTCTGCCTGCTCCAGTGAAGAGAGAAACGGGAAATCATCTTGGTAGAGGCAACAAAGCAAAACCGAGGCAGGATTGACATCTGCTCAACAGAGACGGATTCCCTGCGCTGACACAGTTCACAGTTACACGAGAAGCAATCTGAGCGGTCCATCGACCGGAGACGTGTTTCCCAAGAGGTCGTTTAGCGAGTGAACAGCAGTGTGCGCGACTTTCAGGAGTGTGCCTGGAAAGTGCCAGAATCACCAGAGCATCTGTGCAAAAGCTGCTGCCTCTGTGACCGCATTGAGGCACGTTCCCGTGTCTGCGAGTATACAGACGGCTCTTTCGCGTTCACTCCGAGGGAAACGGTCCGCTATTGCTTCTGTGCCTACAGACGCGATTCCCTTGTCTCTTGCGAACACAGGGAACTCTGTGCATCCAAATCTACAGGCTAAGGACGCGTCTGCATATGTTTTGGTGAACAATCGAGTGTGCGTGTTCTGACAGCTGCCTCTATGCAGACGTCTCCACAGAGCCACTTCTGAATGCCCCGCAGCCCAGGACTGAATGGATACACTAACAAGTGCACCGGTGTGAGCAACCACATATGCAGAAGGACGTCTTTCATCTCACAGAAGCGCGAACGTCTTGGCGTTCAAGCACATGGCAGAAACAAGGTGTGAACAGACGAGCTGCTGCTATTTTCTCCGTTCGGCATGCTTCGTTGTAGCTCTCTTGCCGGTCGCCGGCTTAGCGGCTTGCTTTGCGCGACTAGGTCTGGGGAGAGAAGGAGATAGCGCCGGAAACCTTGCCTTTTGCCTTCTTCGGCGCTGGAACCTGGTTGCTGCGCCTTCTCTTTGTCCATGTGCACACACACGATTCCTCAGCGAAAACCATGCAGAAACCTTTCCACGAGCACCCAGGGATGTGCACCCAGCACCACGTGCACCCAGCACACGCAGCTAGAGAAAAGCACCTACCTTTTCACACACTGATGCCTAAGCAAACGCGTGGCCACACACACGCACACATCCGCAAGAGCGCCTACTCCCATCTATTGAGGGAAAGACAAACGAGCAACGTCCTGACAGGCTTGAGGGGAAAAACGTCCGTTGATGGTTGGCGTACTGCACGCCCGCCTACGGGGCTGCAGGGGAATCCACATTTGGAAGGTACCTGAAGATGTGTGCCTGTTCTTGGAGCTCCGCTAGTAGGGTAGCAAAGACACTCGTAGGCAGTACTGAATGCTGCTCCGTGCTACTTCTCCTCCGCTGGCAAATGCTTCACAGTCGCCCTAGGAAAGACGTTTAACAATCGATCTCCAAGAGGAATGAAACACATGATGCCATAAGGCGAAAGAATAGCAGGGCATCTCTTCACAAGCTTGTCCCTGATCTATAGCTGAGGGCAAACACTTGTGTGCTTGTGGGAGAGCCTGTGTCTTTCCTGGAAGCGTTTGGGAGTTTTGCTCAGACGCGTGTTTCCTCAAGTTCAAGAATCAAGATCTAGGATACCTGCAGACAGGTGCCTGTTTGTGTGGAGACAGTCTGTTTGAAACTGTGTTCCTCAGCGCCCGCTCTTTCTCCCCGTCGCTCCACACGCCTGGGAGTCCCTTTCTTTCTCTCCACAAGCACGTGTGTTGACTTCGTCGCACATGTGCATCTGCACAAGCGTTGAGCTCAGCAGAGCGTGTCTCTTGACACTTGATGTGCGTTGGCTGTGTCTGCCTGCTCCAGTGAAGAGAGAAACGGGAAATCATCTTGGTAGAGGCAACAAAGCAAAAGCGAGGCAGGATTGACATCTGCTCAACAGAGACGGATTCCCTGCGCTGACACAGTTCACAGTTACACGAGAAGCAATCTGAGCGGTCCATCGACCGGAGACGTGTTTCCCAAGAGGTCGTTTAGCGAGTGAACAGCAGTGTGCGCGACTTTCAGGAGTGTGCCTGGAAAGTGCCAGAATCACCAGAGCATCTGTGCAAAAGCTGCTGCCTCTGTGACCGCATTGAGGCACGTTCCCGTGTCTGCGAGTATATAGACGGCTCTTTCGCGTTCACTCCGAGGGAAACGGTCCGCTATTGCTTCTGTGCGTACAGACGCGATTCCCTTGTCTCTTGCGAACACAGGGAACTCTGTGCATCCAAATCTACAGGCTAAGGACGCGTCTGCATATGTTTTGGTGAACAATCGAGTGTGCGTGTTCTGACAGCTGCCTCTATGCAGACGTCTCCACAGAGCCACTTCTGAATGCTCCGCAGCCCAGGACTGAATGGATACACTAACAAGTGCACGGGTGTGAGCAACCACATATGCAGAAGGACGTCTTTCATCTCACAGAAGCGCGAACGTCTTGGCGTTCAAGCACATGGCAGAAACAAGGTGTGAACAGACGACCTGCTGCTATTTTCTCCGTTCGGCATGCTTCGTTGTAGCTCTCTTGCCGGTCGCCGGCTTAGCGGCTTGCTTTGCGCGACTAGCTCTGGGGAGAGAAGGAGATAGCGCCGGAAACCTTGCCTTTTGCCTTCTTCGGCACTGGAACCTGGTTGCTGCGCCTTCTCTTTGTCCATGTGCACACACACGATTCCTCAGCGAAAACCATGCAGAAACCTTTCCACGAGCACCCAGGGATGTGCACCCAGCACCACGTGCACGCACACGCAGCTAGAGAAAAGCACCTACCTTTTCACACACTGATGCCTAAGCAAACGCGTGGCCACACACACGCACACATCCGCAAGCGCGCCTACTCCCATCTATTGAGGGAAAGACGGACGAGCAACGTCCTGACAGGCTTGAGGGGAAAAACGTCCGTTGATGGTTGGCATACTGCACGCCCGCCTACGGGGCTGCAGGGGAATCCACATTTGGAAGGTACCTGAAGATGTGTGCCTGTTCTTGGAGCTCCGCTAGTAGGGTAGCAAAGACACTCGTAGGCAGTACTGAATGCTGCTCCGTGCTACTTCTCCTCCGCTGGCAAATGCTTCACAGTCGCCCTAGGAAAGACGTTTAACAATCGATCTCCAAGAGGAACGAAACACATGATGCCATAAGGCGAAAGAATAGCAGGGCATCTCTTCACAAGCTTGTCCCTGATCTATAGCTGAGGGCAAACACTTGTGTGCTTGTGGGAGAGCCTGTGTCTTTCCTGGAAGCGTTTGGGAGTTTTGCTCAGACGCATGTTTCCTCAAGTTCAAGAATCAAGATCTAGGATACCTGCAGACAGGTGCCTGTTTGTGTGGAGACAGTCTGTTTGAAACTGTGTTCCTCAGCGCCCGCTCTTTCTCCCCGTCGCTCCACACGCCTGGGAGTCCCTTTCTTTCTCTCCACAAGCACGTGTGTTGACTTCGTCGCACATGTGCATCTGCACAAGCGTTGAGCTCAGCAGAGCGTGTCTCTTGACACTTGACGTGCGTTGGCTGTGTCTGCCTGCTCCAGTGAAGAGAGAAACGGGAAATCATCTTGGTAGAGGCAACAAAGCAAAACCGAGGCAGGATTGACATCTGCTCAACAGAGACGGATTCCCTGCGCTGACACAGTTCACAGTTACACGAGAAGCAATCTGAGCGGTCCATCGACCGGAGACGTGTTTCCCAAGAGGTCGTTTAGCGAGTGAACAGCAGTGTGCGCGACTTTCAGGAGTGTGCCTGGAAAGTGCCAGAATCACCAGAGCATCTGTGCAAAAGCTGCTGCCTCTGTGACCGCATTGAGGCACGTTCCCGTGTCTGCGAGTATACAGACGGCTCTTTCGCGTTCACTCCGAGGGAAACGGTCCGCTATTGGTTCTGTGCGTACAGACGCGATTCCCTTGTCTCTTGCGAACACAGGGAACTCTGTGCATCCAAATCTACAGGCTAAGGACGCGTCTGCATATGTTTTGGTGAACAATCGAGTGTGCGTGTTCTGACAGCTGCCTCTATGCAGACGTCTCCACAGAGCCACTTCTGAATGCCCCGCAGCCCAGGACTGAATGGATACACTAACAAGTGCACCGGTGTGGGCAACCACATATGCAGAAGGACGTCTTTCATCTCACAGAAGCGCGAACGTCTTGGCGTTCAAGCACATGGCAGAAACAAGGTGTGAACAGACGACCTGCTGCTATTTTCTCTGTTCGGCATGCTTCGTTGTAGCTCTCTTGCCGGTCGCCGGCTTAGCGGCTTGCTTTGCGCGACTAGGTCTGGGGAGAGAAGGAGATAGCGCCGGAAACCTCGCCTTTTGCCTTCTTCGGCGCTGGAACCTGGTTGCTGCGCCTTCTCTTTGTCCATGTGCACACACACGATTCCTCAGCGAAAACCATGCAGAAACCTTTCCACGAGCACCCAGGGATGTGCACCCAGCACCACGTGCACGCACACGCAGCTAGAGAAAAGCACCTACCTTTTCACACACTGATGCCTAAGCAAACGCGTGGCCACACACACGCACACATCCGCAAGCGCGCCTACTCCCATCTATTGAGGGAAAGACGGACGAGCAACGTCCTGACAGGCTTGAGGGGAAAAACGTCCGTTGATGGTTGGCGTACTGCACGCCCGCCTGCGGGGCTGCAGGGGAATCCACATTTGGAAGGTACCTGAAGATGTGTGCCTGTTCTTGGAGCTCCGCTAGTAGGGTAGCAAAGACACTCGTAGGCAGCACTGAATGCTGCTCCGTGCTACTTCTCCTCCGCTGGCAAATGCTTCACAGTCGCCCTAGGAAAGACGTTTAACAATCGATCTCCAAGAGGAACGAAACACATGATGCCATAAGGCGAAAGAATAGCAGGGCATCTCTTCACAAGCTTGTCCCTGATCTATAGCTGAGGGCAAACACTTGTGTGCTTGTGGGAGAGCCTGTGTCTTTCCTGGAAGCGTTTGGGAGTTTTGCTCAGACGCGTGTTTCCTCAAGTTCAAGAATCAAGATCTAGGATACCTGCAGACAGGTGCCTGTTTGTGTGGAGACAGTCTGTTTGAAACTGTGTTCCTCAGCGCCCGCTCTTTCTCCCCGTCGCTCCACACGCCTGGGAGTCCCTTTCTTTCTCTCCACAAGCACGTGTGTTGACTTCGTCGCACATGTGCATCTGCACAAGCGTTGAGCTCAGCAGAGCGTGTCTCTTGACACTTGATGTGCGTTGGCTGTGTCTGCCTGCTCCAGTGAAGAGAGAAACGGGAAATCATCTTGGTAGAGGCAACAAAGCAAAACCGAGGCAGGATTGACATCTGCTCAACAGAGACGGATTCCCTGCGCTGACACAGTTCACAGTTACACGAGAAGCAATCTGAGCGGTCCATCGACCGGAGACGTGTTTCCCAAGAGGTCGTTTAGCGAGTGAACAGCAGTGTGCGCGACTTTCAGGAGTGTGCCTGGAAAGTGCCAGAATCACCAGAGCATCTGTGCAAAAGCTGCTGCCTCTGTGACCGCATTGAGGCACGTTCCTGTGTCTGCGAGTATACAGACGGCTCTTTCGCGTTCACTCCGAGGCAAACGGTCCGCTATTGCTTCTGTGCGTACAGACGCGATTCCCTTGTCTCTTGCGAACACAGGGAACTCTGTGCATCCAAATCTACAGGCTAAGGACGCGTCTGCATATGTTTTGGTGAACAATCGAGTGTGCGTGTTCTGACAGCTGCCTCTATGCAGACGTCTCCACAGAGCCACTTCTGAATGCCCCGCAGCCCAGGACTGAATGGATACACTAACAAGTGCACCGGTGTGAGCAACCACATATGCAGAAGGACGTCTTTCATCTCACAGAAGCGCGAACGTCTTGGCGTTCAAGCACATGGCAGAAACAAGGTGTGAACAGATGAGCTGCTGCTATTTTCTCCGTTCGGCATGCTTCGTTGTAGCTCTCTTGCCGGTCGCCGGCTTAGCGGCTTGCTTTGCGCGACTAGGTCTGGGGAGAGAAGGAGATAGCGCCGGAAACCTCGCCTTTTGCCTTCTTCGGCGCTGGAACCTGGTTGCTGCGCCTTCTCTTTGTCCATGTGCACACACACGATACCTCAGCGAAAACCATGCAGAAACCTTTCCACGAGCACCCAGGGATGTGCACCCAGCACCACGTGCACGCACACGCAGCTAGAGAAAAGCACCTACCTTTTCACACACTGATGCCTAAGCAAACGCGTGGCCACACACACGCACACATCCGCAAGCGCGCCTACTCCCATCTATTGAGGGAAAGACGGACGAGCAACGTCCTGACAGGCTTGAGGGGAAAAACGTCCGTTGATGGTTGGCGTACTGCACGCCCGCCTACGGGGCTGCAGGGGAATCCACATTTGGAAGGTACCTGAAGATGTGTGCCTGTTCTTGGAGCTCCGCTAGTAGGGTAGCAAAGACACTCGTAGGTAGTACTGAATGCTGCTCCGTGCTACTTCTCCTCCGGTGGCAAATGCTTCACAGTCGCCCTAGGAAAGACGTTTAGCAATCGATCTCCAAGAGAAACGAAACACATGATGCCATAAGGCGAAAGAATAGCAGGGCATCTCTTCACAAGCTTGTCCCTGATCTATAGCTGAGGGCAAACACTTGCGTGCTTGTAGGAGAGCCTGTGTCTTTCCTGGAAGCGTTTGGGAGTTTTGCTCAGATGCGTGTTTCCTCAAGTTCAAGAATCAAGATCTAGGATACCTGCAGACAGGTGCCTGTTTGTGTGGAGACAGTCTGTTTGAAACTGTGTTCCTCAGCGCCCGCTCTTTCTCCCCGTCGCTCCACACGCCTGGGAGTCCCTTTCTTTCTCTCCACAAGCACGTGTGTTGACTTCGTCGCACATGTGCATCTGCACAAGCGTTGAGCTCAGCAGAGCGTGTCTCTTGACACTTGATGTGCGTTGGCTGTGTCTGCCTGCTCCAGTGAAGAGAGAAACGGGAAATCATCTTGGTAGAGGCAACAAAGCAAAACCGAGGCAGGATTGACATCTGCTCAACAGAGACGGATTCCCTGCGCTGACGCAGTTCACAGTTACACGAGAAGCAATCTGAGCGGTCCATCAACCGGAGACGTGTTTCCCAAGAGGTCGTTTAGCGAGTGAACAGCAGTGTGCGCGACTTTCAGGAGTGTGCCTGGAAAGTGCCAGAATCACCAGAGCATCTGTGCAAAAGCTGCTGCCTCTGTGACCGCATTGAGGCACGTTCCCGTGTCTGCGAGTATACAGACGGCTCTTTCGCGTTCACTCCGAGGCAAACGGTCCGCTATTGCTTCTGTGCGTACAGACGCGATTCCCTTGTCTCTTGCGAACACAGGGAACTCTGTGCATCCAAATCTACAGGCTAAGGACGCGTCTGCATATGTTTTGGTGAACAATCGAGTGTGCGTGTTCTGACAGCTGCCTCTATGCAGACGTCTCCACAGAGCCACTTCTGAATGCCCCGCAGCCCCCAAATCTAAACCCCAAATCTAAACCTAACCCCAAATCTAAACCCCAAATCTAAACCTAACCCCAAATCTAAACCTAACCCCAAATCTAAACCCCAAATCTAAACCTCACCCCAAATCTAAACCTAACCCCAAATCTAAACCCCAAATCTAAACCTAACTCCAACCCCTAACCCCAAATCTAAACCTAACCCCAAATCTAAACCCCAAATCTAAACCAAACCCCAAATCTAAACCTAACCCCAAATCTAAACCCCAAATCTAAACCTAACCCCAAACCTAAATCCCAAATCGAAACATAGATTTGGGGTTAGGTTTAGATTTGGGGTTAGGTTTAGATTTGGGGTTTAGATTTATGGTTAGGGGTTGGGGTTAGGTTTAGATTTGGGGTTAGGTTTAGATTTGGGGTTTAGATTTGGGGTTAGGTTTAGATTTGGGGTTTAGATTTGGGGTTAGGTTTAGATTTGGGGTTAGGCGTTCGGGTTAGGTTTAGATTTGGGGTTAGGTTTAGATTTGGGGTTAGGGGTTGGGGTTAGGTTTAGATTTGGGGTTAGGGGTTGGGGTTAGGTTTAGATTTGGGGTGAGGTTTAGATTTGGGGTTAGGTTTAGATTTGGGATTTAGATTTGGCGTTAGGTTTAGATTTGGGGTTAGGTTTAGATTTGGGGTTTAGATTTGGAGTTTTGGTTTACATTTGGGGTTAGATTTAGATTTGGGGTTAAAGGTTGGGGTTAGGTTTAGATTTGGGGTTAGGTTTCGATTTGGGGTTTAGATTTGGGGTTAGGTTTAGATTCGGGGTTAGGGGTTGGGGTTAGGTTTAGATGTGGGGTGAGGTTTAGATTTGGGGTTTAGATTTGGGGTTAGGTTTAGATTTGGGGTTAGGTTTAGATTTGGGGTTTAGATTTGGGGTTAGGTGTAGATTTGGGGTTTAGATTTGGGGTTTTGGTTTACATTTGGGGTTAGGTTTAGATTTGGGGTTAAAGGTTGGGGTTAGGTTTAGATTTGGGGTTAGGTTTAGATTTGGGTTTTAGATTTGGGGTTAGGTTTAGATTTGGGGTTAGGTTTAGATTTGGGGTTTAGATTTGGGGTTAGGTTTAGATTTGGTGTTAGGGGTTGGGGTTAGGTTTAGATTTGGGGTGAGGTTTAGATTTGGGGTTTAGATTTGGGGTTAGGTTTAGGTTTGGGGTTAGGTTTAGATTTGGGATTTAGATTTGGGGTTAGGTTTAGATTTGGGGGTTAGATTTGGGGTTAGGTTTAGGTTTGGGGTTAGGGTTGGGGTTACGTTTAGATTTGGGGTTAGGTTTAGATTTGGGGTTTAGATTTGGGGTTTTGGTTTAGATTTGGGGTTAGGTTTAGATTTGGGGTTAGGGGTTGGGGTTAGGTTTAGATTTGGGGTTAGGTTTAGATTTGGGGTTTAGATTTGGGGTTAGGTTTAGATTTGGGGTTAGGGGTTGGGGTTAGGTTTAGATTTGGGGTTTGGTTTAGATTTGGGGTTTAGATTTGGGGTTTAGGTTTAGATTTGGGGATAGGTTTAGATTTGGGGTTTAGATTTGGGGTTAGGTTTAGATTTGGGGTTTAGATTTAGGGTTAGGGGTTGGGGTTAGGTTTAGATTTGGGGTTTAGATTTGGGGTAAGGTTTAGATTTGGGGTTAGGGGTTGGGGTTAGGTTTAGATTTGGGGTTAGGTTTAGATTTGGGGTTAGGGGTTGGGGTTAGGTTTAGATTTGGGGTTAGGTTTAGATTTGGGGTTTAGATTTGGGGTTAGGTTTAGATTTGGGGTTAGGTTTAGATTTGGAGTTAGGGGTTGGGGTTAGGTTTAGATTTGGGGTTAGGTTTAGATTTGGGGTTAGGGGTTGGGGTTAGGTTTAGATTTGGGGTTAGGTTTAGATTTGGGGTTTAGATTTGGGGTTTAGGTTTAGATTTGGGGATAGGTTTAGATTTGGGGTTTAGATTTGGGGTTAGGTTTAGATTTGGGGTTTAGATTTAGGGTTAGGGGTTGGGGTTAGGTTTAGATTTGGGGTTTAGATTTGGGGTAAGGTTTAGATTTGGGGTTAGGGGTTGGGGTTAGGTTTAGATTTGGGGTTAGGTTTAGATTTGGGGTTAGGGGTTGGGGTTAGGTTTAGATTTGGGGTTAGGTTTAGATTTGGGGTTTAGATTTGGGGTTAGGTTTAGATTTGGGGTTAGGTTTAGATTTGGAGTTAGGGGTTGGGGTTAGGTTTAGATTTGGGGTTAGGTTTAGATTTGGGGTTAGGGGTTGGGGTTAGGTTTAGATTTGGGGTTAGGTTTAGATTTGGGGTTTAGATTTGGGGTTAGGTTTAGATTTGGGGTTAGGTTTAGATTTGGGGTTTAGATTTGGGGTTAGGTTTAGATTTGGGGTTAGGTTTAGATTTGGGGTTTAGATTTGGGGTTAGGTTTAGATTTGGGGTTAGGTTTAGATTTGGGGTTTAGATTTGGGGTTAGGTTTAGATTTGGGGTTAGGTTTAGATTTGGGGTTTAGATTTGGGGTTAGGTTTAGATTCAGGGTTAGGGGTTGGGGTTAGGTTTAGATGTGGGGTGAGGTTTAGATTTGGGGTTTAGATTTGGGGTTAGGTTTAGATTTGGGGTTAGGTTTAGATTTGGGGTTTAGATTTGGGGTTAGGTTTAGATTTGGGGTTTAGATTTGGGGTTTTGGTTTACATTTGGGGTTAGGTTTAGATTTGGGGTTAAAGGTTGGGGTTAGGTTTAGATGTGGGGTTAGGTTTAGATTTGGGATTTAGATTTGGGGTTAGGTTTAGATTTGGGGGTTAGATTTGGGGTTAGGTTTAGGTTTGGGGTTAGGGTTGGGGTTACGTTTAGATTTGGGGTTAGGTTTAGATTTGGGGTTTAGATTTGGGGTTAAAGTTTGGGGTTAGGTTTAGATTTGGGGTTAGGTTTAGATTTGGGATTTAGATTTGGGGTTAGGTTTAGATTTGGGGGTTAGATTTGGGGTTAGGTTTAGGTTTGGGGTTAGGGTTGGGGTTACGTTTAGATTTGGGGTTAGGTTTAGATTTGGGGTTTAGATTTGGGGTTTTGGTTTAGATTTGGGGTTAGGTTTAGATTTGGGGTTTAGATTTGGGGTTAGGTTTAGATTTGGGGTTAGGTTTAGATTTGGGGTTTAGATTTGGGGTTAGGTTTAGATTTGGGGTTAGGGGTTGGGGTTAGGTTTAGATTCGGGTTTTGGTTTAGATTTGGGGTTTAGATTTGGGGTTAGGTTTAGATTTGGGGATAGGTTTAGATTTGGGGTTTAGATTTGGGGTTAGGTTCAGATTTGGGGTTTAGATTTAGGGTTAGGGGTTGGGGTTAGGTTTAGATTTGGGGTTTAGATTTGGGGTAAGGTTTAGATTTGGGGTTAGGGGTTGGGGTTAGGTTTAGATTTGGGGTTAGGTTTAGATTTGGGGTTAGGGGTTGGGGTTAGGTTTAGATTTGGGGTTAGGTTTAGATTTGGGGTTTAGATTTGGGGTTAGGTTTAGATTTGGGGTTAGGTTTAGATTTGGGGTTAGGGGTTGGGGTTAGGTTTAGATTTGGGGTTAGGTTTAGATTTGGGGTTAGGGGTTGGGGTTAGGTTTAGATTTGGGGTTAGGTTTAGATTTGGGGTTTAGATTTGGGGTTAGGTTTAGATTTGGGGTTAGGTTTAGATTTGGGGTTTAGATTTGGGGTTAGGTTTAGATTTGGGGTTAGGTTTAGATTTGGGGTTTAGATTTGGGGTTAGGTTTAGATTTGGGGTTAGGTTTAGATTTGGGGTTTAGATTTGGGGTTAGGTTTAGATTCGGGGTTAGGGGTTGGGGTTAGGTTTAGATGTGGGGTGAGGTTTAGATTTGGGGTTTAGATTTGGGGTTAGGTTTAGATTTGGGGTTAGGTTTAGATTTGGGGTTTAGATTTGGGGTTAGGTTTAGATTTGGGGTTTAGATTTGGGGTTTTGGTTTACATTTGGGGTTAGGTTTAGATTTGGGGTTAAAGGTTGGGGTTAGGTTTAGATTTGGGGTTAGGTTTAGATTTGGGATTTAGATTTGGGGTTAGGTTTAGATTTGGGGTTAGGTTTAGATTTAAGGTTTAGATTTGGGGTTAGGTTTAGATTTGGGGTTAGGGGTTGGGGTTAGGTTTAGATTTGGGGTGAGGTTTAGATTTGGGGTTTAGATTTTGGGTTAGGTTTAGGTTTGGGGTTAGGTTTAGATTTGGGATTTAGATTTGGGGTTAGGTTTAGATTTGGGGGTTAGATTTGGGGTTAGGTTTAGGTTTGGGGTTAGGGTTGGGGTTACGTTTAGATTTGGGGTTAGGTTTAGATTTGGGGTTTAGATTTGGGGTTTTGGTTTAGATTTGGGGTTAGGTTTAGATTTGGGGTTTAGATTTGGGGTTAGGTTTAGATTTGGGGTTAGGTTTAGATTTGGGGTTTAGATTTGGGGTTAGGTTTAGATTTGGGGTTAGGGGTTGGGGTTAGGTTTAGATTTGGGTTTTGGTTTAGATTTGGGGTTTAGATTTGGGGTTAGGTTTAGATTTGGGGATAGGTTTAGATTTGGGGTTTAGATTTGGGGTTTAGATTTGGGGTTAGGTTCAGATTTGGGGTTTAGATTTAGGGTTAGGGGTTTGGGTTAGGTTTAGATTTGGGGTTTAGATTTGGGGTAAGGTTTAGATTTGGGGTTAGGGGTTGGGGTTAGGTTTAGATTTGGGGTTAGGTTTAGATTTGGGGTTAGGGGTTGGGGTTAGGTTTAGATTTGGGGTTAGGTTTAGATTTGGGGTTTAGATTTGGGGTTAGGTTTAGATTTGGGGTTAGGTTTAGATTTGGGGTTAGGGGTTGGGGATAGGTTTAGATTTGGGGTTAGGTTTAGATTTGGGGTTAGGGGTTGGGGTTAGGTTTAGATTTGGGGTTAGGTTTAGATTTGGGGTTAGGTTTAGATTTGGGGTTAGGGGTTGGGGTTAGGTTTAGATTTGGGGTTAGGTTTAGATTTGGGGTTTAGATTTGGGGTTAGGTTTAGATTTGGGGTTTAGATTTGGGGTTAGGTTTAGATTTGGGGTTAGGGGTTGAGGTTAGGTTTAGATTTGGGGTTAGGTTTAGATTTGGGGTTTAGATTTGGGGTTAGGTTTAGATTTGGGGTTAGGTTTAGATTTGGGGTTTATATTGGGGTTTAGGTTTAGATTTGGGGTTTAGATTTGGGGTTAGGTTTAGATTTGGGGTTAGGTTTATATTTGGGGTTTAGATTTGGGGTTAGGTTTAGATTTGGGGTTAGGTTTAGATTTGGGGTTTAGATTTGGGGTTAGGTTTAGATTTGGGGTTAGGGGTTGGGGTTAGGTTTAGATGTGGGGTGAGGTTTAGATTTGGGGTTTAGATTTGGGGTTAGGTTTAGATTTGGGGTTAGGTTTAGATTTGGGGTTTAGATTTGGGTTTAGGTTTAGATTTGGGGTTTAGATTTGGGGTTTTGGTTTACACTTGGGGTTAGGTTTAGATTTGGGGTTAAAGGTTGGGGTTAGGTTTAGATTTGGGGTTAGGTTTAGATTTGGGGTTTAGATTTGGGGTTAGGTTTAGATTTGGGGTTAGGTTTAGATTTGGGGTTTAGATTTGGGGTTAGGTTTAGATTTGGTGTTAGGGGTTGGGGTTAGGTTTAGATTTGGGGTGAGGTTTAGATTTGGGGTTTAGATTTGGGGTTAGGTTTAGGTTTGGGGTTAGGTTTAGATTTGGGATTTAGATTTGGGGTTAGGTTTAGATTTGGGGGTTAGATTTGGGGTTAGGTTTAGGTTTGGGGTTAGGGTTGGGGTTACGTTTAGATTTGGGGTTAGGTTTAGATTTGGGGTTTAGATTTGGGGTTTTGGTTTAGATTTGGGGTTAGGTTTAGATTTGGGGTTAGGGGTTGGGGTTAGATTTAGATTTGGGGTTTAGATTTGGGGTTAGGTTTAGATTTGGGGTTAGGGGTTGGGGTTAGGTTTAGATTTGGGGTTAGGGGTTGGGGTTAGGTTTAGATTTGGGGTTAGGTTTAGATTTGGGGTTTAGATTTGGGGTTAGGTTTAGATTTGGGGATAGGTTTAGATTTGGGGTTTAGATTTGGGGATAGGTTTAGATTTGGGGTTTAGATTTAGGGTTAGGGGTTGGGGTTAGGTTTAGATTTGGGGTTTAGATTTGGGGTAAGGTTTAGATTTGGGGTTAGGGGTTGGGGTTAGGTTTAGATTTGGGGTTAGGTTTAGATTTGGGGTTTAGATTTGGGGTTAGGTTTAGATTTGGGGTTAGGTTTAGATTTGGGGTTAGGGGTTGGGGTTAGGTTTAGATTTGGGGTTAGGTTTAGATTTGGGGTTTATATTGGGGTTTAGGTTTAGATTTGGGGTTTAGATTTGGGGTTAGGTTTAGATTTGGGGTTAGGTTTATATTTGGGGTTTAGATTTGGGGTTAGGTTTAGATTTGGGGTTAGGTTTAGATTTGGGGTTTAGATTTGGGGTTAGGTTTAGATTTGGGGTTAGGGGTTGGGGTTAGGTTTAGATGTGGGGTGAGGTTTAGATTTGGGGTTTAGATTTGGGGTTAGGTTTAGATTTGGGGTTAGGTTTAGATTTGGGGTTTAGATTTGGGTTTAGGTTTAGATTTGGGGTTTAGATTTGGGGTTTTGGTTTACACTTGGGGTTAGGTTTAGATTTGGGGTTAAAGGTTGGGGTTAGGTTTAGATTTGGGGTTAGGTTTAGATTTGGGGTTTAGATTTGGGGTTAGGTTTAGATTTGGGGTTAGGTTTAGATTTGGGGTTTAGATTTGGGGTTAGGTTTAGATTTGGTGTTAGGGGTTGGGGTTAGGTTTAGATTTGGGGTGAGGTTTAGATTTGGGGTTTAGATTTGGGGTTAGGTTTAGGTTTGGGGTTAGGTTTAGATTTGGGATTTAGATTTGGGGTTAGGTTTAGATTTGGGGGTTAGATTTGGGGTTTTGGTTTAGATTTGGGGTTAGGTTTAGATTTGGGGTTAGGGGTTGGGGTTAGGTTTAGATTTGGGGTTAGGTTTAGATTTGGGGTTTAGATTTGGGGTTAGGTTTAGATTTGGGGTTTAGATTTGGGGTTAGGTTTAGATTTGGGGTTAGGGGTTGGGGTTAGGTTTAGATTTGGGGATAGGTTTAGATTTGGGGTTTAGATTTGGGGTTAGGTTTAGATTTGGGGATAGGTTTAGATTTGGGGTTTAGATTTGGGGATAGGTTTAGATTTGGGGTTTAGATTTAGGGTTAGGGGTTGGGGTTATGTTTAGATTTGGGGTTTAGATTTGGGGTAAGGTTTAGATTTGGGGTTAGGGGTTGGGGTTAGGTTTAGATTTGGGGTTAGGTTTAGATTTGGGGTTAGGGGTTGGGGTTAGGTTTAGATTTGGGGTTAGGTTTAGATTTGGGGTTTAGATTTGGGGTTAGGTTTAGATTTGGGGTTAGGGGTTGGGGTTAGGTTTAGATTTGGGGTTAGGTTTAGATTTGGGGTTAGGGGTTGGGGTTAGGTTTAGATTTGGGGTTAGGTTTAGATTTGGGGTTTAGATTTGGGGTTAGGTTTAGATTTGGGGTTAGGGGTTGGGGTTAGGTTTAGATTTGGGGTTAGGTTTAGATTTGGGGTTTAGATTTGGGGTTAGGTTTAGATTTGGGGTTAGGTTTAGATTCGGGGTTTAGATTTGGGGTTAGGTTTAGATTTGGGGTTAGGTTTAGATTTGGGGGTTAGATTTGGGGTTAGGTTTAGATTTGGCGTTAGGTTTAGATTTGGGGTTTAGATTTGGGTTTAGGTTAGATTTTGGGTTAGGGGTTGGGGTTAGGTTTAGATTTGGGGTTAGGTTTAGATTTGGGGTAGGGGTTGGGGTTAGGTTTAGATTTGGGGTTAGGTTTAGATTTGGGGTTTAGATTTGGGGTTAGGTTTAGATTTGGGGTTAGGGGTTGGGGTTAGGTTTAGATTTGGGGTTTAGATTTGGGGTTAGGTTTACATTTGGGGTTTAGATTTGGGGTTAGGTTTAGATTTGGGGTTACGGGTTGGGGTTAGGTTTAGATTTGGGGTTAGGTTTAGATTTGGGGTTTAGATTTGGGGTTGGGTTTAGATTTGGTGTTAGGTTTAGATTTGGGGTTAGGGGTTGGGGTTAGGTTTAGATTTGGGGTTAGGTTTAGATTTGGGGTTTAGATTTGGGGTTAGGTTTAGATTTGGGGTTAGGTTTAGATTTGGGGTTTAGATTTGGGGTTAGGTTTAGATTTGGGGTTAGGGGTTGGGGTTAGGTTTAGATTTGGGGTTAGGTTTAGATTTGGGGTTTAGATTTGGGGTTAGGTTTAGATTTGGGGTTAGGTTTAGATTTGGGGTTTAGGTTTGGGGTTAGGTTTAGATTTGGGGTTAGGTTTAGATTTGGTGTTTAGATTTGGGGTTAGGTTTAGATTTGGGGTTTAGATTTGGGGTTAGGTTTAGATTTGGGGTTAGGTTTAGATTTGGGGTTTAGATTTGGGGTTAGGTTTAGATTTGGGGTTTAGATTTATGGTTAGGGGTTGGGGTTAGGTTTAGATTTGGGGTTAGGTTTCGATTTGGGGTTAGGTTTCGATTTGGGGTTTAGATTTGGCGTTAGGTTGAGATTTGGCGTTTAGATTTGGGGTTAGGTTTAGATTTGGGGTTAGGGGTTGGGGTTAGGTTTAGATTTGGGGTTAGGTTTAGATTTGGGGTTTAGATTTGGGGTTAGGTTTAGATTTGGGGTTAGGTTTAGATTTGGGGTTTAGATTTGGGGTTAGGTTTAGATTTGGGGTTTAGATTTGGGGTTAGGGGTTGGGGTTAGGTTTAGATTTGGGGTTTAGATTTGGGGTTAGGTTTAGATTTGGGGTTAGGTGTTGGGGTTAGGTTTAGATTTGGGGTTAGGTTTCGATTTGGGGTTTAGATTTGGGGTTAGGTTTAGATTTGGGGTTTAGATTTGGGGTTACGTTTAGATTTGGGGTTAGGGGTTGGGGTTAGGTTTAGATTTGGGGTTAGGTTTAGATTTGGGGTTTAGATTTGGGGTTACGTTTAGATTTGGGGTTAGGTTTAGATTTGGGGTTTAGATTTGGGGATAGGTTTAGATTTGGGGTTTAGATTTGGGGTTTGGTTTAGATTTGGGGTTAGGGGTTGGGGTTAGGTTTAGATTTGGGGTTTATATTTGGGGTTAGGTTTAGATTTGGGGTTAGGGGTTGGGGTTAGGTTTAGATTTGGGGTTAAGTTTAGATTTGGGGTTTAGATTTGGGGTTAGGTTTAGATTTGGGGTTAGGGGTTAGGGGTTAGGTTTAGATTTGGGGTTTAGATTTGGGGTTAGGTTTAGATTTGGGGTTAGGTTTAGATTTGGGGTTAGGTTTAGATTTGGGATTAGGGGTGGGGATTAGGTTTAGATTTGGGGTTAGGTTTAGATTTGGGGTTTAGATTTGGGGTTAGGTTTAGATTTGGGGTTAGGGGTTGAGGTTAGGTTTAGATTTGGGGTTAGGTTTAGATTTGGGGTTTAGATTTGGGGTTAGGTTTAGATTTGGGGTTAGGTCTAGATTTGGGGTTTAGATTTGGGGTTAGATTTGGGGTTAGGTTTAGATTTGGGGTTTAGATTTGGGGTTAGGTTTAGATTTGGGGTTAGGTTTAGATTTGGGGTTTAGATTTATGGTTAGGGGTTGGGGTTAGGTTTAGATTTGGGGTTAGGTTTAGATTTGGGGTTTAGATTTGGGGTTAGGTTTAGATTTGGGGTTTAGATTTGGGGTTAGGTTTAGATTTGGGGTTAGGGGTTGGGGTTAGGTTTAGATTTGGGGTTAGGTTTAGATTTGGGGTTTAGATTTGGGGTTAGGTTTAGATTTGGGGTTAGGGGCTGGGGTTAGGTTTAGATTTGGGTTTAGGTTTAGATTTGGGGTTAGGTTTAGATATGGGGTTTAGATTTGGGGTTAGGTTTAGATTTGGGGTTAGGGGTTGAGGTTAGGTTTAGATTTGGGGTTAGGTTTAGATTTGGGGTTAGGCGTTGGGATTAGGTTTAGATTTGGGGTTTAGATTTGGGGTGTCGATGGTTAGGATTGCGGGGTGACAATCAAACCCTGGCAGATGTATTGTTAACCTCCTCTCCCCCCCACTTCCCCCTTTTTGCCCCTCCCTCTCCCCCCTTCCCACTCAGGACAGGCGATCGGGAGGGAAAGAAGGACAGAGAGAAGAGAGTTGGAAAAGTTAAAGATGTTTTACTAATGCTACTAATAAGAATAGAGAAAATAATACAAAATATACAAAACCAATCTTGTAAGTCTCAGCAACTGCAGAGCCAGCACCCAAAGTCCTGGATTAGACTCTGTAGCCAACCGGAGCTGGATTCAGTCTCTCACTAGGCCTCAGTTCGCAGGGACGACCAGCAAGGTCCTCTCCTAATGTCAGTCATGAGGAAAAAGGGAAAAAAAAGCAAAGGGACGAGATCCTCGTGATCTCCCACTTTTATATGAAGTATTCACGTGAATGGAATGTTATACACCGTTGGTCAGTCTCTCGATCACCAGTTTCTCGTTGCCCCTCTCGCGAGATGTCCATCCATGCTTATCAATAAGTTTGCATTCCATTGCTAGGTTTAACCAAAACATGTGTTGGGTTCTCCAGGAAAATGCAGCTAATATGAAGGCTTTAGCTGACCGGCAATAATTCGCTAAAAGAGAAACTTGTTTTTAACAAAACCAGGACATTCCACCCCTTATAATATGACATTCACTGAATACTTAAACCTTATCAATACAATCTATCAATACAATCTAATTAATCACTACTACTATATATATATATATATATATATATGTACATATATACACAGGAGTAATTAATCAGTGGACCATCCTTTGAAAAGTTCATTAAGTTCACTTTGTCACAACAGTCTCCCAGGGCAAGAAAAATGGTACAAGTGCATCTCATGACCACTGTTTATGGGTTAAGGACACCAACTTCCAAGAAGGTGTCGGGCGCCACTCAAAGAAGCTTGCTCTAGTTTCATCACCATTGTCTTGATCTGAAAGACACTTATTAAACATTGTTAGTGCGGCAATTCACATCATACAGTTCAGCATTGCATATTTTCACCTGAAATCAAATCCCCGTGAGGTACACACCGAACTTCTCCATCCTTAAGCATCACCCACCAGGTGCTGCCAGGTCCCTGGGCGAAAACAATCCCACGAATAGGTTTGCCTTTGCCTGAGGCAGGAGGAACCCAGACTGCCTTTCCTAACATATTTTTCATGTGTACTACAGGGACTTTATCTCCTTCTACAGTCCATAGAATTTCTGATTGGGCAGGCCCGGCTCCATTGGTTGATCCCCTAGTGTTGACCAACCAAGTGGCTTTTGCTAAATGTGAATCCCAGTTTTTAAAGGTTCCGCCACCAAGTGCCTTTAGTGTAGTTTTTAACAAACCATTGTACCTTTCAATTTTCCCAGAGGCTGGTGCATGATATGGAATATGATATACCCACTCAATACCATGTTCTTTGGCCCAATTGTCTATAATACTGTTTTTGAAATGAGTACCGTTGTCTGATTCAATTCTTTCTGGCGTACCGTGCCGCCAAAGGACTTGCTTCTCAAGGCCCAAGATGGTATTTCGGGCTGTAACATGAGGTACGGCAGATGTTTCCAACCATCCAGTGGTTGCTTCCACCATTGTAAGTACATAACGCTTACCTTGACGTGTTTGTGGAAGTGTAATATAATCGATCTGCCAAGCTTCTCCATACTTATACTTTAACCATCGCCCCCCATACCATACAGGTTTTAACCGTTTTGCTTGTTTGATTTCGGCGCAAGTTTCACATTCATGAATAACCTGTGAAATAGTGTCCATAGTTAAATCCACCCCTCGATCACAAGCCCATTTGTATGTTGCATCTCTACCTTGATGCCCTGAAGCATCATGGGCCCACCGAGCTAGGAAAAGTTCACCTTTATGTTGCCAGTCCAAGTCCACCTCAGCTACTTTAATCTTAGCAGCTTGATCCGCTTGTTGGTTGTTTAGATGTTCCTCGGTGGCTCGACTTTTAGGCACATGAGCATCTACATGACGAACTTTCACAGGCAGGCTCTCCAGCCGAGCAGCAATGTCTTGCCACAGTGTGGCAGCCCAAATGGGTTTACCTCTGCGTTGCCAGTTGCTTTTCTTCCATTGCTGTAGCCACCCCCACAAGGCATTTGCTACCATCCATGAGTCAGTATAGAGATAAAGTATTGGCCACTTCTCTCGTTCAGCAATGTCCAAAGCCAGCTGGATGGCTTTCACTTCTGCAAACTGACTGGATTCACCTTGTCCTTCAGTGGCTTCTGTAACTTGTCGTGTGGGACTCCACACAGCAGCTTTCACCTTCGATGTTTTCCTACAAGACGACAGGATCCATCTGTGAACAGTGCATACTGCTTATCAGTGTCTGAAAGCGTATTATATGGTGGTGCTTCTTCAGCACGTTTTACTTCCTCCTCATCTGGAGACATCCCAAAGTCTTTGCTTTCTGGCCAGTCTGTAATCACTTCTAATATCCCTGGACGGTTGGGACTTCCAATTCGAGCTCATTGCGTGATCAGTGCAATCCATTTACTCCATGTAACTTCGGTTGCATGATGTGGAGAGGGAATCGTCCCTTTGAACATCCAGCTCAGCACTGGCAGTCGAGGTACCAGGAGGAGCTGTGCTTCAGTGCCCATCACTTCTGAAGCAGCTCGAACTCCTTCATATGCTGCCAGTCTCTCCTTTTCAGTTGGAGTATAGTTGGCCTCAGATCCTTTGTATCCTCGACTCCAAAAACCTAAGGGTCGACCTCGGGTTTCTCCTGGTGCTTTCTGCCAGAGGCTCCAGGAAAGTCCATTATCTCCGGCTGCGGTATAGAGCACATTTTTAACATCTAGTCCAGTTCGGACTGGTCCAAGGGCCACCGCATGAGTTATCTCACGCTTAATTTGTTCAAAGGCTTGTCGTTGTTCAGGGCCCCACTCAAATTGGTTCTTTTTACGAGTCACTCGATAGAGAGGGCTCACAATGTGGCTGTAGTCAGGAATATGCATTCTCCAAAAACCTACAACGCCCAAGAAAGTCTGTGTCTCCTTTTTATTAGTAGGTGGAGACATTGCTGCAATTTTGTTGATCACATCCATTGGGATCTGACGATGGCCATCTTGCCATTTTATTCCTAAAAACTGGATCTCTCGTGCAGGTCCCTTGACCTTGCTTCGTTTTATGGCAAAACCAGCATCCAAAAGAATATGAATTATTCTCTCACCTTTCTTGAAGACTTCTTTCGCTGTGTCGCCCCATACGATGATGTCATCAATATATTGCAAGTGTTCTGGAGCTTCACCTTGCTCCAGCGTGGTCTGGATCAGTCCATGGCAGATGGTAGGACTGTGTTTCCAGCCCTGGGGCAAGCGATTCCATGTATACTGGATGCCCCTCCAGGTGAAAGCAAACTGCGGCCTGCACTCTGCTGCTACAGGAATAGAGAAAAATGCATTAGCAATGTCAATTGTAGCATACCACTTGGCTGCCTTTGACTCCAGTTCAAATTGCAGTTCTAGCATGTCAGGCACAGCAGCACTCAGTGGTGGTGTAACTTCATTCAGGCCACGATAATCTACAGTTAGTCTCCACTCGTCACTAGACTTACGCACTGGCCAGATTGGGCTGTTAAAAGGTGAGCGAGTCTTACTGATCACACCCTGGCTTTCCAATTGACGGATCAGCTTCTGGATAGGAATCAAAGAGTCTCGATTGGTGCGATATTGCCGGCGATGCACCGTCGTGGTAGCAATTGGCACCTGCTGATCATCAACCCTCAGCAGTCCTACAACAGAAGGGTCATCTGAAAGACCAGGCAAATCAGACAGCTGTTCAATTTTCTCAGTGTCCACAGCTGCTATACCAAATGCCCACCTATACCCTTTTGGGTCCTTAAAATACCCTCTCCTGAGGTAGTCTATACCAAGGATGCACGGAGCATCTGGACCAGTCACAATGGGATGCTTTTGCCAGTTTTTTCCAGTTAGGCTCATTTCAGCCTCTACAACAGTCAGCTCCTGGGATCCCCCAGTCACTCCAACAATATTGATGGATTGCGTTCCTTTATAATTAGAAGGAATTATTGTGCCCTGAGCACCAGTGTCCACTAAAGCTTTGTACTCGTGGGGTTGTGTTGTACCAGGCCATAATATTTGTACAGTCCAATAGACTCTGTTATCCCTTTCCTCCACCTGGTTGGAGGCAGGGCACCTCTAATTCCTGTTTTGCACAGTTTCTGGGTGTGAATTAGAGGTTCCTTCAAGAGCATCAGAATCTCTTCTGCTCCTTTTGTAAACTGGAGCAGCCACCTTCCTAGGAGTTTTTCCTTTTATCTCACGTACTCGTTCCTGAAGTTCTGAGGTAGGCCTTCCATGCCACTTACTCATGTTTTCTCCCTGCTCATGTAGGAAGAACCACAGTGAACCTCTTTTTGTGGGCTGTCTCTGCCCTCTCTCTCGAGATTGGAAACGCCTTCTCCTAACAGCTGAAACATAGGTTTGTGCAGGTCGTGAACGGTACGAGTCTGCTCTGAGCTCTTTGATTTCTTGCAACAGCTTTTCAAACCGGTCATCAGATTTTTCACACAGTTTCTCCACAGCGGAGACACAAGCCCGTAGAGAACCAGCAAGGCTGTCCTCAAAGTACCGGAGCTGCTCAATCACTTCATTAATTTCTTGTACACCTCTAGCTGACCAGACCATTCCTGCCAATGACTTAGCATATGCAGGTGGTGCACTTTGTACAAATCTGTGCCACATAGATTTTGTACAATTGATTCTATCTGGGTCTGTCCCCTCTTGGCTGTTTGGTCCTAGATAGATGATCTCTCGCACAGCTAATTCTCTCAGGAACTGGATACCTCTCTCCATTGTATTCCATTTCCCTAACGTGGATATACAATCTTCCTTGTAGGGAAATCTGACTTTCATAGCTGCAGGAGTCGGGTCCAGAGAGTAGTGGCATTAGACTCTCTTGAAATTGCCCTATCAATGGTGGAATCTTTTGACAGAGATCCCAGCTGCCTGGATTCACCACCTTCCAATTCAATTGTGTCTGCCCCATTGTCCCAGCATCGCAGCAGCCAGGTTAAAATATTCTCACCTTCACGACGACTAAAGTCTTTTCGCAGATCTCTCAGCTCACCTGGAGAAAAGGACCGAGTGGTGGTCACTTCATCTCCACCCTGCCCTGATGATGATGCCTCTTGGGTTGATGTTGGCCCTGTGCCATCACCTGCTGCACGGGTAGTCTTTCTAGTGACTTTCTTACAACCAGCAACTGATGCTGATATGGGTTCACCATCATTTGATTCATTTCCAGAGTCTGAATGACTGTCACAGTGATTGCTGTGGTTACAACAGCAACAGTGCCCAGTGTGTGAAGGCGGGGGGGCTGCCTTGTTAGCCTTTGAGGCTGGAGAAGTAACGTTATCTGCAGCGACCTTGGCAGAGGAGCTCTGCGGAGGAGCTGGAGCTTCAGCCTGTGAAGCCGCGGTTGGGGGGGCAGTGGCTGCAGCAGCAGCTTTGGCTGTTTTGCCTTTTCTCGAGCGGCTAGGAGTGCTTTTTGCTAAAGCTTCCGAAGACGCACCGCAAATCTCAGGACTAAAAAGAGACGCAAACCTCCTATTGAACCTCATTTCTCTTAACAGTAACACAAACTGACACACATTCAGCAAACCAGATAACACCATCACAGTTCTATCAAACCTCCAAGGATATTCAAAGTTCTCTAAAACATTTGCAAACTGTCCTAGCGAAAACACAAAAGTATTGTTAGTCAGCCTTTCTAAAGATTCGCTTGACCAATTAGCAAATATAGAGCCATTCTGCTCTTTAATCTCTCCTGGAGGTTTTTCAAGGTAAAGCAGAAGCGAGTAGAAATTCATTAGCGGCTGCAGTATAATGAAATAAACCAGTGCCATACCACACAGTATCATCATGACCGCTGTCCAGTTTCTTGTTGTTATATAATGAATACTTCGATTCAGAAAGAAACACCAACACAGATATGGGATCAGCGAGCACAATGTAGAAAATAACTGATACAACTTTTGCCATAACATCTTTAAATCGATGTAATTCACTTTGCCTTAATACCACTAAATAATATCCAAAGCAAACAGACGCGTGAGTATCACAACTCTATGAGCTGGCACCATGCCAAGAAAATTGAAAGGTACGTCAGAGCAGTAGAAAAGCCAAAAATCTCCAAATTTACCCCTTTCTCTTGCGCCACGTTGGGTGCCAATTATCTGTCAAGGGTTAATATTGCGGGGTGACAATCAAACCCTGGCAGATGTGTTGTCAACCTCCTCTCCCCCCCACTTCCCCCTTTTGCCCCTCCCTCTCCCCCCTTCCTACTCAGGACAGGCGATCGGGAGGGAAAGAAGGACAGAGAGAAGAGAGTTGGAAAAGTTAAAGATGTTTTACTAATGCTAGTAATAAGAATAGAGAAAATAATACAAAATATACAAAACCAATCTTGTAAGTCTCAGCAACTGCAGAGCCAGCACCCAAAGTCCTGGATTAGACTCTGTAGCCAACCGGAGCTGGATTCAGTCTCTCACTAGGCCTCAGTTCGCAGGGATGACCAGCAAGGTCCTCTCCTAATGTCAGCCATGAGGAAAAAGGGAAAAAGGGCAAAAAGGGAAAAAAGGGGCCGAGATCCTCGTGATCTCCCACTTTTATATGAAGTATTCACGTGAACGGAATGTTATACACCGTTGGTCAGTCTCTCGCTCATCAGTTTCTCGTTGCCCCTCTCGCGAGATGTCCATCCGTGCTTATCAATAAGTTTGCATTCCATTGCTAGGTTTAACCAAAACATGTGTTGGGTTCTCCAGGAAAATGCAGCTAATATGAAGGCTTTAGCTGACAGGCAAAAATTCACTAAAAGAGAAACTTGTTTTTTGACAAAACCAGGACAAGGAAGAACTTGGTGATGCAGGACGATCTCTATCAACACATGTGGTGTTTTCCTCTGTTGAAGATGGATTCAGTCTCTTGGCCCTCTGAAAGATAAGTGGAGGCTGGGGGGCTGGGAAGGGGTTGGGAACTGCAGGGAGGGGGGTAAAGTTCTCTTTGGGGCAAGGGTGATCCAGGAACAGTCCCTTTTGGGCAGGCGAAGGGTCCAGGGAACTTCACAGTGCGATGCCAGCGTGTCCCGGGCAGGGCAGCTCCAGCCTAGTGTCAGTGTTGTCTTGCAGGTCGGGAGGCTTGCATTGTGCCTGTCAAACGGTCCCGGGGTCTCGTCGCGCTTGAGGGACCCGACAGGCATCCCGGGCGCCATCCCGGGATCCAGAACGCCGGTGCCAGTTGGCGTAGCGCCAATCGGGTCCTGGTTTTCTTGTATCAGCAGCTGAAAGCGTGGATGGTTTTTGCATTTTGGATGTTTCTGCGCAGTTGTGTTTTATGGTGTAGTTCTGGGCTGCATCGGCAGCTGTGCTCTGTACCCCTCCAGTCTAAGGGACTGGCACTTCTTCCCAGCATCTTGAAGTTTTTAAGTAGTGCCGCCATCTCCTCTGTGTGTGTGTGCGCCAGTGCCGCCGTCTCCTCTGTGTGTGTGTGCGCCAGTGCCGCCGTCTCCTCTGTGTGTGTGCGCGCCAGTGCCGCCGTCTCCTCTGTGTGTGTGTGCGCCAGTGCCGCCGTCTCCTCTGCGTGTGTGTGCGCCAGTGCCGCCATCTTATAAGGGGCCGTGACGTAGACAGTACTGAATGCTGCTCCGTACTACTTCTCCTCCGGTGGCAAATGCTTCACAGTCGCCCTAGGAAAGACGTTTAGCAATCAATCTCCAAGAGAAACGAAACACATGATGCCATAAGGCGAAAGAATAGCAGGGCATCTCTTCACAAGCTTGTCGCTGATCTATAGCTGAGGGCAAACACTTGTGTGCTTGTGGGAGAGCCTGTGTCTTTCCTGGAAGCGTTTGGGAGTTTTGCTCAGACGCGTGTTTCCTCAAGTTCAAGAATCAAGATCTAGGATACCTGCAGACAGGTGCCTGTTTGTGTGGAGAGAGTCTGTTTGAAACTGTGTTCCTCAGCGCCCACTCTTTCTCCCCGTCGCTCCACACGCCTGGGAGTCCCTTTCTTTCTCTCCACAAGCACGTGTGTTGACTTCGTCGCACATGTGCATCTGCACAAGCGTTGAGCTCAGCGGATGGAGTGTGTCTCTTGACACTTGCTGTGCGTTGGCTGTGTCTGCCTGCTCCAGTGAAGAGAGAAACGGGAAATCATCTTGGTAGAGGCAACAAAGCAAAAGCGAGGCAGGACTGACATCTGCTCAACAGAGACGGAATCCCCGCGCTGACACAGTTCACAGTTACACGAGAAGAAATCTGAGCGGTACATGGACCAGAGACGTGTTTCCCAAGAGGTCGTTTAGCGAGTGAACAGCAGTGTGCGCGACTTTCAGGAGTGTGCCAGAATCACCAGAGCACCTGTGCAAAAGCTGCTGCCTCTGTGACCGCATTGAGGCACGTTCCCGTGTCTGCGAGTGTATAGACGGCTCTTTCGTGTTCACTTCGAGGGAAACGGTCCGCTATTGCTTCTGTGCGTACAGACGCGATTCCCTTGTCTCTTGCGAACACAGGGAACTCTGTGCATCCAAATCTACAGGGTAAGGACGCGTCTGCATATGTTTTGGTGAACAATCGAGTGTGCGTGTTCTGACAGCTGCCTCTATGCAGACGTCTCCACAGAGCCACTTCTGAATGCCCCGCAGCCCAGCACTGAATGGATACACTAACAAGTGGACCGGTGTGAGCAACCACATATGAAGAAGGACGTCTTTCATCTCACAGAAGCGCGAACGTCTTGGCGTTCAAGCACATGGCAGAAACAAGGTGTGAACAGATGAGCTGCTGCTATTTTCTCCGTTCGGCATGCTTCGTTGTAGCTCTCTTGACGGTCGCAAGAGCAACAGCTGACATAGAACCTTTGTCACAGTGCCCGCTACCGTGGTGAGGATGCGGGCACTCTGCGGGTGACAGGGACACAGCAGGACTTCGTGTCAGCTCAGCAATTTCTCAGTTCCCCAAAGAAGCTGAATTCTGCAAATTGCTGCTGTTGCTGTTGCAATGATGTCATCAGGTGGGTGTTTTGGTGTAATACACTGAAAACCAGAGCAGAAATGCTGAAATATTCCCATGGTATGCATGGTCTTAGGAGCAAAGCACCGTGACTCAGCCTAAGTAGATCTGCCGCTTATTCTTTTGTCCTGCCAGCAGATTGTGGAAGTAGAGTATAAAACCATCCTTATGGAGAGATCTTTGCATTTTAGGCTTAGTCAAAGTGTCTCAAGTAGCCGGGGTTTTTGATTGGGCCTAATCCATCAGGTCTGATGGCTTTCCTCCTCGTCTCCAGATGAATGTGGTAGAAAATATAAAGCAAGGAAACGTCCTTTGGCATATTTTGCCTTGCCTTATTTCCTTCTCATCCTGTTCTCTGTCCCAGCCTCTCTCACTAAGCCCTCGTCTGGCTGCATGTCTCTTCTTTCCTCTCTCCTTTTCTCAAACTCTCCTGCTTCCTGACTTTTGACTTTCCATTCCTCCATTTCAGTCCTGCAGCCCGGCACTAGATTTTCCTCTTCCCTCCCTTTGGCTTGCTCCCTTCGCTTTCTCCCTTTGTTCCATATCCTTCTTTCCGACTTGTCTCTTGGAGACTTTTGGCCACGCTGGACCCAAGTCTGGGGATGTTTTGGAAACTTTTCAGAGGCCTTGCTGCTGACAGGGGGGACAGCAGGCAGCGACAGGCCCAGGGCTGACAGGCTCCCCCTACCCTAGGGGCGCTCGGCTGCCACACCCAGCTGACATAGAACCTTTGTCACAGTGCCCGCTACCGTGGTGAGGATGCGGGCACTCTGCGGGTGACAGGGACACAGCAGGACTTGGTGTCAGCTCAGCAAGTTCTCAGTTCCCCAAAGAAGTTGAATTCTGCAAATTGCTGCTGTTGCTCTTGAAATGACGTCATCAGGTGGGTGTTTTGGTGTAATACACTGAAAACCAGAGCAGAAATGCTGAAATATTCCCATGGTATGCATGGTCTTAGGAGCAAAGCATCGTGACTCAGCCTAAGTAGATCTGCCGCTTATTCTTTTGTACTGCCAGCAGATTGTGGAAGTAGAGTATAAAACCCATCCTTATGGAGAGATCTTTGCATTTTAGGCTTAGTCTAAGTGTTTCAAGTAGCCGGGGTTTTTGATTCGTCCTAATCCATCAGGTCTGATGGCTTTCCTCCTCGTCTCCAGATGAATGTGGTAGAAAATATAAAGCAAGGAAACGTCCTTTGGCCCAGCCTTGCCTTGCCTTATTTCCTTCTCAATCTGTTCTCTGTGCCAGCCTCTCTCACTAAGCCCTCGTCTGGCTGCATGTCTCTTCTTTCCTCTCTCCTTTTCTCAAACTCTCCTGCTTCCTGGCTTTTGTCTTTCCATTCCTCCATTTCAGTCCTGCAGCCCGGCACTAGATTTTCCTCTTCCCTCCCTTTGGCTTGCTCCCTTCGCTTTCTCCCTTTGTTCCATATCCTTCTTTCCGACTTGTCTCTTGGAGACTTTTGGCCACGCTGGACCCAAGTCTGGGGATGTTTTGGAAACTTTTCCGAGGCCTCGCTGCTGACAGGGGGGACAGCAGGCAGTGACAGGCCCGGGGCTGACAGGCTCCCCCTACCCTAGGGGGCGCTCGGCTGCCACACCCAGCTGACATAGAACCTTTGTCACAGTGCCCGCTACCGTGGTGAGGATGCGGGCACTCTGCGGGTGACAGGGACACAGCAGGACTTGGTGTCAGCTCAGCAAGTTCTCAGTTCCCCAAAGAAGTTGAATTCTGCAAATTGCTGCTGTTGCTGTTGAAATGACGTCATCAGGTGGGTGTTTTGGTGTAATACACTGAAAACCAGAGCAGAAATGCTGAAATATTCCCATGGTATGCATGGTCTTAGGAGCAAAGCACCGTGACTCAGCCTAAGTAGATCTGCCACTTATTCTTTTCTATTGCCAGCAGATTTTGGAAGTAGAGTATAAAAACAATCCTTATGGAGAGATCTTTGCATTTTAGGCTTAGTCTAAGTGTCTTAAGTAGCCGGGGTTTTTGATTGGGCCTAATCCATCAGGTCTGATGGCTTTCCTCCTCGTTTCCAGATGAATGTGGTAGAAAATATAAAGCAAGGAAACGTCCTTTGGCCCAGCCTTGCCTTACCTTATTTCCTTCTCATCCTGTTCTCTGTGCCAGCCTCTCTCACTAAGCCCTCGTCTGGCTGCATGTCTCTTCTTTCCTCTCTCCTTTTCTCAAACTCTCCTGCTTCCTGGCTTTTGTCTTTCCATTCCTCCATTTCAGTCCTGCAGCCCGGCACTAGATTTTCCTCTTCCCTCCCTTTGGCTTGCTCCCTTCGCTTTCTCCCTTTGTTCCATATCCTTCTTTCCGACTTGTCTCTTGGAGACTTTTGGCCACGCTGGACCCAAGTCTGGGGATGTTTTGGAAACTTTTCAGAGGCCTTGCTGCTGACAGGGGGGACAGCAGGCAGCGACAGGCCCAGGGCTGACAGGCTCCCCCTACCCTAGGGGGCGCTCGGCTGCCACACCCAGCTGACATAGAACCTTTGTCACAGTGCCCGCTACCGTGGTGAGGATGCGGGCACTCTGCGGGTGACAGGGACACAGCAGGACTTGGTGTCAGCTCAGCAAGTTCTCAGTTCCCCGAAGAAGTTGAATTCTGCAAATTGCTGCTGTTGCTCTTGAAATGACGTCATCAGGTGGGTGTTTTGGTGTAATACACTGAAAACCAGAGCAGAAATGCTGAAATATTCCCATGGTATGCATGGTCTTAGGAGCAAAGCACCGTGACTCAGCCTAAGTAGATCTGCCACTTATTCTTTTCTATTGCCAGCAGATTGTGGAAGTAGAGTGTAAAAACCATCCTTATGGAGAGATCTTTGCATTTTAGGCTTAGTCCAAGTGTCTCAAGTAGCCGGGGTTTTTGATTGGGCCTAATCCATCAGGTCTGATGGCTTTCCTCCTCGTCTCCAGATGAATGTGGTAGAAAATATAAAGCAGGGAAACGTCCTTTGGCATATTTTGCCTTGCCTTATTTCCTTCTCATCCTGTTCTCTGTCCCAGCCTCTCTCACTAAGCCCTCGTCTGGCTGCATGTCTCTTCTTTCCTCTCTCCTTTTCTCAAACTCTCCTGCTTCCTGGCTTTTGTCTTTCCATTCCTCCATTTCAGTCCTGCAGCCCGGCACTAGATTTTCCTCTTCCCTCCCTTTGGCTTGCTCCCTTCGCTTTCTCCCTTTGTTCCATATCCTTCTTTCCGACTTGTCTCTTGGAGACTTTTGGCCACGCTGGACCCAAGTCTGGGGATGTTTTGGAAACTTTTCAGAGGCCTTGCTGCTGACAGGGGGGACAGCAGGCAGCGACAGGCCCGGGGCTGACAGGCTCCCCCTCCCCTAGGGGGCGCTCGGCTGCCACACCCAGCTGACATAGAACCTTTGTCACAGTGCCCGCTACCGTGGTGAGGATGCGGGCACTCTGCGGGTGACAGGGACACAGCAGGACTTGGTGTCAGCTCAGCAAGTTCTCAGTTCCCCAAAGAAGTTGAATTCTGCAAATTGCTGCTGTTGCTCTTGAAATGACGTCATCAGGTGGGTGTTTTGGTGTAATACACTGAAAACCAGAGCAGAAATGCTGAAATATTCCCATGGTATGCATGGTCTTAGGAGCAAAGCACCGTGACTCAGCCTAAGTAGATCTGCCACTTATTCTTTTCTATTGCCAGCAGATTTTGGAAGTAGAGTATAAAAACCATCCTTATGGAGAGATCTTTGCATTTTAGGCTTAGTCCAAGTGTCTCAAGTAGCCGGGGTTTTTGATTGGGCCTAATCCATCAGGTCTGATGGCTTTCCTCCTCGTCTCCAGATGAATGTGATAGAAAATATAAAGCAAGGAAACGTCCTTTGGCATATTTTGCCTTGCCTTATTTCCTTCTCATCCTGTTCTCTGTGCCAGCCTCTCTCACTAAGCCCTCGTCTGGCTGCATGTCTCTTCTTTCCTCTCTCCTTTTCTCAAACTCTCCTGCTTCCTGGCTTTTGTCTTTCCATTCCTCCATTTCAGTCCTGCAGCCCGGCACGAGATTTTCCTCTTCCCTCCCTTTGGCTTGCTCCCTTCGCTTTCTCCCTTTGTTCCATATCGTTCTTTCCGACTTGTCTCTTGGAGACTTTTGGCCACGCTGGACCCAAGTCTGGGGATGTTTTGGAAACTTTTCCGAGGCCTCGCTGGTGACAGGGGGGACAGCAGGCAGTGACAGGCCCGGGGCTGACAGGCTCCCCCTCCCCTAGGGGGCGCTCGGCTGCCACACCCAGCTGACATAGAACCTTTGTCACAATGCCCGCTACCGTGGTGAGGATGCGGGCACTCTGCGGGTGACAGGGACACAGCAGGACTTGGTGTCAGCTCAGCAATTTCTCAGTACCCCAAAGAAGCTGAATTCTGCAAATTGCTGCTGTTGCTCTTGAAATGACGTCATCAGGTGGGTGTTTTGGTGTAATACACTGAAAACCAGAGCAGAAATTCTGAAAAATTCCCATGGTATGCATGGTCTTAGGAGCAAAGCACCGTGACTCAGCCTAAGTAGATCTGCCGCTTATTCTTTTGTACTGCCAGCAGATTGTGGAAGTAGAGTATAAAAACCATCCTTATGGAGAGATCTTTGCATTTTAGGCTTAGTCTAAGTGTCTCAAGTAGCCGGGGTTTTTGATTGGGCCTAATCCATCAGGTCTGATGGCTTTCCTCCTCGTCTCCAGATGAATGTGGTAGAAAATATAAAGCAAGGAAACGTCCTTTGGCCTAGCCTTGCCTTGCCTTGCCTTATTTCCTTCTCATCCTGTTCTCTGTGCCAGCCTCTCTCACTAAGCCCTCGTCTGGCTGCGTGTCTCTTCTTTCCTCTCTCCTTTTCTCAAACTCTCCTGCTTCCTGGCTTTTGTCTTTCCATTCCTCCATTTCAGTCCTGCAGCCCGGCACTAGATTTTCCTCTTCCCTCCCTTTGGCTTGCTCCCTTCGCTTTCTCCCTTTGTTCCATATCGTTCTTTCCGACTTGTCTCTTGGAGACTTTTGGCCACGCTGGACCCAAGTCTGCGGATGTTTTGGAAACTTTTCAGAGGCCTCGCTGCTGACAGGGGGGAGACAGCAGGCAGTGACAGGCCCGGGGCTGACAGGCTCCCCCTCCCCTAGGGGGCGCTCGGCTGCCACACCCAGCTGACATAGAACCTTTGTCACAATGCCCGCTACCGTGGTGAGGATGTGGGCACTCTGCGGGTGACAGGGACACAGCAGGACTTGGTGTCAGCTCAGCAAGTTCTCAGTTCCCCAAAGAAGTTGAATTCTGCAAATTGCTGCTGTTGCTCTTGAAATGACGTCATCAGGTGGGTGTTTTGGTGTAATACACTGAAAACCAGAGCAGAAATGCTGAAATATTCCCATGGTATGCATGGTCTTAGGAGCAAAGCACCGTGACTCAGCCTAAGTAGATCTGCCACTTATTCTTTTCTATTGCCAGCAGATTTTGGAAGTAGAGTATAAAAACCATCCTTATGGAGAGATCTTTGCATTTTACGCTTAGTCCAGTGTCTCAAGAAGCCGGGGTTTTTGATTGGGCCTAATCCATCAGGTCTGATGCCTTTCCTCCTCGTCTCCAGATGAATGTGGTAGAAAATATAAAGCAAGGAAACATCCTTTGGCCTAGCCTTGCCTTGCCTTATTTCCTTCTCATCCTGTTCTCTGTGCCAGCCTCTCTCACTAAGCCCTCGTCTGGCTGCATGTCTCTTCTTTCCTCTCTCCTTTTCTCAAACTCTCCTGCTTCCTGGCTTTTGTCTTTCCATTCCTCCATTTCAGTCCTGCAGCCCGGCACTAGATTTTCCTCTTCCCTCCCTTTGGCTTGCTCCCTTCGCTTTCTCCCTTTGTTCCATATCCTTCTTTCCAACTTGTCTCTTGGATACTTTTGGCCACGCTGGACCCAAGTCTGGGGATGTTTTGGAAACTTTTCAGAGGCCTTGCTGCTGACAGGGGGGACAGCAGGCAGTGACAGGCCCGGGGCTGACAGGCTCCCCCTACCCTAGGGGGCGCTCGGCTGCCACACCCAGCTGACATAGAACCTTTGTCACAGTGCCCGCTACCGTGGTGAGGATGCGGGCACTCTGCGGGTGACAGGGACACAGCAGGACTTGGTGTCAGCTCAGCAAGTTCTCAGTTCCCCAAAGAAGTTCAATTCTACAAATTGCTGCTGTTGCTCTTGAAATGACGTCATCAGGTGGGTGTTTTGGTGTAATACACTGAAAACCAGAGCAGAAATGCTGAAATATTCCCATGGTATGCATGGTCTTAGGAGCAAAGCACCGTGACTCAGCCTAAGTAGATCTGCCGCTTATTCTTTTCTATTGCCAACAGATTTTGGAAGTAGAGTATAAAAACCATCCTTATGGCTAGATCTTTGCATTTTAGGCTTAGTCCAAGTGTCTCAAGTAGCCGGGGTTTTTGATTGGGCCTAATCCATCAGGTCTGATGGCTTTCCTCCTCGTCTCCAGATGAATGTGGTAGAAAATATAAAGGAAGGAAACGTCCTTTGGCGTATTTTGCCTTGCCTTATTTCCTTCTCATCCTGTTCTCTGTCCTAGCCTCTCTCACGAACCCCTCGTCTGGCTGCATGTCTCTTCTTTCCTCTCTCCTTTTCTCAAACTCTCCTGCTTCCTGGCTTTTGTCTTTCCATTCCTCCATTTCAGTCCTGCAGCCCGGCACTAGATTTTCCTCTTCCCTCCCTTTGGCTTGCTCCCTTCGCTTTCTCCCTTTGTTCCATATCCTTCTTTCTGACTTGTCTCTTGGAGACTTTTGGCCACGCTGGACCCAAGTCTGGGCATGTTTTGGAAACTTTTCTGAGGCCTCGCTGCTGAGGGGGGAGACAGCAGGCAGTGACAGGCCCGGGGCTGACAGGCTCCCCCTCCCCTAGGGGGCGCTCGGCTGCCACACCCAGCTGACATAGAACCTTTGTCACAATGCCCGCTACCGTGGTGAGGATGCGGGCACTCTGCGGGTGACAGGGACACAGCAGGACTTGGTGTCAGCTCAGCAATTTCACACTTCCCCAAAGAAGCTGAATTCTGCAAATTGCTGCTGTTCCTCTTGAAATGACGTCATCAGGTGGGTGTTTTGGTGTAATACACTGAAAACCAGAGCAGAAATGCTGAAATATTCCCATGGTATGCATGGTCTTAGGAGCAAAGCACCGTGACTCAGCCTAAGTAGATCTGCCGCTTATTCTTTTGTACTGCCAGCAGATTGTGGAAGTAGAGTATAAAACCCATCCTTATGGAGAGATCTTTGCATTTTAAGCTTAGTCTAAGTGTCTCAAGTAGCCGGGGTTTTTGATTGGGCCTAATCCGTCAGGTCTGATGGCTTTCCTCCTCGTCTCCAGATGAATGTGGTAGAAAATATAAAGCAAGGAAACGTCCTTTGGCCCAGCCTTGCCTTGCCTTATTTCCTTCTCATCCTGTTCTCTGTCCCAGCCTCTCTCACTAAGCCCTCGTCTGACTGCATGTCTCTTCTTTCCTCTCTCCTTTTCTCAAACTCTCGTGCTTCCTGGCTTTTGTCTTTCCATTCCTCCATTTCAGTCCTGCACCCCGGCACGAGATTTTCCTCTTCCCTCCCTTTGGCTTGCTCCCTTCGCTTTCTCTTTGTTCCATATCCTTCTTTCCGACTTGTCTCTTGGAGACTTTTGGCCACGCGGGACCCAAGTCTGGGGACGTTTTGGAAACTTTTCCGAGGCCTCGCTGGTGACAGGGGGGACAGCAGGCAGCGACAGGCCCGGGGCTGACAGGCTCCCCCTCCCCTAGGGGGCGCTCGGCTGCCACACCCAGCTGACATAGAACCTTTGTCACAATGCCCGCTACCGTGGTGAGGATGCGGGCACTCTGCGGGTGACAGGGACACAGCAGGACTTGGTGTCAGCTCAGCAATTTCTCAGTTCCCCAGAGAAGCTGAATTCTGCAAATTGCTGCTGTTGTTCTTGAAATGACGTCATCAGGTGGGTGTTTTGGTGTAATACACTGAAAACCAGAGCAGAAATGCTGAAATATAACCATGGTATGCATGGTCTTAGGAGCAAAGCACCGTGAGTCAGCCTAAGTAGATCTGCTGCTTATTCTTTTGTACTGCCAGCAGATTGTGGAAGTAGAGTATAAAAGCCATCCTTATGTAGAGATCTTTGCATTTTAGGCTTAGTCTAAGTGTCTCAGGTAGCCAGGGTTTTTGATTGGGCCTAATCCGTCAGGTCTGATGGCTTTCCTCCTCGTCTCCAGATGAATGTGGTAGAAAATATAAAGCAGGGAAACGTCCTTTGGCCCAGCCTTGCCTTGCCTTATTTCCTTCTCATCCTGTTCTCTGTCCCAGCCTCTCTCACTAAGCCCTCGTCTGGCTGCATGTCTCTTCTTTCCTCTCTCCTTTTCTCAAACTCTCCTGCTTCCTGGCTTTTGTCTTTCCATTCCTCCATTTCAGTCCTGCAGCCCGGCACTAGATTTTCCTCTTCCCTCCCTTTGGCTTGCTCCCTTCGCTTTCTCCCTTTGTTTCATATCCTTCTTTCCGACTTGTCTCTTGGAGACTTTTGGCCACGCTGGACCGAAGTCTGGGGATGTTTTGGAAACTTTTCAGAGGCCTCGCTGGTGACAGGGGGGACAGCAGGCAGTGACAGGCCCGGGGCTGACAGGCTCCCCCTCCCCTAGGGGGCGCTCGGCTGCCACACCCAGCTGACATAGAACCTTTGTCACAATGCCTGCTACCGTGGTGAGGATGCGGGCACTCTGCGGGTGACAGGGACACAGCAGGACTTGGTGTCAGCTCAGCAATTTCTGAGTTCCCCAAAGAAGCTGAATTATGCAAATTGCTGCTGTTGTTCTTGAAATGACGTCATCAGGTGGGCGTTTTGGTGTAATACACTGAAAACCAGAGCAGAAATTCTGAAAAATTCCCATGGTATGCATGGTCTTAGGAGCAAAGCACCGTGACTCAGCCTAAGTAGATCTGCCGCTTATTCTTTTGTACTGCCAGCAGATTGTGGAAGTAGAGTATAAAACCCATCCTTATGGAGAGATCTTTGCATTTTAAGCTTAGTCTAAGTGTCTCAAGTAGCCGGGGTTTTTGATTGGGCCTAATCCATCAGGTCTGATGCCTTTCCTCCTCGTCTCCAGATGAATGTGGTAGAAAATATAAAGCAAGGAAGCGTCCTTTGGCCCAGCCTTGCCTTGCCTTATTTCCTTCTCATCCTGTTCTCTGTCCCAGCCTCTCTCACTAAGCCCTCGTCTGGCTGCATGTCTCTTCTTTCCTCTCTCCTTTTCTCAAACTCTCCTGCTTCCTGGCTTTTGTCTTTCCATTCCTCCATTTCAGTCCTGCAGCCCGGCACTAGATTTTCCTCTTCCCTCCCTTTGGCTTGCTCCCTTCGCTTTCTCCCTTTGTTCCATATCCTTCTTTCCGACTTGTCTCTTCGAGACTTTTGGCCACGCTGGACCCAAGTCTGCGGATGTTTTGGAAACTTTTCCGAGGCCTCACTGCTGAGAGGGGAGACAGCAGGCAGTGACAGGCCCGGGGCTGACAGGCTCCCCCTCCCCTAGGGGGCGCTCGGCTGCCACACCCAGCTGACATAGAACCTTTGTCACAATGCCCGCTACCGTGGTGAGGATGCGGGCACTCTGCGGGTGACAGGGACACAGCAGGACTTGGTGTCAGCTCAGCAATTTCTGAGTTCCCCAAAGAAGCTGAATTCTGCAAATTGCTGCTGTTGTTTTTGAAATGACATCATCAGGTGGGCGTTTTGGTGTAATACACTGAAAACCAGAGCAGAAATGCTGAGATATTCCCATGGTATGCATGGTCTTAGGAGCAAAGCACCGTGACTCAGCCTAAGTAGATCTGCCGCTTATTCTTTTGTACTGCCAGCAGATTGTGGAAGTAGAGTATAAAACCCATCCTTATGGAGAGATCTTTGCATTTTAGGCTTAGTCTAAGTGTCTCAAGTAGCCGGGGTTTTTGATTGGGCCTAATCCGTCAGGTCTGATGGCTTTCCTCCTCGTCTCCAGATGAATGTGGTAGAAAATATAAAGCAGGGAAACGTCCTTTGGCCCAGCCTTGCCTTGCCTTATTTCCTTCTCATCCTGTTCTCTGTCCCAGCCTCTCTCACTAAGCCCTCGTCTGGCTGCATGTCTCTTCTTTCCTCTCTCCTTTTCTCAAACTCTCCTGCTTCCTGGCTTTTGTCTTTCCATTCCTCCATTTCAGTCCTGCAGCCCGGCACTAGATTTTCCTCTTCCCTCCCTTTGGCTTGCTCCCTTCGCTTTCTCTCTTTGTTCCATATCCTTCTTTCCGACTTGTCTCTTGGAGACTTTTGGCCACGCTGGACCCAAGTCTGGGCATGTTTTGGAAACTTTTCAGAGGCCTCGCTGCTGACAGGGGGGACAGCAGGCAGTGACAGGCCCGGGGCTGACAGGTTCCCCCTCCCCTAGGGGGCGCTCGGTTGCCACACCCAGCTGACATAGAACCTTTGTCACAATGCCCGCTACCGTGGTGAGGATGCGGGCACTCTGCGGGTGACAGGGACACAGCAGGACTTGGTGTCAGCTCAGCAATTTCTCAGTTCCCCAAAGAAGCTGAATTCTGCAAATTGCTGCTGTTGCTCTTGAAATGACGTCATCAGGTGGGTGTTTTGGTGTAATACACTGAAAACCAGAGCAGAAATCACAGTATCACAGTATCACAGTATGTTTGGGATTGGAAGGGACCTCAAAAGATCATCTAGTCCAATCCCCCTGCTGGAGCAGGAACGCCTAGGTGAGGTCGCACAGGAAGGTGTCCAGGCAGGCTTTGAATGTCTCCAGGGAAGGAGACTCCACAACCTCCCTGGGCAGCCTGTTCCAGTGCTCTGTCACCCTCACTGAGAAGTTCTTTCTCAAATTTAAGTGGAACCTCTTGTGTTCCAGCTTGATCCCATTGCCCCTTGTCCTATCATTGTTTGCCACTGAGAAGAGCCTGACTCCATCCTCATGGCACTCACCCTTTATATATTTATAAACATTAATAAGGTCACCCCTCAGTCTCCTCTTCTCCAAACTAAAGAGCCCCAGCTCCCTCAGCCTTTCTTCATAAGGGAGGTGCTCCACTCCCTTAATCATCTTTGGTGCCCTACGCTGGACCCTCTCCAGCAGTTCCCTGTCCTTCTTGAACTGAGGGGCCCAGAACTGGACACAATATTCCAGATGGGGTCTCACCAGGGTGGAGTAGAGGGGAAGGAGGACCTCTCTCGATCTACTGACCACCCCCCTTGTAATACACCCCAGGATGCCATTGGCCTTCCTGGCCACAAGGGCACAGTGCTGGCTCATGGGCATCCTGTTGTCCACCAGGACCCCCAGGTCCCTTTCCCCTACACTGCTCTCTAATAGGTCATTCCCCAACCTATACTGGAACCTGGGGTTGTTCCTGCCCAGATGCAGGACTCTACACTTTCCCTTGTTAAATTCCATCAGGTTATCCCCCGCCCAACTCTCCAGCCTGTCCAGGTCCCGCTGGATGGCAGCACAGCTTCCAGTGTCAGCCACTCCTCCCAGCTTAGTGTCATCAGCAAACTTGCTGATGGTACACTCAATTCCCTCGTCTAAATCGTTAATGAATATATTGAATAATATTGGCCCCAGTACTGACCCCTGAGGCACTCCACTAGATACTGGCCTCCAACTGGACTCCGCACCATTGACCACCACTCTCTGGCTTCTCTCTTTAAGCCAGTTTGCAACCCACCTCACTACTCTATTGTCCAGACCACACCTCCTCAATTTAGCTGTGAGGATGCTGTGAGGGACTGTGTCAAAGGCTTTACTGAAGTCAAGGTAGACCACATCCACCGCTCTGCCATCATCCATCCACCTTGGTACATTCTCATAAAAGGCTATGAGGTTGGTCAAGCATGACTTACCCTTGGTAAAGCCGTGCTGACTGCCCCTAATGACCCTCTTATCCCTGATGTGCCTTGAGATGGCACCAAGGATAAGCTGTTCCATTACTTTCCCAGGGACAGAGGTGAGGCTGACCGGTCTATAATTACCCGGGTCCTCCTTCTTGCCCTTTTTGAAGACTGCAGTGACATTTGCTTTCCTCCAATCCTCGGGCACCTCTCCCGTTTCCCAAGACTTGGCAAAAATGATGGAGAGCGGTCTAACAATGACTTCAGCCAGCTCCCTCAGCACCCGCGGATGCATCCCATCTGGGCCCATGGATTTATGGATGTCCAGACTATTTAATTGTTCCCTAACCCAGTCCTCATCGACTAAAGCAAACTCCTCCTTCATCCAGGTTCTCAGGGGTACAGGGTTCCCCAGGACAGCCTCCAGTGGAGTAGACAAAGAAGGCATTCAGCAATTCTGCCTTCTCTGTGTCTTCTGCCACCAGGGCACCCACCTCATTCATCAGTGGGCCTACATTGCCTCTGGTATTAGTTTTATCTGCTATGTATTTGAAAAAGTTCTTCTTGCTGTCCTTGACCCCTCTCGCCAGCTGTAATTCTAAGGAGGCCTTGGCTACCCTAGCTGCCCTCCTGCATCCTCTAACAGCAGCCTTATATTCCTCCCAAGTGGCCAGTCCCTGCTTCCATGACCTGTAAACTCGCCTCTTCTGCTTGAGCATACCCAACAGATCCCTATTCAACCACGCAGGCCTTCTGGCTCCCTTCCTCGACTTCCTACGTGTGGGGATGCTCTGATCCTGAGCATGGAAGAAGCAATCTCTGAATGCAATCCAGCTCTCTTGGGCCCCTTTTCCTTCAAGCAGTCTTGCCCATGGGATTTCCCCCAGCAATTGCTTGAAAAGGCCGAAATTAGCCCTGCCAAAGTCCAGGGTTGCAATTCTACTTGCTATTCTGTTCCTGCCACACGAGATGCTGAACTCCACCATCTCGTGGTCACTGCAACCCAGGCAGCCCTCGACCTTTACTGCTTCGACCAGACCCTCTTTGTTAGTGAGGATGAGATCCAGCAGTGCACCTCTCCTGGTCGGCTCCTCCACCATCTGCATGAGGAACTAGCCCAGCACTAGTTTTTCCTCTTCCCTCTCTTTGTCCCGCTCTGTTGGAACGATAAAGGACTCAGCACTCCGATTCAATGTGAATCACGCCAAAGCCATTTATTACAGACACATGTCTCCTTATATACGCAACTATTCTCTAATCACGAATCCACGCTCCAAGCATGGATTCGCTAAATGAGTATCATGGGCAGTCCACACGCTGGAGCCCCACCGATGACAGGTCCGACGACTCACGCCATGCTGAGGCCCCGTTAATGAAGAAACGCCCGTCTTTCTCACAGCAGATTCTGTTCAAAGCTTCTCGAAGTGGCCTTGAGATTCATTTGGGCCTGACTAATTCAACAACATATCTCCTTCTAACGAAATCCCTTCACAGGAGTGCCCACGGTGTCACAATGGGCCCTGGGGACAAGGGGGGGTCCCCAGGATGTCACAATGGGCCCTGGGGACAACGGGGGGTGCTGGGACGTCACAATGGGCCCTAGAGAGAAAGGGGGTCCCCAGGATGTCACAATGGGCCCTGGGGACAAAGGGGGGTCCCCCAGATGTCACAATGGGTCCACAATGACAAGGGTGGTCCCCATGCTGTTCCTACGGGTCCTGGGGACAAGGGGGAACCCAGGATGTCACAATGGGCCCTGAGGACAAGGGGGGTTCCCCAGGATGTCACAATGGGGTCTGGGGACAATGAGGGTCCCCAGGATGTCACAATGGGCCCTGCGGAGAAAGGGGGTCCTGGGGACAAGGGGGGTCCCCACGGTGTCACAATGGGCCCTGGGGATAAAGGGGGTCCCCACGGTGTCACTATGGGCCCTGGGGACAAGGGGGGGTCCCCAGGATGTCACAATGGGCCCTGGAAACAGAGAGGGTCCTGGGACGTCACAATGGGTCCCCAGTGACAAGGGGGGTCCCCACAGTGTCACAATGAGCCCTGAGGACAAAGGGGGGTCCCCAGGATTTCACAATGGGCTCTGTGGACAAGGGGGGGTCCTGGGACGTCCCAATGGGCCCTGGGGACAAAGGGGGTCCCCAGGATGTCACAATGGGCCCTGGGGATAATGGGGGTTCCTGGGACGTCACAATGGACGCTGGGGACAAAGAGGGGTCCCCAGGATGTCACAATGGGCTCTGGGGACAAAGGGGAGTCCCCAGGATGTCACAATGGGATCTGGGGACAATGGGGGGTCCTGGGACATCACAATGGGCCCTGGGGACAAAGGGTGTCCCCAGGATGTCACAACGGGGCCCAGGGGACAATGCGGGGTCCCCAGGATGTCACAATTGGCCATGAAGACAGCGGGGGTCCCCACAGTTTCACAATGGGCCCCAGGGACAAAGGGGTTCCCCAAGATGTCACAATGAGCCCTGGGGACAATGGGGCATCCTGGGACATCACAATGGGCCCTAGGGAGAAAGGGGGTCCCCAGGATGTCACAATGGGCACTGGGGACAAAGGGGACCCCAGGATGTCACAATGGGCCCTGGGGACAATGGGGGTCCTGGGACATCACAATGGGCCCTGGGGACAAGGGGGGTCCCCACGGTGTCACAATAGGCCCTGGGGATAAAGGGGGTCCCCACGGTGTCGCTATGGGCCCTGAGGACAAAGCGGGGTCCCCAGGATGTCACAATGGGCCCTGGAGACAAAGAGGGTCTTGGGACGTCACAATGGGCCCTGGGGACAACGCGGTACCAACAGTGTCATAATGTGCCCTGAGGACAAAGGGGGTCCCCAGGATGTCACAGTGGGCTCTGGGGACAAAGTGGGGTCCTGGGATGTCACAATGGGCACTGGGGTCAACCGGAGATCCTGGGATGTCACAATGGGCACTGGAGACAAAGGAGGGTCCCCAGGATGTCACAATGGGTCCCCAGTGACAAGTGGGGTCCACGTGATGCCACTATGGGCCCTGGGGACAAGGGGTCCCCAGGATGTCACAATGGGCCCTGGGGACGATTGGGGGTCCCCAGGATGTCACAATGGGCCCTGGGGAAAAAGGGGGGCCCCACGGTGTCACTTTGGGCCCTGGGGACAAAGAGGGGTCCCCAGGATGTCACAATGGGCCCTGGGGACAATTGGGGTCCTGGGACGTCACAATGAGCCCTGGGGACAAAGAGGGTTCCCCTGAATGTCACAATGGGCCCTGGGGACAAAATGAAGTCCTGGGATGTCACAATGGGTACTGGGAACAACGGGGGGTGCAGGGACGTCACAATGGGCCCAGGGGACAATGGGAGTCCCCAAGGTGTCACAATGGGCACTGGGGATAAAGGGGATCCCCACAGTGTCACTATGGGCCCTGGGGACGAAGGGGGGTCCCCTGAATGTCACAATGGGCCCTGGGGACAATGAGGGGTCCCCAGGATATCACAATGGGACCAAGTGACAAATGGAGTACCCATGGTGTCACAATGGGCCCTGGGGACAAAGGAGGTCCGCCGGATGTCACAGTGGGTGCAGGGGAGAAAGGGGGTCCCCATGGTGTCACAATGGGCCCTGGGGACAAAGTGGAGTCCTGGGATGTCACAGTGAGCACTGGGGACAACGAGGGGTCGTGGGACGTTGCAATGGGCCCTAGGGACAAAGGGGGTCCCCAGGATGTCACAATGGGCCGTGGGGACAAAGGGGGTGCCCACGGTGTCACAATGGGCCCTGGGGACAAGGGGGGGTCCCCAGGATGTCACAATGGGCCATGGAGACAAAGGGGGTCCCCAGAAGGTCACAATGGGCCCTGGGAACGAGGGGGTCCTGGAATGTCACAATGGGCCCCAGTGACAAAGGGGGTCCCCATGGTGCTACAATGGGTCCTGGGGACAAACAGGATCCCCAGGATGTCACAATGGGCCCTGGGGACAAGGGGGATCCTGACGGTGTCACAATGGGCCCTGGGGACAAAGGGGGGTCCCCTGAATGTCTTAACGGGCCCTGGGGACAAAGGGTGGTCCCCAGGATGTCACAATGGGGTCTTGGGACAAAGGGGGTCCTGGGATGTCACAATGAGTCCCAGTGACAAAGGGGGTCCCCATGGTGCCACAATGGGCCCTGGGGACAATGTGGGGTCCTAGGATGTCACAATGGGCCTTGGGGACAAAGAGGGGTCCCCGTGGTGCCACAATGGGCCCTGGAGTCAAGTGGGGATCCGCAGGATGTGACAGTGGGCTCTGGGGACAAAGAGGGGTCCCTTGAATGTCACAGTGGCCCCTGGGGACAATGGGGGGTGCCCATGATGTCACAATGGACCCTGACGACAAAGGGGGTACCCACAGTGTCACAGTGGGTTTCCAGTGACAAGGGGGGGTCCCCAGGGTGTCACAATGGGCCCTGGGGACAATGGGTGGTCCTGGGATTTCACAATTGGCCGCAGTGACAAAGGGGGTCCCCATGGTTCCACAATGGGCCCTGAGGACAAAGGGGTTCCCCATGGTGTCAGAATGGGTTTCCAGTGACAAGGGGGGTCCCCAGGGTGTCACCATCGACCTTGGGGAGAAAGTGGGGTCCCCTGAATGTCACAATGGGCCTTGGGGACAATGGGGGGTCCTGGGATGTCACCATGGGCCCTGGGGGCAATGGGTGGTGCTGGGATGTCACAACTTTCCCTGGGGACAAAGGGGGTCCCCATGGTGCCACAAGGGGCCCTGGGACAAAGGGGGGTCCCCAGGATGTCACAATGGTCCCTGAGGACAAGGGGAGGTCCCCATGGTGTCACAATGGGTCCCCAGTGACAAGGGGGTCCCCCATGGTTCACAATGGGCCCTGGGGAGAAGGGGTTAGGGGGTTGTGTTAGGGGGTTGGAGGATTAGGTGGTGCAGGATTTGGGGGTGCAAGGCCGGGGGAGCAGGATTTTGCGGGGCCTGATTTGGGGCTACAGGGTCTGGGGTTGCAGGTTCCAGGGGTGCAGGTTTTGGGGGTTCAGGGTGTAGGGCAGTAGGGTCTTTGGGTGCAGGAGTTTGGGGTGCCGGGTTTGGGGGCCAGGATTTGGGGTTGCAGGATTTAGGGGTGCAGTGGTTTGGAGTGCAGTGTTTTGGGGTGCAGGGTTTGGGGAAGGAGGATATGGGGGTGCAGGGTTTAGGGGAGCAGGATCTTGGGGTGCAGGGGTTTGGGGTGGGGGGCTTGGTAGGGCAGGATTTGGGGGTGGAAAATTTTGGGGGTAGGGCTGGGGGTGCAGGATTTGGGGGTGAAGGGGTTGTGGGGTGCAGGGTTGTGGGGTGCAGGGTTTGGGAGATCGGTACGTGGGGCTGGAGGATTTGGGGGTGCAGGGTTTGGAGCAGCAGGATCTGGGGGTGCAGAGTTGGGGGGTGCAAGATTGGGGTGTAGCAGGGTTTTGGGGAGCAGGGTTTCGGGGTCAGGCTTTAGGGGGACAGGGTTTGGGGGGCAGGGCTGGGAGGGATGATTTTGGGGTGCAGGGTTTAGGGCAGCAGGATCTTGGGGTGAAGGGGTTTGGGGTGAAGGGTTTGGTAGGACAGGATTTGGGGTGCAGGTTTTTAGGGTGCAACTTGTGGGGGTCAGGATTTGGGGTACAGGGTTTGGGGTGCAGGGTTTAGTGGTGCAGGGTTTGGGGGTGCAGGTCTTGTGGAGGCAGAATTGGGGGTGCAGGTTTTTGGAGTTAAGGGATTTGGGGGTGCAGATTTTGGGTGTTCAGGACCTGGGGGTGCAGGATTTGGGGATGTAGGTTTGGTGGGGGCAGGGCTTAGGGTTTCAGTATCTTGGGTTGAAGAGGTTTGGGGGGAAGGGTTGTGTACGGCAGGATTTGGGGGTGCAGGGCTTTGGGCTGCAGGTTTGGGGGTGCAGGGTTCGCATGTTCAGGAACTGGGGGTGCAGGATTTGGGTTTGCAGGTTTGGGGAATTTTGGGGTAAAGGATTTGGGGTGCAGGGTTGGGGGACGCAGGATCTGAGGGTGCAGCGTTTGGGGTGCAGAGTTAGCGGCTGCAGGAACTGGGGGTGCAGGGTTTGGGGGGCACTGTGTTGGGGGGAAGGATTTGGGGGATGCAGGGTTTAAGGGTTTAAGATTTGGAGGTGTCGAATTTTGGGGTGCAGGAGGTGCAGGATTTGCAGTTTGCAGGATTTGGGAGAGAACAGTTTGGGGTGCTGGGGTTTTGGGGATGCAAGATTTGAGGCTGCAGGGTTTCGGGGTTTGGGACATGGGGCTGGAGGATTCGGGGGTGCAGGATTTGGGGTGCAGTGTGTGGGGGTGCAAAATCTTGGGGTGTACGAGCTTTGGGTGTGGGATTTGAAGGACAATGATTTGGGGGTGCAGGGATTGGGGGTGCAGGGTTTGGGGTTGCTGCGTTTGGAGATTCGGGATGTGGAGGTCAAGGATTTAGGGGTACAGGGTTTGGTTGCAGGATTTGGGGTGCAGGGTTTGAAGTGCAGGGCTAAAGGGGGCAGGATTTGGAGGTGCAATATTTGGTGGTCTGGGGTACTGGGGTGCAGGGTTTTGGGGTGAGGGATTTGGGGGTCAGGATGTGGGGTGGAGGATTTGAGTGTGCGTGCTGTTGGGGCACAGAGTTTCGGGGACAGATCTGGGGGTGCAGGGTTTGTGGGGCAGCATTTAGGGCTGTAGGCGTTGGGGGTGGAGTGTTTTGGGGAGGATTTGGGGTGCAGGGTTGAAGGGTTTAGATCTGGAGGTGCAGAGTTCTGGGGTGCAGGGTGTTGGGTGCAGGATCTGGGGCTCCAGGATTTATGGGTGCAGGCTCTTGGGGTTCAGGGTAGGAGGATCGTGGGGTGCGGGGCTGAAGGGTTTGGTAGGGCCGGATTTGGGGCTGCAGGGCTTTAGGGTGAGGCTTTGGGGGTGCAGGTTCCATGTCTTTAGGAACTGGGGGGGCAGGATTTTGTGGTGCGGACTTTTGAGTGCAAGTTTGAGGGGCCTTGATTTTGGGGTGCACGGTTTGGGGGGGCAGGATTCCGGGTGTAAGGTTTTGGGGTGCAGAACTTGGGGGTGTGGGTTTCACACATTAAGGAACTGGGGGCTGCAGAAGTTGGGGGTGCAGCGTTTTGGGGTGCAGGGTTGAAGGGTGCAGGATTCAGGGGTACAGGTTTTGGGAGATAAGGATCTGGGGGTGCAGGTTGTAGGGATCAGAATATGGGGGTGCATTGTTTGGGATTGCAGGATATTGGGTGCAGGATCTGAGGGTACAAGGTTTGGGGTAGCAGGGTTTTGGGGAGCAGGGTTTCGGGGTCAGGCTTTAGGGGGACAGGTTTTGGGGGGCAGGGTTGGGAGGGATGATTTGGGGGTGCAGTGTTTAGTTCAGCAGGATCTTGGGGTGAAGGGGTTTGGGGTGAAGGGTTGGGTAGGACAGGATTTGGGGTGCAGGATTTTAGGGTGCAACTTGTGGGGTTCAGGATTTGGGGTACAGGGGATTGGGGGTCCAGGGTTTGTGGGTGCAGGATTTAGTGGAGCAGGGATTGAGTTGCAGATCCTGGGGAGGCAGAATTGGGGGTGCAGGTTTTGGGAGTTAAGGGTTTGGGGGTGCAGATTTTGGGTGTTCAGGACCTGGGGGTGCATTATTTGGGGATGTAGGTTTTGGGGGGTAGATTTTGGGGTGCTGGGTTCGGGACATGGGTCTGGAGGATTTGAGGGTGCAGGGTTAAGGGGTTTAGGATTTTGGGGTGCACGGTTTAGGGTGCACACGTTTTGGGTGTGTATGATTTGAGAGTGCAGGGCTTTGGGGTACAGGATTTGGGGTGCAGGGTTTTGGGGTCAGGATCTGGGGGTGCAGGGTGTTGGGGAGAAGGATTCGGGGTGCAGCATTTTGAAGGGCAGGGTTTTGAGGAGGGAGGTTTTGGAGGTGCAAGGTTTGGTGGTGCAGGTTTTGAGGGTGCAAGATATGGTGGTGCAGGTTTTGGGGGTGCAGTGTTAAGGGGGTGGAGGATTAGAGGTGCAGGATTTGGGGGTGCAGGGTTGGGAGTGCAGGGTTTTTGGGGCCTGATTTGGGGGTACAGGGTCTGGGGGTGCAAGATCCTGGAGTTCAGGATTTGGGGGTTCAGGATGTGGGGGTGCAGGGTATGGGAGGGAAGGATCTGGGGCTTCAGGATTTGGGGGTGCACCGTTTCGGGGTGCAGGGTTTAGAAGTCAGGTCTAAGAGTGCAGGGTTTGGGGTGCAGGGGTTTGGGGGTGCAGGTTTCATGAGTTCAGGAACTGGGGGTGCAGGAATCAAGGGTGCAGGGTTTGGGAAAGAATTTGGGGGATCAGGGTTTTGGGGTGCAGAGTTTCAGAGTTCAGGGTTTGGGGGGAAGTTTAAGGTTGCAGAGTGTTAAGGGTGCAGAGCATTGGGGCAGAGGATTTGGGGGTGCGGGGTTTCAGGGTTCAGGATGTGGAGGGGTGGAGTTTTGGGGGGCAGGGTTTGGGGGTGAAGGATTTGGGGGTGCAGGGTGGTGGGGTACAGGCCTTCCTGTGTCACCTCAGCTGGGTGTTCCTGCTCCACGGGGGGATTGCACCGGATGAGCTTTCCAGGTCCCTTCAACCCCTGACATTCTGGGACTCTGTGCGGAAGGATTTGGGGGTGAGAGATTTGGGGTGCAGCATTTGGGGGTGCAGAGTTTTGGGAGGCAAGGACCTGGGGCTGCAGGATTTGGGGGTTCATTGTTTAGGGCAGCACAATCTTGGGGTGCAGGGGTTTGCAGTGAAAGGTTTGGTAGGGCAGGATTTGGGGTGCAGGATTCTGGGGTGCTGGGTTTTGGGGCACAGGATTTGGTGTTGCAGGGATGGGGTTGAAGGGCTTGGGTTTCCAGGCCTTGGAGGTGCAGGATTTGGAGGTGCAAGGTTTGGGAGGGAATTCTTTCGGGGTGCTGTGTTTGGGGGTGCAGGGTTTGGGTGTTCAGGACCTGGGGGTGCTGCATTGGGGGTGCAGTGGTTTGGGGAGCAGGGTTTAGGGAGGCAAATTATGGGGGTCCTGGGTTTTAGGAGGACAGGATTTAAGGGCGCGGGATTTGGGGGTGCAGGGTTTGGGGACTCAGGACCTGGGGATGCAGCTTTCAGGGTGCGAGGCTTAGGGGTGCATTATTAGAGGGTGGAATATTAGGGGTGCAGGACTGGGTGGGGAGGATCTGGGGTGCACATTTTGGGCGTTAAGGACGTGGGGGTGCAGGACTTGGGCGTTCAGGGATTGGGAGTGCACGGTTTGGGGGTGCAGAGTGCAAGCTGGGGGGCAGGATTTGGGGTGCAGGGTTTGGGGGTGCATTGTTGGGGGACCGGATTTGGGGGTCCAGGGTTTGGGGATGTAGGATTTAGGGTGCAGGACTTGGGGTTGTACGGCTGGGGGGTGAAGGGTTTGGGGGAAAGAATAATGGGGTGCATGGTTTAGGGGTACAGGGGCTTGGGGGGGACAATTTGGGGCTGCAGGGTTTTGAAGTGCAGGGTTTGAGGGGGCAGGATTTGGGGGTGCAAGATTTGGTGGTTCGGGATTCTGGGGTGCCGGGTTTTGAGGTGAAGGATTTGGGGGTGCAGGGTTTGGGGATGGATGATCACGGGGTGCAGACTTTGGAATTCAGGATCTTGGGGTGCAGGGGTCTGCAGTGAAGGGTTTGGTAGAGCAGGGTCTGGGGGTGCAGGACTTTCGGGTGAGGTTTGGGGTGCAGGGTTCGTGTGTTCAGGGTTAGGGGTGCAGGATTTGAGGGTGCAGGGCTCTGGGTGCAGAGTTTGGGAGTTCAGGGTTTGGGGTGCAGGGTTTTTGGCAGGAGGATCTGAGGGTGCAGGATCTGGGGATGCTGGATCTGGGGCTGCAGCGTTTTCAGTGCAGGTTTTGGGGGGACTTGATTTTGAGGTGCTCGCTGTGGGGCTGCAGGATCTGGGGGCAGGATTTGGGGTTTCAGGGTTGAGGGTAAAGGGAATTTGGGGTGCAGGGGCTTGGGGTGAAGAGCATGGTAGGGCAGGATTTGGGGGGGCAGGATTGGGGAAAAAAAGGAAGGAAGGAAGGAAGGAAGGAAGGAAGGAAGGAAGGAAGGAAGGAAGGAAGGAAGGAAGGAAGGAAGGAAGGAAGGAAGGAAGGAAGGAAGACCTGGGGGTGCAGGGTTTACGGTAGCAGGATCTTGGGGTGCAGGATCTGGGGGTGCAGGGTGTAGGGATCAGAATTTGGGGGTACAGGGTTTGGGGTGCAGGATATCAGCGAACAGGGCTTGGGGTGCAGAACCTTGTTGTTCAGGGTTTAGAGGCAGGATTTGGGGGTGCAGGGCTTTGGGGTGAGGGGTTGGGGTGCAGGGTTCAGGGTTCCAGGACCTGGGGGTCGGAGGATTTAGGGGGTTGCAGGATTTGGGGGTGCAGGGCAGGGCAAGGAAGGCTTTGAATGTGCAGTGTTTGAAGTTTCAGCACTTGGGGGTGCAGGATTTGGGGGTACAGGATTAATGGGGGCAGGGTGTCTGGGGGTAGAACTTGGGGTGCACATTTTGTGGGGATGCAAGATTTGAGAGTGCAGGGATTTGGGGTGAGGGATTTCAGGGTGCCGGTTTGGGGGGGAAGGATCTGCGGGTGCAGGGTTTGTCAGTGCATTGATTGGGGGTCAGAATTTGGGGGTGCAGGGTTCGTGGGGCACGATTTTGGGTGCAGGTTTTGGGGAGCAGGATCTGGGGGTGATGGATTTGGGTGACAAGGTTTGGAGGAGCAGAGTTCAGGGGTTTGGGGGATGGGTTTGGACCTACAAGATTCGGGGGAAATGGTTTGGGGGAAGGATCTGGGGGCGAGATATTTGGGGGGCAGGGTTTGGGATGCCAGGTTTGGGGGTGAAGGGCTTGGGGGCAAGGATCTGGGGTGCAGGATTAGGGGGATTCAGGATTGGGGGGGTTAAGGTTGTATGGGGGACAATTTCAGGGTGCAGGTTTGGGGGGCAGGATTTACAGTGCAGGCTTTTGGGATGCACGGCTTCAGGGTACAGGGCTTGATGAGGCAGGATTTGGGGGTGCAGGATTTGGGGGCTCAGTGTTAGGAGGTGAATGTTTTGGGGGTGAAGGGTTTGGGAGTGTAAAATCTGGGGGTGCAGGATTTTGGAGTGCAGTATTTTGGGGTGCAGGGTTTGGGACTGTAGATTTTGGGGTGTAGGGTTTGGGGGGCAGGGTGGGTGTTTTGGTGTAATACACTGAAAAGCAGAGCAGAAATGCTGAAATATTCCCATGGTATGCATGGTCTTAGGAGCAAAGCACTGTGACTCAGCCTAAGTAGATCTGCCGCTTATTCTTTTGTACTGCCAGCAGATTGTGGAAGTAGAGTATAAAACCCATCCTTATGGAGAGATCTTTGCATTTTAGGCTTAGTCTAAGTGTCTCAAGTAGCCGTGGTTTTTGATTGGGCCTAATCCGTCAGGTCTGATGGCTTTCCTCCTCGTCTCCAGATGAATGTGGTAGAAAATATAAAGCAAGGAAACGTCCTTTGGCCCAGCCTTGCCTTGCCTTATTTCCTTCTCATCCTGTTCTCTGTGCCAGCCTCTCTCACTAAGCCCTCGTCTGGCTGCATGTCTCTTCTTTCCTCTCTCCTTTTCTCAAACTCTCCTGCTTCCTGGCTTTTGTCTTTCCATTCCTCCATTTCAGTCCTGCAGCCCGGCACTAGATTTTCCTCTTCCCTCCCTTTGGCTTGCTCCCTTCGCTTTCTCCCTTTGTTCCATATCCTTCTTTCCGACTTGTCTCTTGGAGACTTTTGGCCACGCTGGACCCAAGTCTGGGCATGTTTTGGAAACTTTTCCGAGGCCTCGCTGGTGACAGGGGGGACAGCAGGCAGTGACAGGCCCGGGGCTGACAGGCTCCCCCTCCCCTAGGGGGCGCTCGGCTGACACACCCAGCTGACATAGAACCTTTGTCACAATGCCCGCTACCGTGGTGAGGATGCGGGCACTCTGCGGGTGACAGGGACACAGCAGGACTTGGTGTCAGCTCAGCAATTGCTCAGTTCCCCAAAGAAGCTGAATTCTGCAAATTGCTGCTGTTGTTCTTGAAATGACGTCATCAGGTGGGTGTTTTGGTGTAATACACTGAAAAGCAGAGCAGAAATGCTGAAATATTCCCATGGTATGCATGGTCTTAGGAGCAAAGCACTGTGACTCAGCCTAAGTAGATCTGCCGCTTATTCTTTTGTACTGCCAGCAGATTGTGGAAGTAGAGTATAAAAACCATCCTGATGGAGAGATCTTTGTGTTTTAGCCTTGTCTAAGTGTCTCAAGTAGCCGGGGTTTCTGTTTGGGCCTAATCCATAAGGTCTGATGGCTTTCCTCCTCATCTCAAAATGAATGTGGTACAAAATATGTAACCAAGGAAATGTCCTTTGGCCTAGCCTTGCCTTGCCTTGCCTTATTTCCTTCTCATCCTTTTCTCTGTCCCAGCCTGTCAAGGGTTAGGATTGCGGGGTGACAATCAAACCCTGGCAGATGTATTGTTAACCTCCTCTCCCCCCACTTCCCCCTTTTGCCCCTCCCTCTCCCCCCTTCCCACTCAGGGCAGGCGATCAAGAGGGAAAGAAGGACAGAGAGAAGAGAGTTGGAAAAGTTCAAGATGTTTTACTGATGCTACTGATAAGAATAGAGAAAATAATACAAAATATACAAAACCAATCTTGTAAGTCTCAGCAACTGCAGAGCCAGCACCCAAAGTCCTGGATTAGGCTCTGCAGCCAACCGGAGCTGGATTCAGTCTCTCACTGGCCTCAGTTCGCAGGGACGACCAGCAAGGTCCTCTCCTAATGTCAGCCATGAGGAAAAAAAGGGAAAAGGGGCGAGATCCTCGTGATCTCCCACTTTTATATGAAGTATTCACGTGAACGGAATGTTATTCACCGTTGGTCAGTCCCTCAGTCATCAGTTTTCTCATTGCCCCCCTCGCGAGATGTCCATCCGTGCTTATCAATAAGTTTGCATTCCCTTGCTGGGTTTAACCAAAACATGTGTTGGGTTCTCCAGGAAAATGCAGCTGACATGAAGGCTTTAGCTGACAGGCAAATTCACTAAAAGAGAAACTTGTTTTTAACAAAACCAGGACATTCCACCCCTTATAATATGACATTCACTGAATACTTAAACCTTATCAATACAATCTATCAATACAATCTAATTAATCACTACTACTATATATATATATACATATGTACATATATACACAGGAGTAATTAATCAGTGGACCATCCTTTGAAAAGTTCATTAAGTTCATTTTGTCACCACAGTCTCCCAGGGCAGGGAAAATGGTCCAAGTGCATCTCATGGCCCCTGTTTGTGGGTTAAGGACACCAACTTCCAAGAAGGTGTCGGGCGCCACTCGAAGAAGCCAGCGCTGGTTTCATCACCATTGTCTTGATCTGAAAGACACTTATTAAACATTGTTAGTGCGGCAATTCACATCATACAGTTCAGCATTGCATATTTTCACCTAAAATCCAATCCCCTTGAGGTGCACACCGAACTTCTCCATCCTTAAGCATCACCCACCAGGTGCTGCCAGGTCCCTGGGCAAAAACAATCCCACGAATAGGTTTGCCTGTGCCTGAGGCAGGAGTAACCCAGACTGCCTTTCCTAAGATATTTTTCATGTGTACTACAGGGACTTTATCTCCTTCTACAGTCCATAGAATTTCTGATTGGGCAGGCCCGGCTCGATTGGTTGATCCCCTGGTGTTGCCCAACCAAGTGGCTTTTGCTAAATGTGAATCCCAGTTTTTAAAGGCTCCACCACCAAGTGCCTTTAGTGTAGTTTTTAACAAACCATTGTACCTTTCAGTTTTCCCAGAGGCTGGTGCATGATATGGAATATGATATACCCACTCAATACCATGTTCTTTGGCCCAATTGTCTATAATACTGTTTTTGAAATGAGTACCATTGTCTGATTCAATTCTTTCTGGCGTACCCGGCCACCAAAGGACTTGCTTCTCAAGGCCAAAGATGGTATTTCGGGCTGTAACATGAGGTACGGCAGATGTTTCCAACCATCCAGTGGTTGCTTCCACCATTGTAAGTACATAACGCTTACCTTGACGTGTTTGTGGAAGTGTGATATAATCAATCTGCCAAGCTTCTCCATACTTATACTTTAACCATCGCCCCCCATACCATACAGGCTTTAACCGTTTCGCTTGTTTGATTTCGGCGCAAGTTTCACATTCATGAATAACGTGTGAAACAGTGTCCATAGTTAAATCCACCCCTCGATCACGAGCCCATTTTCATGTTGCATCTCTACCTTGATGCCCTGAAGCACCATGGGCCCACCGAGCTAGGAAAAGTTCACCTTTATGTTGCCAGTCCAAGTCCACCTCAGCTACTTTAATCTTAGCAGCTTGATCCGCTTGTTGGTTGTTTCGATGTTCCTCGGTGGCTTGACTTTTAGGCACATGAGCATCTACATGACCAACTTCCCCAGGCAGGCTCTCCAGCCGAGCAGCAATGTCTTCCCACAGCGTGGTTCCCAATGGTTTCACCTCTGCGCTGCCAGTTACTTTTCTTCCATTGCTGTAGCCACCCCCACAAGGCATTTGCTCCCATCCATGAGTCAGTATAGAGACAAAGTATTAGCCACTTCTCTCGTTCAGCAATGTCCAAAGCCAGCTGGATGGCTTTCACTGCTGCAAACTGACTGGATTCACCTTGTCCTTCAGTGGCTTCTGTAACTTGTCGTGTGGGACTCCACACAGCAGCTTTCACCTTCGATGTTTTCCTACAGACGACAGGATCCACCTGTGAACAGTGCACACTGCTTATCAGTCTCTGAAAGCGTATTATATGGTGGTGCTTCTTCAGCACGTTTTACTTCCTCCTCATCTGGAGACATCCCAAAGTCTTTGCTTTCTGGCCAGTCTGTAATCACTTCTAATATCCCTGGACGGTTGGGACTTCCAATTCGAGCTCATTGCGTGATCAGTGCAATCCATTTACTCCATGTAACTTCGGCTGCATGATGTGGAGAGGGAACCGTCCCTTTGAACACCCAGCTCAGCACCGGCAGTCGAGGTGCAGGAGGAGCTGTGCTTCAGTGCCCATCACTTCTGAAGCAGCTCGAACTCCTTCATATGCTGCCAGTCTCTCCTTTTCAGTTGCAGTACAGTTGGCCTCAGATCCTTTGTATCCTCGACTCCAAAAACCTAAGGGTCGACCTCGGGTTTCTCCTGGTGCTTTCTGCCAGAGGCTCCAGGTAAGTCCATTATCTCCGGCTGCGGTGTAGAGCACATTTTTAACATCTAGTCCAGTTCGAACTGGTCCAAGGGCCACCGCATGAGTTATCTCACGCTTCATTTGTTCAAAGGCTTGGCGTTGTTCAGGGCCCCACTCAAATTGGTTCTTTTTTACGAGTCACTCGATAGAGAGGCTCACAATGTGGCTGTAGTCAGGAATGTGCATTCTCCAAAAACCTACAACGCCCAAGAAAGTCTGTGTCTCCTTTTTATTAGTAGGTGGAGACATTGCTGCAGTTTTGTTGATCACCTTCATTGGGATCTGACGACGGCCATCTTGCCATTTTATTCCTAAAAACTGGATCTCCCGTGCATGTCCCTTGACCTTGCTTCGTTTTATGGCAAAACCAGCATCCCAAATAATCTGAATTATTCTCTCACCTTTTTTGAAGACTTCTTTCGCTGTGTCGCCCCATACGATGATGTCATCAATATACTGCAAGTGTTCTGGAGCTTCACCTTGCTCCAGCGTGGTCTGGATCAGCCCATGGCAGATGGTAGCACTGTGGGCCCTGGGGTCATTGGTTGGGTCATGGAGTCACTGGTTGGGTGATGGGGTCATTAGTTGAATAATGGGGTCATTGGTTGAATGATGGGGTCATTGGTTGGGTCATGGGGTCACTGATTGGGTGATGGGGTCATTGGTTGAATGATGGGGTCATTGGTTGGGTTGTGGAGTCACTGATTGGGTGATGGGGTCACTGGTTGGGTTCAGGATTGGTTGGTTGGATGATGATGATGGTGGTTGGATGATGATGGTGGTGGTTGGATGATGATGGTGGTGGTTGGATGATGATGGTGGTGGTTGGATGATGATGGTGGTGGTTGGATGATGATGGTGGTGGTTGGATGATGATGGTGCTCTATGCCAAGGATGCACGGAGCATCTGGGCCAGTCCCAAGGGGATGCTTTTGGATATTGGGGTGCAGGGCTTTGGTGTGAAGGTTCGGGAGACAGACTTTTGGGTGCAGGGATTTGGGCACCAAGAGTTCTGGGTGCAGCATTTGGGTCTGCAGGGTTCAGGTGTTCAGGACCTGGGGGTGCAGGACTTGTGGGCTGGAGGATTTGAGGGTGCAGGGATTTGGGGTGAGGGATTTCAGGGTGCCAGTTATGGGGGGGAAGGATCTGGGGTACAGGTTTTGGGGGTGCAGGGTTAAGGGGTTTAGGATTTTGGGGTGCACAGTTTAGGGTGCACGTTCTGGGCATGTATGATTTGAGAGTGCAGGGCTTTGGGGTACAGGATTTGGGGTGCAGGGTTTTGGGGTCAGGATCTGGGGGTGCAGGGTGTTGGGGAGAAGGATTTGGGGGTGCAGCATTTTGAAGTGCAGGGTTTGGAGGAGGGAGGTTTTGGGGGTGAAGGATTTGGTGGTGCTGGTTTTGGGGGTGCAGTGTTAAGGGCGTGGAGGATTAGTGGTGCAGGATTTGTGGGGTTCAGGATTTGGGGCTGCAGGGTATGGGAGGGAAGGATCTGGGGCTTCAGGATTTGGGGGTGCACTGTTGGGGGTGCAGGGTTTAGAAGTCAGGTCTAAGAGTGCAGAGTTTGGGGTGCAGGGATTTGGGGGGAAATTTAAGGTTGCAGAGTGTGGGGTGCACAGGACTGGGGCACAGGATTTGGGGGTGCAGGGTTTCAGGGTTCAGGATTTGGAGGTGTGGAGTTTTGGGGTGCAGGGGATGGGGTGAAGGATTTGAGGCTGCAGGGTGGTGGGGGAAGGATTTGGGGGTGAGAGATTTGGGGTGCAGGATTTGGGGGTGCAGAGTTTTGGGAGGCAAGGATCTGGGGCTGCAGGATTTGGGGGTTCAGTGTTTAGGGCAGCACAATCTTGGGGTGCAGGGGTCTGCACTGAAGGGTTTGGTAGAGCAGGATTTGGGGGTGCAGGACTTTCGGGTGAGGTTTGGGGGTGCAGGGTTCATGTGTTCAGGAACTGGGGGTGCAGGATTTGAGGGTGCAGGGCTCTGGGTGCAGAGTTTGGGAGTTCAGGGTTTGGGGTGCAGGGTTTTTGGCAGGAGGATCTGAGGGTGCAGGATCTGGGGGGCAGGATTTGGGGTTCAGCATTTTCAGTGCAGGTTTTGGGGGGACTTGATTTTAGGGTGCTCGCTTTGGGCTGCAGGATCTGGGTGCAGGATTTAGGGTTCGGGGTTCAGGGATGCAGTGAAGTGCGGGATCTGGGGTGCTCGATTTTGGGGTGCAGAGTCTTGCAGGAAGGATCTGGGGGTGCAGGGTTTAGGGTGCAGAATTTGGGGGTGTAGGGTTTTAGGGAGAAAGGCTTGGGGGTGCAGGTCTAGGGGGGTAAAATTTGGGGGCAAAGGGTTTGAAGGAGCAGGATTTGGGGTGCAGGATTTGGGGGTGCAGGGTTTGGGCGTGCAGTGCTAAGGTGGTGGAGGGTGCAGGGTTTGTAGTGAAGGTTTTGGGGTGCAGGATCTGGGGGTGCAGGATTTGGGCATGAATACTTTCGGGGTGCAGGATTTGAGGATGCAAAATCTGATGGTGCAAGGTTTGGGTGTTCAAGATGTAGGCGAGCAGGATCTTGGGTTTTGGGGCACAGGGCTGGGTGAGGCCAGATTTGGGGTGCAGGTCTGGGTGAGGGATCTGGGGGTGCAGGGTTTGGTAGTGCGGGAATTGAGGGTGCAGAGTTTGGGCGGCAGGGCTTGGGGGAGCAGGAGTTTGGGGTTCAGAACCTGTGGGTGCAGAGTTTGGGGTGCAGAACCCGTGGGTACCGGGTTTGGGGAGGCAGAATTGGGGGTGCAGGGTTTTGGAGTTCAGGACATGGGGTTGAGGATTTGGGGGTGCAAGGTTTGGAAGTGCATTGATTAGGGGGAAGGATTTAGGGTGGTGGGATTTGGGGGCACGGGGTTTGGGGGTCAGCATTTGGGGGTGCAAAGCTTAGGGGGCAGCGTTTTGAGTGCAAGTTGGGGGAGGACTTGATTTTAGGGTGCAGGGTTTGGGGTGCGAGTTTGGGGATGGCAGCATTTCGGGTATACAGTTTGGGGGTGCAGGGTTTTGGGGAGCAGTATCTGGGGGTACAGGATTATGGGATGTGCAGGGTTTGGGGGCGCAGGGTTCAGGGTTGCAGGGTTTGGTATCACAGGTTTGAGGGGTTCATGGCTTGGGAGGAAGGATTTGGGGGTGCAGAATTTAGGGGTGCACGTTTTAAGGGTGCAGAGCTTAGGGGGAAGAATCGGAGATGTAGGGGTTTTGGGGACATTATCTGGGGGTCAGGATTTGGGGTGCAGGGTTTTGAGGTGCAGGGTTCAGGTGTTCAGGGTTTGAGGAAAGGATCTGGAGGTGCAGGGCTTTGGAGTGGAGGATTTTGGGGTGCAGGGTTAGTTGGGATTTGGGGTTGCAGGGATTTGGGGTGCAGGGTTTGGTGGTGCATTGGTTTTGGGGGTGGAGGACTGGGGGACACAGGGTTTCAGGGTGCAGGATGTGGGGGTGCAGGATTTGGGAGTGCAGAGTTGGGGGGCAGAATTTTTGGTGCAGGGCTTTGGGGTACAGGACTTGGGGGTGCAGGGGTTTGGGTGGGGAATTTGGGGTGCAGGGTGTTGAGGAAGGATCTGGGGGTGCATTGTTTGGGGGGCTGGATGAGGAGGTGCACGATTTAGGGCTGCAGAGCCTGGGGGGCAGGGGTTTGTTGGCAGAATGTGGGGCTGCGGGGTTCTGGGGTGCAGAGTTTGGGAGATCAGGGGTTTGGGGTGCAGGGGTTTGGGGGGAAATTTAACGTTGCGCAGTGTGGGTTGCATTGGTTTTGGGGTGAAGGATTTGGGGGTGCGGGGTTTGGGGGTCAGGATCTGGGGGTGAAAGGCAGTGGGGAAGGATCTGGGGGTGAGATATTTGGGGTGCAGGGTTTGGGATGCCAGGTTTGGGGTGAAGGGTTTGGGGGCAAGGGTCTGGGGTGCAGGATTAGGGCAATCAGGGCTGGGGGGATAAGTTTGTGTGGGGCAGAATTTCGGGGTGCAGGGTCTGGGTGGGCAGGATTTCGGGGCATCCGGGCTTGGGAGTGCAGGATTTTGGAGTACAGGGTTTGGGGGTGCAGGCTTGGGGAGGCAGAATTTGGGGGTGCAGGTTTGGAAGGGTCAGGACCTCGGGGGGAACAGTTTGGACAGCACAATGTGGGGTGCAGGATTTGGGAGAGAAGGATCTGGGGGGGCAGGGTTTGGGCTGAAGGGTTTGGTAGGGCAGGGGTTGGGGGAGCAGGATTTGCGGGTTCAGAACCTGAGGGTGCAGGGTATTGGGGAGCAGGATCTAGAAGGGCAGGGTTTGGGGGTGCAGGATTTTGGGGAGCAGAGTTTGGGGGTTCATGACGTGGGGATGGAGGAATTCGGGGTGCAGGGTTTGTGGGTGCAGGGTTCACATGTTTAGGACCTGGGGGTGCAGAATTTAGGTGTGCAGGGGTCTGGGGTGCTGGGTTTTGGGGTGCAGGATCAGGGGGTGCAAGGTTTGGAAGTGCAGGGTTTTGGGGCGCAGGGTTTGGGAAATCAAGGTTTGGGGTTCCAGGATTTGGGGGTGCAGTGTTAGGGGGTGAATGCTTTCGAGGGGCAGGGTTTGGGCGTGTATGATCTGGGGGTGAAGGGTTTCAGGGTGCAGGGTCAGGGGGAAGGATTTGGGGGGCAGGGTTAGGTGGGATGTGGGGCTGCAGGGTTTAAGCGTGCAGGATTTTGGGGTGTAGGGGTTTGTAGTGCAAGGTTCGGTAGGGCAGGATTTGGGGGTGCAGGGCTTTGGGGTGAGGGATTTCAGGGTGCCGGGTTTGGGAGGGAAGGATCTGGGGGTACAGGTTTTGGGGCTTCGGGCTTTTAGGGTGCAACTTATGGAGTACGGGGTTTCAGGGTGCAAGGTTCAGTGGTGCAGGGGTTTGGGGGTGAAGGGTTTGGGGAGACAGAATTGGGGGTGCAGGGTTTGGGATTGCAGGGTGTTGGGGGAAGGATCTGGGGGTACAAGGTTTGGGGTAGCAGGGTTTTGGGGAGCAGGGTTTCGGGGTCAGGCTTTAGGGGGACAGGGTTTGGGGGGCAGGGCCGGGAGGGATGATTTGGGGGTGCAGGGTTTAGGGCAGCAGGATCTTGGGGTGAAGGGGTTTGGGGTGAAGGGTTGGGTAGGACAGGATTTGGGGTGCAGGTTTTTAGGGTGCAACTTGTGGGGGCAGGATTTGGGGTACAGGGGTTTGGGAGTGCAGGTCTTGGGAAGGCAGAATTGGGGTGTAGATTTTGGGTGTTCAAGACCTTGGGGTGCAGGGTTCTGGGGTGCAGGGTTCTGGGGTGCAGGGTTCTGGGGTGCAGGGTTAGGGGGCACAGGGTTTTGGGAGGCAGGGGCTGAAGCGTTTGGGTGTGCAGGGTGTTAAGCTGCAGGATCTGAGGGTGCAGAGTTTGTGGGTGCAGTGTTCTGGGGGTGCAGGGTATTGGGGTGCAGGACTTGGGGTTGCAGGAGGCAGGATCTGGGGCGCAGCTTTTGAAGTTGCAGGTTTTGGGGGTGCAAGATCTGGAGAGTCAGGATTTGGGGTGCACTGTTTGGGGGCGCATGGTTTAGGGTGCACAAGTTTTGGGAGTGCGTGATTTGAGAGTGCAGGGCTTTGGGGTGCAGGATCTGGGGGTGCAGGGTGTTGGGGAGAAGGATTTGGGGGTGCAGCATTTTGAAGTGCAGGGTTTGGAGGAGGGAGGTTTTGGGGGTGCAAGATTTGGTGGTTCAGGTTTTGGGGGTGCAGTGTTAAGGGGGTGGAGGATTAGGGGTGCAGGGTTTGGGGGTTCAGGATTTGGGGCTGCAGGGTATGGGAGGGAAGGATCTGGGGCTTCAGGATTTGGGGTTGCACTGTTTGGGGTGCAGGGTTTAGAAGTCAGGTCTCAGAGTGCAGGGTTTGGGGTGCAGGGGCTTGGGGGGAAATTTAAGGTTGCAGAGTGTGGGGTGCACAGGACTGGGGCACAGGATTTGGGGGTGCGGGGGTTCAGGGTTCAGGATTTGGAGGTGTGGAGTTTTGGGGTGCAGGGTATGGGGGTGTAGGGCTGGGGCTGCAGGCTTTGGGGGGAAGAATATTGGGGTGCATGGTTTAGGGGCACAGGGGCTTGGGGGGAACGATTTGGGGCTGCAGGGTTTGAAGTGCAGGGTTTAAGGGGGCAGGGTTTGAAGTGCAAGGTTCGGTGGTTCGGGATTCTGGGGTGCTGGGATTTGAGGTGAAGGATCTGGGGGTGCAGGGTTTAGAGGTGCAGGATCTGAGGATGCAGGATCTGGGGAGCAGGACCTTGGGGAGCAGCACCTTGGGGTGAGGGTTCGGGGTGCAGGGTTTGAGGGTGCAGGGTTTCGGGGTGCAGGGTTCGGGGTGCAGGGTTTGAGGGTGCAGGGTTTCGGGGTGCAGGGTTCCCGTGTTCAGGGAGTGTGGCTGCCAGGTTCGGGGGCACAATTTGCAGGTGCAGGGTTTGAAGGTTCAGGACTTGAGGCTGCAGGATGTGGGGGTTCAAGGTTTGGGGTGCAGGGTTTGGGGGTGGATGATTAGGGGGTGCAGACTTTGGAATTCAGGATCTTGGGGTGCAGGGGTCTGCACTGAAGGGTTTGGTAGAGTAGGATATGGGGGTGCAGGACTTTAGGGTGGGGTTTGGGGGTGCAGGGTTCATGTGTTCAGGAACTGGGGGTGCAGGGTTTGAGGGCTTTGGGTGCCGAGTTTGGGAGTTCAGGGTTTGGGGTGCAGGATTTTTGGCAGGAGGATCTGAGGGTGCAGGATCTGGGGGGGAGGATTTGGGGTTTCAGGGTTCAGGGATGCATTGGTTTGAAGTGCGGGATCTGGGGTGCCCTATTTTGGGGTGCAGAGTCTTGCAGGAAGGATCTGGGGGTGCAAGAATTGGGTGAGCAGGATATGGGGGTGTAGGGTTTTAGGGTGAAGGGCTTGGGGGTGAAGGTCTTAGGGGACAAAATTGGGGGGCAAAGGGTTTGGAGGAGCAGGATTTGGGGGTGCAGGATTTGAGTATGGCGTGTGGGGAGGCAGGATTGGGGGGGCTGCATTTGGGGTGCAGGATTTGAGGGTTCAGTGCTTACAGTATCTGGATCTAGGGGTGCAGTTTTTGGAGGTGCAGTTTGGGTGAGAAGGATCTGGGGATGCAGGATTTGGGGGTGCAGGGTTTGGGGGTGCAGGGTGTTGAGGTGTAGGGTTTGGGGGGCAGGATCTGGGGGTGTGGGATTTAGGGGTGTAGGGTTGGGGGTGAAGGGTTTGGGGGACAGAATTTTGAGGTGAAGGGTTTGTCAGTACAGGGTCTTGGGGTGAGGGGGTTTGGGGTGAAGGGTTGGGTAGGGCAGGATTTGGGGGTGCAGGACTATGGGCTGAGGGTTTGGGGTTGCAGGGTTCACATGTTCAGGAACCAGGGTTGCAGGGTTTTGGGGTGCAGGGTTGGGGGAATATTTGAGGTACAGGATTTGGGGTGTAGGGTTTGGAGGTGGAAGAATTTGGAGGTTCGTGGTTGGGGCACGCAGAGTTAGGGGCTGCAGGATCTGGGGTGCAGGGTTTGGGGGGCACTGTTTTGGGGGGAAGGATATGTCGGATACAGGGTTTAAGGCTTTAGGATTTGGAGATGTAAAATTTTGGGGTGCAGGAGGTGCAGGGTCTGGGTGGGCAGGATTTGGGGTGCAGTGTGTGGGGGTGCAAGATCTTGGGGTGTACGAGCTTTGGGTGTGGGATTTGAAGGAAAATTATTTGGGGGTGCAGGGACTGGGGGTGTAGGGTTTTGGGGTTGCTGTGTTTGGAGATTTGTGACTTGGGTGTCAAGGATTTGGGGTGCAGGGTTTGAAGTGCAGGGCTAAAGGGGGCAGGATTTGGAGGTGCAAGATTTGGTGGTCTGGGGTACTGGGGTGCAGGGTTTTGGGGTGCGGGATTTCGGGGTGCAGGTTTCACGTCTTTAGGAACTGGGCGGGGAGGGATTCTTGATGCGGACTTTTGAGTGCAAGTTTGAGGGGCCTTGATTTTGGGGTGCATGGTTTGGGGGGCAGGATTCCGGGTGTAAGGTTTTGGGGTGCAGGACTTGGGGACGCAGGTTTCACACGTTAAGGAACTGGGGCTGCAGAGGTTGGGGGTGCAGCGTTGTGGGCTGCAGGGTTGAAGGGTGCAGGATTTAGGGGTACAGGTTTTGGGGGTGCAGGAGCTGGGGGTGCAGGCTGTAGGGATCAGAATATGGGGGTGCAGGGTTCTGGGGTGCAGGATCTGGGTGAGCAGGCTGTTAGGGTACAGAACCTTGTAGTTCAGCGTTTAGAGGCAGGATTTGGGGGTGCAGGGCTTTGGGGTGAGGGGTCTGGGGTGAGGGGTTCAGGTGTTCAGCACCTGGGGGTGCAGGACCTGAGGGTTGGAGGATTTGGGGGTGAAGGAATTTGGGGGTGCAGGGATATGGGTGCAACTTGTGGGGTGCAAGGTTTTGGGTATAGGGTTTTGGGGTGCAGAGTTTTGGGGGGGAGGATTGGGGGAGCAGGGTTTTGGGGTGCAAGGTTCAGTGGTGCAGGGTTCTGGGGGTGCAGGGTTTAGCGCCAGAATTGGGGGTGCAGGGTTTGGGATTGCAGGGTGTTGGGGGAAGGATCTGGGGGTACAAGATTGGGGGTAGCAGGGTTTTGGGGAGCAGGGTTTCGGGGTCAGGCTTTAGGGGGACAGGGTTTGGGGGGCAGGGTTGGGAGGGATGATTTGGGGGTGCAGGGTTTAGGGCAGCAGGATTTTGGGGTGAAGGGGTTTGGGCTGAAGGGTGGGTAGGACAGGATTTGGAGTTGCAGGATTTTAGGGTGCAACTTGTGGGGGCAGGATTTGGGGTACAGGAGGTTGGGGGTGCAGGGTTTGGGGTGTAGGATTTAGTGGAGCAGGGACTGGGGGTGAAGGTCTTGTGGAGGCAGAATTGGGGGTGCAGGTCTTGGGGAGGCAGAATTGGGGGTGCAGATTTTGGCTGTTCAGGACCTGGGGGTGCAGGATTTGGGGATGTAGGTTTTGGGGGGTAGATTTTGGGGTGCTGGGTTCGGGACATGGGTCTGGAGGATTTGGGGGTGCAGCGTTAAGGGGTTTAGGATTTTGGGGTGCACAGTTTAGGGTGCACGTTCTGGGCCTGTATGATTTGAGAGTGCAGGGCTTTGGGGTACAGGATTTGGGGTGCAGGGTTTTGGGGTCAGGATCTGGGGGTGCAGGGTGTTGGGGAGAAGGATTTGGGGGTGCAGCATTTTGAAGTGCAGGGTTTGGAGGAGGGAGGTTTTGGGGGTGAAAGATTTGGTGGTTCAGGTTTTGGGGGTGCAGTGTTAAGGGGGTGGAAGTTTAGGGGTGCAGGGTTTGGGGGTTCAGGATTTGGGGGTGCAGGGTATAGGAGGGAAGGATCTGGGGCTTCAGGATTTGGGGGTGTACCGTTTGGGGGTGCAGGGTTTAGAAGTCAGGTCTAAGAGTGCAGGGTTTGGGGTGCAGAGTATGGGGTGCATAGGACTGGGGCACAGGATTTGGAGGTGTGGAGTTTTGGGGTGCAGGGGTTGGGGGTGAAGGATTTGAGGCTGCAGGGTGGTGGGGGAAGGATTTGGGGGTGCAGAGTTTTGGGAGGCAAGGATCTGGGGCTGCAGGATTTGGGGGTTCAGTGTTTAGGGCAGCACAATCTTGGGGTGCAGGGGTTTGCAGTGAAAGGTTTGGTAGGCAGGATTTGGGGTGCAGGATTCTGGGGTGCTGGGTTTGGGGTACAGGATTTGGTGTTGCAGGGATGGGGTTGAAGGGCTTGGGTTTCCAGGCCTTTGAGGTGCAGGATTTGGAGGTGCAAGGTTTGGGAGGGAATTCTTTGGGGTGCAGGGTTTGGGGTTCCAGGAGGTGGGGGAAGGACCTTGGGGTGTAGGGTTTGGGGGGGCAGGGTTTTGGGGGAAGGATTTGGGGGTGCAGGGTTTTGAAGTGCAGCGTTTCAGGGGAGCATGATTTTGGGGGTGCACATGTGGGGTCCAGGTTTGGGGGGTGCAGAGTTTGTGAATGGAGGATTTTGGGGTGCAGGGTTTCGGACTGCCTAATTTGGGGGTGCAGTGTTTGGGTGTTCAGGACCTGGGGGTGTTGCGTTTGGGAATGCAGGCTTTGGGGGTGCAGGGCTCAGGATTTGGGAGGGCAGGATTAGGGGGTGTGAGATTTCAGGGTTTAGGGGTGCAAAGTTTGGTAGGGCTGAATTTAGGGGTGCAGGATTTGGGGTGTAGGGTTTGGTGCTGTGAGATTTGGGGGTGCAGGGTTTGGGGGTGCAGGATTTCAACGTGCAGGGTTCTGGGGTGCAGTATCTGGGGGTCCAGGGTTTGGCAGTGCATTGGCTTTGGGGGTTGAAGGATTTGGGGGTGCAGGGTTTAGGAATGCAGGATTTGGGGGTGCAGGATTTGGGGGTGCAGAGTTAGGGGGCAGGATTTTCAGTGCAGGGCTTCAGGGCACAGAACTTGGTGGTGCAGGATCTGGGGGTGCAGGTTTGCGGTGGGGAATTTGGGGGTGCAGGGTGATGAGGAAGGATCTGGGGGTGCAATATTTGGGCTTTAAGGGCTTAGGGGGGCAGGATCTGGCAGTGCAGAGTTTGGGGACAGGACCTGGGGGTGCAGCGATTGGGGTTACAGGTTTTGGGGGTGCAGGGTTGAGGGAACTGTTTGAGGTGCAGGGTTATGAGAGTGCAGGATTTCTGGGTGCAGAGTTTGGGGTGCTGGGTATGGGGCAGCAGGATCTGGGGGTGCAGGTTTTGGGGGTGCATTCATTTGGGGGGAGGATCTGGGGGTGCAGGGTTTAAGGGTTCAGGATTTGGAGGTGTAGGGTTTTGGGGTAAAGGGTTCTGGGTTGAGGTTTTGGGGTGAAAGATTTGGGGGTGCAGTGTTAAGGGGTGGAGGCTTAGAGGTGCAAGATTTGCGGGTGCAGAGTTTTTGTGTGTCTGATTTGGGGGTGCAGGGTCTGGGGGTGCAAGATCCTGGAATTCAGGATCTGGGGGTTCAGGATTTGGGGGTGCAGGGTATGGGAGGGAAGGATCTGGGGCTTCAGGATTTGGGGGTGCACTGTTTGGGGGTGCAGGGTTTAGAAGTCAGGTCTAAGAGTGCAGTGTTTGGGGTGCAGGGGCTTGGGGGGAAATTTAAGGTTGCAGAGTGTGGGGTGCACAGGACTGGGGCTCAGGATTTGGGGGTGCGGGGTTTCAGGGTTCAGGATTTGGAGGTGTGGAGTTTTGGGGTGCAGGGGATGGGGGTGAAGGATTTGAGGCTGCAGGGTGGTGGGGGGAGGATTTGGGGGTGAGAGATTTGGGGTGCAGGATGTGGGGGTGCAGAGTTTTGGGAGGCAGGGATCTGGGGCTGCAGGATTTGGGGTTTCAGTGTTTAGGGCAGCACAACCTCGGGGTGCAGGGGTTTGCAGTGAAAGGTTTGGTAGGCAGGATTTGGGGTGCAGGATTCTGGGGTGCTGGGTTTGGGGTACAGGATTTGGTGTTGCAGGGATGGGGTTGAAGGGCTTGGGTTTCCAGGCCTTTGAGGTGCAGGATTTGGAGGTGCAAGGTTTGGGAGGGAATTCTTTGGGGTGCAGGGTTTGGGGTTCCAGGAGGTGGGGGAAGGACCTTGGGGTGTAGGGTTTGGGGGGGCAGGGTTTTGGGGGAAGGATTTGGGGGTGCAGGGTTTTGAAGTGCAGCGTTTCAGGGGAGCATGATTTTGGGGGTGCACATGTGGGGTCCAGGTTTGGGGGGTGCAGAGTTTGTGAATGGAGGATTTTGGGGTGCAGGGTTTCGGACTGCCTAATTTGGGGGTGCAGTGTTTGGGTGTTCAGGACCTGGGGGTGTTGCGTTTGGGAATGCAGGCTTTGGGGGTGCAGGGCTCAGGATTTGGGAGGGCAGGATCAGGGGGTGTGAGATTTCAGGGTTTAGGGGTGCAAAGTTTGGTAGGGCTGAATTTAGGGGTGCAGGATTTGGGGTGTAGGGTTTGGTGCTGTGAGATTTGGGGGTGCAGGGTTTGGGGGTGCAAGATTTGAGGGTGCAAGGTTTGGGTGTTCAAGATTTAGGGGAGCAGGATCTTGGGATGCAGGGTTTGGGGGTGCAGGGCTTTTGGGTGAGGGATTTAGGGTTCAGGCTTAGGGGTGCAGGGTTTGGGGGTGCAGGGTGTTGGGGAAGGATTTGGGGGTACAGGGTTTGGAGGTGCAGTGTTTCAGGGAGCAGGGTTTGGGGGGCAGAATTTGGGGTGCAGGGTTTGGGATGGCAGGATTAGGGGGAGCAAGACTGTGGGGTGCAGGGGTTTGGGGTGAAGGGTTTGGTAGGGCACGATTTGGGGTGCAGGCTTTAGGAAGGAAGGAAGGAAAGAAGGATCTGGAGGTGCAGGATTTGGGGGTGCAGGGTTTAGGGGTGCAGGATTTAAGGGTGCGGGGGTTTGGGTGAAGGGCTTGGTAGGGCAGGAATTTGGGGTGCAGGGTTTGGGGGTGCAGGGTGTTTTGGGAACGATCTGGGGGTACAGGGTTTGGGGTGCTGGGTTTGGGGGTTAAAGGATTTGCAGGGGCAGGGTTCAGGTGTTCAGGACCTGGGCGTGCAGGCTTTGCGGGTTCAAGGTTCCAGGTGCATTGTTTGGGGGGAGAGGATTTGGGGGTGCAGAGTTTTGGGGTGCAGGGCTTGTGAGAGAGGAATCGGGGGTGCAGGATTTGGGGGTTCAGGGTTTAGGGTAGCAGGATCTTGGGGTGCAGGATATGGGGGTGCAGTGTTTTGGGGGTCAGGATCTGGGGGTGCATGATTTGGGGGCTCAGGGTTTGGGGATGAAGGGTCTTGGGGTGCTGGGCTTTGGGGTGCAGTGTTGGGGGGCAGGTTTTGGGGTGCAGGGTTTGGGGGCAGGTTTTGCGTGTTCAGGAACTGGGGGTGCAGGATTTTGCGTTGAAGGGCTCTGGGGTGCCGGGGTTGGCCTGCAGGGATTGGGGTGCAGTATTTTGGGGTGCAGGGGTTTGGGGTTCAGGACCTGGGGGTGCAGGGTCTTAGGGAACCGGATTTCAGGGGTGCAGGATTTAAGGGGTGCAGGGGCTTTGGGAGAGGGATTTGGGCTTCAGGGTCTGAGGGGTGCAGGGTTTGGTGGGGAAGGGTTTGGGGTGCCTGGTTTAGGGTTGCAGGATCTGGGGTGCAGGGTTTGGAGGTGCCGGGGTTTTGGGGGGCAGGATATAGGGGTGCAGGATTTGAGGGTGCAGGGTTGTGGAGTGCAGAGATTTGCAGGTGCAAGATCTGGGATTGTAGGGTTTTGGGGTGCAGGTTTTGGGGAGGAAGGATTTGGGGTGCAGGGTTTAAAGGTTCACGATCTGGAGGTGCAGCGTTTTGGGGTGCAGGGTTATGGGGCTACAGGTTTTGGGAGGGAAGGGTCTGGGGGTGCAGGGATCACAGTATGGGGGTGCAGGATTCTGGGGTGCAGGATCTGGGGAGCAGGATATGGGGGATATCACCCCAAACCTGCCCCGCAGACACGGCACCCAAAATCCTGCACCCCAAAATACTCTTCCCAAACCCGCACCCCAGATCCTGACCCCAAGCCCTGCACCAAAACCCTGCCCCTCAATCCTTCACCCCAAATCCTCCACCCCCGATCCTGTCTTCCCAAATCCTGCACCCCCAAATTCGGCCCTACCAAACTCTGCACCCCTAAACCCTACAACTGAAACCTTGCACCCCCTAATCCTGCCCTCCCTACCTTCCTGAACCCCGAAACGTGCACCCCAAACCCTGCATTCCCAAATCCTTCCGTCCTATACCCTACACCCCTAAACCTGCCCCCAAACCCTGCACCCCAAAGAATTCCCTCCCAAACCTTGCACCTCCAAATCCTGCACCTCAAAGGCCTGGAAACCCAAGCCCTTCAACCCCATCCCTGCAGCAGCAAATCCTGTACCCCAAACCCAGCACCCCAGAATCCTGCACCCCAAATCCTGCCTACCAAACCTTTCACTGCAAACCCCTGCACCCCAAGATTGTGCTGCCCTAAACACTGAACCCCCAAATCCTGCAGCCCCAGATCCTGACCCCAAGCCCTGTACCAAAACCCTGCCCCTCAATCCTGCACTCCCAAATCCTCCACCCCCGATCCTGTCTTCCCAAACCCTGCACCCCAAATCCTGCCCCCCCAGCTTGCACTCTGCACCCCCAAACCGTGCACTCCCAATCCCTGAACGCCCAAGTCCTGCACCCCCACGTCCTTAACGCCCAAAATGTGCACCCCAGATCCTCCCCACCCAGTCCTGCACCCCTAATATTCCACCCTCTAATAATGCACCCCTAAGCCTCGCACCCTGAAAGCTGCACCCCCAGGTCCTGAGTCCCCAAACCCTGCACCCCCAAATCCCGCGCCTTTAAATCCTGTCCTCCTAAAACCCAGGACCCCCATAATTTGCCTCCCCAAACCCTGCTCCCCAAAACCCTGCACCCCCAAACCCAGCACCCCCAGGTCCTGAACACCCAAACCCTGCACCCCAAAACCCTGCACCCCCAAAGGCAGCACCCTCAGGTCCTGAACACGCAAACTCTGCACCCCAAACCCTGCCATCCCAAACCCTGCACCCATAATTCTGCCTCCCAGACCCTGATCCCTGAAACACTCCACCTCCAAACCCTGCACCCCCAAATCGTTCCCCAACACCCTGCACCCCCTAACCCTGAACCCCAAATACCAAAACCCTGCACCCCAAGATCCTGCAAGGTTTGGTAACCTTGCACCCTCAAATATTGCACTCCCCAAACCTGCATCCCGAAAGCATTCCTGCCCAAATTCTGTACCCTAAGATCCTGCACCCTAAAACCCTGCACCCCCAAAATCCTTCTCCCCAACCCTGCACCCCCAAAAACTCCGCCCCCACAACCTGAACCCCCAAACCCTGTACTAAAACCTGCAACCACAGACCTGGCACGCCCAAACTCTGCACCCCAAATCCTCCCTCCCCAAAACCTGCACCCCAAAACCGTACAAGCCCAGATCTTGCACCCCTAAATCTCTGCACTCCACAACCCTGCACCCTCAAATCCTGCACCCCTATATCCTGCCCCCAAACGCATGCACCTCCAAACCCTTGACCCCCAAATCCTGCAACCCTAAGCCAGGCACCCCCAAACCCTTCCCCACCAAACCCTGCACCCCCAATTCCTCCATCCCCACGTCATGAACCCCCAAACCCTGCTCCCCAAAACTCTGCACCCCCAAACCCTGAATTCCCAGGCCCTGCACCCCAAACTTAGCTGTCAAAACTGTGCACCCAAAATTCTGCCCCCACCGAACCCTAACCCTGGCTCCCCAAACACTGCCCCCCAAACCCTGCTTCCCGTTATCCTCCAACCCCACAGCCCAAATCCCCAGAACCAGCAACCCCAAAACCCTGTACCCCCATCCCTGCACCCCAAATCATTTTCCTTCAAATCCTACCTGCAAAACTTGTACACCCCAAGATCCTGCACCCCCAAACCCTGTGCCCCAAACACTGCACCCCCAAACCCTGCCCTTCTAGATCCTGCACCCCAATACCCTGCCCCCCCCAGGTTCTGAACCCCCAAAACCTGCTCCCCAAACCCTACCCCCCTAAACTGTCCACCCCCAAACTCTGCCCTACCGAGCCCTCCACCCCAAACCCCTGCACCCCAAGATCCTGCTGCCCTAAACCCTGCACCCCCTTATCATCCTTCCCTAAACCCTGCACCCCAAACCACTGCACCCCAAACCTGACACCCCAGAATGCTGCAACGCCACATCCTGCCCCCTTAAACTGCACACCCCCGAATTCTGCACCCTAAAGTCCTGCACCCCAAAGCATGCCCTACCAAAACTTTGTACCCCAAACCCTGCAGCCCCAAACCCTGCACCTCCAACCCTTCACCCCCAAACCCTGCACCCCAAATCCTGCACCCTGAAACACTGAAACCCCAAATCCTACCCCTCAAACACTGCACCCCAAATCCTTCCTCCAGAACACTGCAGCCCTAAACCCTGCACCCTAAATCCCTGCAGCCCCAAATCCCGTCTAACCTTGGACCCCCAAAACCTGCACCCCTAGATCCATCCCCCCAAGTGAATGCACCCCCAGAACCTGAACCCCCAGATGCTGCTGCCCCATACCCAGCACCCCAAACTCTGCACCTGGAAATCCTGTACTCTCATAACCCTGCACCTCAAATAATTTCCTCCACCCTGCACCCCCAAAACCTGTAACCCCAGACGCTGCACCCCCAGGTCCTGTCCCCAAACTCTGCACTGCCAGATCCTGCCCCCCGTAACCCTTAAAGCCCAAATATTGCACCCCCAGATCCTTCCTCAACACCCTGTACCCCCAAATTCCCCACCCAAAACCTGCAGCCCCAAACCCTGCACCCCCAAATCCTGACCCCCCAGATAATGCCCCCAAAACCCTGAATCCCCAATCCTGCACCCCAAAACCCTGAACCCCAAAATACTGCACCCCTAAATTCTGCACCCCAAACCCTGCAGACCAACCCCGGCACCCCGACGCCCTGCACCCCCAGTTCCTGTCAATGGAAACCCCAAACCCTGCAGCCCAAATCACTTTCCTTCAAATCCCACACCCAAAACTCATACACCCCAAGATGCTGCACCCCAAAACCCTGCCCCCTAAACTTTGTACCCCACACCCTGCCCCCAAACCCTACACCCCAAAACCTGCAGTCCCAAACCCTGCACCCGAAAACTCTACACCCCCAAATCCTTCACCCCAAAATCCTGCCCTACCAAGCCCTGCACCCTCAGATCCTGCACCCCAAAACCTTCACTGCAAACCTTTCACCCCAAACCCTTCACCTGCAGCTCTGTCCCCCAAACCCTTCAACCCCCAACCCTACACCCCCAAATCCTCCACCCCAAAACCCTGTACCCCAAAACCCTTTACCCTAAAAGCTGCACCAGCAGATCCTTCCCCCAACTCCCTGCACCCCCAATTCCTGCCCCACCAGACCCTGCACCCCCAACCCTGCTCCTCTGTTCCTGCTCTCCACAAACCTGCACCCCAAATCCTGCAACCCCAAACGCTGCACCCCCAAATCCCACCTTCCACAACCGTGCACCCAAAAACCCTGCACCCTGCAAACCCTGCACCCCAGTACTCCAGCGCACCAAATCTTGCACCTGCAAATCCTGTCCCCTTCAAACCCCTGTACCCCCAAATCCTGCACCCAAACCCTGTACCCCCAAATCCTTGACACCCACAACCCGAATCTCCAAAATCTGCAACCCCAAACCGTGCCCCCCCAAACCCTGCCCCCCTGAACCCTGCACCCCAGATCCTGCACCACTGAACTCTCATCCCCAAATCCCTTTACTCTCAAAAGCTGCACCCCCAGACCCTGTAGCACCAAATCAGGCCCCCCAAAACCCTGCAACCCCACACGCCTTGCACCCCCAAATCCTGCACTACCTGATCCTCCACCCCCATAGCACTGCACCCCAAAATCCTGCCCTACCAACCCTTCACCCCAAACCCTTCACGTCAAAATTCTATTCCCCAAACCCTTGACCCTCCAACCCTACACCCTAAATCCCGCACCCCCAATTCTGCACCAGAAAATCCTGAACCCCCAGATCTTGAACCAACAGATCCTTCCCCCAAATCCTGCACCCCCAAACCTTCACCCCCAAATCCTCCACCCCGCAACCCTGCACCGCAAACCCCTTTACCCTAAAGCCTGCACCAGCAAATCCTTCCCCCAACACCCTGCACCCCCAATTCCTGCCCACCAAACCCTGCACCCCCTAACCCTGAACCCCAAATCCCTCACCCAAAACCCATGCACCCCTCAAATCTTGCACCCCCTAACCCTGAACCCCAAATCCCTCACCCGAACACCCTGCACCCCCAAAGCCTGCACCCCCTAACTCTGAACCTCCAATCCCTCACTCAAAATCCCTGCACCCCACAACACCCTGCACCCATAAATCCTGTACCCCCAGATCTTGCACCCAACACCCTGCCCCCCAGAACCCTGAACCTCCAAACTCAGCCCTACCAAACCTTCACCCTAAAATCCTGCACACTAAAATCCTTCTCCCCAACCCCCAACCCTGCACACCCAAATCCTGCACCCCAAAACCCAGCACCACAGAACCTTTTGCCCCAAAGGCCTGCACCCCAAAATTCCTGCCACCCTAGACCCTGAACCCCCAAACCCTGCACTCTAAATCCTGCTCTCTAAACCCTTCGCCCCAAAACCCTGCGCCCTCAAATCCTGCCTCCCAAAAACGTACATCCCGAACCCTGAACCCCAAACCCTGCACCCCAAGATCCTGCCCTACCAAACCCTGCACCCAAAGTCCCTGCTACCCTAAGCCCTGCACCCCCAAATCCTTGCCCCCCAATCCTGCTGCCCAAAAGTCGGCTCCTCTAAATCCTGCACCCCAATATCCTGCCCCTCCAAAACCCTACACCCCCTAAACCCTGCACCCCAAATCTGCACCCCCAAACCCTGCACTCCCCAATCCTTCATCCCCAAGGCCGTCACCCCTCAAATGCTGCACCGCTGAAATCCTGTTCCCTGAGACCCTGCACCCCCAGGTCCTGAAACCCAAACCCCTGCACCCCAAAATACTGCACCCCAACCCCTGCAGGCCAACCCCGGCACCCCAGAGCCCTTCAACGCAAAATCCCGCACCCCCAGTTCCTGAACACGCAAAACCTGCCCCCCAAACCCTGCACCCCAAAACCTTGCACCACAAATCATTTTCCTTCAAATCCCACACCCAAAACTCGTACACCCCAAGATCCTGCACCCCAAAACCCTGCCCCCTAAACTTTGTACCCCCAAACCCTGCCCCCCAAACCCTGCACCCCAAAATCTACAGTCCCAAACCATGCACCCCAAAATACTGCACTTCAAAATCCTGCACCCCCAGATTTTACACTCCCAAACCCTTCACCCCCAAAACATTCACCTCCTAACACTGAGCCCCCAAATCCTGCACCCCCAAATCCTGCCTCATCAAGCCCTGTACCCTGAAGCCGTGCACTCTCAAATCATACATGCCCAGAACGTGCACCCTAAACTGTGCACCCCAAAATCCTAAACCCCTTAACCCTGCACCCCCAAAACCTGTACCCCAGATCCTTCCCCCCCATAACTGGCACCCTGAAATCCCTCACCCCAAATCCCTGCACCCTCAAATCCTCCAGCCCACAAGTCCTGCACCCCCAGGTCCTGAACACCTGAACCCTGCAGACCCAAATGCTGCACCCAGAACTCTTGGTGCCCAAATCCCTGCACCCAAAAGTCTGTCTCCCGAACCTTCACACCAAAGCCCTGCACCCCAATATCCAAAAGCATCCCCTTGGGACTGGCCCAGATGCTCTGTGCATCCTTGGCATAGAGCACCATCATCATCCAACCACCACCATCATCATCCAACCACCACCATCATCATCCAACCACCACCATCATCATCCAACCACCACCATCATCATCCAACCACCACCATCATCATCCAACCACCACCATCATCATCCAACCACCACCATCATCATCCAACCACCACCATCATCATCCAACCACCACCATCATCATCCAACCACCATCATCATCATCCAACCACCATCATCATCATCCAACCAACCAATCCTGAACCCAACCAGTGACCCCATCACCCAATCAGTGACTCCACAACCCAACCAATGACCCCATCATTCAACCAATGACCCCATCACCCAATCAGTGACCCCATGACCCAACCAATGACCCCATCATTCAACCAATGACCCCATTATTCAACTAATGACCCCATCACCCAACCAGTGACTCCATGACCCAACCAATGACCCCAGGGCCCACAGTGCTACCATCTGCCATGGGCTGATCCAGACCACGCTGGAGCAAGGTGAAGCTCCAGAACACTTGCAGTATATTGATGACATCATCGTATGGGGCGACACAGCGAAAGAAGTCTTCAAAAAAGGTGAGAGAATAATTCAGATTATTTGGGATGCTGGTTTTGCCATAAAACGAAGCAAGGTCAAGGGACATGCACGGGAGATCCAGTTTTTAGGAATAAAATGGCAAGATGGCCGTCGTCAGATCCCAATGGAGGTGATCAACAAAACTGCAGCAATGTCTCCACCTACTAATAAAAAGGAGACACAGACTTTCTTGGGCGTTGTAGGTTTTTGGAGAATGCACATTCCTGACTACAGCCACATTGTGAGCCTCTCTATCGAGTGACTCGTAAAAAAGAACCAATTTGAGTGGGGCCCTGAACAACGCCAAGCCTTTGAACAAATGAAGCGTGAGATAACTCATGCGGTGGCCCTTGGACCAGTTCGAACTGGACTAGATGTTAAAAATGTGCTCTACACCGCAGCCGGAGATAATGGACTTACCTGGAGCCTCTGGCAGAAAGCACCAGGAGAAACCCGAGGTCGACCCTTAGGTTTTTGGAGTCGAGGATACAAAGGATCTGAGGCCAACTGTACTGCAACTGAAAAGGAGAGACTGGCAGCATATGAAGGAGTTCGAGCTGCTTCAGAAGTGATGGGCACTGAAGCACAGCTCCTCCTGCACCTCGACTGCCGGTGCTGAGCTGGGTGTTCAAAGGGACGGTTCCCTCTCCACATCATGCAGCCGAAGTTACATGGAGTAAATGGATTGCACTGATCACGCAATGAGCTCGAATTGGAAGTCCCAACCGTCCAGGGATATTAGAAGTGATTACAGACTGGCCAGAAAGCAAAGACTTTGGGATGTCTCCAGATGAGGAGGAAGTAAAACGTGCTGAAGAAGCACCACCATATAATACGCTTTCAGAGACTGATAAGCAGTGTGCACTGTTCACAGGTGGATCCTGTCGTCTGTAGGAAAACATCGAAGGTGAAAGCTGCTGTGTGGAGTCCCACACGACAAGTTACAGAAGCCACTGAAGGACAAGGTGAATCCAGTCAGTTTGCAGCAGTGAAAGCCATCCAGCTGGCTTTGGACATTGCTGAACGAGAGAAGTGGCCAATACTTTGTCTCTATACTGACTCATGGATGGGAGCAAATGCCTTGTGGGGGTGGCTACAGCAATGGAAGAAAAGTAACTGGCAGCGCAGAGGTGAAACCATTGGGAACCACGCTGTGGGAAGACATTGCTGCTCGGCTGGAGAGCCTGCCTGGGGAAGTTGGTCATGTAGATGCTCATGTGCCTAAAAGTCAAGCCACCGAGGAACATCGAAACAACCAACAAGCGGATCAAGCTGCTAAGATTAAAGTAGCTGAGGTGGACTTGGACTGGCAACATAAAGGTGAACTTTTCCTAGCTCGGTGGGCCCATGGTGCTTCAGGGCATCAAGGTAGAGATGCAACATGAAAATGGGCTCGTGATCGAGGGGTGGATTTAACTATGGACACTGTTTCACACGTTATTCATGAATGTGAAACTTGCGCCGAAATCAAACAAGCGAAACGGTTAAAGCCTGTATGGTATGGGGGGCGATGGTTAAAGTATAAGTATGGAGAAGCTTGGCAGATTGATTATATCACACTTCCACAAACACGTCAAGGTAAGTGTTATGTACTTACAATGGTGGAAGCAACCACTGGATGGTTGGAAACATCTGCCGTACCTCATGTTACAGCCCGAAATACCATCTTTGGCCTTGAGAAGCAAGTCCTTTGGTGGCCGGGTACGCCAGAAAGAATTGAATCAGACAATGGTACTCATTTCAAAAACAGTATTATAGACAATTGGGCCAAAGAACATGGTATTGAGTGGGTATATCATATTCCATATCATGCACCAGCCTCTGGGAAAACTGAAAGGTACAATGGTTTGTTAAAAACTACACTAAAGGCACTTGGTGGTGGAGCCTTTAAAAACTGGGATTCACATTTAGCAAAAGCCACTTGGTTGGGCAACACCAGGGGATCAACCAATCGAGCCGGGCCTGCCCAATCAGAAATTCTATGGACTGTAGAAGGAGATAAAGTCCCTGTAGTACACATGAAAAATATCTTAGGAAAGGCAGTCTGGGTTACTCCTGCCTCAGGCACAGGCAAACCTATTCGTGGGATTGTTTTTGCCCAGGGACCTGGCAGCACCTGGTGGGTGATGCTTAAGGATGGAGAAGTTCGGTGTGCACCTCAAGGGGATTGGATTTTAGGTGAAAATATGCAATGCTGAACTGTATGATGTGAATTGCCGCACTAACAATGTTTAATAAGTGTCTTTCAGATCAAGACAATGGTGATGAAACCAGCGCTGGCTTCTTCGAGTGGCGCCCGACACCTTCTTGGAAGTTGGTGTCCTTAACCCACAAACAGGGGCCATGAGATGCACTTGGACCATTTTCCCTGCCCTGGGAGACTGTGGTGACAAAATGAACTTAATGAACTTTTCAAAGGATGGTCCACTGATTAATTACTCCTGTGTATATATGTACATATGTATATATATATATAGTAGTAGTGATTAATTAGATTGTATTGATAGATTGTATTGATAAGGTTTAAGTATTCAGTGAATGTCATATTATAAGGGGTGGAATGTCCTGGTTTTGTTAAAAACAAGTTTCTCTTTTAGTGAATTTGCCTGTCAGCTAAAGCCTTCATGTCAGCTGCATTTTCCTGGAGAACCCAACACATGTTTTGGTTAAACCCAGCAAGGGAATGCAAACTTATTGATAAGCACGGATGGACATCTCGCGAGGGGGGCAATGAGAAAACTGATGACTGAGGGACTGACCAACGGTGAATAACATTCCGTTCACGTGAATACTTCATATAAAAGTGGGAGATCACGAGGATCTCACCCCTTTTCCCTTTTTTTCCTCATGGCTGACATTAGGAGAGGACCTTGCTGGTCGTCCCTGCGAACTGAGGCCAGTGAGAGACTGAATCCAGCTCCGGTTGGCTGCAGAGCCTAATCCAGGACTTTGGGTGCTGGCTCTGCAGTTGCTGAGACTTACAAGATTGGTTTTGTATATTTTGTATTATTTTCTCTATTCTTATCAGTAGCATCAGTAAAACATCTTGAACTTTTCCAACTCTCTTCTCTCTGTCCTTCTTTCCCTCTTGATCGCCTGCCCTGAGTGGGAAGGGGGGAGAGGGAGGGGCAAAAGGGGGAAGTGGGGGGAGAGGAGGTTAACAATACATCTGCCAGGGTTTGATTGTCACCCCGCAATCCTAACCCTTGACAGGCTGGGACAGAGAAAAGGATGAGAAGGAAATAAGGCAAGGCAAGGCAAGGCTAGGCCAAAGGACATTTCCTTGGTTACATATTTTGTACCACATTCATTTTGAGATGAGGAGGAAAGCCATCAGACCTTATGGATTAGGCCCAAACAGAAACCCCGGCTACTTGAGACACTTAGACAAGGCTAAAACACAAAGATCTCTCCATCAGGATGGTTTTTATACTCTACTTCCACAATCTGCTGGCAGTACAAAAGAATAAGCGGCAGATCTACTTAGGCTGAGTCACGGTGCTTTGCTCCTAAGACCATGCATACCATGGGAATATTTCAGCATTTCTGCTCTGCTTTTCAGTGTATTACACCAAAACACCCACCTGATGACGTCATTTCAAGAACAACAGCAGCAATTTGCAGAATTCAGCTTCTTTGGGGTACTGAGAAATTGCTGAGCTGACACCAAGTCCTGCTGTGTCCCTGTCACCCGCAGAGTGCCCGCATCCTCACCACGGTAGCGGGCATTGTGACAAAGGTTCTATGTCAGCTGGGTGTGGCAGCCGAGCGCCCCCTAGGGGAGGGGGAGCCTGTCAGCCCCGGGCCTGTCACTGCCTGCTGTCCCCCCTGTCACCAGCGAGGCCTCGGAAAAGTTTCCAAAACATCCCCAGACTTGGGTCCAGCGTGGCCAAAAGTCTCCAAGAGACAAGTCGGAAAGAAGGATATGGAACAAAGGGAGAAAGCGAAGGGAGCAAGCCAAAGGGAGGGAAGAGGAAAATCTAGTGCCAGGCTGCAGGACTGAAATGGAGGAATGGAAAGACAAAAGCCAGGAAGCAGGAGAGTTTGAGAAAAGGAGAGAGGAAAGAAGAGACATGCAGCCAGACGAGGGCTTAGTGAGAGAGGCTGGCACAGAGAACAGGATGAGAAGGAAATAAGGCAAGGCAAGGCTGGGCCAAAGGACGTTTCCTTGCTTTATATTTTCTACCACATTCATCTGGAGACGAGGAGGAAAGCCATCAGACCTGACGGATTAGGCCCAATCAAAAACCACGGCTACTTGAGACACTTAGACTAAGCCTAAAATGCAAAGATCTCTCCATAAGGATGGGTTTTATACTCTACTTCCACAATCTGCTGGCAGTACAAAAGAATAAGCGGCAGATCTACTTAGGCTGAGTCACAGTGCTTTGCTCCTAAGACCATGCATACCATGGGAATATTTCAGCATTTCTGCTCTGCTTTTCAGTGTATTACACCAAAACACCCACCCTGCCCCCCAAACCCTACACCCCAAAATCTACAGTCCCAAACCCTGCACCCCAAAATACTGCACTCCAAAATCCTGCACCCCCAGATTTTACACTCCCAAACCCTTCACCCCCAAAACATTCACCTCCTAACACTGAGCCCCCAAATCCTGCACCCCCAAATCCTGCCTCATCAAGCCCTGTACCCTGAAGCCGTGCATCCCAAAAGCCTGCACTGTAAATCCTGCCCCCCAAACCTGCACCCCGAAATTGTCCCCCATACAACCTTAACCCCCCCAATCCTGAATCCCCCTAATCCTGCACCCCAGATCCTTGCCCCCAAGCCCTTCACCCCCAAACCTGGCATCCCAAACCCTGCCCCCCAAATATCTCGCCCCCAGATCCTTCCCCCAAACCATTTCCCCCGAATCTTGTAGGTCCAAACCCATCCCCCAAACCCCTGAACTCTGCTCCTCCAAACCTTGTCACCCAAATCCATCACCCCCAGATCCTGCTCCCCAAAACCTGCACCCAAAATCGTGCCCCACGAACCCTGCACCCCCAAATTCTGACCCCCAATCAATGCACTGACAAACCCTGCACCCACAGATCCTTCCCCCCCCAACCCGGCACCCTGAAATCCCTCACCCCAAATCCCTGCACTCTCAAATCTTGCATCCTCACAAAATGTGCACCCCAAGTTCTACCCCCAGACACCCTGCCCCCATTAATCCTGTACCCCCAAATCCTGCACCCTCAGGTGCTGAAACTTCAAACACTGCACATTCAAAGCCTTCCTTGCCCTGCCCTGCACCCCCAAATCCTGCAACCCCCTAAATCCTCCAACCCCCAGGTCCTGGAGCCCTGAACCCTGCACCCCAACCCCTCACCCCAAAGCCCTGCACCCCCAAATCCTGCCTCTAAACCCTGAACAACAAGGTTCTGCACCCCAAGCCCTGTTCGCTGATATCCTGCACCCCAAACCCTGTACCCCCAAATTCTGATCCCTACACCCTGCACCCCCATATCCTGCACCCCAAGATCCTGCTACCGTAAACCCTGCACCCCCAAATCCTACACCCCCAGGTCTTCCTTCCTTCCTTCCTTTTTTCCCCAATCCTGCCCCCCCAAATCCTGCCCTACCATGCTCTTCACCCCAAGCCCCTGCACCCCAAATTCCTGTTACCCTCAACCCTGAAACCCCAAATCCTGCCCCCAGATCCTGCAGCCCCACAGCGAGCACCCCAAAATCAAGTCCCCCCAAAACCTGCACTGAAAACGCTGCAGCCCCAGATCCAGCATCCCCAGATCCTGCACCCTCAGATCCTCCTGCCAAAAACCCTGCACCCCAAACCCTGAACTCCCAAACTCTGCACCCAGAGCCCTGCACCCTCAAATCCTGCACCCCTAACCCTGAACACACGAACCCTGCACCCCAAACCTCACCCGAAAGTCCTGCACCCCCCGACCCTGCTCTACCAAACCCTTCACTGCAGACCCCTGCACCCCAAGATCCTGAATTCCAAAGTCTGCACCCCGTGATCATCCATCCCCAAACCCTGCACCCCCAAATCCTTCACCTCAAAACCCGGCACCCCAGAATCCCGAACCACCAAATCTTGCACCCCCAAATCCTGCCCCCTTAAACCCTGCACTTCAAACCCTGCAGCCCCAAATCGTCCCCCCCAAGCCCCTGTACCCCTAAACCATGCACCCCATTATTCTTTCCCCCAAACCCTTCACCCCCCAGCCGTACAACCCCAAGTCCTGCACCCTAAATCCTGCATCCCCAAACCCTGCACCCCCAAATCCTGTCCCCCAACAATGCACCCCCAAACCCTGCACCCCAAATCCTGCCCCCCCAGCTTGCACTCTGCACCCCCAAACCGTGCACTCCCAATCCCTGAACGCCCAAGTCCTGCACCCCCACGTCCTTAACGCCCAAAATGTGCACCCCAGATCCTCCCCACCCAGTCCTGCACCCCTAATATTCCACCCTCTAATAATGCACCCCTAAGCCTCGCACCCTGAAAGCTGCACCCCCAGGTCCTGAGTCCCCAAACCCTGCACCCCCAAATCCCGCGCCTTTAAATCCTGTCCTCCTAAAACCCAGGACCCCCATAGTTTGCCTCCCCAAACCCTGCTCCCCAAAACCCTGCACCCCCAAACACAGCACCCCCAGGTCCTGAACACGCAAACTCTGCACCCCAAACCCTGCAATCCCAAACCCTGCACCCATAATTCTGCCTCCCAAACCCTGATCCCTGAAACACTCCACCTCCAAACCCTGCACCCCCAAATCGTTCCCCAACACCCTGCACCCCCTAACCGTGAACCCCAAATACCAAAAACCCTGCACCCCAAGATCCTGCAAGGTTTGGTAACCTTGCACCCTCAAATATTGCACTCCCCAAACCTGCATCCCGAAAGCATTCCTGCCCAAATTCTGTACCCTAAGATCCTGCACCCTAAAACCCTGCACCCCCAAAATCCTTCTCCCCAACCCTGCACCCCCAAAAACTCCGCCCCCACAACCTGAACCCCCAAACCCTGTACTAAAACCTGCAACCACAGACCTGGCACGCCCAAACTCTGCACCCCAAATCCTCCCTCCCCAAAACCTGCACCCCAAAACCCTACAATCCCAGATCTTGCACCCCTAAATCTCTGCACTCCACAACCCTGCACCCTCAAATCCTGCACCCCTATATCCTGCCCCCAAACGCATGCACCTCCAAACCCTTGACCCCCAAATCCTGCAACCCTAAGCCAGGCACCCCCAAACCCTTCCCCACCAAACCCTGCACCCCCAATTCCTCCATCCCCACGTCATGAACCCGCAAACCCTGCTCCCCAAAACTCTGCACCCCCAAACCCTGAATTCCCAGGCCCTGCACCCCAAACTTAGCTGTCAAAACTGTGCACCCAAAATTCTGCCCCCACCGAACCCTAACCCTGGCTCCCCAAACACTGCCCCCCAAACCCTGCTTCCCGTTATCCTCCAGCCCCACAGCCCAAATCCCCAGAACCAGCAACCCCAAAACCCTGTACCCCCATCCCTGCACCCCAAATCATTTTCCTTCAAATCCTACCTGCAAAACTTGTACACCCCAAGATCCTGCACCCCTAAACCCTGTGCCCCAAACACTGCACCCCCAAACCCTGCCCTTCTAGATCCTGCACCCCAATACCCTGCCCCCCCAGGTTCTGAACCCCCAAAACCTGCTCCCCAAACCCTACCCCCCTAAACTGTCCACCCCCAAACTCTGCCCTACCGAGCCCTCCACCCCAAACCCCTGCACCCCAAGATCCTGCTGCCCTAAACCCTGCACCCGCTTATCATCCTTCCCTAAACCCTGCACTCCAAACCACTGCACCCCAAACCTGACACCCCAGAATGCTGCAACGCCACATCCTGCCCCCTTAAACTGCACACCCCCGAATTCTGCACCCTAGAGTCCTGCACCCCAAAGCATGCCCTACCAAAACTTTGTACCCCAAACCCTGCACCTCCAACCCTGCACCCCCGTACCCTGCACCCCAAATCCTGCACTCCAAAATCATACACCCTGAAACACTGAAACCCCAAATCCTACCCCTCAAACACTGCACCCCAAATCCTTCCTCCAGAACACTGCAGCCCTAAACCCTGCACCCTAAATCCCTGCAGCCCCAAATCCCGTCTAACCTTGGACCCCCAAAACCTGCACCCCTAGATCCTTCCCCCCAAGTGAATGCACCCCCAAAACCTGAACCCCCAGATCCTGCTGCCCCATACCCAGCACCCCAAACTCTGCACCTGGAAATCCTGCACTCTCCTAACCCTGCACCTCAAACAATTCCCTCGACCCTGCACCCCCAAAACCTGTAACCCCAAACGCTGCACCCCCAGATCCTGTCCCCAAACTCTGCACTGCCAGATCCTACCCCCTAAACCCTTAAAACCCAAATATTGCACCCCTAGGTCCTTCCTCAACACCCTGCACCCCCAAATTCCCCACCGAAACCTGCACCCCCAAATCCCTGCACCCCCAAATCCTGACCCCCCAGATAATGCCCCCAAAACCCTGCATCCCCAATTCTTCACCCCTAAACTCTGCACCCTCAAAACGTGCACCCCTAAATTCTGCACCCCCAAATCCTTCCTCCCAAGCCACGGACCCCCAAAACCTGTAATACCAAACTCTACAACCCCGAATCCTGCACCCCAAAACCCTGCACCCCAAAATACTGCACCCCTAAATTCTGCACCCCAAACCCTGCAGGCCAACCCCGGCACCCCAACGCCCTGCACCCCCAGTTCCTGAACACAGAAAACCTGCCAATGGAAACCCCAAAACCTTGCACCCCAAATCACTTTCCTTCAATTCCCACACCCAAAACTCATACACCCCAAGATGCTGCACCCCAAAACCCTGCCCCCTAAACTTTGTACCCCACACCCTGCCCCCAAACCCTACACCCCAAAACCTGCAGTCCCAAACCCTGCACCCGAAAACTCTACACCCCCAAATCCTTCACCCCAAAATCCTGCCCTACCAAGCCCTGCACCCTCAGATCCTGCACCCCAAAACCTTCACCCCAAAACCTTCACTGCAAACCTTTCACCCCAAACCCTTCACCTGAAGCTCTGTCCCCCAAACCCTTCACCCCCCAACCCTACACCCCCAAATCCTCCACCCCAAAACCCCGTACGCCAAAACCCTTTACCCTAAAAGCTGCACCAGCAGATCCTTCCCTCAACTCCCTGCACCCCCAATTCCTGCCCCACCAGACCCTGCACCCCCAACCCTGCTCCTCTGTTCCTGCTCTCCACAAGCCTGCACCCCCAAATCTGTCCCCCAAAACTCTGAACCCCAACAGCACGCACGCTCGAATCCTCCACCCCTCATCCTGACCCGCAAACCCCTCACCCCAAAACCCTGCACCCCAGTACCCCAGCCCACCAAATCTTGCACCTGCAAATCCTGTCCCCTTCAAACCCCTGTACCCCGAAATCTTGAACCCAAGCCCTGTACCGTGAAATCCTGCACCCAAACCCTGTACCCCCAAATCCTTGACACCCACATCTTGGATCTTCAAAAACTGCAACCCCAAACCCTGCCCCCCCAAACCCTGCCCCCCTGAACCCTGCAGCCCAGATCCTGCACCACTGAACCCTGCATCCCCAAATCCCTTAACTCCCAAAACCTGCACCCCCAGACCCTGTAGCACCAAATCTGCCCCCCTAAACCCTGCAGCCCTGAACTCTGCACCACCAAATAATTTTCCTTCAAATCTCACACCCAAAGCTCGTAGACCCCAAGCTCATGCACCCCCAAACCTGCACCCCAAACCCTGTACCCCAGATCCTGCACCCCTGAACCCTGCATCCCCAATTCCTGCCCACCAAACCCTGCACCCCCTAACCCTGAACCCCAAATCCCTCACCCAAACACCCTGCACCCCCAAATCCTGCACCCCAAATCCTTCCCCAACACCCTGCACCCCCAAAGCCTGCACCCCATAACTCTGAACCCCCAATCCCTCACTCAAAATCCCTGCACCCCCAAACCCTTCACCCCAAGATCCTTCCCCACAACACCCTGCACCCATAAATCCTGTACCCCAGATCCTGCACCCAACACCCTGCCCCCCAGAACCCTGAACCTCCAAACTCAGCCCTACCAAACCTTCACCCTAAAATCCTGCACCCTAAAATCCTTCTCCCCAACCCCCAACCCTGCACACCCAAATCCTGCACCCCAAAACCCAGCACCACAGAACCCTTTGCCCCAAAGGCCTGCACCCCAAAATTCCTGCCACCCTAGACCCTGAAGCCCCAAACCCTGCACTCTAAATCCTGCTCTCTAAACCCTTCGCCCCAAAACCCTGCGCCCTCAAATCCTGCCTCCCAAAAATGTACATCCCGAACCCTGAACCCCAAACCCTGCACCCCAAGTCCCTGCTACCCTAAACCCTGCACCCCCAAATCCTTGCCCCCCCAATCCTGCTGACCAGAAGTCGGCTCCTCTAAATCCTGCACCCCAATATCCTGCCCCTCCAAAACCCTACACCCCCTAAACCCTGCACCCCAAATCTGCACCCCCAAACCCTGCACTCCCCAATCCTTCATCCCCAAGACCCCCAAGGCTGTCACCCCTCAAATGCAGCACCCCTGAAATCCTGTTCCCTGAGATCCTGCACCCCCAGGTCCTGAAACCCAAACCCCTGCACCCCAAAATACTGCACCCCAACCCCTTCAGGCCAACCCCGGCACCCCAGAGCCCTTCAACGCAAAATCCCACACCCCCAGTTCCTGAACACACAAAACCTGCCCCCAAACCCTGCACCCCAAACCCTGCACCCCCAAATCCTGCCTCTAAACCCTGAACAACAAGGTTCTGCACCACAAGCCCTGTTTGCTGATATCCTGCACCCCGAACCCTGCACCCCCAAATCCTTCACCTCAAAACCCAGCACCCCAGAATCCCGAACCACCAAATCTTGCACCCCCAAATCCTGCCCCCTTAAACCCTGCACTTCAAAACCCTGCAGCCCCAAATCGTTCCCCCTAAGCCCCTGTACCCCTAAACCATGCACCCCATTATTCTTTCCCCCAAACCCTTCACCCCACAGCCCTACACCCCCAAGTCCTGCACCCTAAATCCTGCACTCTGGATTCTGCAGCCATATAACCGTCCACTCCAAAACCCTGCAACACAATCTCCTGCAGCACCAAACCCTGCACCCCAAATCCTGCCCCCCCAGCTTGCACTCTGCACCCCCAAACCGTGCACTCGCCATCCCTGAACGCCCAAGTCCTGCACCCCCACGTCCTTAACGCCCAAAATGTGCACCCCAGATCCTCCCCACCCAGTCCTGCACCCCTAATCTTCCATCCTCTAATAATGCACCCCTAAACCTCACACCCTGAAACCTGCACCCCCAGGTTCTGAACACCTAAGCCCTGCACCCCCAAATCCTGCCCCCAACACCCTGCACCCCCAAACCCTACACCCCACCTCCTGGAACCCCAAACCCTGCACTCCAAAGAATTCCCTCCCAAACCTTGCACCTCCAAATCCTGCACCTCAAGGGCCTGGAAACCCAAGCCCTTCAACCCCATCCCTGCAACACCAAATCCTGTGCCCCAAAACCCAGCACCCCAGAATCCTGCACCCCAAATCCTGCCTACCAAACCTTTCACTGCAAACCCCTGCACCCCAAGATTGTGCTGCCCTAAACACTGAACCCCCAAATCCTGCAGCCCCGGATCCTTGCCTCCCAAAACTCTGCACCCCGAAATCCTGCACCCCAAATCTCTCACCCCAAATCCTTCCCCCACCACCCTACACCCTCAGATCCTTCACCCCCATCCCCTGCACCCCAAAACTCCACACCTCCAAATCCTGAACCCTGAAACCCTGCACCCCCAAATCCTGTGCCCAAGTCCTATGCACCCCACACTCTGCAACATTAAATTTCCCCGCAAGCCCCTGCACCCCAAACCCTGAACTCCCAAACTCTGCACCCCAAAACCTTGCACCCCCAAATTCTTTTACCAAACCCTGCACCCTCAATTCCTGCAACCCCAAATCCTGAACGCATGAAACTTGCACCCCCATACACATGCACCCCAAAACCCTGCTCCCCCAAATCCTGCACCTCTAAACCCTGCACCCCCGCATTCTGCCACACCAAACATTTCACCCCCAAACCCTGCACCCCCAAGCTCTGCACTTCAGGTTCTGTACCCCAAAATCCTGCAGCCCCAAAACCTTCGTGCCCATACCCTGCATCCCCAAGTTCTGACCCCCCAAAGTCCTCCACCCCAGAACCCTGCAGCCCCACACCCTGCACCCCCAAATCCTGCACACACCAACCGTGCACCCCAATCCTGAACCCCGAGTTCTTAAACATGTGGAACCTGCAGCCCCAAACCCTCGCCCCTACTGCTTCAAAGCCCTGCACCCCCAAATCCTGCCCTAACAGTCCCTGCCCCCCAAAATCCTCCTGCTCTAAATGCATAACACCCTGCAATGATAAATCCTGCACCCCAAATCCCGATCTCCAAACCCTGCACCCCCAGAACCTGCAACTTCAAAAGTAGCACCCCAGATCCTGCCTCCTACAACCCCAAAACGCTGCACCCCCAAATCCTTCCCTGCCAAACACTGCATCCCCAATCCTTGACCCCCCAAATCCTGCATCCCCTGGGCCTGAACACCTGAGCACTGCACCCCAAACCCTGTACCCTAAACCCTGCACCCCCACAGATTCTGAACATGCGAGACCTGCACCCCAAACCCTTCCCTCCAAACCCTGCACCCCCAGATCCTTCACCCCACTTGCTGAACCCTCCAAAATCCTCCACCCCCAGATCCTTCCCCCAAACCTTTTACTCCCAAACCCTGCACCCCCAAACCCTGCAAACCCCAATCCTGCACCCCTGAGCTCTGATGCCCCAAATCCCTGCACCCAAAAGTCTGTCTGCCGAACCTTCAGGCAAACCCCTGCACCCCAAGATCCTGCTGCCCTGAACCGTGAACCCCCAAACCCCGCACCCCCAGATCTTTCAATCCCACACCCTGCACCCCGAAATCCTGCACCCAGAAACCCCACCCCTCTAAACCCTGCACCCCCAAATGCTGCCACATCAAACAATGCAGCAGCAAACCCTGTGCCCGGAAACCCTGCACCCCCAAGTCCTGAGCGCACGAAACCTGCGCCCCCAAACTCTGCACCCAAACCCCTGCACCCCCAAACCCTGCGTGCCCAAATCCTGCACCCACAGGTTCTAGACACCCAAATCCTGCAACTCCAAAACTTGCACCCCAAAAGCATGCACCCTCGAATCCTGCACCCCAAATTCTGCCTCCCTAGGCCACCCATCCAAACCCAGCACCCACAAACCCTCACCCCAAATCTTGCACCCCCAAATCCTGCCCTACCATTCCCTTTGACCCAGGATCCTGCTGCCCTAAACCCTGAACCCCCAATTCTGGCACCCAAAACCCTGCAGCCCCAAATCCTGTACCCCCATGACCCCCCCCGAGTCCTGCCCCCTAAATCCTACACCCCCAAACCCTGCAACTTGAAAAGCTGCACCCGCAGATTGTGCCTCCTACAACCCCAAATCCTGCACCCCAGAGCGCTGCACCCACAAACCCTACAGCCCAAACCTGTCCCCCCTAGTCCTGCCCCCCAAATCCTGCACCCTAAACCCCTGCACCCACAAGCCCTGCACCCCCAAATCTTGTCCTCCCAAACCCTGCAATTCAAAACCCAGCATCCCCCAAACCCTGCGCGTTGAAAACCTGCAGCCCCAAAATCTGCAGCCGCAGGTTGTGGTCCTGACCCTGCACCCCCAAATCCTGCACCCCAGATCCTGAATCCCAAACCCTTCACCCCCAAATTCTGCTTCCCTAAATCTTGCACTCCCAGTTCCTGAACCCCTAAAGCCTGCACCCCAAAACCTGCACCCCAAATCCTGCACACTGGGATCATCATTCCCAACCCCTGGTCCCTCAGTTCCTGAACACGCAAACCGCACACCCCAAATCCTGCCCTACCAAACCCTTCACCCCAAACCCTGCACCCCAAACCCTGCCACCCCACATCCTTCACTCAAAAACTCTCACCCCAGAACCCTGGACCGCCTGTCCCCCCAAACACTGCACCTCCAAAACCTCAACACCCTGCACCCCCAGATCCTGGTGCTGAAACCCTGCACCCCAAAACCTGCACCCCCGGATCGTGCCCTCCCAAACTCTTCACCCCAAATCCCTGCACCCCAGGATCCTGCTGCCCTAAACCCTGAACCCCCATGTCCTGCACAACCAAACCCTACACCCCAAGATCCTTCCCTCCCAGGTCCTGCACCCCCAAATCCTCCAACCCGATGTCCCGAACCCTCCAACCCTGCAGACCCCAAACCCTGCATCCTCAAATCCTGCAATGCCAAACCCTGCACCCCCAAACCCTGCACCCCCAGATCCTGCACCCTCAAATCATGCACCCCAAAACATGTGCACCCTCAAACTGTGCACCCTCAAACTGTGCACCCCCAAATCCTGACTCTCCAGATCCTGCACTTCCAAACACTGCACCCCAAATCCTGCAATCCCACACCCTGCACACAGAAACCCTGCACCCCCAAACCCCTGTACCCCAAATCCTGCCCCCACAATTTGCACCCTAAAAACCTGCACCCCCAAATCCAGTCCTACCCAACCCTTCACCCCAAGATCCTGCTGCCCTAAACCCTGCACCCCCAAATCATCCCTCCCAGCCCTGCCCCCCAAACCCTGTCCCCCTAAAGCCTGACCCCGAAACCCTGCTCCCCAAAACCCTGCTACCCCAAATCTTGTACCCCCAGATCCTTCCCCCAACACCCTGCAATCCCAAACTCTGCACCCCCAGAACCCTGCACCACTGAACCTTGCACCCCAAAACCCTGCTCCCCCAAAACTCTGCACCCCAAAACCCTGTACCCCGTAAGTTGCACCCCAAAGCCCTGCACCCCTAAATCCCTGCACCCCCAAATCCTCCAACCCCCAAGTCCTGTACCCCCAGGTGCTGAACACCTGAACCCCTCACCCCAGACCCCTCACCCCAAAGCCCTGCACCCCAAATCCTGCCTCTAAACGCTGAACTACAAGGTTCTGTACCCCAACAGCCTGCTCACCCAGATCCTGCACCCCAGAACCCTGCACCCCCATATTCTGATCCCTACAGCCTGCACCCCCAGCTCCTGCACCCCCAAAACCTGTACCCCTAAATCCTGCACCCTTCAACCCTGCAGCCCACAACGCTGCACCCCCAACCTCTGCAGCCCCAGTTCCTTAACGTGTGAAACCTGCGCCCCCAAGTCCTGCACCTCAAAACCTTACACCCGGAATCCTGCCCCCCAAACCATGCACCCCAAAATCAAGGCCCCTCAAACTTGCACTCAAAGGTCCGCACCAAGAAACCCTCCCCGCCCAGTTCCTAAAGACATGGAACCTGCACCCCCAAATCCCGCACCCCAAAACCCTGCACCCCAGTACCCCAGACGACCAAATCTTGCACCTCCAAATCCTGCCCCCTTTAGCCCTGCACTTCAAACCCTGCACCCCCAATCCTGCAACCAAACCCTGTACCCCAAATCCTGCAACCAAACCCTGTACCCCTAAATCCTTGACCTCCACATCCCGAATCTCCAAACGCAGCAACCCCAAAACCCTGCACCCCCAATCCCTGCACCCCCAAATCATTGTCCTTCAAATCCCACACCCAACGCTCGTACACCCCAAGATCTTGCACCCCCACACACTGCACCCCAAATCCTGCACCCCCAAATCCTCCAGCCCCATGTCCCAAACCCCCAAACCCTGCACCCTCAAGTCTTGCACCCCCAAACCATTCTCCCCAAATCCTGCAACCCCAAACCCCACACCTCCTGCACCCCAAAATTCGACACCTCCAAATTCTAAACCCTTAAACCCTGCATCTCGCAAATCCTTCCCCCCAAAACAGTGCCCCCCAAACCCTGCACCCCAGATCCTGCAGCCCCTAACTCTGCACCCCAAACGCTGCACCCTCAGATCCTGCGTCCCCCAACCCTGCACCCCAAATCCTTTACCCCAAAATTCCCCAAACCTGCAAACCCAAATCCTGCACCCCCGGGTCCTGAACATGCGAACCCTGCACCCCCAAACCTTCAGCCTGAAGCCCTGCACCCCCAAATCCTGCCGTACACAACCCTTCACCCCAAACCTCTTCAACCCAAGATACTGAAACCCTAAGTCCTGCCCCCCCCAAACCTACATCCCCAAATCCTGCACCCCCAGGTCCTGAACACCCAAAATCTGCACCCCCAAATCCCTTAACTCCAAAAACCTGCATCCCCAATTCTGCCTCCCCAAGACCTGCACCCCCAAACCCTGCACCACTAAACCCTGCACACCCAAACCCTGTACCCCAAATCCTGACCCCCACAAGTTGCACCCTAAAAACCTGCACCCCAAATCCTGTCCTCCCCAACCCTTCTCCCCAAACCCCTTCACCCCAAGATCCTGCTGCCCTAAACCCTGCACCCCAAAATCATCCCTCCCAACCCTGCCCCCCAAACCCTGTCCCCCTAAAGCCTGACCCCTAAACCCTGCTCCCCAAAACCCTGCTACCCCCAATCTTGCACCCCCCAACTCTGCACCCTCAGATCCTGCTGCTCCAAACCCTGCACCCCCAAATCCTCCAGCCCCACGTCCCGATCTCCCAAACCCTGCACCCCACAACCCTGCACCCCACAACCCTTTCACCCCCAAATCCTGCACCCCCAGCCCTACCCAATAAACTTTCCACCCCCAAATCCTGCCCTACCAAGCCCTCCACCCCAAACCCCTGCACCCCAAGATCCTGCACCCTAAACCCTGCACCTCCATATCATCCTTCCCCAAACCGTGCATCCCAAAACACTGCACTCCAAACCACTGCACCCCTAAACCCTGAACCCCCAAATCCTGCATCCCTGGAACCTGCAACCCCAGACCCTGTAGCCCCAAATCAGGCCCCCCAAAATCCTGCTGCCCCGGCCTTGCACCCCCAAATCCTGCACCACCTAATCCTCCAAACCCCTAACACAACCCCCTAACCCCTTGTCCCCAGGGCCCATTGTGACTTCCCAGGGCCCCCCATTGTCCCCAGGGATCATTGGGACACCGTGGGGACCCCCTTAGTCCCCAGGACCCATTGTGACATCCTGGGGACCCCCTTTGTGCCCAGAGCCCATTGTGACATCCTCGGGAGCGCCCTTTGTCCCCAGGGCCCATTGTGACATCCTGGGGACCCCCTTTGTCCCCAGGGCCCATTGTGACATCCTGGGGACCCCCTTTGTCCCCAGGGCCCATTGTGACATCCTAGGGACCCCCTTTGTCCCCAGGGCCCATTTTCGCACCATGGGGACCCCCTTTGTTACTGGGTCCCATTGTGACATTCCAGGACCTTACTTTGTCCCCAGGGCCCATTTTGGCACCATGGGGGATCCCTTTTTCACTGGGGCCCATTGTGACATCCAGGGACCCCCCCTTGTCCCCAGGGCCCATTGTGACATTCAGGGCACCCCTCTCTGTCCCCAGGGCCCATTGTCACATGCTGGGGACTCCCATTGTCCCCAGGGCCCATTTTGACACCGTGGGGACCCTCTTTGTCCCCAGGGCCTGTTGTGACATCCTGGGGACCCCGCCTTGTCTCCAGTGCCCATTGTGACGTCGCAGGACCCCCCATTGTCCTTAGGGCCCATTGTGAAATCCTGGGGACCCCTCCTTTGTCCCCAGGTTCAATTGTGACATCCCAGAACCCCCCCTTGTCCCCAGAGCCCATTGTGACATCCTGGGGACCCCTTTGTCACCAGAGTCCATTGTGACATCCTGGGGATGCCCTTTGTCCCCAGGGCCCATTGTGACATCCCAAGACCCCACTTTCTCCCCAGGGCCTATTGTGACATCCTGGGGACCCCCCCTTGTCTCCAGGGCCCATTGTGGCATCCTGGGGACCCCCTCTGTCCCCAGGGTCCATTGTGACATCCCAGGACCCCAACTTGTCCCCAAGCCCATTGAGACATCCTGGGGACCCCCTTTGTCCCCAGGGCCCATTGTGACACCGTCGGGACCCCCATTTGTCCTCAGGGCCCATTGTGACATTCAGGGGACCCTCTTTGTCCCCAGGGCCCATTGTGACATCCCAGGACCGCCCATTGTCCCCAGGGCCCATTGTGACTTCCCAGGGCCCCCTGTTGTCCCCAGGGCTCATTGTGACATCCCAGGGACCCCACTGTCACCAGAGCCCACTGTCATATCCTGGCGACCCCCCTTTGTCCCCAGGGCCCATTGTGACTTCCCAGGGCCCCCTGTTGTCCCCAGGGCCCATTGTGACATCCTGGGGACCCCCTTTGTCCCTGTCGAGGGTTAAGATTCCTAACCCCAACTCCTAACCCCAACTCCTAACCCCAACTCCTAACCCCAACTCCTAACCCCAACTCCTAACCCCAACTCCTAACCCTAACCCAAACTCCTAACCCAGACCATAACGCTAATCCTAATCCTAAACCTAAGCCTAATTCCTAACCCTAAACCGAATCCTAACCCAATCCCTTAACCCTAACCCAATCTCTTAACCCTTATCCCAATCCCTTAACCCTAACCCAAATCCTTAACTCTAAGCCAAACCCAAACCCTTAACCCTAACCCAAACTCCTAACTCTAAGCCCAACCCAGACGCCTAAGCCCAACCCAGACGCCTAAGCCCAACCCAGACGCCTAAGCCCAACCCAGACGCCTAAGCCCAACCCAGACGCCTAAGCCCAACCCAGACGCCTAAGCCCAACCCAGACGCCTAAGCCCAACCCAGACGCCTAAGCCCAACCCAGACGCCTAAGCCCAACCCAGACGCCTAAGCCCAACCCAGACGCCTAAGCCCAACCCAGACGCCTAAGCCCAACCCAGACGCCTAAGCCCAACCCAGACGCCTAAGCCCAACCCAGACGCCTAAGCCCAACCCAGACGCCTAAGCCCAACCCAGACGCCTAAGCCCAACCCAGACGCCTAAGCCCAACCCAGACGCCTAAGCCCAACCCAGACGCCTAAGCCCAACCCAGACGCCTAAGCCCAACCCAGACGCCTAAGCCCAACCCAGACGCCTAAGCCCAACCCAGACGCCTAAGCCCAACCCAGACGCCTAAGCCCAACCCAGACGCCTAAGCCCAACCCAGACGCCTAAGCCCAACCCAGACGCCTAAGCCCAACCCAGACGCCTAAGCCCAACCCAGACGCCTAAGCCCAACCCAGACGCCTAAGCCCAACCCAGACGCCTAAGCCCAACCCAGACGCCTAAGCCCAACCCAGACGCCTAAGCCCAACCCAGACGCCTAAGCCCAACCCAGACGCCTAAGCCCAACCCAGACGCCTAAGCCCAACCCAGACGCCTAAGCCCAACCCAGACGCCTAAGCCCAACCCAGACGCCTAAGCCCAACCCAGACGCCTAAGCCCAACCCAGACGCCTAAGCCCAACCCAGACGCCTAAGCCCAACCCAGACGCCTAAGCCCAACCCAGACGCCTAAGCCCAACCCAGACGCCTAAGCCCAACCCAGACGCCTAAGCCCAACCCAGACGCCTAAGCCCAACCCAGACGCCTAAGCCCAACCCAGACGCCTAAGCCAAACTCCTAACACTAAGCCTAACCCTAACGGAAACTCCTAACCCTAACCCAAACTCCTAGCCTTAAGACTAACCCTAAATCCTAACTCAAACTCCTAACCCTAAGTCTAAGCCTAAACCAAACTCCTAAGCTTAAGACTAAGCCTAACCCAAACTCCTAACCCTATGCCAACCTTAACCATATTCCTACCCTTTCCCCCTAAACCTGAAGTCTTACTGCTTACACAAACACTATTCCCTAACCCCAACTCCTAACCCTATGCCAACCTTAACCATATTCCTACCCTTTCCCCCTAAACCTGAAGTCTTACTGCTTACACAAACACTATTCCCTAACCCCTAACCTTAATCCTTACTCCTAACATTAACCCTAATACTAACCCTTATCACTAACCACATCCCTACCCATAAGCCCTAAACCTAATCCTAATCAAACCCTAATAATAACCCTAACCCTACCCCTAACACCTATCCCTTCATCTAAACTTCTAATATTAGTCCAATCACTTACTGTAATCCTAAAGCAAGGCTAAATCGAAGACCAACCTCTACCCCTAACTCCAACTCTAAACCTAATGCTTAGCCCTCTTACTCTAATCAGAAATCTATGCCTAAACCTAAAACCAAACTCTATCCCTCACCCAAAACCCCTAACCTTAACTCTAACCCTAATCCTAATCAAACCCTGACCCTACCACTAACTCTAACCCAAACGTAACCCTAACCCCAGCCCTACTTCCTAAAACCAACCCCTAACCCCAACCACTTCCACTGACACTACTCTCTATCCCTAACACTAATCAAATCCTAACCCTAACACATGAACACCTAACCTAAACCCAAATGCAAACACATACCCGAACCTAAAATCCTAACTCTCAGACTAATCCCTAGCTCTTAAGTCTAGCACTAACCATAATTCCTAACCCTAAAGCCTAACTCTAACACATAACCCTAATCCGAAACATCATCTAACTGAAACACATACTCCTAACCCTAACAGTAATTCTAACCCTAACTCTGACCCTTGCCCTGCGTTTAACCCTATTTCTAACCTTCGATCTAACCCTCCCCCTTAAACATAAATCAAACCCGTAACCCCAAAGTCTAACCCCACTCCCTAATTCCTAAGCCTAACCCTAACTGTAACTCCTAACACTTACCTTTACCCTAAATCGAACCCTATACCTTAACCCTACTACTTAACCGTAACTTAAACCTCATATAACCCAATCACAAACTTCTAATCCTAACCCTTAACGCTACGCTCTAACCTCTTGCCCAAAATTTAATCCTAACTCTAACACTAAGTCTAACCCAAAACCTGACCCATAACCCTCACTCAAAACCCTAACCATGCTCCCTAAGCCTATCCCAAACTCTAACCCTAACTCTATCCCCTAACCCAAAACCTTACCTAACACTAACCCTCAACCTTAACTAAAACCTAACCCTTATCTAAATGCTAAACCTAAACCTAATCCTAACCCTAACTCTAAATCTAACCCGAACTTAACCCTTAAACTAAGCCCTAATTTTTACCCTAACTCTAACCTTTACTGTAAATCCTAACCCTAAGACAGCTGGGAGCCAAAAGGCTGAGCTGAGGACGCAGCTGAAGGTCGGCTTTTCAGGATTTGCCTGATGCAGTGCAGATGAGGACAGCCTGCAGAACAGGAAAACAGGCTGACATGATCTGAAGGCCAGATCAGGAGCCCCCCTCTTCCTCCTGGCACCCCCCTGGACTTGCCCCTCTGTCCTGAGCAAGAAGACAGGAGGCGTTCCTCCAGCCTTAATCCGGGATGGGAACAACAGCAGGGACCTGGCCCTGCACCCCAAACCAGAGCAATTGCTGCAGCCCTGGGGCTGAGGGGCTCTCCCTGTCTGCCTCCAGCTGAGCAAGACACCCAGCATCCGGTCTACACTGTCCCCAACACAATCTCCAGATCACAAGACACAAGGCACCTATTGAAGACCCCAGGCAGAAGCTCAGACTCACTTTTTGGCACAAAACACCAGCTTCTTGGCTGGTAGTGGTGACATGGTGCTCTGGCCCTGAACAGCCTTCAGGACTCACCTGGCCTGTCACTGGTGAAGACACGGGTCTGTTGGTCACAGCTTTTTTCACCTGATCAGAGGCGCTGGCCCCAAGAGATAAAACAGAGCATGAGCACAGGGCCCCAGACTGCACCAAAACCCTGAGCCTGCCCCCAGCCAGGCCCTGGCCAGCATGCCATGAGGGACGGCTGCACTGTCCCCCACAGCGCGGAGCCTCACTGGAGGAGTCGTGGCTCATGCTCAGGCAACGGGCTCTGCTTTGCCAGACAGAGGCAGCACAACAACAGCAGCTGCTTCCCTCTTGCCCACACCCTGCCTGACACTGGCAGTTAAGCAGCCTTGAGAGCAGGAACGGTGCAGCTGCAGGAACATCCCCTGTGAGAGCAGAGCTCCCCCCACCCAGACCCTGCCCCAGTACCTGATCTCCAGCGCCAGGTCCAGGAAAGGGTCAGAGGTCTCCCAGATGCTCCTGCACACTGAGAACTTCACTGCAAAAGCAAGAGCAGTAAGCACACCCTGGCACAACACCTGCACCCAACACCACCCCAGCACAGCACAGGCAGCTGCCGTGTTCCCCCTCTCCAGCTTTGGGCTCTGGGATGTCGGCACCAGGATTCACAGCGTGCAATTCCACTGCGTGCTGGGACAGCAAGTGTTGCTCCGTAACTGCCAACGTGGGTTCTTCAGCTGGTGGCAAAGAGCTGGGGCCCACAGCCAACAGCATTTTCCATCACCACAACACACCCCACAACGCACAGGAACATCCAGACTGACCAGCTGCAGCTCTGGAGAAGTTACACACACTCAGCAGTTTTCCCAAAAGGTTTTTGCTCCAAGGCTCTCAGGGAAACCACTGCCCTGAGAGTCACAGGCCCAGGACCTGGCAGCCGGCGCTCACCACGGGAGCACAGGGATCTGCCAAAGATCTGGTGAACCAGCACGGTGGTCTGGTGATCCAACCTGGAGACAGCAGCACCAGAGCTCACACTGCCCCTCCGCAATGGCCACCTCCGTGAGCCACCGCAGGATCCAAACCCATCCCAGTGGCAGCTCCTCTCTCCTTCCAGTCAGGAGCATCTTGCCAACATTTATCCAGCACTTGCAGTGGCCACTAACAGGCCTGGAGCTGTCAGGAGAAAGGACTCCCTGGAGCTCACCCAGCTCTAAACTCAGCCCCAACCTGCTGCTGCCTCGGCAGCCGGCACTGCGAGCGGCGCAGAGATGGAGCAGTTGGCAAAGAGCTTTGCAAGGCAGAGCCCTCTGGGGCACAGCACTGAGCTGGACCCACTTCCCCTCTGCGTGACCGAGCGTCAGCCAAGAAAGCAGCAAGCTAAATTTCACAGGAACGGAAAATTAACATGGAAACGCTCATTTGTTCCCAGGTCGTACCTGTGGGATCGCCCCGAGGCTCACGGGCACACTCAAGTGAAGCAGTCAAGTAGCCGCTGCCTACAGGGACGGCTGGAATCGAGCAGAAAGGAAAAGCGTTTCCATTTCACGTTGTGAAATGACCTGCAGCGCCTGGACGGGGGTCAGGCAACAACACGGGACCCAGACGCATGCTGAAATTGCCAAAGCTGCAGAGGGGCTGCAGACCCCTTGTCTGGGACCTGGCAGCTTCCAAACTACTGTGTCCAGGCCACATGCAACACCCCTCAAGGACCAGATGGACCAACACGGGGCCTCTCAGGGCCTTCTGACCAGGAGACCTCTCACACACACAAAAGGAAACCCACACTAACGTGGGAGCATGGAGCACCAGGGCAAAAAATGATCATCCATGTTTCTCCTAAATCAGAGCCTGCTGGCTACTGCAAGGCTCAACTATTGCAAGAAAACGTTCACAAATAATAAACCAAATACTAACAAACGCAAAAGGCCAGTAACCAATGAACACTGAACACTTACCCCTGCGATTCCCCTCAGGCTCAGGAACAGGATTACACCAAGAGGCTTGATCAGCATGGACTGCAGGAACCAAACAGGGAGTCAAACACGGGTGGGGAGCTTCCATGGCACGTTGTGATCTCCTGCTTCCTCAGTCACCTGCTGTGATGGGAGAGGGTGAGATAATGACACGAGACACATACAGAGGTGTGTGTTCCCACAGCTAGAAACAGAGCACGGGTGACCTTTTTGCTGAGACCTAGCAGGTTTTCAGGCAAATTGAACATTCATGACTTGTCTGTGTAATACCACCAAGGCACAAAAAGCTTTTGGAAAGCCTCTGAGAGGATCTTGGGTACAATCACACATGAATAACCTATTAAAACACGAGTGTTTATTCGCTCAAGCAGACAGACAGTGACAACTCACCTCTGGGACAGCCCAAGGCTCCTAACCAGGACCCAGCTGAGAAGCTCGATCAACTCTGCCAATGCCATGTCCTGGAGTCAAGCACAGATCAGAGAGGTTTCCAGGCTCACCGAGCAACACTCCTGCATTCCAGGTAAAAGAGGACATAGACAAGAGAGAAAAAACAAAACACAACACAACATATTTAGGACAACAGTGCCCATATCTTGCAGAAAAATAGCCGTATTTGGGGAAAAAACTGGCAAAATGACAAAATATTCCAAATATTTGGGGGCTAAATTGGTCAATACAGGCAAAACAATCTGAGTATTTGGGCAAAAAGTGGCCCAAAGAGGCAAAAACATCCACACTTGGGTGCAAAGCTGTCGGCAAACATGAAAACATCCCATATTTGGGATCACACTGCCCATATCAGGGGAAAAAATGGGCAAAAGCACCTGAGTATATCGGGTCAAGAGAGGCAGAAAAAACCAAAGCACCACTAGATTTGAGCAAAACTGGCCAAAAAGGGGTATAACATCCCCAGATTCAGGGTGAAACTGGACCAAAGAGTCGAAGTATGCCCAGATTTGGGTAAAAAAATGGCCAAAAATGGCCCAAACACCCCCAGATTTGGGTATAAACAAAACTGGAAAACCAAAGAACTCCCAGATATAGGCAGAAACGATCCCAAAGGGCACAAATGTGCCCAGGTTTAGCTCTAAAGTGGCCCAAAGTGCCAAAGCAATCCCAGCTTTGATTTGAAACGGGCCCAAAGGCTCAAAGCGCGCCCTGGGATGGGGCCGTGTGGCACGAGGCTGGGGGGCAGGGAGGGCCCCACAGGGACTCAGTGCTGGTTTCTGCCCTGTGCCAGCACTCCCAGCCCCTGCTTGCCCAGAACCTGCCCCTGAAGCAGCCGCAGCCCCTCTCCCCTCCCTGCGGGTGTCTGCCCCCTGCCCACACCCTGGTGCTGCCTGGCTCGCCCTGCCCGGCCCAGCCCGGCTGCTCTCCCGGCCCCAGCCCCAGCCCTGGCCCCACTGCTGCCCTGCTGAGCTGCTCGGGGCTGGGTGCTGCCCCTGCCCGCCCACCTGCTCCCTGCGCTCGGCTGGAGCAGCCTGGGCGTCCCGGGCTGGCAGGGACACCAGGAGGAGGAACAGGGTGAGGACCGTGGCCCCCACGCTCGCCCCATGATGCTGCTGCTGCCAAGACACAGCACAGCACGTCACCGAGGGGCTCTGACCTCACAGTCACATTGGAATCACCACATCTGCACACTGCTGCATGGCCTTGTGCTACACCAGCATGGAAGGAACAGAAGTGGAGAAGGGTGCACCTATTTTGGGAGGCAGCTCTGCCTGTGGGAGTGCACAGGCTCTCACTTCTTGCTTCCCAGAAATCAATCAATCAATCAATCCCAAAAGCTACATATTAATAGTAAATTTAAATAAAAAAAGCCAACTTCAAGGGTCTTTACTTGTAGCTATATTTGTCAGGCAGCTCTCTGGGAAGAAACCAGCTTTTCCTGCTAGTTTGACCACAGCTTCAATGCCTTTAAAGCCACCACTTCTGACCTCTGCTGCTCCAACACAGCCTCACAGCCCAGCAAAATCATAGTGCAGGCAGAAAGCTTCACCATACAGAGATGGAGACAGTCAAGAATACGTTCCTCTCAAAAGCAGACACTGCAAGCCACTCTTCCTCTTGCTTACCAAATTCAGACAGCGTTAGAAAACAACAACAACAAGGAAGCGAGATTCTTCTTTTATGCACCCCATTGTATGGACCATTCAACATCAAGTCCAACCGAAGTCTGAACCTCCGAATGAGAAATGCCATCTTCAAATTTCTAGGAAAATGAAGGGCTTTGAAGTGGCAAGACCATAAAATGTTCATTAAAGCACTGCCATGCAAGTCCGCACCCCTGATCACAGACCACCTGCCCTGGTACCAAAGGCAGTGATGTTCTCAGCTGACATCTGGAAAGCAGCACAAAGTCTCATGTTCTCCAGTGCCAAGCATGTAGTTTGGAACTGAAACAGGGCAGTAAACCATCTCCAGTCAGTCTGTTTTCATTCGAGTACATCAGGACAAGTTCAGTTCACGTTCACCAGGAATCACAGCAGGTCCCACCCGTCCCTGCAGACCCCAACACCGCTCCTGTGCAGGGTCCCCAGGAGCAGTAAGCACAGAACAAGAAACCTCCCTTCCAAAGAAGGCCCACAGCTGCTCTTCCAACAAGCTGCATAAGCAGCAGCTGAGAACAACCTCTGCTGTAGCTGCACCAGGCTCTGCTGTCTGCAGAAGGAGAGCAGCTCCTAAATGATCCCCAGCCCTACAGACACAGCCCAGGGCAGTGATGAGGAACCACCAGAGTGCAGGGACACCTGGCCATTCAGTTGAAGCTGCTGGGGAGAAGGACAGAGGACTAGCAAGAGACAAATCAGACAAGAGAGAAGACAGAGGAGCTGAGAGAGAAACAAACACACAGGGAAAAGGACGGAGAGATGAAGGCAAAAAGGCACAATGAGCTGGGATGAGACAGGGAGGAAGAACCAGCAGGGCTGATGAGCAGGACAGAGGGATGGGGAGGGGGGAGGAGGAGAAGCAGGAAGGGGCTGGAGAAAGACAGGGAGGGGGATGCACAGATGGAGAGACAAAAAGAAAGACAGGGAACAGAACAAAGGGAGTGAGAAATAAAGCAAAGTTGGGATCCAAATGAAGAGACTGGAAAGGGGAAACATGCAGCAAGGAGCTGGAGAAAGAGGAAAAGAGGGCTGAAGAGCAGGAAAGAGGAAGAGAAGACAAAGAAAAGGCAGAGCCAGCTGGACAGGGGTGATATAGTGAGAAGGGATGGCACTGGGAACAGGGATGGGAGACAGAAAGAAAACCAGGACAGAAAGACATCAAAAGGAAGAGGGGCAGTAATCTGGACAGAGCTGGAGAAAGAAGCAGCCGGGAAAGGGAAGACAGGCAGAAAGACAGAAGGGGAGCAGGAGAGAGAAAGAACAACAAGGGTTGGGGGCAGGACAGAGATTGGGGAAAAAATCCTGGGGCGGGCAGCAAGATGGAGAGGGAGTAAAAAAGAAGAGGGGCAGGAATAGGTGCAGGGAGCAGGACAGAGGGATACAGTGAGAAATGATGGGGCAGGGAGCAGGACACAGCAACAGAGCAGAATGGTGACAAAGAGAAACCAGGGATGATGAGAAGCACAGAGCAGCGGAGACAGAGAGGGAGATACGAGAAACCCTGCACAGAGGTGGAGACGGGTGGAGGAAACGGTGAGGAAGAAGCAGAGAGGGGCAGAGAGAGAAGAGATGAAGAGGGAGAAGGACACGGTAGGAAAGAGGAGGGAGCAGGGAGGGACTGGAGCACAAAACAGGATGAAATGAGCCCAGGGGCCCAGGACTCACCACAGTTCCTGCTCTTTGCACTGCCAGGCAAGCTGTGCAGTTCAGGCCCTTCTGTCTGCCTGCCTTTCCCTCCCCTCCTATTCTGTAGCTCCAGCCGTTTGTCCATCCCGCACCTAAGAGAACACATGGGTGTCTGACAGCTCTCACAGCACGAGGCTCCCCAGACGCACCCCACACACACACACACTATACGGCCGGACAGTGATTTTCCCCACTTACACAGACCCTGCGGTGCACGTTTGTGATCTGCTCTGCTGAGGCTGCTCACAGGGACTCTTCCTCACCCAGAGGGGCAGCTGTCTCTGGTGCAGCTGCAGCAGCAGCTGTGGGGATCCCCTGCACTTCACCCTCCAGCTGCTTCCCCTTCTCCTGCTCTCTCCAGCTCCAGCCCCAGCCCCAGCTGCTCCTCTCCAGCAAGTGCCCCCTGCCCCCTCCCCCGCCCAGGAGAACAAGGCCAGAGCAGCCCACACACACCTGGGCCAGAGGCAGCAAGACATCTCCAGGGCCCCAGAGGGAGGAAAAAGGGCCCCAGGGCTGGGCCGGGCGCTGCTCGGCCTCGGGCAGCTCCACGGGCGCCATGGCAAAGCTCACGCTGGCCACCTGCAGAGCAACCGCCTGCTCAGCCTGGGCTGCGCCACCATTGGTCGGGAGGGCTGTCAGTCTCCTCCCCTGAGCTGATCCTGCAGCTGATTGGCTGCCTGGGCAGTGATTCTGTCCTGCTTTGGGGCTTGCCCTGCCCTGAGGTGATACTCTCTCTGATTGGCGGCCTGAGGGGTTACTCCCCCCACAGTGTCTGCCTTCCCTGACCCGCTCTTTTCTCTGATTGGCTGTCTGGGATTTCCCACTGGCTCCCCCCACCAAATGATTGGTCAGGTTATTTGTCAATCATCCCTCTGCTGCACTCCCACCAGGTGTGATTGGTGCAGCCAGCACAGCCCGCCCCTGAGCGCTGCCCAGTTTGTCCAACTGTCGCCAACTGTCCTGCAGGTCTCAAAGCTCGATTGGCTGCTTACATTTCAATCACATGACTTGCCCCACCTCCTCAAATGTGATTGGCTGCATTTCATCCCCTGGCTGTCCACAGACTTCCAGGCGGTTGTTGCCAGGCAGCGAGCTCCACCTGAAAATGAAGCTGCGGGCCCTGACCAAAGGCCGTGGGTGATGAAAGACGCGTTGGGACCCTAAACATGAGGATTTGGCCCCAAGAGGGAGGCTCTGGGCGCTCAGAAGGACGGGCAGATGCCACAGATGGCGCTTTGGGCCCTGCACACGAGGGGACCCTCTTGGCTCCCACCCGAGCTGAGTTTGGTGCCCGTGACCCCACGTTCCAGCTCTGCTGTGCTTTCTGACCTCATGGGCCCTCTTGTCCTGCCAAACTTCTGCTGCCAAAGCCTGCTGTGGGAAACAATCCCCTTGCCAAGAGAACAGCCCCGGGCAGGATCTCTCAGCAAAGCGTATTTTATAAACGATTTGGCAAGACCAGGTGTTCTACCCAAAGACAGCACAGGGAATGGGACAAAAAGCCCCCGCTTACACATCCACCAACCCCAGCTGCACATTCCCTGCCCTGCTCCCCATCGCTTGGCACTGCAGGGGTTACAGACTCCCCAGGGCTGGCCTCAGTTTACCTGTCTCATTCATCTAATTAACAACCCTCTCACCTTATTGATTTATTTGAAATATGGATTCCTGGCTCTTTGGTTGCCCTTCCCCCTCGATTATCTTTTTAAACACAGTGATCAGTTTGGACTGTGAGCACCTCGGTGCCACCCTCGCCACCCTTGGCCACCGCCACCGCCACCCCAGTGACCACCACGGCTCCACCAGTGAACTGGAATGATGGCACGGGGCGTGCGTGTGTCTCTGGGGTCCCTGTGGCCAGCTGTGTGTCCCACGGGTGTGTGTCTGTGCTGGGGCACGTATCCCATGGCTGGCATGGCCAGGACAAGCACATGTCTGCAGGATGGAGCTGCCCCAGCCTCCCTGCTCCTGTGCTGGCTCTGACTCGTGCCCATGACCCAGCCCGTCTGCACATCCCAGCAGTCTCTGTGACCCAGGCCATCCATGTCCCAGCCTATCTCTATGTCCCAGCCCACCCCCGTGTCCCAGTCCATCTCCATGTCTCAGCAGCCTCTGTGCCCCAGCTGTCCTGGTTTTGGTAAAAACAAGTTTCTCTTTTAGTGAATTTTGCCTGTCAGCCAAAGCCTTCATGTCAGCTGCATTTTCCTGGAGAACCAGACACATGTTTTGGCAAACCCAGCAATGGAATGGAAACTTATTGACAAGCACAGATGGACATCTCACGAGAGGGGCAATAAGAAACCGGTGACCAACTGTGTATAACATTCCGTTCACGTGAATACTTCATATAAAAGCGGGAGATCACGAGGATCTCGTCCCTTTTTCCCTTCCCTTTTGCCTTTTTCCTTCCCTTCTGCTCATGGCCGACATCAGGAGAGGACCTTGCTGGTCGTCCCTGCGAACGGAGGCCAGTGAGAGACTGAATCCAGCTCCGGTTGGCTGCAGAGTCTGATCCAGGACTTTGGGTGCTGGCTCTGCAGTTGCTGAGACTTACAAGATGGGTTTTGTATATTTGTATTATTTTCTCGATTCTTATCAATAGCATCAGTAAAACATCTTGAACTTTTCCAACTCTCTCCCCTCTGTGCTTCTTCCCCTCCCGATCGCCTGTGCTGAGTGGGAAGGGGGGAGAGGGAGGGGCAAAAGGGGGAGTGGGGGGGAGAGGAGGTTGACAACACATCTGCCAGGGTTTGATTGTCACCCCGCAATCTTAACCCTCTACAGGGACGGACATGGGGACAGAGGGACAGAGGGACAGAGGGACGGATGGACGGACAGAGGAAGGGACAGAGGGACGGACACGGGGACAGAGGGACGGACAGATGGATGGACAGACTGACCGTTACATGGGGACACCGGGCACAGGCACATGGGGACACTGGGGACAGGCACATGGGGACACCAGGGACAGGGACATGGGGACACCAGGGACAGGGACATGGGAACACCGGGGACACTATGGGACACCCAGGGACAGTGGGGATAGTGGGGACACCAGGGACAGTGGGGACACCGGGGACAGCAGGGACACCCAGGGACAGTGGGGACACCCAGGGCCACCAGGGATACTGGGGACACCAGGGACACTGGGGACAGTGGGGACAACAGGGAGAGCAGGGACACCCAGGGACACTGGGGAGAGCAGGGACAGTGGGGACAGGAGGGACACCCAGGGATGCTGGGGACAGTGGGGACAGCAGGGACAGCAGGGAGAGTGGGGACACTGGGGAGAGCAGGGACACCCAGGGACAGTGGGGACACCCAGGGACAGTGGGGAGAGCAGGGACAGCGGGGACAGTGGGGACACCCAGAGATACCCAGGGACACTGGGTACAGTGGGGACACCCAGGGACAGTGGGGACACCCAGGGACACTGGGGACAGTGGGGACACCCAGGGACAGCAGGGAGAGCAGGGACAGCAGTGACACCCAGTGACAACAAAGGGACACCACAGGGATACGCAGGAGAGAACACAGGGACACCAGAGGACAGCGGGGGACACCACGGGGCCACTTGGGGACACCGGCAGACACTGGGGGAACACCACAGGGACACCATGGGACACCACAGGGACACCTGGGGACACCAGGGTCACCTGGGGACACCACAGGACACACAGGGACTCCCAGGGACACCATGGGACACCCAGGGACAATGCGGGGACACCTTGGGGACACCTGGGGCCACTCACTGGGGTCCAGGCGCAGGGACTGCTGGGCCGGGTACCACTGGGGATCTGCAGGACAGAGGGGACAGTGGAGGTGGCACCGCGGGGACACGGATGGCGGGGACAAGGGGGGGTCCCCAGGATGTCACAGTGGGCCCTGAGGACAAGGGGGGGTCCCCATAGTGTCACAATGGGCCCCAGGATGTCACAATGGCCCCTGGGGACAATGGGGGGTGCCCAGGATGTCAGAACGGGCCCTTAGGACAAGGTGGGGTCCCCATGGTGTCACAATGGGCCCTGGGGACAAAGGGGGATCCCCTGAAAGTCACAATGGGCCCTGGGGACAAAGGGGGTCCCCAGGATGTCACAATGGCCTCTGGGGACCATGGGGGGTCCTGGGATGTCACAATGGGCCCTGGGGACAAAGGGGGTCCCCAGGATGTCACAATGGGCCCTGGGAAAAAGGGGGGGTCTTGTGACATCACAATGGGCCCTTGGGACAAGGCGGGGTTCCCTAATTGTCACAATGGGCCCTGGGGACAAAGAGGGGGTCCCCATAGTGTCACAATGGGCCCTGGTGACAATGGGGGTCCCCATGGTGTCACAATGGGCCCTGGGAACAATGGGGGATCCCCAGGATATTACAATGGGCCCTGGGGAAAAGGGGGGTCCCCACGATGTCACAATGGGCCCTGGGGACAAAGGGGGATCCCCAGGATGTTTACAATGGGTCCTGGAGACACTGGGGGCTCCCCACGATGTCACAATGGGCTCTGGGGACCAAGATAGGTCCCCTGAGTGTCACAATGGGCCCTTGGGACAAGGGGGGTCCCCACGGTGTCACAATGGGCCCTGGGGACAAAGTGGGGTCCTGGGATGTCGCATTGGGCCCCAGTGACAAAGGGGGTCCCCGTGGTGTCACAATGTGCCCTGGGGACAATGCGGGGTCCTGCGATATCACAATGGGCCCTGGGGACAAAGGGGGTCCCCAGGATGTCACAATGGGCCTTGGGGACAATGGGGGGTCCTGGGATGTCACAATGGGCCCTGGGGACAAAGGGGGCTCCCCAAGATGTCACAATGGGTCTTGGGGACAATGGGGGGTCCTGGGATGTCACGATGGGCCCTGGAGACAAAACGGGGGGTCACCATGGTGTCACAATGGGCGTGGGGACAAAGGAGGATCCCCTGAAAGTCACAATGGGCCCTGGGGACAAATGGGGGTCCCCAGGATATAATAATGGTATCTGAGGACAATGAGCGGTCCTGGGATGTCACAATGGGCCCTGGGGACAATGGGGAGTCCTGGGAAGTCACAATGGGCCTTGGGGACACAGGGGGCTCCCCAGGATGTCACAATGGGCCCTGGGGACAAAGGGGGCTCCCCAGGATGTAACAATGGGCTCTGGGGACAAAGAGGGGTTCCCCACGGGGCCATGATGGGCTCTGAGGACAAGGGTGTCCCCAGGATATCACATGGGTCCTGGGGAGAATGAGGGGTCCTGGGATGTCACAATGGGCCCTGGGGACAATGGGGGGTCCTGCAAAGTCACAATGGCCCCTGGGGACAATGGAGGGTCCTGGGACGTCACAATGGGCCCTGGGGACAAAGAGGGGTCCCCTGAATGTCACAATGGGCCCTGGGGACAAGGGGTGGTCCTGGGATGTCACAATGTGCCCTGAGGACAAAGAGGGGTCCCCTGAATGTCACAATGTGCCCTGAGGACAAAGAGGGGTCCCCTGAATGTCACAATGGTCCTTGAGGACGAGCGGGGTCCTCACAGTGCCACAATGGGCCCTAGGGACAAACTGGGGTCCTGTGATGTCACAATGGGCCCTGGGGACAAAGGGGGTCCCCATGGTACAACAATGGGCCCTGGGGACAAATGAGGTCCCAAGGATGTCACAATGGGCCCTGGGGACAAAGAGGGGTCCCCTAAATGTCATAATGGGCCCTGAGGACAAGCGGGGTCCCCACAGTGTCACAATGGGCCCTGGGGACAATGGGAGGTCCTGGGATGTCACAATGGGCCCTGGGGACATGGGGTATCCCGACGGTGTCACAATGGGCCTTGGGGAAAAAGGGTGGTCCCCAGGATATCTCAGTGGGCCCTGGGGACAATGGGGGGTCCTGGGATGTCACAATGGGCCCCAGTGACAAATGGGGTCCCCATGGTGTCACAATGGGCCCTGGGGACAAAGGGAGTCCACAGAATGCCACAACGGGTCCTGCGAACAAGTGGGGTCTCCACGGTGTCACAATGGGCCCTGGGGACAAAGTGGGGTCCCCAGGATGTCACAATGGGTCCTGGGCACAAGGGGGTTCCCGACGGTGTCACAATGGGCCCTGGGGACAAAGCGGGGTCCTGGGATGTCAAAATGGGCCCCAGTGACAAATGGGGTCCCCATGGTGTCACAATGGGCCCTGGGGACAAAGCGGGGTCCTGGGACATCACAATGGGCCCTGGGGACGAAGAGGGGGCCCCAGGATGTCACAATGGGCTCTGGGGACAATGGAGGGTCCTGGGATGTCACAATGTCCTCTGGGGACAAAGGGGGTTCTCCACGGTGTCACAATGTGCCCAAGTGACAAGAGGGGTCTCCACGGTGCCACTATGGGCCCTGGGGACAAGGGGGTCCCCCGGATGTCACAAAGGGCCCTGGGGACAAAGAGGGTGCCCACGGTGTCACAATGGGGCCTGGGGACAAAGGCGGATCCCCAGGATGTCACAATGGGGCCTGGGGAAAACGAGGGGTCCTGGGACGTCACAATGAGCCCTGGGGACAAAGGGGGGTCCCCATGATGTCACAATGGGCCCTGGTAACAATGGGGGGTCCTGGCATGTCACAATGGGCCCCAGGGACAAATGTGGTGCCCATGGTGTCTACAATGGTCCCTGGGGACAAAGTGGGGTCCTGTGACGTCACAATGGGCACTGGGGACAAAGGGGGTCCCCATGGTGCCACAATGGGCCCCAGTGACAAAAGGGGTCCCCATGGTGCCACACTGAGCCCTGGGGACAAAGGGGGTGCCCAGGATGTCACAATGGACCCTGGGGACAATGAGGGGTCCTGGGACGTCACAATGGGTCCTGGGGACAATGGGGAGTCCCTTGAATGTCACAGTGGGTCCTGGGAACAAAGGATGGTCCCCAGGATGTCACAATGGACCCTGGGGACAATGGGGGGTCCTGGGATGTCACAATGGGCCCTGGGGACAAAGGGGGTCCCCACGGTGCCACGACGGACCATGGGGACAATAGGGTCCCCAGGATGTCACAATGGGCCCTGGGGACAAAGTGGGGTCCTGGGACGTCACAATGGGCACTGGGGACAAAGGGGGTCCCCATGGTACCACAATGGGCCCCAGTGACAAAAGGGGTCCCCATGGTGCCACAGTGAGCCCTGGGGACAAAGGGGGTGCCCAGGATGTCACAATGGGCCCTGGGGACAATGAGGGGTCCTGGGACGTCACAATGGGCCCTGGGGACAATGGGGAGTCCCTTGAATGTCACAGTGGGTCCTGGGAACAAAGGATGGCCCCCAGGATGTCACAATGGACCCTGGGGACAATGGCGGGTCCTGGGATGTCACAATGGGTCCTGGGGACAAAGGGGGTCCCCATGGTGCCACAATGGGCCCTTGGGACAAAAGGGGTCCCCAGGATGTCACAATGGGCTCTGGGGACAAAGGGGGGGTCCCCACGGTGTCACAATGGGCCCAAGTGACAAGAGGGGTCCCCACGGTGCCACTATAGGCCCTGGGGACAAGGGGGTCCCCCGGATGTCACAATGGGCCCTGGGAACAATGGGGGGTGCCCATAGTGTCACAATGGGTCCGCAGTGACAAGGCGGGCCCCACCCTGTCACAATGGGCCCTGGGGAAAAGGGGGGTCCCCTGAATGTAACAATGGGCCCTGGGGACAAAGGGGTCCCCACGGTGTCACAATGGGCCCTAGGGACAAAGTGGGGTCCTGGGATGACACAATGGGCCCCAGTGACAAAGGGGTTCCCCAGGATGTCACAATGGGCCCTGGGGACAATGGGAGGCCCCAGGATTTCACAATGAGCCCTGGGGGCAAAGTGGGGTCCTGAGATGTCACAATGGGTCCCAGTGACAAAGGGGGTCCCCATGGTGCCACAAAGGATGTCCCCAGGATGTCACAATGGGCCTTGGGGACAAGGGGGGTCCCGACGGTGTCACAATAGGCCCTGGGGACAAAGGGGGGTCCCCACAGTGTCACAATTGGCCCTGGGGACAAAAGGGGGTCCCCAGGATGTCACAATGGTCCCTGGGGACAATGAGGGGCCCTGGGACGTCACAATGGGCCCTAGAGACAAGGGGGGATCCTTAGGATGACACAATAGGCCCTGGGGACAAGGAGGGGTCCCCTGAATTTCACAAAGGGCCCTGGGGACAATGCGGTGTCCTGGGATGTCACAATGGGCCCCAGTGACAAATGGGGTCCCCATGGAGTCACAATGGTCCCTGGAAACAAAGGGGGTCCCCACAGTGTCACAATGGGCCCTGGGGACAAAGAGGGGTCCTGGGACATTACAATGGGCCCTGGGGACATAGGGGGGTCTCCGGGATGTCACAATGGGCCTTGGGGACAACGGGGGTTCCTGGGATGTCACAATGGGCCCTGGGGACAAAGGGCGTCCCTATGCAGTCACAATGGGCCCTGGGGACAAAGGGGGACCCTAGGACGTCACAATCGGCCCTGGGGACAAGGGGGGGTCTCCTCAATGTCACAATGACCCCTAAGAACAGAGGGGGGTCCCTAGGATGTCACAATGGGTCCTGGGGACTACGGGGGGTCCTAGGACGTCACAATGGGCCCTGGGGACAATGTGGGTTCCCTTGAAGGTCACAATGGGCCCTGGGGACAAAGGGGTTCCTCAGGATGTCACAATGGGCCCTGGGGACAAAGGGGGTACCCAGGATTTCACAATGAGCACTGGGGACAAACGGGGGTCCCAGGATGTCACATTGGGCCGTGGGGACAAGGCGGGGTACCCATGGTGTCACAATGGTCCCTGGGGACAATGAGGGGTCCTGGGACGTCACAATGGGCCCTATAGACAAGGGGGGATCATTAGGATGACACAATAGGCCCTGGGGACAAAGAGGGGTCCCCTGAATGTCACAAAGGGCCCTGGGGACAAGGGGGGTCCCCATGGTGTCACAATAAGCCCTGAGGACAAAGGAGGTCCCCATGGTGCCACAATGGGCCCTGGGGACAAAGGGGGTCCTGGGACGTCGCAATGGGCCCTGGAGACAAATGGGGTTCCCAGGATGTCACAATGGGCCCTGGGGACAAAGTGGGGTCCCCAGAATGTCACAATGGGGCCTGGAAACAAAGAGGGTCCTGGAATGTCACAATGGGCCCTGGGACAACTGGGGATCCCCAGGATGTCACAATGGGCCCTGGGGACAAGGGGGTCCCCAAGATGTCACAATGGGCCCTGGGGACTATGGGGGGTCCTCATGGTGTCGCAACGTGTCCCCAGTGACAAGGGGGTCATCATGGTGTTACAATGGGCCTTGGGGACAAAGATGGGTCACATGAATGTCACAATGTTCCCTGGGGACAAAGGGCGGTCCCCAGGATGTCACAATGGGCCCTGGGGACAATGGGGGTCCCCACGGTGTCAGAATGGGCCCTGGGGACAAAGTGGAATCCTGGAATGTCACAATGGTCCCCAGTGACAAAGGCGGTCCCATGGTGCCACAATGGGCCCTGGCGACAAAGGGGGTCCCCAGAATGTCACAATGGGCCCTGAGGACAAAGTGGGGTCCTGGGACATTACAATGGGCCCAGGGGACAAGGGGTTCCCCAGGATGTCACAATGGGCTCTGGGGAAAATGGGGGTCCTAGGATGTCACAATGGGACCTGGGCACATAGTGGGTCCCCAGGATGTCACAATGGGCCCTGGGGACAAGCGGGGTCCCCAGGATGTCACAATGGGCACTGGGGAAAAGGGGGGTCCCCGTGGTGCCACTATGGGCCCTGGGGACAAGGGGGTCCCCCGAATATCACACTGAGCCCTGGGGACAAAGTAAGGTCCTGGGCTGTCACAATGGGCCCTGAGGACAAGGGGGTTCCCCATGATGTCACAATGGGACCTGGGGACAAAGGGGGTCCCCAGGATGTCACAATGGGCCCTGGGGACAAGTGGGGTCCCCAGGATGTCACAATGGGCCCTGGGGACAACAGGGGGTCCTGGGACGTCACAATGGGCCCTGGGGACAAAGGGGATCCCCATGGTGCCACAATGGGCCCCAGTGACAAAAGGGGTCCCCATGGTGCCACAGTGAGCCCTGGGGACAAAGGGGGCGCCCAGGATGTCACAATGGGCCCTGGGGACAATGAGGGGTCCTGGGACGTCACAATGGGCCCTGGGGACAATGGGGAGTCCCTTGAATGTCACAGTGGGTCCTGGGAACAAAGGGTGGTCCCCAGGATGTCACAATGGACCCTGGGGACAATGGGGGGTCCTGGAATGTCACAATGGGCCCTGGGGACAACAGGGGGTCCTGGGACGTTCACAGTGGGCACTGGGAACAAAGGGGGTCCCCATGGTGCCACAATGGGCCCCAGTGACAAAAGGGGTCCCCATGGTGCCACACTGAGCCCTGGGGACAAAGGGGGTGCCCTGGATGTCACAATGGGCCCTGGGGACAATGAGGGGTCCTGGGACGTCACAATGGGCCCTGGGGACAATGGGGAGTCCCTTGAATGTTACAGTGGGTCCTGGGAACAAAGGATGGTCCCCAGGATGTCACAATGGACCCTGGGGACAATGGGGGGTCCTGGGATGTCACAATGGGCCCTGGGGACAAAGGGGGTCCCCACGGTGCCACGACGGACCATGGGGACAACAGGGTCCCCAGGGTGTCACAATGGGCCCTGGGGACAAAGGGGGTCCCCATGGTGCCACAATGGGCCCTTGGGACAAAAGGGGTCCCCATGATGTCACAATGGGCTCTGGGGACAATGGGGGGTCCTGGGATGTCACAATGTGCTCTGGGGACAAAGGGGGGGTCCCCACGGTGTCACAATGGGCCCAAGTGACAAGAGGGGTCCCCACGGTGCCACTATAGGCCCTGGGGACAAGGGGGTCCCCCGGATGTCACAATGGGCCCTGGGAACAATGGGGAGTGCCCATAGTGTCACAATGGGTCCGCAGTGACAAGGGGGGTCCCACCCTGTCACAATGGGCCCTGGGGACAAAAAGGGTCCCCAGGATGTCACAATGGGCCCTGGGGAAAAGGGGGGTCCCCTGAATGTAACAATGGGCCCTGGGGACAAAGGGGTCCCCACGGTGTCACAATGGGCCCTAGGGACAAAGTGGGGTCCTGGGATGACACAATGGGCCCCAGTGACAAAGGGGTTCCCCAGGATGTCACAATGGGCTCTGGGGAAAAGGGGGGTCCCCATGGTGCCACTATGGGCCCTGGGGACAAGGGGGTCCCCCGAATATCACAATGGGCCCTGGGGACAAAGTAAGGTCCTGGGCTGTCACAATGGGCCCTGAGAACAAGGGGGTTCCCCATGATGTCACAATGGGACCTGGGGACAAAGGGGGTCCCAGGATGTCACAATGGGCCCTGGGGACAAGCGGGGTCCCCAGGATGTCACAATGGGCCCTGGGGACAACGGGGGGTCCTGGGACGTCACAATGGGCCCTGGGGACAAAGGGGATCCCCATGGTGTCATAATGGGCCCTTGGCACAATGGGGGGTCCCCAGGATGTCACAATGGGGTCTGGGACAAAGAAGGTCCCCAGGATGTCAGAATGGGCCCTGGGGACCAGAGGGGGTCCTGGGATGTCACAATGGGCCTCAGTGACAAAGGGGGTCCCCATATTGCCACAATGGGCCCTGGGGACAAACAGGGTCCCCAGGATGTCACAATGGGCCCTGGGGACAAGGGAGGTCCTCAGGATGCCAGAATGGGCCCTGGGGACAACGGGGGGTCCTGGGACGTTCACAATGGGCCCTGGGGACAAGGGGGTCCCCAGGATGTTCACAATGGGCCCTGGGGACAAAGGGGGTCCCCACGGTGTCACAATGGTCCCTGGGGACAAATTGGGGTCCTGGGATGTCACAATGGGCCCTGGTGACAATGGGGGGTGCCCATGGTGCCACAATAGGCCCAGGTGACAAAGGGGGTCCCCAGAATGTCACAATGGGCACTGGGGACAACGGGGGTCCCTAGAATGTCACAAAGGGCACTGGGGACGAGGGGCTCCCCAGGATGTCACAATGGGCCCTGGGGACAATGGGGAGTCCCTTGAATGTCACAGTGGGTCCTGGGAACAAAGGGTGGTCCCCAGGATGTCACAATGGACCCTGGGGACAATGGGGGGTCCTGGAATGTCACAATGGGCCCTGGGGACAACAGGGGGTCCTGGGACGTTCACAGTGGGCACTGGGAACAAAGGGGGTCCCCATGGTGCCACAATGGGCCCCAGTGACAAAAGGGGTCCCCATGGTGCCACACTGAGCCCTGGGGACAAAGGGGGTGCCCTGGATGTCACAATGGGCCCTGGGGACAATGAGGGGTCCTGGGACGTCACAATGGGCCCTGGGGACAATGGGGAGTCCCTTGAATGTTACAGTGGGTCCTGGGAACAAAGGATGGTCCCCAGGATGTCACAATGGACCCTGGGGACAATGGGGGGTCCTGGGATGTCACAATGGGCCCTGGGGACAAAGGGGGTCCCCACGGTGCCACGACGGACCATGGGGACAACAGGGTCCCCAGGGTGTCACAATGGGCCCTGGGGACAAAGGGGGTCCCCATGGTGCCACAATGGGCCCTTGGGACAAAAGGGGTCCCCATGATGTCACAATGGGCTCTGGGGACAATGGGGGGTCCTGGGATGTCACAATGTGCTCTGGGGACAAAGGGGGGGTCCCCACGGTGTCACAATGGGCCCAAGTGACAAGAGGGGTCCCCACGGTGCCACTATAGGCCCTGGGGACAAGGGGGTCCCCCGGATGTCACAATGGGCCCTGGGAACAATGGGGAGTGCCCATAGTGTCACAATGGGTCCGCAGTGACAAGGGGGGTCCCACCCTGTCACAATGGGCCCTGGGGACAAAAAGGGTCCCCAGGATGTCACAATGGGCCCTGGGGAAAAGGGGGGTCCCCTGAATGTAACAATGGGCCCTGGGGACAAAGGGGTCCCCACGGTGTCACAATGGGCCCTAGGGACAAAGTGGGGTCCTGGGATGACACAATGGGCCCCAGTGACAAAGGGGTTCCCCAGGATGTCACAATGGGCTCTGGGGAAAAGGGGGGTCCCCATGGTGCCACTATGGGCCCTGGGGACAAGGGGGTCCCCCGAATATCACAATGGGCCCTGGGGACAAAGTAAGGTCCTGGGCTGTCACAATGGGCCCTGAGAACAAGGGGGTTCCCCATGATGTCACAATGGGACCTGGGGACAAAGGGGGTCCCAGGATGTCACAATGGGCCCTGGGGACAAGCGGGGTCCCCAGGATGTCACAATGGGCCCTGGGGACAACGGGGGGTCCTGGGACGTCACAATGGGCCCTGGGGACAAAGGGGATCCCCATGGTGTCATAATGGGCCCTTGGCACAATGGGGGGTCCCCAGGATGTCACAATGGGGTCTGGGACAAAGAAGGTCCCCAGGATGTCAGAATGGGCCCTGGGGACCAGAGGGGGTCCTGGGATGTCACAATGGGCCTCAGTGACAAAGGGGGTCCCCATATTGCCACAATGGGCCCTGGGGACAAACAGGGTCCCCAGGATGTCACAATGGGCCCTGGGGACAAGGGAGGTCCTCAGGATGCCAGAATGGGCCCTGGGGACAACGGGGGGTCCTGGGACGTTCACAATGGGCCCTGGGGACAAGGGGGTCCCCAGGATGTTCACAATGGGCCCTGGGGACAAAGGGGGTCCCCACGGTGTCACAATGGTCCCTGGGGACAAATTGGGGTCCTGGGATGTCACAATGGGCCCTGGTGACAATGGGGGGTGCCCATGGTGCCACAATAGGCCCAGGTGACAAAGGGGGTCCCCAGAATGTCACAATGGGCACTGGGGACAACGGGGGTCCCTAGAATGTCACAAAGGGCACTGGGGACGAGGGGCTCCCCAGGATGTCACAATGGGCCCTGGGGACAATGGGGAGTCCCTTGAATGTCACAGTGGGTCCTGGGAACAAAGGGTGGTCCCCAGGATGTCACAATGGACCCTGGGGACAATGGGGGGTCCTGGAATGTCACAATGGGCCCTGGGGACAACAGGGGGTCCTGGGACGTTCACAGTGGGCACTGGGAACAAAGGGGGTCCCCATGGTGCCACAATGGGCCCCAGTGACAAAAGGGGTCCCCATGGTGCCACACTGAGCCCTGGGGACAAAGGGGGTGCCCTGGATGTCACAATGGGCCCTGGGGACAATGAGGGGTCCTGGGACGTCACAATGGGCCCTGGGGACAATGGGGAGTCCCTTGAATGTTACAGTGGGTCCTGGGAACAAAGGATGGTCCCCAGGATGTCACAATGGACCCTGGGGACAATGGGGGGTCCTGGGATGTCACAATGGGCCCTGGGGACAAAGGGGGTCCCCACGGTGCCACGACGGACCATGGGGACAACAGGGTCCCCAGGGTGTCACAATGGGCCCTGGGGACAAAGGGGGTCCCCATGGTGCCACAATGGGCCCTTGGGACAAAAGGGGTCCCCATGATGTCACAATGGGCTCTGGGGACAATGGGGGGTCCTGGGATGTCACAATGTGCTCTGGGGACAAAGGGGGGGTCCCCACGGTGTCACAATGGGCCCAAGTGACAAGAGGGGTCCCCACGGTGCCACTATAGGCCCTGGGGACAAGGGGGTCCCCCGGATGTCACAATGGGCCCTGGGAACAATGGGGAGTGCCCATAGTGTCACAATGGGTCCGCAGTGACAAGGGGGGTCCCACCCTGTCACAATGGGCCCTGGGGACAAAAAGGGTCCCCAGGATGTCACAATGGGCCCTGGGGAAAAGGGGGGTCCCCTGAATGTAACAATGGGCCCTGGGGACAAAGGGGTCCCCACGGTGTCACAATGGGCCCTAGGGACAAAGTGGGGTCCTGGGATGACACAATGGGCCCCAGTGACAAAGGGGTTCCCCAGGATGTCACAATGGGCTCTGGGGAAAAGGGGGGTCCCCATGGTGCCACTATGGGCCCTGGGGACAAGGGGGTCCCCCGAATATCACAATGGGCCCTGGGGACAAAGTAAGGTCCTGGGCTGTCACAATGGGCCCTGAGAACAAGGGGGTTCCCCATGATGTCACAATGGGACCTGGGGACAAAGGGGGTCCCAGGATGTCACAATGGGCCCTGGGGACAAGCGGGGTCCCCAGGATGTCACAATGGGCCCTGGGGACAACGGGGGGTCCTGGGACGTCACAATGGGCCCTGGGGACAAAGGGGATCCCCATGGTGTCATAATGGGCCCTTGGCACAATGGGGGGTCCCCAGGATGTCACAATGGGGTCTGGGACAAAGAAGGTCCCCAGGATGTCAGAATGGGCCCTGGGGACCAGAGGGGGTCCTGGGATGTCACAATGGGCCTCAGTGACAAAGGGGGTCCCCATATTGCCACAATGGGCCCTGGGGACAAACAGGGTCCCCAGGATGTCACAATGGGCCCTGGGGACAAGGGAGGTCCTCAGGATGCCAGAATGGGCCCTGGGGACAACGGGGGGTCCTGGGACGTTCACAATGGGCCCTGGGGACAAGGGGGTCCCCAGGATGTTCACAATGGGCCCTGGGGACAAAGGGGGTCCCCACGGTGTCACAATGGTCCCTGGGGACAAATTGGGGTCCTGGGATGTCACAATGGGCCCTGGTGACAATGGGGGGTGCCCATGGTGCCACAATAGGCCCAGGTGACAAAGGGGGTCCCCAGAATGTCACAATGGGCACTGGGGACAACGGGGGTCCCTAGAATGTCACAAAGGGCACTGGGGACGAGGGGCTCCCCAGGATGTCACAATGGGCCCTGGGGACAATGGGGAGTCCCTTGAATGTCACAGTGGGTCCTGGGAACAAAGGGTGGTCCCCAGGATGTCACAATGGACCCTGGGGACAATGGGGGGTCCTGGAATGTCACAATGGGCCCTGGGGACAACAGGGGGTCCTGGGACGTTCACAGTGGGCACTGGGAACAAAGGGGGTCCCCATGGTGCCACAATGGGCCCCAGTGACAAAAGGGGTCCCCATGGTGCCACACTGAGCCCTGGGGACAAAGGGGGTGCCCTGGATGTCACAATGGGCCCTGGGGACAATGAGGGGTCCTGGGACGTCACAATGGGCCCTGGGGACAATGGGGAGTCCCTTGAATGTTACAGTGGGTCCTGGGAACAAAGGATGGTCCCCAGGATGTCACAATGGACCCTGGGGACAATGGGGGGTCCTGGGATGTCACAATGGGCCCTGGGGACAAAGGGGGTCCCCACGGTGCCACGACGGACCATGGGGACAACAGGGTCCCCAGGGTGTCACAATGGGCCCTGGGGACAAAGGGGGTCCCCATGGTGCCACAATGGGCCCTTGGGACAAAAGGGGTCCCCATGATGTCACAATGGGCTCTGGGGACAATGGGGGGTCCTGGGATGTCACAATGTGCTCTGGGGACAAAGGGGGGGTCCCCACGGTGTCACAATGGGCCCAAGTGACAAGAGGGGTCCCCACGGTGCCACTATAGGCCCTGGGGACAAGGGGGTCCCCCGGATGTCACAATGGGCCCTGGGAACAATGGGGAGTGCCCATAGTGTCACAATGGGTCCGCAGTGACAAGGGGGGTCCCACCCTGTCACAATGGGCCCTGGGGACAAAAAGGGTCCCCAGGATGTCACAATGGGCCCTGGGGAAAAGGGGGGTCCCCTGAATGTAACAATGGGCCCTGGGGACAAAGGGGTCCCCACGGTGTCACAATGGGCCCTAGGGACAAAGTGGGGTCCTGGGATGACACAATGGGCCCCAGTGACAAAGGGGTTCCCCAGGATGTCACAATGGGCTCTGGGGAAAAGGGGGGTCCCCATGGTGCCACTATGGGCCCTGGGGACAAGGGGGTCCCCCGAATATCACAATGGGCCCTGGGGACAAAGTAAGGTCCTGGGCTGTCACAATGGGCCCTGAGAACAAGGGGGTTCCCCATGATGTCACAATGGGACCTGGGGACAAAGGGGGTCCCAGGATGTCACAATGGGCCCTGGGGACAAGCGGGGTCCCCAGGATGTCACAATGGGCCCTGGGGACAACGGGGGGTCCTGGGACGTCACAATGGGCCCTGGGGACAAAGGGGATCCCCATGGTGTCATAATGGGCCCTTGGCACAATGGGGGGTCCCCAGGATGTCACAATGGGGTCTGGGACAAAGAAGGTCCCCAGGATGTCAGAATGGGCCCTGGGGACCAGAGGGGGTCCTGGGATGTCACAATGGGCCTCAGTGACAAAGGGGGTCCCCATATTGCCACAATGGGCCCTGGGGACAAACAGGGTCCCCAGGATGTCACAATGGGCCCTGGGGACAAGGGAGGTCCTCAGGATGCCAGAATGGGCCCTGGGGACAACGGGGGGTCCTGGGACGTTCACAATGGGCCCTGGGGACAAGGGGGTCCCCAGGATGTTCACAATGGGCCCTGGGGACAAAGGGGGTCCCCACGGTGTCACAATGGTCCCTGGGGACAAATTGGGGTCCTGGGATGTCACAATGGGCCCTGGTGACAATGGGGGGTGCCCATGGTGCCACAATAGGCCCAGGTGACAAAGGGGGTCCCCAGAATGTCACAATGGGCACTGGGGACAACGGGGGTCCCTAGGATGTCACAAAGGGCACTGGGGACGAGGGGCTCCCCAGGATGTCACAATGGGCCCTGGGGACAATGAGGGGTCCTGGGATGTCACAATGGGCCCCAGTGACAAATGGGGTCCCCATGGTGTCACAATGAGGCCTGCGGACAATAGGGGGTCTTGGGATGTCAAAATGGGTCTCCAGTGACAAGGGGGGTCCCTACGGTGTCACGATGGGCCCTGGGGACAAGGGGAGGGGTCCTGGGATGTCGCAATGGCCCATGGGGACAAAGGGATTCCCCAGGATGTCACAATGAGCCCTGAAGACAAAGGGGGTCCCCACAGTGTCACAATGGGCCCTGGGGACAAAGGAGGTCCCCACAGTGTCACAATGGGTCCAGGGGACAAAAGGGGGACTCCAGGATGTCACAATGGGCCCTGGGGTAAATGGGGGGTCCTGGGACGTTACAATGGGCCCTGGGGACAAACGGGATCCTGGGATGTCACAATGGGCCCTGGGGAAAAGGGGGGTCCCAGGATGTCACAATGGGCCCTGGGGACAAGGGGGTCCCCAGGATGTCACAATGTGCCCTGGGAACAACGGGGGCTCCTGGGATGTCACGATGGGCCGTGGGGATAAAGGAGGTCCCCATGGTGTCACAATGGGCCCTGGGGACACAGGGGGTCCCCAGGATGTCACAATGGGCCCTGGGGACAAAGGGGGTCCCCATGGTGCCACAATGGGCCTTGGGGACAATGGGGTCTCCCCAGGATGTCACAATGGGTCCTCAGGACAAGGGGGGTCCCCAGGAGGTCACAATGGGCCCTGGGGACATGGGGTATCCCGACGGTGTCACAATGGGCCTTGGGGAAAAAGGGTGGTCCCCAGGATATCTCAGTGGGCCCTGGGGACAATGGGGGGTCCTGGGATGTCACAATGGGCCCCAGTGACAAATGGGTTCCCCATGGTGTCATCATGGGCCATGGGGACAAAGGGAGTCCACAGAATGCCACAACGGGTCCTGCGAACAAGTGGGGTTTCCACGGTGTCACAATGGGCCCTGGGGACAAAGGGGGGTCCCCAGGATGTCACAATGGGTCCTGGGCACAAGGGGGTTCCCGACGGTGTCACAATGGGCCCTGGAGACAAAGCGGGGTCCTGGGATGTCAAAATGGGCCCCAGTGACAAATGGGGTCCCCATGGTGTCACAATGGGCCCTGGGGACAAAGCAGGGTCCTGGGATGTCAAAATGGGCCCCAGTGACAAATGGGGTCCCCATGGTGTCACAATGGGCCCTGGGGACAAAGCGGGGTCCTGGGACATCACAATGGGCCCTGGGGACGAAGAGGGGTCCCCAGGATGTCACAATGGGCTCTGGGGACAATGGAGGGTCCTGGGATGTCACAATGTCCTCTGGGGACAAAGGGGGGGTCTCCACGGTGTCACAATGGGCCCAAGTGACAAAAGGGGTCCCCACGGTGCCACTATGGGCCCTGGGGACAAGGGGGTCCCCCGGATGTCACAAAGGGTCCTGGGGACAAAGAGGGTGCCCAAGGTGCCACAATGGGGCCTGGGGACAAAGGGTGTCCCCAGGATGTCTCAGTGGGCCCTGGGGACAATGGGGGTGCCCACGGTGTCAAAATGGGCCCTGGGGACAAGGGGGGGTCCCCAGGATGTCACAATGGGCCCTGGTAACAATGGGGGGTCCTGGCATGTCACAATGGGCCCCAGGGACAAATGTGGTGCCCATGGTGTCTACAATGGTCCCTGGGGACAAAGTGGGGTCCTGGGACGTCACAATGGGCACTGGGGACAAAGGGGGTCCCCATGGTGCCACAATGGGCCCCAGTGACAAAAGGGGTCCCCATGGTGCCACAGTGAGCCCTGGGGACAAAGGGGGTGCCCAGGATGTCACAATGGGCCCTGGGGACAATGAGGGGTCCTGGGACGTCACAATGGGCCCTGGGGACAATGAGGGGTCCTGGGACGTCACAATGGGCCCTGGGGACAATGGGGAGTCCCTTGAATGTCACAGTGGGTCCTGGGAACAAAGGATGGCCCCCAGGATGTCACAATGGGCCCTGGGGACAATGGCGGGTCCTGGGATGTCACAATGGGCCCTGGGGACAAAGGGGGTCCCCACGGTGCCACGACGGACCATGGGGACAATAGGGTCCCCAGGGTGTCACAATGGACCCTGGGGACAAAAGGGGTCCTCAGGATGTCACAATGGGCTCTGGGGACAATGGGGGGTCCTGGGATGTCTCAATGTGCTCTGGGGACAAAGCGGGGGTCCCCACGGTGTCAGAATGGGCCCAAGTGACAAGAGGGGTCCCCACGGTGCCACTATAGGCCCTGGGGACAAGGGGGTCCCCCGGATGTCACAATGGGCCCTGGGAACAATGGGGGGTGCCCATAGTGTCACAATGGGTCCGCAGTGACAAGGCGGGCCCCACCCTGTCACAATGGGCCCTGGGGACAAAAAGGGTCCCCAGGATGTCACAATGGGCCCTGGGGAAAAGGGGGGTCCCCTGAATGTAACAATGGGCCCTGGGGACAAAGGGGTCCCCACGGTGTCACAATGGGCCCTAGGGACAAAGTGGGGTCCTGGGATGACACAATGGGCCCCAGTGACAAAGGGGTTCCCCAGGATGTCACAATGGGCCCTGGGGACAATGGAAGTCCCCAGGATTTCACAATGAGCCCTGGGGGCAAAGTGGGGTCCTGAGATGTCACAATGGGTCCCAGTGACAAAGGGGGTCCCCATGGTGCCACAAAGGAGGTCCCCAGGATGTCACAATGGGCCTTGGGGACAATGGGGGTCCCGACAGTGTCACAATAGGCCCTGGGGACAAAGGGGGGTCCCCACAGTGTCACAATTGGCCCTGGGGACAAAAGGGGGTCCCCAGGATGTCACAATGGGCCCCAGTGACAAATGGGGTCCCCATGGAGTCACAATGGGCCATGGGGACCAGAGGGCATCCTGGGATGTCACAGTGGGCCCCAGTGACAATGGGGGTCCCCAGGATGTCACAATGGTCCCTGGAAACAAAGGGGGTCCCCACAGTGTCACAACGGGCCCTGGGGACAAAGAGGGGTCCTGGGACATTACAATGGGCCCTGGGGACATAGGGGGGTCTCCGGGATGTCACAATGGGCCCTGGGGACAACGGGGGTTCCTGGGATGTCACAATGGGCCCTGGGGACAAAGGGGGTCCCTATGCAGTCACAATGGGCCCTGGGGACAAAGGGGGACCCTAGGACATCACAATCGGCCCTGGGGACAAGGGGGGGTCTCCTCAGTGTCACAATGACCCCTAAGAACAGAGGGGGGTCCCCAGGATGTCACAATGGGTCCTGGGGACTACGGGGGGTCCTAGGACGTCACAATGAGCCCTGGGGACAATGTGGGTTCCCTTGAAGGTCACAATGGGCCCTGGGGACAAAGGGGGTACCCAGGATTTCACAATGAGCACTGGGGACAAACGGGGGTCCCAGGATGTCACAATGGGCCGTGGGGACAAGGCGGGGTACCCATGGTGTCACAATGGTCCCTGGGGAAATGAGGGGTCCTGGGACGTCACAATGGACACTGGGGACAAAGGGGGTCCCCATGGTGCCACAATGGGCCCCAGTGACAAAAGGGGTCCCCATGGTGCCACACTGAGCCCTGGGGACAAAGGGGGTGCCCAGGATGTCACAATGGACCCTGGGGACAATGAGGGGTCCTGGGACGTCACAATGGGCCCTGGGGACAATGGGGAGTCCCTTGAATGTCACAGTGGGTCCTGGGAACAAAGGATGGTCCCCAGGATGTCACAATGGACCCTGGGGACAATGGGGGGTCCTGGGATGTCACAATGGGCCCTGGGGACAAAGGGGGTCCCCACGGTGCCACGACGGACCATGGGGACAATAGGGTCCCCAGGATGTCACAATGGGCCCTGGGGACAAAGGGGGTCCCCATGGTGCCACAATGGGCCCTTGGGACAAAAGGGGTCCCCATGATGTCACAATGGGCTCTGGGGACAATGGGGGGTCCTGGGATGTCACAATGTGCTCTGGGGACAAAGGGGGGGTCCCCACGGTGTCACAATGGGCCCAAGTGACAAGAGGGGTCCCCACGGTGCCACTATAGGCCCTGGGGACAAGGGGGTCCCCCGGATGTCACAATGGGCCCTGGGAACAATGGGGAGTGCCCATAGTGTCACAATGGGTCCGCAGTGACAAGGGGGGTCCCACCCTGTCACAATGGGCCCTGGGGACAAAAAGGGTCCCCAGGATGTCACAATGGGCCCTGGGGAAAAGGGGGGTCCCCTGAATGTAACAATGGGCCCTGGGGACAAAGGGGTCCCCACGGTGTCACAATGGGCCCTAGGGACAAAGTGGGGTCCTGGGATGACACAATGGGCCCCAGTGACAAAGGGGTTCCCCAGGATGTCACAATGGGCTCTGGGGAAAAGGGGGGTCCCCATGGTGCCACTATGGGCCCTGGGGACAAGGGGGTCCCCCGAATATCACAATGGGCCCTGGGGACAAAGTAAGGTCCTGGGCTGTCACAACGGGTCCTGCGAACAAGTGGGGTCTCCACGGTGTCACAATGGGTCCTGGGGACAAAGGGGGGTCCCCAGGATGTCACAATGGGTCCTGGGCACAAGGGGGTTCCCGACGGTGTCACAATGGGCCCTGGAGACAAAGCGGGGTCCTGGGATGTCAAAATGGGCCCCAGTGACAAATGGGGTCCCCATGGTGTCACAATGGGCCCTGGGGAGAAAGCGGGGTCCTGGGACATCACAATGGGCCCTGGGGACGAAGAGGGGTCCCCAGGATGTCACAATGGGCTCTGGGGACAATGGAGGGTCCTGGGATGTCACAATGTCTTCTGGGGACAAAGGGGGGGTCTCCACGGTGTCACAATGGGCCCAAGTGACAAAAGGGGTCCCCACGGTGCCACTATGGGCCCTGGGGACAAGGGGGTCCCCCGGATGTCACAAAGGGTCCTGGGGACAAAGAGGGTGCCCAAGGTGCCACAATGGGGCCTGGGGACAAAGGGTGTCCCTAGGATGTCTCAGTGGGCCCTGGGGACAATGGGGGTGCCCACGGTGTCCCAATGGGCCCTGGGGACAAGGGGGGGTCCCCAGGATGTCACAATGGGGCCTGGGGAAAACGAGGGGTCCTGGGACGTCACAATGAGCCCTGGGGACAAAGGGGGGTCCCCATGATGTCACAATGGGCCCTGGTAACAATGGGGGGTCCTGGGATGTCACAATGGGCCCCAGGGACAAATGTGGTGCCCATGGTGTCTACAATGGTCCCTGGGGACAAAGTGGGGTCCTGGGACGTCACAATGGGCACTGGGGACAAAGGGGGTCCCCATGGTGCCACAATGGGCCCCGTGACAAAAGGGGTCCCCATGGTGCCACAGTGAGCCCTGGGGACAAAGGGGGTGCCCAGGATGTCACAATGGGCCCTGGGGACAATGAGGGGTCCTGGGACATCACAATGGGCTCTGGGGACAATGGGGAGTCCCTTGAATGTCACAGTGGGTCCTGGGAACAAAGGATGGTCCCCAGGATGTCACAATGGACCCTGGGGACAATGGGGGGTCCTGGGATGTCACAATGGGCCCTGGGGACAAAAAGGGTCCCCACGGTGCCACAATGGGCCCTTGGGACAAAAGGGGTCCCCAGGATGTCACAATGGGCTCTGGGGACAATGGGGGGTCCTGGGATGTCTCAATGTGCTCTGGGGACAAAGCGGGGGTCCCCACGGTGTCAGAATGGGCCCAAGTGACAAGAGGGGTCCCCACGGTGCCACTATAGGCCCTGGGGACAAGGGGGTCCCCCGGATGTCACAATGGGCCCTGGGAACAATGTGGGGTGCCCATAGTGTCACAATGGGTCTGCAGTGATAAGGGGGGCCCCACCCTGTCACAATGGGCCCTGGGGACAAAAAGGGTCCCCAGGATGTTACAATGGGCCCTGGGGAAAAGGTGGGTCCCCTGAATGTAACAATGGGCCCTGGGGACAAAGGGGTCCCCACGGTGTCACAATGCGCCCTAGGGACAAAGTGGGGTCCTGGGATGACACAATGGGCCCCAGTGACAAAGGGGTTCACCAGGATGTCACAATGGGCCCTGGGGACAATGGGAGTCCCCAGGATTTCACAATGAGCCCTGGGGGCAAAGTGGGGTCCTGAGATGTCACAATGGGTCCCAGTGACAAAGGGGGTCCCCATGGTGCCACAAAGGAGGTCCCCAGGATGTCACAATGGGCCTTGGGGACAAGGGGGGTCCCGACGGTGTCACAATAGGCCCTGGGGACAAAGGGGGGTCCCCACAGTGTCACAATTGGCCCTGGGGACAAAAGGGGGTCCCCAGGATGTCACAATGGTCCCTGGGGACAATGAGGGGTCCTGGGACGTCACAATGGGCCCTATAGACAAGGGGGGATCATTAGGATGACACAATAGGCCCTGGGGACAAAGAGGGGTCCCCTGAATGTCACAAAGGGCTCTGGGGACTACGGGGGTCCCCATGGTGTCACAATAAGCCCTGGGGACAAAGGAGGTCCCCATGGTGCCACAATGGGCCCTGGGGACAAAGGGGGTCCTGGGACGTCGCAATGGGCCCTGGAGACAAATGGGGTTCCCAGGATGTCACAATGGGCCCTGGGGACAAAGTGGGGTCCCCAGAATGTCACAATGGGGCCTGGGAACAAAGAGGGTCCTGGAATGTCACAATGGGCCCTGGGACAATTGGGGATCCCCAGGATGTCACAATGGGCCCTGGGGACAAGGGGGTCCCCAAGATGTCACAATGGGCCCTGGGGATAACGGGGGGTCCTGGGACGTCACAATGGGCCCTGGGGACTATGGGGGGTCCTCATGGTGTCGCAATGTGTCCCCAGTGACAAGGGGGTCATCATGGTGTTACAACGGGGTTGGGGACAAAGATGGGTCACATGAATGTCACAATGTTCCCTGGGGACAAAGGGCGGTCCCCAGGATGTCACAATGGGCCCTGGGGACAATGGGGGTCCCCACGGTGTCAGAACGGGCCCTGGGGACAAAGTGGAATCCTGGAATGTCACAATGGTGCCCAGTGACAAAGGCGGTCCCATGGTGCCACAATGGGCCCTGGCGACAAAGGGGGTCCCCAGGATGTCACAATGGGCCCTGAGGACAAAGTGGGGTCCTGGGACATTACAATGGGCCCAGGGGACAAGGGGGTCCCCAGGATGTCACAATGGGCTCTGGGGACAATGGGGGTCCTAGGATGTCACAATGGGACCTGGGCACATAGTGAGTCCCCAGGATGTCACAACGGGCCCTGGGGACAAGCGGGGTCCCCAGGATGTCACAATGGGCACTGGGGAAAAGGGGGGTCCCCATGGTGCCACTATGGGCCCTGGGGACAAGGGGGTCCCCCGAATATCACAATGGGCCCTGGGGACAAAGTAAGGTCCTGGGCTGTCACAATGGGCCCTGAGGACAAGGGGGTTCCCCATGATGTCACAATGGGACCTGGGGACAAAGGGGGTCCCGGGATGTCACAATGGGCCCTGGGGACAAAGTAAGGTCCTGGGCTGTCACAATGGGCCCTGAGGACAAGGGGGTTCCCCATGATGTCACAATGGGACCTAAGGACAAAGGGGGTCCTGGGATGTCACAATGGGCCCTGGGGACAAGTGGGGTCCCCAGGATGTCACAATGGGCCCTGGGGACAACGGGGGGTCCTGGGACGTCACAATGGGCCCTGGGGACAAAGGGGATCCCCATGGTGTCATAATGGGCCCTTGGCACAATGGGGGGTCCCCAGGATGTCACAATGGGCCCTGGGGACAATGAGGGGTCCTGGGATGTCACAATGGGCCCCAGTGACAAATGGGGTCCCCATGGTGTCACAATGAGGCCTGCGGACAATAGGGGGTCCTGGGATGTCAAAATGGGTCCCCAGTGACAAGGGGGGTCCCTACGGTGTCACGATGGGCCCTGGGGACAAGGGGAGGGGTCCTGGGATGTCGCAATGGCCCATGGGGACAAAGGGATTCCCCAGGATGTCACAATGAGCCCTGGGGACAAAGGAGGTCCCCACAGTGTCACAATGGGCCCTGGGGACAAAAGGGAGACTCCAGGATGTCACAATGGGCCCTGGGGTAAATGGGGGGTCCTGGGACGTTACAATGGGCCCTGGGGACAAACGGGATCCTGGGATGTCACAATGGGCCCTGGGGAAAAGGGGGGTCCCAGGATGTCACAATGGGCCCTGGGGACAAGGGGGTCCCCAGGATGTCACAATGTGCCCTGGGGACAACGGGGGCTCCTGGGATGTCACGATGGGCCGTGGGGATAAAGGAGGTCCCCATGGTGTCACAATGGGCCCTGGGGACACAGGGGGTCCCCAGGATGTCACAATGGGCCCTGGGGACAAAGGGGGTCCCCATGGTGCCACAATGGGCCTTGGGGACAATGGGGTCTCCCCAGGATGTCACAATGGGTCCTCAGGACAAGGGGGGTCCCCAGGAGGTCACAATGGGCCCTGGGGACATGGGGTATCCCGACGGTGTCACAATGGGCCTTGGGGAAAAAGGGTGGTCCCCAGGATATCTCAGTGGGCCCTGGGGACAATGGGGGGTCCTGGGATGTCACAATGGGGAACAGTGACAAATGGGGTCCCCATGGTGTCATCATGGGCCATGGGGACAAAGGGAGTCCACAGAATGCCACAACGGGTCCTGCGAACAAGTGGGGTCTCCACGGTGTCACAATGGGCCCTGGGGACAAAGGGGGGTCCCCAGGATGTCACAATGGGTCCTGGGCACAAGGGGGTTCCCGACGGTGTCACAATGGGCCCTGCGGACAAAGCGGGGTCCTGGGATGTCAAAATGGGCCCCAGTGACAAATGGGGTCCCCATGGTGTCACAATGGGCCCTGGGGACAAAGCGGGGTCCTGGGACATCACAATGGGCCCTGGGGACGAAGAGGGGTTCCCAGGATGTCACAATGGGCTCTGGGGACAATGGAGGGTCCTGGGATGTCACAATGTCCTCTGGGGACAAAGGGGGGGTCTCCACGGTGTCACAATGGGCCCTGGGGACAAGGGGGTCCCCCGGATGTCACAAAGGGCCCTGGGGACAAAGAGGGTGCCCATGGTGCCACAATGGGGCCTGGGGACAAAGGGTGTCCCCAGGATGTCTCAGTGGGCCCTGGGGACAATGGAGGGTGCCCACGGTGTCACAATGGGCCCTGGGGACAAGGGGGGGGTCCCCAGGATGTCACAATGGGGCCTGGGGAAAACGAGGGGTCCTGGGACGTCACAACGAGCCCTGGGGACAAAGGGGGGTCCCCATGATGTCACAATGGGCCCTGGTAACAATGGGGGGTCCTGGGATGTCACAATGGGCCCCAGGGACAAATGTGGTGCCCATGGTGTCTACAATGGTCCCTGGGGACAAAGTGGGGTCCTGTGACGTCACAATGGGCACTGGGGACAAAGGGGTCCCCATGGTGCCAGAATGGGCCCCAGTGACAAAAGGGGTCCCCATGGTGCCACAGTGAGCCCTGGGGACAAAGGGGGTGCCCAGGATGTCACAATGGGCCCTGGGGACAATGAGGGGTCCTGGGACGTCACAATGGGCCCTGGGGACAATGGGGAGTCCCTTGAATGTCACAGTGGGTCCTGGGAACAAAGGATGGTCCCCAGGATGTCACAATGGACCCTGGGGACAATGGGGGGTCCTGGGATGTCACAATGGACCCTGGGGACAAAGGGGGTCCCCACGGTGCCACGACGGACCATGGGGACAATAGGGTCCCCACGGTGTCACAATGGGCCCTGGGGACAAAGGGGGTCCCCAGGATGTCACAATGGGCTCTGGGGACAATGGGGGGTCCTGGGATGTCACAATGTGCTCTGGGGACAAAGGGGGGGTCCCCACGGTGTCACAATGGGCCCAAGTGACAAGAGGGGTCCCCACGGTGCCACTATAGGCCCTGGGGACAAGGGGGTCCCCCGGATGTCACAATGGGCCCTGGGAACAATGTGGGGTGCCCATAGTGTCACAATGGGTATGCAGTGACAAGGGGGGCCCCACCCTGTCACAATGGGCCCTGGGGACAAAAAGGGTCCCCAGAATGTCACAATGGGCCCTGGGGAAAAGGGGGTGCCCGGGATGTCACAATGGGCCCTCAGGACACGGCTGGGTCTCCATGGTGTCACAATGGGCCCTGGGGACAAAGTGGGGTCCTGGGATGTCATAATGGGCACTGGGGACAACGGGGGGTCCTGGGACGTCACAATGGACCCTGGGGACAAGTCGGGGTCCCCAGGACATCACAATGGACCCTGGGTAAAAAGGGGGTCCCCACGGTGTCACAATGGGCCCTGGGGACAGGGTGGGGTCCCCACAGTGTCAAAATGTGTCCCCAGTGGCAAGGGGGGTCCCCATGGTGTCAAGATGGGCCCTGGGGGCAAAGGGGGGTCCCCATGGTGTCACAATGGGTTCCCAGTGACAAGGGGGGGTCCCCATAGTGTCACAATGGGCCCTGGGGACAAAGGTTGGTCCCCTGAATGTCACAATGGGCCCTGGGGACAAAGGGGGGTCCCCAGGATGTCACAATGGGCCCTGGGGACAAAGGGGGGTCCCCATGGTGTCACAATGGGTTCCCAGTGACAAGGGGGGGTCCCCATAGTGTCACAATGGGCCCTAAGGACAAAGGTTGGTCCCCTGAATGTCACAATGGGCCCTGGGGACAAAGGGGGGGTCCCCAGGATGTCACAATGGGCCCTGGGGACAAGGGGTTATGGGGTTGTGTTAGGGGGTTGGAGGATTAGGTGGTGCAGGATTTGGGGGTGCAAGGCTGGGGGAGCAGGATTTTGGGGGGCCTGATTTGGGGCTACAGAGTCTGGGTGTGCAGGTTCCAGGGGTGCAGGATTTGGGGGTTCAGGGTTTAGGGGTGCAGTGGTTTGGAGTGCAGTGTTTTGGGGTGCAGGGTTTGGGGAAGGATGATATGGAGGTGCAGGGTTTAGGGTGCAGGATCTTGGGGTGCAGGGGTTTGGGGTGGGGGGCTTGGTAGGGCAGGATTTGGGGCTGGAAAGTTTATTGGGTAGGGCTGGGGGTGCAGGATTTCGGGGTGAAGGGGTTGTGGGGTGCAGGGTTGTGGGGTGCAGGGTTTGGGAGATCGGGACGTGGGGCTGGAGGATTTGGGGGTGCAGGGTTTGGAGCAGCAGGATCTGAGGGTACAGAGTTGGGGGGTGCAAGATTGGGGGTAGCAGGGTTTTGGGGTGCAGGGTTTAGGTCAGCAGGATCTTGGGGTGAAGGGGTTTGGGGTGAAGGGTTGGGTTGGACAGGATTTGGGGTGCAGGTTTTTAGGGTGCAACTTGTGGGGGTCAGGATTTGGGGTACAGGGTTTCGGTGTGCAGGGTTTAATGGTGCAGGGTTTGGGGGTGCGGGTCTTGGGGAGGCAGAATTGGGGGTGCAGGTTTTTGGAGTTCAGGGATTTAGGGGTGCAGATTTTGGGTGTTCAGGACCTGGGGGTGCAGGATTTGGGGATGTAGGTTTGGGGGGGCAGGGCTTAGGGTTTCAGTATCTTGGGTTGAAGAGGTTTGGGGGGAAGGGTTGTGTACGGCAGGATTTGGGGGTGCAGGGCTTTAGGCTGAGGGTTTGGGGGTGCAGGGTTCGCATGTTCAGGAACTGGGGGTGCAGGATTTGGGTTTGCAGGTTTGGGGAATTTTGCGGTAAAGGATTTGGGGTGCAGGGTTGGGGACGCAGGATCTGAGGGTGCAGCGTTTGGGGTGCAGAGTTAGGGGCTGCAGGATCTGGGGTGCAGGGTTTGGGGGGCACTGTTTTGGGGGGAAGGATTTGGGGGATGCAGGGTTTAAGGGTTTAGAATTTGGAGGTGTCGAATTTTGGGGTGCAGGAGGTGTGGGGTTTGGGGTTGCAGGATTTGGGGGAGAATGGTTTGGGGGTGCAAGACTTGAGGGTGCAGGGTTTGGGGGTTTGGGGCATGGGGCTGGAGGATTTGGGGGTGCAGGATTTGGAGTGCAGTGTGTGGGGGTGCAAGATCTTGGGGTGTACGAGCTTTGTGTGTGGGATTTGAAGGACAATGATTTGGGGGTGCAGGGATTGGGGGTGTAGGGTTTTGGGGTTGCTGCGTTTGGAGATTCGGGATGTGGAGGTCAAGGATTTAGGGGTACAAGGGCTGGCTGCAGGATTTGGGGTACAGGGTTTGGTTGCAGGAATTGGGGTGCAGGGTTTGAAGTGCAGGGCTAATAGGGGCAGGATTTGGAGGTGCAAGATTTGGTGGTCTGGGGTACTGGGGTGCAGGATTTTGGGGTGCGGGATTTGGGGGTGCAGGTTCCATGTCTTTAGGAACTGGGGGGGGAGGGTTTCTTGGTGCGGACCTTTGAGTGCAAGTTTGAGGGGCCTTGATTTTGGGGTGCATGGTTTGGGGGGCAGGATTCCGGGTGTAAGGTTTTGAGGTGCAGAACTTGGGGGTGCAGGTTTCACACGTTAAGGAACTGGGGCTGCAGAGGTTGGGGGTGCAGCGTTGTGGGCTGTAGGGTTGAAGGGTGCAGGATTTAGGGGTACAGGTTTTGGGGGTGCAGGAGCTGGGGGTGCAGGCTGTAGGGATCAGAATATGGGGGTGCAGGGTTCTGGGGTGCAGGATCTGGGTGAGCAGGCTGTTGGGGTACAGAACCTTGTAGGTCAGCGTTTAGAGGCAGGATTTGGGGGTGCAGGGCTTTGGGGTGAGGGGTCTGGGGTGAGGGGTCTGGGGTGAGGGGTTCAGGTGTTCAGCACCTGGGGGTGCAGGACTTAGGGGGTTGGAGGATTTGGGGGTTTCAGGATTTGGGGGTGCAGGGCTTTGGGGTGAGGGGTCTGGGGTGAGGGGTCTGGGGTGAGGGGTTCAGGTGTTCAGCACCTGGGGGTGCAGGACTTAGGGGGTTGGAGGATTTGGGGGTTGGAGGATTTGGGGGTGCAGGGATATGGGGTGCAACTTGTGGGGTGCAGGGTTTTGTGTATAGGGTTTTGGGGTGCAAGGTTCAGTGGTGCAGGGTTTTGGGGGTGCAGGGTTTAGCGCCAGAATTGGGGGTGCAGGGTTTGGGATTGCAGGGTGTTGGGGGAAGGATCTCGGGGTACAAGATTTGGGGTAGCAGGGTTTTGGGGAGCAGGGTTTCGGGGTCAGGCTTTAGGGGGACAGGGTTTGGGGGGCAGGGCTGGGAGGGATGATTTGGGGGTGCAGGGTTTAGGGCAGGAGGATCTTGGGGTGAAGGGGTTTGGGGTGAAGGGTTGGGTAGGACAGGCCTTGGGGTGCACGATTTTAGGGTGCAACTTGTGTGGGCAGGATTTGGGGTCCAGGAGGTTGGGGGTGCAGGGTTTGGGGGTGTAGGATTTAGTGGAGCAGGGACTGGGGGTGAAGGTCTTGTGGAGGCAGAATTGGGGGTGCAGGTCTTGGGGAGGCAGAACTGGGGGTGCAGATTTTGGCTGTTCAGGACCTGGGGGTGCTGGATTTGGGGATGTAGGTTTTTGGGGGGTAGATTTTGGGGTGCTGGGTTTGGGACATGGGTCTGGAGGATTTGGGGGTGCAGGGTTAAAAGGTTTAGGATTTTGGGGTGCACAGTTTAGGGTGCACGTTCTGGGCATGTATGATTTGAGAGTGCAGGGCTTTGGGGTACAGGATTTGGGGTGCAGGGTTTTGGGGTCAGGATCTGGGGGTGCAGCATTTTGAAGTGCAGGGTTTGGAGGAGTGAGGTTTTGGGGGTGAAAGATTTGGTGGTTCAGGTTTTGGGGGTGCAGTTTTAAGAGGGTGGAGGATTAGGGGTGCAGGATTTGGGGGTGCAGGATTTGGGGGTGCAGAGTATGGGAGGGAAGGATCTGGGGCTTCAGGATTTGGGGGTGCACCGTTTGGGGGTGCAGGGCTTAGAAGTCAGGTCTCAGAGTGCAGCGTTTGGGGTGCAGGGGTTTGGTGGGAAATTTAAGGTTGCAGAGTGTGGGGTGCACAGGACTGGGGCACAGGATTTGGGGGTGCGGGGTTTGAGGGTTCAGGATTTGGAGGTGTGGAGGTTTGGAGTGCAGGGGATGGGGGTGAAGGATCTGAGGCTGCAGGGCGGTGGGGGAAGGATTTGGGGGTGAGAGATTTGGGGTGCAGCATTTGGGGGTGCAGAGTTTTGGGAGGCAAGGATCCGGGGCTGCAGGATTTGGGGGTTCAGTGTTTAGGGCAGCACAATCTTGGGGTGCAGGGGTTTGCAGTGAAAGGTTTGGTAGGCAGGATTTGGGGTGCAGGATTCTGGGGTGCTGGTTTGGGGTACAGGATTTGGTGTTGCAGGGATGGGGTTGAAGGGCTTGGGTTTCCAGGCCTTTGAGGTGCAGGATTTGGAGGTGCAAGGTTTGGGAGGGAATTCTTTGGGGTGCAGGTTTAGGGTTCCAGGAGGTGGGGGAAGGACCTTGGGGTGAAGGGTTTGGGGGGGCAGGGTTTTGGGGGAAGGATTTGGGGGTGCAGGGTTTTGAAGTGCAGGATTTAAGGGTGCGGGGGTTTGGGTGAAGGGCTTGGTAGGGCAGGAATTTGGGGTGCAGGGTTTGGGGGTGCAGGGTGTTTGGGGAACGATCTGGGGGTACAGGGTTTGGGGTGCTGGGTTTGGGGGTTAAAGGATTTGCGGGGGCAGGGTTCAGGTGTTCAGGACCTGGGCGTGCAGGCTTTGCGGGTTCAAGGTTCCAGGTGCATTGTTTGGGGGGAGAGGATTTGGGGGTGCAGAGTTTTGGGGTGCAGGGCTTGTGAGAGAGGAATCGGGGGTGCAGGATTTGGGGGTTCAGGGTTTAGAGTAGCAGGATCTTGGGGTGCAGGATATGGGGGTGCAGTGTTTGTGGGTACAGGGTTTGGGGTTCAGGATCTGGAGGTGCATGATTTGGGGGCTCAGGGTTTGGGGATGAAGGGTCTTGGGGTGCTGGGCTTTGGGGTGCAGTGTTGGGGGGCAGGTTTTGTGGTGCAGGGTTTAGGAGGGCAGGATTTGCGTGTTCAGGAACTGGGGGTGCAGGATTTTGCGTTGAAGGGCTCTGGGGTGCCGGGGTTGGCCTGCAGGGATTGGGGTGCAGTATTTTGGGGTGCAGGGGTTTGGGGTTCAGGACCTGTGGCTGCAGGGTCTTAGGGAACAGGATTTCAGGGGTGCAGGGGCTTTGGGAGAGGGATTTGGGCTTCAGGGTCTGAGGGGTGCAGGGTTTGGTGGGGAAGGGTTTGGGGGTGCCTGGTTTAGGGTTGCAGGATTTGGGGGTCAAGGGTTTGGAGGTGCCAGGGTTTTGGGGGGCAGGATATAGGGGTGCAGGATTTGAGGGTGCAGGGTTGTGGAGTGCAGAGATTTGCAGGTGCAAGATCTGGGATTGTAGGGTTTTGGGGTGCAGGTTTTGGGGAGGAAGGATTTGGGGTGCAGGGTTTAAAGGTTCACGATCTGGAGGTGCAGCGCTTTGGGGTGCAGGGTTATGGGCCTACGGGTTTTGGGAGGGAAGGATCTGGGGGTCAGGGTGCAGGGATCACAGCATGGGGGTGCAGGATTCTGGGGTGCAGGATCTGGGGAGCAGGATATGGGGGAGCAGGGTTTGGGGTGCAGAACCTTGTTGTTTAGGGTTTAGAGGCAGAATTTGGGGGTGCAGGGCTTTGGGGTGAGGAGTTGGGGGTGCAGGGTTCAGGTGTTCAGGACTTGGGGGTTGGAGGATTTGGGGGTTGGAAGATTTGGGGGTGCAGGGTTGGGTAAGGAAGGATCTGAGGGCGCAGGGTTTGAAGTTTCAGGACCTGGGGTGCAGGATTTGGGGGTACAGGATTAATGGGTGCAGGGTGTTTGGGGAAAGGATTTGGGGGTGCAGGGTTTTGAAGTGCAGGGTTTAAAGGGGCAGGATGTGGGGTGAACGATTTGGGGGTGTACATTTTTGGGGTGTGCAAGATTTGAGAGTGCAGGGATTTGGGGTGAGCGATTTCAGGGTGCCAGGTCTGGGGGGGAAGGATCTGCAGGTGCAGGGTTTGTCAGTGCATTGATTGGGGGTCAGAATTTGAGGGCGCAGGGTTTGTGGGGCAGGATTTTGGGTGCAGGGTTTGGGGAGCAGGATCTGGGGGTGATGGAATTGGTTGACAAGGTTTCGCAGGCCGGCTTTGGGGGAGCAGAGTTCAGGGGTGCAAGGTTTGGGGGACAGGTTTGGACATAAAAGATTCGGGGGCGAATGGTTTGGGGGAACGATTTTGGGGTGAAGGATTTGGGGGTGCAGGATTTGGGGGTGCAGGATTTGGGGATTCATGGCTTGGGAAGAAGGATTTAGGGGTGCAGGGTTTCAAGATGCAGGATTTGGGGTGCAGTATTTGGGGTTGCAGGTTTGGGGGTGCAAGTTGTGGGGCGGCAGGATATCGGGTAGAGGGTTCTGGGCTGCAGGGTTTGGGGGTGCAGGATTTCAACGTGCAGGGTTCTGGGGTGCAGTATCTGGGGGTCCAGGGTTTGGCAGTGCATTGGCTTTGGGGGTTGAAGGATTTGGGGGTGCAGGGTTTAGGGATGCAGGATTTGGGGGTGCAGGATTTGGAAGTGCAGAGTTAGGGGGCAGGATTTTCAGTGCAGGGTTTCAGGGCACAGAACTTGATGGTGCAGGATCTGGGGTGCAGGTTTTCGGTGGGGAATTTGGGGGTGCAGGGTGTTGAGGAAGGATCTGAGGGTACAATATTTGGGCTTTAAGGGTTTAGGGGGGCAGGATCTGGCAGTGCAGAGTGTGGGGACAGGACCTGGGGGTGCAGCGTTTGGGGTTACAGGTTTTGGGGGTGCAGGGTTGAGGGAATTGTTTGAGGTGCAGGGTTATGAGAGTGCAGGATTTCTGGGTGCAGAGTTTGGGGTGCTGGGTATGGGGCAGCAGGATCTGGGGGTGCAGGTTTTGGGGGTGCATTCCTTTGGGGGGAGGATCTGGGGGTGCAGGGTTTAAGGGTTCAGGATTTGGAGGTGTAGGGTTTTGGGGTACAGGGTTCTGGGTTGAGGTTTTGGGGTGAAAGATTTGGGGGTGCAGTGTTAAGGGGTGGAGGCTTAGAAGTGCAAGATTTGGGGGTGCAGGGTGTTCGTGTGTCTGATTTGGGGGTGCAGGGTCTGGGGGTGCAAGATCCTGGAATTCAGGATCTGGGGGTTCAGGATTTGGGGCTGCAGGGTATGGGAGGGAAGGATCTGGGGCTTCAGGATTTGGGGGTGCACTGTGTGGGGGTGCAGGGTTTAGAAGTCAGGTCTAAGAGTGCAGCGTTTGGGGTGCAGGGGCTTGGGGGGAAATTTAAGGTTGCAGAGTGTGGGGTGCACAGGACTGGGGCACAGGATTTGGGGGTGCGGGGTTTCAGGGTTCAGGATTTGGAGGTGTGGAGTTTTGGGGTGTAGGGGTTGGGAGTGCAGGGTGGTGAGGGTGAGAGATTTGGGGTGCAGGATTTGGGGGTGCAGAGTTTTGGGAGGCAAGGATCTGGGGCTGCAGGATTTGGGGGTTCAGTGTTTGGGGCAGCACAATCTTGGGGTGCAGGGGTTTGCAGTGAAAGGTTTGGTAGGCAGGATTTGGGGTGCAGGATTCTGGGGTGCTGGTTTGGGGTACAGGATTTGGTGTTGCAGAGATGGGGTTGAAGGGCTTGGGTTTCCAGGCCTTTGAGGTGCAGGATTTGGAGGTGCAAGGTTTGGGAGGGAATTCTTTTGGGTGCAGGGTTTGGGGGCAGGGTTTGGGGGTGTAGGGTATAGGACGGAAGGATTTGGGAATGCAGGGTTTGGGGTGCAGGTTTCGGGGTTCAGGAAGGTAGGGAGGGCAGGATTAGGGGGTGCAAGGTTTCAGTTGTAGGGTTTAGGGGTGCAGACTTTGGTAGGGCCGAATTTGGGGGTGCAGGATTTGGGGTGCAGGGTTTGGGAAGACAGGATCGGGGGTGGAGGATTTGGGGGTGCAGGACTGAGGGGCAGGGTTTTGGTGCAGGGCTTGGGGTCAGGATCTGGGGTGCAGGTTTGGGAAGAGTATTTTGGGGTGCAGGATTTTGGGTGCCGTGTCTGCGGGGCAGGTTTGGGGTGATCACTGCTGATCCGCACACACTCGCTCTCTCTGGTATTCACCTCCATTCCTGCTCCTTCACCTCCCCACTGTTCTCTCCATCTCCTCTCTTCTCGTTCCCACCACACTCTGCACACAGACTCGACCACTGAGAATGTTCCAGAACACGCTGATCCAAACCCCGCTGGGACCTCCGGGCTCCATGGCAACGTGAAAATTGAGTGTGCCACAGAATCCCTTTGGGTGTCAAACACCTTGAAGGTGCTGGAGTCCAAGCACAACCCCCCGGCACTGCCCACGGCCCTCAGGAGCTCCTGTGGAAACCCCTCCAGGGATGGCGGCTCCAGCCCTGCCCTGGGCAGCCTGTTCAGTGCCCGACAGCCCTCGCTGGGAGGAACAGCTCCCAGGCTCCAGCCAGAAGCTCACCCGGTACCGCTGGGGCCGTCTCCTCTCCTCCTGCCGCTCGTTCCCGGGCAGAGTCCCCGAAGCCCGCTCTCCGGGCGCTCTGCGGGCGGCTCCTGGCCCGGCTGCCCCCCACACTTCCGCTCTGGCTCTGCCCCAAGGCTCAGGCGGGAACGGCCGCTGCGGCCCGGCCGGCCAATCGCAGCTCGCCGCCTCAGCCCCGCCCCCTCAAACCCGCCCTTGGCCCCGCCCCCTCCCCCCAGCCCCTCAGGAGGAGCCGCACCCGCTGGTGCTGAGTGCGGAGCTCAGCGCACAAAGAGCTGCACAGGGTGAGAGGGGCAGGGGGATTCGAGCTGGGATGGGCGCTGTTTGCAGACGGAACCAAGTGAGGCACGGGCTCTGCACCTGGAGAAAGGAAAAGGTGCAGTGATCACCCCAAACCTGCCCCGCAGACACGGCACCCAAAATCCTGCACCCCAAAATACTCTTCCCAAACCCTGCACCCCAGATCCTGACCCCAAGCCCTGCACCAAAACCCTGCCCCTCAATCCTGCACCCCCAAATCCCCCACCCCCGATCCTGTCTTCCCAAACCCTGCACCCCAAATCCTGCACCCCCAAATTCGGCCCTACCAAACTCTGCACCCCTAAACCCTACAACTGAAACCTTGCACCCCCTAATCCTGCCCTCCCTACCTTCCTGAACCCCGAAACCTGCACCCCAAACCCTGCATTCCCAAATCCTTCCGTCCTATACCCTCCACCCCTAAACCCTGCCCCCAAACCCTGCACCCCAAAGAATTCCCTCCCAAACCTTGCACCTCCAAATCCTGCACCTCAAAGGCCTGGAAACCCAAGCCCTTCAACCCCATCCCTGCAACACCAAATCCTGTACCCCAAACCCAGCACCCCAGAATCCTGCACCCCAAATCCTGCCCTACCAAACCTTTCACTGCAAACCCCTGCACCCCAAGATTGTGCTGCCCTAAACACTGAACCCCCAAATCCTGCAGCCCCGGATCCTTGCCTCCCAAGACTCTGCACCCCCAAATCCTGCACCCAAATCTCTCACCCCCACCACCCTGCACTCCCAACCCCTACACCCCAAAACTCCACACCTCCAAATCCTGAACCCTGAAACCCCGCACCCCCAAATCCTGTGCCCCAGTCCTGTGCACCCCACACTCTGCAACCTTAAATTTCCCCCCAAGCCCCTGCACCCCAAACGCTGCACTCTGAGATCTGACTTCTAAACCCTGCACCCCCAAACAGTGCACCCCCAAATCCTGAAGCCCCAGATCCTTCCCTCCCATACCCTGCAGCCCCAAATCCTGAACCCCCAGATCCTGAATTCCAGGATCTTGCACCCCCAGACCCTGCACCCCCAAATCAGACACACGAACACCCTGCACCCCCAAATCTTGCACTTCTAAGCCTCCACCCCTTAACACTGCACCCCCAAATCTTTCACCCCAAAACCTCAACCCAGAACCCTGTACCCCAAAACCCTACACCTCCAAATCCTGAACCCTTAAACCCTGCACCCCCAGATCCTCCCCCCAAAGGAATGAACCCCCAAAACCTACACCCCCAGATGCTGCTGCCCCATACCCCGCACCCCAAACTCTGCACCCAGAAATCCTGCACTCTCATAACCCTGCACCTCAAACAATTCCCTCAACCCTGCACCCCCAAAACCTGTAACCCCAAACGCTGCACCCCCAGGTCCTGTCCCCAAACTCTGCACTGCCAGATCCTGCCCCCCTAAACCCTTAAAGCCCAAATATTGCACCCCCAGATCCTTCCTCAACACCCTGCACCCCCAAATTCCCCACCGAAAACCTGCACCCCCAGATCCTGCACCACCAAGTTCTGTGCCCTGAAGCCCTGCACTGAAAATCCTGCCCCCTAACTCTGCACCCCCAAATCCTGCACCCCCAAATCCTGCATCCCTAAACCCTGCACCCCCAAATCCTTCAACCCCGAAAGCCAATGCACTGCCAAACCCTGGACCCCCAGATACTGCACCCCAGAACCCTGCACGTTGACATCCTGCACCCCCAAACCCTGCAGCCCAGAACCCTGTACCCGATATCCTGCTGCCCCACAACTTGCACCCCCAAACCTGCAACCCCAAATACTGCACCCCAAATCCTGCATCTTGAAACCCTGCACCCCTAAATCCTTCTTCCCAAGCCGTGTTTACCCAAAACCTGTAATACCAAATCCTGCACCCCCAAATCCTGCACCCCCAAAATCGTTCCCCCAAACCATTCGCCCCCAAATCTTTTATGTCCAAACCTGTCCCCCAAAACCTTGCACCCCTGAACTCTGCTCCTTCAAAGCCGGCCCGCGAAACCTTGTCAACCAATTCCATCACCCCCAGATCCTGCTCCCCAAACCCTGCACCCAAAATCCTGCCCCACAAACCCTGCGCCCTCAGATCCTTCCTTACCCAACCCTGCACCCCCAAATCTTCCAACCCCCAAGTCCTGAACACCTGAACCCTGCACCCCCAACTCCTCACCCCAAAGCCCTGCACCCCCAAATCCTGCCTCTAAACCCTGAACAACAAGGTTCTGCACCCCATATCCTGCTCCCCAGATCCTGCTCCCCAGATCCTGCACCCCAGAATCCTGCACCCCCATACTGTGATCCCTGCACCCTGACCCCCAGATCCTTCCCTCCCAAAACCCGTAGCCCGATAACCCTGCACCCCAAAACGCTGCACCTCCAGATCGTGAACCTTTAAACCCTGCACCCCAAATCCTTCCTCCCCAAAACCTGCACCCCAAAACCCTACAATCCCAGATCTTGCACCTGCAAATCTCTGCACTCCACAACCCTGCACCCTCAAATCCTGCACCCCTATATCCTGCCCCCCAAAACCCTGGCACCTCCAAACCCTTGACCCCCAAATCCTGCAACCCTAAACCAGGCACCCCCAAATCCTTCCCCACCAAACCCTGCACCCCTCAGACCCTGAAGCGCAAATCCCTCTCCCAAAGCCCCTGCACCCCTCAAATGCAGCACCCCTGAAATCCTGTTCCCTAAGACCCTGCAGCCACAGGTCCTGAACCCCAAACCCCTGCACCCCAAAATACTGCACCCCAATCCCTGCAGGCAACCCCGGCACCCCAGAGCCCTTCAACGCAAAATCCTGCACCCCCAGTTCCTGAACACGCAAAACCTGCCCCCAAACCCTGCACCCCAAAACCTGCCCCCCAACACTGCAGCCCAAAGCCCAGCACCCCAAGACCCTTCATCCCCAAACCCTGAGCCCCCAAATCATGCACCCCCAGATCCTGACCCCCAAAACCCTGCACCCACAAACACTACACCCCCATATCCTGCACCCCAAGATCCTGCTACCCTAAACCCTGAACCCCCAAATCCTGCACCCCGATTCCTCTCTCACAAGCCCTGCACCCCAAAACTCTGCACCCCCAAATCCTCTCCCCCCAGACAATGCATCTGGAACCTTGAACCCGCAAAGCCTGCACGCCCAGGTCCTGAACACCTGAACCCTGCCCCCGCAAATCCTTTAACCCCCAAACCCAGCACCCCAAACCCTGTACCCCCAGATCGTTCCCCAAACACCCTGCACCTCAAATTCCTGCCCTGCCAAGCCCTTCACCCAAACCCCCGCACCCTTAAATCCTGCACCCCTAAACCCTGGACCCCAAATCCTGCACCTCCAGATCCTTCTTTCCTTCCTTCCTTCCTAAAGCCTGCACCCCAAATCCTGCCCTACCAAACCCTTCACCCCAAACCCCTGCACCCCACAGTCTTGCTCCCCCTAATCCTGCCATCCCAAACCCTGCACCCCAAATTCTGCCCCCCAAACCCCGATCCCTGAACGACTGCACCTCCAAACCCTGTACCCCCAAATCCTTCCCCAACACCCTGCACCCCCAAACCCTGCACCCCAAGATCCTGCTCCCCTAAATCTTGAACACCCAAACCTTGCACCCTCAAATCTTGCACCCCCAAACCCTGCACCCCCAAATCTCGCTGCACCAAACCCTGCCCTCCAAATCCTGCCCCCTAAATTCAGCCCTACCAAACTTTGCACCCCTAAACCCTGAAATCTTACACCCCCTAATGCTGCCCTCCAAAATCCTGAGCCCTGCACCCCCAAAGCCTGCATTCCCAAACGCAGCACCCCCAGGTCCTGAACACCCAAACACTGCACCCCCAAATTAGGCAGCCCCAAACCCAGCACCCCAAAATCCTCCATTCACAAACTCTGCATCCCCCAAACCTGGACTCCCACATGTGCACCCCCAAAACCATGCCCCCCTGAAACGCTGCACTTCAAAACCCTGCACCCCCAAATCCTTCTCCCAAAACCCTGCCCCCCAAACCCTACACCCCAAGGTCCTTCCCCCACCTCCTGGAACCCCAAACCCTGCACCCCAAAGAATTCCCTCCCAAACCTTGCACCTCCAAATCCTGCACCTCAAAGGCCTGGAAACCCAAGCCCTTCAACCCCATCCCTGCAACACCAAATCCTGTACCCCAAACCCAGCACCCCAGAATCCTGCACCCCAAATCCTGCCTACCAAACCTTTCACTGCAAACCCCTGCACCCCAAGATTGTGCTGCCCTAAACAATGAACCCCCAAATCATGCAGCCCCAGGTCCTTGCCTCCCAAAACTCTGCACCCCCAAATGCTGCACCTCCAATCTCTCACCCCCAAATCCTTCCGCACAGAGTCCCAGAATGTCAGGGGTTGAAGGGACCTGGAAAGCTCATCCGGTGCAATCCCCCCGTGGAGCAGGAACACCCAGCTGAGGTGACACAGGAAGGCGTGTACCCCACCACCCTGCACCCCCAAATCCTTCACCCCCAAACCCTGCCCCCCAAAACTCCACCCCTCCACATCCTGAACCCTGAAACCCCGCACCCCCAAATCCTCTGCCCCAATGCTCTGCACCCTTAACACTCTGCAACCTTAAACTTCCCCCCAAACCCTGAACTCTGAAACTCTGCACCCCAAAACCCTGATCCCCCAAATTCTTTCCCCAAACCCTGCACCCTTGATTCCTGCACCCCCAGTTCCTGAACTCATGAAACCTGCACCCCCAAACCCCTGTACCCCAAACCCTGCACTCTTAGACCTGACTTCTAAACCCTGCACCCCCAAACGGTGGCACCCCCTAATCCTGAAGCCCCAGATCCTTCCCTCCCATACCCTGCAGCCCCAAATCTGAACCCCCAAATCCTGAACTCCAGGATCTTGCACCCCCAGACCCTGTACCCCCAAATCAGGCCCCAAAAACCCTGCACCCCCAACCCTGCACCCCCAAATCCTGCACCTCTAATCCTCCACCCCCTTAACACTGCACCCCCAAAACCTGCACCACCATATCTTGCACCCTCAAAACCTGCACCACCAAACCTTGCACCTCCAAAACCTCCCTCCTCAAAACCCTGCCCTTCAAAATGCTGCACCCCGAATCCTTCTCCCCAACACCCTGCACCCCCAGATCCTGACCCCAAAACCCTGCACCCCGAATCCTGTACCCCAAAGCCCTGCACTCTGAAATCATACATGCCCAGAACGTGCACCCTAAACTGTGAACCCCAAAGTCCTAAACCCCTTAACCCTGCACCCTCAAATCCTCCAGACCCATGTCCCGAACACAGCACCCCAAAATCTACCCCCCAAAACCTACATCCCCAAATAATGCACCCCCAGGTCCTGAACACCCAAGACCTGCACCCCCAAACCCTTAACTCCCAAAACCTGCACCCCCAATTCTGCCTCCCCAGGATCTGCAACCCAATCCCTGCTCCACTAAATCCTGCACCCACAAACTCTGGACCCCCAATCCCCTGTACCCCAAATCCTGACCCCCACAAGTTGCACCCTAAAAACCTGCACCCCAAATCCTGTCCTACCCAACCATTCACCCCAGCCCCCTTCACCCCAAGATCCTGCTGCCCTAAACCCTGCACCCCCAAATCATCCCTCCCAACCCTGCCCCCCAAACCCTGTCCCCCTAAAGCCTGACCCCGAAACCCTGCTCCCCAAAACCCTGCCACCCCAAATCTTGTACCCCCAGATCCTGCACCCAATATCCTGCAATCCCAAACAATGCACCCCCATATTCTGATCCCTACAACCTGCACCCCCAGATCCTTATCTCCCAAAACCTGTACCCCTGAATCCTGCACCCTTCAACCCTGCACCCCAAAACGCTGCACCCCCAACTTCTGCAGCCCCCAGTTCCTTAACATGTGAAACCTGCACCCCCAAGTCCTGCACCCCAAAACCTTACACCCGGAATCCTGCCCCCCCAAACCGTGCACCCCAAAATCAAGGCCCCTCAAACTTGCACTCAAAAGTCCGCACCACAAAATCCTGCCCCCCCAGTTCCTAAAGACATGGAACCTGCACCCCCAAAGCCTCACCCTAAAGCCCTGCACCCCAAATCCGGCCCTACCAAACCCTTCAGCCCCGCACTCCAAGATCCTCCTACCCTAAACCCCAAGAGCCTGCACCCATAAATCCTGGAGCCCCAGATCCTGCACCCGACACCCTGCACCTCCATATCCTCCTTCCCCAAACCCTGCACCCCAAAACACTGCACTCCAAACCACTGCACCCCTAAATCCTGCAACCCCAAATCCTGGCCCCCAAACCCGGCACTCCAAACTCCTGCACCCAAATATCCTACTGCCCTAAACCCTGAACCCCCAAATCCTGCACCCCTGGAACCTGCAACCCCAGACTCTGCAGCCACAAATCAGGCCCCGCAAAATCCTTGCACCCCCAAATCCTGCACCACCTAATCCTCCAACCCCCTAACACAACCCCCTAAACCCTTCTCCCCAGGGTCCATTGTGACACCCTGGGGATCCCCCTTGTCCCCAGGGCCCATTGTGACACCATGGGGGACCCCCTTGTCCTCAGGGCCCATTGTGACATCCTGGGGACTCCCCTTTGTCCCCAGGGCCCATTGTGGCACCATGGGGACCCCCTTTGTCCCCAGGGCCAATTGGGACATCCCAGGACCCCCCTTTGTCCCCAGGGCCCATTGTGACAGGGTGGAGATCCCCCTTGTCCCCAGGCCTGTTGTGATGTCCCAGGACTCCCCATTGTCCCCAGGGCCCATTGTGACACCTTGGGGACCCCCCTTGTCCTAAGGGCCCATTGTGACATCCTGGGGACCCCCTTGTCCCCAGGGCCCATAGTGAAGTCCCAGGACCCCCTTTGTCCCCAGGGCCCATTGTGACATCCTGGGGACCCCCCTTGTCACTGGGGACCCATTGTAACACTATGGGGACCCCGCCTTGTCCCCAGAGCCCATTGTGACATCCTGGGGACCCCCTTTTTCCCCAGGACCCATTGTGGCACCATTGGGACCCCCTTTGTCACTGGGGCCCATTGTGACGTCCTGGGGACCCCCTTTGTCCCCAGGGCCCATTGTGACGTCCCCGGATCCCCCATTGTCCCCAGAGCCCATTGTGACATCCTGGGGACCCCCATTGTCCACAGGGCCCATTGTGACATTCAGGGGACAGCCTTTGTCCCTAGGGCCCATTGTGACACCGTCGGGACCCCCGTTGTCCCCAGGGCCCATTGTGACATCCCAGGACCCCCCATTGTCCCCAGGGCCCATTGTGACATACTGGGGACTCCCCTTTGTCCCCAGAGCCCATTGTGACACCGTGGGGACCCCCTTTGTCCCCAGGGCCCATTGTGGCATCTAAGGACCCCCCAATTGTGCCCAGGGTTCATTGTAACATATCAGGACGCCCCATTGTCCCCAGGGCCCATTGTGACGTCCCAGGACCCCCCGTCATCCCCAGGGCCCATTGTGTCATCCTGGGGACCTCCTTTGTCCCCAGAGCCCATTGTGACATCCTGGGGAACCCTTTGTCCCCAGGGCCCATTGTGACGTCCCAGGACCCCCCTTTGTCCCCAGGGTCCGTTGTGAAATCCTGGGGACCCCTCTTTGTCCCCACGGCCCACTGTGAGATCCTGGGGACCCCCTTGTCCCCAGGGCCCATTTTGAAACCGTGGGTATCCCCCTTGTCCCCAGGGCCCATTGTGACATCCTGAGGACCCCCTTTGTCCCCAGGGCCCATTGTGACACCGTGGGGACCCCCTTTGTCCCCAGGGCCCATTGTGATAACCTGGGGACCCCCTTTGTCCTCAGGGCCCATTGTGACACCGTGAGGACCCCCTTTGTCCCCAGGGCCCATTGTGACATCCCAGGACCCCCTTTGTCCCCAGCCCCATTGTGACATCCATGGGACCCCCCTTTGTCCCTAGGGACCATTGTGACATTCCAGGACCCCCCATTGTCCCCAGAGCCCATTGTGATATCCAGGGCACCATCCTTGATCCGCAGAGCCCATTGTGACATCCCAGGACCCCCCTTTGTCCCCAGGGCCCATTGTGACATCCCAGGACCCCACTTTATACTGAAGGCCCATTGTGACATCCTGGGGACCCCCTTTGTCCCCAGGGCCCATTGTGACGTCCCCGGACCCCCCATTGTCCCCAGGGTCCATTGTGACATCCTGGGGACTCCCATTGTCCCCAGGGCCCATTGTGACATTCAGGGGACAGCCTTTGTCCCAAGGGCCCATTGTGACACTGTCGGGACCCCTGTTGTCCCCAGAGCCCATTGTGACATCCTGGAAACCCCCTTTGTGCCCAGGGCACATTGTGACCTCCCAGGACCCCACTTTGTCCCCAGGGCCCATTGTGACATCCTCGGGACGCCCCTGGTCCCCAGAGCCCGTTGTGACATCCTGGGGACTCCCCTCTGTCCCCTGGGCCCATTGTGACACCGTGGGGACCCCCTTTGTCCCCAGGGCCCATTGTGACATTTAGGGACCTCCCAGTTGTGCCCAGGGCTCATTGTGACATCCCAAGACCCCCCATTGTCCCCAGGGCCCATTGTGACGTCCCAGGACCCCCCGTCATCCCCAGGGCCCATTGTGACATCCTGGGGACCCCCTTGTCCCCAGTGCCTATTGTGAAATCCTGGGCACCCCCTTTGTCCCCAGGGCCCATTGTGACATTCCAGGACCCCCCTTGTCCCCATGGCCCATTGTGAAATCCTGGGGACCTCCTTTGTCCCCAGGGCCCATTGTGACGTCCCAGGACCCCCCTTTGTCCTTAGGGTCCATTGTGACATCCTGGGGACCCTCTTTGTCCCCAGGGCCCATTGTGACAGGGTGGGGACTCCCTTTGTCCCCAGGGGCCATTGTGATGTCCCAGGATCCCCCTTTGTCCCCAGGGCCCATTGTGACATCTCAGGACACCCCAATTGTTTCCAGGGCCCATTGTGACATCCTGGGGACCGCCCAGTTGTCTCCAGGGCCCATTGTGGCATCCTGGGTACCCCTTTTATCCCCGGGGCCCATTGTGACATCCTGGGGACTCCCCTTGTCACTGCGGACCCATTGTGACACCATGGGGACCTGCCCTTGTCCTCAGGGCCCATTGTGACATCCTGGGGACCCTCTTGTCCCCAGGGCCCATAGTTGCACCCTGGGGACCCCCTCTTTATTCCCAGTGCCCATTGTGACATCCCAGGACCCCCCTATGTCCCCAGGGCCCATTGTGACACCATGGGGACACCCCTTTGAATCCAGGGCCCATTGTCACATCCCAGGACCTCCCAATTGTCCCCAGGGCCCATTGTGACATCCTGGGGACCCCCCTTGTCACTGGGGACCCATTGTATACACCATGGGGACCCCCATTGTCCCCAGGGCCCATTGTGACATCCTGGGGACCCCCCTTGTCACTGGTGACCCATTGTGACACCATGGGGACCCCCGTTTGTCCCCAGGGCTCATTGTGACACCATGGGGACCCCCCATTGTCCCAAGGACCCATTGTGACATCTCAGGACCCCACTTGTCACTGGGGACCCATTGTGACACCATAGGGACCCCCGTTTGTCCCCAGGGCTCATTGTGACATCCCAGGACCTCCCATTGTCCCCAGGGCCCATTGTGACATCATGGGGACCGCCTTGTCCCTCTGGCCCATTGTGACACCGTGGGGACCCCCCTTGTCACCAGAGCCCATTGTGACATCCTGGGGACGCCCTTTTTCCCCAGGACCCATTGTGGCACCATTGGGACCCCCTTTGTCACTGGGGCCCATTGTGACTTCCCAGGACCTCACTTTGTCCCCAGGGCCCATTGGGACTTCCGGGGGACCCCCTTTGTCACCAGGGCCCATTGTGACGTCCCAGGACCCCCCTTTGTCCCTAGGGCCCATTGTGACGTCCCCGGACCCCCCATTGTCCCAAGACCCATTGTGACATCCTGGGGACCCCCTTTGTCCCCAGGGCCCATTGTGACATCCAGGGGACAGCCTTTGTCCCAAGGGCCCATTGTGACACCGTTGGAATCCCCGTTGTCCCCAGAGCCCATTGTGACATCCTGGGAACCCCCTTTGTGCCCAGGGCTCATTGTGACATCCCAGGACCCCCCATTGTCCCCAGGGCCCATTGTGACGTCCCAGGCCCCCCCTTTGTCCCCAGGGCCCATTGTGACATCCTGGGGACCCCCCTTTGTCCCTAGGGCCCGTTGTGACATCCTGGGCACCCCCTTTGTCCCCAGGGCCTATTGTGACAGGGTGGGGACTCCCTTTTTCCCTAGGGCCCATTGTGACATCCTGGGGACCTCGTTTGTCCCCAGGGTCCATTGTGGCACCATGGGGACCCCCTTTGTCCCCAGGGCCCATTGTGACATCACAGGACCCCCTTTGTCCCCAGGACCCATTGTGACATCCTGGGGACCCCCTTTGTCCCCAGGGCCTATTGTGACAGTGTGGGGACTCCCTTTGTCCCCAGGGTCCATTGTGAAATTCTGGGGACCCCCTTTGTCCGCAGGGCCCATTGTGACATCTCAGGACCCCCCAATTGTTTCCAGGGCTTATTGTGACATCCTGGGGACCCCCCTTTGTCCCCAGGGCCCATTGTGACATTCAGGGGACCCCTCTTTATCCCCAGGGCCTATTGTGACATCCTGGGGATCCCCCTTTGTCCCCAAGGCCCATTGTGATAGGGTGGGGAACCCCTTTGTCTCCAGGGCCCATTGTGCCATCCTGGGGACCCCACTTTGTTCCCAGGACCCATTGTGATGTCCACAATGGCCCCGTTGTCCCCAGGGCTCATTGTGACACCATGGGGACCCCCCATTGTCCCAAGGACCCATTGTGACATCTCAGGACCCCACTTGTCACTGGGGACCCATTGTGACACCATAGGGACCCCCGTTTGTCCCCAGGGGTCATTGTGACATCCCAGGACCTCCCATTGTCCCCAGGGCCCATTGTGACATCATGGGGACCGCCTTGTCCCTCTGGCCCATTGTGACACCGTGGGGACCCCCCTTGTCACCAGAGCCCATTGTGACATCCTGGGGACGCCCTTTTTCCCCAGGACCCATTGTGGCACCATTGGGACCCCCTTTGTCACTGGGGCCCATTGTGACTTCCCAGGACCTCACTTTGTCCCCAGGGCCCATTGGGACTTCCGGGGGACCCCCTTTGTCACCAGGGCCCATTGTGACGTCCCAGGACCCCCCTTTGTCCCCAGGGCCCATTGTGACGTCCCCGGACCCCCCATTGTCCCAAGACCCATTGTGACATCCTGGGGACCCCCTTTGTCCCCAGGGCCCATTGTGACATCCAGGGGACAGCCTTTGTCCCAAGGGCCCATTGTGACACCGTTGGAATCCCCGTTGTCCCCAGAGCCCATTGTGACATCCTGGGAACCCCCTTTGTGCCCAGGGCTCATTGTGACATCCCAGGACCCCCCATTGTCCCCAGGGCCCATTGTGACGTCCCAGGCCCCCCCTTTGTCCCCAGGGCCCATTGTGACATCCTGGGGACCCCCCTTTGTCCCTAGGGCCCGTTGTGACATCCTGGGCACCCCCTTTGTCCCCAGGGCCTATTGTGACAGGGTGGGGACTCCCTTTTTCCCTAGGGCCCATTGTGACATCCTGGGGACCTCGTTTGTCCCCAGGGTCCATTGTGGCACCATGGGGACCCCCTTTGTCCCCAGGGCCCATTGTGACATCACAGGACCCCCTTTGTCCCCAGGACCCATTGTGACATCCTGGGGACCCCCTTTGTCCCCAGGGCCTATTGTGACAGTGTGGGGACTCCCTTTGTCCCCAGGGTCCATTGTGAAATTCTGGGGACCCCCTTTGTCCGCAGGGCCCATTGTGACATCTCAGGACCCCCCAATTGTTTCCAGGGCTTATTGTGACATCCTGGGGACCCCCCTTTGTCCCCAGGGCCTATTGTGACATTCAGGGGACCCCTCTTTATCCCCAGGGCCTATTGTGACATCCTGGGAATCCCCCTTTGTCCCCAAGGCCCATTGTGATAGGGTGGGGAACCCCTTTGTCTCCAGGGCCCATTGTGCCATCCTGGGGACCCCACTTTGTTCCCAGGACCCATTGTGATGTCCACAATGGCCCCGTTGTCCCAAGGGGTCATTGTGACATCCTGGGGACCTCCTTTGTCCCCAGGGCCCATTGTGACGTCCCAGGACCCTCCATTTTTCCAAGAGCCCATTGTGACATCCTGGCGACCCCGCTTTTTCCTCAGGGCCCATTGTGGCACCATGGGGAGCCCCTCTGTCTCCAGGGCCCATTGTGACATTTAGGGGACTCCTCTTTGTCCCCAGGGCCCATTGTGACATCCCAGGATCCCCCAATTGTCCCCAGGTCCCATTGTGACATCTTCGGGACCCCCCTTTGTCCCCAGGGCCCCCTGTGACACCGTGGGCACCCTGCTTGTCCCCAGGGCTCATTGTGACATCCTGGGGACCCCCGTTGTCCCAGGTCCCATTGTGACATCCCAGGACCCCCCTTTTTCCCCAGGGCCCATTGTGACTTCCTGGGGACCCCCTTTGTCCCCAGGGCCCATTTTGGCACCATAGGGACGCCGTTTGTCACTGGGGCCCATTGTGACATCCCAGGACACCCCTTGTCTCCAGGGCCCATTGTGATATTCAGGGAACTGCTATTTGTCCCCAGGGTCCATTTGGACATCCCAGGACACCCCCTTGTCTCCAGGGCCCTTTGTGACATTCAGGGGACCCCTCTTTGTCCCCAGGGCCCGTTGTTGCATCCTGGGGTCCCCCCTTGTCCCCAGGGCCCATTTTGACATTCAGGAGAGCCCTCTTTGTCCCCAGGGCCTGTTGTGACATCCTGGGGACCCCCTTTGTCACTGGGGCCCATTGTTACATCCCAGGACCCCCCTTTGTCTGCAGGTCCCAATGTGACATTCAGGGGACCCCACTTTGTCCCCAGGGCCCACTGTGACGTCCTAGGACCTCCCTTTGTCCCCAGGGCCCATTGTGACACTGTGGGGAGCCCCTGTTTTCCCCAGGGCCCATTGTGACATCTGGTGGACCCCCTTGTCCCCAGGGCCCATCGTGGAACCGTGGGGACCCTCCTTGTCACTAGGGCCCATTGTGACACCATGGGGACCACCCCTTTCTCCCCAGTGCCCATTGTGACATCCTGGGGACCCCACTTGTCCCCAGAGCCCATTATCACATCCTTGGGACCCCTGTGTCCCCAGGGCCCATTGTGACGTCCCAGGACCCCCCATTGTCCCCAGGGTGCATTGTGACACCGTGGGGACCCCCTCTGTCCCCAGAGCCCATTGTGACATCCTGGGGACCCCTCTTTGTCCCCAGGGCCCATTGTGACATCCTGGGCTGCCCCGTATGTCACCAGGGCCCATTTTGACACCGTGTGGACCCCCTGTTGTCCTCAGGGCCCATTGTGACATCCCAGGACCCCCAATTGTCCCCAGGGCCCATTGTGACACCATGGGGAACCCTCTTGTCACTGGGGACGCATTGTGACACAATGGGGACCCCACCTTTGTCTCAAGTGCCCATTGTGACATCCTGGGGACCCCCTTTATCCCCAGGACCCATTGTGACGTCCCAGGACCCCATTTGTCCCCAGGGCCCATTGTGGCATCCCAGGGCCCCACTTTGTCCCCAGGGCCCATTGTTACAGGGTGGGACCCCCCTTGTCCCCAGGGCCCATTGTGACATCCTGGTGACTCCCTTTGTCCCCAGGGCCCATTGTGGCACCATGGGGACCCTCTTTGTCACTGGGGCCCGTTGTGACATCCCAGGACCCCACTTTGCCTTAGAAGGTCACTGATCGGACTACTGGTACATCCTGACTCTGCTTTCTCAATAAACATTGAAGAACACCTGGGGTTTGTTTGCTCCAAGGGAAAACTTCCCTCCCACGGTTCCTGGTTCCCGGTCCTGTTTCCCGGTCCGGTTTGGCTTCGCTATCAGAACAGCTGCTGCCTCCACAGCCGCGCTCAAAGTCCCCGTTGTGACACCAGGATGGCGGGAGAAGGGGGGTGGCGGGGGCGGCAGCGGCGGCGATTGGGGGGGGGCAGTCGGGGCTGGGCGGACAAGCGGCGGCTGCTGCGGCTCCTCAGGCAGCGACAGCAGCAGCGATCGGGGGGACGTGGGGGGCGGACAAGCGGCGGCTGCTGCGGCTCCTCAGGCAGCGACAGCAGCAGCGATCGGGGGGACGTGGGGGGGCGGACAAGCGGCGGCTCCTGCGGCTCCTCAGGCAGCGACAGCAGCAGCGATCGGGGGGACGTGGGGGGCGGACAAGCGGCGGCTGCTGCGGCTCCTCAGGCAGCGACAGCAGCAGCGATTGGGGGGACGTGGGGGGCGGACAAGCGGCGGCTGCTGCGGCTCCTCAGGCAGCGACAGCAGCAGCGATCGGGGGGACGTGGGGGGGCGGACAAGCGGCGGCTCCTGCGGCTTCTCAGGCAGCGACAGCAGCAGCGATCGGGGGGACGTGGGGGGGCGGACAAGCGGCGGCTCCTGCGGCTCCTCGGGCAGCGACAGCAGCAGCGATCGGGGGGACGTGGGGGGCGGACAAGCGGCGGCTCCTCCGGCCGCGGCCAGGACGTGGCTTCGCCGGCACCGGGGCCCGAGACCGCGCGCTGTGGGGCTGCGGGGCGGGTGTGGGGCCGGGGGTCTCCGGGGGTCCCGCAGCGGCCGCTGTGGGGCGGGATGGGGCGGCTGTGGAATTACCTGTGGGGCACTCATGGGGCTGCTGTAGGGGTCTTAAGAGGCATGTCTGGAGCACTTATGGGGCGACTATGGGGCAGGTGCTGGGCTGCTACAGCGGGACCTGTGGGGCACCCAGGTATGTGCACCCAGCACCGTGTGCACGTACACGCAGCTACACACTGATGTGTAAGCAAACACGTGGCCACACACACGCACACTTCCACAAGCGTGCCCAGTCCCATCTATTGACAGAAAGACGTACGTGAAATGTACTGACATGCTTGAGGGTAAACACGTGCGTGGATGTTTGGCATACTGCACACACGCACACGTCTGAACGATAATGCTCCAGCTTTAGCACAAATGGAGCTGACATCAAGGCACTCACATGTGGACAGACCAACGTTTATGGGCACTAAGGCTTTCGCGCACAGGTTCGTCCAAGAACAGGCACATACCTGCAGGCACCCTCCGAATGCGTGTTCTGTGCATTTTCTTAAGGGACGCTAGATGGCAGCAAAGACCATGAAATTATTAACCTCAGTCTAACCCTAGGTTTATGACATTTTTTCTTACTATAGATGCGTTTGATGCTAAAAATTCCCCCAAATTGTAATGAATATGCGATAATTGTGTGAATACAAGCATCGCAAGAGCATCCAGTTTTTGGAGCACTTGTGGAACATGATAAAGCCAGGCAGAGCCTGACAAAGCGCGACAGAGCCCAACAGGGCTTGACAGAGCCTGATAGAACTCAACAGGGGCCGACAAATCCCGACAGCGCCTGACAGCGAACAGTGGAGTCTGGCAGGGCCTGACAGAGGCTGTCAAAGCACGACAGAGCCAGAGGAGCCTGACAGAGCCCAGCAAACCCGACAGGAATAGACAAGGCCTGGGTGCACAGACCTGGGTGCGTGTGGAAAGGTTTCTGCCTGTTTTCCAGTGAGGAATGGTGTGTGTGCACGTGGACAAACAGAAGGCGAAGCAACTCGGTTCCAACACTGAAGAAGGCTGTACAGTCACGTAGACACGGGGGCTGCTCCACTCCTGCTCTCCTGCTCTCTTGCAGGACACAGAGGCCTCAGAGCCCTGTTCAGTTCAGTTCAGTTCCATACAATGTTCACTGACTGCAAGAAAATCCCTCAAATCCCCCACAATGTGGGGCTCAAAAGGGAGTCCCCCTGAAAAGAGGGGGTCACAGTCCAAAAATGCCTGAAAATTCCTGGGGGAGGATAAAACTTATTAAACCCTGTAAATATGAGCGTGAGAATTTCAAACAGAGAGAAGTCTGTCGTTTGTATTTATATATTGCAGAATGGTATTCATGTAGATATAAAATGATTTTAAAATAAAACCCCTTTTCTACTCTGTTATATAAAGGATTTTAGAATGTAAAAAATTTCTGTTGATGGTTTTAAGAATACAAACATCTTATCTATTTGTAGATTAAAAAGTGAAGGACTTGAAAAAGAAAAAAATATCTAGATAGGAACTTAAAATAGAAAAAAGTGTGAGTAGGCAGAGCTATGTATAATTACTACGTGTTACATAGTCTAAATAGGTAATAAATATCATCTATATATATCCACTCACACCCGTATACATACCTTTAATTTATTAATAAATGTAAATCGATATCCCAGTCTAAATATATATAATTGTAAATATGTCAAAATCTGTAAATTTGAAAAGATACCTGAGTGTTAAAATGGAAGTTTAAATGTATTTAAGTGTAAATAGACACTGGATCAGAGCGCAGCGCGGGACAAACGGGGACGGGTGATGATAGGCGGAGAGAATGGAAATTGACGTGCTTAGCTGGCCAATCAGATTGCGGAGAGGGAAGAGAAGGGGTGGGCCGCGGGGGAAGGGTTGTCTCGAGGGCTTCCCAATGCGCATGCGCAGAAATGGGCGCTGCGAGGTGCACGGGGCGCTCTCGGCGGCCACGTGCGCGCACCGTTGGAGCCCGGAGCGGACTCGCTGCGCCGCTGTTTCTGCGAGGCCCCGGGGAGTGCCCGGCCCGGCCCCGCCCGGCCCGCTCCGCTCCGTCTCAGAGCCGCCTGGAGAGCCGGGTCGGGCAGCCCCTTCTCGGCTCCACCTCTTCCCGAGCTAAGCCACGCCCCCTTGGGGCCGTGCCATGTTGACCGCACCCTCTCCCTACCCCAAGAGGCTCCTCCCATGGGGGCGTGCCCCAGAGAATGCCCGCCCCCAGACCACCTCCCATGGGGCGTGACACAGAGGCTCCGCCCCCCCGAGGGGCTCCCCGTGGGCGTGCCCTCTCAGTACCCGCCCCTCGGCACTGACCCCACCCCATGTAGGCGGGGCCACACCCAGCTGCCCCCTCCCATCTGTGACCCATAACCAACCCCATAGCAGCCCTATGGCTGCCCCACAGGTCCCGCTGTAGCAGCCCAGCACCTGCCCCATAGTCGCCCCATAAGTGCTCCAGACATGCCTCTTAAGACCCCTACAGCAGCCCCATGAGTGCCCCACAGGTAATTCCACAGCCGCCCCATCCCGCCCCACAGCGGCTGCTGCGGGACCCCCGGAGACCCCCGGCCCCACACCCGCCCCGCAGCCCCACAGCGCGCGGTCTCGGGCCCCGGTGCCGGCGAAGCCACGACCTGGCCGCGGCCGCAGCAGCCGCCGCTTGTCCGCCCCCCACGTCCCCCCGATCGCTGCTGCTGTCGCTGCCTGAGGAGCCGCAGCAGCCGCCGCTTGTCCGCCCCCCCATGTCCCCCCGATCGCTGCTGCTGTCGCTGCCTGAGGAGCCGCAGCAGCCGCCGCTTGTCCGCCCCCCACGTCCCCCCGATCGCTGCTGCTGTCGCTGCCTGAGGAGCCGCAGGAGCCGCCGCTTGTCCGCCCCCCACGTCCCCCCGATCGCTGCTGCTGTCGCTGCCTGAGGAGCCGCAGCAGCCGCCGCTTGTCCGCCCCCCCACGTCCCCCCGATCGCTGCTGCTGTCGCTGCCTGAGGAGCCGCAGGAGCCGCCGCTTGTCTGCCCCCCACGTCCCCCCGATCGCTGCTGCTGTCGCTGCCTGAGGAGCCGCAGCAGCCGCCGCTTGTCCGCCCCCCCACGTCCCCCCGATCGCTGCTGCTGTCGCTGCCTGAGGAGCCGCAGCAGCCGCCGCTTGTCCGCCCAGCCCCGACTGCCCCCCCCCAATCGCCGCCGCTGCCGCCCCCGCCACCCCCCTTCTCCCGCCATCCCGGTGTCACAACGGGGACTTTGAGGGCGGCTGTGGAGGCAGCAGCTGTTCTGATAGCGAAGCCAAACCAGACCGGGAAACAGGACCGGGAACCAGGAACCGTGGGAGGGAAGTTTTCCCTTGGAGCAAACAAACCCCAGGTGTTCTTCAATGTTTATTGAGAAAGCAGAGTCAGGATGTACCAGTAGTCCGATCAGTGACGTTCTAAGACAAAGTAGGGTCTTGGGATGTCACAATGGGCCCCAGTGACAAAGAGGGTCCCCATGGTGCCACAATGGGCCCTGGGGACAAAGGGAGTCACCAGGATGTCACAATGGGCCCTGGGGACAAGGGGGGTCCCACCCTGTAACAATGGGCCCTGGGGACAAAGTGGGGCCCTGGGATGTCACAATGGGCCCTGGGGACAAATGGGGTCCTGGGACGTCACAATGGGTCCTGGGGATAAAGGGGGTCCCCAGGATGTCACAATGGGCACTTGAGACAAAGGTGGGGTCCCCATTGTGTCACAATGCGTCCCCAGTGACAAGAGGGTTCCCCATGGTGTCACAATGGGCCCTGGGAACAATTGGGGGTCCTGGGATGTCACAATGGGCCCTGAGGACAACAGGGGGTCCACACGGTGTCAAAATGGGCCCTGGTGACATACGGGGCGGCCCAGGATGTCACAATGGGCCCTGGGGACAAAGAGGGGTCCCCAGGATGTTCACAATGGGCCCTGGAGACAGTGGGGGGTCCAGAAATGTCACAATGGGCCCTGGGGACAAAGGGGGCTCCCCAGGATGTCACAATGGGCTCTGGGGACAAAGGGGGTCCCCACGGTGTCACAATGCACCCTGGGGACAATGGGGGGTCCTGGGACGTCACAATGGGCCCTGGGGACACAGGGGTCCCAAGGATGTGATAATGGGCTCTGGGGACATGTGGGGTCCCCAGGATGTCACAATGGGCACTGGGGAGAAAGGGGTGGTCCCCATGGTGTCACAATGGGCCCTAGTGACAAAGAGGGTCCCCACGGTTCCACGATGGGCCCTGGGGACAAGGGGGTCCACCAGATGTCACAATGGGCCCTGGGGAAAACAGGGGCTCCCCACAGTGTCACAATGGGCCCTGGGGACAAAGGGAGGTCCTAGGACGTCACAGTGGGCCCTGGGGACAAAGTGGGGTCCCCTGAATGTCACATTGGGACCTGCAGACAAAGGGGGGTCCTAGGATGCCACAATGGGCCCCAGTGACAAAGGGGGTCCCCAGGATGTCACAACAGGCCCTGGGGACAAAGAGGGCTCTCCTGAATGTCAAAATGGGCCCTGGGGACAAGGGGGGACCCCAGGATGCAACAACGGGCCCTGGGGACAAAGAGGGGTCCCCTGAATGTCACAAAGGGCCCTGGGGACAAGGGGGTGTCCTGGGATGTCACAATGGACCCTGGGGACAAATAGCAGTTCCCTGAATATCACAATGGGCCCTGGAGACAAGGGGTGTCCTGGGATGTCACAATGGGCCCCAGTGACAAAGGGCATCCCTATGGTGCCAAAATGGGCCCTGGGGACAAAGGGGGTCCCCAGGAAGTCACAATGGGCCCTGGGAACAAAGGGGGGTCCTGGGATGTCACAATGGGACCTGGGACAACGGGGGTCCCCAGGATGTCACAATGGGCCCTGGGGACAAAGATGAGTCCCCTAAATGTCACAATGGGCCCTGGAGACAGAGGGGCTCCCCATGGTGCCACAATGGGCCCTGAGGAAAAAGCGGGGTCGCCAGGATGTCACAATGGGCTCTTGGAAAAATGGAGGGTCCTGGGACGTCACAATGGGCCCTGGGGACAAAGGAGGTCCCCAGGATGTCACAATGACCCCTTGGGACAACGGGGCCATTGTGGACATCACAATGGGTCCTGGGAACAAAGTGGGGTCCCCAGGATGTCACAATAGGCCCTGGGGATAAAGAGGGGTCCCCTGAATGTCACAATGGGCCCTGGGGACAAAGGGGGGTCCCCAGGATGTCACAATAAGCCCTGGAAACAATTGGGGGGTCCTGAGATGTCACAATGGGCCCTGGGGACAAAGGGGGTCCCCAGGATTTCACAATGGGCCTTGGGGACAAAGGGAGTCCCCACACTGTCACAATAGGCCCTGGGGACACAGGGGGTGCCCAGGATGTCACAATGGGTCCTGGGGACAAAGGGGGTCCTGTGATGCCACAATGGGCCCTGGGGACAAAGGGGGTCCCCAGGATGCCACAATGGACCCTGGGGACAAACGAGGTCCCCAGGATGTCACAATGGGCCCTAGGGACAAAGGGAGTCCCCACCCTGTCACAATAGGCCCTGGGGACAAAGGGGGTGCCCAGGATGTCACAATGGGTCCTGGGGACAAAGGGGGTCCTGTGATGTCACAATGGGCCCTGGGGACAAAGGGCATCCCCATGGTGCCACAATGGACCCTAGTGACAAACAGGGTCCCCAGGATGTCACAATGGGCCCTGGGGACAAGGGGGTCCCCAGGATCTCACAATGGACCCTGGGGACAAAGGGGGGGCCTGGGACGTCACAATTGGCCCTGGGGACAATGGGGGGTCCTGAAATGTCACAATGGGCCCTGGGCACAATTGGGGGTTCCCCGGATGTCACAATGGGCTCTGGGGACAACGGGGATTCCAACGGTGTCACAATGGGCCCTTGGGACAAAGCCTGTCCCCTGAATGTCACAATGGGCCCTGGGGACAATGGGAGGTCCGGGGACGTCACAATGGGCCCTGGGGACAAAGGGGGGTCCTGGGATGTCACAATGGGCCCTGGTGACAAAGGGGGTCCCCCGGAAGTCACAATGGGCCCTGGGGACAAAGTGAGGTCCTGGGAAGTCACAATGGGCCCCAGTGACAAAGGGGGTCCCAATGGTGCCACAATGGGTCCTGGGGAAAAAGGGCGTCCCCAGGATGTCACAATGGGCTCTGGGGACAAGGGGGGGTCCTGGGACATCACAGTGCGCCCTGGTGACAAAGGGGGTCCCCCGGAAGTCACAATGGGCCCTGGGGACAAAGTGAGGTCCTGGGAAGTCACAATGGGCCCCAGTGACAAAGGGGGTCCCAATGGTGCCACAATGGGTCCTGGGGAAAAAGGGCGTCCCCAGGATGTCACAATGGGCTCTGGGGACAAGGGGGGGTCCTGGGACATCACAGTGGGCCCTGGGGAACAAGGGGGTCCCCAGGATGTCACAATGGGCTCTGGGGACAAGGGGAGTCCCCATAGTGTTACAATGGGGCCCAGTGACAAGGGTGGTCCCCACGGTGCCACGGTGGGCCCTGGAGACAAGGGGGGTCCCCAGGATGTCACAATGGGCTCTGGGGACAAGGGGGGTCCCCACGGTGTCACAATGGGCCTTGGGTACAAAGTGGGGTCCTGGGATGTCACATTGGGCCACAGTGACAAAAGGGGTCCCCATGGTGTCACAACGGGCCCTGGGGACAAAGGAGGTCCCCACGGTGCCACAACGGGCCAGAGGGACAAGGCGGTCCCCATGATGTCACAATGGGCCCTGGGGACAATGGGAGGTCCTGGGATGTCACAATGAGCCCTGGGGACAAACGGGGGTCCCTATGGTGTCACAATGGGTCCCCAGTGACAAGTAGGGTCCTGAGATGTCACAATGGGTCCTTGGGACAATGGGGGGTCCTGGGATGTCACAATGAGCCCTGGGGACAAACTGGGGTCCCCATGGTGTCACAATGGGTCACCAGCGACAAGGGGGGTCCCCAGGATGTCACAATGGGCCCTGGGGACAAAGAGGGGTCCCCATGGTGTATACAATGGGTCCCCAGTGACAAGGGGGGTCCCCAGGATGTCACAATGGGCCCTGGGGACAATTGGGGGGTCCTGGGATGTGACAATGGGCCCTGGAGTCAAAGGGGTGTCCCCATGGTGTCACAATGGGCCCTGGGGACATAGGGGGGTCCTGGGATGTCACAATGGGCACTGGGAATAAAGAGGGGGTCCTCAGGGTGCAACTATGGGCCCTGGGGACAAGAGGGTCCCCAGGATGTCACAATGGGCCCTGAGGACAAGGGCAGGTCCCCATGGTGTCACAATGGGTCCGCAGTGACGAGGAGGGTCCCCATGGTGTCACAATTGGCCCTGGGGACAACGGGGGTCCCGATGGTGTCACAATGGGCCCTTGGGAAAAAGGCTGTCCCCTGAATGTCACAATGGGCCCTGGGGACAATGGGTGTCCCAAGGATGTCACAATGGGCTCTGGGGACAATGGGGGGTCCGGGGATGTCACAATGGGCCCTGGGGACAAAGAGGGGTCCTGGGACGTCACAATGGGCCCTGGTGACAAAGGGGGTCCTGGGATGTCACAATGGGCCCTGGGGACAAAGGGGGCTCACCAGAATGTCACAATGGGCTCTGGGGACAAAGGGGTCCCCAGGATGTCACAATGGGCACTGGGGAGAATGGGGTGGTCCCCATGGTGTCACAATGGGTCACCAGTGACAAGGGGAGTCCCCAGGATGTCACAATGGGCCCCGGGGATAAAAGGGGTACCCAGGATGCCACAATGGGCCCTGGGGAAGATTGGGGGGTCCTGAGATGTCGCAATGTGCCCTGGGGACAAAACAATGTTCCCTGAATGTCACAATGGGCCCTGGGGAAAAAGGGGGGTCCCCAGGACGCCACAATGGGCCCTGGGGACAATTGGGGTGTCCTGAGATGTCACAATGGGCCCTGGGGACAAAGGGGGATTCTGGGACGTCACAATGGGCCCTGGGGACAAAGGGAGTCCCCACCCTGTCACAATGGGCCCTGGGGACAAAGAGGGTCCCCAGGATGTCACAATGGACCCTGGGGACAAAGGGGGGTCCTGGGACGTCACAATGGGCCCTGGGGACAAAGGAGGTCCCCAGGATTTCACAATAGGCACTGGGGACAAGGGGCTCCCCAGGATGTCACAATGGGCCCTGGGGATGACGGGGGGTCTTGGGACGTCACAATGGGCCCTGGGGACAATGGGGGGTCTTGGGATGTCACAATGAGCCCTGGGCACAACTGGGAGGTCCCTAAATGTCACAATGGGCCCTGGGGACAAAGGGGGTCCCCACGGTGTCACAATGGGCCCAGGGGACAGAGGGGGCTCCCCAGGATGTCACAACGGGCTCTGGGGACCAGGGGCGTCCCGAGGATGTCACAATGGGCCCTGGGGACAAAGTGGGGTCCTGGGAGGTCACAATGGGCCCTGGGGACAAGGGGGGTTTCCAGGATGTCACAATGGGCTCTGGGGACAACAGGGGTCCCGACGGTGTCACAATGGGCCCTTGGGACAAAGGCTGTCCCCTGAATGTCACAATGGGCCCTGGGGACAATGGGGGGTCCGGGGACGTCACAATGGGCCCTGGGGACAAAGGGGGGTCCTGGGACGTCACAATGGGCCCTGCGGATCAAGGATGGTGCCCTGGATGTTACAATGGGCTCTGGGGACAATGGGGGGTCCTGGAATGTCACAATGGGCCCTAGGGACAAAGGGGGGTCCCTTGGATGTCACAATGGGGCTGGGGACAAAGGGGGTCCTGGGATGTCACAATGGGTCCTGGGGACAAAGGGGGTCCCCAGGTTGTCACAATGGGCCCTGGGGACAAAGGGGGTCCCCACGGTGTCACAATGGGCCCTGGGGACAAAGGGGGTCCTCAGGATGTCACAGTGGGCCCTGGGGACTAGGGGGATACCCACGGTTTCAAAATGTGCCCTGGGGACAAGGGGGTCCCCAGGATCTCACAGTGGGCCGTGGGGACAAAGAGGGGTCCCCAGGATTTCACAATGGTCCCTGGGGACAAAGGGTTCCCCAGGATGTCACAATGGGCTCTGGGGACAAAGGAGGTCCCCAGGATGACACAATGGGCCCTGGGGACAAAGGGGGTCCTGGGACGTCACAATGGGCCCTGGGGACAATGGGGCGTCCTGATATGTTACAATGAACCCTGGGCACAATTGGGGGGTCCTTAGATGCCACAATGGGCCCTGGGGACAAAGGGGGTCCCCACGGTGTCACAATGGGCTCTGGGGACAAAGGGGAGTCCCCAGTATGTCACAATGGGCCCTGGGGACAATGCGGGGTCCTGGGATGTCACAATGGGCCCCCTGGGGACAACGGGGGTCCCGACGGTGTCACAATGGGCCCTAGGGACAAAGGCTGTCCCCTGAATGTCACAATGGGCCCTGTGGACAATGGGGGTCCCCAGGATGTCACAATGGGCTCTGGGGACAATGGGGGATCCAGGGACGTCACAATGGGCCCTGGGGACAAAGGGGGTCCCCAGGACGTCACAATGGGCCCCAGTGACAAAGGGGGTCGCAATGGTGCCACAATGGGTCCTGGGGAAAAAGGGGGCTCCCAGGATGTCACAATGGGCTCTGGGGACAAGAGGAGGTCCCCATAGTGTTACAATGGGTCCCCAGTGACAAGGGGGGTCCCCAGGATGTCACAATGGGCCCTGGGGACAAAGGGGGTCCTGGGACTTCACTATGGGCCCTGGGGACAAAGGGGGGTCCCCAAGATGTCACAATGGGTCCTGGGGACAAGGGGGTCCCCAGGATGTCACAATGGGCCCTGGGGACAAAGGGGGTCCTGGGACTTCACTATGGGCTCTGGGGACAAGGGGGTCCCCAGGATGTCACAATGGGCCCTTAGGACAACGGGTGGTCCCCATGGTGTCACAATGGGTCCCCAGTGACAAGGGGGGTCCCCAAGGTGTCACAATGGGCCCTGGGGACAATGGGGGGTCCTGGGACATCACAACAGGCCTGGGGACAAGGGGGATCTCCACCCTGTCACAATGGGCCCTGGGGACAAAGGGGGTCCCCATGGTGCCACAATGGGCCCTGGGGACAAAGGGGAGTCCCCAGGATGTCACAATGGGCCCCGAGACCAAGGGGAGGACCCCATGGTGTCACAATGGGTCCTCAGTGAGAAGGGGGCCCCCCATGGTGTCACAATGGGCCCTGGGGACAAGGGGTTAGGGGGTTGTGTTAGGGGGTTGGAGGATTAGGTGGTGCAGGATTTGGGGGTGCAAGGCTGGGGGAGCAGGATTTTGCGGGGCCTCATTTGGGGCTACAGGGTCTGGGGTTGCAGGTTCCAGGGGTGCAGGATTTGGGGGTTCAGGGTTTAGGGGTGCAGTGGTTTGGAGTGCAGTGTTTTGGGGTGCAGGGTTTGGGGAAGGAGGATATGGGGGTGCAGGGTTTAGGGTGCAGGATCTTGGGGTGCAGGGGTTTGGGGTGGAGGGCTTGGTAGGGCAGGGTTTGCGGGTGGAAAGTTTAGGGGGTAGGGCTGGGGGTGCAGGATTTGGGGGTGAAGCGGTTGTTGGGTGCAGGGTTGTGGGGTGCAGGGTTTGGGAGATCGGTACGTGGGGCTGGAGGATTTGGGGTGCAGGGTTTGGAGCAGCAGGATCTGGGGGTGCAGAGTTGGGGGGTGCAAGATTGGGGGTAGCAGGGTTTTGGGGAGCAGGGTTTCGGGGTCAGGCTTTACGGGGACAGGGTTTGGGGGGCAGGGTTGGGAGGGATGATTTTGGGGTGCAGGGTTTAGGGCAGCAGGATCTTGGGGTGAAGTGGTTTGGGGTGAAGGGTTGGGTAGGACAGGATTTGGGGGTGCAGGACTTCGGGCTTCGGGTTTGGGGGTGCAGGGTTCGCATGTTCAGGAACTGGGGGTGCAGGGTTTGGGGGTTTGGGACGTGGGGCTGGAGGATTTGGGGGTGCAGGATTTGGGGTGCAGTGTGTGGGGGTGCAAGATCTGGGGGTGTACGAGCGTTGGGTGTGGGATTTGAAGGACAATGATTTGGGGGTGCAGGGATTGGGGGTGTAGGGTTTTGGGGTTGCTGCGTTTGGAGATTCGGGATGTGGAGGTCAAGGATTTGGGGGTACAATGTTTGGTTGCAGGATTTGGGGGTGCAGGGTTTGAAGTGCAGGTCTAAAGGGGGCAGGATTTGGAGGTGCAAGATTTGGTGGTCTGGGGTATTGGGGTGCCGGGTTTTGGGGTGAGGGATTTGGGGGTCAGGATGTGGGGTGGAGGATTTGAGCGTGCGTGCTGTTGGGGCACAGAGTTTCGGGGGACAGATCTGGGGGTGCAGGGTTTGTGGGGCAGGATTCAGGGCTGTAGGCATTGGGGGTGGAGTGTTTTGGGGAGGATTTGGGGTGCAGGGTTGAAGGGTTTAGATCTGGAGGTGCAGAGTTCTGGGGTGCAGGGTGTCGGGTGCAGGATCTGGGGCTCCAGGATTTATGGGTGCAGGCTTTTGGGGTTTAGGGTAGGAGGATCGTGGGGTGCGGGGCTGAAGGGTTTGGTAGGGCCGGATTTGGGGTGCAGGGCTTTAGGGTGAGGCTTTGGGGGTGCAGGTTCCATGTCTTTAGGAACTGGGGGGGCAGGATTTTGTGGTGCGGACTTTTGAGTGCAAATTTGAGGGGCCTTGATTTTGGGGTGCATGGTTTGGGGGGCAGGATTCCGGGTGTAAGGTTTTGGGGTGCAGGACTTGGGGACGCAGGTTTCACACGTTAAGGAACTGGGGCTGCAGAGGTTGGGGGTGCAGCGTTGTGGGCTGCAGGGTTGAAGGGTGCAGGATTTAGGGGTACAGGTTTTGGGGGTGCAGGAGCTGGGGGTGCAGGCTGTAGGGATCAGAATATGGGGGTGCAGGGTTCTGAGTGCAGGATCTGGGTGAGCAGGCTGTTAGGGTACAGAACCTTGTAGTTCAGCGTTTAGAGGCAGGATTTGGGGGTGCAGGGCTTTGGGGTGAGGGGTCTGGGGTGAGGGGTTCAGGTGTTCAGCACCTGGGGGTGCAGGACCTGAGGGTTGGAGGATTTGGAGGTGCAGGGATTTGGGGGTGCAGGGATATGGGGTGCAACTTGTGGGGTGCAGGGTTTTGGGTATAGGGTTTTGGGGTGCAGAGTTTTGGGGGGGAGGATTGGGGGAGCAGGGTTGGGGGGTGCAAGGTTCAGTGGTGCAGCGTTCTGGGGGTGCAGGGTTTAGCGCCAGAATTGGGGGTGCAGGGTTTGGGATTGCAGGGTGTTGGGGGAAGGATCTGGGGGTACAAGATTTGGGGTAGCAGGGTTTTGGGGTGCAACTTGTGGGGGCAGGATTTGGGGTACAGGAGGTTGGGGGTGCAGGGTTTGGGGTGTAGGATTTAGTGGAGCAGGGACTGGGGGTGAAGGTCTTGTGGAGGCAGAATTGGGGGTGCAGGTCTTGGGGAGGCAGAATTGGGGGTGCAGATTTTGGCTGTTCAGGACCTGGGGGTGCAGGATTTGGGGATGTAGGTTTTGGGGGGCAGATTTTGGGGTGCTGGGTTCGGCACATGGGTCTGGAGGATTTGGGGGTGCAGGGTTAAGGGGTTTAGGATTTTGGGGTGCACAGTTTAGGGTGCACGTTCTGGGCATGTATGATTTCAGAGTGCAGGGCTTTGGGGTACAGGATTTGGGGTGCAGGGTTTTGGGGTCAGGATCTGGGGGTGCAGGGTGTTGGGGAGAAGGATTTGGGGGTGCAGCATTTTGAAGTGCAGGGTTTGGAGGAGGGAGGTTTTGGGGGTGAAAGATTTGGTGGTTCAGGTTTTGGGGGTGCAGTGTTAAAAGGGTGGAGGATTAGGGGTGCAGGATTTGGGGGTGCACTGTTTGGGGGTGCAGGGTTTAGAAGTCAGGTCTAAGAGTGCAGCGTTTGGGGTGCAGGGGCTTGGGGGGAAATTCAAGGTTGCAGAGTGTGGGGTGCATAGGACTGGGGCACAGGATTTGGGGGTGCGGGGTTTCAGGGTTCAGGATATGGAGGTGTGGAGGTTTGGGGTGCAGGGGATGGGGGTGAAGGATTTGAGGCTGCAGGGTGGTGGGGGGAGGATTTGGGGGTGAGAGATTTGGGGTGCAGGATGTGGGGGTGCAGAGTTTTGGGAGGCAAGGATCTGGGGCTGCAGGATTTGGGGGTTCAGTGTTTAGGGCAGCACAACCTCGGGGTGCAGGGGTTTGCAGTGAAAGGTTTGGTAGGGCAGGATTTGGGGTGCAGGATTCTGGGGTGCTGGGTTTGGGGTACAGGATTTGGTGTTGCAGGGATGGGGTTGAAGGGCTTGGGTTTCCAGGCCTTTGAGGTGCAAGGTTTGGGAGGGAATTCTTTGGGGTGCAGGGTTTGGGGTTCCAGGAGGTGGGGGAAGGACCTTGGGGTGTAGGGTTTGGGGGGGCAGGGTTTTGGGGGAAGGATTTAGGGGTGCAGGGTTTTGAAGTGCAGCGTTTCAGGGGGGCATGGTTTTGGGGGTGCACATGTGGGGGTCCAGGTTTGGGGGATGCAGAGTTTGTGAATGGAGGATTTTGGGGTGCTGGGTTTGGGGCTGCCTAATTTGGGGGTGCAGTGTTTGGGTGTTCAGGACCTGGGGTTGCTGCGTTTGGGAATGCAGGCTTTGGGGGTGCAGGGCTCAGGATTTGGGAGGGCAGGATCAGGAGGTGTAAGATTTCAGGGTTTAGGGGTGCAAAGTATGGTAGGGCTGAATTATAGGGGTGCAAAGTATGGTAGGGCTGAATTTAGGGGTGCAGGATTTGGTATTACAGGTTTTGGGGAATCATGGCTTGGGAGGAAGGATTTAGGGGTGCAGGGTTTCAAGATGCAGGATTTGGGGTGCAGTATTTGGGGTTGCAGGTTTGGGGGGTGCAAGTTGTGGGGCGGCAGGATATCGGGTACAGGGTTCTGGGCTGCAGGGTTTGGGGGTGCAGGATTTCAACGTGCAGGGTTCTGGGGTGCAGTATCTGGGGGTCCAGGGTTTGGCAGTGCATTGGCTTTGGGGGTTGAAGGATTTGGGGGTGCAGGGTTTAGGGATGCCGGATTTGGGGGTGCAGGATTCGGGGGTGCAGAGTTAGGGGGCAGGATTTTCAGTGCAGGGTTTCAGGGCACAGAACTTGGTGGTGCAGGATCTGGGGGTGCAGGTTTTCGGTGGGGAATTTGGGGGTGCAGGGTGTTGAGGAAGGATCTGAGGGTACAATATTTGGGCTTTAAGGGTTTAAGGGGGCAGGATCTGGCAGTGCAGAGTTTGGGGACAGGACCTGGGGGTGCAGCGATTGGGGTTACAGGTTCTGGGGGTGCAGGGTCGAGGGAATTGTTTGAGGTGCAGGGTTATGAGAGTGCAGGATTTCTGGGTGCAGAGTTTGGGGTGCTGGGTATGGGGCAGCAGGATCTGGGGGTGTAGGTTTTGGGGGTTCATTCATTTGGGGGGAGGATCTGGGGGTGCAGGGTTTAAGGGTTCAGGATTTGGAGGTGTAGGGTTTTGGGGTACAGGGTTCTGGGTTGAGGTTTTGGGGTGAAAGATTTGGGGATGCAGTGTTAAGGGGTGGAGGCTTAGAGGTGCAAGATTTGGGGGTGGAGAGTTTTCGTGTGTCTGATTTGGGGGTGCAGGGTCTGGGGGTGCAAGATCCTGGAATTCAGGATCTGAGGGTTCAGGATTTGGGGGTGCAGGGTATGGGAGGGAAGGATCTGGGGCTTCAGGATTTGGGGGTGCACTGTTTGGGGGTGCAGGGTTTAGAAGTCAGGTCTAAGAGTGCAGCGTTTGGGGTGCAGGGGCTTGGGGGGAAATTTAAGGTTGCAGAGTGTGGGGTGCACAGGACTGGGGCACAGGATTTGGGGGTGCGCGGTTTCAGGGTTCAGGATTTGGAGGTGTGGAGTTTTGGGGTGCAGGGGTTGGGAGTGCAGGGTGGTGGGGGTGAGAGATTTGGGGTGCAGGATTTGGGGGTGCAGAGTTTTGGGAGGCAAGGATCCGGGTCTGCAGGATTTGAGGGTTCAGTGTTTAGGGCAGCACAATCTTGGGGTGCAGGGGTTTGCAGTGAAAGGTTTGGTAGGCAGGATTTGGGGTGCAGGATTCTGGGGTGCTGGGTTTGGGGTACAGGATTTGGTGTTGCAGGGATGGGGTTGAAGGGCTTGGGTTTCCAGGCCTTTGAGGTGCAGGATTTGGAGATGCAGGGTTTGGGAGGGAATTCTTTGGGGTGCTGGGTTTGGGGTACAGGATTTGGTGTTGCAGGGATGGGGTTGAAGGGCTTGGGTTTCCAGGCCTTTGAGGTGCAGGATTTGGAGATGCAGGGTTTGGGAGGGAATTCTTTGGGGTGCAGGGTTTGGGGGCAGGTTTAGGGGTGGAGGGTATAGGACGGAAGGATTTGGGAATGCAGGGTTTGGGGTGCAGGTTTCGGGGTTCAGGAAGGTAGGGAGGGCAGGATTAGGGGGTGCAAGGTTTCAGTTGTAGGGTTTAGGGGTGCAGAGTTTGGTAGGGCCGAATTTGGGGGTGCAGGATTTGGGGTGCAGGGTTTGGGAAGACAGGATCGGGGTGGAGGATTTGGGGGTGCAGGATTGAGGGGCAGGGTTTTGGTGCAGGGCTTGGGGTCAGGATCTGGGGTGCAGGGTTTGGGAAGAGTATTTTGGGGTGCAGGATTTTGGGTGCCGTGTCTGCGGGGCAGGTTTGGGGTGATCACTGCACCTTTTCCTTTCTCCAGGTGCAGAGCCCGTGCCTCACTTGGTTCCGTCTGCAAACAGCGCCCATCCCAGCTCGAATCCCCCTGCCCCTCTCACCCTGTGCAGCTCTTTGTGCTCTGAGCTCCGCACTCAGCACCAGCGGGTGCGGCTCCTCCTGAGGGGCTGGGGGGAGGGGGCGGGGCCAAGGGCTGGTTTGAGGGGGCGGGGCTGAGGCGGCGAGCTGCGATTGGCCGGCCGGGACGCAGCGGCCGTTCCCGCCTGAGCCTTGGGGCGGAGCCAGAGCGGAAGTGCGGGGGGCGGCCGGGCCAGGAGCCGCCCGCAGAGCGCCCGGAGAGCGGGCTTCGGGGACTCTGCCTTGGAACGAGCGGCAGGAGGAGAGGAGACGGCCCCAGCGGTACCGGGTGAGCTTCTGGCTGGAGCCTGGGAGCTGTTCCTCCCAGCGAGGGCTGTCGGGCACTGAACGGGCTGCCCAGGGCAGGGCTGGAGCCGCCATCCTTGGAGGGGTTTCCACAGGAGCTCCTGAGGGCCGTGGGCAGTGCCGGGGGGTTGTGCTTGGACTCCAGCACCTTCAAGGTGTTTGACACCCAAAGGGATTCTGTGGCACACTCCATTTTCACATTGCCATGGAGCCTGGAGGTCCCAGCGGGGTTTGGATCAGCGTGTTCTGGAACATTCTCAGTGGTCGGGTCTGTGTGCAGAGTGTGGTGGGAATGAGAAGAGAAGAGGTGGAGAGAACAGTGGGGAGGTGGAGGAGCAGGAGTGGAGGTGAATACCAGAGAGAGCGAGTGTGTGCGGATCAGCAGTGATCACCCCAAACCTGCCCCGCAGACACGGCACCCAAAATCCTGCACCCCAAAATACTCTTCCCAAACCTGCACCCCAGATCCTGACCCCAAACCCTGCACCAAAACCCTGCCCCTCAATCCTGCACCCCCTAATCCTCCACCCCCGATCCTGTCTTCCCAAACCCTGCACCCCAGATCCTGCACCCCCAAATTCGGCCCTACCAAACTCTGCACCCCTAAACCCTACAACTGAAACCTTGCACCCCCTAATCCTGCCCTCCCTACCTTCCTGAACCCCGAAACCTGCACCCCAAACCCTGCATTCCCAAATCTTTCCGTCCTATACCCTCCACCCCTAAACCCTGCCCCCAAACCCTGCACCCCAAAGAATTCCCTCCCAAACCTTGCACCTCCAAATCCTGCACCTCAAAGGCCTGGCAACCCAAACCCTTCAACCCCATCCCTGCAACACCAAATCCTGTACCCCAAACCCAACACCCCAGAATCCTGCACCCCAAATCCTGCCTACCAAACCTTTCACTGCAAACCCCTGCACCCCAAGATTGTGCTGCCCTAAACACTGAACCCCCAAATCCTGCAGCCCCAGATCCTTGCCTCCCAAGACTCTGCACCCCCAAATCCTGCACCCAAATCTCTCACCCCCACCACCCTGCACTCCCAACCCCTGCACCCCAAAACTCCACACCTCCAAATCCTGAACCCTGAAACCGCGCACCCCCAAATCCTGTGCCCCAGTCCTGTGCACCCCACACTCTGCAACCTTAAATTTCCCCCCAAACCCCTGCACCCCAAACGCTGCACTCTTAGACCTGACTTCTAAACCCTGCACCCCCAAACAGTGCACCCCCAAATCCTGAAGCCCCAGATCCTTCCCTCCCATACTGTGCACCCCCAAATCCTGAACCCCCAGATCCTGAATTCCAGGATCTTGCACCCCCAGACCCTGCACCCTTAAATCAGACACACGAAAACTCTGCACCCCCAAATCTTGCACCTCTAAGCCTCCACCCCTTAACACTGCATCCCCAAATCTTTCACCCCAAAACCTCAACCCAGAACCCTTTACCCCAAAACCCTACACCTCCAAATCCTGAACCCTTAAACCCTGCACCCCCAGATCCTCCCCCCAAATGAATGAACCCCCAAAACCTACACCCCCAGATGCTGCTGCCCCATACCCCGCACCCCAAACTCTGCACCCAGAAATCCTGCACTCTCATAACCCTGCACCTCAAATAATTCCCTCGACCCTGCACCCCCAGAACCTGTAACCCCAATCGCTGCACCCCCAGGTCCTGTCCCCAAACTCTGCACTGCCAGATCCTGCCCCCCTAAACCCTTAAAGCCCAAATATTGTACCCTCAGATCCTTCCTCAACACCCTGCACCCCCAAATTCCCCACCGAAAACCTGCACCCCCAGATCCTGCACCACCAAGTTCTGTGCCCTGAAACCCTGCACTGAAAATCCTGCCCCCTAACTCTGCACTTCCAAATCCTGCACCCCCAAATCCGGCATCCCTAAACCCTGCACCCCCAAATCCTTCAACCCCCAAAGCCAATGCACTGCCAAACCCTGGACCCCCAGATACTGCTCCCCAGAACCCTGCACGTTGAAATCCTGCACCCCCAAACCCTGCAGCCCAGAACCCTGTACCCGATATCCTGCCGCCCCACAACTTGCACCCCCCAAACCTGCAACCCCAAATACTGCACCCCAAATCCTGCATCTTGAAACCCTGCACCCCTAAATCCTTCCTCCCAAGCCATGATTCCCCAAAACCTGTAATACCAAATCCTGCACCCCTAAATTCAGCCCTACCATACTTTGCACCCCTATAATTCAGCCCTACCATACTTTGAACCCCTAAAACCCTGAAATCTTACACCCCCTGATCCTGCCCTCCCAAATCCTGAGCCCTGCACCCCCAAAGCCTGCATTCCCAAACGCAGCAACCCCAGGTCCTGAACACCCAAACACTGCACCCCCAAATTAGGCAGCCCCAAACCCAGCACCCCAAAATCCTCCATTCACAAACTCTGCATCCCCCAAACCTGGACCCCCACATGTGCACCCCCAAAACCATGCCCCCCTGAAACGCTGCACTTCAAAACCCTGCACCCCTAAATCCTTCCCCCAAAACCCTGCCCCCCCAAACCCTACACCCCAAGGTCCTTCCCCCACCTCCTGGAACCCCAAACCCTGCACCCCAAAGAATTCCCTCCCAAAACTTGCACCTCCAAATCCTGCACCTCAAAGGCCTGGAAACCCAAGCCCTTCAACCCCATCCCTGCAACACCAAATCCTGTACCCCAAACCCAGCACCCCAGAATCCTGCACCCCAAATCCTGCCTACCAAACCTTTCACTGCAAACCCCTGCACCCCGAGGTTGTGCTGCCCTAAACACTGAACCCCCAAATCCTGCAGCCCCAGTCCTATGCACCCCACACTCTGCAACCTTAAATTTCCCCCCAAGCCCCTGCACCCCAAACGCTGCACTCTTAGACCTGACTTCTAAACCCTGCACCCCCAAACAGTGCACCCCCAAATCCTGCACCCCTAATCCTCCACCCTTTTAACACTGCACCCCCAAAACCTGAACCACCAAATCTTTCACCCCCAAAACCTCCCTCCTCCAAACCCTGCACTTCAAAATGCTGCACCCCCAAATCCTTCTCCCCAACACCCTGCACCCCCAGATCCTGACCCCAAAACCCTGCACCCCAAATCCTGTACCCCAAAGCCCTGCACTCTGAAATCATACATGCCCAGAACGTGCACCCTAAACTGTGCACCCCAAAATCCTAAACCCCTTAACCCTGCACCCCCAAATCCTCCAGACCCATGTGCCGAACCCAGCACCCCAAAATCTGCCCCCCAAAACCTACATCCCCAAATCCTGCACCCCCAGGTCCTGAACAGCCAAAATCTGCACCCCAAATTCTGCCTCCCCAAGACCTGCACCCCCAATTCTGCCTCCACAAGACTTTCACCCCCAGTCCCTGCTCCACTAAATCCTACACCCCAAACCCTGCACCCCCAACCTCCTGTACCCCAAATCCTGCCCCCACAAGTTGCACCCCAAAACCCTGCTACCCCACATCTTGTACCCCCAGATCCTTCCCCCAACACCCTGCAATCCCAAACCCTGCACCCCCAATTCTGGCGCTAAACCCTGCACCCCCAGAACCCTGCACCACTGAACCTTGCACCCTGAAACCCTGCTCCCCCAATCCCCCCCCCCAAAACTCTGCACCCCAAAATCCTATACCCAAAACTCTGCACCCCACAAGTTGCACCCCATATCCCTGCACCCCCAAATCCCTGCACCCCCAAATCCTCCAACCCTCAGGTCCTGAACCCCCAGGTGCTGAACACCTGAACCCCTCACCCCAGACCCCTCACCCCAAAGCCCTGCACCCCCAAATCCTGCCTCTAAACGCTGAACTACAAGGTTCTGTACCCTAACAGCCTGCTCACCCAGATCCTGCACCCCAGAACCCTGCACCCCCATATTCTAATCCCTACAGCCTGCACCCCCAGCTCCTGCACCCCCAAAACCTGTACCCCTAAATCCTGCACCCTTCAACCCTGCAGCCCACAACGCTGCACCCCCAACCTCTGCAGCCCCAGTTCCTTAACGTGTGAAACCTGCGCCCCCAAGTCCTGCACCTCAAAACCTTACACCCGGAATCCTGCCCCCCAAACCATGCACCCCAAAATCAAGGCCCCTCAAACTTGCACTCAAAAGTCCGCACCAAGAAACCCTCTCCGCCCAGTTCCTAAAGACATGGAACCTGCACCCCCAAATCCCGCACCCCAAAACCCTGCAGCCCAGTACCCCAGACCACCAAATCTTGCAACTCCAAATCCTGCCCCCTTTAGCCCTGCACTTCAAACCCTGCACCCCAAATCCTGCAACCAAACCCTGCACCCCAAATCCTGCAACCAGCCCTTGTACCCCTAAATCCTTGACCTCCACATCCCGAATCTCCAAACGCAGCAACCCCAAAACCCTACACCCCCAATCCCTGCACCCCCAAATCATTGTCCTTCAAATCCCACACCCAACGCTCATACACCCCAAGATCTTGCACCCCCACACACTGCACCCCAAATCCTGCACCCCCAAATCCTCCAGCCCCATGTTCCAAACCCCCAAACCCTGCACCCTCAAGTCTTGCACCCCCAAACCATTCTCCCCCAAATCCTGCAACCCCAAACCCCACACCTCCTGCACCCCAAAATTCGACACCTCCAATTCTAAACCCTTAAACCCTGCATCTCGCAAATCCTTCCCCCCAAAACAGTGCCCCCCAAACCCTGCACCCCAGATCCTGCAGCCCCTAACTCTGCACCCCAAACGCTGCACCCTCAGATCCTGCGTCCCCCAACCCTGCACCCCAAATCCTTTACCGCAAAATTCCCCAAACCTGCAAACCCAAATTCTGCACCCCCAGTTCCTAAACATGCGAACCCTGCACCCCCAAACATTCAGCCCAAAGCCCTGCACCCCCAAATCCTGCCGTACACAACCCTTCACCCCAAACCTCTTCAACCCAAGATACTGAAACCCTAAGCCCTGCCCCCCAAACCTACATCCCCAAATCCTGCACCCCCAGGTCCTGAACACCCAAAATCTGCACCCCCAAATCCCTGAACTCCAAAAACCTGCACCCCCAATTCTGCCTCCCCAAGACCTGCACCCCCAAACCCTGCACCACTAAACCCTGCACCCCCAAACCCTGTACCCCAAATCCTGACCCCCACAAGTTGCACCCTAAAAACCTGCACCCCAAATCCTGTCCTACCCAACCCTTCACACCAAACCCCTTCACCCCAAGATCCTGCTGCCCTAAACCCTGCACCCCAAAATCATCCCTCCCAACCCTGCCCCCCAAACCCTGTCCCCCTAAAGCCTGACCCCTAAACCCTGCTCCCCAAAACCCTGCTACCCCCAATCTTGCACCCCCAGATCCTGCTGCTCCAAACCCTGCACCCCCAAATCCTCCAGCCCCACGTACCGATCTCCCAAACCCTGCAACCCAGAAGCCTGCACCTCACAACCCCTTCACCCCCAAATCCTGCACCCCCAGCCCTACCCCTAAAATTTCCACCCCCAAATCCTGCCCTACCAAGCCCTCCACCCCAAACCACTGCACCCCAAGATCCTGCACCCTAAACCCTGCACCCCCATATCCTCCTTCCCCAAACCCTGCACCCCAAAACACTGCACTCCAAACCATTGCACCCCTAAACCCTGAACCCCCAAATCCTGCACCCCTGGAACCTGCAACCCCAGACCCTGTAGCCCCAAATCAGGCCCCGCAAAATCCTGATCCCCTGGCCTTGCACCCCCAAATCCTGCACCACCTAATCCTACAACCCCCTAACACAACCCCCTAAACCCCTTGTCCCCAGGGCCCATTGTGACATCCCAGGACCCCCCGTTGTCCCCAGGGCTCATTGTGACACCATGGGGGACCCCCTTGTCGCTGGGGCCCCATTGTAACTCCATGGGGACCTCCCCTTGTCCTCAGGCCCCATTGTGATATCCTGGGGAGCCCCCTTTGTCCCCAGGGCCCATTGTGAGATCCTGGGGACCCCCTCTGTTCCCCGGGCTCATTGTGACTTTCAGGGGACCCCCCCTTTGTCCCCAGGGCCGATTGTGAGGTCCTAGGGCCCCTCTGTGTCCCCAGGACCCATTGTGACACTGTAGGGACCCCTCTTTGTCCCCAGAGCCCCTTGTGACATCCTGGCAACGCCCCCTTGTCCCCAGGGCCCATTGTGACGTCCCAGGACCCCACATTGTCCCCAGGGCCCATTGTGACACCTTGGGGACCCCCCTTGTCACTGGGGACACATTGTGACACCATGGGGACCACCCCTTGTCCTCAAGGCCTATTGTGAACATCCTGGGGAACCTCCATTGTCCCCAGAGCCCACTGTGAGATCCTGGGGACCCTCTTTGTCCCCAGGTCCCATTGTGACATCCTGGGGAGCCTCTTTGTCCCCAGGGCCCATTGTGACATCCTGGGGACCCCCTGTGTCCCCACGGCCCATTGTGATGTCCCAGGACCCCACATTGTCCCCAGGGCCCATTGTGACATCCTGGGGAGCCTCCTTGTCCCCAGGGCCCATTGTGACATCCTGGGGACCCCTTTGTCCCCAGGGTCCATTGTGACGTCCCAGGACCCCCCATTGTCCCCAGGGCCCATTGTGACATCCTGGGGACCTCCCATTGTCCTCAGTGCCCATTGAGACATCCTGGGGACCCCCTTTGTCACTGGGGACCCATTGTGACATCCCAGGAACCCCATTGTCCCAAGGGCCCATTGTGACATCCTGGGGACCCCCCTTTGTCTCCAGGACGCATTGTGACACCGTGGGGACCTCATTAGTCCCCGGGGACCATTGTGACATCCTAGGGACCTCCCTTTGTCCCCAGGGCTCATTGTGGCACCATGGGGACCCCCTTTGTCACTGTGGCACATTGTGATATCCCAGAACCCCACTTTGTCCCCAGGGCCCATTTTGACATCCTGGGGACCCCCTTTCTCCCCAGGGGCCATTGTGACGTTCAGGGGACCCCCCCTTGTCCCCAGGGCCCATTGTAACGTCCCAGGACCCCTCCTTGTCCCCAGGGCCCATTGTGACACCATGGGGACCACCCCTTGTCCTCAGGGCCTATTGTGAACATCCTGGGGAACCTCCATTGTCCCCAGAGCCCATTGTGAGATCCTGTGGAGCCCCTTGTCCCCAGGTCCCATTGTGACATCCTGGGGACCCCCTTTATCCCCAGGGCCCATTGTGACTTCCCAGGACCCCCCATTGTCCCCAGGGCCCATTGTGGCATCCTGGGGACCTCCTTGTCCCCAGGACGCATCGTGGCACCGTGGGGACCTCCCTTGTCACTGGGGACCCTTTGTGACACCATGGGGACCTCCAATTGTCCTCAGGGCCCATTGAGACATCCTGGGGACCCCCTTTGTCACTGGGGACCCATTGTGACATCCCAGGAACCCCATTGTGCCAAGAGCCCATTGTACCATCCTGGGGACCCCCCTTTTTCTCCAGGACGCATTGTGACACCGTGGGGACCTCATTAGTCCCCAGAGCCCATTGTGATCTTCAAGGGACCCCCATTGTTCCCAGGGCCCATTGTGACGTCCTGGGGAGCCCCCTCTGCTCCCAAGGCTCATTGTGACTTTCAGGGGATCCCCCCTTGTACCCAGGGCTGATTGTGACGTTGTAGGGCCCCTCTTTGTCCCCAGGGCCCATTGTGACATCCTGGGGAACCCCCTTGTTCCCCGGGCCCATTGTGATGTCCCGGGACCCCCCATTGTCCCCATGGCCCATTGTGACATCCTGGGGATCCCTCCTTGTCCCCAGGGCCCATTGTGACGTCCCAGGACCCCCCATTGTCCCCAGGGCCTATTGTGACATCCTCTGCACCCCCTTGTCCCCAGGGCCCATTGTGACATTCAGGGGACACCTCTTTGTCCCCAGGGCCCATTGTGACATCCTGGGGACCCCCTCTTGTCCCCAGGGCCCATTGTGACGTCCCAGGACCCCCCATTGTCCCCAGGGCCCATTGTGACATCCTGGGGATCCCTCCTTGTCCCCAGGGCCCATTGTCATGTCCCAGGACCCCACATTTTCCCCAGGGCCCATTGTGACATCCTGGGGAGCCTCTTTGTCCCCAGGGCCCATTGTGACATTCAGGGGACCCCCTTTGACCCCAGGGCCCATTGTGACGTCCCAGGACCCCCCATTGTCGCCAGGGCCCATTGTGACATCCTGGGGATCTCCCATTGTCCTCAGTGCCCATTGAGACATCCTGGGGACCCCCTTTGTCACTGGGGACCCATTGCGACTTCCCAGGAACCCCATTGTCCCAAGGGCCCATTGTGACATCCAGGGGACCCCCCTTTGTCTCCAGGACGCATTGTGACACCGTGGGGACCTCATTAGTCCCCGGGGACCATTGTGACATCCTAGGGACCTCCCTTTGTCCCCAGGGCTCATTGTGGCACCATGGGGACCCCCTTTGTCACTGTGGCACATTGTGATATCCCAGAACCCCACTTTGTCCCCATGGCCCATTTTGACATCCTGGGGACCCCCTTTCTCCCCAGGGGCCATTGTGACATTCAGGGGACCCCCCCCTTGTCCCCAGGGCCTATTGTTACGTCCCAGGACCCCCATTGTCTCCAGGGCCCATTGTGACACTTGGGGACCCCCCTTGTCACTGGGGACCCATTGTGACACCATGGGGACCACCCCTTGTCCTCAGGGCCTATTGTGAACATCCTGGGGAACCTCCATTGTCCCCAGAGCCCATTGTGAGATCCTGTGGAGCCCCTTGTCCCCAGGTCCCATTGTGACATCCTGGGGACCCCCTTTATCCCCAGGGCCCATTGTGACTTCCCAGGACCCCCCATTGTCCCCAGGGCCCATTGTGGCATCCTGGGGACCTCCTTGTCCCCAGGACGCATCGTGGCACCGTGGGGACCTCCCTTGTCACTGGGGACCCTTTGTGACACCATGGGGACCTCCAATTGTCCTCAGGGCCCATTGAGACATCCTGGGGACCCCCTTTGTCACTGGGGACCCATTGTGACATCCCAGGAACCCCATTGTGCCAAGAGCCCATTGTACCATCCTGGGGACCCCCCTTTTTCTCCAGGACGCATTGTGACACCGTGGGGACCTCATTAGTCCCCAGAGCCCATTGTGATCTTCAAGGGACCCCCATTGTTCCCAGGGCCCATTGTGACGTCCTGGGGAGCCCCCTCTGCTCCCAAGGCTCATTGTGACTTTCAGGGGATCCCCCCTTGTACCCAGGGCTGATTGTGACGTTGTAGGGCCCCTCTTTGTCCCCAGGGCCCATTGTGACATCCTGGGGAACCCCCTTGTTCCCCGGGCCCATTGTGATGTCCCGGGACCCCCCATTGTCCCCATGGCCCATTGTGACATCCTGGGGATCCCTCCTTGTCCCCAGGGCCCATTGTGACGTCCCAGGACCCCCCATTGTCCCCAGGGCCTATTGTGACATCCTCTGCACCCCCTTGTCCCCAGGGCCCATTGTGACATTCAGGGGACACCTCTTTGTCCCCAGGGCCCATTGTGACATCCTGGGGACCCCCTCTTGTCCCCAGGGCCCATTGTGACGTCCCAGGACCCCCCATTGTCCCCAGGGCCCATTGTGACATCCTGGGGATCCCTCCTTGTCCCCAGGGCCCATTGTGACGTCCCAGGACCCCCCCATTGTCCCCAGGGTCCATTGTGACATTCAGGGGACCCCCTTTGTCACTGGGGCCCATTGTGACATCCCAGGACCCCACATTGTCCCCAGGGCCCATTGTGACATCCTGGGGACCCCTCTTTGTCCTAAGGACCCATTGTGACGTCCCAGGACCCTGCATTGTCCCCAGAGCCCATTGTGACATCCTGGAGACACCCTTTGTCCCCAGGACCCATTGTGACGTCCCAGGACCCCCCATTGTCACCAGGGTTCATTCTTACATCCTGGGGACCCCCTTGTCCCCAGGACCCATCGTGACACCATGGGGACCCTCCTTGTCACTGGGGACCCATTGTGACACCATGGAGTCCCCTCCTTGTCCTCAGGGCTCATTGTGACATCCTGGGCATCCCCCTTTGTCACCCGGGACCATTGTAACACCGTGGGGACCCCCTTTGTCCCTAGGGCCTATTGTTACGTCCCAGGACCCCCCATTGTTCCCAGGGCCCATTGTGACACCTTGGGGACCCCGTTGTCACTGGGGACCCATTGTGACACCATGGGGACCACCCCTTGTCCTCAGGGCCTATTGTGAACATCCTGGGGAACCTCCATTGTCCCCAGAGCCCATTGTGAGTTCCTGGGGACCCCCTTGTCCCCAGGTCCCATTGTGACATCCTGGGGAGTCTCTTTGTCCCCAGGGCCCATTGTGACATCCTGGGGACCCCCTTTGTCCCCAGGGCCCATGGTGACATCCTGGGGACCTCCTTGTCCGCAGGTCCCATCCTGGCACCCTGGGGACCTCCCTTGTCACTGGGGACCCTTTGTGACACCATGGGGACCTCCCGTTGTCCTCAGGGCCCATTGAGACATCCTGGGGACCCCCTTTGTCACTGGGGACCCGTTGTGACATCCCAGGAACCCCATTTTCCCAAGGGCCCATTGTGACATCCTAGGGACCTCCCTTTGTCCCCAGGGCTCATTGTGGCACCATGGGGACCCCCTTTGTCACTGTGTCACATTGTGATATCCAAGAACCCCACTTTGTCCCCAAGGCCCATTTTGACATCCTGGGGACCCCCTTTCTCCCCAGGGCCCATTGTGACATTCAGGGGACCCCCCCCTTGTCCCCAGGGCCCATTGTGACTTCCCAGGACCCCCCATTGTCCCTAGAGCCCATTGTGACATCCTGGGGATCCCTCCTTGTCCCCTGGGCCCATTGTGACATCCTGGGGATCCCTCCGTGTCCCCAGGGCCCATTCTGACGTCCCAGGATCCCCCATTGTCCCCAGGGCCCATTGTGACATTCAGGGGACCCCCTTTGTCACTGGGGCCTATTGTGACATCCCAGGACCCCACATTGTCCCCAGGGCCCATTGTGACATTCAGGGGTCCCCCCCTTGTCCCCAGGGCCCATTGTGATGTCCCAGGACCCCCCTTTATCCCCAGGGCCATTGTGAAATCCTGGGGACCCCTTTTGTCCCCAGGGCCCATTGTGGCACCATGGGGAACCCCTTTGTCACTGGGGGCCATTGTGACATTCCAGGATTCCACTTTGTCCCCAGGGCTCGTTCTGACACCTTGGGGACTCCCATTGTCCCCAGGGCCCATTGTGACATCCCAGGACCCCACTTTGTCCCCAGGGCTTATTGTGACATCTGGGGGACGCCCTTGTCCCCAGGACCCATCGTGGCACCGTGGGGACCCTCCTTGTCACTTGGGCCCATTGTGACACCATGGGGACCCACCCTTTGTCCCCAGTGCCCATTGTGACATCCTGCGGACCCCCCGTTGTCCCCAGGGCCCATTGTGACATTCAGGGGACCCACCATTGTCCTCAGGGCCCATTGTGACGTCCCAGGACCCCCCATTGTCCCCATGGCCCATTGTGACATCCTCAGCACCCCCTTGTCCCCAGGGCCCATTGTGACATTCAGGGGACCCCTCTTTTTCCCCAGGGCCCATTGTGACATCCTGGGGAACCCCCCTTGTCCCCAGGGCCCATTGTGACGTCCCAGAACCCGCCATTGTCCCCAGGGCCCATTGTGACATCCTGGGGATCCCTGCTTGTCCCCAGGGCCCATTGGGACATCCCAGGACCCCCCATTGTCCCCAGGGCCCATTGTGACATTCAGGGGCCCCCGTTTGTCACGGGGGCCAATTGTGACATCCCAGGACCCCACATTGTCCCCAGGGCCCTTGTGACATCCTGGGTACCCCCACTTGTCCCCAGGACCCATTGTGACACTATAGGGACCCCCCCTTGTGCCCAGTGACCATTGTGACACCGTGGGTACCACCCTTGTCCGCACGGCCCATTGTGACATCCTAGGGACACCACCTTGTCTCCAGGGCCCATTGTGACATCCTGGGAATCCCTCCTTGTCCCCAGGGCCCATTTTGACATTCAGGGGACCCCCCATTGTCCCCAGGGCCCATTGTGATATCTGGGGGACCCCCTTGTCCCCAGGGCCCATTGTGACATCCCAGGACCCCCCATTGTCCCCAGGGCCCATTGTGACATCCTCGGCACCCCTTTGTCCCCCGGGCCCATTGTGACATCCTGGGGACCCCCCCTTGTTTCCAGGGCCCATTGTGACATTCAGGGGACCCCTCTTTGTCCCTAGGGCTCATTGTGACATCCTGGGGATCCCTCCTTGTCCCCAGGACCCATTGTGACGTTCCAGGACCCCCCATTGTGCCCAGGACCTATTGTGACATTCAGGGGACCACCTTTGTCACTGGGGCCCATTGTGACACCATGGAGACCCCCGCTTGTCCCCAGGGCCCATTGTGACATCCCAGGACCCCCCTTTGACCCCAGGGCCCATTGTGGCACCATGGCAACCCCTTTTGTCCCCAGGGCCCATTGTGACATTGTTGGACCCCACTTTGTCCCCAGGGCCTATTGTGACACCATGGGGACCCCTCCTTGTCACTGGGGACCCATTGTGACATCCTGAGGACCCCCCCTTGTCCCCAGGGCCCATTGTGACATTCCAGGACCCCCCATTGTCCCCAGGGCCCATTGTGACATCCTCGGCACCCCCTTGTCCCCAGGGCCCATTGTGACATCCTTGGCACCCCCCCTTGTCCCCAGGGCCCATTGTGACATTCAGGGGACCCCTCTTTGTCCCCAGGGCCCATTTTGACATCCTGGGGACCCCCCCTTATCCCCAGGGCCCATTGTGACATCCCAGGACCCCCCATTGTCCCCAGGGCCCATTGTGACATCCTGGGGATCTCTCCTTGTCCCCAGGGCCCATTTTGACGTCCCAGGACCCCCCATTGTCCCCAGGACCCATTGTGACATTCAGGGGGACCCCCTTTGTCTCTGGGGCCCATTGTGACATCCCAGGACCCCACATTGTCCCCAGGGCCCATTGTGACATCCTGGGGACCCCACTTGTCCCCAGGACCCATTGTGACACTATGGGGACATCCACTTGTGCCCAGGGCCCATTGTGGCACGGTGGGTACCACCCTTGTCTGCAGGGCTCATTGTGACATCCCAGGACCCCCAATTGTCCCCAGGGCCCATTGTGACATTCAGGGGAGCCCCCTTTGTCGCCAGGGCCCATTCTGATACCGTGGGGACCCCGTATGTCCCCAGGGCCCATTGTGACATCCTGGGGACCCTCCGTGTCTCCAGAGCCCATTGTGACATCCAGGGGACCCCCTTTGTCCCCAGGGCCCATTGTGGCACCATAGGGACCCACTTTGTCACTGGGGCCCATTGTGACATCCCAGGACCCCCCCTGGTCCCCAGGGCCCATTGTGACATCCAGGGGACCCCCATTGTCCCAAGACTTCATTGTGACATCCTGGGGACCCCCCTTGTCCTCAGGGTCCATTGTCACAGCCCAGGACCTTACTTTGTCCCCAGGGCCCATTGTGATATCTGGGGGACCCCCTTGTTCCCAGGGCCCATTGTGACATCCTGGAGACACCCCCTTGTTCCCAGGGCCCATTGCGACGTCCCAGGACCCCCCATTGTGTCCAGGACCCATTGTGACATCCTGGGGATCCCTGCTTGGCCCCAGGGCCCATTGTGACGTCTTAGGACCCCCCGTTGTCCCCAGGGCCCATTGTGACATCCTGGGGACCCTCCCTTGTCCCCAGGGCCCATTGTGACATCCTGGGGATCCCTCCTTGTCCCCAGGGCCCATTGTGACGTCCCAGGACCCCCCACTGTCCTCAGGACCCATTGTGACATTCAGGGGACCCCCTTTGTCACTGGGGCCCATTGTGACATCCCAGGACCCCACATTGTCCCCAGGGCCCATTGTGACATCCTGGGGACCCCATTTTCCCCAGGACCCATTGTGACACTATGGGTACCCCCCCTTGTTCCCAGGGCCCATTGTGACATCCTGGAGACCCGCCCTTGTCCCCAGGGCCAATTGTGACGTCCCAGGACCCCCCATTGTTCCCAGGGCCCATTGTGATGTCCTTGGGAGCCCCCTCTCTTCCCAGGGCTCATTGTGACTCTCAGGGGACCCCACCTTCTCCCCAGGACTGATTGTGACGTTTTAGGGCCCCTCTGTGTCCCCAGGGCCCATTGTGATATCTAGGGGACCCCCTTGTTCCCAGGGCCCATTGTGACATCCTGGAGACACCCCCTTGTTCCCAGGGCCCATTGTGACGTCCCAGGACCCCCCATTGTGTCCAGGGCCCATTGTGACATCCTGGGGATCCCTGCTTGGCCCCAGGGCCCATTGTTACGTCTTAGGACCCCCCGTTGTCCCCAGGGCCCATTGTGACATCCTGGGGACCCTCCCTTGTCCCCAGGGCCCATTGTGACATTCAGGGGACCCCTCTTTGTCCCCAGGGCCCATTGTGACATCCTGGGGATCCCTCCTTGTCCCTAGTGCCCATTGTGACGTCCCAGGAACCCCCATTGTCCCCAGGGCCCATTGTGACATACTGGGGACCCCCATGTCACTGGGGCCCATTGTGATGTCCCAGGACCCCGCATTGTCCCCAGAGCCCATTGTGACATCCTGGAGACCCCCTTTGTCTCCAGGGCCCATTGTGACGTCCCAGGACCCCCCATTGTCCCCAGGGTCCATTGTTACATCCTGGGGACCCCCTTGTCCCCAGGACCCATCATGACACCATGGGGACCCTCCTTGTCACTGGGGACCCATTGTGACACCATGGGGACCCCCCCTTGTCCTCAGGGCCCATTGTGACATCCTGGGCATCCCCCCTTGTCCCCCGGGACCATTGTAACACCGTGCGGACCCCCTTTGTCCCCAGGGCCCATTGTGACACTGTGGGGAACCGCCTTGTCCCCAGGGCCTATTGTTACGTCCCAGGACCCCCCATTGTCCCCAGGGCCCATTGTGACACCTTGGGGACCCCCTTGTCACTGGAGACCCATTGTGACAGCATGGGGACCACCCCTTGTCCTCAGGGCCTATTGTGAACATCCTGGGGAACCTCCATTGTCCCCAGAGCCCATTGTGAGTTCCTGGAGACCCCCTTGTACCCAGGTCCCATTGTGACATCCTGGGGAGCCTCTTTGTCCCCAGGGCCCATTGTGACATCCTGGGGACCTCCTTGTCCCCAGGACCCATCCTGGCACCGTGGAGACCTCCCTTGTCACTGGGGACCCATTGTGACACCATGGGGACCTCCCATTGTCCTCAGGGCCCATTGAGACATCCTGGGGACCCCCTTTGTCACTGGGGACCCATTGTGACATACCAGGAACCCCATTGTCCCAAGGGCCCATTGTGACATCCTGGGGACCCCCCTTTGTCTCCAGGACATATTGTGACACCGTGGGGACCACATTAGTCCCCAGGGCCCATTGTGACATCCTAGGGATCCCCTCTTGTCCCCAGGGCCCATTGTGACGTCCCAGGACCCCCCATTGTCCCCAGGGCCCATTGTGACCTCCTCGGCACCCCCTTGTCCCTAGGGCCCATTGTGACATTCACGGGACCCCCCTTTGTCCCCAGGGCCCATTTTGACACCGTCGACACCTCCCTTTGTCCCCAGGGCCCATTGTGACATCCTGGGGACCCTCCTTGTCCCCAGAGCCCATTGTGACATCCAGGGGACCCCCTTTGTCCCCATAGCCCATTGTGACATCCTGGGGTCCCCCCTTTGTCCGAGGGCCCATTGAAATGTCCCAGGACCACCGTTTGTCCCCAGGGTTCATTGTGACATCCTGGGGACCCCATTTGTCCCCACGGCCCGTTGTGGCACCATGGGGACCCCGTTTGTCACTGGGCCCATTGTGACATCCCAGGACCCCACTTTGTCCATAGGGCTTATTGTGACACCATGGGGATCTCCCTTGTCCCCAGGGCCCATTGTGACATCCCATGACCCCCCTTTGTCCCCAGTGCTATTGTGAAATCCTGGGGACCCCTTTTGTCCCGAGGGCCCATTGTGGCACCATGGGGAACCCCTTTGTCACTGGGGGCCATTGTGACATCCCAGGATTCCACTTTGTCCCCAGGGCTCGTTCTGACACCTTGGGGACTCCCATTGTCCCCAGGGCCCATTGTGACATCCTGGGCAACCCCATTGTCCCCAGGGCCCATTGTGACATCTGGGGAACGCCCTTGTCCCCAGGACCCATTGTGGCACTGTGGGGACCCTCCTTGTCACTTGGGCCCATTGTGACACCACGGGGACCCCCCCATTCTCCCCAGCGCCCATTGTGACATCCTGTGAACCCCCCTTTGTCCCCAGGGTCCATTGTGACATCCTGGGCAACCCCATTGTCCCCAGGGCCCATTGTGACATCTGGGGGACGCCCTTGTCCCCAGGACCCATCGTGGCACCGTGGGGACGCTCCTTGTCACTTGGGCCCATTGTGACACCATGGGGACCCCCCCTTTGTCTCCAGTACTCATTGTGACATCCTGGGGATCCCTCCTTGTCCCCAGGGCCCATTGTGATGTCCCAGGACCCCCCATTGTCCCCAGGGCCCATTGTGACATCCTGGGGACCCCACTTGTCCCCAGGACCCATTGTGACACTATGGGGACCCCCCCTTGTGCCCAGAGCGCATTGTGACACTGTGGGTACCACCCTTGTCCGCAGGGCTCATTGTGACATCCCAGGACCCCCCTTTGTCCCCAGGGATCATTGTGACATTCTAGGACCCCACTTTGTCCCCAGGGCCTATTGTGACACCATGGGGAACCCTCCTTGTCACTGGGGACCCATTGTGACACCATGGGGACCCCCCCATTGTCCCCAGTGTCCATTGTGACATCCTGCGCACCCCCCTTTGTCCCCAGGGTCCATTGTGACATCCTGGGCAACCCCATTGTCCCCAGGGCCCATTGTGACATCTAGGGGGACGCCCTTGTCCCCAGGACCCATCGTGGCACCGTGGGGACCCCCATTGTCCCCAGGGCCCATTGTGACGTCCCAGGACCCCCATTGTCCCCAGGGCCCATTGTGACATCCCAGGACCCCACTTTGTCCCCAGGGCTTATTGTGACACTATGTGGATCTCCCTTGTCCACAGGGCCCATTGTGACATCCTCGGCACCCCCTTTTCCCCAGGGCCCATTGTGACATTCAGGGGACGCCTCTTTGTCCCCAGGGCCCATTGTGACATCCTGGGGATCCTTCCTTGTCCCCAGGGCCCATTTTGACTTCCCAGGACCCCCCATTGTCCCCAGGGCCCATTGTGACATTCAGGGGCCCCCGTTTGTCACTGGGGCCCATTGTGACATCCCAGGACCCCACATTGTCCCCAGGGCCCATTGTGACTTTCAGGGGACCCCACTTGTCCCCAGGACCCATTGTGACACTATAGGGACCCCCCCTTGTGCCCAGTGCCCATTGTGACACCGGGGCACCACCCTTGTCCGCAGGGCCCATTGTGAAATCCTGGGGACACCCCCTTGTCCCCAGGGCCCACTGTGACATCCTGGGAATCCCTCCTTGTCCCCAGGGCCCATTGTGACATCCAGGGGACCCCCCATTGTCCCCAGGGCCCATTGTGACGTCCCAGGACCCGCCATTGTCCCCAGGGCCCATTGTGACATCCTGGGAATCCCTCCTTGTCCCCAGGGCCCATTGTGACGTCCCAGGACCCCCCATTGTCCCCAGGACCCATTGTGACATTCAGGGGACCCCCTTTGTCACTGGGGCCCATTAGGAAATCCCAGGACCCCACATTGTCCCCAGGGCCCATTGTGACATTCTGGGGACACCCCCTTTGTCCCCAGTGCCCATTGTGACATCCTGCGGACCCCCCTTTGTCCCCAGGGCCCATTTTGACATTCAGGGGACCCACCATTGTCCCCAGGGCCCATTGTGACATCCTCGGCACCCCTTGTCCCCAGGGCCCATTGTGACATTCAGGGGACCCCACATTGTCCCCAGGGCCCATTGTGACATCCTGGGGACCCCACTTGTCCCCAGGACCCATTGTGACACTATGGGGACCCCCCCTTGTGCCCAGGGCCCATTGTGACACCATGGGTACCACCCTTGTCTGCAGGGCTCATTGTGACATCCCAGGACCCCCCATTGTCCCCAGGGCCCATTGTGACATTCAGGGGACCCCCCTTTGTCCCCAGGGCCCATTCTGATACCGTGGGGACCCCCTTTGTCCCCAGGGCCCATTGTGACATGCTGGGGACGCTCTTTGTCCCCAGGGCCCATTGTGACATCCAGGGGACCCCCTTTGTCCCCAGGGCCCATTGTGGCACCATAGGGACCCCCTTTGTCACTGGGGCCCATTGTGACATCCCAGGAACCCCCTGGTCCCCAGGCCCCATTGTGACATCCTGGGGACCCCCTTTGTCCCAAGACTTCATTGTGACATCCTGGGGACCCCCCTTGTCCTCAGGGTCCATTGTGACAGCCCAGGACCTTACATTGTCCCCAGGGCCCATTGTGACATCCTCGGCACCCCATAGTCCCCAGGGCCCATTGTGACATCCTGGGGACCCCCCCTTGTCCCCAGGGCCCATTGTGACGTCCCAGGACCCCCCATTGTCCCCAGGGCCCATTGTGACATCCTCGGCACCCCATAGTCCCCAGGGCCCATTGTGACATCCTGGGGACCCCCCCTTATCCCCAGGGCCCATTGTGACGTCCCAGGACCCCCCATTGTCCCCAGGGCCCATTGTGACATCCTCGGCACCCCATAGTCCCCAGGGCCCATTGTGACATCCTGGGGACCCCCCCTTGTCCCCAGGGCCCATTGTGACGTCCCAGGACCCCCCATTGTCCCCAGGGCCCATTGTGACATCCTGGGGATCCCTCCTTGTCCCCAGGGCCCATTGTGATGTCCCAGGACCCCCCATTGTCCCCAGGGCCCATTGTGACATCCTCTGCACCCCCTTGTCCCCAGGGCCCATTGTGACATTCAGGGGACCCCTCTTTGTCCCCAGGGCCCATTGTGACATCCTGGGGATCCCTCCTTGTCCCCAGGGCCCATTGTGACGTCCCAGGACCCCCCATTGTCCCCAGGACCTATTGTGACATTCAGGGGACCCCCTTTGTCACTGGGGCCCATTGTGACACCAATGAGACCCCCGCTTGTCCTCAGGGTCCATTGTGACATCCTGGGCACGCCCCATTTTCCCCAGGACCCATTGTGACATCCTGGCCACCCCCTTGCTCCCAGGGCCCGTTGTGGCACCATGGGGACACCCCCTTTGTCCCCAGGACCCATTGTGACATCCCAGGACCCCCCTTTGTCCCCAGGGCCATTGTAGCACCATGGGGACCCCCTTTGACCCCAGGGCCCATTGTGGCACCATGGCAACCCCTTTTGTCCCCAGGGCCCATTCTGACATTCTTGGACCCCACTTTGTCCCCAGGGCCTATTGTGACACCATGGGGACCCCTCCTTGTCACTGGGGACCCATTGTGACACCATGGGGACCCCCCCTTGTCCTCAGGACTCATTCTCACATCCTGGACACCCCCCATTGTCCCCAGGGCCCATTGTGACATCCACTGCACCCCCTTGTCCCCAGGGCCCATTGTGACATTCAGGGGACCCCTATTTGTCCCCAGGGCCCATTGTGACATCCTGGGGACCCCCCTTGTCCCCAGGGCCCATTGAGACGTCCCAGGACCCCCCACTGTCCCCAGGGCCCATTGTGACATTCAGGGGACCCCCTTTGTCCCCAGGGCCCATTCTGATACCGTGGGGACCCCCTTTGTCCCCAGGGCCCATTGTGACATGCTGGGGACGCTCTTTGTCCACAGGGCCCATTGTGACATCCTGGGGACCCTCCTTGTCCCCAGAGCCCATTGTGACATCCAGGGGACCCCCTTTGTCCCCAGGGCCCATTGTGGCACCATGAGGACCCTCTTTGTCACTGGGGCCCATTGTGACATCCTGCGAACCCCCCTTTGTCCACAGGGCCCATTGTGACATCCTGGGGACCCTCCTTGTCCCCAGGGCCCATTGTGACATCCCATGACCCCCCTTTGTCCCCAGTGCTATTGTGAAATCCTGGGGACCCCTTTTGTCCGCAGGGCCCATTGTGACACCGTGGGGAACCCCTTTGTCACTGGGGGCCATTGTGACATTCCAGGATTTCACTTTGTCCCCAGGGCTCGTTCTGACACCTTGGGTACTCCCATTGTCCCCAGGGCCCATTGTGACATCCTGGGCAACCCCATTGTCCCCAGGGCCCATTGTGACATCCTGGGGACCCCCATTGTCCCCAAGGCCCATTGTGACATTCCAGGACCCCCCATTGTCCCCAGGGCCCATTGTGACATCCACTGCACCCCCTTGTCCCCAGGGCCCATTGTGACATTCAGGGGACCCCTCTTTGTCCCCAGGGCCCATTGTGACATCCTGGGGACCCCCGTTGTCACTGGGGCCCATTGTGACGTCCCAGGACCCCCCATTGTCCCCAGGGCCCATTGTGACATCCTGGGGATCCCTCCTTGTCCCCAGGGCCCATTGTGACGTCTTAGGACCCCCCATTGTCCCCAGGGCCCATTGCGACATTCAGGGGACGCCTCTTTGTACCCAGGGCACATTATGACATCCTGGGGACCCCCCCTTGTCCCCAGGTCCCATTGTGACATCTTGGGGATCCCTCCTTGTCCCCAGGGCCTATTGTGACGTCCCAGGACCCCCCATTGTCCTCCGGACCCATTGTAACATTCAGGGAACCCCTTTGTCACTGGGGCCCATTGTGACATCCCAGGACCCCACATTGTCCCCAGGGCCCATTGTGACATCCTGGGGACCCCATTTTCCCCAGGACCCATTGTGACCCTATGGGGACCCCCCCTTGTTCCCAGGGCCCATTGTGACACCGTGGGTACCACCCTTGACCGCAGGGCTCATTGTGACATCGCAGGACCCCCCTTTGTCCCCAGAGCCCATTGTGACATACAGGGGACCCCCTTTGTCCCCAGGGCCCATTGTGACATCGCAGGACCCACCCTGGTCCCCAGGGCCCATTGTGACATCCTGGGCACCCCTTTTGTCCCCACGGACAATTGTGGCACCATGGGGACCCCCTTTGTCACTGGGGCCCATTGTGACATCCCAGGACCCCACTTTGTCCCCAGGGCTGATTGTGACGTCCCAGGGCCCCTCTGTGTCCCCAGGGCCCATTGTGACACTTTAGGGACCCCTCTTTGTCCCCATGGCCCATTGTGACATCCTGGAGACCCCCCCTTGTCCCCAGGGCCCATTGTGACGTCCCAGGACCCCCCTCTGTTCCCAGGGCTCATTGTGACTTTCAGGGGATCCCCCCTTGTCCCCAGGGCTGATTGTGACATCCTAGGGCCCCTCTGTGTCCCCAAGGCCCATTGTGACGTCCCAGGACCCCCATTGTCCCCAGGGCCCATTGTGTCATCCTCGGCACCCCCTTGTCCCCAGGGCCCATTGTGACATTCAGGGGACCCCTCTTTGTCCCCAGGGCCCATTGTGACATCCTGGGGACCCACTCTTGTCCCCAGGGCCCATTGTGACGTCCCAGGACCCCCCATTGTCCCCAGGGCCCATTGTGACATTCAGGGGACCCCCCTTTGTCTCCAGGACATATTGTGACACCGTGGGGACCTCATTAGTCCCCAGGGCCCATTGTGACATCCTAGGGATCCCCTCTTGTCCCCAGGGCCCATTGTGACGTCCCAGGACCCCCCATTGTCCCCAGGGCCCATTGTGACCTCCTCGGCACCCCCTTATCCCTAGGGCCCATTGTGACATTCACAGGACCCCCCTTTGCCCCAGGGCCCATTCTGATACGGTGGGGACCCCCTTTGTCTCCAGGGCCCATTGTGACATCCTAGAGAACCCCCTTGTCCCCAGGGCCCATTGTGACATCCAGGGAAACCCCCTTGTTCCCAGGGCCCATTGTGGCACCATGGGGACCCCCTTTGTCACTGGGGCCCATTGTGACATCCCAGGACCCCCCTTTGTCCCCAGGGCCCATTGTGACATCCTGGGGACCCCCATTGTCCCTAGGGCCCATTGTGACATTCCAGGACCCCCCATTGTCCCCAGGGCCCATTGTGACATCCACTGCACCCCCTTGTCCCCAGGGCCCATTGTGACATTCAGGGGACCCCCTTGTCCCCAGGGCCCATTGTGACATTCCGGGGACGCCTCTTTGTACCCAGGGCACACTGTGACAACCTGGGGACCCCCCCTTGTCACTGGGGCCCATTGTGAAGTCCCAGGACCCCCCATTGTCCCCAGGGCCCATTGTGACATCCTGGGGATCCCTCCTTGTCCCCAGGGCCCATTGTGACATCCCAGGACCCCACATTGTCCCCAGGACACATTGTGACATGCTGGGGACGCTCTTTGTCCCCAGGGCCCATTGTGACATTCTGGGGACCCTCCTTGTCCCCAGAGCCCATTGTGACATCCAGGGGACCCCCTTTGTCCCCAGGGCCCATTGTGGCACCATAGGGACCCCCTTTGTCCGCAGGGCCCATTGTGACATCCCAGGACCCCCCCTAGTCCCCAGGGCCCATTGTGACATCCTGGGGACGCTCTTTGTCCCCAGGGCCATTGTGACATCCTGGGGAACCTCCTTGTCCCCAGAGCCCATTGTGACATCCAGGGGACCCCCTTTGTCCCCAGGGCCCATTGTGGCACCATAGGGACCCCCTTTGTCACTGGGGCCCATTGTGACATCCCAGGACACCCCCTGGTCCCCAGGCCCCATTGTGACATCCTGGGGACCCCCTTTGTCCCAGGACTTCATTGTCACATCCTGGGGACCCCCCTTGTCCTCAGGGTCCATTGTGACAGCCCAGGACCTTACATTGTCCCCAGGGCCCATTGTGATATCTGGGGGACCCCCTTTGTCTCCAGGGCCCATTGTGACATCCTGGGGAACCCCCTTGTCCCCAGGGCCCATTGTGACATCCAGGGAAACCCCCTTGTCCCCAGGGCCCATTGTGGCACCATGGGGACCCCCTTTGTCACTGGGGCCCATTGTGACATCCCAGGACCCCCCTTTGTCCCCAGGGCCCATTGTGACATCCTGGGGACCCCCATTGTCCCTAGGGCCCATTGTGACATTCCAGGTACCCCCATTGTCCCCAGGGCCCATTGTGACATCCACTGCACCCCCTTGTCCCCAGGGCCCATTGTGACATTCAGGGGACCCCTCTTTGTCCCCAGGGCCCATTGTGACATCCTGGGGACCCCCCCTTGTCACTCGGGCCCATTGTGACGTCCCAGGACCCCCCATTCTCCCCAGGGCCCATTGTGACATTCAGGGCACCCCCTTGTCCCCAGGGCCCATTGTGACATTCCGGGGACCCCCATTGTCCCCAGGGCCCATTGTGACATCCACTGCACCCCCTTGTCCCCAGGGCCCATTGTGACATTCAGGGGACCCCTCTTTGTCCCCAGGGCCCATTGTGACATCCTGGGGACCCCCCCTTGTCACTCGGGCCCATTGTGACGTCCCAGGACCCCCCATTGTCCCCAGGGCCCATTGTGACATTCAGGGCACCCCCTTGTCCCCAGGGCCCATTGTGACATTCCAGGTACCCCCATTGTCCCCAGGGCCCATTGTGACATTCAGGGGACCCCTCTTTGTACCCAGGGCATACTGTGACATCCTGGGGACCCCCCCTTGTCACTGGGGCCCATTGTGACATCCCAGGACCCCCCATTGTCCCCAGGGCCCATTGTGACATCCTGGGGATCCCTCCTTGTCCCCAGGGCCCATTGTGACGTCTTAGGACCCCCCATTGTCCCCAGGGCCCATTGCGACATTCAGGGGACGCCTCTTTGTACCCAGGGCACATTGTGACATCCCAGGACCCCACATTGTCCCCAGGACACATTGGGACATGCTGGGGACGCTCTTTGTCCCCAGGGCCCATTGTGACATTCTGGGGACCCTCCTTGTCCCCAGAGCCCATTGTGACATCCAGGGGACCCCCTTTGTCCCCAGGGCCCATTGTGGCACCATAGGGACCCCCTTTGTCCCCAGGGCCCATTGTGACATGCCAGGACCCCCCCTAGTCCCCAGGGCCCATTGTGACATCCTGGGGATGCTCTTTGTCCCCAGGGCCATTGTGACATCCTGGGGAACCTCCTTGTCCCCAGAGCCCATTGTGACATCCAGGGGACCCCCTTTGTCCCCAGGGCCCATTGTGGCACCATAGGGACCCCCTTTGTCACTGGGGCCCATTGTGACATCCCAGGACACCCCCTGGTCCCCAGGCCCCATTGTGACATCCTGGGGACCCCCTTTGTCCCAGGACTTCATTGTCACATCCTGGGGACCCCCCTTGTCCTCAGGGTCCATTGTGACAGCCCAGGACCTTACATTGTCCCCAGGGCCCATTGTGATATCTGGGGGACCCCCTTGTCCCCAGGGCCCATTGTGACATCCCAGGACCCCCCATTGTCCCCAGGGCCCATTGTGACATCCTCGGCACGCCCTTGTCCCCAGGGCCCATTGTGACATTCTTGGACCCCACTTTGTCCCCAGGGCCTATTGTGACACCATGGGGACCCCTCCTTGTCACTGGGGACCCATTGTGACACTATGGGGACCCCCCCTTGTCCTCAGGACTCATTCTCACATCCTGGGCACCCCCCATTGTCCCCAGGGCCCATTGTGACATTCCAGGACCCCCCATTGTCCCCAGGGCCCATTGTGACATCCTCGGCACCCCCTTGTTCCCAGGGCCCATTGTGACATCCTGGGCACCCCCCCTTGTCCCCAGGGCCCATTGTGACACTCAGGGGACCCCTCTTTGTACCCAGGGCCCATTGTGACATCCTGGGGACCCCCCCTTATCCCCAGGGCCCATTGTGACATCCCAGGACCTCCCATTGTCCCCAGGGCCCATTGTGACATCCTGGGGATCTCTCCTTGTCCCCAGGGCCCATTTTGACGTCCCAGGACCCCCCATTGTCCCCAGGACCCATTGTGACATTCAGGGGGACCCCCTTTGTCTCTGGGGCCCATTGTGACATCCCAGGACCCCACATTGTCCCCAGGGCCCATTGTGACATCCTGAGGACCCCACTTGTCCCCAGGACCCATTGTGACACTATGGGGACCCCCCCTTGTGCCCAGGGCCCATTGTGGCACTGTGGGTACCACCCTTGACCACAGGGCTCATTGTGACATCCCAGGACCCCCCATTGTCCCCAGGGCCCATTGTGACATTCAGGGGACCCCCCTTTGTCGCCAGGGCCCATTCTGATACCGTGGGGACCCCGTATGTCCCCAGGGCCCATTGTGACATCCAGGGGACCCCCATTGTCCCAAGACTTCATTGTGACATCCTGGGGACCCCCCTTGTCCTCAGGGTCCATTGTCACAGCCCAGGACCTTACTTTGTCCCCAGGGCCCATTGTGACATCCACTGCACCCCCTTGTTCCCAGGGCCCATTGTGACATCCTGGAGACCCCGCCTTGTCCCCAGGGCCCATTGTGACGTCCCAGGACCCCCCATTGTCACCAGGGCCCATTGTGACATCCTGGAGACCCCGCCTTGTCCCCAGGGCCCATTGTGACGTCCCAGGACCCCCCATTGTCTCCAGGGCCCATTGTGACATCCTGGGGATCGCTCCTTGTCCCCAGGGCCCATTGTGACATCCGGCGGACCCCCCTTTGTCCCTAGGGCCCATTGTGACATCCTGGGGACCCGTTTCTCCCCAGGGCGTATAGTGGCACCATGGGGACTCCCCCTTGTCACTGGGGGCCCATTGTGACACCATGGAGACCCCTGCTTGTCCTCAGGGTCCATTGTGACATCCTGGGCACCCCCCATTTTCCCCAGGACCCATTGTGACATCCTGGCCACCCCCTTGCTCCCAGGGCCCATTGTGGCACCATGGGGACACCCCCTTGTCCCCAGGGCCCATTGTGACATCCCAGGACCCCCCTTTGTCCCCAGGGCCTATTGTGACACCATGGGGACCCCTCCTTGTCCTCAAGACTCATTCTCACATCCTGTGCATCCGCCATTGTCCCCAGGGCCCATTGTGACATCCCAGGACCCCCCCTGGTCCCCAGGGCCCATTGTGACATCCTGGGGACCCCCCTTGTCCTCAGGGTCCATTGTGACAGCCCAGGACCTTACATTGTCCCCAGGGCCCATTGTGATATCTGGGGGAACCCCTTGTTCCCAAGGCCCATTGTGACATCCTGGGGACCCGCCCTTGTCCCCAGGGCCCATTGTGACATCCCAGGACCCCCCATTGTCCCCAGGGCCCATTGTGACATCCTCGGCACCCCCTTGTCCCCAGGGCCCATTGTGACATCCTGGGGACCCCCCCTTGTCCCCAGGGCCCATTGTGACGTCCCAGGACCCCCCATTGTCCCCAGGGCCCATTGTGACATCCCAGGACCCCCCATTGTCCCCAGGGCCCATTGTGACATCCTCTGCACCCCCTTGTCCCCAGGGCCCATTGTGACATCCTGGGGATCCCTCCTTGTCCCCAGGGCCCATTGTGACGTCCCAGGACCCCCCATTGTCCCCAGGACCTATTGTGACATTCAGGGGACCCCCTTTGTCACTGGGGCCCATTGTGACACCATGGAGACCCCCGCTTGTCCTCAGGGTCCATTGTGACATCCTGGGCACCCCCCATTTTCCCCAGGACCCATTGTGACATCCTGGCCACCCCCTTGCTCCCAGGGCCCATTGTGGCACCATGGGGACACCCCCTTGTCCCCAGGGCCCATTGTGACATCCCAGGACCCCCCTTTGTCCCCAGGGCCTATTGTGACACCATGGGGACCCCTCCTTGTCCTCAAGACTCATTCTCACATCCTGGGCACCCGCCATTGTCCCCAGGGCCCATTGTGACATCCTGGGGACTCTCATTGTCCTCAGGGTCCATTGTGACATCCTGGGCACCCCCCATTTTCCCCAGGACCCATTGTGACATCCTGGCCACCCCCTTGCTCCCAGGGCCCGTTGTGGCACCATGGGGACACCCCCTTTGACCCCAGGGCCCATTGTGGCACCATGGCAAACCCTTTTGTCCCCAGGGCCCATTGTGACATTCTTGGACCCCACTTTGTCCCCAGGGCGTATTGTGACACCATGGGGACACCTCCTTGTCACTGGGGACCCATTGTGACACCATGGGGACCCCCCCTTGTCCTCAGGACTCATTCTCACATCCTGGACACCCCCCATTGTCCCCAGGGCCCATTGTGACATCCACTGCACTCCCTTGTCCCCAGGGCCCATTGTGACATTCAGGGGACCCCTCTTTGTCCCCAGGGCCCATTGTGACATGCTGGGGACGCTCTTTGTCCCCAGGGCCCATTGTGACATCCTGGGGACCCTCCTTGTCCCCAGAGCCCATTGTGACATCCAGGGGACCCCCTTTGTCCCCAGGGCCCATTGTGGCACCATGAGGACCCTCTTTGTCACTGGGCCCCATTGTGACATCCCAGGACCCCCCTTTGTCCCCAGGGCCCATTGTGACATCCCAGGACCCCACTTTGTCCCCAGGGCTTATTGTGACACCATGGGGATCTCCCTTGTCCCCAGGGCCCATTGTGACATCCCATGACCCCCCTTTGTCCCCAGTGCAATTATGAAATCCTGGGGACCCCTTATGTCCCCAGGGCCCATTGTGACATTCCAGGACCCCCCATTGTCCCCAGGGCCCATTGTGACATCCACTGCACCCCATTGTCCCCAGGGCCCATTGTGACATTCAGGGGACCCCTCTTTGTCCCCAGGGCCCATTGTGACATCCTGGGGACCCCCCCTTGTCACTGGGGCCCATTGTGACGTCCCAGGACCCCCCATTGTCCCCAGGGCCCATTGTGACATCCTGGGGATCCCTCCTTGTCCCCAGGGCCCATTGTGACGTCTTAGGACCCCCCATTGTCCCCAGGGCCCATTGTGACATTCAGGGCACCCCCTTGTCCCCAGGGCCCATTGTGACATTCCGGGGACGCCTCTTTGTACCCAGGGCACACTGTGACATCCTGGGGACCCCCCCTTGTCACTGGGGCCCATTGTGACGTCCCAGGACCCCCCATTGTCCCCAGGACCCATTGTGACATTCAGGGGGCCCCTTTGTCACTGGGGCCCATTGTGACATCCCAGGACCCCACATTGTCCCCAGGACACATTGTCACATGCTGGGGACCCCACTTGTCCCCAGGACCCATTGTGACACTATGGGGACCCCCCCTTGTGCCCAGGGCCCATTGTGACACCGTGGGTACCACCCTTGTCCGCAGGGCTCATTGTGACATCCCAGGACCCCCCTTTGTCCCCAGGGCCCATTCTGATACCGTGGGGATCCCCTTTGTCCCCAGAGTCCATTGTGACATCCAGGGGGCCCCCTTTGTCCCCAGGGCCCATTGTGACATCGCAGGACCCCCCTGGGCCCCCGGGTGCATTTTGACATCCTGGGGATGCCCCCTTGTCAACGGGGCCCATTGTGACGTCCCAGAACCCCCCATTGTGTCCAGGGCCCATTGTGACATCCTGGGGATCCCTGCTTGGCCCCAGGGCCCATTGTGACGTCTTAGGACCCCCCGTTGTCCCCAGGGCCCATTGTGACATCCTGGGGACCCCCCCTTGTCCCCAGGGCCCATTGTGACATCCTGGGGATCCCTCCTTGTCCCCAGGGCCCATTGTGACGTCCCAGGACCCCCCACTGTCCTCAAGACCCATTGTAACATTCAGGGGACCCCCTTTGTCACTGGGGCCCATTGTGACATCCCAGGACCCCACATTGTCCCCAGGGCCCATTGTGACATCCTGGGGACCCCATTTTTTCCAGGACCCATTGTGACACTATGGGTACCCCCCCTTGTTCCCAGGGCCCATTGTGACATCCCAGGACCCCCCTTTGTCCCCAGGGCCTATTGTGACACCATGGGGACCCCTCCTTGTCCTCAAAACTCATTCTCACATCCTGGGCACCCGCCATTGTCCCCAGGGCCCATTGTGACATCCCAGGACACCCCTGGTCCCCAGGGCCCATTGTGACATCCTGGGGACCCCCCTTGTCCTCAGGGTCCATTGTGACAGCCCAGGACCTTACATTGTCCCCAGGGCCCATTGTGATATCTGGGGGAACCCCTTGTTCCCAAGGCCCATTGTGACATCCTGGCGACCCGCCCTTGTCCCCAGGGCCCATTGTGACATCCCAGGACCCCCCATTGTCCCCAGGGCCCTTTGTGACATCCTCGGCACCCCCTTGTCCCCAGGGCCCATTGTGACATCCTGGGGACCCCCCCTTGTCCCCAGGGCCCATTGTGACGTCCCAGGACCCCCCATTGTCCCCAGGGCCCATTGTGACATCCCAGGACCCCCCATTGTCCCCAGGGCCCATTGTGACATCCTCTGCACCCCCTTGTCCCCAGGGCCCATTGTGACATCCTGGGGATCCCTCCTTGTCCCCAGGGCCCATTGTGACGTCCCAGGACCCCCCATTGTCCCCAGGACCTATTGTGACATTCAGGGGACCCCCTTTGTCACTGGGGCCCATTGTGACACCATGGAGACCCCCGCTTGTCCTCAGGGTCCATTGTGACATCCTGGGCACCCCCCATTTTCCCCAGGACCCATTGTGACATCCTGGCCACCCCCTTGCTCCCAGGGCCCATTGTGGCACCATGGGGACACCCCCTTGTCCCCAGGGCCCATTGTGACATCCCAGGACCCCCCTTTGTCCCCAGGGCCTATTGTGACACCATGGGGACCCCTCCTTGTCCTCAAGACTCATTCTCACATCCTGGGCACCCGCCATTGTCCCCAGGGCCCATTGTGACATCCTGGGGACCCTCATTGTCCTCAGGGTCCATTGTGACATCCTGGGCACCCCCCATTTTCCCCAGGACCCATTGTGACATCCTGGCCACCCCCTTGCTCCCAGGGCCCGTTGTGGCACCATGGGGACACCCCCTTTGACCCCAGGGCCCATTGGGGCACCATGGCAAACCCTTTTGTCCCCAGGGCCCATTGTGACATTCTTGGACCCCACTTTGTCCCCAGGGCGTATTGTGACACCATGGGGACACCTCCTTGTCACTGGGGACCCATTGTGACACCATGGGGACCCCCCCTTGTCCTCAGGACTCATTCTCACATCCTGGACACCCCCCATTGTCCCCAGGGCCCATTGTGACATCCACTGCACTCCCTTGTCCCCAGGGCCCATTGTGACATTCAGGGGACCCCTCTTTGTCCCCAGGGCCCATTGTGACATGCTGGGGACGCTCTTTGTCCCCAGGGCCCATTGTGACATCCTGGGGACCCTCCTTGTCCCCAGAGCCCATTGTGACATCCAGGGGACCCCCTTTGTCCCCAGGGCCCATTGCGGCACCATGAGGACCCTCTTTGTCACTGGGCCCCATTGTGACATCCCAGGACCCCCCTTTGTCCCCAGGGCCCATTGTGACATCCCAGGACCCCACTTTGTCCCCAGGGCTTATTGTGACACCATGGGGATCTCCCTTGTCCCCAGGGCCCATTGTGACATCCCATGACCCCCCTTTGTCCCCAGTGCAATTATGAAATCCTGGGGACCCCTTATGTCCCCAGGGCCCATTGTGACATTCCAGGACCCCCCATTGTCCCCAGGGCCCATTGTGACATCCACTGCACCCCCTTGTCCCCAGGGCCCATTGTGACATTCAGGGGACCCCTCTTTGTCCCCAGGGCCCATTGTGACATCCTGGGGACCCCCCCTTGTCACTGGGGCCCATTGTGACGTCCCAGGACCCCCCATTGTCCCCAGGGCCCATTGTGACATCCTGGGGATCCCTCCTTGTCCCCAGGGCCCATTGTGACGTCTTAGGACCCCCCATTGTCCCCAGGGCCCATTGTGACATCCCATGACCCCCCTTTGTCCCCAGTGCAATTATGAAATCCTGGGGACCCCTTATGTCCCCAGGGCCCATTGTGACATTCCGGGGACGCCTCTTTGTACCCAGGGCACACTGTGACATCCTGGGGACCCCCCCTTGTCACTGGGGCCCATTGTGACGTCCCAGGACCCCCCATTGTCCCCAGGACCCATTGTGACATTCAGGGGGCCCCTTTGTCACTGGGGCCCATTGTGACATCCCAGGACCCCACATTGTCCCCAGGACACATTGTCACATGCTGGGGACCCCACTTGTCCCCAGGACCCATTGTGACACTATGGGGACCCCCCCTTGTGCCCAGGGCCCATTGTGACACCGTGGGTACCACCCTTGTCCGCAGGGCTCATTGTGACATCCCAGGACCCCCCTTTGTCCCCAGGGCCCATTCTGATACCGTGGGGATCCCCTTTGTCCCCAGAGTCCATTGTGACATCCAGGGGACCCCCTTTGTCCCCAGGGCCCATTGTGACATCGCAGGACCCCCCTGGGCCCCAGGGTGCATTTTGACATCCTGGGGATGCCCCCTTGTCAACGGGGCCCATTGTGACGTCCCAGAACCCCCCATTGTGTCCAGGGCCCATTGTGACATCCTGGGGATCCCTGCTTGGCCCCAGGGCCCATTGTGACGTCTTAGGACCCCCCCTTGTCCCCAGGGCCCATTGTGACATCCTGGGGATCCCTCCTTGTCCCCAGGGCCCATTGTGACGTCCCAGGACCCCCCACTGTCCTCAAGACCCATTGTAACATTCAGGGGACCCCCTTTGTCACTGGGGCCCATTGTGACATCCCAGGACCCCACATTGTCCCCAGGGCCCATTGTGACATCCTGGGGACCCCATTTTTTCCAGGACCCATTGTGACACTATGGGTACCCCCCCTTGTTCCCAGGGCCCATTGTGACATCCTGGAGACCCGCCCTTGTCCCCAGGGCCAATTGTGACGTCCCAGGACCCCTCCATTGTTCCCAGTGCCCATTGTGACGTCCTAGGGCCCCTCTGTGTCCCCAGGGCCCATTGTGACGTCCCAGGACCCCCATTGTCCCCAGGGCCCATTGTGACATCCTCGGCACCCCCTTGTCCCCAGGGCCCATTGTGACATTCAGGCGACGCCCCTCTTTGTCCCCAGGGCCCATTGTGACATCCTGGGGACCCCCTCTTGTCCCCAGGGCCCATTGTGACATCCTGGGGACCCTCCTTGTCCCCAGAGCCCATTGTGACATCCAGGGGACCCCCTTTGTCCCCAGGGCCCATTGTGGCACCATAGGGACCCTCTTTGTCACTGGGGCCCATTGTGACATCCCAGGACCTCCCCTGGTCCCCAGGCCCCATTGTGACATCCTGGGGACCCCCTTTGTCCCAAGACTTCATTGTGACATCCTGGGGACCCCCCTTGTCCTCAGGGTCCATTGTGACAGCCCAGGACCTTACATTGTACCCAGGGCCCATTGTGATATCTGGGGGACCCCCTTGTTCCCAAGGCCCATTGTGACATCCTGGGGACCCACCCTTGTCCCCAGGGCCCACTGTGACATTCAGGGGACCCCTCTTTGTCCCCAGGGCCCATTGTGACATCCTGGGGATCCCTCCTTGTCCCCAGGGCCCATTGTGACATCCAGGACCCCCCATTGTCCCCAGGACCTATTGTGACATTCAGGGGACCCCCTTTGTCACTGGGGCCCATTGTAGCACCATGGGGACCCCCTTTGACCCCAAAGCCCATTGTGGCACCATGGCAACCCCTTTTGTCCCCAGGGCCCATTGTGACATTCTTGGACCCCGCTTTGTCCCCAGGGCCTATTGTGACACCATGGGGACCCCTCCTTGTCACTGGGGACTTATTGTGACACCATGGGGACCCCCCCTTGTCTTCAGGACTCATTCTGACATCCTGGACACCCCCCATTGTCCCCAGGGCCCATTGTGACATTCAGGGGACCCCTCTTTGTCCCCAGGGCCCATTGTGACATCCTGGGGACCCCCCCTTGTCCCCAGGGCCCATTGTGACATCCCAGGACCCCCCATTGTCCCCAGGGCCCATTGTGACATTCAGGGGACCCCCCTTTGTCCCCAGGGCCCATTGTGACATCCTGGGGACCCCCCCTTGTCCCCAGGGCCCATTGTGACGTCCCAGGACCCCCCATTGTCCCCAGGGCCCATTGTGATATGCTGGGGAGCCCTCTTTGTCCCCAGGGCCCATTCTGAAATTCAGGGGACCCCAACTTGTCCCCAGGGCCCATTGTGACATCCTGGGGACACTCTTTGTCCCCAGGGCCCATTGTGACATCCTGGGGACCCCATTGTCACCAGAGCCCATTGTGATATCCTGGCGACCACCCTTTGTCCCCAGGGCCCATTGTGATATCCTGAGGACCGCCCTTTGTCCCCAGGGCCCATTGTGACATTCCGGGGACGCCTCTTTGTACCCAGGGCACACTTTGACATCCTGGGGACCCCCCTTGTCACTGGGGCCCATTGTGACGTCCCAGGACCCCACATTGTCCCCAGGGCCCATTGTGACCTCCTGGGGATCCCTCCTTGTCCCCAGGGCCCATTGTGACGTCCCAGGACCCCCCATTGTTCCCAGGGCCCACTGTGACATTCAGGGGGCCCCTTTGTCACTGGGGCCCATTGTGACATCCCAGGACCCCACATTGTCCCCAGGACACATTGTCACATCCTGGGGACCCCACTTGTCCCCAGGACCCATTGTGACACTATGGGGACCCCCCCTTGTGCCCAGGGCCCATTGTGACACTGTGGGTACCACCCTTGTCCGCAGGGCTCATTGTGACATCCCAGAACCCCCCTTTGTCCCCAGGGCCCATTCTGATACCGTGGGGATCCCCTTTGTCCCCAGAGTCCATTGTGACATCCAGGGGACCCCCTTTGTCCCCAGGGCCCATTGTGACATCGCAGGACCCCCCTGGGCCCCAGGGCGCATTTTGACATCCTGGGGATGCCCCCTTGTCAACGGGGCCCATTGTGACGTCCCAGGACCCCCCACTGTGTCCAGGGCCCATTGTGACATCCTGGGGACCCCCCCTTGTCCCCAGGGCCCATTGTGACGTCCCAGGACCCCCCACTATCCTCAGGACCCATTGTAACATTCAGGAGACCACCTTTGTCACTGTGGCCCATTGTGACATCCCAGGACCCCACATTGTCCCCAGGGCCCATTGTGACATCCTGGGGACCCCATTTTCCCCAGGACCCATTGTGACACTATGGGTACCCCCCCTTGTTCCCAGGACCCATTGTGACATCTTGGAGACCCGCCCTTGTCCCCAGGGCCAATTGTGACGTCCCAGGAACCCCCATTGTCCCCAGGGCCCATTGTGACATCCTGGGGATCCCTCCTTGTCCCCAGGGCCCATTGTGACGTCCCAGGAACCCCCATTGTCCCCAGGGCCCATTGTGACATTCAGGGGACCCCCTTTGTCACTGGGGCCCATTGTGACATCCCAGGACCCCACATTGTCCCCAGGGCCCATTGTGACATCCTGGGGACCCCCATGTCACTGGGGCCCATTGTGACGTCCCAAGACCCGGCATTGTTCCCAGAGCCCATTGTGACATCCTGGAGACCCCCTTTGTCTCCAGGGCCCATTGTGACGTCCCAGGACCCCCCATTGTCCCCAGGGTCCATTGTTACATCCTGGGGACCCCCTTGTCCCCAGGACCCATCATGACACCATGGGGACCCTCCTTGTCACTGGGGACCCATTGTGACACCATGGGGACCCCCCCTTGTCCTCAGGGCCCATTGTGACATCCTGGGCATCCCCCTTTGTCCCCCGGGACCATTGTAACACCGTGCGGACCCCCTTTGTCCCCAGGGCCCATTGTGACACTGTGGGGAACCCCCTTGTCCCCAGGGCCTATTGTTACGTCCCAGGACCCCCCATTGTCCCCAGGGCCCATTGTGACACCTTGGGGACCCCCTTGTCACTGGAGACCCATTGTGACAGCATGGGGACCACCCCTTGTCCTCAGGGCCTATTGTGAACATCCTGGGGAACCTCCATTGTCCCCAGAGCCCATTGTGAGTTCCTGGAGACCCCCTTGTACCCAGGTCCCATTGTGACATCCTGGGGAGCCTCTTTGTCCCCAGGGCCCATTGTGACATCCTGGGGACCTCCTTGTCCCCAGGACCCATCCTGGCACCGTGGAGACCTCCCTTGTCACTGGGGACCCATTGTGACACCATGGGGACCTCCCATTGTCCTCAGGGCCCATTGAGACATCCTGGTGACCCCCTTTGTCACTGGGGACCCATTGTGACATCCCAGGAACCCCATTGTCCCAAGGGCCCATTGTGACATCCTGGGGACCCCCCTTTGTCTCCAGGACATATTGTGACACCGTGGGGACCACATTAGTCCCCAGGGCCCATTGTGACATCCTAGGGATCCCCTCTTGTCCCCAGGGCCCATTGTGACGTCCCAGGACCCCCCATTGTCCCCAGGGCCCATTGTGACCTCCTCGGCACCCCCTTTTTCCCAAAGCCCATTGTGACATCCTGGGGACGCCCTTTGTCCCCAGGGCCCATTTTGACACCGTCGACACCCCTTTTTGTCCCCAGGGCCCATTGTGACATCCTGGGGACGCCCTTTGTCCCCAGGGCCCATTTTGACACCGTCGACACCCCCCTTTGTCCCCAGGGCCCATTGTGACATCCTGGGGACCCTCCTTGTCCCCAGAGCCCATTGTGACATCCAGGGGACCCCCTTTGTCCCCAGGGCCCATTGTGACATCCTGGGGTCCCCCCTTTGTCCCCCGGGCCCATTGAAATGTCCCAGGACCACCGTTTGTCCCCAGGGTTCATTGTGACATCCTGGGGACCCCATTGGTCCCCACGGCCCATTGTGGCACAATGGGGACCCCCTTTGTCACTGGGGCCCATTGTGACATCCCAGGACCCCACTTTGTCCCCAGGGCTTATTGTGACACCATGGGGATCTCCCTTGTCCCCAGGGCCCATTGTGACATCCCATGACCCCCCTTTATCCGCAGTGCTATTGTGAAATCCTGGGGACCCCTTTTGTCCCCAGGGCCCATTGTGACATCTGGGGAACGCCCTTGTCCCCAGGACCCATCGTGGCACTGTGGGGACCCTCCTTGTCACTTGGGCCCATTGTGACACCATGGGGACCCCCTCTTTGTCTCCAGTACCCATTGTGACATCCTGGGGATCCCTCCTTGTCCCCAGGGCCCATTGTGACGTCCCAGGACCCCCCATTGTCCCCAGGGCCCATTGTGACATTCAGGGGACCCCCTTTGTCACTGGGGCCCATTGTGAAATCCCAGGACCCCCCATTGTCCCCAGGGCCCATTGTGACATCCTGGAGACCCCCCTTGTCCCCAGGGCCCATTGAGACGTCCCAGGACCCCCCACTGTCCCCAGGGCCCATTGTGACATTCAGGGGACCCCCTTTGTCCCCAGGGCCCATTCTGATACCGTGGGGACCCCCTTTGTCCCCAGGGCCCATTGTGACATGCTGGGGACGCTCGTTGTCCACAGGGCCCATTGTGACATCCTGGGGACCCTCCTTGTCCCCAGAGCCCATTGTGACATCCAGGGGACCCCCTTTGTCCCCAGGGCCCATTGTGGCAGCATGAGGACCCTCTTTGTCACTGGGGCCCATTGTGACATCCTGCGAACCCCCCTTTGTCCACAGGGCCCATTATGACATCCTGGGGACCCTCCTTGTCCCCAGAGCCCATTGTGACATTCCAGGACCCCCCATTGTCCCCAGGGCCCATTGTGACATCCACTGCACCCCCTTGTCCCCAGGGCCCATTGTGACATTCAGGGGACCCCTCTTTGTCCCCAGGGCCCATTGTGACATCCTGGGGACCCCCCCTTGTCACTCGGGCCCATTGTGACGTCCCAGGACCCCCCATTGTCCCCAGGGCCCATTGTGACATTCAGGGCACCCCCTTGTCCCCAGGGCCCATTGTGACATTCCGGGGACGCCTCTTTGTACCCAGGGCACACTGTGACATCCTGGGGACCCCCCCTTGTCACTGGGGCCCATTGTGACGTCCCAGGACCCCCCATTGTCCCCAGGGCCCATTGTGACGTCCCAGGACCCCCCATTGTCCCCAGGACCCATTGTGACATTCAGGGGTCCCCTTTGTCACTGGGGCCCATTGTGACATCCCAGGACCCCCCATTGTCCCCAGGGCCCATTGTGACGTCCCAGGACCCCACATTGTCCCCAAGACCCATTGTGACATTCAGGGGTCCCATTTGTCACTGGGGCCCATTGTGACATCCCAGGACCCCCCATTGTCCCCAGGACCCATTGTGACATTCATGGGGCCCCTTTGTCACTGGGGCCCATTGTGACATCCCAGGACCCCACATTGTCCCCAGGGCCCGTTGTGACATCCTGGGCAACCCCATTGTCCCCAGGACCCATTGTGACATCCTGGGGACCCCCATTGTCCCCAAGGCCCATTGTGACATTCCAGGACCCCCCATTGTCCCCAGGGCCCATTGTGACATCCACTGCACCCCCTTGTCCCCAGGGCCCATTGTGACATTCAGGGGACCCCTCTTTGTCCCCAGGGCCCATTGTAACATCCTGGGGATCCCTCCTTGTCCCCAGGGCCCATTGTGACGTCTTAGGACCCCCCATTGTCCCCAGGGCCCATTGCGACATTCAGGGGACGCCTCTTTGTACCCAGGGCACATTGTGACATCGTGGGGACCCCCCCTTGTCCCCAGGGCCCATTGTGACATCCTGGGGACCCCATTTTCCCCAGGGCCCATTGTGACATCCTGGGGACCCCATTTTCCCCAGGACCCATTGTGACACTATGGGGACCCCCCCTTGTTCCCAGGGCCCATTGTGACACCGTGGGTACCACCCTTGACCGCAGGGCTCATTGTGACATCGCAGGACCCCCCTTTGTCCCCAGAGCCCATTGTGACATACAGGGGACTCCCTTTGTCCCCAGGGCCCATTGTGACATCGCAGGACCCACCCTGGTCCCCAGGGCCCATTGTGACACTCAGGGGACCCCTCTTTGTCCCCAAGGCCCATTGTGACATCCTGGGGACCCCCCCTTATCCCCAGGGCCCATTGTTACATCCCAGGACCCCCCATTGTCCCCAGGGCCCATTGTGACATCCTGGGGATCGCTCCTTGTCCCCAGGGCCCATTTTGACGTCCCAGGACCCCCCATTGTCCCCAGGACCCATTGTGACATTCAGGGGGACCCCCTTTGTCTCTGGGGCCCATTGTGACATCCCAGGACCCCACATTGTCCCCAGGGCCCATTGTGACATCCTGGGGACCCCACTTGTCCCCAGGACCCATTGTGACACTATGGGGACCCCCCCTTGTGCCCAGGGCCCATTGTGGCACTGTGGGTACCACCCTTGTCTGCAGGGCTCATTGTGACATCCCAGGACCCCCCATTGTCCCCAGGGCCCATTGTGACATTCAGGGGACCCCCCTTTGTCGCCAAGGCCCATTCTGATACCGTGGGGACCCCGTTTGTCCCCAGGGCCCATTGTGACATCCTGGGGACCCTCCTTGTCTCCAGAGCCCATTGTGACATCCTGCGGACCCCCTTTGTCCCCAGGGCCCATTGTGCCACCATAGGGACCCACTTTGTCACTATGGCCCATTGTGACATCCCAGGACCCCCCCTGGTCCCCAGGGCCCATTGTGACATCCAGGGGACCCCCATTGTCCCAAGACTTCATTGTGACATCCTGGGGACCCCCCTTGTCCTCAGGGTCCATTGTCACAGCCCAGGACCTTACTTTGTCCCCAGGGCCTATTGTGATATCTGGGGGACCCCCTTCTTCCCAGGGCCCATTGTGACATCCTGGAGACCCCGCCTTGTCGCCAGGGCCCATTGTGACGTCCCAGGACCCCCCATTGTCTCCAGGGCCCATTGTGACATCCTGGGGATCCCTCCTTGTCCCCAGGGCCCATTGTGACATCCGGCGGACCCCCCTTTGTCCCTAGGGCCCATTGTGACATCCTGGGGACCCGTTTCTCCCCAGGGCGTATAGTGGCACCATGGGGACTCCCCCTTGTCAATGGGGGCCCATTGTGACACCATGGAGACCCCTGCTTGTCCTCAGGGTCCATTGTGACATCCTGGGCACCCCCCATTTTCCCCAGGACCCATTGTGACATCCTGGCCACCCCCTTGCTCCCAGGGCCCATTGTAGCACCATGGGGACACCCCCTTTGTCCCCAGGGCCCATTGTCACATCCCAGGACCCCCCTTTGTCCCCAGGACCCATTGTAGCACCATGGGGACCCCTTTTGTCCCCAGGGCCCATTGTGACATTCTTGGACCCCACTTTGTTCCCAGGGCCTATTGTGACACCATGGGGACCCCTCCTTGTCACTGGGGACCCATTGTGACACCATGGGGACCCCCCGTTGTCCTCAGGACTCATTCTCACATCCTGGGTACCCCCCATTGGCCCCAGGGCCCATTGTGACATCGTGGGGACCCCACTTGTCCCCAGGACCCATTGTGACACTATGGGGACCCCCCCTTGTCCCCAGGGCCCATTGTGACATCCTGGGGACCCCACTTGTCCCCAGGACTCAGTGTAGCACTATGGGGACCCCCCCTTGTGCCTAGGGCCCATTGTGACACCGTGGGTACCACCCTTGTCTGCAGGGCTCATTGTGACATCCCAGGATCCCCCATTGTCCCCAGGGCCCATTGTGACATTCAGGGGACCCCCCTTTGTCCCCAGGGCCCATTCTGATACCGTGGGGACCCCCGTTGTCCCCAGGGCCCATTGTGACATCCTGGGGACCCTCCTTGTCCCCAGAGCCCATTGTGACATCCAGGGGACCCCCTTTGTCCCCAGGGCCCATTGTGGCACCATAGGGACCCCCTTTGTCCCCAGGGCCCATTGTGACATCCCAGGACCCCCCCTGGTCCCCAGGGCCCATTGTGACATCCTGGGGACCCCCCTTGTCCTCAGGGTCCATTGTGACAGCCCAGGACCTTACATTGTCCCCAGGGCCCATTGTGATATTTGGGGGAACCCCTTGTTCCCAAGGCCCATTGTGACATCCTGGGGACCCGCCCCTGTCCCCAGGGCCCATTGTGACATCCTGGGGACCCGCCCTTGTCCCCAGGGCCCATTGTGACATCCCAGGACCCCCCATTGTCCCCAGGGCCCATTGTGACATCCTCAGCACCCCCTTGTCCCCAGGGCCCATTGTGACATCCTGGGGACCCCCCCTTGTCCCCAGTGCCCATTGTGACGTCCCAGGACCCCCCATTGTCCCCAGGGCCCATTGTGACATCCCAGGACCCCCCATTGTCCCCAGGGCCCATTGTGACATCCTCTGCACCCCCTTGTCCCCAGGGCCCATTGTGACATCCTGGGGATCCCTCCTTGTCCCCAGGGCCCATTGTGACGTCCCAGGACCCCCCATTGTCCCCAGGACCTATTGTGACATTCAGGGGACCCCCTTTGTCACTGGGGCCCATTGTGACACCATGGAGACCCCGCTTGTCCTCAGGGTCCATTGTGACATCCTGGGCACCCCCCATTTTCCCCAGGACCCATTGTGACATCCTGGCCACCCCCTTGCTCCCAGGGCCCGTTGTGGCACCATGGGGACACCCCCTTTGACCCCAGGGCCCATTGTGGCACCATGGCAAGCCCTTTTGTCCCCAGGGCCCATTGTGATATTCTTGGACCCCAACTTGTCCCCAGGGCCTATTGTGACACCATGGGGACACCTCCTTGTCACTGGGGACCCATTGTGACACCATGGGGACCCCCCCTTGTCCTCAGGACTCATTCTCACATCCTGGACACCCCCCATTGTCCCCAGGGCCCATTGTGACATTCAGGGGACCCCTCTTTGTCCCCAGGGCCCATTGTGACATCCTGGGGACGCTCTTTGTCCCCAGGGCCCATTGTGACATCCTGGGGACCCTCCTTGTCCCCAGAGCCCATTGTGACATCCAGGGGACCCCCTTTGTCCCCAGGGCCCATTGTGGCACCATGAGGACCCTCTTTGTCACTGGGCCCCATTGTGACATCCCAGGACCCCCCTTTGTCCCCAGGGCCCATTGTGACATCCCAGGACCCCACATTGTCCCCAGGGCTTATTGTGACACCATGGGGATCTCCCTTGTCCCCAGGGCCCATTGTGACATCCCATGACCCCCCTTTGTCCCCAGTGCAATTGTGAAATCCTGGGGACCCCTTATGTCCCCAGGGCCCATTGTGACACCATGGGGAACCCCTTTGTCACTGGGGGCCATTGTGACATTCCAGGATTCCACTTTGTCCCCAGGGCTCGTTCTGACACCTTGGGGACTCCCATTGTCCCCAGGGCCCATTGTGACATCCTGGGGACCCCCATTGTCCCCAGGGCCCATTGTGACATTCCAGGACCCCCCATTGTCCCCAGGGCCCATTGTGACATCCACTGCACCCCCTTGTCCCCAGGGCCCATTGTGACATTCAGGGGACACCTCTTTGTCCCCAGGTCCCATTGTGACATCCTGGGGACCCCCCCTTGTCACTGGGGCCCATTGTGACGTCCCAGGACCCCCCATTGTCCCCAGGGCCCATTGTGACATCCTGGGGATCCCTCCTTGTCCCCAGGGCCCATTGTGACGTCTTAGGACCCCCCATTGTCCCCAGGGCCCATTGTGACATTCAGGGCACCCCCTTGTCCCCAGGGCCCATTGTGACATTCCGGGGACGCCTCTTTGTACCCAGGGCACACTGTGACATCCTGGGGACCCCCCCTTGTCACTGGGGCCCATTGTGACATCCCAGGACCCCCCATTGTCCCCAGGACACATTGTCACATGCTGGGGACCCCACTTGTCCCCAGGACCGATTGTGACACTATGGGGACCCCCCCTTGTGCCCAGGGCCCATTGTGACACCGTGGGTACCACCCTTGTCCGCAGGGCTCATTGTGACATCCCAGGACCCCCCTTTGTCCCCAGGGCCCATTCTGATACCGTGGGGATCCCCTTTGTCCCCAGAGTCCATTGTGACATCCAGGGGACCCCCTTTGTCCCCAGGGCCCATTGTGACATCGCAGGACCCCCCGGGCCCCAGGGTGCATTTTGACATCCTGGGTATGCCCCCTTGTCAACGGGGCCCATTGTGACGTCCCAGGACCCCCCATTATGTCCAGGGCCCATTGTGACATCCTGGGGATCCCTGCTTGGCCCCAGGGCCCATTGTGACGTCTTAGGACCCCCCGTTGTCCCCAGGTCGCATTGTGACATCCTGGGGACCCCCCCTTGTCCCCAGGGCCCATTGTGACATCCTGGGGATCCCTCCTTGTCCCCAGGGCCCATTGTGACGTCCCAGGACCCCCCACTGTCCTCAGGACCCATTGTAACATTCAGGGGACCCCCTTTGTCACTGGGGCCCATTGTGACATCCCAGGACCCCACATTGTCCCCAGGGCCCATTGTGACATCCTGGGGACCCCATTTTCCCCAGGACCCATTGTGACACTATGGGTACCCCCCCTTGTTCCCAGGGCCCATTGTGACATCCTGGAGACCCGCCCTTGTCCCCAGGGCCAATTGTGACGTCCCAGGTCCCCCCATTGTTCCCAGGGCCCATTGTGACGTCCTAGGGCCCCCATTGTCCCCAGGGCCCATTGTGACATCCTCGGCACCCCCTTGTCCCCAGGGCCCATTGTGATATTCAGGGGACCCCTCTTTGTCCCCAGGGCCCATTGTGACATCCTGGGGACCCCCTCTTGTCCCCAGGGCCCATTGTGGCACCATAGGGACCCTCTTTGTCACTGGGGCCCATTGTGACATCCCAGGACCTCCCCTGGTCCCCAGGCCCCATTGTGACATCCTGGGGACCCCCTTTGTCCCAAGACTTCATTGTGACATCCTGGGGACCCCCCTTGTCCTCAGGGTCCATTGTGACAGCCCAGGACCTTACATTGTCCCCAGGGCCCACTGTGATATCTGGGGGACCCCCTTGTTCCCAAGGCCCATTGTGACATCCTGGGGACCCACCCTTGTATCCAGGGCCCATTGTGACATCCTGGGGACCCACCCTTGTCCCCAGGGCCCATTGTGACGTCCCAGGACCCCCCATTGTCCCCAGGGCCCATTGTGACATCCTGGCCATCCCTCCTTGTCCCCAGGGCCCATTGTGATGTCCCAGGACCCCCCATTGTCCCCAGGGCCCATTGTGACATCCTCTGTACCCCCTTGTCCCCAGGGCCCATTGTGACATTCAGGGGACCCCTCTTTGTCCCCAGGGCCCATTGTGACATCCTGGGGATCCCTCCTTGTCCCCAGGGCCCATTGTGACGTGCCAGGACCCCCCATTGTCCCCAGGACCTATTGTGACATTCAGGGGACCCCCTTTGTCACTGGGGCCCATTGTGACACCATGGAGACCCCCGCTTGTCCTCAGGGTCCATTGTGACATCCTGGGCACCCCCCATTTTCCCCAGGACCCATTGTGACATCCTGGCCACCCCCTTGCTCCCAGGGCCCATTGTGGCACCATGGGGACACCGCCTTTGTCCCCAGGAACCATTGTGACATCCCAGGACCCCCCTTTGTCCCCAGGACCCATTGTAGCACCATGGGGACCCCCTTTGACCCCAGAGCCCATTGTGGCACCATGGCAACCCCTTTTGTCCCCAGGGCCCATTGTGACATTCTTGGACCCCGCTTTGTCCCCAGGGCCTATTGTGACACCATGGGGACCCCTCCTTGTCACTGGGGACCCATTGTGACACCATGGGGACCCCCCCTTGTCTTCAGGACTCATTCTGACATCCTGGACACCCCCCATTGTCCCCAGGGCCCATTGTGACATCCACTGCACCCCCTTGTCCCCAGGGCCCATTGTGACATTCAGGGGACCCCTCTTTGTCCCCAGGGCCCATTGTGACATCCTGGGGACCCCCCCTTGTCCCCAGGGCCCATTGTGACATCCCAGGACCCCCCATTGTCCCCAGGGCCCATTGTGACATTCAGGGGACCCCCCTTTGTCCCCAGGGCCCATTCTGATACCGTGTGGACCCCCTTTGTCCCCAGGGCCCATTGTGACATGCTGGGGACGGTCTTTGTCCCCAGGGCCCATTGTGACATCCTGGGGACCCCCATTGTCCCCAGAGCCCATTGTGACATCCTGGGGACCCCCCCTTGTCCCCAGGGCCCATTGTGACGTCCCAGGACCCGCCATTGTCCCCAGTGCCCATTGTGATATGCTGGGGAGCCCTCTTTGTCCCCAGGGCCCATTGTGAAATTCAGGGGACCCCAGCTTGTCCCCAGGGCCCATTGTGACATCCTGGGGACACTCTTTGTCCCCAGGGCCCATTGTGACATCCTGGGGACCCCATTGTCACCAGAGCCCATTGTGATATCCTGGCGACCACTCTTTGTCCCCAGGGCCCATTGTGATATCCTGAGGACCGCCCTTTGTCCCCAGGGCCCATTGTGACATTCCGGGGACGCCTCTTTGTACCCAGGGCACGCTTTGACATCCTGGGGACCCCCCCTTGTCGCTGGGGCCCATTGTGACGTCCCAGGACCCCACATTGTCCCCAGGGCCCATTGTGACATCCTGGGGATCCCTCCTTGTCCCCAGGGCCCATTGTGACGTCCCAGGACCCCCCATTGTCCCCAGGGCCCACTGTGACATTCAGGGGGCCCCTTTGTCACTGGGGCCCATTGTGACATCCCAGGACCCCACATTGTCCCCAGGACACATTGTCACATCCTGGGGACCCCACTTGTCCCCAGGACCCATTGTGACACTATGGGGACCCCCCCTTGTGCCCAGGGCCCATTGTGACACCGTGGGTACCACCCTTGTCCGCAGGGCTCATTGTGACATCCCAGAACCCCCCTTTGTCCCCAGGGCCCATTCTGATACCGTGGGGATCCCCTTTGTCCCCAGAGTCCATTGTGACATCCAGGGGACCCCCTTTGTCCCCAGGGCCCATTGTGACATCGCAGGACCCCCCTGGGCCCCAGGGCGCATTTTGACATCCTGGGGATGCCCCCTTGTCAACGGGGCCCATTGTGACGTCCCAGGACCCCACATTGTGTCCAGGGCCCATTGTGACATCCTGGGGACCCCCCCTTGTCCCCAGGGCTCATTGTGACGTCCCAGGACCCCCCACTATCCTCAGGACCCATTGTAACATTCAGGAGACCACCTTTGTCACTGTGGCCCATTGTGACATCCCAGGACCCCACATTGTCCCCAGGGCCCATTGTGACATCCTGGGGACCCCATTTTTTCCAGGACCCATTGTGACACTATGGGTACCCCCCCTTGTTCCCAGGGCCCATTGTGACATCCTGGAGACCCGCCCTTGTCCCCAGGGCCAATTGTGACGTCCTAGGAACCCCCATTGTCCCCAGGGCCCATTGTGACATTCAGGGGACCCCCTTTGTCACTGGGGCCCATTGTGACATCCCAGGACCCCACATTGTCCCCAGGGCCCATTGTGACATCCTGGGGACCCCCATGTCACTGGGGCCCATTGTGACGTCCCAGGACCCGGCATTGTCCCCAGAGCCCATTGTGACATCCTGGAGACCCCCTTTGTCTCCAGGGCCCATTGTGACGTCCCAGGACCCCCCATTGTCCCCAGGGTCCATTGTTACATCCTGGGGACCCCCTTGTCCCCAGGACCCATCATGACACCATGGGGACCCTCCTTGTCACTGGGGACCCATTGTGACACCATGGGGACCCCCCCTTGTCCTCAGAGCCCATTGTGACATCCTGGGGAACCTCCATTGTCCCCAGAGCCCATTGTGACACTGTGGGGAACCCCCTTGTCCCCAGGGCCTATTGTTACGTCCCAGGACCCCCCATTGTCCCCAGGGCCCATTGTGACACCTTGGGGACCCCCTTGTCACTGGAGACCCATTGTGACAGCATGGGGACCACCCCTTGTCCTCACGGCCTATTGTGAACATCCTGGGGAACCTCCATTGTCCCCAGAGCCCATTGTGAGTTCCTGGAGACCCCCTTGTCCCCAGGTCCCATTGTGACATCCTGGGGAGCCTCTTTGTCCCCAGGGCCCATTGTGACATCCTGGGGACCTCCTTGTCCCCAGGACCCATCCTGGCACCGTGGAGACCTCCCTTGTCACTGGGGACCCATTGTGACACCATGGGGACCTCCCATTGTCCTCAGGGCCCATTGAGACATCCTGGGGACCCCCTTTGTCACTGGGGACCCATTGTGACACCATGGGGACCTCCCATTGTCCCAAGGGCCCATTGTGACATCCTGGGGACCCCCCTTTGTCTCCAGGACATATTGTGACACCGTGGGGACCACATTAGTCCCCAGGGCCCATTGTGACATCCTAGGGATCCCCTCTTGTCCCCAGGGCCCATTGTGACGTCCCAGGACCCCCCATTGTCCCCAGGGCCCATTGTGACCTCCTCGGCACCCCCTTGTCCCTAGGGCCCATTGTGACATTCACAGGACCCCCCTTTGTCCCCAGGGCCCATTGTGACATCCTGGGGACGCCCTTTGTCCCCAGGGCCCATTTTGACACCGTCGACACCCCCCTTTGTCCCCAGGGCCCATTGTGACATCCTGGGGACGCCCTTTGTCCCCAGGGCCCATTTTGACACCGTCGACACCCCCCTTTGTCCCCAGGGCCCATTGTGACATCCTGGGGACCCTCCTTGTCCCCAGAGCCCATTGTGACATCCAGGGGACCCCCTTTGTCCCCAGGGCCCATTGTGACATCCTGGGGTCCCCCCTTTGTCTCCCGGGCCCATTGAAATGTCCCAGGACCACCGTTTGTCCCCAGGGTTCATTGTGACATCCTGGGGACCCCATTGGTCCCCACGGCCCATTGTGGCACAATGGGGACCCCCTTTGTCACTGGGGCCCATTGTGACATCCCAGGACCCCACTTTGTCCCCAGGGCTTATTGTGACACCATGGGGATCTCCCTTGTCCCCAGGGCCCATTGTGACATCCCATGACCCCCCTTTATCCGCAGTGCTATTGTGAAATCCTGGGGACCCATTTTGTCCCCAGGGCCCATTGTAACATCTGGGGAACGCCCTTGTCCCCAGGACCCATCGTGGCACCGTGGGGACCCTCCTTGTCACTTGGGCCCATTGTGACACCATGGGGACCCCCTCTTTGTCTCCAGTACCCATTGTGACATCCTGGGGATCCCTCCTTGTCCCCAGGGCCCATTGTGACGTCCCAGGACCCCCCATTGTCCCCAGGGCCCATTGTGACATTCAGGGGACCTCCTTTGTCACTGGGGCCCATTGTGAAATCCCAGGACCCCACATTGTCCCCAGGGCCCATTGTGACATCCTGGGGACCCCACTTGTCCCCAGGACCCATTGTGACACTATGGGGACCCCCCCTTGTGCCCAGGGCCCATTGTGACACTGTGGGTACCACCCTTGTCCGCAGGGCTCATTGTGACATCCCAGGACCCCCCTTTGTCCCCAGGGCTCATTGTGACATTCTAGGACCCCACTTTGTCCCCAGGGCTTATTGTGACACCATGGGGAACCCTCCTTGTCACTGGGGACCCATTGTGACACCATGGAGACCCCCCCTTTGTCCCTAATGCCCATTGTGACATCCTGCGCACCCCCCTTTGTCCCCAGGGTCCATTGTGACATCCTGGGCAACCCCATTGTCCCCAGGGCCCATTGTGACATCTAGGGGGACGCCCTTGTCCCCAGGACCCATCGTGGCACCGTGAGGACCCCCATTGTCCCCAGGGCCCATTGTGACGTCCCAGGACCCCTATTGTCCCCAGGGCCCATTGTGACATCCCAGGACCCCACTTTGTCCCCAGGGCTTATTGTGACACCATGGGAATCTCCCTTGTCCCCAGGGCCCATTGTGACATCCTCGGCACCCCCTTGTCCCCAGGGCCCATTGTGACGTCCCAGGACCCCCCATTGTCCCCAGGACCTATTGTGACATTCAGGGCACCCCTTTGTCACTGGGGCCCATTGTGACACCATGGAGACCCCCGCTTGTCCTCAGGACTCATTCTCACATCCTGGACACCCCACATTGTCCCCAGGGCCCATTGTGACATCCACTGCACCCCCCTGTCCCCAGGGCCCATTGTGACATTCAGGGGACCCCTCTTTGTCCCCAGGGCCCATTGTGACATCCTGGCCACCCCCTTGCTCCCAGGGCCCGTTGTGACACCATGGGGACACCCCCTTTGTCCCCAGAGCCCATTGTGACATCCCAGGACCCCCCTTTGTCCCCAGGGCCCATTGTGACATCCTGGGGACCCCCCTTTGTCCCCAGGGCCCATTGTGACGTCCCAGGACCCCCCATTGTCCCCAGGGCCCATTGTGACATCCTGGGGATCCCTCCTTGTCTTCAGGGCCCATTGTGATGTCCGAGGACCCCCAATTGTCCCCAGGGCCCATTGTGACATCCTCTGTACCCCCTTGTCCCCAGGGCCCATTGTGACATTCAGGTGACCCCTCTTTGTCCCCAGGGCCCATTGTGACATCCTGGGGATCCCTCCTTGTCCCCAGGGCCCATTGTGACATCCTGGAGATCCCTCCTTGTCCCCAGGGCCCATTGTGACGTCCCAGGACCCCCCATTGTCCCCAGGGCCCATTGTGACATCCTGTGGATCCCTCCTTGTCCCCAGGGCCCATTGTGACGTCCCAGGACCCCCCATTGTCCCCAGGGCCCATTGTGACATCCTGTGGATCCCTCCTTGTCCCCAGGGCCCATTGTGACGTCCCAGGACCCCCCATTTTCCCCAGGGCCCATTGTGATATGCTGGGGAGCCCTCTTTGTCCCCAGGGCCCATTGTGACATCCCAGGACCGCCTGTTGTCCCCAGGGCCCATTGTGACATCCTGGGGACCCCATTGTCACCAGAGCCCATTGTGATATCCTGGCGACCACCCTTTGTCCCCATGGCCCATTGTGATATCCTGAGGACCGCCCTTTGTCCCCAGGGCCCATTGTGACGTCCCAGGACCCCCCATTGTCCCCAGGACCCATTGTGACATTCAGGGGCCCCCATTTGTCATTGGGGCCCATTGTGAGATCCCAGGACCCCACATTGTCCCAAGGGCCCATTGTGACTTTCAGGGGACTCCACTTGTCCCCAGGACCCATTGTGACACTATAGGGACCCCACCTTGTGCCCAGTGCCCATTGTGACACCGTGGGTACCACCCTTGTCCGCAGGGCCTATTGTGACATCCTGGGGACACCCCCTTGTCCCCAGGGCCCATTGTGACATTTTCGGAATCCCTCCTTGTCCGCAGGGCCCATTGTGACGTCCCAGGACCCCCCATTGTCCCCAGGACCCATTGTGACATTCAGGGGACCCCCTTTGTCACTGGGGCCCATTGTGAAATCCCAGGACCCCACATTGTCCCCAGGGCCCATTGTGACATCCTGGGGACCCCCCCTTTGTCCCCAGTGCCCATTGTGACATCCTGCGGACCCCCCTTTGTCCCCAGGGCCCATTTTGACATTCAGGGGACCCACCGTTGTCCTCAGGGCCCATTGTGAGGTCCCAGGACCCCCCATTGTCCCCAGGGCCCATTGTGACATCCTCGGCACCCCCTTGTCCCCAGGGTCCATTGTGACACTATGGGGACCCCCCCTTGTGCCCAGGGCCCATTGTGACACTGTGGGTACCACCCTTGTCTGCAGGGCTCATTGTGACATCCCAGGACCCCCCATTGTCCCCAGGGCCCATTGTGACATTCAGGGGGCCCCCCTTTGTCCCCAGGGCCCATTCTGATACCGTGGGGACCCCCTTTGTCCCCAGAGCCCATTGTGACATGCTGGGGATGCTCTTTGTCCCCAGGGCCCATTGTGACATCCTGGGGACCCTCCTTGTCCCCAGAGCCCATTGTGACATCCAGGGGACCCCCTTTGTCCCCAGGGCCCATTGTGGCACCATAGGGACCCCCTTTGTCACTGGGGCCCATTGTGACATCCCAGGACCCCCCCTGGTCCCCAGGGCCCATTGTGACATCCTGGGGACCCCCTTTGTCCCAAGACTTCATTGTGACATCCTGGGGACCCCCCTTGTCCTCAGGGTCCATTGTGACAGCCCAGGACCTTACATTGTCCCCAGGGCCCATTGTGATATCTGGGGGACCCCCTTGTTCCCAAGGCCCATTGTGACATCCTGGGGACCCCCCCTTGTCCCCAGGGCCCATTGTGACATCCCAGGACCTTACTTTGTCCCCAGGGCCCATTGTGACATCCTGGGGACCCCCCCTTGTCCCCAAGGCCCATTGAGACGTCCCAGGACCCCCCATTGTCCCCAGGGCACATTGTGACATCCTGGGGATCCCTCCTTGTCCCCAGGGCCCATTGTGACATCCCAGGACCCCCCATTGTCCCCAGGGCCCATTGTGACATCCTCTGCACCCCCTTGTCCCCAGGGCCCATTGTGACATTCAGGGGACCCCTCTTTGTCCCCAGGGCCCATTGTGACATCCTGGGGACCCCCCCTTGTCCCCAGGGCCCATTGTGACGTCCCAGGACCCCCCATTGTCCCCAGGACCCATTGTGACACTATGGGGACCCCCCGTTGTGCCCAGGGCCCATTGTGACACCGTGGGTACCACCCTTGTCTGCAGGGCTCATTGAGACATCCCAGGACCCCCCATTGTCCCCAGGGCCCATTGTGACATTCAGGGGACCCCCCTTTGTCCCCAGGGCCCATTCTGATACCGTGGGGACCCCTTTTGTCCCCAGGGCCCATTGTGACATGCTGGGGACCCTCCTTGTCCCCAGGGCCCATTGTGACGTCCCAGGACCCCCCATTGTCCCCAGGGCCCATTGTGATATGCTGGGGAGCCCTCTTTTTCCCCAGGGTCCATTGTGAAATTCAGGGGACCCCAACTTGTCCCCAGGGCCCATTGTGACATCCCAGGACCCCCTTTGTCCCTGTGGAGGGTTAGGATTGCGGGGTGACAATCAAACCCTGCCAGATGTGTTGTCATCCTCCTCTCCCCCCCCAATTCCCCCTTTTGCCCCTCCCTCTCCCCCTTCCCACTCAGCACAGGTGATCGGGAGGGGAAGAAGCACAGAGGGGAGAGAGTTGGAAAAGTTCAAGATGTTTTACTGATGCTACTGATAAGAACAGAGAAAATAATACAAAATATACAAAACCCATCTTGTAAGTCTGAGCAACTGCAGAGCCAGCACCCAAAGTCCTGGATCAGGCTCTGCAGCCAACCGGAGCTGGATTCAGTCTCTCACTGGCCTCCGTTCGCAGGGACGACCAGCAAGGTCCTCTCCTGATGTCGGCCATGAGCAGAAGGGAAGGAAAAAGGCAAAAGGGAAGGGAAAAAGGGACAAGATCCTCGTGATCTCCCGCTTTTATATGAAGTATTCACGTGAACGGAATGTTATACACAGTTGGTCACCGGTTTCTTATTGCCCCTCTCGCGAGATGTCCATCTGTGCTTGTCAATAAGTTTCCATTCCATTGCTGGGTTTGCCAAAACATGTGTCTGGTTCTCCCGGAAAATGCAGCTGACATGAAGGCTTTAGCTGACAGGCAAAATTCACTAAAAGAGAAACCTGTTTTTACCAAAACCTGGACATTCCACCCCTTATAATATGACATTCACTGAATACTTAAACCTTATCAATACAATCTATCAATACAATCTAATTAATCACTACTACTATATATATACATACATATGTACATATATACACAGGAGTAATTAATCAGTGGACCATCCTTTGAAAAGTTCATTAAGTTCATTTTGTCACCACAGTCTCCCAGGGCAGGGAAAATGGTCCAAGTGCATCTCATGACCCCTGTTGGTGGGTTAAGGACACCAACTTCCAAGAAGGTGTCGGGCGCCACTCGAAGAAGCCAGCGCTGGTTTCATCACCATTGTCTTGATCTGAAAGACACTTATTAAACATTGTTAGTGCGGCAATTCACATCGTACAGTTCAGCATTGCATATTTTCACCTAAAATCAAATCCCCTTGAGGTGCACACCGAACTTCTCCATCCTTGAGCATCACCCACCAGGTGCTGCCAGGTCCCTGGGCAAAAACAATCCCACGAATAGGTTTGCCTGTGCCCGATGCAGGAGGAACCCAGACTGCCTTTCCTAACATATTTTTCATGTGTACTACAGGGACTTTATCTCCTTCTACAGTCCATAGAATTTCTGATTGGGCAGGCCTGGCTCGATTGGTTGATCCCCTGGTGTTGACCAACCAAGTGGCTTTTGCTAAATGTGAATCCCAGTTTTTAAAGGCTCCACCACCCAGTGCCTTTAGTGTAGTTTTTAACAAACCATTGCACCTTTCAGTTTTCCCAGAGGCTGGTGCATGATATGGAATATGATATACCCACTCAATACCATGTTCTTTGGCCCAATTGTCTATAATACTGGTTTTGAAATGAGTACCATTGTCTGATTCAATTCTTTCTGGCGTACCGTGCCGCCAAAGGACTTGCTTCTCAAGGCCCAAGATGGTATTTCGGGCTGTAGCAGGAGGTACGGCAGATGTTTCCAACCATCCAGTGGTTGCTTCCACCATTGTAAGTACATAACGCTTACCTTGACGTGTTTGTGGAAGTGTAATATAATCAATCTGCCAAGCTTCTCCATACTTACACTTTAACCATCGCCCCCCATACCATACAGGCTTTAACCGTTTTGCTTGTTTGATTTCGGCGCAAGTTTCACATTCATGAATAACCTGTGAAACAGTGTCCATAGTTAAATCCACCCCTCGATCACGAGCCCATTTGTATGTTGCATCTCTACCTTGATGCCCTGAAGCACCATGGGCCCACCGAGCTAGGAAAAGTTCACCTTTATGTTGCCAGTCCAAGTCCACCTCAGCTACTTTGATCTTAGCAGCTTGATCCGCTTGTTGGTTGTTTCGATGTTCCTCGGTGGCTTGACTTTTAGGCACATGAGCATCTACATGACCAACTTCCCCAGGCAGGCTCTCCAGCCGAGCAGCAATGTCTTCCCACAGCGTGGTTCCCAATGGTTTCACCTCTGCGCTGCCAGTTACTTTTCTTCCATTGCTGTAGCCACCCCCACAAGGCATTTGCTCCCATCCATGAGTCAGTATAGAGACAAAGCATTGGCCACTTCTCTCGTTCAGCAATGTCCAAAGCCAGCTGGATGGCTTTCACTGCTGCAAACTGACTGGATTCACCTTGTCCTTCAGTGGCTTCTGTAACTTGTCGTGTGGGACTCCACACAGCAGCTTTCACCTTCGATGTTTTCCTACAGACGACAGGATCCACCTGTGAACAGTGCACACTGCTTATCAGTCTCTGAAAGCGGATTATATGGTGGTGCTTCTTCAGCACGTTTTACTTCCTCCTCATCTGGAGACATCCCAAAGTCTTTGCTTTCTGGCCAGTCTGTAATCACTTCTAATATCCCTGGACGGTTGGGACTTCCAATCCGAGCTCATTGCGTGATCAGTGCAATCCATTTACTCCATGTAACTTCGGTTGCATGATGTGGAGAGGGAACCGTCCCTTTGAACACCCAGCTCAGCACCGGCAGTCGAGGTGCAGGAGGAGCTCTGCTTCAGTGCCGATCACTTCTGAAGCAGCTCCAACTCCTTCATATGCTGCCAGTATCTCCTTTTCAGTTGCAGTACAGTTGGCCTCATATCCTTTGTATCCTCGACTCCAAAAACCTAAGGGTCGACCTCGGGTTTCTCCTGGTGCTTTCTGCCAGAGGCTCCAGGTAAGTCCATTATCTCCGGCTGCGGTGTAGAGCACATTTTTAACATCTAGTCCAGTTCAGACTGGTCCAAGGGCCACCGCATGAGTTATCTCACGCTTCATTTGTTCAAAGGCTTGGCGTTGTTCAGGGCCCCACTCAAATTGGTTCTTTTTACGAGTCACTCAATAGAGAGGCTCACAATGTGGCTGTGGTCAGGAATGTGCATTCTCCAAAAACCTACAACGCCCAAGAAAGTCTGTGTCTCCTTTTTATTAGTAGGTGGAGACATTGCTGTAGTTTTGTTGATCACCTCCATTGGGATCTGACGACGGCCATCTTGCCATTTTATTCCTAAAAACTGGATCTCCCGTGCAGGTCCCTTGACCTTGCTTCGTTTTATGGCAAAACCAGCATCCAAAAGAATAGGAATTATTCTCTCACCTTTTTTGAAGACTTCTTTCGCTGTGTCGCCCCATACGATGATGTCATCAATGTATTGCAAGTGTTCTGGAGCTTCACCTTGCTCCAGCGTGGTCTGGATCAGCCCATGGCAGATGGTAGCACTGTGGTCCCTGGGGTCATTGGTTGGGTCATGGAGTCACTGGTTGGGTGATGGGGTCATTAGTTGAATAATGGGGTCATTGGTTGAATGATGGGGTCATTGGTTGGGTCATGGGGTCACTGATTGGGTGATGGGGTCATTGGTTGAATGATGGGGTCATTGGTTGGGTTGTGGAGTCACTGATTGGGTGATGGGGTCATTGGTTGGGTTCAGGATTGGTTGGTTGGATGATGATGATGATGGTTGGATGATGATGGTGGTGGTTGGATGATGATGATGGTGGTTGGATGATGATGGTGGTTGGATGATGATGGTGGTGGTTGGATGATGATGGTGGTGGTTGGATGATGATGGTGGTGGTTGGATGATGATGGTGGTTGGATGATGATGGTGCTCTATGCCAAGGATGCACGGAGCATCTGGGCCAGTCACAAGAGGATGCTTTTGGATATTGGGGTGCAGGGCTTTGGTGTGAAGGTTCGGGAGACAGACTTTTGGGTGCAGGGATTTGGGCACCAAGAGTTCTGGGTGCAGCATTTGGGTCTGCAGGGTTCAGGTGTTCAGGACCTGGGGGTGCAGGACTTGTGGGCTGGAGGATTTGAGGGTGCAGGGATTTGGGGTGAGGGATTTCAGGGTGCCAGTTATGGGGGGGAAGGATCTGGGGTACAGGTTTTGGGGGTGCAGGGTTAAGGGGTTTAGGATTTTGGGGTGCACAGTTTAGGGTGCACGTTCTGGGCATGTATGATTTGAGAGTGCAGGGCTTTGGGGTACAGGATTTGGGATGCAGGGTTTTGGGGTCAGGATCTGGGGGTGCAGGATGTTGGGGAGAAGGATTTGGGGGTGCAGCATTTTGAAGTGCAGGGTTTGGAGGAGGGAGGTTTTGGGGGTGAAGGATTTGGTGGTGCTGGTTTTGGGGGTGCAGTGTTAAGGGCGTGGAAGATTAGTGGTGCAGGATTTGTGGGGGTTCAGGATTTGGGGGTGCAGGGTATGGGAGGGAAGGATCTGGGGTTGCAGGATTTGGGGGTGCACTGTTGGGGGTGCAGGGTTTAGAAGTCAGGTCTCAGAGTGCAGCGTTTGGGGTGCAGGGGCTTGGGGGGAAATTTAAGGTTGCAGAGTGTGGGGTGCACAGGACTGGGGCACAGGATTTGGGGGTGCGGGGTTTCAGGGTTCAGGATTTGGAGGTGTGGAGTTTTGGGGTGCAGGGGATGGGGTGAAGGATTTGAGGCTGCAGGGTGGTGGGGGGAGGATTTGGGGGTGAGAGATTTGGGGTGCAGGATTTGGGGGTGCAGAGTTTTGGGAGGCAAGGACCTGGGGCTGCAGGATTTGGGGGTTCAGTGTTTAGGGCAGCACAATCTTGGGGTGCAGGGGTCTGCACTGAAGGGTTTGGTAGAGCAGGATACGCAGGTGCAGGACTTTCGGGTGAGGTTTGGGGGTGCAGGGTTCATGTGTTCAGGAACTGGGGGTGCAGGATTTGAGGGTGCAGGGCTCTGGGTGCAGAGTTTGGGAGTTCAGTGTTTGGGGTGCAGGGTTTTTGGCAGGAGGATCTGAGGGTGCAGCATCTGGGGGGCAGGATTTGGGGTTCAGCATTTTCAGTGCAGGTTTTGGGGGGACTTGATTTTAGGGTGCTCGCTTTGGGCTGCAGGATCTGGGTGCAGGATTTGGGGTTTCAGGGTTTAGGGTAACCGGAATTTGGGGTGCAGGGGCTTGGGGTGAAGAGGATGGTAGAGCAGGATTGGTGGGGGCAGGATCTAGTGTTTGGGGTTCAGGGATGCAGTGTTTTGAAGTGCGGGATCTGGGGTGCTTGATTTTGGGGTGCAGAGTCTTGCAGGAAGGATCTGGGGGTGCAGGGTTTAGGGTGCAGAATTTGGGTTTGTAGGGTTTTAGGGAGAAAGGCTTGGGGGTGCAGGTCTAGGGGGGTAAAATTTGGGGGCAAAGGGTTTGAAGGAGCAGGATTTGGGGTGCAGGATTTGGGGGTGCAGGGTTTGGGCGTGCAGTGTTAAGGTGGTGGAGGGTGCAGGGTTTGTGGTGAAGGTTTTGGGGTGCAGGATCTGGGGGTGCAGGATTTGGGAATGCGGCATCTGGGGTACCTGATTTGGGGTGCAGGATTTAGGGTGCAGGTTTTTGGGTTTCATGGTTTTGGGGCACAGGGCTGGGTGAGGCCAGATTTGGGGTGCAGGTTTGGGTGAGGGATCTGGGGGTGCAGGGTTTGGTAGTGCGGGAATTGAGGGTGCAGAGTTTGGGGGGCAGGGCTTGGGGGAGCAGGAGTTTGGGGTTCAGAACCTGTGGGTGCAGAGTTTGGGGTGCAGAACCCGTGGGTACCGGGTTTGGGGAGGCAGAATTGGGGGTGCAGGGTTTTGGGGTTCAGGACATGGGGTTGAGGATTTGGGGGTGCAAGGTTTGGAAGTGCATTGATTAGGGGGAAGGATTTAGGGTGGTGGGATTTGGGGGCACGGGGTTTGGGGGTCAGCATTTGGGGGTGCAAAGCTTAGGGGGCAGCGTTTTGAGTGCAAGTTGGGGGAGGACTTGATTTTAGGGTGCAGGGTTTGGGGTGCGAGTTTGGGGATGGCAGCATTTCGGGTATACAGTTTGGGGGTGCAGGGTTTTGGGGAGCAGTATCTGGGGGTACAGGATTATGGGATGTGCAGGGTTTGGGGGCGCAGGGTTCAGGGTTGCAGGGTTTGGTATCACAGGTTTGAGGGGTTCATGGCTTGGGAGGAAGGATTTGGGGGTGCAGAATTTAGGGGTGCACGTTTTAAGGGTGCAGAGCTTAGGGGGAAGAATCGGAGATGTAGGGGTTTTGGGGACATTATCTGGGGGTCAGGATTTGGGGTGCAGGGTTTTGAGGTGCAGGGTTCAGGTGTTCAGGGTTTGAGGGAAGGATCTGGAGGTGCAGGGTTTTGGAGTGGAGGATTTTGGGGTGCAGGGTTAGTTGGGATTTGGGGTTGCAGGGATTTGGGGTGCAGGGTTTGGTGGTGCATTGGTTTTGGGGGTGGAGGACTGGGGGACACAGGGTTTCAGGGTGCAGGATGTGGGGGTGCAGGATTTGGGAGTGCAGAGTTGGGGGGCAGAATTTTTGGTGCAGGGCTTTGGGGTACAGGACTTGGGGGTGCAGGGGTTTGGGTGGGGAATTTGGGGTGCAGGGTGTTGAGGAAGGATCTGGGGGTGCATTGTTTGGGGGGCTGGATGAGGAGGTGCACGATTTAGGGCTGCAGAGCCTGGGGGGCAGGGGTTTGTTGGCAGAATGTGGGGGTGCGGGGTTCTGGGGTGCAGAGTTTGGGAGATCAGGGGTTTGGGGTGCAGGGGTTTGGGGGGAAATTTAACGTTGCGCAGTGTGGGTTGCATTGGTTTTGGGGTGAAGGATTTGGGGGTGCGGGGTTTGGGGGTCAGGATCTGGGGGTGAAAGGCAGTGGGGAAGGATCTGGGGGTGAGATATTTGGGGTGCAGGGTTTGGGATGCCAGGTTTGGGGTGAAGGGTTTGGGGGCAAGGATCTGGGGTGCAGGATTAGGGCAATCAGGGCTGGGGGGATAAGTTTGTGTGGGGTAGAATTTCGGGGTGCAGGGTCTGGGTGGGCAGGATTTCGGGGGATCCGGGCTTGGGAGTGCAGGATTTTGGAGTACAGGGTTTGGGGGTGCAGGCTTGGGGAGGCAGAATTTGGGGGTGCAGGTTTGGAAGGGTCAGGACCTCGGGGGGCACAGTTTGACGGCACAATGGGGGGTGCAGGATTTGGGAGAGAAGGATCTGGGGGGGCAGGGTTTGGGCTGAAGGGTTTGGTAGGGCAGGGGTTGGGGGAGCAGGATTTGCGGGTTCAGAACCTGAGGGTGCAGGGTATTGGGGAGCAGGATCTAGAAGGGTAGGGTTTGGGGGTGCAGGATTTTGGGGAGCAGAGTTTGGGGGTTCATGACGTGGGGATGGAGGAATTCGGGGCGCAGGGTTTGTGGGTGCAGGGTTCACATGTTTAGGACCTGGGGGTGCAGAATTTAGGTGTGCAGGGGTCTGGGGTGCTGGGTTTTGGGGTGCAGGATCAGGGGGTGCAAGGTTTGGAAGCGCAGGGTTTTGGGGCGCAGGGTTTGGGAAATCAAGGTTTGGGGTTCCAGGATTTGGGGGTGCAGTGTTAGGGGGTGAATGCTTTCGGGGGGCAGGGTTTGGGGGTGTATGATCTGGGGGTGAAGGGTTTCAGGGTGCAGGGTCAGGGGGAAGGATTTGGGGGGCAGGGTTAGGTGGGATGTGGGGCTGCAGGGTTTAAGCGTGCAGGATTTTGGGGTGTAGGGGTTTGTAGTGCAAGGTTCGGTAGGGCAGGATTTGGGGAGCATGGCTTTGGGGTGAGGGATTTCAGGGTGCCGGGTTTGGGAGGGAAGGATCTGGGGGTACAGGTTTTGGGGCTTCGGGCTTTTAGGGTGCAACTTGTGGAGTACGGGGTTTCAGGGTGCAAGGTTCAGTGGTGCAGGGTTTTGGGGGTGAAGGGTTTGGGGAGACAGAATTGGGGGTGCAGGGTTTGGGATTGCAGGGTGTGGGGGAAGGATCTAGGGGTACAAGATTTGGGGTAGCAGGGTTTTGGGGAGCAGGGTTTCGGGGTCAGGCTTTAGGGGGACAGGGTTTGGGGGGCAGGGCTGGGAGGGATGATTTGGGGGTGCAGGGTTTAGGGCAGCAGGATCTTGGGGTGAAGGGGTTTGGGCTGAAGGGTTGGGTAGGACTGGATTTGGGGTGCAGGATTTTAGGGTGCAACTTGTGGGGGCAGGATTTGGGGTACAGGAGGTTGGGGGTGCAGGGTTTGGGTGTGTAGGATTTGTGGAGCAGGGACTGGGGGTGAAGGTCTTGTGGAGGCAGAATTGGGGGTGCAGATTTTGGGTGTTCAGGACCTGGGGCTTCAGGATTTGGGGGTGCACTGTTTGGGGGTGCAGGGTTTAGAAGTCAGGTCTAAGAGTGCAGCGTTTGGGGTGCAGAGTGTGGGGTGCACAGGACTGGGGCACAGGATTTGGGGGTGCAGGGTTTCAGGGTTCAGGATTTGGAGGTGTGGAGTTTTGGGGTGCAGGGGGTGGGGGTGAAGGATCTGAGGGTGTAGGGTGGTGGGGGAAGGATTTGGGGGTGAGAGATTTGGGGTGCAGGATTTGGGGGTGCAGAGTTTTGGGAGGCAAGGATCTGGGGCTGCAGGATTTGGGGGTTCAGTGTTTAGGGCAGCACAATCTTGGGGTGCAGGGGTTTGCAGTGAAAGGTTTGGTAGGGCAGGATTTGGGGTGCCGGATTCTGGGGTGCTGGGTTTGGGGTACAGGATTTGGTGTTGCAGGGATGGGGTTGAAGGGCTTGGGTTTCCAGGCCTTTGAGGTGCAGGATTTGGAGGTGCAAGGTTTGGGAGGGAATTCTTTGGGGTGCAGGGTTTGGGGTTCCAGGAGGTGGGGGAAGGACCTTTGGGTGTAGGGTTTGGGGGGGCAGGGTTTTGGGGGAAGGATTTGGGGGTGCAGGGTTTTGAAGTGCAGCGTTTCAGGGGGGCATGATTTTGGGGGTGCACATGTGGGGATCCAGGTTTGGGGGGTGCAGAGTTTGTGAATGGAGGATTTTGGGGTGCTGGGTATGGGGCTGCCTAATTTGGGGGTGCAGTGTTTGGGTGTTCAGGACCTGGGGGTGCTGCGTTTGGGAATGCAGGCTTTGGGGGTGCAGGGCTCAGGATTTGGGAGGGCAGGATCAGGGGGTGTGAGATTTCAGGGTTTAGGGGTGCAAAGTTTGGTAGGGATGAATTTAGGGGGCAGGATTCGGGGTGTAGGGTTTGGTGCTGCGAGATTTGGGGGTGCAGGGTTTGGGGGTGCAAGATTTGAGGGTGCAAGGTTTGGTTGTTCAAGATTTAGGGGAGCAGGATCTTGGGGTGCAGGGTTTGGGGCTGCAGGGGTTTTGGGTGAGGGATTTAGGGTTCAGGCTTAGGGGTGCAGGGTTTGGGGGCGCAGGGTGTTGGGGAAGGATTTGGGGGTACAGGGTTTGGAGGTGCAGTCGTTCAGGGATCAGGGTTTGGGGGGCAAAATTTGGGGTGCAGGGTTTCGGATGGCAGGATTAGGGGGAGCAAGACTGTGGGGTGCAGGGGTTTAGGGTGCAGGCTTTAGGAAGGAAGGAAGGAAAGAAGGATCTGGAGGTGCAGGATTTGGGGGTGCAGGGTTTAGGGGTGCAGGATTTAAGGGTGCGGGGGTTTGGGTGAAGGGCTTGGCAGGGCAGGAATTTGAGGTGCAGGGTTTGGGGGTGCAGGGTGTTTGGGGAACGATCTGGGGGTACAGGGTTTGGGGTGCTGGGTTTGGGGGTTAAAGGATTTGCAGGGGCAGGGTTCAGGTGTTCAGGACCTGGGCGTGCAGGCTTTGCGGGTTCAAGGTTCCAGGTGCATTGTTTGGGGGGAGAGGATTTGGGGGTGCAGAGTTTTGGGGTGCAGGGCTTGTGAGAGAGGAATCGGGGGTGCAGGATTTGGGGGTTCAGGGTTTAGGGTAGCAGGATCTTGGGGTGCAGGATATGGGGGTGTAGTGTTTGTGAATGCAGGGTTTGGGGGTCAGGATCTGGGGGTGCATGATTTGGGGGCTCAGGGTTTGGGGATGAAGGGTCTTGGGGTGCTGGGCTTTGGGGTGCAGTGTTGGGGGGCAGGTTTTGGGGTGCAGGGTTTAGGAGGGCAGGATATGCGTGTTCAGGAACTGGGGGTGCAGGATTTTGCGTTGAAGGGCTCTGGGGTGCCGGGGTTGGCCTGCAGGGATTGGGGTGCAGTATTTTGGGGTGCAGGGGTTTGGGGTTCAGGACCTGTGGCTGCAGGGTCTTAGGGAACAGGATTTCAGGGGTGCAGGATTTAAGGGGTGCAGAGGCTTTGAGAGAGGGATTTGGGCTTCAGGGTCTGAGGGGTGCAGGGTTTGGTGGGGAAGGGTTTGGGGGTGCCTGGTTTAGGGTTGCAGGATCTGGGGATCAAGGGTTTGGAGGTGCCAGGGTTTTGGGGGGCAGGATATAGGGGTGCAGGATTTGAGGGTGCAGGGTTGTGGAGTGCAGAGATTTGCAGGTGCAATATCTGGGATTGTAGGGTTTTGGGGTGCAGGTTTTGGGGAGGAAGGATTTGGGGTGCAGGGTTTAAAGGTTCACGATCTGGAGGTGCAGCGCTTTGGGGTGCAGGGTTATGGGGCTATGGGTTTTGGGAGGGAAGGATCTGGGGGTGCAGGGTGCAGGGATCACAGTATGGGGGTGCAGGATTCTGGGGTGCAGAATCTGGGGAGCAGGATCTGGGGAGCAGGATATGGGGTGCAGAACCTTGTTATTCAGGGTTTAGAGGCAGGATTTGGGGGTGCAGGGCTTTGGGGTGAGGAGTTGGGGGTGCAGGGTTCAGGTGTTCACGACTTGGGGGTTGGAAGATTTGGGGGTGCAGGGTTGGGTAAGGAAGGATCTGAGGGCGCAGGGTTTGTGGGGCAGGATTTTGGGTGCAGGGTTTGGGGAGCAGGATCTGGGGGTGATGGAATTGGTTGACAAGGTTTCGCAGGCCGGCTTTGAAGGAGCAGAGTTCAGGGGTGCAAGGTTTTGGGGGACAGGTTTGGACATAAAAGATTCGGTTTGGGGGAACGATTTTGGGGGTGCAGGATTTGGTATTACAGGTTTTGGGGATTCATGGCTTGGGAGGAAGGATTTAGGGGTGCAGGGTTTCAAGAGGCAGGATTTGGGCTGCAGTATTTGGGGTTGCAGGTTTGGGGGTGCAAGTTGTGGGGCGGCAGGATATCGGGTACAGGGTTCTGGGCTGCAGGGTTTGGGGGTGCAGGATTTCAACGTGCAGGGTTCTGGGGTGCAGTATCTGGGGGTCCAGGGTTTGGCAGTGCATTGGCTTTGGGGGTTGAAGGATTTGGGGGTGCAGGGTTTAGAGATGCAGGATTTTGGGGTGCAGGATTTGGGGGTGCAGAGTTAGGGGGCAGGATTTTCAGTGCAGGGTTTCAGGGCACAGAACTTGGTGGTGCAGGATCTGGGGTGCAGGTTTTCGGTGGGGAATTTGGGGGTGCAGGGTGTTGAGGAAGGATCTGGGGGTGCAATATTTGGGCTTTAAGGGTTTAGGGGGGCAGGATCTGGCAGTGCAGAGTTTGGGGACAGGACCTGGGGGTGCAGCGATTGGGGTTACAGGTTTTGGGGGTGCAGGGTCTGGGGGTGCAAGATCCTGGAATTCAGGATCTGGGGGTTCAGGATTTGGGGCTGCAGGGTATGGGAGGGAAGGATCTGGGGCTTCAGGATTTGGGGGTGCACTGTTTGGGGGTGCAGGGTTTAGAAGTCAGGTCTCAGAGTGCAGCGTTTGGGGTGCAGGGGCTTGGGGGGAAATTTAAGGTTGCAGAGTGTGGGGTGCACAGGACTGGGGCACAGGATTTGGGGGTGTGCGGTTTCAGGGTTCAGGATTTGGAGGTGTGGAGTTTTGGGGTGCAGGGGTTGGGAGTGCAGGGTGGTGGGGGTGAGAGATTTGGGGTGCAGGATTTGGGGGTGCAGAGTCTTGGGAGGCAAGGATCTGGGGCTGCAGGATTTGGGGGTTCAGTGTTTAGGGCAGCACAATCTTGGGGTGCAGGGGTTTGCAGTGAAAGGTTTGGTAGGCAGGATTTGGGGTGCAGGATTCTGGGGTGCTGGGTTTTGGGGTACAGGATTTGGTGTTGCAGGGATGGGGTTGAAGGGCTTGGGTTTCCAGGCCTTTGAGGTGCAGGATTTGGAGGTGCAAGGTTTGGGAGGGAATTCTTTGGGGTGCAGGGTTTGGGGGCAGGGTTTAGGGGTGGAGGGTATAGGACGGAAGGATTTGGGAATGCAGGGTTTGGGGTGCAGGTTTCGGGGTTCAGGAAGGTAGGGAGGGCAGGATTAGGGGGTGCAAGGTTTCAGTTGTAGGGTTTAGGGGTGCAGACTTTGGTAGGGCCGAATTTGGGGGTGCAGGATCTGGGGTGCAGGGTTTGGGGTGCAGGGTTTGGGAAGACAGGATCGGGGGTGGAGGATTTGGGGGTGCAGGATTGAGGGGCAGGGTTTTGGTGCAGGGCTTGGGGTCAGGATCTGGGGTGCGGGTTTGGGAAGAGTATTTTGGGGTGCAGGATTTTGGGTGCCGTGTCTGCGGGGCAGGTTTGGGGTGATCACTGCTGATCCGCACACACTCGCTCTCTCTGGTATTCACCTCCACTCCTGCTCCTCCACCTCCCCACTGTTCTCTCCACCTCTTCTCTTCTCGTTGCCTACACCCCCAAACCCTGCCCCCAAACCCTGCATTCCCAAATCCTTCCGTCCTATACCCTACACCCCTAAACCCTGCCCCCAAACCCTGCACCCCAAAGAATTCCCTCCCAAACCTTGCACCTCCAAATCCTGCACCTCAAAGGCCTGGAAACCCAAGCCCTTCAACCCCATCCCTGCAACACCAAATCCTGTACCCCAAACCAGCACCCCAGAATCCTGCACCCCAAATCCTGCCTACCAAAACTTTCACTGCAAACCCCTGCACCCCAAGATTGTGCTGCCCCAAACACTGAACCCCCAAATCCTGCAGCCCCAGATCCTTGCCTCCCAAAACTCTGCACCCCCAAATCCTGCACCCCAAATCTCTCACCCCCACCACCCTGCACTCCCAACCCCTACACCCGAAAACTCCACACCTCCAAATCCTGAACCCTGAAACCCCGCACCCCCAAATCCTGTGCCCCAGTCCTGTGCACCCCACACTCTGCAACCTTAAATTTCCCCCCAAGCCCCTGCACCCCAAACGCTGCACTCTGAGACCTGACTTCTAAACCCTGCACCCCCAAACGGTGCACCCCCAAATCCTGAAGCCCCAGATCCTTCCCTCCCATACCCTGAACCCCCAGATCCTGAATTCCAGGATCTTGCACCCCCAGACCCTGCACCCCCAAATCAGACACACGAACACCCTGCACCCCCAAATCTTGCACCTCTAGGCCTCGACCCCTTAACACTGCACCCCCAAATCTTGCACCCCAAAACCTCAACCCAGAACCCTGTACCCCAAAACCCTACACCTCCAAATCCTGAACCCTTAAACCCTGCACCCCCAGATCCTCCCCCCAAAGGAATGAACCCCCAAAACCTCCACCCCCAGATCCTGCTGCCCCATACCCAGCTCCCCAAACTCTGCACCCAGAAATCCTGCACTCTCATAACCCTGCACCTCAAACAATTCCCTCAACCCTGCACCCCCAAAACCTGTAACCCCAAACGGTGCACCCCCAGGTCCTGTCCCCAAACTCTGCACTGCCAGATCCTGCCCCCCTAAACCCTTAAAGCCCAAATATTGCACCCCCAGATCCTTCCTCAACACCCTGCACCCCCAAATTTCCCACTGAAAACCTGCACCCCCAGATCCTGCACCACCAAGTTCTGTGCCCTGAAACCCTGCACTGAAAATCCTGCCCCCTAACTCTGCACCCCCGAATCCTGCACCCCCAAATCCTTCAACCCCCAAAGCCAATGCACTGCCAAACCCTGGACCCCCAGATCCTGCACCCCAGAACCCTGCACGTTGAAATCCTGCACCCCCAAACCCTGCAGCCCAGAACCCTATACCCGATATCCTGCCGCCCCACAACTTGCACCCCCAAACATGCAACCCCAAATACTGCACCCCAAATCCTGCATCTTGAAACCCTGCTCCCCTAAATCCTTCTTCCCAAGCCATGAATCCCCAAAACCTGCACCCCCAAATCCTGCACCCCCAAATCCTTCACCCCAAAATCGTTCCCCCAAACCATTTGCCCCCTAATCTTTTATGTCCAAACCTGTCCCCCAAACCTTGCACCCCTGAACTCTGCTCCCCCAAAACCGGCCTGCGAAACCTTGTCAACCAATTCCATCACCCCCAGATCCTGCTCCCCAAACCCTGCACCCAAAATCCTGCCCCACAAACCCTGCACCCCCAAATTCTGACCCCCAATCAATGCACTGACAAACCCTGCACCCGCAGATCCTTCCCCCCCAGACCTGGCACCCTGAAATCGCTCACCCCAAATCCCTGCACTCTCAAATCTTACACACCCCAAAAATGTGCACCCCCAAATCGTTCACCCCACATCCTGCCCCTTTAAACCCTGCACTTCAAAACCCTGCACCCCCAAATCCTTTCCCCAAACACCCTGCACCCATTAATCCTGTAGCCCCAAATCCTGCACCCCAGGTCCTGAAACTTCAAACCCTGCGCCCTCAGATCCTTCCTTACCCAACCCTGCACCCCCAAATCTTCCAACCCCCAAATCCTCCAACCCCCAAGTCCTGAACACCTGAACCCTGCACCCCAAAGCCCTGCACCCCCAAATTCTGCCTCTAAACCCTAAACAACAAGGTTCTGCACCCCAAACCCTGCTCCCCCAGATCCTACTCCCCAGATCCTGCACCCCAGAATCCTGCACCCCCATGCTGTGATCCCTGCACCCTGACCCCCAGATCCTTCCCTCCCAAAACCCGTAGGCCCATAACCCTGCACCCCAAAGCGCTGCACCTCCAGATCGTGAACCTTTAAACCCTGCACCCCAAATCCTTCCTCCCCAAAACCTGCACCCCAAAACCCTACAATCCCAGATCTTGCACCTGCAAATCTCTGCACTCCACAACCCTGCACCCTCAAATCCTGCACCCCTATATCCTGCCCCCCAAAACCCTGACACCTCCAAATCGTGAACCTTTAAACCCTGCACCCCAAATCCTTCCTCCCCAAAACCTGCACCCCAAAACCCTACAATCCCAGATCTTGCACCTGCAAATCTCTGCACTCCACAACCCTGCACCCTCAAATCCTGCACCCCTATATCCTGCCCCCCAAAACCCTGGCACCTCCAAACCCTTGATCCCCAAATCCTGCAACCCTAAACCAGGCACCCCCAAACCCTTCCCCACCAAACCCTGCACCCCTCAGACCCTGAAGCCCAAATCCCTCTCCCAAAGCCCCTGCACCCCTTAAATCCTGCACCCCTGAAATCCTGTTCCCTAAGACCCTGCAGCCACAGGTCCTGAACCACAAACCCCTGCACCCCAAAATACTGCACCCCAATCCCTGCAGGCCAACCCCGGCACCCCAGAGCCCTTCAACGCAAAATCCTGCACCCCCAGTTCCTGAACACGCATATCCTGCCCTCCTAAACCCTGCACCCCAAAACCTGCCCCCCAACACTGCACCCCAAAGCCCAGCACCCCAAGACCCTTCATCCCCAAACCCTGAGCCCCCAAATCATGCAACCCCAGATCCTGACCCCCAAACCCTGCATTCACAAACACTACACCCCCATATCCTGCACCCCAAGATCCTGCTACCCTAAACCCTGAACCCCCAAATCCTGCACCCCCGATTCCTCTCTCACAAGCCCTGCACCCCAAAACTCTGCACCCCCAAATCCTCTCCCCCCAAACAATGCACCTGGAACCTTGAACCCGCAAAGCCTGCACGCCCAGGTCCTGAACACCTGAACCCTGCCCCCGCAAATCCTTTAACCCCAAAACCCAGCACCCCAAACCCTGTACCCCCAGATCGTTCCCCAAACACCCTGCACCCCCAAACCCTGCACCCCAAATTCCTGCCCTACCAAGCCCTTCACCCAAACCCCCGCACCCTTAAATCCTGCACCCCTAAACCCTGCACCCCCAAATCCTTCCCCCAAAACCCTGCCCCCCCAAACCCTACACCCCAAGGTCCTTCCCCCACCTCCTGGAACCCTAAACCTGCACCCCAAAGAATTCCCTCCCAAACCTTGCACCTCCAAATCCTGCACCTCAAAGGCCTGGAAACCCAAGCCCTTCAACCCCATCCCTGCAACACCAAATCCTGTACCCCAAACCCAGCACCCCAGAATCCTGCACCCCAAATCCTGCCTACCAAACCTTTCACTGCAAACCCCTGCACCCCAAGATTGTGCTGCCCTAAACACTGAACCCCCAAATCCTGCACCCCCAGGTCCTTGCCTCCCAAAACTCTGCACCCCCACATCCTGCACCCCAAATCTCTCACCCCCAAATCCTTCCCCCACCGCCCTGCAGCCTCAGATCCTTCACCCCCATCCCCTGCATCCCAAACCTCCACACCTCCAAATCCTGAACCCTGAAACCCTGCACCCCCAAATCCTGTGCCCCAGTCCTGTGCACCCCACACTCTGCAACCTTAAATTTCCCACCAAACCCCTGCACCCCAAACGCTGCACTCTGAGACCTGACTTCTAAACCCTGCACCCCCAAACAGTGCACCCCCAAATCCTGCACCCCTAATCCTCCACCCTCTTAAAACTGCACCCCCAAAACCTGAACCACCAAATCTTTCACCCCCAAAACCTCCCTCCTCCAAACCCTGCACTTCAAAATGCTGCACCTCCAAATCCTTCTCCCCAACACCCTGCACCCCCAGATCCTGACCCCAAAACCCTGCACCCCAAATCCTGTACCCCAAAGCCCTGCACTCTCAAATCATACATGCCCAGAACGTGCACCCTAAACTGTGCACCCCAAAATCCTAAACCCCTTAACCCTGCACCCCCAAATCCTCCAGACCCATGTGCCGAACCCAGCACCCCAAAATCTACCCCCCAAAACCTACATCCCCAAATCCTGCACCCCCAGGTCCTGAACAGCCAAAATCTGCACCCCCAATTCTGCCTCCCCAAGACCTGCACCCCCAATTCTGCCTCCACAAGACCTTCACCCCCAGTCCCTGCTCCACTAAATCCTACACCCCCAAACCCTGCACCCCCAACCTTCTGGACCCCAAATCCTGCCCCCACAAGTTGCACCCTAAAATCGTGCACCCCAAGTCCTGTCCTACCCAACCCTTCACCCCAAACCCCTTCACCCCAAGATCCTGCTGCCCTAAACCCTGCACCCCCAAATCATCCCTCCCAGCCCTGCCCCCCAAACCCTGTCCCCCTAAAGCCTGACCCCGAAACCCTGCTCCCCAAAACCCTGCTACCCCAAATCTTGTACCCCCAGATCCTTCCCCCAACACCCTGCAATCCCAAACCCTGCACCCCCAATTCTGGCGCTAAACCCTGCACCCCCAGAACGCTGCACCACTGAACCTTGCACCCCAAAACCCTGCTTCCCCAATCCTCCCCCACAAAACTCTGCACCCCAAAACCCTATACCCAAAACCCTACACCCCACAAGTTGCACCCCATATCCCTGCACCCCCAAATCCTCCAACCCCCAAATCCTCCAACCCCCAAATCCTCCAGCCCCCTAAGTCCTGCACCCCCAGGTGCTGAACACCTGAACCCCTCACCCCAGACCCCTCACCCCAAAGCCCTGCACCCCCAAATCCTGCCTCTAAACGCTGACCTACAAGGTTCTGTACCCCAACAGCCTGCTCACCCAGATCCTGCACCCCAGAACCCTGCACCCCCATATTCTGATCCCTACAGCCTGCACCCCCAGCTCCTGCACCCCCAAAACCTGTACCCCTAAATCCTGCACCCTTCAACCCTGCAGCCCACAACGCTGCACCCCCAACCTCTGCAGCCCCAGTTCCTTAACGTGTGAAACCTGCACCCCAAGTCCTGCACCCCAAAACCTTACACCCGGAATCCTGCCCCCCAAACCATGCACCCCAAAATCAAGGCCCCTCAAACTTGCACTCAAAAGTCCGCACCAAGAAACCCTCCCCGCCCAGTTCCTAAAGACATGGAACCTGCACCCCCAAATCCCGCACCCCAAAACCCTGCAGCCCAGTACCCCAGACCACCAAATCTTGCACCTCCAAATCCTGCCCCCTTTAGCCCTGCACTTCAAACCCTGCACCCCAAATCCTGCAACCAAACCCTGTACCCCAAATCCTGCAGCCAGCCCTTGTACCCCTAAATCCTTGACCTCCACATCCCGAATCTCCAAACGCAGCAACCCCAAAACCCTACACCCCCAATCCCTGCACCCCCAAATCATTGTCCTTCAAATCCCACACCCAACGCTCGTACACCCCAAGATCTTGCACCCCCACACACTGCACCCCAAATCCTGCACCCCCAAATCCTCCAACCCCATGTCCCAAACCCCCAAACCCTGCACCCTCAAGTCTTGCACCCCCAAACCATTCTCCCCCAAATCCTGCAACCCCAAACCCCACACCTCCTGCACCCCAAAATTCGACACCTCCAATTCTAAACCCTTAAACCCTGCATCTCGCAAATCCTTCCCCCCAAAACAGTGCCCCCCAAACCCTGCACCCCAGATCCTGCAGCCCCTAACTCTGCACCCCAAACGCTGCACCCTCAGATCCTGCGTCCCCAACCCTGCACCCCAAATCCTTTACCCCAAAATTCCCAAACCTGCAAACCCAAATCCTGCACCCCCGGGTCCTGAACATGCGAACCCTGCACCCCCAAACATTCAGCCCAAAGCCCTGCACCCCCAAATCCTGCCGTACACAACCCTTCCCCCCAAACCTCTTCAACCCAAGGTACCGAAACCCTAAGCCCTGCCCCCCCAAACCTACATCCCCAAATCCTGCACCCCCAGGTCCTGAACACCCAAAATCTGCACCCCCAAATCCCTGAACTCCAAAAACCTGCACCCCCAATTCTGCCTCCCCAAGACCTGCACCCCCAAACCCTGCACCACTAAACCCTGCACCCCCAAACCCTGTACCCCAAATCCTGACCCCCACAAGTTGCACCCTAAAAACCTGCACCCCAAATCCTGTCCTACCCAACCCTTCACCCCAAACCCCTTCACCCCAAGATCCTGCTGACCTAAACCCTGCACCCCAAAATCATCCCTCCCAGCCCTGCCCCCCAAACCCTGTCCCCCTAAAGCCTGACCCCGAAACCCTGCTCCCCAAAACCCTGCTACCCCCAATCTTGCACCCCCAGATCCTTCTGCTCCAAACCCTGCACCCCCAAATCCTCCAGCCCCACGTACCGATCTCCCAAACCCTGCACCCCAGAACCCTGCACCCCACAACCCCTTCACCCCCAAATCCTGCACCCCCAGCCCTACCCCCTAAACTTTCCATCCCCAAATCCTGCCGTACCAAGCCCTCCACCCCAAACCCCTGCACCCCAAGATCCTGCTCCCCTAAACCGTGCACCCCAAAACACTGCACTCCAAACCACTGCACCCCTAAACCCTGAACCCCCAAATCCTGCACCCCTGGAACCTGAAACCCCAGACCCTGTAGGCCCAAATCAGGCCCCCCAAACTCCTGCTCCCCCGGCCTTGCAACACCTGATCCTCCAACCCCCTAACACAACCCCCTAACCCCTTCTCCGCAGGGCCCATTGTGACACCCTGGGGACCCCCTTGTCCCCAGGGCCCATTGTGACATTCAGGCAACCCCTCTTTGTCCCCAGGGCCCATTGTGACACCATGGGGACCCCCTTTGTCCCCAGGGCCTATTGTGACGTCCCAGGACCGCCTTTGTCCCCAGGGCCCATTGTGACATCCTCGGGACCCACTTTCTCCTGAGCGCCCATTTTGGCACCATGGGGACCCCCTTTGTCACTGGAGCCCATTGTGACATCCCAGGACCCCCCTTGTTCCCAGGGCCCATTGTGACATTCAGGGGACCCCTCTTTGTCCCCAGGGCCCATTGTTGCATCCTGGGGACCCTCCCTTTTCCCCAGGGCCCATTGTGAAGTCCCAGAACCCCCCTTTGTCCCCAGGGCCCATTGTGATGTTCCAGGACCCCCCATTGTCTCCGGGGTCCATTGAGACATCTTGGGGAACCCCCGTTGTCCCCAGGGCCTTTGTGACACCATGGGGACCCCCTTTGTCCCCAGGGCCCATTGTGACATCCCAGGACCCCCTTTGTCCCCAGGTCCCATTGTGACATTCAGGGGACCCCACTTTGTCCCCAGGGCCCATTGTGACATCCGGTGGACCCCGTTGTCCCCAGGGCCCATCGTGGAACCGTGGGGACCCTCCTTGTCACTTGGGCCCATTGTGACACCATGGGGACCACCCCTTTCTCCCCAGTGCCCATTGTGACATCCTGGGGACCCCACTTGTCCCCAGAAGCCATTATCACATCCTGGGGACCCCTGTGTCCCCAGGGCCCATTGTGACGTCCCAGGAACCCCCATTGTCCTCAGGGTGCATTGTGACATTCAGGGGACCCCCATTTGTCCCCAGGGCCTATTGTGACATCCTGGGGAGCCCCCTTTGTCCCCAGTGCCCATTGTGACATCCTGGGTACCCCTATGTCCCCAGGGCCCATTGTGACGTCCCAGGACCCCCCCTTGTCCTCAGGGCCCATTGTGACATCCTGGGGAGCCCCCTTTTTCCCCAGGGCCCATTGTGACACCATGGGGAACCCCCTTGTCACTGGGGACGCATTGTGACACAATGGGGACCCCCCCTTTGTCTCAGGTGCCCATTGTGACATCCTGGGGACCCCCTTTATCCCCAGGACCCATTGTGACGTCCCAGGACCCTCCATAGTCCCCAGAGCCCATTGTGACATCCTGGGGTCCCCCCTTTCCCCCAGGGCCCATTGTGACATCCTGGGGACTCCTCTCTGTCCCCTGGGCCCATTATGACATCCTGGGCACCCCGTTTGTCCCCAGGGCCCATTGTGACATCCTGGTGACTCCCTTTGTCCCCAGGGCCCATTGTGGCACCATGGGGACCCTCTTCGTCACTGGGGCCCATTGTGACATCCCAGGACCCCACTTTGCCTTAGAAGGTCACTGATCGGACTACTGGTACATCCTGACTCTGCTTTCTCAATAAACATTGAAGAACACCTGGGGTTTGTTTGCTCCAAGGGAAAACTTCCCTCCCACGGTTCCTGGTTCCCGGTCCTGTTTCCCGGTCCGGTTTGGCTTCGCTATCAGAACAGCTGCTGCCTCCACAGCCGCCCTCAAAGTCCCCGTTGTGACACCGGGATGGCGGGAGAAGGGGGGTGGCGGGGGCGGCAGCGGCGGCGATTGGGGGGGGGCAGTCGGGGCTGGGCGGACAAGCGGCGGCTGCTGCGGCTCCTCAGGCAGCGACAGCAGCAGCGATCGGGGGGACGTGGGGGGGCGGACAAGCGGCGGCTGCTGCGGCTCCTCAGGCAGCGACAGCAGCAGCGATCGGGGGGACGTGGGGGGCGGACAAGCGGCGGCTGCTGCGGCTCCTCAGGCAGCGACAGCAGCAGCGATCGGGGGGACGTGGGGGGCGGACAAGCGGCGGCTCCTGCGGCTCCTCAGGCAGCGACAGCAGCAGCGATCGGGGGGACGTGGGGGGCGGACAAGCGGCGGCTGCTGCGGCTCCTCAGGCAGCGACAGCAGCAGCGATCGGGGGGACGTGGGGGGGCGGACAAGCGGCGGCTGCTGCGGCTCCTCAGGCAGCGACAGCAGCAGCGATCGGGGGGACGTGGGGGGCGGACAAGCGGCGGCTGCTGCGGCCGCGGCCAGGTCGTGGCTTCGCCGGCACCGGGGCCCGAGACCGCGCGCTGTGGGGCTGCGGGGCGGGTGTGGGGCCGGGGGTCTCCGGGGGTCCCGCAGCAGCCGCTGTGGGGCGGGATGGGGCGGCTGTGGAATTACCTGTGGGGCACTCATGGGGCTGCTGTAGGGGTCTTAAGAGGCATGTCTGGAGCACTTATGGGGCGACTATGGGGCAGGTGCTGGGCTGCTACAGCGGGACCTGTGGGGCAGCCATAGGGCTGCTATGGGGTTGGTTATGGGTCACAGATGGGAGGGGGCAGCTGGGTGTGGCCCCGCCTACATGGGGTGGGGTCAGTGCCGAGGGGCGGGTACTGAGAGGGCACGCCCACGGGGAGCCCCTCGGGGGGGCGGAGCCTCTGTGTCACGCCCCATGGGAGGTGGTCTGGGGGCGGGCATTCTCTGGGGCACGCCCCCATGGGAGGAGCCTCTTGGGGTAGGGAGAGGGTGCGGTCAACATGGCACGGCCCCAAGGGGGCGTGGCTTAGCTCGGGAAGAGGTGGAGCCGAGAAGGGGCTGCCCGACCCGGCTCTCCAGGCGGCTCTGAGACGGAGCGGAGCGGGCCGGGCGGGGCCGGGCCGGGCACTCCCCGGGGCCTCGCAGAAACAGCGGCGCAGCGAGTCCGCTCCGGGCTCCAACGGTGCGCGCACGTGGCCGCCGAGAGCGCCCCGTGCACCTCGCAGCGCCCATTTCTGCGCATGCGCATTGGGAAGCCCTCGAGACAACCCTTCCCCCGCGGCCCGCCCCTTCTCTTCCCTCTCCGCAATCTGATTGGCCAGCTAAGCACGTCAATTTCCATTCTCTCCGCCTATCATCACCCGTCCCCGTTTGTCCCGCGCTGCGCTCTGATCCAGTGTCTATTTACACTTAAATACATTTAAACTTCCATTTTAACACTCAGGTATCTTTTCAAATTTACAGATTTTGACATATTTACAATTATATATATTTAGACTGGGATATCGATTTACATTTATTAATAAATTAAAGGTATGTATACGGGTGTGAGTGGATATATATAGATGATATTTATTACCTATTTAGACTATGTAACACGTAGTAATTATACATAGCTCTGCCTACTCACACTTTTTTCTATTTTAAGTTCCTATCTAGATATTTTTTTCTTTTTCAAGTCCTTCACTTTTTAATCTACAAATAGATAAGATGTTTGTATTCTTAAAACCATCAACAGAAATTTTTTACATTCTAAAATCCTTTATATAACAGAGTAGAAAAGGGGTTTTATTTTAAAATCATTTTATATCTACATGAATACCATTCTGCAATATATAAATACAAACGACAGACTTCTCTCTGTTTGAAATTCTCACGCTCATATTTACAGGGTTTAATAAGTTTTATCCTCCCCCAGGAATTTTCAGGCATTTTTGGACTGTGACCCCCTCTTTTCAGGGGGACTCCCTTTTGAGCCCCACATTGTGGGGGATTTGAGGGATTTTCTTGCAGTCAGTGAACATTGTATGGAACTGAACTGAACTGAACAGGGCTCTGAGGCCTCTGTGTCCTGCAAGAGAGCAAGAGAGCAGGAGTGGAGCAGCCCCCGTGTCTACGTGACTGTACAGCCTTCTTCAGTGTTGGAACCGAGTTGCTTCGCCTTCTGTTTGTCCACGTGCACACACACCATTCCTCACTGGAAAACAGGCAGAAACCTTTCCACACGCACCCAGGTCTGTGCACCCAGGCCTTGTCTATTCCTGTCGGGTTTGCTGGGCTCTGTCAGGCTCCTCTGGCTCTGTCGTGCTTTGACAGCCTCTGTCAGGCCCTGCCAGACTCCACTGTTCGCTGTCAGGCGCTGTCGGGATTTGTCGGCCCCTGTTGAGTTCTATCAGGCTCTGTCAAGCCCTGTTGGGCTCTGTCGCGCTTTGTCAGGCTCTGCCTGGCTTTATCATGTTCCACAAGTGCTCCAAAAACTGGATGCTCTTGCGATGCTTGTATTCACACAATTATCGCATATTCATTACAATTTGGGGGAATTTTTAGCATCAAACGCATCTATAGTAAGAAAAAATGTCATAAACCTAGGGTTAGACTGAGGTTAATAATTTCATGGTCTTTGCTGCCATCTAGCGTCCCTTAAGAGAATGCACAGAACACGCATTCGGAGGGTGCCTGCAGGTATGTGCCTGTTCTTGGACGAACCTGTGCGCGAAAGCCTTAGTGCCCATAAACGTTGGTCTGTCCACATGTGAGTGCCTTGATGTCAGCTCCATTTGTGCTAAAGCTGGAGCATTATCGTTCAGACGTGTGCGTGTGTGCAGTATGCCAAACATCCACGCACGTGTTTACCCTCAAGCATGTCAGTACATTTCACGTACGTCTTTCTGTCAATAGATGGGACTGGGCACGCTTGTGGAAGTGTGCGTGTGTGTGGCCACGTGTTTGCTTACACATCAGTGTGTAGCTGCGTGTACGTGCACACGGTGCTGGGTGCACATACCTGGGTGCCCCACAGGTCCCGCTGTAGCAGCCCAGCACCTGCCCCATAGTCGCCCCATAAGTGCTCCAGACATGCCTCTTAAGACCCCTACAGCAGCCCCATGAGTGCCCCACAGGTAATTCCACAGCCGCCCCATCCCGCCCCACAGCGGCCGCTGCGGGACCCCCGGAGACCCCCGGCCCCACACCCGCCCCGCAGCCCCACAGCGCGCGGTCTCGGGCCCCGGTGCCGGCGAAGCCACGTCCTGGCCGCGGCCGGAGGAGCCGCCGCTTGTCCGCCCCCCACGTCCCCCCGATCGCTGCTGCTGTCGCTGCCTGAGGAGCCGCAGCAGCCGCCGCTTGTCCGCCCCCCACGTCCCCACGATCGCTGCTGCTGTCGCTGCCTGAGGAGCCGCAGCAGCCGCCGCTTGTCCGCCCCCCACGTCCCCCCGATCGCTGCTGCTGTCGCTGCCTGAGGAGCCGCAGCAGCCGCCGCTTGTCCGCCCCCCACGTCCCCCCGATCGCTGCTGCTGTCGCTGCCTGAGGAGCCGCAGCAGCCGCCGCTTGTCCGCCCTCCACGTCCCCCCGATCGCTGCTGCTGTCGCTGCCTGAGGAGCCGCAGCAGCCGCCGCTTGTCCGCCCCCCACGTCCCCCCGATCGCTGCTGCTGTCGCTGCCTGAGGAGCCGCAGCAGCCGCCGCTTGTCCGCCCCCCCACGTCCCCCCGATCGCTGCTGCTGTCGCTGCCTGAGGAGCCGCAGCAGCCGCCGCTTTTCCGCCCCCCCACGTCCCCCCGATCGCTGCTGCTGTCGCTGCCTGAGGAGCCGCAGCAGCCGCCGCTTGTCCGCCCCCCACGTCCCCCCGATCGCTGCTGCTGTCGCTGCCTGAGGAGCCGCAGCAGCCGCCGCTTTTCCGCCCCCCACGTCCCCCCGATCGCTGCTGCTGTCGCTGCCTGAGGAGCCGCAGCAGCCGCCGCTTGTCCGCCCCCCCACGTCCCCCCGATCGCTGCTGCTGTCGCTGCCTGAGGAGCCGCAGCAGCCGCCGCTTGTCCGCCCAGCCCCGACTGCCCCCCCCCAATCGCCGCCGCTGCCGCCCCCGCCACCCCCCTTCTCCCGCCATCCCGGTGTCACAACGGGGACTTTGAGGGCGGCTGTGGAGGCAGCAGCTGTTCTGATAGCGAAGCCAAACCGGACCGGGAAACAGGACCGGGAACCAGGAACCGTGGGAGGGAAGTTTTCCCTTGGAGCAAACAAACCCCAGGTGTTCTTCAATGTTTATTGAGAAAGCAGAGTCAGGATGCACCAGTAGTCCGATCAGTGACCTTCTAAGGCAAAGTGGGGTCCTGGGATGTCACAATGGGCCCCAGTGACAAAGAGGGTCCCCATGGTGCCACAATGGGCCCTGGGGACAAAGGGAGTCACCAGGATGTCACAATGGGCCCTGGGGACAAGGTGGGTCCCACCCTGTAACAATGGGCCCTGGGGACAAAGTGGGGCCCTGGGATGTCACAATGGGCCCTGGAGACAAACGGGGTCCTGGGACGTCACAATGGGTCCTGGGGATAAAGGGGGTCCCCAGGATGTCACAATGGGCACTTGAGACAAAGGTGGGGTCCCCATTGTGTCACAATGCGTCCCCAGTGACAAGAGGGTTCCCCATGGTGTCACAATGGGCCCTGGGGACAATTGGGGGTCCTGGGATGTCACAATGGGCCCTGAGGACAACAGGGGGTGCCCACGGTGTCAAAATGGGCCCTGGTGACATACGGGGCAGCCCAGGATGTCACAATGGGCCCTGGGGACAAAGAGGGGTCCCCAGGATGTTCACAATGGGCCCTGGAGACAGTGGGGGGTCCAGAAATGTTACAATGGGCCCTGGGGACAAAGGGGGCTCCCCAGGATGTCACAATGGGCTCTGGGGACAAAGGGGGTCCCCACGGTGTCACAATGCACCCTGGGGACAATGGGGGGTCCTGGGACGTCACAATGGGCCCTGGGGACACAGGGGTCCCCAGGATGTGATAATGGGCTCTGGGGACAAGTGGGGTCCCCAGGATGTCACAATGGGCACTGGGGAGAAAGGGGTGGTCCCCATGGTGTCACAGTGGGCCCTAGTGACAAAGAGGGTCCCCACGGTTCCACGATGGGCCCTGGGGACAAGGGGGTCCACCAGATGTCACAATGGGCCCTGGGGAAAACAGGGGGTCCCCACAGTGTCACAATGGGCCCTGGGGACAAAGGGAGGTCCTAGGACGTCACAGTGGGCCCTGGGGACAAAGTGGGGTCCCCTGAATGTCACATTGGGACCTGCAGACAAAGGGGGGTCCTGGGATGCCACAATGGGCCCCAGTGACAAAGGGGGTCCCCAGGATGTCACAACAGGCCCTGGGGACAAAGAGGGCTCTCCTGAATGTCAAAATGGGCCCTGGGGACAAGGGGGGACCCCAGGATGCAACAACGGGCCCTGGGGACAAAGAGGGGTCCCCTGAATGTCACAAAGGGCCCTGGGGACAAGGGGGTGTCCTGGGATGTCACAATGGACCCTGGGGACAAATAGCAGTTCCCTGAATATCACAATGGGCCCTGGAGACAAGGGGTGTCCTGGGATGTCACAATGGGCCCCAGTGACAAAGGGCGTCCCTGTGGTGCCAAAATGGGCCCTGGGGACAAAGGGGGTCCCCAGGAAGTCACAATGGGCCCTGGGAACAAAGGGGGGTCCTGGGATGTCACAATGGGACCTGGGACAACGCGGGGTCCCCAGGATGCCACAATGAGCCCTGGGGACAAGCAGGGTACCCACGGTGTCACAATGGGCCCTGGGGACAAAGGGGGGTCCCGAGGATGTCACAATGGGCCCTGGGGACAATTGGGGGATCCTGGGATGTCACAATGGGCCCTGGGGACAAAGATGAGTCCCCTAAATGTCACAATGGGCCCTGGAGACAGAGGGGCTCCCCATGGTGCCACAATGGGCCCTGAGGAAAAAGCGGGGTCGCCAGGATGTCACAATGGGCTCTTGGAAAAATGGAGGGTCCTGGGACGCCACAATGGGCCCTGGGGACAAAGGAGGTCCCCAGGATGTCACAATGACCCGTTGGGACAACGGGGCCATTGTGGACATCACAATGGGTCCTGGGAACAAAGTGGGGTCCCCAGGATGTCACAATAGGCCCTGGGGACAAAGAGGGGTCCCCTGAATGTCACAATGGGCCCTGGGGACAAAGGGGGGTCCCCAGGATGCCACAATAAGCCCTGGAAACAATTGGGGGGTCCTGAGATGTCACAATGGGCCCTGGGGACAAAGGGGGTCCCCAGGATTTCACAATGGGTCTTGGGGACAAAGGGAGTCCCCACACTGTCACAATAGGCCCTGGGGACACAGGGGGTGCCCAGGATGTCACAATGGGTCCTGGGGACAAAGGGGGTCCTGTGATGTCACAATGGGCCCTGGGGACAAAGGGGGTCCCCATGGTGCCACAATGGACCCTGGGGACAAACGAGGTCCCCAGGATGTCACAATGGGCCCTAGGGACAAAGGGAGTCCCCACCCTGTCACAATAGGCCCTGGGGACAAAGGGGGTGCCCAGGATGTCACAATGGGTCCTGGGGACAAAGGGCATCCCCATGGTGCCACAATGGACCCTAGTGACAAACGGGGTCCCCAGGATGTCACAATTGGCCCTGGGGACAAGGGGGGGTCCTGGGATGTCACAATGAGCCCTGGGCACAATTGGGGGGTCCTTAGATGTCACAACGGGCTCTGGGGACAAAGGGCGTCTCCAGGATGTCACAATGGGCCCTGGGCACAAAGGGGGTTCCCAGGATGTCACAATGGGCTCTGGGGACAACGGGGATTCCAACGGTGTCACAATGGGCCCTTGGGACAAAGCCTGTCCCCTGAATGTCACAATGGGCCCTGGGGACAATGGGAGGTCCGGGGACGTCACAATGGGCCCTGGGGACAAAGGGGGGTCCTGGGACGTCACAATGGGCCCTGGTGACAAAGGGGGTCCCCCGGAAGTCACAATGGGCCCTGGGGACAAAGTGAGGTCCTGGGAAGTCACAATGGGCCCCAGTGACAAAGGGGGTCCCAATGGTGCCACAATGGGTCCTGGGGAAAAAGGGCGTCCCCAGGATGTCACAATGGGCTCTGGGGACAAGGGGGGGTCCTGGGACATCACAGTGGGCCCTGGGGAACAAGGGGGTCCCCAGGATGTCACAATGGGCTCTGGGGACAAGGGGGGGTCCCCATAGTGTTACAATGGGGACCAGTGACAAGGGTGGTCCCCACGGTGCCACGGTGGGCCCTGGAGACAAGGGGGGTCCCCAGGATGTCACAATGGGCTCTGGGGACAAGGGGGGTCCCCACGGTGTCACAATGGGCCTTGGGTACAAAGTGGGGTCCTGGGATGTCACATTGGGCCACAGTGACAAAAGGGGTCCCCATGGTGTCACAACGGGCCCTGGGGACAACGGGGGTCCCGAAGGTGTCACAATGGGCCCTTGGGAAAAAGGCTGTCCCCTGAATGTCACAATGGGCCCTGGGGACAATGGGGGTCCCAAGGATGTCACAATGGGCTCTGGGGACAATGGGGGGTCCGGGGATGTCACAATGGGCCCTGGGGACAAAGAGGGGTCCTGGGACGTCACAATGGGCCCTGGTGACAAAGGGGGTCCTGGGATGTCACAATGGGCCCTGGGGACAAAGGGGGCTCACCAGAATGTCACAATGGGCTCTGGGGACAAAGGGGTCCCCAGGATGTCACAATGGGCACTGGGGAGAAAGGGGTGGTCCCCATGGTGTCACAATGGGTCACCAGTGACAAGGGGAGTCCCCAGGATGTCACAATGGGCCCCGGGGATAAAAGGGGTACCCAGGATGCCACAATGGGCCCTGGGGAAGATTGGGGGGTCCTGAGATGTCGCAATGTGCCCTGGGGACAAAACAATGTTCCCTGAATGTCACAATGGGCCCTGGGGAAAAAGGGGGGTCCCCAGGACGCCACAATGGGCCCTGGGGACAACTGGGCGGTCCCCAGGACGTCACAATGGGCCCTGGAAACAATTGGGGTGTCCTGAGATGTCACAATGGGCCCTGGGGACAAAGGGGGATTCTGGGACGTCACAATGGCCCCTGGGGACAAAGGGAGTCCCCACCCTGTCACAATGGGCCCTGGGGACAAAGAGGGTCCCCAGGATGTCACAATGGACCCTGGGGACAAAGGGGGGTCCTGGGACGTCACAATGGGCCCTGGGGACAAAGGAGGTCCCCAGGATTTCACAATGGGCCATGGGGACAAGGGGGGTCCAGGAATGTCACAATGGGCCCTGGTGACAAAGGGGGTCCCCAGGATTTCACAATAGGCACTGGGGACAAGGGGGTCCCCAGGATGTCACAATGGGCCCTGGGGATGACGGGGGGTCCTGGGACGTCACAATGGGCCCTGGGGACAATGGGGGGTCTTGGGATGTCACAATGAGCCCTGGGCACAACTGGGAGGTCCCTAAATGTCACAATGGGCCCTGGGGACAAAGGGGGTCCCCACGGTGTCACAATGGGCCCAGGGGACAGAGGGGGCTCCCCAGGATGTCACAACGGGCTCTGGGGACCAGGGGCGTCCCGAGGATGTCACAATGGGCCCTGGGGACAAAGTGGGGTCCTGGGAGGTCACAATGGGCCCTGGGGACAAAGGGGGTTTCCAGGATGTCACAATGGGCTCTGGGGACAACAGGGGTCCCGACGGTGTCACAATGGGCCCAGGGGACAGAGGGGGCTCCCCAGGATGTCACAACGGGCTCTGGGGACCAGGGGCGTCCCGAGGATGTCACAATGGGCCCTGGGGACAAAGTGGGGTCCTGGGAGGTCACAATGGGCCCTGGGGACAAAGGGGGTTTCCAGGATGTCACAATGGGCTCTGGGGACAACAGGGGTCCCGACGGTGTCACAATGGGCCCAGGGGACAGAGGGGGCTCCCCAGGATGTCACAACGGGCTCTGGAGACCAGGGGCGTCCCGAGGATGTCACAATGGGCCCTGGGGACAAAGTGGGGTCCTGGGAGGTCACAATGGGCCCTGGGGACAAAGGGGGTTTCCAGGATGTCACAATGGGCTCTGGGGACAACAGGGGTCCCGACGGTGTCACAATGGGCCCTTGGGACAAAGGCTGTCCCCTGAATGTCACAATGGGCCCTCGGGACAATGGGGGGTCCGGGGACGTCACAATGGGCCCTGGGGCAAAGGGGGTCCCCAGGATGTCACAATGGGCCTTCAGTATAAAGTGGGGTCCTGGGATGTCACAATGGGCCCTGGGGACAAAGGGGGGTCCTGGGACGTCACAATGGGCCCTGCGGATCAAGGATGGTGCCCTGGATGTTACAATGGGCCCTGCGGATCAAGGATGGTGCCCTGGATGTTACAATGGGCTCTGGGGACAATGGGGGTTCCTGGAATGTCACAATGGGCCCTAGGGACAAAGGGGGGTCCCTTGGATGTCACAATGGGGCTGGGGACAAAGGGGGTCCTGGGATGTCACAATGGGTCCTGGGGACAAAGGGGGTCCCCAGGTTGTCACAATGGGCCCTGGGGACAAAGGGGGTCCCCACGGTGTCACAATGGGCCCTGGGGACAAAGGGGGTCCTCAGGATGTCACAGTGGGCCCTGGGGACTAGGGGGATACCCACGGTTTCAAAATGGGCCCTGGGGACAAGGGGGTCCCCAGGATCTCACAGTGGGCCGTGGGGACAAAGAGGGGTCACCAGGATTTCACAATGGACCCTGGGGACAAAGGGTTCCCCAGGATGTCACAATGGGCTCTAGGGACAAAGGAGGTCCCCAGGATGACACAATGGGCCCTGGGGACAAGGGGGGTCCTGGGACGTCACAATGGGCCCTGGGGACAATGGGGCGTCCTGATATGTTACAATGAACCCTGGGCACAATTGGGGGGTCCTTAGATGCCACAATGGGCCCTGGGGACAAAGGGGGTCCCCACGGTGTCACAATGGGCTCTGGGGACAAAGGGGAGTCCCCAGTATGTCACAATGGGCCCTGGGGACAATGCGGGGTCCTGGGATGTCACAATGGGCCCCCTGGGGACAACGGGGGTCCCGACGGTGTCACAATGGGCCCTAGGGACAAAGGCTGTCCCCTGAATGTCACAATGGGCCCTGTGGACAATGGGGGTCCCCAGGATGTCACAATGGGCTCTGGGGACAATGGGGGATCCGGGGACGTCACAATGGGCCCTGGGGACAAAGGGGGTCCCCAGGACGTCACAATGGGCCCCAGTGACAAAGGGGGTCCCAATGGTGCCACAATGGGTCCTGGGGAAAAACGGGGTCCCCAGGATGTCACAATGGGCTCTGGGGACAAGAGGAGGTCCCCATAGTGTTACAATGGGTCCCCAGTGACAAGGGGGGTCCCCAGGATGTCACAATGGGCCCTGGGGACAAAGGGGGTCCTGGGACTTCACTATGGGCCCTGGGGACAAGGGGGGGTCCCCAAGATGTCACAATGGGTCCTGGGGACAAGGGGGTCCCCAGGATGTCACAATGGGCCCTGGGGACAAAGGGGGTCCTGGGACTTCACTATGGGCCCTGGGGACAAGGGGGTCCCCAGGATGTCACAATGGGCCCTTAGGACAACGGGTGGTCCCCATGGTGTCACAATGGGTCCCCAGTGACAAGGGGGGTCCCCAAGGTGTCACAATGGGCCCTGGGGACAATGGGGGGTCCTGGGACATCACAACAGGCCTGGGGACAAGGGGGATCTCCACCCTGTCACAATGGGCCCTGGGGACAAAGGGGGTCCCCATGGTGCCACAATGGGCCCTGGGGACAAAGGGGAGTCCCCAGGATGTCACAATGGGCCCTGAGGACAAGGGGAGGACCCCATGGTGTCACAATGGGTCCTCAGTGAGAAGGGGGTCCCCCATGGTGTCACAATGGGCCCTGGGGACAAGGGGGATTTCCAGGGTGTCACAATGGAACCTGGGGACAAGGGGTTAGGGGGTTGTGTTAGGGGGTTGGAGGATTAGGTGGTGCAGGATTTGGGGGTGCAAGGCTGGGGGAGCAGGATTTTGCGGGGCCTGATTTGGGGCTACAGGGTCTGGGGTTGCAGGTTCCAGGGGTGCAGGATTTGGGGGTTCAGGGTTTAGGGCAGTAGGATCTTTGGGTGCAGGAGTTTGGGGTGCCGGGTTTGGGGGCCAGGATTTGGGGGTTCAGGGTTTAGGGGTGCAGTGGTTTGGAGTGCAGTGTTTTGGGGTGCAGGATTTGGGGAAGGAGGATATGGAGGTGCAGGGTTTAGGGTGCAGGATCTTGGGGTGCAGGGGTTTGGGGTGGAGGGCTTGGTAGGGCAGGGTTTGCGGGTGGAAAGTTTAGGGGGTAGGGCTGGGGGTGCAGGATTTGGGGGTGAAGCGGTTGTTGGGTGCAGGGTTCTGGGGTGCAGGGTTTGGGAGATCGGTACGTGGGGCTGGAGGATTTGGGGTGCAGGGTTTGCAGCAGCAGGATCTGGGGGTGCAGAGTTGGGGGGTGCAAGATTGGGGGTAGCAGGGTTTTGGGGAGCAGGGTTTCGGGGTCAGGCTTTACGGGGACAGGGTTTGGGGGGCAGGGTTGGGAGGGATGATTTTGGGGTGCAGGGTTTAGGGCAGCAGGATCTTGGGGTGAAGTGGTTTGGGGTGAAGGGTTGGGTAGGACAGGATTTGGGGGTGCAGGACTTCGGGCTTCGGGTTTGGGGGTGCAGGGTTCGCATGTTCAGGAACTGGGGGTGCAGGGTTTGGGGGTTTGGGACGTGGGGCTGGAGGATTTGGGGGTGCAGGATTTGGGGTGCAGTGTGTGGGGGTGCAAGATCTGGGGGTGTACGAGCGTTGGGTGTGGGATTTGAAGGACAATGATTTGGGGGTGCAGGGATTGGGGGTGTAGGGTATTGGGGTTGCTGCGTTTGGAGATTCGGGATGTGGAGGTCAAGGATTTGGGGGTACAATGTTTGGTTGCAGGATTTGGGGGTGCAGGGTTTGAAGTGCAGGTCTAAAGGGGGCAGGATTTGGAGGTGCAAGATTTGGTGGTCTGGGGTATTGGGGTGCAGGGTTTTGGGGTGAGGGATTTGGGGGTCAGGATGTGGGGTGGAGGATTTGAGCGTGCGTGCTGTTGGGGCACAGAGTTTCGGGGACAGATCTGGGGGTGCAGGGTTTGTGGGGCAGGATTCAGGGCTGTAGGCGTTGGGGGTGGAGTGTTTTGGGGAGGATTTGGGGTGCAGGGTTGAAGGGTTTAGATCTGGAGGTGCAGAGTTCTGGGGTGCAGGGTGTCGGGTGCAGGATCTGGGGCTCCAGGATTTATGGGTGCAGGCTTTTGGGGTTTAGGGTAGGAGGATCGTGGGGTGCGGGTCTGAAGGGTTTGGTAGGGCCGGATTTGGGGTGCAGGGCTTTAGGGTGAGGCTTTGGGGGTGCAGGTTCCATGTCTTTAGGAACTGGGGGGGCAGGATTTTGTGGTGCGGACTTTTGAGTGCAAGTTTGAGGGGCCTTGATTTTGGGGTGCATGGTTTGGGGGGCAGGATTCCGGGTGTAAGGTTTTGGGGTGCAGGACTTGGGGGCGCAGGTTTCACACGTTAAGGAACTGGGGCTGCAGAGGTTGGGGGTGCAGCGTTGTGGGCTGCAGGGTTGAAGGGTGCAGGATTTAGGGGTACAGGTTTTGGGGGTGCAGGAGCTGGGGGTGCAGGCTGTAGGGATCAGAATATGGGGGTGCAGGGTTCTGGGGTGCAGGATCTGGGTGAGCAGGCTGTTGGGGTACAGAACCTTGTAGTTCAGCGTTTAGAGGCAGGATTTGGGGGTGCAGGGCTTTGGGGTGAGGGGTCTGGGGTGAGGGGTTCAGGTGTTCAGCACCTAGGGGTGCAGGACTTGGGGGTTGGAGGATTTGGGGGTGCAGGGATTTGGGGGTGCAGGGATATGGGGTGCAACTTGTGGGGTGCAGGGTTTTGGGGTGCAGAGTTTTGGGGGGGAGGATTGGGGGAGCAGGGCTGGGGGGTGCAAGGTTCAGTGGTGCAGCGTTCTGGGGGTGCAGGGTTTAGCGCCAGAATTGGGGGTGCAGGGTTTGGGATTGCAGGGTGTTGGGGGAAGGATCTGGGGGTACAAGATTTGGGGTAGCAGGGTTTTGGGGTGCAACTTGTGGGGGCAGGATTTGGGGTACAGGAGGTTGGGGGTGCAGGGTTTGGGGTGTAGGATTTAGTGGAGCAGGGACTGGGGGTGAAGGTCTTGTGGAGGCAGAATTGGGGGTGCAGGTCTTGGGGAGGCAGAATTGGGGGTGCAGATTTTGGCTGTTCAGGACCTGGGGGTGCAGGATTTGGGGATGTAGGTTTTGGGGGGTAGATTTTGGGGTGCTGGGTTCGGCACATGGGTCTGGAGGATTTGGGGGTGCAGGGTTAAGAGGTTTAGGATTTTGGGGTGCACAGTTTAGGGTGCATGTTCTGGGCATGTATGATTTCAGAGTGCAGGGCTTTGGGGTACAGGATTTGGGGTGCAGGGTTTTGGGGTCAGGATCTGGGGGTGCAGGGTGTTGGGGAGAAGGATTTGGGGGTGCAGCATTTTGAAGTGCAGGGTTTGGAGGAGGGAGGTTTTGGGGATGAAAGGTTTGGTGGTTCAGGTTTTGGGGGTGCAGTGTTAAAAGGGTGGAGGATTAGGGGTGCAGGATTTGGGGGTGCACTGTTTGGGGGTGCAGGGTTTAGAAGTCAGGTCTAAGAGTGCAGCGTTTGGGGTGCAGGGGCTTGGGGGGAAATTTAAGGTTGCAGAGTGTGGGGTGCATAGGACTGGGGCACAGGATTTGGGGGTGCGGGGTTTCAGGGTTCAAGATTTGGAGGTGTGGAGTTTTGGGGTGCAGGGGATGGGGGTGAAGGATTTGAGGCTGCAGGGTGGTGGGGGGAGGATTTGGGGGTGAGAGATTTGGGGTGCAGGATGTGGGGGTGCAGAGTTTTGGGAGGCAAGGATCTGGGGCTGCAGGATTTGGGGGTTCAGTGTTTAGGGCAGCACAACCTCGGGGTGCAGGGGTTTGCAGTGAAAGGTTTGGTAGGGCAGGATTTGGGGTGCAGGATTCTGGGGTGCTGGGTTTGGGGCACAGGATTTGGTGTTGCAGGGATGGGGTTGAAGGGCTTGGGTTTCCAGGCCTTTGAGGTGCAAGGTTTGGGAGGGAATTCTTTGGGGTGCAGGGTTTGGGGTTCCAGGAGGTGGGGGAAGGACCTTGGGGTGTAGGGTTTGGGGGGGCAGGGTTTTGGGGGAAGGATTTAGGGGTGCAGGGTTTTGAAGTGCAGCGTTTCAGGGGGGCATGGTTTTGGGGGTGCACATGTGGGGGTCCAGGTTTGGGGGATGCAGAGTTTGTGAATGGAGGATTTTGGGGTGCTGGGTTTGGGGCTGCCTAATTTGGGGGTGCAGTGTTTGGGTGTTCAGGACCTGGGGGTGCTGCGTTTGGGAATGCAGGCTTTGGGGGTGCAGGGCTCAGGATTTGGGAGGGCAGGATCAGGGGGTGTAAGATTTCAGGGTTTAGGGGTGCAAAGTATGGTAGGGCTGAATTATAGGGGTGCAAAGTATGGTAGGGCTGAATTTAGGGGTGCAGGATTTGGTATTACAGGTTTTGGGAATCATGGCTTGGGAGGAAGGATTTAGGGGTGCAGGGTTTCAAGATGCAGGATTTGGGGTGCAGTATTTGGGGTTGCAGGTTTGGGGGGTGCAAGTTGTGGGGCGGCAGGATATCGGGTACAGGGTTCTGGGCTGCAGGGTTTGGGGGTGCAGGATTTCAACGTGCAGGGTTCTGGGGTGCAGTATCTGGGGGTCCAGGGTTTGGCAGTGCATTGGCTTTGGGGGTTGAAGGATTTGGGGGTGCAGGGTTTAGGGATGCAGGATTTGGGGGTGCAGGATTTGGAAGTGCAGAGTTAGGGGGCAGGATTTTCAGTGCAGGGTTTCAGGGCACAGAACTTGGTGGTGCAGGATCTGGGGGTGCAGGTTTTCGGTGGGGAATTTGGGGGTGCAGGGTGTTGAGGAAGGATCTGAGGGTACAATATTTGGGCTTTAAGGGTTTAGGGGGGCAGGATCTGGCAGTGCAGAGTTTGGGGACAGGACCTGGGGGTGCAGCGATTGGGGTTACAGGTTCTGGGGGTGCAGGGTCGAGGGAATTGTTTGAGGTGCAGGGTTATGAGAGTGCAGGATTTCTGGGTGCAGAGTTTGGGGTGCTGGGTATGGGGCAGCAGCATCTGGGGGTGTAGGTTTTGGGGGTTCATTCATTTGGGGGGAGGATCTGGGGGTGCAGGGTTTAAGGGTTCAGGATTTGGAGGTGTAGGGTTTTGGGGTAAAGGGTTCTGGGTTGAGGTTTTGGGGCGAAAGATTTGGGGATGCAGTGTTAAGGGGTGGAGGCTTAGAGGTGCAAGATTTGGGGGTGGAGAGTTTTCGTGTGTCTGATTTGGGGGTGCAGGGTCTGGGGGTGCAAGATCCTGGAATTCAGGATCTGAGGGTTCAGGATTTGGGGGTGCAGGGTATGGGAGGGAAGGATCTGGGGCTTCAGGATTTGGGGGTGCACTGTTTGGGGGTGCAGGGTTTAGAAGTCAGGTCTAAGAGTGCAGCGTTTGGGGTGCAGGGGCTTGGGGGGAAATTTAAGGTTGCAGACTGTGGGGTGCACAGGACTGGGGCTCAGGATTTGGGGGTGCGGGGTTTCAGGGTTCAGGATTTGGAGGTGTGGAGTTTTGGGGTGCAGGGGTTGGGAGTGCAGGGTGGTGGGGGTGAGAGATTTGGGGTGCAGGATTTGGGGGTGCAGAGTTTTGGGAGGCAAGGATCCGGGTCTGCAGGATTTGGGGGTTCAGTGTTTAGGGCAGCACAATCTTGGGGTGCAGGGGTTTGCAGTGAAAGGTTTGGCAGGCAGGATTTGGGGTGCAGGATTCTGGGGTGCTGGGTTTGGGGTACAGGATTTGGTGTTGCAGGGATGGGGTTGAAGGGCTTGGGTTTCCAGGCCTTTGAGGTGCAGGATTTGGAGATGCAGGGTTTGGGAGGGAATTCTTTGGGGTGCAGGGTTTGGGGGCAGGGTTTAGGGGTGGAGGGTATAGGACGGAAGGATTTGGGAATGCAGGGTTTGGGGTGCAGGTTTCGGGGTTCAGGAAGGTAGGGAGGGCAGGATTAGGGGGTGCAAGGTTTCAGTTGTAGGGTTTAGGGGTGCAGAGTTTGGTAGGGCCGAATTTGGGGGTGCAGGGTTTGGGGTGCAGGGTTTGGGAAGACAGGATCGGGGTGGAGGATTTGGGGGTGCAGGGTTGAGGGGCAGGGTTTTAGTGCAGGGCTTGGGGTCAGGATCTGGGGTGCAGGGTTTGGGAAGAGTATTTTGGGGTGCAGGATTTTGGGTGCCGTGTCTGCGGGGCAGGTTTGGGGTGATCACTGCACCTTTTCCTTTCTCCAGGTGCAGAGCCCGTGCCTCACTTGGTTCCGTCTGCAAGCAGCGCCCATCCCAGCTCGAATCCCCCTGCCCCTCTCACCCTGTGCAGCTCTTTGTGCGCTGAGCTCCGCACTCAGCACCAGCGGGTGCGGCTCCTCCTGAGGGGCTGGGGGGAGGGGGCGGGGCCAAGGGCTGGTTTGAGGGGGCGGGGCTGAGGCGGTGAGCTGTGATTGGCCGGCCGGGCCGCAGCGGCCGTTCCCGCCTGAGCCTTGGGGCGGAGCCAGAGCGGGAGTGCGGGGGGCGGCCGGGCCAGGAGCCGCCCGCAGAGCGCCCGGAGAGCGGGCTTCGGGGACTCTGCCCGGGAACGAGCGGCAGGAGGAGAGGAGACGGCCCCAGCGGTACCGGGTGAGCTTCTGGCTGGAGCCTGGGAGCTGTTCCTCCCAGCGAGGGCTGTCGGGCACTGAACGGGCTGCCCAGGGCAGGGCTGGAGCCGCCATCCCTGGAGGGGTTTCCACAGGAGCTCCTGAGGGCCGTGGGCAGTGCCGGGGGGTTGTGCTGGGACTCCAGCACCTTCAAGGTGTTTGACACCCAAAGGGATTCTGTGGCACACTCCATTTTCACATTGCCATGGAGCCTGGAGGTCCCAGCGGGGTTTGGATCAGCGTGTTCTGGAACATTCTCAGTGGTCGGGTCTGTGTGCAGAGTGTGGTGGGAATGAGAAGAGAGGAGGTGGAGAGAACAGTGGGGAGGTGGAGGAGCAGGAGTGGAGGTGAATACCAGAGAGAGCGAGTGTGTGCGGATCAGCAGTGATCACCCCAAACCTGCCCCGCAGACACGGCACCCAAAATCCTGCACCCCAAAATACTCTTCCCAAACCTGCACCCCAGATCCTGACCCCAAGCCCTGCACCAAAACCCTGCCCCTCAATCCTGCACCCCCTAATCCTCCACCCCCGATCCTGTCTTCCCAAACCCTGCACCCCAGATCCTGCACCCCCAACTTCGGCCCTACCAAACTCTGCACCCCTAAACCCTACAACTGAAACCTTGCACCCCCTAATCCTGCCCTCCCTACCTTCCTGAACCCCGAAACCTGCACCCCAAACCCTGCATTCCCAAATCTTTCCGTCCTATACCCTCCACCCCTAAACCCTGCCCCCAAACCCTGCACCCCAAAGAATTCCCTCCCAAACCTTGCACCTCCAAATCCTGCACCTCAAAGGCCTGGCAACCCAAACCCTTCAACCCCATCCCTGCAACACCAAATCCTGTACCCCAAACCCAGCACCCCAGAATCCTGCACCCCAAATCCTGCCTACCAAACCTTTCACTGCAAACCCCTGCACCCCAAGATTGTGCTGCCCTAAACACTGAACCCCCAAATCCTGCAGACCCGGATCCTTGCCTCCCAAGACTCTGCACCCCCAAATCCTGCACCCAAATCTCTCACCCCCACCACCCTGCACTCCCAACCCCTGCACCCCAAAACTCCACACCTCCAAATCCTGAACCCTGAAACCCCGCACCCCCAAATCCTGTGCCCCAGTCCTGTGCACCCCACACTCTGCAACCTTAAATTTCCCCCCAAGCCCCTGCACCCCAAACGCTGCACTCTTAGACCTGACTTCTAAACCCTGCACCCCCAAACAGTGCACCCCCAAATCCTGAAGCCCCAGATCCTTCCCTCCCATACTGTGCACCCCCAAATCCTGAACCCCCAGATCCTGAATTCCAGGATCTTGCACCCCCAGACCCTGCACCCCCAAATCAGACACACGAAAACTCTGCACCCCCAAATCTTGCACCTCTAAGCCTCCACCCCTTAACACTGCATCCCCAAATCTTTCGCCCCAAAACCTCAACCCAGAACCCTTTACCCCAAAACCCTACACCTCCAAATCCTGAACCCTTAAACCCTGCACCCCCAGATCCTCCCCCCAAATGAATGAACCCCCAAAACCTACACCCCCAGATGCTGCTGCCCCATACCCCGCACCCCAAACTCTGCACCCAGAAATCCTGCACTCTCATAACCCTGCACCTCAAACAATTCCCTCGACCCTGCACCCCCAGAACCTGTAACCCCAATCGCTGCACCCCCAGGTCCTGTCCCCAAACTCTGCACTGCCAGATCCTGCCCCCCTAAACCCTTAAAGCCCAAATATTGTACCCTCAGATCCTTCCTCAACACCCTGCACCCCCAAATTCCCCACCGAAAACCTGCACCCCCAGATCCTGCACCACCAAGTTCTGTACCCTGAAACCCTGCACTGAAAATCCTGCCCCCTAACTCTGCACTTCCAAATCCTGCACCCCCAAATCCTGCATCCCTAAACCCTGCACCCCCAAATCCTTCAACCCCCAAAGCCAATGCACTGCCAAACCCTGGACCCCCAGATACTGCACCCCAGAACCCTGCACGTTGAAATCCTGCACCCGCAAACCCTGCAGCCCAGAACCCTGTACCCGATATCCTGCCGCCCCACAACTTGCACCCCCCAAACCTGCAACCCCAAATACTGCACCCCAAATCCTGCATCTTGAAACCCTGCACCCCTAAATCCTTCCTCCCAAGCCATGATTCCCAAAACCTGTAATACCAAATCCTGCACCCCTAAATTCAGCCCTACCATACTTTGCACCCCTATAATTCAGCCCTACCATACTTTGCACCCCTAAACCCTGAAATCTTACACCCCCTGATCCTGCCCTCCCAAATCCTGAGCCCTGCACCCCCAAAGCCTGCATTCCCAAACGCAGCAACCCCAGGTCCTGAACACCCAAACACTGCACCCCCAAATTAGGCAGCCCCAAACCCAGCACCCCAAAATCCTCCATTCACAAACTCTGCATCCCCCAAACCTGGACCCCCACATGTGCACCCCCAAAACCATGCCCCCCTGAAACGCTGCACTTCAAAACCCTGCACCCCTAAATCCTTCCCCCAAAACCCTGCCCCCCAAACCCTACACCCCAAGGTCCTTCCCCCACCTCCTGGAACCCCAAACCCTGCACCCCAAAGAATTCCCTCCCAAACCTTGCACCTCCAAATCCTGCACCTCAAAGGCCTGGAAACCCAAGCCCTTCAACCCCATCCCTGCAACACCAAATCCTGTACCCCAAACCCAGCACCCCAGAATCCTGCACCCCAAATCCTGCCTACCAAACCTTTCACTGCAAACCCCTGCACCCCGAGGTTGTGCTGCCCTAAACACTGAACCCCCAAATCCTGCAGCCCCAGTCCTATGCACCCCACACTCTGCAACCTTAAATTTCCCCCCAAGCCCCTGCACCCCAAACGCTGTACTCTTAGACCTGACTTCTAAACCCTGCACCCCCAAACAGTGCACCCCCAAATCCTGCGCCCCTAATCCTCCACCCTTTTAACACTGCACCCCCAAAACCTGAACCACCAAATCTTTCACCCCCAAAACCTCCCTCCTCCAAACCCTGCACTTCAAAATGCTGCACCCCCAAATCCTTCTCCCCAACACCCTGCACCCCCAGATCCTGACCCCAAAACCCTGCACCCCAAATCCTGTACCCCAAAGCCCTGCACTCTCAAATCATACATGCCCAGAACGTGCACCCTAAACTGTGCACCCCAAAATCCTAAACCCCTTAACCCTGCACCCCCAAATCCTCCAGACCCATGTCCCGAATCCAGCACCCCAAAATCTACCCCCCAAAACCTACATCCCCAAATCCTGCACCCCCAGGTCCTGAACAGCCAAAATCTGCACCCCCAATTCTGCCTCCCCAAGACCTGCACCCCCAATTCTGCCTCCAGAAGACCTTCACCCCCAGTCCCTGCTCCACTAAATCCTACACCCCAAACCCTGCACCCCCAACCTCCTGTACCCCAAATCCTGCCCCCACAAGTTGCACCCCAAAACCCTGCTACCTCACATCTTGTACCCCCAGATCCTTCCCCCAACACCCTGCAATCCCAAACCCTGCACCCCCAATTCTGGCGCTAAACCCTGCACCCCCAGAACCCTGCACCACTGAACCCTGCACCCTGAAACCCTGCTCCCCCAATCCCCCCCCCCAAAACTCTGCACCCCAAAATCCTATACCCAAAACTCTGCACCCCACAAGTTGCACCCCATATCCCTGCACCCCCAAATCCCTGCACCCCCAAATCCTCCAACCCGCAGGTCCTGCACCCCCAGGTGCTGAACACCTGAACCCCTCACCCCAGACCCCTCACCCCAAAGCCCTGCACCCCCAAATCCTGCCTCTAAACGCTGAACTACAAGGTTCTGTACCCCAACAGCCTGCTCACCCAGATCCTGCACCCCAGAACCCTGCACCCCCATATTCTGATCCCTACAGCCTGCACCCCCAGCTCCTGCACCCCCAAAACCTGTACCCCTAAATCCTGCACCCTTCAACCCTGCAGCCCACAACGCTGCACCCCCAACCTCTGCAGCCCCAGTTCCTTAACGTGTGAAACCTGCGCCCCCAAGTCCTGCACCTCAAAACCTTACACCCGGAATCCTGCCCCCCAAACCATGCACCCCAAAATCAAGGCCCCTCAAACTTGCACTCAAAAGTCCGCACCAAGAAACCCTCCCCGCCCAGTTCCTAAAGACATGGAACCTGCACCCCCAAATCCCGCACCCCAAAACCCTGCAGCCCAGTACCCCAGACCACCAAATCTTGCAACTCCAAATCCTGCCCCCTTTAGCCCTGCACTTCAAACCCTGCACCCCAAATCCTGCAACCAAACCCTGCACCCCAAATCCTGCAACCAGCCCTTGTACCCCCAAATCCTTGACCTCCACATCCCGAATCTCCAAACGCAGCAACCCCAAAACCCTACACCCCCAATCCCTGCACCCCCAGATCATTGTCCTTCAAATCCCACACCCAACGCTCGTACACCCCAAGATCTTGCACCCCCACAGACTGCACCCCAAATCCTGCACCCCCAAATCCTCCAGCCCCATGTCCCAAACCCCCAAACCCTGCACCCTCAAGTCTTGCACCCCCAAACCATTCTCCCCGAAATCCTGCAACCCCAAACCCCACACCTCCTGCACCCCAAAATTCGACACCTCCAATTCTAAACCCTTAAACCCTGCATCTCGCAAATCCTTCCCCCCAAAACAGTGCCCCCCAAACCCTGCACCCCAGATCCTGCAGCCCCTAACTCTGCACCCCAAATGCTGCACCCTCAGATCCTGTGTCCCCCAACCCTGCACCCCAAATCCTTTACCCCAAAATTCCCCAAACCTGCAAACCCAAATCCTGCACCCCCAGTTCCTGAACATGCGAACCCTGCACCCCCAAATCCTGCCGTACACAACCCTTCACCCCAAACCTCTTCAACCCAAGATACTGAAACCCTAAGCCCTGCCCCCCAAACCTACATCCCCAAATCCTGCACCCCCAGGTCCTGAACACCCAAAATCTGCACCCCCAAATCCCTGAACTCCAAAAACCTGCACCCCCAATTCTGCCTCCCCAAGACCTGCACCCCCAAACCCTGCACCACTAAACCCTGCACCCCCAAACCCTGTACCCCAAATCCTGACCCCCACAAGTTGCACCCTAAAAACCTGCACCCCAAATCCTGTCCTACCCAACCCTTCACGCCAAACCCTTTCACCCCAAGATCGTGCTGCCCTAAACCCTGCACCCCAAAATCATCCCTCCCAACCCTGCCCCCCAAACCCTGTCCCTCTAAAGCCTGACCCCTAAAACCTGCTCCCCAAAACCCTGCTACCCCCAATCTTGCACCCCCAGATCCTGCTGCTCCAAACCCTGCACCCCCAAATCCTCCAGCCCCACGTACCGATCTCCCAAACCCTGCAACCCAGAAGCCTGCACCTCACAACCCCTTCACCCCCAAATCCTGCACCCCCAGCCCTACCCCCTAAACTTTCCACCCCCAATCCTGCCCTACCAAGCCCTCCACCCCAAACCCCTGCACCCCAAGATCCTGCACCCTAAACCCTGCACCCCCATATCCTCCTTCCCCAAACCCTGCACCCCAAAACACTGCACTCCAAACCACTGCACCCCTAAACCCTGAACCCCCAAATCCTGCACCCCTGGAACCTGCAACCCCAGACCCTGTAGCCCCAAATCAGGCCCCGCAAAATCCTGCTCCCCTGGCCTTGCACCCCCAAATCCTGCACCACCTAATCCTACAACCCCCTAACACAACCCCCTAAACCCCTTGTCCCCAGGGCCCATTGTGAAAATCCCAGGACCCCCCGTTGTCCCCAGGGCTCATTGTGACACCATGGGGGACCCCCTTGTCGCTGGGGACCCATTGTAACTCCATGGGGACCTCCCCTTGTCCTCAGGCCCCATTGTGATATCCTGGGGAGCCCCCTTTGTCCCCAGGGCCCATTGTGAGATCCTGGGGACCCCCTCTGTTCCCCGGGCTCATTGTGACTTTCAGGGGACCCCCCCTTTGTCCCCAGGGCCGATTGTGAGGTCCTAGGGCCCCTCTGTGTCCCCAGGACCCATTGTGACACTGTAGGGACCCCTCTTTGTCCCCAGGTCCGATTGTGAGGTCCTAGGGCCCCTCTGTGTCCCCAGGACCCATTGTGACACTGTAGGGACCCCTCTTTGTCCCCAGGGCCCCTTGTGACATCCTGGCAACGCCCCCTTGTCCCCAGGGCCCATTGTGACGTCCCAGGACCCCACATTGTCCCCAGGGCCCATTGTGACACCTTGGGGACCCCCCTTGTCACTGGGGACACATTGTGACACCATGGGGACCACCCCTTGTCCTCAGGGCCTATTGTGAACATCCTGGGGAACCTCCATTGTCCCCAGAGCCCACTGTGAGATCCTGGGGACCCCCTTGTCCCCAGGTCCCATTGTGACATCCTGGGGAGCCTCTTTGTCCCCAGGGCCCATTGTGACATCCTGGGGACCCCCTTTGTCCCCACGGCCCATTGTGATGTCCCAGGACCCCACATTGTCCCCAGGGCCCATTGTGACATCCTGGGGAGCCTCCTTGTCCCCAGGGCCCATTGTGACATCCTGGGGACCCCTTTGTCCCCAGGGTCCATTGTGACGTCCCAGGACCCCCCATTGTCCCCAGGGCCCATTGTGACATCCTGGGGACCTCCCATTGTCCTCAGTGCCCATTGAGACATCCTGGGGACCCCCTTTGTCACTGGGGACCCATTGTGACATCCCAGGAACCCCATTGTCCCAAGGGCCCATTGTGACATCCTGGGGACCCCCCTTTGTCTCCAGGACGCATTGTGACACCGTGGGGACCTCATTAGTCCCCGGGGCCCATTGTGACATCCTAGGGACCTCCCTTTGTCCCCAGGGCTCATTGTGGCACCATGGGGACCCCCTTTGTCACTGTGGCACATTGTGATATCCCAGAACCCCACTTTGTCCCCAGGGCCCATTTTGACATCCTGGGGACCCCCTTTCTCCCCAGGGGCCATTGTGACGTTCAGGGGACCCCCCCTTGTCCCCAGGGCCCATTGTAACGTCCCAGGACCCCTCCTTGTCCCCAGGGCCCATTGTGACATCATGGGGACCCGCATTTGTCACTGGGGCTCATTGAGACATCGTGGGGACCAATTTTGTCCCCAGGGCCCATTGTGACGTCCCAGGTCCTCCCGTTGTCCACAGGGCCCATTGTGACATTCAGGGGACCCCCCTTTGTCACTGGGGCCCATTGTGACATCCCAGGACCCCCCATTGTCCCCGGGGCCCATTGTGACATCCCAGGACCCCCCATTGTCCCCAGGGCCAATTGTGACATCCTGGGGACCCCTCTTTGTCCCCAGGACCCATTGTGATGTCCCAGGACCCCCCATTGTCCCCAGAGCCCATTGTGACATCCTGGAGACCCCCTTTGTCCCCAGGGCCCATTGTGATGTCCCAGGACCCCCCATTGTCCCCAGGGCCCATTGTGACATCCTGGAGACCCCCTTGTCCCCAGGACCCATCGTGACACCATGGGGAGCCCCCCTTGTCCTCAGGGCCCATTGTGACATCCTGGGCACCCCCCTTTGTCCCCCGAGACCATTGTAACACTGTGGGGACCCCCTTTGTCCCCAGGGCCCATTGAGACACTGTGGGGACCCCCCTTGTCCCCAGGGCGTATTGTTACGTCCCAGGACCCCCTTTGTCCCCAGGGCCCATTGAGACACTGTGGGGACCCCCCTTGTCCCCAGGGTCCATTGTGACGTCCCAGGACCCCCATTGGTCCCAGGACCCATCGTGACACCATGGAGACCACCCCTTGTCCTCAGGGCCTATTGTGAACATCCTGGGGAACCTCCATTGTCTCCAGAGCCCATTGTGAGATCCTGTGGAGCCCCTTATCCCCAGGTCTCATTGTGACGTCCCAGGACCCCCCATTGTCCCCAGGGCCCATTGTGGCATCCTGGGGAACTCCTTGTCCCCAGGACCCATTGTGGCACCGTGGGGACCTCCCTTTGTCCCCAGGGCTCATTGTGACATCCTGGGGACCCCCCTTTGTCTCCAGGACGCCTTGTGACACTGTGGGGACCTCATTAGTCCCCAGGGCCCATTGTGACATCCTAGGGACCTCCCTTTGTCCCCAGGGCTCATTGTGGCACCATGGGGACCCCCCCTTGTCACTGGGGACCCATTGTGACACCATGGAGACCCCCCCTTGTCCTCAGGGTCCATTGTGACATCCTGGGCACCCCCATAGTCCCCAGGGCCCATTGTGACATTCCAGGACCCCCCATTGTCCCCAGGGCCCATTGTGACATCCTGGGGATCCCTCCTTGTCCCCAGGGCCCATTGTGACGTCCCAGGACCCCCCCATTGTCCCCAGGGCCCATTGTGACATTCAGGGGACCCCCTTTGTCACTGGGGCCCATTGTGACATCCCAGGACCCCACATTGTCTCCAGGGCCCATTGTGACATCCTGGGGACCCCTCTTTGTCCTAAGGACCCATTGTGACGTCCCAGGACCCCGCATTGTCCCCAGAGCCCATTGTGACATCCTGGAGACCCCCATTGTCCCCAGGACCCATTGTGACGTCCCAGGACCCCCCATTGTCCCCAGGGTTCATTGTTAGATCCTGGGGACCCCCCTTGTCCCCAGGACCCATCGTGACACCATGGGGACCCTCCTTGTCACTGGGGACCCATTGTGACACCATGGGGACCCCTCCTTGTCCTCAGGGCCCATTGTGACATCCTGGGCATCCCCCTTTGTCCCCCGGGACCATTGTAACACCGTGGGGACCCCCTTTGTCCCCAGGGCCTATTGTTACGTTCCAGGACCCCCCATTGTCCCCAGGGCCCATTGTGACACCTTGGGGACCCCCTTGTCACTGGGGACCCATTGTGACACCATGGGGACCACCCCTTGTCCTCAGGGCCCATTGTGAACATCCTGGGGAACCTCCATTGTCCCCAGAGCCCATTGTGAGTTCCTGGGGACCCCCTTGTCCCCAGGTCCCATTGTGACATCCTGGGGAGCCTCTTTGTCCCCAGGGCCCATTGTGACATCCTGGGGACCCTTATTGTCCCCAGGGCCCATTGTGACATCCTGGGGACCTCCTTGTCCCCAGGACCCATCCTGGTAACGTGGGGACCTCCCTTGTCACTGGGGACCCTTTGTGACACCATGGGGACGTCCCATTGTCCTCAGGGCCCATTGTGACATTCAGGGGACCCCCCCTTGTCCCCAGGGCCCATTGTGACTTCCCAGGACCCCCCATTGTCCCTAGGGCCCTTTGTGACATCCTGGGGATCCCTCCTTGTCCCCAGGGCCCATAGTGACATCCTGGGGATCCCTCCTTGTCCCCAGGGCCCATTGTGACGTCCCAGGACCCCCCATTGTCCCCAGAGCCCATTGTGAGATTCAGGGGACCCTCTTTGTCACTGGGGCCCATTGTGACATCCCAGGACCCCACATTGTCCCCAGGGCCCATTGTGTCATTCAGGGGTCCCTTCCTTGTCCCCAGGACCCATTGTGATGTCCCAGGACCCCCCATTGTCCCCAGGGCCCATTGTGACATCCTGGGGAACCCTCTTTGTCCCCAGGGCCCATTGTGACATCCTGGGGACCCCCCCTTGTCACTGGGGCCCATTGTGACGTCCCAGGATCCCTCCTTGTCCCCAGGGCCCATTGTGACGTCTTAGGACCCCCCATTGTCCCCAGGGCCCATTGTGACATTCAGGGCACCCCCTTGTCCCCAGGGCCCATTGTGACATTCCGGGGACGCCTCTTTGTCCCCAGGGCACATTGTGACATCCTGGGGACCCCCCCTTGTCACTGGGGCCCATTGTGACGTCCCAGGATCCCCCATTGTCCCCAGGGCCCATTGTGACATTCAGGGCACCCCCTTGTCCCCAGGGCCCATTGTGACATTCCGGGGACGCCTCTTTGTCCCCAGGGCCCATTGTGACATCCTGGGGATCCCTCCTTGTCCCCAGGGCCCATTGTGACGTCCCAGGACCCCCCATTGTCCCCAGGACACATTGTGACATCGTGGGGACCCCACTTGTTCCCAGGACCCATTGTGACACTATGGGGTCCCCCCCTTGTTCCCAGGGCCCATTGTGACACCGTGGGTACCACCCTTGTCCGCAGGGCTCATTGAGACATCCCAGGACCCCCCTTTGTCCCCAGGGCCCATTGTGACATCCAGGGGACCCCCTTTGTCCGCAGGGCCCATTGTGACATCGAAGGACCCCCCTGGTCCCCAGGGCCCATTATGACATCCTGGGGATGCCCCCTTATCACTGGGGCCCATTGTGACGTCCCAGGACCCCCCATTGTCCCCAGGGCCCATTGTGACATCCTGGGGATCCCTGTTTGGCCCCAGGGCCAATTGTGACATCCCAGGACCCCCCATTGTCCCCAAGGCCCATTGTGACGTCCCAGGACCCCCCATTGTCTTCAGGACCCATTGTGACATTCAGGGGACCCCCTTTGTCACTGGGGCCCATTGTGACATCGCAGGACCCCCCCTGGTCCCCAGGGCCCATTGTGACATCCTGCGGACCCCTTTTGTCCCCACGGCCCATTGTGGCACCATGGGGACCCCCTTTGTCACTGGGGCCCATTGTGACATCCCAGGACCCCACTTTGTCCCCAGGGCTTATTGTGACACCATGGGGACCTCCCTTGTCCCCAGGGCCCATTGTGACATCCCGTGACCCCCCTTTGTCCCCAGTGCTATTGTGAAATCCTGGGGACCCCCTTTGTGCCCAGGGCCCATTGTGGCACCATGGGGAACCCCTTTGTCACTGGGGGCCATTGTGACATTCCAGGATTCCACTTTGTCCCCAGGGCTCGTTCTGACACCTTGGGGACTCCCATTGTCCCCAGGGCCCATTGTGAGTTCCTGGGGATCCCCCTTTGTCCCCAGGGTCCATTGTGACATCCTGGGCAACCCCATTGTCCCCAGGGCCCATTGTGACATCTGGGGGACCCCCTTGTCCCCAGGACCCATCGTGGCACCGTGGGGCCCTCCTTGTCACTTGGGCCCATTGTGACACCATGGGGACGCCCCCTTTGTCCCCAGTGCCCATTGTGACATCCTGGGGCCCCCCTTTGTCCCCAGGGCCCATTTTGCCATTCAGGGGACCCACCATTGTCCCCAGGGCCCATTGTGACATCCTGGGCAACCCCAATGTCCCCAGGGCCCATTGCGACATCTGGGGTACCCCCTTGTCCCCAGGACCCATCGTGGCACCGTGGGTGCCCTCCTTGTCACTTGGGCCCATTGTGACACCATGGGGACTCCCCCTTTGTCCCCAGTGCCCATTGTGACATCCTGCGGACCCCCCCTTTGTCCCCAGGGCCCATTTTGACATTCAGGACACCCACCATTGTCCCCAGGGCCCATTGTGACCTTCAAGGGACCCCCATTGTTCCCAGGGCCCATTGTGACGTCCTGGGGACCCCCTCTGTTCCCAGGGCTCACTGTGACTTTCAGGGGACCCCCCCCTTGTCCCCAGGGCTGATTGTGATGTCCTAGGGCCCCTCTTTGTCCCCAGGGCCCATTGTGACATCCTGGGGACCCCCCCTTGTCCCCAGGGCCCATTGTGACATCCTCGGCACCCCCTTGTCCCCAGGGCCCATTGTGACATTCAGGGGACCCCTCTTTGTCCCCAGGGCCCATTGTGACATCCTTGGGACCCCCTCTTGTCCCCAGGGCCCATTGTGACGTCCCAGGACCCCCCATTGTCCCCAGGGCCCATTGTGACATCCTGGGGATCCCTCCTTGTCCCCAGGGCCCATTGTGACGTCCCAGGACCCCAGATTGTCCCCAGGGCCCATTGTGACATCCTGTGGACCCCCTTTGTCTCCAGGGCCCATTGTGACGTCCCAGGACCCCCCATTGTCCCCAGGGTCCATTGTTACATCCTGGGGACCCCCTTGTCCCCAGGACCCATCGTGACACCATGGGGACCCTCCTTGTCACTGGGGACCCATTCCGACACCCTGGGGAGCCCCCCTTGTCCTCAGGGCCCATTGTGACATCCTGGGCATCCTCCTTTGTCCCCCGGGACCATTGTAACACCGTGGGGACCCCCTTTGTCCCCAGGGCCCATTGTGACACTGTGGGGACCCCCCTTGTCCCCAGGGCCTATTATTCCGTCCCGGGACCCCCATTGTCCCCAGGGCCCATTGTGACACCTTGGGGACCCCCCTTGTCACTGGGGACCCATTGTGACACCATGGGGACCACCCCTTGTCCTCAGGGCCTATTGTGAACATCCTGGGGAACCTCCATTGTCCCCAGAGCCCATTGTGAGATCCTGTGGAGCCCCTTGTCCCCAGGTCCCATTGTGACATCCTGGGGACCCCCTTTATCCCCAGGGCCCATTGTGACGTCCCAGGACCCCCCATTGTCCCCAGGGCCCATTGTGGCATCCTGGGGACCTCCTTGTCCCCAGGACCCATCGTGGCACCGTGGGGACCTCCCTTGTCACTGGGAACCCTTTGTGACACCATGGGGACCTCCCATTGTCCTCAGGGCCCATTGAGACATCCTGGGGACCCCCTTTGTCACTGGGGACCCATTGTGACATCCCAGGAACCCCATTGTGCCAAGAGCCCATTGTACCATCCTGGGGACCCCTCTTTTTCTCCAGGACGCATTGTGACACCGTGGGGACCTCATTAGTCCCCAGGGCCCATTGTGACATCGTAGGGACCTCCCTTTGTCCCCAGGGCTCATTGTGGCACCATGGGGACCCCCCCTTGTCACTGGGGACCCATTGTGACACCATGGAGACCCCCCCTTGTCCTCAGGGTCCATTGTGACATCCTGGGCACCCCCCATTGTCCCCAGGACCCATTGTGACATCCTGGCCACCCCCTTGCTCCCAGGGCCCATTTTAGCACCATGGGGACCGCCTTTGACCCCAGGGCCCCTTGTGGCACCATGGCAACCACTTTTGTTCCCAGGGCCCATTGTGACATTCAGGGGACCCCATTGTCCCCAGGGCCTATTGTGACAGCATGGGGACCTCTCCTTGTCACTGGGGACCCATTGTGACACCATGGGGACCCCCCCATGTCCTCAGGACTCATTCTCACATCCTGGGCACCCCCCATTGTCCCCAGGGCCCATTGTGACATCCCAGAACCTCCTATTGTCCCTAGGGCCCATTGTGACATCCTGGGGACCCCCATAGTCCCCAGTGCCCATTGTGACATTCCAGGACCCCCCATTGTCCCCAGGGCCCATTGTGACATCCTCGGCACGCCCTTGTCCCTAGGGCCCATTGTGACATTCAGGGGACCCCTCTTTGTCCCCAGGGCCCATTGTGACATCCTGGGGATCCCTCCTTGTCCTCAGGGCCCATTGTGACATCCTGGGGACCCCCCCTTGTCACTGGGGCCCATTGTGACGTCCCAGGACCCCACATTGTACCCAGGACCCATTGTGACATTCAGGGGACCCCCTTTGTCACTGGGGCCCATTGTGACATCTCAGGACCCCACATTGTCCCCAGGACCTATTGTGACATCCTGGGGACCCCACTTGTCCCCAGGACCCATTGTGACACTATGGGGACCACCCCTTGTGCCCAGGGCCCATTGTGACAATGTGGGTACCACCCTTGTCCGCAGGGCTCATTGTGACATTCCAGGACCCCCATTGTCCCCAGGGCCCATTGTGACATTCTAGGACCCCACTTTGTCCCCAGGGCCTATTGTGACACCATGGGGACCCCTCCTTGTCACTGGGGACCCATTATGACACCATGGGGAACCCCCTTGTCCTCAGGACTCATTCTCACATCCTGGGCACCCCCCATTGTCCCCAGGGCCCATTGTGACATCCTGGGGACCCTCATTGTCCCCAGGGCCCATTGTGACATCCCAGAACCTCCTATTGTCCCCAGGGCCCATTGTGACATCCTGGGGACCCCCATTGTCCCCAGGGCCCATTGTGACATTCCAGGACCCCCCATTGTCCCCAGGGCCCATTGTGACATCCACTGCACCCCCTTGTCCCCAGGGCCCATTGTGACATTCAGGGGACCCTCTTTGTCCCCAGGGCCCATTGTGACATCCTGGGGACCCCCCCTTGTCACTGGGGCCCATTGTGACGTCCCAGGACCCCCCGTTGTCCCCAGGGTTCATTGTGACGTCTTAGGACCCCCCATTGTCCCCAGGGCCCATTGTGACATCCTGGGGAACCCTCTTTGTCCCCAGAGCCCATTGTGACATCCTGGGGACCCCCCCTTGTCACTGGGGCCCATTGTGACGTCCCAGGATCCCTCCTTGTCCCCAGGGCCCATTGTGACGTCTTAGGACCCCCCATTGTCCCCAGGGCCCATTGTGACATTCAGGGCACCCCCTTGTCCCCAGGGCCCATTGTGACATTCCGGGGACGCCTCTTTGTCCCCAGGGAACATTGTGACATCCTGGGGACCCCCCCTTGTCACTGGGGCCCATTGTGACGTCCCAGGATCCCCCATTGTCCCCAGGGCCCATTGTGACATTCAGGGCACCCCCTTGTCCCCAGGGCCCATTGTGACATTCCGGGGACGCCTCTTTGTCCCCAGGGCCCATTGTGACATCCTGGGGATCCCTCCTTGTCCCCAGGGCCCATTGTGACGTCCCAGGACCCCCCATTGTCCCCAGGACACATTGTGACATCGTGGGGACCCCACTTGTCCCCAGGACCCATTGTGACACTATGGGGTCCCCCCCTTGTTCCCAGGGCCCATTGTGACACCGTGGGTACCACCCTTGTCCGCAGGGCTCATTGAGACATCCCAGGACCCCCCTTTGTCCCCAGGGCCCATTGTGACATCCAGGGGACCCCCTTTGTCCCCAGGGCCCATTGTGACATCGAAGGACCCCCCTGGTCCCCAGGGCCCATTATGACATCCTGGGGATGCCCCCTTATCACTGGGGCCCATTGTGACGTCCCAGGACCCCCCATTGTCCCCAGGGCCCATTGTGACATCCTGGGGATCCCTGTTTGGCCCCAGGGCCCATTGTGACATCCCAGGACCCCCCATTGTCCCCAAGGCCCATTGTGACGTCCCAGGACCCCCCATTGTCTTCAGGACCCATTGTGACATTCAGGGGACCCCCTTTGTCACTGGGGCCCATTGTGACATCGCAGGACCCCCCCTGGTCCCCAGGGCCCATTGTGACATCCTGCGGACCCCTTTTGTCCCCATGGCCCATTGTGGCACCATGGGGACCCCCTTTGTCACTGGGGCCCATTGTGACATCCCAGGACCCCACTTTGTCCCCAGGGCTTATTGTGACACCATGGGGACCTCCCTTGTCCCCAGGGCCCATTGTGACATCCCGTGACCCCCCTTTGTCCCCAGTGCTATTGTGAAATCCTGGGGACCCCCTTTGTGCCCAGGGCCCATTGTGGCACCATGGGGAACCCCTTTGTCACTGGGGGCCATTGTGACATTCCAGGATTCCACTTTGTCCCCAGGGCTCGTTCTGACACCTTGGGGACTCCCATTGTCCCCAGGGCCCATTGTGAGTTCCTGGGGATCCCCCTTTGTCCCCAGGGTCCATTGTGACATCCTGGGCAACCCCATTGTCCCCAGGACCCATTTTGACACCGTCGACACCCCCGTTTGTCCCCAGGGCCGATTGTGACATCCTGGGGACACTCCTTGTCCCCAGAGCCCATTGTGACATCCAGGGGACCCCCTTTCTCCCCAGGGCCCATTGTGACATCGCAGTACCCCCCCTGGTCCCCACGGCCCATTGTGGCACCATGGGGACCCCCTTTTGTCACTGGGGCCCTTTGTGACATCCCAGCACCCCACTTTGTCCCCAGGGCTTATTGTGACACCATGGGGACCTCCCTTGTCCCCAGGGCCCACTGTGACATCCCATGACCCCCATTTGTCCCCAGTGCTATTGTCAAATCCTGGGGACCCCCTTTGTCCGCAGGGGCCATTGTGGCACCATGGGGAACCCCTTTGTCACTGGGGCCCATTCTGACATCCCAGGACCCCACATTGTCCCCAGGACCCATTGTGACATCCTGGGGACCCCACTTGTCCCCAGGACCCATTGTGACACTATGGGGACCCCCCCTTGTTTCCAGGGCCCATTGTGACACCATCGACACCCCCCTTGTCCGCAGGGGTCATTGTGACATCCTGGGGACCCTCCTTGTCCCCAGAGCCCATTGTGACATCCAGGGGACCCCCTTTCTCCCCAGGGCCCATTGTGACATCGCAGGACCCCCCTGGTCCCCAGGGCCCATTGTGACATCCTGGGGATCCCCCTTTGTCCCCAGGGTCCATTGTGACATCCTGGGCAACCCCATTGTCCCCAGGGCCCATTGTGACATCTGGGGGACCCCCTTGTCCCCAGGACCCATCGTGGCACCGTGGGGACCCTCCTTGTCACTTGGGCCCGTTTTGACACCATGGGGACCTCCCCTTTGTCCCCAGTGCCCATTGTGACATCCTGCGGACCCCCTTTGTCCCCAGGGCCCATTTTGACATTCAGGGGACCCACCATTGTCCCCAGGGCCCATTGTGATCTTCAAGGGACCCCCATTGTTCCCAGGGCCCATTGTGACGTCCTGGGGAGCCCCCTCTGCTCCCAAGGCTCATTGTGACTTTCAGGGGATCCCCCCTTGTACCCAGGGCTGATTGTGACGTTGTAGGGCCCCTCTTTGTCCCCAGGGCCCATTGTGACATCCTGGGGAACCCCCTTGTTCCCCGGGCCCATTGTGATGTCCCGGGACCCCCCATTGTCCCCATGGCCCATTGTGACATCCTGGGGATCCCTCCTTGTCCCCAGGGCCCATTGTGACGTCCCAGGACCCCCCATTGTCCCCAGGGCCTATTGTGACATCCTCTGCACCCCCTTGTCCCCAGGGCCCATTGTGACATTCAGGGGACACCTCTTTGTCCCCAGGGCCCATTGTGACATCCTGGGGACCCCCTCTTGTCCCCAGGGCCCATTGTGACGTCCCAGGACCCCCCATTGTCCCCAGGGCCCATTGTGACATCCTGGGGATCCCTCCTTGTCCCCAGGGCCCATTGTGACGTCCCAGGACCCCCCCATTGTCCCCAGGGCCCATTGTGACATTCAGGGGACCCCCTTGTCCCCAGGGCCCATTGTGACATCCCAGGACCCCACATTGTCCCCAGGGCCAGGGCCCATTGTGACATCCTGGGGACCCCTCTTTGTCCTAAGGACCCATTGTGACGTCCCAGGACCCTGCATTGTCCCCAGACCCCATTGTGACATCCTGGAGACACCCTTTGTCCCCAGGACCCATTGTGACGTCCCAGGACCCCCCATTGTCCCCAGGGTTCATTCTTACATCCTGGGGACCCCCTTGTCCCCAGGACCCATCGTGACACCATGGGGACCCTCCTTGTCACTGGGGACCCATTGTGACACCATGGAGACCCCTCCTTGTCCTCAGGGCCCATTGTGACATCCTGGGCATCCCCCTTTGTCACCCGGGACCATTGTAACACCGTGGGGACCCCCTTTGTCCCTAGGGCCTATTGTTACGTCCCAGGACCCCCCATTGTTCCCAGGGCCCATTGTGACACCTTGGGGACCCCCTTGTCACTGGGGACCCATTGTGACACCATGGGGACCACCCCTTGTCTTCAGGGCCTATTGTGAACATCCTGGGGAACCTCATTGTCCCCAGAGCCCATTGTGACATCCTGGGGAGTCTCTTTGTCCCCAGGGCCCATTGTGACATCCTGGGGAGTCTCTTTGTCCCCAGGGCCCATTGTGACATTCTGGGGACCCCCTTTGTCCCCAGGGCCCATGGTGACATCCTGGGGACCTCCTTGTCCGCAGGACCCATCCTGGCACCGTGGGGACCTCCCTTGTCACTGGGGACCCTTTGTGACACCATGGGGACCTCCCATTGTCCTCAGGGCCCATTGAGACATCCTGGCGACCCCCTTTGTCACTGGGGACCCGTTGTGACATCCCAGGAACCCCATTGTCCCAAGGGCCCATTGTGACATCCTAGGGACCTCCCTTTGTCCCCAGGGCTCATTGTGGCACCATGGGGACCCCCTTTGTCACTGTGTCACATTGTGATATCCAAGAACCCCACTTTGTCCCCAAGGCCCATTTTGACATCCTGGGGACCCCCTTTCTCCCCAGGGCCCATTGTGACATTCAGGGGACCCCCCCCTTGTCCCCAGGGCCCATTGTGACTTCCCAGGACCCCCCATTGTCCCTAGAGCCCATTGTGACATCCTGGGGATCCCTCCTTGTCCCCAGGGCCCATTGTGACATCCTGGGAATCCCTCCGTGTCCCCAGGGCCCATTCTGACGTCCCAGGATCCCCCATTGTCCCCAGGGCCCATTGTGACATTCAGGGGACCCCCTTTGTCACTGGGGCCCATTGTGACATCCCAGGACCCCACATTGTCCTTAGGGTCCATTGTGACATTCAGGGGTCCCCCCCTTGTCCCCAGGACCCATTGTGATGTCCCAGGACCCCTCATTGTCCCCACGGCCCATTGTGACATCCTGGGGACCCCCCTTTGTCACTGGGGCTCATTGAGACATCGTGGGGACCAACTTTGTCCCCAGGGCCCATTGTGACGTCCCAGGACCTCCCGTTGTCCCCAGTGTCCATTGTGACATCCGAGGAGCCCACTTTGTCCCCAGGACCCATTTTGATATTGAGGGGACCCCCTTTGTCACTGGGGCCCATTGTGACATCCCAGGACCCCACATTGTCCCCAGGGCCCATTGTGACATCCTGGGGACCCCACTTGTCCCCAGGACCCATTGTGACACTATGGGGACCCCCCCTTGTCCCCAGGGCCCATTGTGACATCCTGGAGACCCCCATTGTCCCCAAGGCCCATTGTGACATTCCAGGACCCCCCATTGTCCCCAGGGCCCATTGTGACATCCTCTGCACCCCCTTGTCCCCAGGGCCCATTGTGACATTCAGGGGACCCCTCTTTGTCCCCAGGGCCCATTGTGACATCCTGGGGACCCCCCCTTGTCACTGGGGCCCATTGTGACGTCCCAGGACCCCCCATTGTCTCCAGGGCCCATTGTGACATTCAGGGGACCCCTCTTTGTCCCCAGGGGCCATTGTGACGTCTAACGACCCCCCATTGTCCCCAGGGCCCATTGTGACATCCTGGGGATCCCTCCTTGTCCTCAGGGCCCATTGTGACGTCCCAGGACCGCCCATTGTCCCCAGGGCCCATTGTGACATCCTGGGGATCCCTCCTTGTCCCCAGGGCCCATTGTGACGTCCCAGGACCCCCCATTGTCCCCAGGACCCATTGTGACATTCAGGGGACCCCCTTTGTCACTGGGGCCCATTGTGATACCATGGAGACCCCCGCTTGTCCTCAGGGTCCATTGTGACATCCTGGGCACCCCCCATTTTCCCCAGGACCCATTGTGACATCCTGGCCACCCCCTTGCTCCCAGGGCCCGTTGTGGCACCATGGGGATACCCCCTTTGTCCCCAGGGCCCATTGTGACATCCCAGGACCCCCCTTTGTCCCCAGGGCCATTGTGAAATCCTGGGGACCCCTTTTGTCCCCAGGGCCCATTGTGGCACCATGGGGAACCCCTTTGTCACTGGGGGCCATTGTGACATTCCAGGACCCCACTTTGTCCCCAGGGCTTATTGTGACATCTGGGGGACGCCCTTCTCCCCAGGACCCATCGTGGCACCGTGGGGACCCTCCTTGTCACTTGGGCCCATTGTGACACCATGGGGACCCACCCTTTGTCCCCAGTGCCCATTGTGACATCCTGCGGACCCCCCGTTGTCCCCAGGGCCCATTGTGACATTCAGGGGACCCACCATTGTCCTCAGGGCCCATTGTGACGTCCCAGGACCCCCCATTGTCCCCAGGGCCCATTGTGACATCCTCAGCACCCCCTTGTCCCCAGGGCCCATTGTGACATTCAGGGGACCCCTCTTTTTCCCCAGGGCCCATTGTGACATACTGGGGACCCCCCCTTGTCCCCAGGGCCCATTGTGACGTCCCAGAACCCGCCTTTGTCCCCAGGGCCCATTGTGACATCCTGGGGATCCCTGCTTGTCCCCAGGGCCCATTGGGACGTCCCAGGACCCGCTATTGTCCCCAGGGCCCATTGTGACATCCTGGGGATCCCTCCTTGTCCCCAGGGCCCATTGGGACGTCCCAGGACCCCCATTGTCCCCAGGGCCCATTGTGACATTCAGGGGCCCCCGTTTGTCATGGGAGCCCATTGTGACATCCCAGGACCCCACATTGTCCCCAGGGCCCTTGTGACATCCTGGGGACCCCACTTGTCCCCAGGACCCATTGTGACACTATAGGGACCCACCCTTGTGCCCAGTGACCATTGTGACACCGTGGGTACCACCCTTGTCCGCACGGCCCATTGTGACACCCTAGGGACACCCTCTTGTCTCCAGGGCCCATTGTGACATCCTGGGAATCCCTCCTTGTCCCCAGGGCCCATTTTGACATCCTGGACACCCCCCATTGTCCCCAGGGCCCATTGTGACATCCACTGCACCCTCTTGTCCCCAGGACCCATTGTGACATTCAGGGGACCCCTCTTTGTCCCCAGGGCCCATTGTGACACCCTGGGGACCCCCCCTTATCCCCAGGGCCCATTGTGACGTCCCAGGACCCCCCATTGTCCCCAGGACCCATTGTGACATTCAGGGGACCCCCTTTGTCACTGGGGCCCATTGTGAAATCCCAGGACCCCACATTGTCCCCAGGGCCCATTCTGACATCCTGGGGACCCCACTTGTCCCCAGGACCCACTGTGACACTATGGGGACCCCGCCTTAGTGCCCAGAGCCTATTGTGACACCGTGGCTACCACCCTTTTCCGCAGGGCTCATTGTGACATCCCAGGATCCCCCATTGTCACCAGGGCCCATTGTGACATTCTAGGACCCCACTTTGTCCCCAGGTCCTATTGTGACACCATGGGGACCCCTCCTTGTCACTGGGGACCCATTGTGACACTATGGGGACCCCCCCTTGTCCTCAGGACTCATTCTCACATCCTGGGCACCCCCCATTGTCCCCAGGGCCCATTGTGACATCCTGGGGACCTCCATTGTCCCCAGGGCCCATTGTGACATTCCAGGACCCCCCATTGTCCCCAGGGCCCATTGTGACATCCTCGGCACCCCCTTGTCCCCAGGGCCCATTGTGACATTCAGGGGACCCCCTTTGTCACTGGGGCCCATTGTGAAATCCCAGGACCCCACATTGTCCCCAGGGCCCATTCTGACATCCTGGGGACCCCACTTGTCCCCAGGACCCACTGTGACACTATGGGGACCCCGCCTTAGTGCCCAGAGCCTATTGTGACACCGTGGCTACCACCCTTTTCCGCAGGGCTCATTGTGACATCCCAGGATCCCCCATTGTCACCAGGGCCCATTGTGACATTCTAGGACCCCACTTTGTCCCCAGGTCCTATTGTGACACCATGGGGACCCCTCCTTGTCACTGGGGACCCATTGTGACACTATGGGGACCCCCCCTTGTCCTCAGGACTCATTCTCACATCCTGGGCACCCCCCATTGTCCCCAGGGCCCATTGTGACATCCTGGGGACCTCCATTGTCCCCAGGGCCCATTGTGACATTCCAGGACCCCCCATTGTCCCCAGGGCCCATTGTGACATCCTCGGCACCCCCTTGTCCCCAGGGCCCATTGTGACATCCTGGCCACCCCCCCTTGTCCCCAGGGCCCATTGTGACATTCAGGGGACCCCTCTTTGTCCCCAGGGCCCATTGTGACATCCTGGGGACCCCCCCTTATCCCCAGGGCCCATTGTGACATCCCAGGACCCCCCATTGTCCCCAGGACCCATTGTGACATTCAGGGGGATCCCCTTTGTCTCTGGGGCCCATTGTGACATCCCAGGACCCCACATTGTCCCCAGGGCCCATTGTGACATCCTGGGGACCCCACTTGTCCCCAGGACCCATTGTGACACTATGGGGACCCCCCCTTGTGCCCAGGGCCCATTGTGGCACTGTGGGTACCACCCTTGTCCGCAGGGCTCATTGTGACATCCCAGGACCCCCCATTGTCCCCAGGGCCCATTGTGACATTCAGGGGACCCCCCTTTGTCGCCAGTGCCCATTCTGATACCGTGGGGACCCCGTTTGGCCCCAGGGCCCATTGTGACATCCTGGGGACCCTCCTTGTCTCCAGAGCCCATTGTGACATCCAGGGGACCCCCTTTGTCCCCAGGGCCCATTGTGCCACCATAGGGACCCACTTTGTCACTAGGGCCCATTGTGACATCCCAGGACCCCCCCTGGTCCCCAGGGCCCATTGTGATATCTGGGGGACCCCCTTGTTCCCAGGGCCCATTGTGACATCCTGGAGACCCCGCCTTGTCCCCAGGGCCCATTGTGACGTCCCAGGACCCCCCATTGTCTCCAGGGCCCATTGTGACATCCTGGGGATCCCTCCTTGTCCCCAGGGCCCATTGTGACATCCGGCGGACCCCCCTTTGTCCCTAGGGCCCATTGTGACATCCTGGGGACCCGTTTCTCCCCACGGCGTATAGTGGCACCATGGGGACTCCCCCTTGTCACTGGGGGCCCATTGTGACACCATGGAGACCCCCGCTTATCCTCAGGATCCATTGTGACATCCTGGGCACCCCCCATTTTCCCCAGGACCCATTGTGACATCCTGGGGATCCCTTCTTGTCCCCAGGGCCCATTGTGACGTCCCAGGACCCCCCATTGTCCCCAGGACCCATTGTGACATTCAGGGGGCCCCTTTGTCACTGGGGCCCATTGTGACATCCCAGGACCCCACATTGTCCCCAGGACACATTGTCACATCCTGGGGACCCCACTTGTCCCCAGGACCCATTGTGACACTATGGGGACCCCCCCTTGTGCCCAGGGCCCATTGTGACACCGTGGGTACCACCCTTGTCCGCAGGGCTCATTGTGACATCCCAGGACCCCCCTTTGTCCCCAGGGCCCATTCTGATACCGTGGGGATCCCCTTTGTCCCCAGAGTCCATTGTGACATCCAGGGGACCCCCTTTGTCTCCAGGGCCCATTGTGACATCGCAGGACCCCCCTGGGCCCCAGGGCGCATTTTGACATCCTGGGGATGCCCCCTTGTCAACGGGGCCCATTTTGACGTCCCAGGACCCCCCATTGTGTCCAGGGCCCATTGTGACATCCTGGGGATCCCTGCTTGGCCCCAGGGCCCATTGTGACGTCTTAGGACCCCCCGTTGTCCCCAGGGCCCATTGTGACATCCTGGGGACCCCCCCTTGTCCCCAGGGCCCATTGTGACATCCTGGGGATCCCTCCTTGTCCCCAGGGCCCATTGTGACGTCCCAGGACCCCCCACTGTCCTCAGGACCCATTGTAACATTCAGGGGACCCCCTTTGTCACTGGGGCCCATTGTGACATCCCAGGACCCCACATTGTCCCCAGGGCCCATTGTGACATCCTGGGGACCCCATTTTCCCCAGGACCCATTGTGACACTATGGGTACCCCCCCTTGTCCCCAGGGCCAATTGTGACGTCCCAGGACCCCCCATTGTGACATCCAGGGCCCATTGTGATGTCCTTGGGAGCCCCCTCTCTTCCCAGGGCTCATTGTGACTCTCAGGGGACCCCACCTTGTCCCCAGGACTGATTGTGACGTCCTAGGGCCCGTCTGTGTCCCCAGGGCCCATTGTGACGTCCCAGGACCCCCATTGTCCCCAGGGCCCATTGTGACATCCTCGGCACCCCCTTGTCCCCAGGGCCCATTGTGACATTCAGGGGACCCCTCTTTGTCCCCAGGGCCCATTGTGACATCCTGGGGACCCCCTCTTGTCCCCAGGACCCATTGTGACACTATGGGGACCCCCCCTTGTGCCCAGGGCCCATTGTGGCACCGTGGGTATCACCCTTGTCTGCAGGGCCCATTGTGACATCCTGGGCATCCCCCTTTGTCACCCGGGACCATTGTAACACCGTGGGGACCCCCTTTGTCCCTAGGGCCTATTGTTACGTCCCAGGACCCCCCATTGTTCCCAGGGCCCATTGTGACACCTTGGGGACCCCCTTGTCACTGGGGACCCATTGTGACACCATGGGGACCACCCCTTGTCCTCAGGGCCTATTGTGAACATCCTGGGGAACCTCCATTGTCCCCAGAGCCCATTGTGACATCCTGGGGAGTCTCTTTGTCCCCAGGGCCCATTGTGACATCCTGGGGACCCCCTTTGTCCCCAGGTCCCATGGTGACATCCTGGGGACCTCCTTGTCCGCAGGACCCATCCTGGCACCGTGGGGACCTCCCTTGTCACTGGGGACCCTTTGTGACACCATGGGGACCTCCCATTGTCCTCAGGGCCCATTGAGACATCCTGGCGACCCCCTTTGTCACTGGGGACCCGTTGTGAGATCCCAGGAACCCCATTGTCCCAAGGGCCCATTGTGACATCCTAGGGATCCCTCCTTGTCCCCAGGGCCCATTGTGACATCCGGCGGACCCCCCTTTGTCCCTAGGGCCCATTGTGACATCCTGGGGACCCGTTTCTCCCCAGGGCGTATAGTGGCACCATGGGGACTCCCCCTTGTCACTGGGGGCCCATTGTGACACCATGGAGACCCCCGCTTATCCTCAGGGTCCATTGTGACATCCTGGGCACCCCCCATTTTCCCCAGGACCCATTGTGACATCCTGGCCACCCCCTTGCTCCCAGGGCCCATTGTAGCACCATGGGGACACCCCCTTGTCCCCAGGGCCCATTGTGACATCCCAGGACCCCCCTTTGTCCCCAGGACCCATTGTAGCACCATGGGGACCCCTTTTGTCCCCAGGGCCCATTGTGACATTCTAGGACCCCACTTTGTCCCCAGGGCCTATTGTGACACCATGGGGACCCCTCCTTGTCCTCAGGACTCATTCTCACATCCTGGGTACCCCCATTGTCCCCAGGGCCCATTGTGACATCGTGGGGACCCCACTTGTCCCCAGGACCCATTGTGACACTATGGGGAACCCCCTTGTCCCCAGGGCCCATTGTGACATTCAGGGGACCCCACATTGTCCCCAGGGCCCATTGTGACATCCTGGGGACCCCACTTGTCCCCAGGACCCATGGTGGCACTATGGGGACCCCCCCTTGTGCCCAAGGCCCATTGTGAAACCGTGGGTACCACCCTTGTCTGCAGGGCTCATTGTGACATCCCAGGACCCCCCATTGTCCCCAGGGCCCATTGTGACATTCAGGGGACCCCCCTTTGTCCCCAGGGCCCATTCTGATACCGTGGGACCCCCTTTGTCCCCAGGGCCCATTGTGACATGCTGGGGACGCTCTTTGTCCCCAGGGCCCATTGTGACATCCTGGGGACCCTCCTTGTCCCCAGAGCCCATTGTGACATCCAGGGGACCCCCTTTGTCCCCAGGGCCCATTGTGGCACCAAGGGACCCCCTTTGTCACTGGGGCCCATTGTGACATCCCAGGACCCCCCCTAGTCCCCAGGGCCCATTGTGACATCCTGGGGACCCTCCTTGTCCCCAGAGCCCATTGTGACATCCAGGGGACCCCCTTTGTCCCCAGGGCCCATTGTGGCATCATAGGGACCCCCTTTGTCACTGGGGACCATTGTGACATCCCAGGACCCCCCCTGGTCCCCAGGCCCCATTGTGACATCCTGGGGACCCCCTTTCTCCAAGACTTCATTGTGACATCCTGGGGACCCCCCTTGTCCTCAGGGTCCATTGTGACAGCCCAGGACCTTACATTGTCCCCAGGGCCCATTGTGATATCTGGGGGAACCCCTTGTTCCCAAGGCCCATTGTGACATCCTGGGGACCCACCCTTGTCCCCAGGGCCCATTTTGACATCCCAGGACCCCCCATTGTCCCCAGGGCCCATTGTGACATCCTCGGCACCCCCTTGTCCCCAGGGCCCATTGTGACATCCTGGGGACCCCCCTTGTCCCCAGGGCCCATTGTGACGTCCCAGGACCCCCCGTTGTCCCCAGGGCCCATTGTGACATTCAGGGGACCCCTCTTTGTCCCAAGGGCCCATTGTGACATCCTGGGGATCCCTCCTTGTCCCCAGGGCCCATTGTGACGTCCCAGGACCCCCCATTGTCCCCAGGACCTATTGTGACATTCAGGGGACCCCCTTTGTCACTGGGGCCCATTGTGACACCATGGAGACCCCCGCTTGTCCTCAGGGTCCATTGTGACAATCTTGGGCACCCCCCATTTTCCCCAGGACCCATTGTGACATCCTGGCCACCCCCTTGCTCCCAGGGCCCATTGTGGCACCATGGGGACACCCCCTTGTCCCCAGGGCCCATTGTGACATCCCAGGACCCCCCTTTGTCCCCAGGACCCATTGTACCACCATGGGGACCCCTTTTGTCCCCAGGGCCCATTGTGACATTCTAGGACTCCACTTTGTCTCCAGGGCCTATTGTGACACCATGGGGACCCCTCCTTGTCCTCAGGACTCATTCTCACATCCTGGGCACCCACCTATGTCCCCAGGGCCCATTGTGACATCCTGGGGACCCTCATTGTCCTCAGGGTCCATTGTGACATCCTGGGCACCCCCCATTTTCCCCAGGACCCATTGTAACATCCTGGCCACCCCCTTGCTCCCAGGGCCCGTTGTGGCACCATGGGGACACCCCCTTTGACCCCAGGGCCCATTGTGGCACCATGGCAAGCCCTTTTGTCCCCAGGGCCCATTGTGACATTCCTGGACCCCACTTTGTCCCCAGGGCCTATTGTGATACCATGGGGACACCTCCTTGTCACTGGGGACCTATTGTGACACCATGGGGACCCCCCCTTGTCCTCAGGACTCATTCTCACATCCTGGACACCCCCCATTGTCCCCAGGGCCCATTGTGACATCCACTGCACCCCCTTGTCCCCAGGGCCCATTGTGACATTCAGGGGACCCCTCTTTGTCCCCAGGGCCCATTGTGACATGCTGGGGACGCTCTTTGTCCCCAGGGCCCATTGTGCCATCCTGGGGACCCTCCTTGTCCCCAGAGCCCATTGTGACATCCAGGGGACCCCCTTTGTCCCCAGGGCCCATTGTGGCACCATGAGGACCCTCTTTGTCACTGGGCCCCATTGTGACATCCCAGGACCCCCCTTTGTCCCCAGGGCCCATTGTGACATCCCAGGACCCCACTTTGTCCCCAGGGCTTATTGTGACACCATGGGGATCTCCCTTGTCCCCAGGGCCCATTGTGACATCCCATGACCCCCCTTTGTCCCCAGTGCTATTGTGAAATCCTGGGGACCCCTTATGTCCCCAGGGCCCATTATGACACCATGGGGAACCCCTTTGTCACTGGGGGCCATTGTGACATTCCAGGATTCCACTTTGTCCCCAGGGCTCGTTCTGACACCTTGGGGACTCCCATTGTACCCAGGGCCCATTGTGACATCCTGGGGACCCCCCCTTGTCACTGGGGCCCATTGTGACGTCCCAGGACCCCCCATTGTCCCCAGGGCCCATTGTGACATCCTGGGGATCCCTCCTTGTCCCCAGGGCCCACTGTGACGTCATAGGACCCCCCATTGTCCCCAGGGCCCATTGTGACATTCAGGGCACCCCCTTGTCCCCAAGGCCCATTGTGACATTCAGGGGACCTCTCTTTGTACCCAGGGCACACTGTGACAACCTGGGGACCCCCCCTTGTCACTGGGGCCCATTGTGACGTCCCAGGATCCCCCATTGTCCCCAGGGCCCATTGTGACATCCTGGGGATCCCTTCTTGTCCCCAGGGCCCATTGTGACGTCCCAGGACCCCCCATTGTCCCCAGGACCCATTGTGACATTCAGGGGGCCCCTTTGTCACTGGGGCCCATTGTGACATCCCAGGACCCCACATTGTCCCCAGGACACATTGTCACATCCTGGGGACCCTACTTGTCCCCAGGACCCATTGTGACACTATGGGGACCCCCCCTTGTGCCCAGGGCCCATTGTGACACTGTGGGTACCACCCTTGTCCGCAGGGCTCATTGTGACATCCCAGGACCCCCCTTTGTCCCCAGGGCCCATTCTGATACCGTGGGGATCCCCTTTGTCCCCAGAGTCCATTGTGACATCCAGGGGACCCCTTTGTCTCCAGGGCCCATTGTGACATCGCAGGACCCCCCTGGGCCCCAGGACGCATTTTGACATCCTGGGGATGCCCCCTTGTCAACGGGGCCCATTGTGACGTCCCAGGACCCCCCATTGTGTCCAGGGCCCATTGTGACATCCTGGGGATCCCTGCTTGGCCCCAGGGCCCATTGTGACGTCTTAGGACCCCCCCTTGTCCCCAGGGCCCATTGTGACATCCTGGGGATCCCTCCTTGTCCCCAGGGCCCATTGTGACGTCCCAGGACCCCCCACTGTCCTCAGGACCCATTGTAACATTCAGGGGACCCCCTTTGTCACTGGGGCCCATTGTGACATCCCAGGACCCCACATTGTCCCCAGGGCCCATTGTGACATCCTGGGGACCCCATTTTCCCCAGGACCCATTGTGACACTATGGGTACCCCCCCTTGTCCCGAGGGCCAATTGTGACGTCCCAGGACCCCCCATTGTGACATCCAGGGCCCATTGTGATGTCCTTGGGAGCCCCCTCTCTTCCCAGGGCTCATTGTGACTCTCAGGGGACCCCACCTTGTCCCCAGGACTGATTGTGACGTCCTAGGGCCCGTCTGTGTCCCCAGGGCCCATTGTGACGTCCCAGGACCCCCATTGTCCCCAGGGCCCATTGTGACATCCTCGGCACCCCCTTGTCCCCAGGGCCCATTGTGACATTCAGGGGACCCCTCTTTGTCCCCAGGGCCCATTGTGACATCCTGGGGACCCCCTCTTGTCCCCAGGACCCATTGTGACACTATGGGGACCCCCCCTTGTGCCCAGGGCCCATTGTGGCACCGTGGGTACCACCCTTGTCTGCAGGGCCCATTGTGACATCCTGGGCATCCCCCTTTGTCACCCGGGACCATTGTAACACCGTGGGGATCCCCTTTGTCCTTAGGGCCCATTCTGATACCGTGGGGACCCCCTTTGTCCCCAGGGCCCATTGTGACATCCTGGGGACGCTCTTTGTCCCCAGGGCCCATTGTGACATCCTGGGGACCCTCCTTGTCCCCCGAGCCCATTGTGACATCCAGGGGACCCCCTTTGTCCCCAGGGCCCATTGTGGCACCATAGGGACCCCCTTTGTTACTGGGGCCCATTGTGACATCCCAGGATACCCCCTGGTCCCCAGGCCCCATTGTGACATCCTGGGGACGCCCTTTGTCCCAAGACTTCATTGTGACATCCTGAGGACCCCCCTTGTCCTCAGGGTCCATTGTGACAGCCCAGGACCTTACATTGTCCCCAGGGCCCATTGTGATATCTGGGGGACCCCCTTGTTCCCAAGGCCCATTGTGACATCCTGGGGACCCACCCTTGTCCCCAGGGCCCATTGTGACATCCCAGGACCCCCCATTGTCCCCAGGGCCCACTGTGACATCCTCGGCACCCCTTTGTCCCCAGGGCCCATTGTGACATCCTGGGGACCCCCCCTTGTCCCCAGGGCCCATTGTGACGTCCCAGGACCCCCCATTGTCCCAAGGGCCCATTGTGACATCCTGGGGATCCCTCCTTGTCCCCAGGGCCCATTGTGATGTCCCAGGACCCCCCATTGTCCCCAGGGCCCATTGTGACATCCTCTGCACCCCCTTGTCCCCAGGGCCCATTGTGACATTCAGGGGACCCCTCTTTGTCCCCAGGGCCCATTGTGACATTCAGGGGATCCCTCCTTGTCCCCAGGGCCCATTGTGACGTCCCAGGACCTCCCATTGTCCCCAGGACCTATTGTGACATTCAGGGGACCCCCTTTGTCACTGAGGCCCATTGTGACATCATGGAGACCCCCGCTTGTCCTCAGGGTCCATTGTGACATCCTGGGCACCCCCCATTTTCCCCAGGACCCATTGTGACATCCTGGCCACCCCCTTGCTCCCAGGGCCCGTTGTGGCACCATGGGGACCCCCTTTGTCCCCAGGGCCCATTGTGACATCCCAGGACCCCCCTTTGTCCCCAGGGCCCATTGTAGCACCATGGGGACCCCCTTTGACCCCAGGGCCCATTGTGGCACCATGGCAACCCCTTTTGTCCCCAGGGCCCATTGTGACATTCTTGGACTCCACTTTGTCCCCAGGGCCTATTGTGACACCATGGGGACCCCTCCTTGTCACTGGGGACCCATTGTGACACCATGGGGACCCCCCCTTGTCCTCAGGACTCATTCTGACATCCTGGACACCCCCCATTGTCCCCAGGGCCCATTGTGACATCCACTGCACCCCCTTGTCCCCAGGGCCCATTGTGACATTCAGGGGACCCCTCTTTGTCCCCAGGGCCCATTGTGACATCCTGGGGACCCCCCCTTGTCCCCAGGGCCCATTGTGACGTCCCAGGACCCCCCATTGTCCCCAGGGCCCATTGTGACATCCTGGGGATCCCTCCTTGTCCTCAGGGCCCATTGTGATGTCCCAGGACCCCCCATTGTCCCCAGGGCCCATTGTGACATCCTGGGGACCCCCCCTTGTCCCCAGGGCCCATTGTGACATTCAGGGGACCCCTCTTTGTCCCCAGGGCCCATTGTGACGTCCTGGGGACCCCACCTTGTCCCCAGGGCCCATTGTGACGTCCCAGGACCCCCCATTGTCCCCAGGGCCCATTGTGACATTCAGGGGACCCCCCTTTGTCCCCAGGGCCCATTCTGATACCGTGGGGACCCCCTTTGTCCCCAGGGCCCATTGTGACATGCTGGGGACGCTCTTTGTCCCCAGGGCCCATTGTGACATCCTGGGGACCCCCTTTGTCCCCAGGGCCCATTGTGGCACCATAGGGACCCCCTTTGTCACTAGGGCCCATTGTGACATCCCAGGACCCCCCCTAGTCCCCAGGGCCCATTTTGACATCCTGGGGACGCTCTTTGTCCCCAGGGCCCATTGTGACATCCTGGGGACCCTCCTTGTCCCCAGAGCCCATTGTGACATCCAGGGGACCCCCTTTGTCCCCAGGGCCCATTGTGGCACCATAGGGACCCCCTTTGTCACTGGGGCCCATTGTGACATCCCAGGACACCCCCTGGTCCCCAGGCCCCATTGTGACATCCTGGGGACGCCCTTTGTCCCAAGACTTCATTGTGACATCCTGAGGACCCCCCTTGTCCTCAGGGTCCATTGTGACAGCCCAGGACCTTACATTGTCCCCAGGGCCCATTGTGATATCTGGGGGACCCCCTTGTTCCCAAGGCCCATTGTGACATCCTGGGGACCCACCCTTGTCCCCAGGGCCCATTGTGACATCCCAGGACCCCCCATTGTCCCCAGGGCCCACTGTGACATCCTCGGAACCCCTTTGTCCCCAGGGCCCATTGTGACATCCTGGGGACCCCCCCTTGTCCCCAGGGCCCATTGTGACGTCCCAGGACCCCCCATTGTCCCCAGGGCCCATTGTGACATCCTGGGGATCCCTCCTTGTTCTCAGGGCCCATTGTGATGTCCTAGGACCCCCCATTGTCCCCAGGGCCCATTGTGACATCCTGGGGACCCCCCCTTGTCCCCAGGGCCCATTGTGACATTCAGGGGACCCCTCTTTGTCCCCAGGGCCCATTGTGACATCCTGGGGACCCCACCTTGTCCCCAGGGCCCATTGTGACGTCCCAGCACCTTCCCTTGTCCCCAGGGCCCATTGTGACATCCCAGGACCCCCCATTGTCCCCAGGGCCCATTGTGATATGCTGGGGAGCCCTCTTTGTCCCCAGGGCCCATTGTGAAATTCAGGGGACCCCAACTTGTCCCCAGGGCCCATTGTGACATCCTGGGGACACTCTTTGTCCCCAGGGCCCATTGTGACATCCTGGGGACCCCATTGTCACCAGAGCCCATTGTGATATCCTGGCGACCACCCTTTGTCCCCAGGGCCCATTGTGATATCCTGAGGACCGCCCTTTGTCCCCAGGGCCCATTGTGACATCCCAGGACCCTCTTTGTCCCTGTCGAGGGTTAAGATTGCGGGGTGACAATCAAACCCTGGCAGATGTGTTGTCAACCTCCTCTCCCCCCCCACTTCCCCCTTTTGCCCCTCCCTCTCCCCCCTTCCCACTCAGCACAGGCGATCGGGAGGGGAAGAAGCACAGAGGGGAGAGAGTTGGAAAAGTTAAAGATGTTTTACTAATGCTACTGATAAGAACAGAGAAAATAATACAAATATACAAAACCCATCTTGTAAGTCTCAGCAACTGCAGAGCCAGCACCCAAAGTCCTGGATCAGACTCTGCAGCCAACCGGAGCTGGATTCAGTCTCTCACTGGCTTCCGTTTGCAGGGACGACCAGCAAGGTCCTCTCCTGATGTCGGCCATGAGCAGAAGGGAAGGAAAAAGGCAAAAGGGAAGGGAAAAAGGGACAAGATCCTCGTGATCTCCCGCTTTTATATGAAGTATTCACGTGAACGGAATGTTATACACAGTTGGTCACCGGTTTCTCGTTGCCCCTCTCGCGAGATGTGCATCCGTGCTTATCAATAAGTTTCCATTCCATTGCTGGGTTTGCCAAAACATGTGTCTGGTTCTCCAGGAAAATGCAGCTGACATGAAGGCTTTGGCTGACAGGCAAATTCACTAAAAGAGAAACTTGTTTTTACCAAAACCAGGACATTCCACCCCTTATAATATGACATTCACTGAATACTTAAACCTTATCAATACAATCTATCAATACAATCTAATTAATCACTACTACTATATATATATATATACATATGTACATATATACACAGGAGTAATTAATCAGTGGACCATCCTTTGAAAAGTTCATTAAGTTCATTTTGTCACCACAGTCTCCCAGGACAGGGAAAATGGTCCAAGTGCATCTCATGGCCCCTGTTGGTGGGTTAAGGACACCAACTTCCAAGAAGGTGTCGGGCGCCACTCGAAGAAGCCAGCGCTGGTTTCATCACCATTGTCTTGATCTGAAAGACACTTATTAAACATTGTTAGTGCGGCAATTCACATCGTACAGTTCAGCATTGCATATTTTCACCTAAAATCAAATCCCCTTGAGGTGCACACCGAACTTCTCCATCCTTAAGCATCACCCACCAGGTGCTGCCAGGTCCCTGGGCAAAAACAATCCCACGAATAGGTTTGCCTGTGCCTGAGGCAGGAGGAACCCAGACTGCCTATCCTAACATATTTTCCATGTGTACTACAGGGACTTTATCTCCTTCTACAGTCCATAGAATTTCTGATTGGGCAGGCCCGGCTCCATTGGTTGATCCCCTGGTGTTGACCAACCAAGTGGCTTTTGCTAAATGTGAATCCCAGTTTTTAAAGGTTCCACCACCCAGTGCCTTTAGTGTAGTTTTTAACAAACCATTGTACCTTTCAGTTTTCCCAGAGGCTGGTGCATGATATGGAATATGATATACCCACTCAATACCATGTTCTTTGGCCCAATTGTCTATAATACTGTTTTTGAAATGAGTACCATTGTCTGATTCAGTTCTTTCTGGCGTACCCGGCCACCAAAGGACTTGCTTCTCAAGGCCCAAGATGATATTTCGGGCTGTAGCATGAGGTACAGCAGATGTTTCCAACCATCCGGTGGTTGCTTCCACCATTGTAAGTACATAACGCTTACCTTGACGTGTTTGTGGAAGTGTAATATAATCAATCTGCCAAGCTTCTCCATACTTACACTTTAACCATCACCCCCCACATAAGGACCCCCCATCTAAGGACCCCCCAGTTGTGCCCAGGGCCCATTGTGCCGTCCCAGAACCCCTCATTGTCCCCAGGGCCCATTGTGACATCCTGGCAACCTCCCTTTGTCCCCAGGGCCCATAGTGACATCCCAGGACCCCCAATTGTCCCCGAGGCCCATTGTGACACCATGGGGAACCCCCTTGTCACTGGGGATGCATTGTGACACAATGGGGACCCCCCCTTTGTCTCAGGTGCCCATTGTGACATCCTGGAGACCCCCCTTGTCCCCAGGGTCTATTGTGACATCCTGGGGACCTCCTTTATCCCCAGGACCCATTGTGACGTCCCAGGACCCCTCATAGTCCCCAGAGGCCATTGTGAAATCCTGGGGACCCCTCTTTCCACCAGGGCCTAATGTGACATCCTGGGGACTCCTCTTTGCCCCCTGGGCCCATTATGACATCCTGGGCACCCTGTTTGTCCCCAGGGCCCATTGTGACATCCCAGGACCCCAGTTTGTCCCCAGGGCCCATTACTACAGGGTGGGACCCCCCTTGTCCCCAGGGACCATTGTGACATTCAGGGGACCCCTCTTTGTTCCCAGGGCCCATTGTGGCACCATGGGGACCCTCTTTGTCACTGGGGCCCATTGTGACATCCCAGGACCCCACTTTGTCTTAGAAGGTCACTATTCGGACCCCCGGAGCCCCCCGGCCCCACACCCGCCCCGCAGCCCCACAGCGCGCGGTCTCGGGCCCCGGTGCCGGCGAAGCCACGTCCTGGCCGCGGCCGGAGGAGCCGCCGCTTGTCCGCCCCCCACGTCCCCCCGATCGCTGCTGCTGTCGCTGCCTGAGGAGCCGCAGCAGCCGCCGCTTGTCTGCCCCCCACGTCCCCCCGATCGCTGCTGCTGTCGCTGCCTGAGGAGCCGCAGCAGCCGCCGCTTGTCCGCCCCCCCACGTCCCCCCGATCGCTGCTGCTGTCGCTGCCTGAGGAGCCGCAGCAGCCGCCGCTTGTCCGCCCAGCCCCGACTGCCCCCCCCCAATCGCCGCCGCTGCCGCCCCCGCCACCCCCCTTCTCCCGCCATCCCGGTGTCACAACGGGGACTTTGAGCGCGGCTGTGGAGGCAGCAGCTGTTCTGATAGCGAAGCCAAACCGGACCGGGAAACAGGACCGGGAACCAGGAACCGTGGGAGGGAAGTTTTCCCTTGGAGCAAAAAAACCCCAGGTGTTCTTCAATGTTTATTGAGAAAGCAGAGTCAGGATGTACCAGTAGTCCGATCAGTGACCTTCTAAGGCAAAGTGGGGTCCTGGGACGTCACAATGGGTCCTGGGGATAAAGGGGGTCCCCAGGATGTCACAATGGGCACTTGAGACAAAGGTGGGGTCCCCATTGTATCACAATGCATCCGCAGTGACAAGAGTGTTCCCCATGGTGTCACAATGGGCCCTGGGGACAATTGGGGGTCCTGGGATGTCACAATGGGCACTGAGGACAACAGGGTTCCCCACGGTGTCAAAATGGGCCCTGGTGACATACGGAGCTCCCCAGGATGTCACAATGGGCCCTGGGGACAAAGAGGGGTCCCCAGGATGTTCACAATGGGCCCTGGAGACAGTGGGGGGTCCAGAAGTGTCACAATGGGCCCTGGGGACAAAGGGGGCTCCCCAGGATGTCACAATGGGCTCTGGGGACAGAGGGGGTCCCCATGGTGTCACAATGCACCCTGGGGACAATGGGGGGTCCTGGGACGTCACAATGGACCCTGGGGACACAGGGATCCCCAGGATGTGATAATGGGCTCTGGGGACAAGTGGGGTCCCCAGGATGTCAGAATGGGCACTGGGGAGAAAGGGGTGGTCCCCATGGTGTCACAATGGGCCCAAGTGACAATGAGGGTCCCCACGGTTCCACGATGGGCCCTGGGGACAAGGGGGTCCCCCAGATGTCACAATGGGCCCTGGAGAAAACAGGGGGTCCCCACGGTGTCACAATGGGCCCTGGGGACAAAGGGAGGTCCTAGGATGTCACAGTGGGCCCTGGGGACAAAGTGGGGTCCCCTGAATGTCACAATGGGACCTGCAGACAAAGGGGGGTCCTGGGATGTCACAATGGGCCCCAGTGACTAAGGGGGTCCCCAGGATGTCACAACAGGCCCTGGGGACAAAGAGGGCTCTCCTGAATGTCAAAATGGGCCCTGGGGACAAGGGGGGACCCCAGGATGCAACAACGGGCCCTGGGGACAAAGAGGGGTCCCCTGAATGTCACAAAGGGCCCTGGGGACAAGGGGGTGTCCTGGGATGTTACAATGGACCCTGGGGACAAATAGCAGTTCCCTGAATATCACAATGGGCCCTGAAGACAAGGGGTGTCCTGGGATGTCACAATGGGCCCCAGTGACAAAGGGCATCCCTATGGTGCCAAAATGGGCTCTGGGGACAAGGAGGGTCCCCAGGATGGCACAATGGGCCCTGGGGACAAAGAGCGTCCCCAGCATGTCACAATGGGCCCTGGGGACAAAGAGGGGTCCTGGGATGTCACAATGGGACCTGGGACAACGGGGGGTCCCCAGGATGTCACAATGAGCCCTGGGGACAAGCAGGGTACCCACGGTGTCACAATGGGCCCTGGGGACAAAGTGGGGTCCCGAGGATGTCACAATGGGCCCTGGGGACAATTGGGGGATCCTGGGATGTCACAATGGGCCCTGGGGACAAAGAGGAGTCCCCTAAATGTCACAATGGGCCCTGGAGACAGAGGGGCTCCCCATGGTGCCACAATGGGCCCTGAGGAAAAAGCGGGGTCGCCAGGATGTCACAATGGGCTCTTGGAAAAATGGAGGGTCCTGGGACGTCACAATGGGCCCTGGGGACAAAGGAGGTCCCCAGGATGTCACAATGACCCGTTGGGACAACGGGGCCATTGTGGACATCACAATGGGTCCTGGGAACAAAGTGGGGTCCCCAGGATGGCACAATGGGCCCTGGAGACAAAGGGGTTCCCCACCCTATCACAATGGGCCTTGGGGACAAAGGGGGGTCCCCAGGATGTCACAATAGGCCCTGGGGACAAAGAGGGGTCCCCCGAATGTCACAATGGGCCCTGGGGACAAAGGGGGGTCCCCAGGATGTCACAATAAGCCCTGGAAACAATTGGGGGGTCCTGAGATGTCACAATGGGCCCTGGGGACAAAGGGGGTCCCCAGGATTTCACAATGGGCCCTGGGGACAAAGGGAGTCCCCACACTGTCACAATAGGCCCTGGGGACAATGGGGGTGCCCAGGATGTCACAATGGGTCCTGGGGACAAAGGGGGTCCTGTGATGTCACAATGGGCCCTGGGGACAAAGGGGGTCCCCATTGTGCCACAATGGACCCTGGGGACAAACGAGGTCCCCAGGATGTCACAATGGGCCCTAGGGACAAAGGGAGTCCTCACCCTGTCACAATAGGCCCTGGGGACAAAGGGGGTGCCCAGGATGTCACAATGGGTCCTGGGGACAAAGGGCATCCCCATGGTGCCACAATGGACCCTAGTGATAAACGGGGTCCCCAGGATGTCACAATGGGCCCTGGGGACAAGGGGGTCCCCAGGATCTCACAATGGACCCTGGGGACAAAGGGGGGGCCTGGGACGTCACAATTGGCCCTGGGGACAATGGGGGGTCCTGGGATGTCACAATGAGCCCTGGGCACAATTGGGGGGTCCTTAGATGTCACAACGGGCTCTGGGGACAAAGGGCGTCTCCAGGATGTCACAATGGGCCCTGGGGACAAAGTGGGGTCCTGAAATGTCACAATGGGCCCTGGGCACAGAGGGGGTTCCCAGGATGTCACAATGGGCTCTGGGGACAACGGGGATTCCAACGGTGTCACAATGGGCCCTTGGGACAAAGCCTGTCCCCTGAATGTCACAATGGGCCCTGGCGACAAAGGGGGTCCCCAGGATGTCACAATGGGCTCTGGGGACAATGGGAAGTCCGGGGACGTCACAATGGGCCCTGGGGACAAAGGGGGGTCCTGGGACGTCACAATGGGCCCTGGTGACAAAGGGGGTCCCCCGGAAGTCACAATGGGCCCTGGGGACAAAGTGAGGTCCTGGGAAGTCACAATGGGCCGCAGTGACAAAGGGGGTCCCAATGGTGCCACAATGGGTCCTGGGGAAAAAGGGCGTCCCCAGGATGTCACAATGGGCTCTGGAGACAAGGGGGGGTCCTGGGACATCACAGTGGGCCCTGGGGAACAAGGGGGTCCCCAGAATGTCACAATGGGCTCTGGGGACAAGGGGGGGTCCCCACAGTGTTACAATGGGGCCCAGTGACAAGGCTGGTCCCCACGGTGCCACGGTGGGCCCTGGAGACAAGGGGGCTCCCCAGGATGTCACAATGGGCTCTGGGGACAAGGGGGGTCCCCACGGTGTCACAACGGGCCTTGGGTACAAAGTGGGGTCCTGGGATGTCATATTGGGCCACACTGACAAAAGGGGTCCCCATGGTGTCACAACGGGCCCTGGGGACAAAGGAGGTCCCCACGGTGCCACAACGGGCCAGAGGGACAAGGCGGTCCCCATGATGTCACAATGGGCCCTGGGGACAATGGGAGGTCCTGGGATGTCACAATGAGCCCTGGGGACAAACGGGGGTCCCTATGGTGTCACAATGGGTCCCCAGTGACAAGTGGGGTCCTGAGATGTCACAATGGGTCCTTGGGACAATGGGGGGTCCTGGGATGTCACAATGAGCCCTGGGCACAATTGGGGGGTCCTTAGATGTCACAACGGGCTCTGGGGACAAAGGGCGTCTCCAGGATGTCACAATGGGCCCTGGGGACAAAGTGGGGTCCTGAAATGTCACAATGGGCCCTGGGCACAAAGGGGGTTCCCAGGATGTCACAATGGGCTCTGGGGACAACGGGGATTCCAACGGTGTCACAATGGGCCCTTGGGACAAAGCCTGTCCCCTGAATGTCACAATGGGCCCTGGGGACAAAGGGGGTCCCCAGGATGTCACAATGGGCTCTGGGGACAATGGGAGGTCCGGGGACGTCACAATGGGCCCTAAGGACAAAGGGGGGTCCTGGGACGTCACAATGGGCCCTGGTGACAAAGGGGGTCCCCCGGAAGTCACAATGGGCCCTGGGGACAAAGTGAGGTCCTGGGAAGTCACAATGGGCCGCAGTGACAAAGGGGGTCCCAATGGTGCCACAATGGGTCCTGGGGAAAAAGGGCGTCCCCAGGATGTCACAATGGGCTCTGGAGACAAGGGGGGGTCCTGGGACATCACAGTGGGCCCTGGGGAACAAGGGGGTCCCTAGAATGTCACAATGGGCTCTGGGGACAAGGGGGGGTCCCCACAGTGTTACAATGGGGCCCAGTGACAAGGGTGGTCCCCACGGTGCCACGGTGGGCCCTGGAGACAAGGGGGGTCCCCAGGATGTCACAATGGGCTCTGGGGACAAGGGGGGTCCCCATGGTGTCACAACGGGCCTTGGGTACAAAGTGGGGTCCTGGGATGTCACATTGGGCCACACTGACAAAAGGGGTCCCCATGGTGTCACAACAGGCCCTGGGGACAAAGGAGGTCCCCACGGTGCCACAACGGGCCAGAGGGACAAGGCGGTCCCCATGATGTCACAATGGGCCCTGGGGACAATGGGAGGTCCTGGGATGTCACAATGAGCCCTGGGGACAAACGGGGGTCCCTATGGTGTCACAATGGGTCCCCAGTGACAAGTGGGGTCCTGAGATGTCACAATGGGTCCTTGGGACAATGGGGGGTCCTGGGATGTCACAATGAGCCCTGGGGACAAACGGGGGTCCCCATGGTGTCACAATGGGTCACCAGTGACAAGGGGGGTCCCCAGGATGTCACAATGGGCCCTGGGGACAATGGGGGTCCCCATGGTGTATACAATGGGTCCCCAGTGACAAGGGGGGTCCCCAGGATGTCACAATGGGCCCTGGGGACAAAGGGGGTCCTGGGACTTCACAATGGGCCCTGCGGACAAGGGCGGGTCCCCAGGATGTCACAATGGGCCCTGGGGACAAGGGGGGTCCTGGAATGTTACAATGGGCCCTGGGGACAAAGGGGGGTCCTGGGACGTCACAATGGGCCCTGGGGACAAAGGAGGTCCCCAGGATTTCACAATGGGCCATGGGGACAAGGGGGGTCCTGGAATGTCACAATGGGCCCTGGGGACAAAGGGGGTCCCCAGGATTTCACAATAGGCACTGGGGACAAGGGGGTCCCCAGGATGTCACATTGGGCCCTGGGGATGACGGGGGGTCCTGGGACGTCACAATGGGCCCTGGGGACAATGGGGGGTCTTGGGATGTCACAATGAGCCCTGGGCACAACTGGGAGGTCCCTAAATGTCACAATGGGCCCTGGGGACAAAGGGGGTCCCCACGGTGTCACAATGGGCCCAGGGGACAGAGGGGGCTCCCCAGGATGTCACAATGGGCTCTGGGGACCAGGGGCGTCCCGAGGATGTCACAATGGGCCCTGGGGACAAAGTGGGGTCCTGGGAGGTCACAATGGGCCCTGGGGACAAAGGGGGTTTCCAGGATGTCACAATGGGCTCTGGGGACAACAGGGGTCCCGACGGTGTCACAATGGGCCCTTGGGACAAAGGCTGTCCCCTGAATGTCACAATGGGCCCTGGGGACAATGGGGGGTCCGGGGACGTCACAATGGGCCCTGGGGCAAAGGGGGTCCCCAGGATGTCACAATGGGCCTTCAGTATAAAGTGGGGTCCTGGGATGTCACAATGGGCCCTGGGGACAAAGGGGGGTCCTGGGACGTCACAATGGGCCCTGCGGATCAAGGATGGTGCCCTGGATGTTACAATGGGCTCTGGGGACAATGGGGGGTCCTGGAATGTCACAATGGGCCCTAGGGACAAAGGGGGGTCCCTTGGATGTCACAATGGGGCTGGGGACAAAGGGGGTCCTGGGATGTCACAATGGGTCCTGGGGACAAAGGGGGTCCCCAGGTTGTCACAATGGGCCCTGGGGACAAAGGGGGTCCCCACGGTGTCACAATGGGCCCTGGGGACAAAGGGGGTCCTCAGGATGTCACAGTGGGCCCTGGGGACTAGGGGGATACCCACGGTTTCAAAATGGGCCCTGGGGACAAGGGGGTCCCCAGGATCTCACAGTGGGCCGTGGGGACAAAGAGGGGTCCCCAGGATTTCACAATGGACCCTGGGGACAAAGGGTTCCCCAGGATGTCACAATGGGCTCTGGGGACAAAGGAGGTCCCCAGGATGACACAATGGGCCCTGGGGACAAAGGGGGTCCTGGGATGTCACAATGGGCCCTGGGGACAATGGGGCGTCCTGATATGTTACAATGAACCCTGGGCACAATTGGGGGGTCCTTAGATGCCACAATGGGCCCTGGGGACAAAGGGGGTCCCCACGGTGTCACAATGGGCTCTGGGGACAAAGGGGAGTCCCCAGTATGTCACAATGGGCCCTGGGGACAATGCGGGGTCCTGGGATGTCACAATGGGCCCCCTGGGGACAACGGGGGTCCCGACGGTGTCGCAATGGGCCCTAGGGACAAAGGCTGTCCCCTGAATGTCACAATGGGCCCTGTGGACAATGGGGGGTCCCCAGGATGTCACAATGGGCTCTGGGGACAATGGGGGATCCGGGGACGTCACAATGGGCCCTGGGGACAAAGGGGGTCCCCAGGACGTCACAATGGGCCCCAGTGACAAAGGGGGTCCCAATGGTGCCACAATGGGTCCTGGGGAAACAGGGGGTCCCCAGGATGTCACAATGGGCTCTGGGGACAAGGGGGGGTCCCCATAGTGTTACAATGGGTCCCCAGTGACAAGGGGGGTCCCCACGGTGTCACAATGGGCCCAGGGGACAGAGGGGGCTCCCCAGGATGTCACAATGGGCTCTGGGGACCAGGGGCGTCCCGAGGATGTCACAATGGGCCCTGGGGACAAAGTGGGGTCCTGGGAGGTCACAATGGGCCCTGGGGACAAAGGGGGTTTCCAGGATGTCACAATGGGCTCTGGGGACAACAGGGGTCCCGACGGTGTCACAATGGGCCCTTGGGACAAAGGCTGTCCCCTGAATGTCACAATGGGCCCTGGGGACAATGGGGGGTCCGGGGACATCACAATGGGCCCTGGGGCAAAGGGGGTCCCCAGGATGTCACAATGGGCCTTCAGTATAAAGTGGGGTCCTGGGATGTCACAATGGGCCCTGGGGACAAAGGGGGGTCCTGGGACGTCACAATGGGCCCTGCGGATCAAGGATGGTGCCCTGGATGTTACAATGGGCTCTGGGGACAATGGGGGGTCCTGGAATGTCACAATGGGCCCTAGGGACAAAGGGGGGTCCCTTGGATGTCACAATGGGGCTGGGGACAAAGGGGGTCCTGGGATGTCACAATGGGTCCTGGGGACAAAGGCGGTCCCCAGGTTGTCACAATGGGCCCTGGGGACAAAGGGGGTCCCCACGGTGTCACAATGGGCCCTGGGGACAAAGGGGGTCCTCAGGATGTCACAGTGGGCCCTGGGGACTAGGGGGATACCCACGGTTTCAAAATGGGCCCTGGGGACAAGGGGGTCCCCAGGATCTCACAGTGGGCCGTGGGGACAAAGAGGGGTCCCCAGGATTTCACAATGGACCCTGGGGACAAAGGGTTCCCCAGGATGTCACAATGGGCTCTGGGAACAAAGGAGGTCCCCAGGATGACACAAGGGGCCCTGGGGACAAAGGGGGTCCTGGGACGTCACAATGGGCCCTGGGGACAATGGGGCGTCCTGATATGTTACAATGAACCCTGGGCACAATTGGGGGGTCCTTAGATGCCACAACGGGCCCTGGAGACAAAGGGGGTCGCCACGGTGTCACAATGGGCTCTGGGGACAAAGGGGAGTCCCCAGTATGTCACAATGGGCCCTGGGGACAATGCGGGGTCCTGGGATGTCACAATGGGCCCCCTGGGGACAACGGGGGTCCCGACGGTGTCGCAATGGGCCCTAGGGACAAAGGCTGTCCCCTGAATGTCACAATGGGCCCTGTGGACAATGGGGGTCCCCAGGATGTCACAATGGGCTCTGGGGACAATGGGGGATCCGGGGACGTCACAATGGGCCCTGGGGACAAAGGGGGTCCCCAGGACGTCACAATGGGCCCCAGTGACAAAGGGGGTCCCAATGGTGCCACAATGGGTCCTGGGGAAACAGGGGGTCCCCAGGATGTCACAATGGGCTCTGGGGACAAGGGGGGGTCCCCATAGTGTTACAATGGGTCCCCAGTGACAAGGGGGGTCCCCAGGATGTCACAATGGGCCCTGGGGCAAAGGGGGTCCTGGGACTTCACTATGGGCCCTGGGGACAAGGGGGTCCCCAGGATGTCACAATGGGCCCTTAGGACAACGGGTGGTCACCATGGTGTCTCAATGGGTCCCCAGTGACAAGGGGGGTCCCCAAGGTGTCACAATGGGCCCTGGGGACAATGGGGGGTCCTGGGACATCACAACAGGCCTGGGGACAAGGGGGATCTCCACCCTGTCACAATGGGCCCTGGGGACAAAGGGGGGTCCTGGGATGTCACAATTGGCCCTGGGGACAAAGGGGGTCCCCATGGTGTCACAATGGGCCCTGGGGACAAAGGGGAGTCCCCAGGATGTCACAATGGGCCCTGAGGACAAGGGGAGGACCCCATGGTGTCACAATGGGTCCTCAGTGAGAAGGGGGTCCCCCATGGTGTCACAATGGGCCCTGGGGACAAGGGGGATCCCCAGGGTGTCACAATGGGCCCTGAGGAGAAGGGGTTAGGTGTTTGTGTTAGGGGGTTGGAGGATTAGGTGGTGCAGGATTTGGTGGTGCAAGGCCAGGGGAGCAGGATTTTGTGGGGCCTGATTTGTGGCTAGAGTCTGGGGTTGCAGGTTCCAGGGCTGCAGGATTTGGGGGTTCAGGGTTTAGGGCAGTAGGATCTTTGGGTGCAGGAGTTTGGGGTGCCGGGTTTGGGGGCCAGGATTTGGGGTTGCAGGATATAGGGGTGCAATGGTTTGGAGTGAAGTGTTTTGGGGTGCAGGGTTTGGGGAAGGAGGATATGGGGGTGCAGGGTTTAGGAGAGCAGGATCTTGGGGTGCAAGGGTTTGGGGTGGAGGGCTTGGTAGGGCAGGGTTTGGGGGTGGAAATTTTATTGGGTAGGGCTGGGGGTGCAGGATTTGGGGGTGAAGGGGTTGTGGGGTGCAGGGTTCTGGGGTGCAGGGTTTGGGAGATCGGTACGTGGGGCTGGAGGATTTGGGGTGCAGGGTTTGGAGCAGCAGGATCTGGGGGTGCAGAGTTGGGGGGTGCAAGATTGGGGGTAGCAGGGTTTTGGGGAGCAGGGTTTCGGGGTCAGGCTTTAGGGGGACAGGGTTTGGGGGGCAGGGTTGGGAGGGATGATTTTGGGGTGCAGGGTTTAGGGCAGCAGGATCTTGGGGTGAAGGGGTTTGGGGTGAAGGGTTGGGTAGGACAGGATTTGGGGTGCAGGTTTTTAGGGTGCAACTTGTGGGGGTCAGGATTTGGGGTACAGGGTTTGGGGGTGCAGGGTTTAGTGGTGCAGGGTTTGGGGGTGCAGGTCTTGGGGAGGCAGAATTAGGGTGCAAGACTTGAGGGTGCAGGGTTTGGGGGTTTGGGACATGGGGCTGGAGGATTTAGGGGTGCAGGATTTGGGGTGCAGTCTGTGGGGGTGCAAGATCTTGGGGTGTACGAGCGTTGGGTGTGGGATTTGAAGGACAATGATCTGGGGGTGCAGGGATTGGGGGTGTAGGGTTTTGGGGTTGCTGCGTTTGGAGATTCGGGATGTGGAGGTCAAGGATTTGGGGGTACAAGGGCTGGTTGCAGGATTTGGGGTACAGGGTTTGGTTGCAGGATTTGGGGTGCAGGGTTTGAAGTGCAGGGCTAAAGGGGGCAGGATTTGGAGGTGCAAGATTTGGTGGTCTGGGGTACTGGGCTGCAGGGTTTTGGGGTGCGGGATTTGGGGGTGCAGGTTCCATGTCTTTAGGAACTGGGCGGGGAGGGTTTCTTGGTGCGGACTTTTGAGTGCAAGTTTGAGGGGCCTTGATTTTGGGGTGCATGGTTTGGGGGGCAGGATTCCGGGTGTAATGTTTTGAGGTGCAGGACTTGGGGGCGCAGGTTTCACACGTTAAGGAACTGGGGCTGCAGAGGTTGGGGGTGCAGCGTTGTGGGCTGCAGGGTTGAAGGGTGCAGGATTTAGGGGTACAGGTTTTGGGGGTGCAGGAGCTGGGGGTGCAGGCTGTAGGGATCAGAATATGGGGGTGCAGGGTTCTGGGGTGCAGGATCTGGGTGAGCAGGCTGTTAGGGTACAGAACCTTGTAGTTCAGCGTTTAGAGGCAGGATTTGGGGGTGCAGGGCTTTGGGGTGAGGGGTCTGGGGTGAGGGGTTCAGGTGTTCAGCACCTGGGGGTGCAGGACTTGGGGGTTGGAGGATTTGGGGGTGCAGGGATTTGGGGGTGCAGGGATATGGGTGCAACTTGGGTGCAGAGTTTTGGGTATACGATTTTGGGGTGCAGAATTTTGGGGGGGGGGATTGGGGGAGCAGGGTTTCAGGGTGCAAGGTTCAGTGGTGCAGGGTTCTGGGGGTGCAGGGTTTAGCGCCAGAACTGGGGGTGCAGGGTTTGGGATTGCAGGGTGTTGGGGGAAGGATCTGGGGGTACAAGATGTGGGGTAGCAGGGTTTTGGGGTGCAACTTGTGGGGGCAGGATTTGGGGTACAGGAGGTTGGGGGTGCAGGGTTTGGGGTGTAGGATTTAGTGGAGCAGGGACTGGGGGTGAAGGTCTTGTGGAGGCAGAATTGGGGATGCAGGTCTTGGGGAGGCAGAATTGGGGGTGCAGATTTTGGCTGTTCAGGACCTGGGGGTGCAGGATTTGGGGATGTAGGTTTTGGGGGGCAGATTTTGGGGTGCTGGGTTCGGCACATGGGTCTGGAGGATTTGGGGGTGCAGGGTTAAGGGGTTTAGGATTTTGGGGTGCACAGTTTAGGGTGCACGTTCTGGGCATGTATGATTTGAGAGTGCAGGGCTTTGGGGTACAGGGTTTTGGGGTCAGGATCTGGGGGTGCAGGGTGTTGGGGAGAAGGATTTGGGGGTGCAGCATTTTGAAGTGCAGGGTTTGGAGGAGGGAGGTTTTGGGGGTGAAAGATTTGGTGGTTCAGGTTTTGGGGGTGCAGTGTTAACAGGGTGGAGGTTTAGGGGTGCAGGATTTGGGGGTGCACTGTTTGGGGGTGCAGGGTTTAGAAGTCAGGTCTAAGAGTGCAGCGTTTGGGGTGCAGGGGCTTGGGGGGAAATTTAAGGTTGCAGAGTGTGGGGTGCACAGGACTGGGGCTCAGGATTTGGGGGTGCGGGGTTTCAGGGTTCAAGATTTGGAGGTGTGGAGTTTTGGGGTGCAGGGGATGGGGCTGAAGGATTTGAGGCTGCAGGGTGGTGGGGGAAGGATTTGGGGGTGAGAGATTTGGGGTGCAGGATGTGGGGGTGCAGAGTTTTGGGAGGCAAGGATCTGGGGCTGCAGGATTTGGGGGTTCAGTGTTTGGGGCAGCACAACCTCGGGGTGCAGGGGTTTGCAGTGAAAGGTTTGGTAGGCAGGATTTGGGGTGCAGGATTCTGGGGTGCTGGGTTTGGGGTACAGGATTTGGTGTTGCAGGGATGGGGTTGAAGGGCTTGGGTTTCCAGGCCTTTGAGGTGCAGGATTTGGAGGTGCAAGGTTTGGGAGGGAATTCTTTGGGGTGCAGGGTTTGGGGTTCCAGGAGGTGGGGGAAGGACCTTGGGGTGTAGGGTTTGGGGGGGCAGGGTTTTGGGGGAAGGATTTAGGGGTGCAGGGTTTTGAAGTGCAGCGTTTCAGGGGGGCATGATTTTGGGGGTGCACATGTGGGGGTCCAGGTTTGGGGGATGCAGAGTTTGTGAATGGAGGATTTTGGGGTGCTGGGTTTGGGGCTGCCTAATTTGGGGGTGCAGTGTTTGGGTGTTCAGGACCTGGGGGTGCTGCGTTTGGGAATGCAGGCTTTGGGGGTGCAGGGCTCAGGATTTGGGAGGGCAGGATCAGGGGGTGTAAGATTTCAGGGTTTAGGGGTGCAAAGTTTGGTAGGGCTGAATTATAGGGGTGCAAAGTATGGTAGGATTGAATTTAGGGGTGCAGGATTTGGTATTACAGGTTTTGGGGAATCATGGCTTGGGAGGAAGGATTTAGGGGTGCAGGGTTTCAAGATGCAGGATTTGGGGTGCAGTATTTGGGGTTGCAGGTTTGGGGGGTGCAAGTTGTGGGGCGGCAGGATATCGGGTATAGGGTTCTGGGCTGCAGGGTTTGGGGGTGCAGGATTTCAATGTGCAGGGTTCTGGGGTGCAGTATCTGGGGGTCCAGGGTTTGGCAGTGCATTGGCTTTGGGGGTTGAAGGATTTGGGGGTGCAGGGTTTAGGGATGCAGGATTTGGGGGTGCAGGATTTGGAAGTGCAGAGTTAGGGGGCAGGATTTTCAGTGCAGGGTTTCAGGGCACAGAACTTGGTGGTGCAGGATCTGGGGGTGCAGGTTTTCGGTGGGGAATTTGGGGGTGCAGGGTGTTGAGGAAGGATCTGAGGGTACAATATTTGGGCTTTAAGGGTTTAGGGGGGCAGGATCTGGCAGTGCAGAGTTTGGGGACAGGACCTGGGGGTGCAGCGATTGGGGTTACAGGTTCTGGGGGTGCAGGGTCGAGGGAATTGTTTGAGGTGCAGGGTTATGAGAGTGCAGGATTTCTGGGTGCAGAGTTTGGGGTGCTGGGTATGGGGCAGCAGCATCTGGGGGTGTAGGTTTTGGGGGTTCATTCATTTGGGGGGAGGATCTGGGGGTGCAGGGTTTAAGGGTTCAGGATTTGGAGGTGTAGGGTTTTGGGGTAAAGGGTTCTGGGTTGAGGTTTTGGGGTGAAAGATTTGGGGATGCAGTGTTAAGGGGTGGAGGCTTAGAGGTGCAAGATTTGGGGGTGCAGAGTTTTCGTGTGTCTGATTTGGGGGTGCAGGGTCTGGGGGGTGCAAGATCCTGGAATTCAGGATCTGGGGGTTCAGGATTTGGGGGTGCACAGTATGGGAGGGAAGGATCTGGGGCTTCAGGATTTGGGGGTGCACTGTTTGGGGGTGCAGGGTTTAGAAGTCAGGTCTAAGAGTGCAGCGTTTGGGGTGCAGGGGCTTGGGGGGAAATTTAAGGTTGCAGAGTGTGGGGTGCACAGGACTGGGGCTCAGGATTTGGGGGTGCGAGGTTTCAGGGTTCAGGATTTGGAGGTGTGGAGTTTTGGGGTGCAGGGGATGGGGGTGAAGGATCTGAGGGTGTAGGGTGGTGGGGGAAGGATTTGGGGGTGAGAGATTTGGGGTGCAGGATTTGGGGGTGCAGAGTTTTGGGAGGCAAGGATCCGGGGCTGCAGGATTTGGGGGTTCAGTGTTTAGGGCAGCACAATCTTGGGGTGCAGGGGTTTGCAGTGAAAGGTTTGGTAGGCAGGATTTGGGGTGCAGGATTCTGGGGTGCTGGGTTTGGGGTACAGGATTTGGTGTTGCAGGGATGGGGTTGAAGGGCTTGGGTTTCCAGGCCTTTGAGGTGCAGGATTTGGAGGTGCAAGGTTTGGGAGGGAATTCTTTGGGGTGCAGGGTTTGGGGGCAGGGTTTAGGGGTGGAGGGTATAGGACGGAAAGATTTGGGAATGCAGGGTTTGGGGTGCAGGTTTCGGGGTTCAGGAAGGTAGGGAGGGCAGGATTAGGGGGTGCAAGGTTTCAGTTGTAGGGTTTAGGGGTGCAGAGTTTGGTAGGGCCGAATTTGGGGGTGCAGGGTTTGGGGTGCAGGGTTTGGGAAGACAGGATCGGGGGTGGGGGATTTGGGGGTGCAGGATTGAGGGGCAGGGTTTTGGTGCAGGGCTTGGGGTCAGGATCTGGGGTGCGGGTTTGGGAAGAGTATTTTGGGGTGCAGGATTTTGGGTGCCGTGTTTGCGGGGCAGGTTTGGGGTGATCACTGCTGATCCGCACACACTCGCTCTCTCTGGTATTCACCTCCACTCCTGCTCCTCCACCTCCCCACTGTTCTCTCCACCTCCTCTCTTCTCGTTCCCACCACACTCTGTACACAGACCCGACCACTGAGAATGTTCCAGAACACGCTGATCCAAACCCCGCTGGGACCTCCGGGCTCCATGGCAACGTGAAAATTGAGTGTGCCACAGAATCCCTTTGGGTGTCAAACACCTTGAAGGTGCTGGAGTCCAAGCACAACCCCCCGGCGCTGCCCACGGCCCTCAGGAGCTCCTGTGGAAACCCCTCCAGGGATGGCGGCTCCAGCCCTGCCCTGGGCAGCCCGTTCAGTGCCCGACAGCCCTCGCTGGGAGGAACAGCTCCCAGGCTCCAGCCAGAAGCTCACCCGGTACCGCTGGGGCCGTCTCCTCTCCTCCTGCCGCTCGTTCCCGGGCAGAGTCCCCGAAGCCCGCTCTCCGGGCGCTCTGCGGGCGGCTCCTGGCCCGGCCGCCCCCCGCACTCCCGCTCTGGCTCCGCCCCAAGGCTCAGGCGGGAACGGCCGCTGCGTCCTGGCCGGCCAATCGCAGCTCGCCGCCTCAGCCCCGCCCCCTCAAACCAGCCCTTGGCCCCGCCCCCTCCCCCCAGCCCCTCAGGAGGAGCCGCACCCGCTGGTGCTGAGTGCGGAGCTCAGCGCACAAAGAGCTGCACAGGGTGAGAGGGGCAGGGGGATTCGAGCTGGGATGGGCGCTGTTTGCAGACGGAACCAAGTGAGGCACGGGCTCTGCACCTGGAGAAAGGAAAAGGTGCAGTGATCACCCCAAACCTGCCCCGCAGACACGGCACCCAAAATCCTGCACCCCAAAATACTCTTCCCAAACCCTGCACCCCAGATCCTGACCCCAAGCCCTGCACCAAAACCCTGCCCCTCAATCCTGCACCCCCAAATCCTCCACCCCCGATCCTGTCTTCCCAAACCCTGCACCCCAAACCCTGCACCCCCAAATTCGGCCCTACCAAACTCTGCACCCCTAAACCCTACAACTGAAACCTTGCACACCCTAATCCTGCCCTCCCTACCTTCCTGAACCCCGAAACCTGCACCCCAAACCCTGCATTCCCAAATCCTTCTGTCCTATAACCTCCACCCCTAAACCCTGCCCCCACACCCTGCACCCCAAAGAATTCCCTCCCAAACCCTGCACCTCCAAATCCTGCACCTCAAAGGCCTGGAAACCCAAGCCCTTCAACCCCATCCCTGCAACACCAAATCCTGTACCCCAAACCCAGCACCCCAGAATCCTGCACCCCAAATCCTGCCTACCAAACCTTTCACTGCAAACCCCTGCACCCCGAGGTTGTGCTGCCCTAAACACTGAACCCCCAAATCCTGCAGCCCCGGATCCTTGCCTCCCAAAACTCTGCACCCCCAAATCCTGCACCCAAATCTCTCACCCCCACCACCCTGCACTCCCAACCCCTGCACCCCAAAACTCCACACCTCCAAATCCTGAACCCTGAAACCCCGCACCCCCAAATCCTGAGCCCCAGTCCTGTGCACCCCACACTCTGCAACCTTAAATTTCCCCCCAAGCCCCTGCACCCCAAACGCTGCACTCTTAGACCTGACTTCTAAACCCTGCACCCCCAAACAGTGCACCCCCAAATCCTGAAGCCCCAGATCCTTCCCTCCCATACTGTGCACCCCCAAATCCTGAACCCTCAGATCCTGAATTCCAGGATCTTGCACCCCCAGACCCTGCACCCCCAAATCAGACACACGAAAACTCTGCACCCCCAAATCTTGCACCTCTAAGCCTCCACCCCTTAACACTGCATCCCCAAATCTTTCACCCCAAAACCTCAACCCAGAACCCTTTACCCCAAAACCCTACACCTCCAAATCCTGAACCCTTAAACCCTGCACCCCCAGATTCTCCCCCCAAATGAATGAACTCCCAAAACCTACACCCCCAGATGCTGCTGCCCCATACCCAGCACCCCAAACTCTGCACCCAGAAATCCTGCACTCTCATAACCCTGCACCTCAAACAATTCCCTCGACCCTGCACCCCCAGAACCTGTAACCCCAAACGCTGCACCCCCAGGTCCTGTCCCCAAACTCTGCACTGCCAGATCCTGCCCCCCTAAACCCTTAAAGCCCAAATATTGTACCCTCAGATCCTTCCTCAACACCCTGCACCCCCAAATTCCCCACCGAAAACCTGCACCCCCAGATCCTGCACCACCAAGTTCTGTGCCCTGAAACCCTGCACTGAAAATCCTGCCCCCTAACTCTGCACCCCCAAATCCTGCACCCCCAAATCCTGCATCCCTAAACCCTGCACCCCCAAATCCTTCAACCCCCAAAGCCAATGCACTGCCAAACCCTGGACCCCCAGATACTGCACCCCAGAACCCTGCACGTTGAAATCCTGCACCCCCAAACCCTGCAGCCCAGAACCCTGTACCCGATATCCTGCCGCCCCACAACTTGCACCCCCCAAACCTGCAACCCCAAATACTGCACCCCAAATCCTGCATCTTGAAACCCTGCACCCCTAAATCCTTCCTCCCAAGCCATGATTCCCCAAAACCTGTAATACCAAATCCTGCACCCCTAAATTCAGCCCTACCATACTTTGCACCCCTATAATTCAGCCCTACCAAACTTTGCACCCCTAAACCCTGAAATCTTACACCCCCTATCCTGCCCTCCCAAATCCTGAGCCCTGCACCCCCAAAGCCTGCATTCCCAAATGCAGCACCCCCAGGTCCTGAACACCCAAACACTGCACCCCCAAATTAGGCAGCCCCAAACCCAGCACCCCAAAATCCTCCATTCACAAACTCTGCATCCCCCAAACCTGGACCCCCACATGTGCACCCCCAAAATCATGCCCCCCTGAAACGCTGCACTTCAAAACCCTGCACCCCTAAATCCTTCCCCCAAAACCCTGCCCCCCCAAACCCTACACCCCAAGGTCCTTCCCCCACCTCCTGGAACCCCAAACCCTGCACCCCAAAGAATTCCCTCCCAAACCTTGCACCTCCAAATCCTGCACCTCAAAGGCCTGGAAACCCAAGCCCTTCAACCCCATCCCTGCAACACCAAATCCTGTACCCCAAACCCAGCACCCCAGAATCCTGCACCCCAAATCCTGCCCTACCAAACCTTTCACTGCAAACCCCTGCACCCCGAGGTTGTGCTGCCCTAAACACTGAACCCCCAAATCCTGCAGCCCCAGATCCTTGCCTCCTAAGACTCTGCACCCCCACATCCTGCACCCCAAATCTCTCACCCCCAAATCCTCCCCCCACCACCCTGCAGCCTCAAATCCTTCAGCCCCATCCCCTGCACCCCAAAACTCCACACCTCCAAATCTTGAACCCTGAAACCCGGCACCCCCAAATCCTGAGCCCCAGTCCTATGCACCCCACAGTCTGCAACCTTAAATTTCCCCCAAGCCCCTGTACCCCAAACCCTGCACTCTGAGACCTGACTTCTAAACCCTGCACCCCAAACAGTGCACCCCCAAATCCTGAAGCCCCAGATCCTTCCCTCCCATACCCTGCACCCCCAAATCCTGAACCCCCAAATCCTGCGCCACTAATCCTCCACCCTCTTAACACTGCACCCCCAAAACCTGAACCATCAAATCCTTCACCCCCAAAACCTCCCTCCTCCAAACCCTGCCCTTCAAAATGCTGCACCCCCAAATCCTTCTCCCCAACACCCTGCACCCCCAGATCCTGACCCCAAAACCCTGCCCCCCAAATCCTGTACCCCAAAGCCCTGCACTCTCAAATCATACATGCCCAGAACGTGCACCCTAAACTGTGCACCCCAAAATCCTAAACCCCTTAACCCTGCACCCCCAAATCCTCCAGACCCATGTCCCGAACCCAGCACCCCAAAATCTACCCCCCAAAACCTACATCCCCAAATCCTGCACCCCCAGGTCCTGAACAGCCAAAATCTGCACCCCAATTCTGCCTCCCCAAGACCTGCATCCCCAATTCTGCCTCCACAAGACCTTCACCCCCAGTCCCTGCTCCACTAAATCCTACACCCCAAACCCTGCACCCCCAACCTCCTGTACCCCAAATCCTGCCCCCACAAGTTGCACCCTAAAATCCTGCACCCCAAATCCTGTCCTACCCACCCTTCAGCCCAAATCCCTTCACCCCAAAATCCTGCTGCCGTAAACCCTGCACCCCCAAATCATCCCTCCCAACCCTGCCCCCCAAACCCTGTCCCCCTAAAGCCTGACCCCGAAACCCTGCTCCCCAAAACCCTGCTACCCCCAATCTTGTACCCCCAGATCCTTCCCCCAACACCCTGCAATCCCAAACCCTGCACCCCCAATTCTGGCGCTAAACCCTGCACCCCCAGAACCCTGCACCACTGAACCTTGCACCCCAAAACCCTGCTCCCCCAATCCTCCCCCCCAAAACTCTGCACCCCAAAACCCTATACCCAAAACCTTGCACCCCACAAGTTGCACCCATATCCCTGCACTTCCAAATTCCTGCACCCCCAAATCCTCCAGCCCCCAAGTCCTGCACCCCCAGGTGCTGAGCACCTGAACCCCTCACCCCAGACCCCTCACCCCAGACCCCTCACCCCAAACCCTGCACCCCCAAATCCTGCCTCTAAACGCTGACCTACAAGGTTCTGTACCCCAACAGCCTGCTCACCCAGATCCTGCACCCCAGAACCCTGCACCCCCATATTCTGATCCCTACAGCCTGCACCCCCAGCTCCTGCACCCCCAAAACCTGTACCCCTAAATCCTGCACCCTTCAACCCTGCAGCCCACAACGCTGCACCCCCAACCTCTGCAGCCCCAGTTCCTTAACGTGTGAAACCTGCGCCCCCAAGTCCTGCACCTCAAAACCTTACACCTGGAATCCTGCCCCCCAAACCATGCACCCCAAAATCAAGGCCCCTCAAACTTGCACTCAAAAGTCCACACCAAAAAACCCTCCCCCCCTCAGTTTCTAAAGACGTGGAACCTACACCCCCAAATCCTGCACCCCAAAACCCTGCACCCCAGTACCCCAGACCACCAAATCTTGCACCTCCAAATCCATCCCCTTTAGCCCTGCACTTCAAACCCTGCACCCCAAATCCTGCAACCAAACCCTGTACCCCAAATCCTGCCGTACACAACCCTTCACCCCAAACCTCTTCAACCCAAGGTACTGAAACCCTAAGCCCTGCAGCCCCAAACCTACATCCCCAAATCCTGCACCCCCAGGTCCTGAACACCCAAAATCTGCACCCCCAAACCCTTAACTCCAAAAACCTGCACCCCCAATTCTGCCTCCACAAGACCTGCACCCCCAAACCCTGCACCACTAAACCCTGCACCCCCAAACCCTGTACCCCAAATCCTGACCCCAAGTTGCACCCTAAAAACCTGCACCCCAAATCCTGTCCTACCCAACCCTTCACACCAAACCCCTTCACCCGAAGATCGTGCTGCCCTAAACCCTGCACCCCAAAATCATCCCTCCCAACCCTGCCCCCCAAACCCTGTCCCCCTAAAGCCTGACCCCAAAACCCTGCTCCCCAAAACCCTGCTACCCCCAATCTTGCACCCCCAGATCCTGCTGCTCCAAACCCTGCACCCCAAATCCTCCAGCCCCACGTACCGATCTCCCAAACCCTGCACCCCAGAACCCTGCACCCCACAACCCCTTCACCCCCAAATCCTGCACCCCCAGCCCTACCCCCTAAACTTTCCACCCCCAAATCCTACCCTACCAAGTACCCCACCCCAAACCCCTGCACCCCAAGACCCTGCACCCTAAACCCTGCACCTCCATATCCTCCTTCCCCAAACCCTGCACCCCACAACCCCTTCACCCCCAAATCCTGCACCCCCAGCCCTACCCCCTAAACTTTCCACCCCCAAATCCTACCCTACCAAGTACCCCACCCCAAACCCCTGCACCCCAAGATCCTGCACCCTAAACCCTGCACCTCCATATCCTCCTTCCCCAAACCCTGCACCCCAAACCACTGCACCCCTAAACCCTGAACCCCCAAATCCTGCACCCCTGGAACCTGCAACCCCAGACCCTGTAGCCCCAAATCAGGCCCCGCAAAATCCTGCTCCCCCAGCCTTGCACCCCCAAATCCTGCACCACCTAATCCTCCAACCCCCTAACACAACCCCCTAAACCCCTTGTCCCCAGGACCCCCCATTGTCCGCAGGGCTCATTGTGATACCATGGGGGACCCCCTTCTCACTGGGGACCCATTGTGACACCATGGGGACCTCCCCTTGTCCTCAGGGCCCATTGTGACATCCTGGGGACCTCCCTTTCTCCCAAGGGCCCATTGTGACACCGTGGGGACCCCCTTTGTCCCCAGGGCCCATTGTGACAGGGTGGGGATCCCCCTTGTCCCCAGGGCCCATTGTGACGTCCCAGGACCAGCCATTGTCCCCAGGACCCATTGTGACACTATGGGGACCACTCGTTGTCCTCAGGGCCCATTGTGACATCCTGGGGACCCCCTTGTCCCCAGGGCCCATTGAGACATCCTGGGGAGCCCCTTTGTCCCCAGGGCCCATTGTGATGTCCCAAAAGCTCCCCTTGTCCCCAGTGCCCATTGTGACATCCCAGGACCCCCCATTGTCGCCAGGGCCCATTGTGACGTTCAGGGGATCCACCTTTGTCTTCAGGGCCCACTGTGACATCCTGGGGACCCCTTTGTCCCCAGAGCCCATTGTGACACCATGGGGACCTGCCTTGTCACGGGGGACCCGTTGTGACACAAGGAGGACCCCCCCTTGTCCCCAGGGCCCATTGTGACATCCCAGGGGTCCACTTTGTCCCCAGGGCCCATTGTGACACCATGGGGACCCCCCCCTATCACTGGGGACCCATTGTAAGACCATGGGGACCCCCTCATCTCCTCAGTATCCATTGTGATATCCTGGGCACCCCCCCTTGTCCCCAGGGCCCAGTGTGACACCATGCGGACCCCCCATTATCCCCAGGGCATATTCTGACATCCTGGGGACCCCCTTTGTTCCCAGGTCCCATTGTGGCACCATGGGGACCCCCTTTGTCACTGGGGCCCATTGTGAGATCCCAGGACCCCCCCTTGTCCCCAGGGCCCATTGTGACATCCCAGGACCGCCCTTGTCACTGGGGACCCATTGTGACATCATGGGGACCCCCCCTTTGTCCCCAGGGCCCATTGTGACATCCTGGGGACCCCCTTTTTCCCCAGGGCCCATTGTGGCACCATGGGGACTCCCTTTGTCACTGGGGCCCATTGTGACATTCCAGGATTCCACTTTGTCCCCAGGGCCCATTGTGACATCCTGGGGACCCCCTTTGTCCAGAGGATCCATTGGACGTCCCAGGACTCCCCGTTGTCCCCAGGGCCCATTGTACACCTCCCAGGACCCACCCATTTTGCCCAGGGCCCATTGTTACACCATGGGTACCCCCCTTGTCACTGGGGACACATTGTGACACCATGGGGACGCCCCCTTGTCCTCAGGGGCCATTGTGACATCCTGTGCACCCCCCATTGTCCCCTAGGGTCCATTGTGATGTCCCAGGACCCCCCTTTGTCCCCAGAGCCCATTGTGATATCCTGGGGAAACCCTTGTTCCCCAGGGCCCATTGTGACGTCCCAGAACCCCCCCTTGTCCCCAGGGCCCATTGTGACATCCTGGGGACCCCTCCTTGTCTCCAGGGCCCATTGTGACATCCCAGGACCCCCCACTGTCCCAAGGGCCCACTGTGACATCTCAGGACCCCACTTGTCACTGGGGACCCATTGTGACACCACAGGGACCCCCGTTTGTCCCCAGGGCTCATTGTGACATCCCAGGACCTCCCATTGTCCCCAGTGCCCATCGTGACACCATGTGGACCCTTCCCGTCACTGGTAACCCATTTTGACACCATGGGGACCCCCCCTTTTCCTTCTGGTCCATCGTGGCACTGTGGGGAACCCCCTTATCACGCGGGACCCATTTTGACACCATGGGGACCCCCATTGTCACTGGGGCCCATTGTGACATCCCAGGACCCCCCTTGTCCCCAGGGCCCATTGTGACATTCAGGGGACCCCTCTTTGTCCCCGGGGCCCATTGTGACATTCTGGAGAGCCCCACCTGGTCCCCAGGGCCCATTGTGACATCCCAGGACCCCCTTTGTCCCCAGGGCCCATCGTGACACCGTGGGGACCCCCCTTGTCACTGGGGACCCATTGTGACACCATGGGTACCCCTTTTTTTCCTCAGGGCCCATTGTGACATCCTGGGTACCCCTCATTGTCCCCAGGGCCCATTGTGAAATCCTGGGGACCCCCTTGTCCCTATGGCCCATCATGGCACTGTGGGGACCCCCATTGTCACTGGGGACCCATTGTGACACCATGGGGACCCCCCCTTTGTCCCCAGGGCCCTTTGTGACATCCCAGGACTCCTCGTTGTCCCCAGGGCCCGTTGTGACACCGTGGGGACTCCCTTTGTCAGTGGGGCCCGTTGTGAAATCCTGGGTGACCTCCTTTGTCCCCATGGCCCATTGTGTCACGGTGGGGACGACCCTTGTCCCCAGGGCCCATTGTGATATCCAAGGACCCCCCTTTTTCCTCAGGGCCCATTGTGCCATCCTGGGGACCGCCCTTGTCACTGGGGACCCATTGTGACACCATGGGGACGCCCTCTTTGTCCCCAGTGCCCATCGTGAGATCCTGGGGACCCTCTTTGTGCCCAGGGCCCATTGTGATATCGAGGGACCCCCCTTTTTCCTCAGGGCCCATTGTGACATACTGGGGACCCTCTTTTGTCCCCAGGGCCCATTTTGGCACCATGGGTACCCCTTTTGTCTCCAGGCCCATTGTGACATCCTGGGGACCCCCCTTGTCCCCAGGACCCATTGTGACATCCGGGGGACCCCCATGTCTCCAGGGCTCATCGTCGCACCGTGGGAACCCTCCTTGTCACTTGGGCCCATTGTTACACCATGGGGACCCCCCTTGTCCCCAGCGCCCATTGTGACACCGTGGGGACCCCCCTTGATCCCCAGAGCCCATTGTGACATTCAGGGGACCCCTCTTGGTCCCCAGGGCCAATTGTGGCACCATGGGGCCCCCTTTTGTCACTGTCATCCAGTGTGACATCTCAGGACCCAACTTTGTACCCAAGGCCCATTATGACACCGTGGGGACCCCCCTTGTCCCCAGGGCCCATTGTGACACCATGGGGACCCCCCTTGTCACTGGGGATGCATTGTGACCCCATGGGGACCCCCATTGTCTCCAGAGCCCATTGTGACGTCCCATGACCACCTGTTATCTTCAGGGCCCATTGTGACGCACTGGGGACCGCCCTTGTCCCCAGTGCCCATTGTGACATCCTGGGGACCCCCTTTGTCCCCATGGCCCATTGTTAAATTCCCGGACCCCCCATTGTCCCCAGGTCCCATTGTGACATTGAAGGGACCCCTCGTTGTCTCCAGGGTCCATTGTGACATCCTGGGAACCCCGTTTGTCCCCAGGGCCCATTGTGGCACAATGGGGACCCCTTTGTCACTGGGCCCCATTGTGACATCCCAGGACCCCACTTTGTCCCCAGGGCCCATTGTGACATCTCAGGACCCCCCATTTGTTCCCAGGGCCCATTGTGACATCCTGGAGACCCCGCCTTGTCCCCAGGGCCTATTGTGACACCATGGGGACCTCCCTTGTCACTGGGGACGCATTGTGACAGCATGGGGACCCCACATTGTCTCCCGGGCCCGTTGTGACATCCTGGGGACCCTCTTTGTCCCCAAGGCCCATTGTGACGTCGCAGGACCCCCCTTTGTCCCCAGGGTCCATTGTGACACCGTGGGGACCCCCTTTGTCACTGGAGCCTATTGTGACATCCCAGGACCCCCGTTATCCCCAGGGCCCATTGTGACATTCAGGGGGCCCCTCTTTGTCCCCAGGGCCCATTGTTGCATCCTGGGCCCCCCCCACTTTTCCCCAGTGCCCATTGTGACATCCCAGGAGCCCACTTTGTCCCCAGGGCCCATTGTGACACCGTGGGGTCCCCCCTTGTCCCCAGGGCCCATTTTGACATTCAGGGGACCCCTCTTTGTCCCCAGGGCCCATTGTGACATCCTGGGGACCCCCTTTGTCCCCAGGGTCCACTGTGACATGCCAGGACCCCACTTTGTCCCAAAGGCCCATTGTGACACCGTGGGGAACCCCCTTGTCTGTGGGGACGCATTGTGACACGACGGGAACCCCCCGTTTGTCTCCAGTGCCCATTGTGAAATCCTGGGGACCCCCCTTGTCACCAGGGCCCACTGTGACGTCCCAGGACCCCACTTTCTCCCCAGGGCCCATTGTGACATCCAGGGGACGCCCTTTGTCCCCAAGGCCCATTGTGACATCCCAGGACCCCCCATTGTCCCCAGGGCCCATTGTGAACATCCTGGGGACTCCCTTTGTCCCCAGGGCCCATTGTGACACCGTGGGGACCCCCATTGTCCTCAGGGCCCATTGTGACATTCAGGGGACCCCTCTTTGTCCCTAGGGCCCATTGTGAGATTCCAGGACCCCCCCTTTGTCCCCAGGACCCATTGTGACATCCTGTGGACCCCTCTTTGTCCCCTGGGCCCATTGTGACGTCCCAGGACCGTCCACTTGTCCCCATTGCCCATTGTGACATCCTCAGGACCCTCTTTGTCCACAGGGCCCATTGTGACGACCTGAGGAACTCTCTTTGTCCCCAGGGCCCATTGTGACATCCTGTGGACCCTCCATTGTCCCCAGGAAACATTGTGACATCCTGGGGACCGCCGTTTGTCCCCAGGGCCCATTGTGACATCCTGTGGACCCCTCTTTGTCCCCAGGGCCTACTGTGACATCCTGGGGACCCCCCCTTTTCTCCAGGGCCCATTGTGACACCGTGGGACCCCCCTTGTCCCCAGGGCCCATTGAGACATCCTGGGGACTCCCTTTGTCCCCAGAGCCCATTGTGACATCCTGGGGACAACCACTGTCCCCAGGGCCCATTGTGACGTCCTGTGGACCCCTCTTTTTCCCCAGGGCCTACTGTGACATCCTGGGCCCCCCCCCCTTTTCTCCAGGGCCCATTGTGACACCGTGGGACCCCCCTTGTCCCCAGGGCCCATTGTGACATCCTGGGGACTCCCTTTGTCCCCAGAGCCCATTGTGACATCCTGGGGACAACCATTGTCCCCAGGGCCCATTCTGACGTCCCAGGAAACCCCATTGTCCCCAGGGCCCATTGTGTCAGGGGAAGACCCCTTTTTGTCCCCAGGGCCCATTGTGACATCCCAGGACCCCACTTTGTCCCCAGGACCCATTGTGACATTCTGGGGAGCCCCCTTTGTCCCACGGGCCCATTGTGACATTCAGGGGACCCCCCTTGTCACCAGGGCCCATTGTGACATCCTGGGGACCCCCTTTGTCCCCAGGGCCCATTGTGAGTGTGTCGGGACCCCCCGTTGTCCCCAGGGCCCATTGTGACATCCTGGGGACCCCCTTTGTCCCCAGGGCCCATTGTGACATTCAGGGGACCCCCCTTGTCACCAGGACCCATTGTGACATTCAAGGGACTCCCTTTGTCCCCATGGCCCATTGTGAGATTCAGGGAACCCCCCCTTGTCCTCAGGGCCGATTGTGACGTCCTAGGACCCCTCTTTGTCCCAGGACCCATTGTGACACTGTGGGGACCCCCTTTGTCCCCAGGGCCCATTGTGAACATCCTGGGGACCCCTTTGTCCCCAGACCCCACTGTGACACTGTGGGGACTCCCTTTGTCACTGGCGCCCATTGTGACATCCCAGGACGCCAGTTTCTCCCCAGGGCCCATTGTGACACCATGGAGACCCCCCTTGTCCCCAGGGCCCATTGTGACATTCAGGGGACCCCCATTGTCCCCAGGGCCCATTGTGACACCATGGAGACCCCCCTTGTCCCCAGGGCCCATTGTGACATCCTGGGGATCCCTCTTTGTCCCCAGGGCCTATTGTGACATCCTGGGGACACCGCCTTGTCTCCAGGGCCAAGCGTGATGTCCCAGAACCCCACATTGTTCCCAGGGCCCATTGTAAAATCCTTGTGACCCCCCCTTTGTCTCCAGGGCCCATTGTGATATTCAGGGGACCCCTCTTTGTCCCCAGGGCCCATTGTGACGTCCCAGGACCCCCCATTGTCCCCAGGGCCCATTGTAACATTCTGGGGACCTCCGTTGTCCCCAGGGCCCATTGTGACATCGCAGGACCCCCCATTGTCCCCAGGGCACATTGTGACATCCTGGGGACCCTGATTTGTCCCCAGGGCCCATTGTGACGTCCCAAGACCCCCCTTTTTTCCCAGGGCCCACTGTGACATCCTGGGGACCCCCTTTGTCACTGGGGTCCTTTGTGATGTCCCAGGACTCCCCTTTGTCCACAGAGCCCATTGTGACATCCTGGGGAACCCCCTTTGTCCCCAGGGCCCATTGTGACGTCCCAGGACCCCTCATTGTCCTCAGGGCCCATTGTTACATCCTGGGGAACCCCCTTTGTCCCCAAGCCCATTGTGACACCCTGGGGACCCCCCTTTGTCCTCAGGGTCCATTGTGACATCCTGGGCACCCCCTATTGTCCCCAGGGGCCACTATGGGCACCCCCTTTGTCCCCAGGGCCTATTGTGACATCGCAGATTCCCGTTTGTCCCCAGAACCCATTGTGACATCCCTGGGAGCCCCCTTTGTCCCCAGGGCCCATTGTGACATCACAGGACCACCCATTGTCCCCAAGGCCCATTGTGACATCCTGGAGACCCCCTTTGTCCCCAGGACCCATTCTCACATCCTGGGGACCCCCTCTTGTCCCCAGGACCCATTGTGACATCGCAGGACCCCCCATTGTCCCCAGGGCCCATCGTGGCACCGTGGGGACCCCCTTTGTCCCCAGGGCTCATTGTGACACCCTGGGGACCCCCGTTGTGCCCAGAGACCATTGTGACATTCAGGGGACCCCTCTTCATCCCTAGGACCCATTGTGATACCGTGGGGACCCTCTTTGTCCCGAGGGCCCATTATGGCATCCTGGGGACCCCGTTTGTCTCCAGGGCCCATTGTGACATCCCAGGGCCCATTGTGACATCCTGGAGAAGTCCCCTTGTCTACAGGGCCCATTGTGACGTCACAGTAACCCCCATTGTCCCCAGGGTCCATTGTGACATCATGGGGACACCCCCTTTGTCACCAGGGCCCATTGTGACATCCTGGGGACTCCCTTTGTCCCCACGGCCCATTGGGGCACCATGTGGACCCCCTTTGTCACTGGGGCCCATTGTGACAACCCAGGATCTCACTTTGTCCCAAGGGCCCATTGTGACACTGTGGGGACCCCCTAGCCCCAGGACCCATTGTGACATTCAGGGGACCCCCTTTGTCCCCACGGCCCATTGTGACACCATGGGGACCCCATTTGTCTATGGGGCCCATTGTGACATCTGAGGACCCCCCATTGTGCCCAAGGCCCATTGTGACATCCTGGGGAGCCCCCTTTGTCCCCAGGGCCCATTGTGGCACTATGGGGACCCCCTTTGTCACTGGGGCCCATTGTGACATCCCAGTACCCCACATTGTCCCCAGGGCCCATTGTGATGTCCCATGACCCCCCGTTGTCCCCAGGGCAAATTGTGACATTTTGGGGACCCTCGTTTGTCCACAGGGCCCATTGTGATATCTTTAGGACCCCCCAATTGTCCCGAGGGCCCATCGTGACATCCGAGGACCCCCCTTTGTCCACAGGGCCCATTGTGACATTCAGGGCACCCCTCTTTGTCCCCAGGGCCCATTGTGAGAGGGTGGGACCCCTCTTGCCCCCAGGGCCCATTGTGACATCCTGGGGACCCCGTTTGTCGACAGGGCCCATTGTGGTACCATGGGGACCCCCTTTGTCCACAGGGGGACATTGTGACGTCCCAGGACCCCCCGTTGTCCTCAGGGCCCATTGTGACATTCAGGGCACCCCTCCTAGTCCCCAGGGCCTATTGTGACATCCTGGGGAGCCCCCCCTTGTCTCCAGTGCCAATTGTGACGTCCCAGGGCCCCCCATTGTCCTTAGGGCCCATTTTGAAATCCTGGGGACCCCCCCTTTGTCCCCAGGGCCCATTGTGACATCCCAGAACCCCCCCTTGTCCCCAGGGCCCATTGTGACATCCTGGGGATCCCCTTTGTACCCAGGGCCCATTGTGGCACCATGAGAACCCCCCTTGTCCCAAGGGCCCATTGTGACATTCCACAACCCCTCCTTGTCCCCAGGACCCATTGTGACATCCTGGGGATCCCATTTGTTCCCTGGGCCATTGTGGCACCGTGGGAACACCCCTTGTCGTATAAACAAAACTGGAAAGCCAAAGAACTCCCAGATATAGGCAGAAACGATCCCAAAGGGCACAAATGTGCCCAGATTTAGCTCAAAAGTGGCCCAAAGTGCCAAAGCAATCCCAGCTTTGATTTGAAACGGGCCCAAAGGCTCAAAGCGTGCCCTGGGAGGGGGCCGTGTGGCAAGAGGCTGGGGGGCAGGGAGGGTCCCACAGGGACTCAGTGCTGGTTGGGGTCCTGGGATGTCACAATGGGTCCTGCAGACAAGGGGGTCCCCAGGATGTCACAATAGGCCCTGGGGACAATGGGGGTCCCCTGAATGTTCACAATGGTCCTTGAGGACAAGCGGGGTCCCCACGGTGTCAAAATGGGCCGTAGGGACAAAGTGGGGTCCTGGGATACCACAATGGGCCCTGCAGACAAGGGGGGGTCCCCACGGTGTCACAATGAACCCTGGGGACAACGAGGGGGTCCTGGGATGTCACAATGGGCCCTGGGGACAAAGGGGTCTCCCCAGGATATCACAATGGGCTCCGGTGACAAAGGGGTCCCCAGGATGTCAAAATGGGCCCTGGGGCCAAGGGGGTGCCCAGGATGTCACAATGGACCCTGGGGACAATGGGGGGTCCTGGGATGTCACAATGGCCCATGGGGACAAAGGGGGTCCCCAAGATGTCACAATGGGCCCTGGGGACAATGGGGGGTCCTCGGATGTCACAATGGGTCCTGAGGACAAGCGGTGTCCTCACGGTGTCACAATGAACCCTGGGGACAAAGGGGGGTCCCCAAGATGTCACAATGGGCTCTGGGGACGAAGGGGGTCCCCAGGATGTCACAATGTGCCCTCGGGACACTGGAGGATCCTGGGATGTCACAATGGGCCCTGAGTCCAAAGGGAGTCCCCAGGATGTCAAAATGGGCCCTGGGGCAAAGGGGGTCCTGGGACGTCACAATGGGTCCTGGAGACAAGGGGGGGTGCCCATGATGTCACAATGGGCCCTGGGGAGAAAGAGGGGTCCCCTGAATGTCATAATGGGCACTGGGGACAAGCGGGGTCTCCACGGTGTCACAATGGGCCCTGGGGACAAAGAGGGGTCCCTAGGATGTCACAATGGGCTCTGGGGACAAGGGGGGTCCCAAGGATATCACAATGGGCACTGGAGACAAAGGGGGGGGTCCCCACAGTGCTACGATGGGCCCGGGGGACAAGAGGGTCCGCAGGATGTCGCAATGGGCCCTGGGGACAATGGAGGGTCCTGGGACATCACAATGGGCCCTGGGGACAAGGGGGGTCCCCACCATGTCACAAAGGGCACTGGGGACAAAGGGGGTCCCCAGGATGTCACAATTGGCCCTGGGGATAAAGGGGGGTCCCCAGGATGTTCACTATGGGCCCTGGGGACAATGGGAGGTCCTGGGATGTCACAATGGGCCCTGAGGACAAGCGGGGTCCCCACGGTGTCACAATGAACCCTGGGGACAAAGTGGGGTCCCCAGGATGTCACAATGGGCTCTGGGGACAAGAGGCATCCCAAGGATGTTAGAATGGGCACTGGAGACAAAGGGGGTCCACAGGATGTCACAATGGGTCCTGGGGACACTGGGGGGTCTTGGGATGTCACAATGGGCCCTGATTCCAAAGGGAGTCCCCAGGATGTCACAATGGGTCCTGGGGACAATAGGGGGTCCTGGGACGTCACAATGGGCCCTGGAGACAACGGGGGTTCCCCACGATGTCACAATAGGCCCTGGAGACAAAGAGGGGTCCCCTGAATGTCATAACGGGCCCTGAGAACTAGGTGGGTCCCCACGGTGTCACAATGGGCCCTGGGGACAAAGAGGGGTCCCCAGGATGTCACAACGGGCCCTGGGGACAAAGGGGAATCCTGGGATGCCACAATGGGCTCTGGGGACAAAGGGGGTCCCCACGGTGTCACAATGGGCCCTGAGCACAAAGGGCGTCTCCAGGATGTTCACAATGGGCCCTGGGGACAATGGGGGCTTCCCAGGATGTCACAATGGGCCCTGGGGACAAAAAGGTGTCCCCTGAATATCACAATGGGCCCTGGGGACAAAGGGGGGTCCCCAGGATGTCACAATGGGCCCTGGGGACCAGGGGTGTCCTGGGATGTCACAATGGGCCCCAGTGACAAAGGGGGTCCCCATGGTGCCACAAAGCACCCTGGGGACAAAGGGGGTTCCTGGAATGTCGCAATGGGCCCTGGGGACAAGGGGGGTCCTGCGGTGTCAGAAAGGGTTTCCAGTGAAAAGGGGGATCCCCATGGTGCCACTATGGGCCCTGGGGACAATGGGGGTCCCCATGGTGTCACAACGGGCCCTGGGGACAAAGGTGGGTTCCCTGAATGTCACAATGGGCCCTGGGGAAAAAAGGGGTCCCCACCCTGTCACAATTGGCCCTGGAGACAATGGGGGGTCGCCAGGATGTCACAATGGGCCCTGGGAACAATAGGGGGTCCTGGGACGTCACAATGGACCCTGGGGACAAATGGGGTCCCAAGGATGTCACAATGAGCCCTGGGGACAAAGGGGGGTCCCCAGGATGTCACAATGGGCCCTGGGGACAAAGGGCATCCCCAGGATGTCACAAGGGACTCTGGTGACAAAGGGGTCCCCAGGATGTCACAATGGGCCCTGGGGACAAGGAGGGGTCGTGGAATGTAACAATGGGCCCTCGGGACAAGGTGGGGTCCCCACAGTGTCACATTGGGCCCTGGGGACAAAGGGGATCCCCAGGATGTTACAATGGGCCCTGGGGAAAATGGGAGGTCCTGCGATGTCACAATGGTCTCTGTGGACAAAGGGGGTCCCCAGGATGTCACAATGAGCCCTGGTGACAAGAGGGGTCCCACCCTTTCACAATGGGCCCTGGGGACAAAGAGGGTCCCCACGGTGTCACAATGGGCCCTGGGGACACAGGGCGATCCCCAGGATGTCACAATGGGCTCCGGTGACAAAGGGGTCCCCAGGATGTCATAATGAGCCCTGGTGACAAGAGGGGTCCCACCCTTTCACAATGGGCCCTGGGGACAAAGAGGGTCCCCACGGTGTCACAATGGGCCCTGGGGACAAAGGGGTCTCCCCAGGATATCACAATGGGCTCCGGTGACAAAGGGGTCCCCAGGATGTCACAATGGACCCTGGGGACAATGGGGGGTCCTGGGATGTCACAATGGACCCTGGGGACAATGGGGGGTCCTGGGATGTCACAATGGCCCCTGGGGACAAAGGGGGTCCCCAGGATGTCACAATGGGCCCTGGGGACAATGGGGGGTCCTCGGATGTCACAATGGGTCCTGAGGACAAGCGGTGTCCTCACGGTGTCACAATGAACCCTGGGGACAAAGGGGGGTCCCCAAGATGTCACAATGGGCTCTGGGGACGAAGGGGGTCCCCAGGATGTCACAATGTGCCCTCGGGACACTGGAGGATCCTGGGATGTCACAATGGGCCCTGAGTCCAAAGGGAGTCCCCAGGATGTCAAAATGGGCCCTGGGGCAAAGGGGGTCCTGGGACGTCACAATGGGTCCTGGAGACAAGGGGGGGTGCCCATGATGTCACAATGGGCCCTGGGGAGAAAGAGGGGTCCCCTGAATGTCATAATGGGCACTGGGGACAAGCGGGGTCTCCACGGTGTCACAATGGGCCCTGGGGACAAAGAGGGGTCCCTAGGATGTCACAATGGGCTCTGGGGACAAGGGGGGTCCCAAGGATATCACAATGGGCACTGGAGACAAAGGGGGGGGTCCCCACAGTGCTACGATGGGCCCGGGGGACAAGAGGGTCCGCAGGATGTCACAATGGGCCCTGGGGACAATGGGGGGTCCTGGGATGTCACAATGGCCCCTGGGTACAAAGAGGGTTCCCCAGGATGTCGCAATGGGCCCTGGGGACAATGGAGGGTCCTGGGACATCACAATGGGCCCTGGGGACAAGGGGGGTCCCCACCATGTCACAAAGGGCACAGGGGACAAAGGGGGTCCCCAGGATGTCACAATTGGCCCTGGGGATAAAGGGGGGTCCCCAGGATGTTCACTATGGGCCCTGGGGACAATGGGAGGTCCTGGGATGTCACAATGGGCCCTGAGGACAAGCGGGGTCCCCACGGTGTCACAATGAACCCTGGGGACAAAGTGGGGTCCCCAGGATGTCACAATGGGCTCTGGGGACAAGAGGCATCCCAAGGATGTTAGAATGGGCACTGGAGACAAAGGGGGTCCACAGGATGTCACAATGGGTCCTGGGGACACTGGGGGGTCTTGGGATGTCACAATGGGCCCTGATTCCAAAGGGAGTCCCCAGGATGTCACAATGGGTCCTGGGGACAATAGGGGGTCCTGGGACGTCACAATGGGCCCTGGAGACAACGGGGGTTCCCCACGATGTCACAATAGGCCCTGGAGACAAAGAGGGTTCCCCTGAATGTCATAACGGGCCCTGAGAACTAGGTGGGTCCCCACGGTGTCACAATGGGCCCTGGGGACAAAGAGGGGTCAGCAGGATGTCACAACGGGCCCTGGGGACAAAGGGGAATCCTGGGATGCCACAATGGGCTCTGGGGACAAAGGGGGTCCCCACGGTGTCACAATGGGCCCTGAGCACAAAGGGCGTCTCCAGGATGTTCACAATGGGCCCTGGGGACAATGGGGGCTTCCCAGGATGTCACAATGGGCCCTGGGGACAAAAAGGTGTCCCCTGAATATCACAATGGGCCCTGGGGACAAAGGGGGGTCCCCAGGATGTCACAATGGGCCCTGGGGACCAGGGGTGTCCTGGGATGTCACAATGGGCCCCAGTGACAAAGGGGGTCCCCATGGTGCCACAAAGCACCCTGGGGACAAAGGGGGTTCCTGGGATGTCGCAATGGGCCCTGGGGACAAGGGGGGTCCTGCGGTGTCAGAAAGGGTTTCCAGTGAAAAGGGGGATCCCCACGGTGCCACTATGGGCCCTGGGGACAATGGGGGTCCCCATGGTGTCACAACGGGCCCTGGGGACAAAGGTGGGTTCCCTGAATGTCACAATGGGCCCTGGGGAAAAAAGGGGTCCCCACCCTGTCACAATGGGCCCTGGAGACAATGGGGGGTCGCCAGGATGTCACAATGGGCCCTGGGAACAATAGGGGGTCCTGGGACGTCACAATGGACCCTGGGGACAAATGGGGTCCCAAGGATGTCACAATGAGCCCTGGGGACAAAGGGGGGTCCCCAGGATGTCACAATGGGCCCTGGGGACAAAGGGCATCCCCAGGATGTCACAAGGGACTCTGGTGACAAAGGGGTCCCCAGGATGTCACAATGGGCCCTGGGGACAAGGAGGGGTCGTGGAATGTAACAATGGGCCCTCGGGACAAGGTGGGGTCCCCACAGTGTCACATTGGGCCCTGGGGACAAAGGGGATCCCCAGGATGTTACAATGGGCCCTGGGGAAAATGGGAGGTCCTGCGATGTCACAATGGTCTCTGTGGACAAAGGGGGTCCCCAGGATGTCACAATGAGCCCTGGTGACAAGAGGGGTCCCACCCTTTCACAATGGGCCCTGGGGACACAGGGCGATACCCACGGTGTCACAATGGGCCCTGGGGACAAAGGGGGGTCCTGGGATGTCACAATGGGCCCTGGGGACAAAGGGAGGTCCCCATGGTGTCACAAGGGGCCCTGGGGACACAGGGCGATACCCACGGTGTCACAATGGGTCCTGGGGACAAATTGGGGTCCCCAGGATGTCACAATGGGCCCCAGTGACAAAGGGGGTCCCCATGGTGCAACAATGGGCCCTGGGGACAACGGGGGATCCTGAGACATCACAATGGGCCTTGGGGACAAAGGGGGTCCCCATGGTGTCACAACACCCTGGAGACAATGGGGGGTCCCCAAGATGTCACAATGGCCCCTGGGGACAAGTTGGGTCCCCACGGTGTCACAATGGTCACTGGGGACAAAGTGGGGCCTGGGATGTTACAATGGGCCCCAGTGACAAAGGGGGTCCCCTGAATGTCACAATGGGCCCTGCGGACAAGAGGGGTCAACATGGTGTCACATGGTGTCACAATGGGCCCTGGGGACAAAGTGGGGTCCTGGGATGTCACAATGGGCTCTGGGGACAAAGTGGGGTCCCGAGGATGTCACAATGGGCCCTTGGGACAATGTGGGGTGCCCAGGATGTCACAATGGCTCCTGAGTACAAGGGGGGTCCCCATGGTGCCACAATGGGCCCTGGGACAATGGGGGGTCCTGGGACGCCACAATGGGCACTGGGGACAAGGGGAGGTCCCCAGGATGTCACAATGGGCCCTGGGGACAAATAGGGGACCTCTGAACGTCACAATGGACCCTGGGGACAGGGGGTCCCCAGGATGTCACAATGGGCCCTGGGGACAAAGGTGGTCCCCATGATGTCGCAGTGGACCCTGGGGACAATGGGGGTGCCCAGGATGTCACAATGAGTTCTGAGGACAAGGGGGTGTCCTCATGGTGTCACAATGGGCCCGGGGGACAATAGGAGGTCCTGGGATGTCACAATGGGCCCTGGGGACAAAGTGGGGTCCTGGGATATCACAATGTGCCCCAGTGACAAAGGGCTTCCCCATGGTGCCACAATGAGCCCTGGGGACAAAGGGAGGTCCCCAGGATGTCACACTGGGCCCTGGGGACTAATGGGGTCCCCACGGTGTCACAATGGGCCCTGGGGATAAAGAGGGGTCCCCAGGATGTCACAATGGGTCCCCAGTGACAAAGGGGGTCCCCAGGATGTCTCAATGGGCCCTGAGGACAGTGGGAGGTCCCCATGGTGTCACAATGGGTCCCCAGTGACAAGGGGGGTCCCCACGGTGCCATGATGGGTCCTGGGGACAATGAGGGGTCCTGGGACATCACAATGGGCCCTGGGGACAAAGCGAGTCCCCACAGTCGCACAATCGGCCCTGGGGACGAAGGGGGGTCCCCAGGATGTCACAATGGGCCCTGGGGACAATGGAGGGTCCTGGGATGTCACAATAGGCCCTGGGAACAAGGGGTGGTCCCCATGGTGTCACAATGGGACCTGGGGACAAAGGGGCTCCCTAGGCTGTCAGAATGGGCTCTGGGCACAATGGGGGGTCCTGGGACATCACAATGGGCCCTGGGGACAAAGAGGGGTCCCCAGGATGTCACAATGGGCCCTGGGGACAATGGGTGGTCCTGGGATGTCGCAATGGGCCCTGGGGACAAGGGGTTAGGGGGTTGTTTTAGGGGGTTGGAGGATTAGGTGGTGCAGGATTTGAGGGTGCAAGGCTGGGGGAGCAGGATTTTGCGGGGCCTGATTTGGGGCTACAGGGTCTGGGGTTGCAGGTTCCAGGGGTGCAGGATTTGGGGGTTCAGGGTTTAGGGCAGTAGGATCTTTGGGTGCAGGAGTTTGGGGTGCCGGGTTAGGGGGCCAGGATTTGGGGTTGCAGGATTTAGGGGTGGAGTGGTTTGGAGTGCAATGTTTTGGGGTGCAGGATTTGGGGAAGGAGGATATGGAGGTGCAGGGTTTAGGGTGCAGGATCTTGGGGTGCAGGGGTTTGGGGTGGAGGGCTTGGTAGGGCAGGGTTTGCGGGTGGAAAGTTTAGGGGGTAGGGCTGGGGGTGCAGGATTTGGGGGTGAAGGGGTTGTGGGGTGGAGGGTTCTGGGGTGCAGGGTTTGGGAGATCGGTACGTGGGGCTGGAGGATTTGGGGTGCAGGGTTTGGAGCAGCAGGATCTGGGGGTGCAGAGTTGGGGGGTGCAAGATTGGGGGTAGCAGGGTTTTGGGGAGCAGGGTTTCGGGGTCAGGCTTTACGGGGACAGGGTTTGGGGGGCAGGGTTGGGAGGGATGATTTTGGGGTGCAGGGTTTAGGGCAGCAGGATCTTGGGGTGAAGTGGTTTGGGGTGAAGGGTTGGGTAGGACAGGATTTGGGGGTGCAGGGCTTCGGGCTTCGGGTTTGGGGGTTCAGGGTTCGCATGTTCAGGAACTGGGGGTGCAGGGTTTGGGGGTTTGGGACGTGGGGCTGGAGGATTTGGGGGTGCAGGATTTGGGGTGCAGTGTGTGGGGGTGCAAGATCTGGGGGTGTACGAGCTTTGGGTGTGGGATTTGAAGGACAATGATTTGGGGGTGCAGGGATTGGGGGTGTAGGGTTTTGGGGTTGCTGCGTTTGGAGATTCGGGATGTGGAGGTCAAGGATTTGGGGGTACAATGTTTGGTTGCAGGATTTGGGGGTGCAGGGTTTGAAGTGCAGGTCTAAAGGGGGCAGGATTTGGAGGTGCAAGATTTGGTGGTCTGGGGTATTGGGGTGCAGGGTTTTGGGGTGAGGGATTTGGGGGTCAGGATGTGGGGTGGAGGATTTGAGCGTGCGTGCTGTTGGGGCACAGAGTTTCGGGGACAGATCTGGGGGTGCATGGTTTGTGGGGCAGGATTCAGGGCTGTAGGCTTTGGGGGTGGAGTGTTTTGGGGAGGATTTGGGGTGCAGGGTTTAAGGGTTTAGATCTGGAGGTGCAGAGTTCTGGGGTGCAGGGTGTCGGGTGCAGGATCTGGGGCTCCAGGATTTATGGGTGCAGGCTCTTGGGGTTTAGGGTAGGAGGATCGTGGGGTGCGAGGCTGAAGGGTTTGGTAGGGCCGGATTTGGGGCTGCAGGGCTTTAGGGTGAGGCTTTGGGGGTGCAGGTTCCATGTCTTTAGGAACTGGGGGGGCAGGATTTTGTGGTGTGGACTTTTGAGTGCAAGTTTGAGGGGCCTTGATTTTGGGGTGCATGGTTTGGGGGGCAGGATTCCGGGTGTAAGGTTTTGGGGTGCAGGACTTGGGGGCGCAGGTTTCACACGTTAAGGAACTGGGGCTGCAGAGGTTGGGGGTGCAGCATTGTGGGCTGCAGGGTTGAAGGGTGCAGGATTTAGGGGTACAGGTTTTGGGGGTTCAGGATCTGGGGGTGCAGGCTGTATGGATCAGAATATGGGGGTGCATTGTTTGGGATTGCAGGATATTGGGTGTAGGATCTGAGGGTACAAGGTTTGGGGTAGCAGGGTTTTGGGGAGCAGGGTTTCGGGGTCAGGCTTTAGGGGGACAGGGTTTGGGGGGCAGGGCTGGGAGGGATGATTTGGGGGTGCAGGGTTTAGGGCAGCAGGATCTTGGGGTGAAGGGGTTTGGGGTGAAGGGTGGGTAGGACAGGATTTGGGGTGCAGGTTTTTAGGGTGCCACTTGTGGGGGCAGGATTTGGGGTACAGGGGATTGGGGGTCCAGGGTTTGTCGGTGCAGGATTTAGTGGAGCACGGATTGGGTTGTAGATCCTGGGGAGGCAGAATTGGGGGTGCAGGTTTTGGGAGTTAAGGGTTTGGGGGTGCAGATTTTGGGTGTTCAGGACCTGGGGGTGCAGGATTTGGGGATGTAGGTTTTGGGGGGTAGATTTTGGGGTGCTGGGTTCGGGACATGGTTCTGGAGGATTTGGGGGTGCAGGGTTAAGGGGTTTAGGATTTTGGGGTGCACGGTTTAGGGTGCACGTTCTGGGCATGTATGATTTGAGAGTGCAGGGCTTTGGGGTACAGGATTTGGGGGGCAGGGTTTTGGGGTCAGGATCTGGGGGTGCAGGGTGTTGGGGAGAAGGATTCGGGGTGCAGCATTTTGAAGGGCAGGGTTTGAAGGAGGGAGGTTTTGGAGGTGCAAGGTTTGGTGGTTCAGGTTTTGAGGGTGCAAGATATGGTGGTGCAGGTTTTGGGGGTGCAGTGTTAAGGGGATGGAGGATTAGAGGTGCAGGATTTGGGGGTGCAGGGTTGGGAGTGCAGGGTTTTTGGGGCCTGATTTGGGGGTACAGGGTCTGGGGGTGCAAGATCCTGGAGTTCAGGATTTGGGGGTTCAGGATTTGGGCTGCAGGGTATGGGAGGGAAGGATCTGGGGCTTCAGGATTTGGGGGTGCACCGTTTCGGGGTGCAGGGTTTAGAAGTCAGGTCTAAGAGTAGCGGGGTTTGGGGGTGCAGGGGTTTGGGGGTGCAGGTTTCATGAGTTCAGGAACTGGGGGTGCAGGAATCAAGGGTGCAGGGTTTGGGAAAGAATTTGGGGGATCAGGGTTTTGGGGTGCAGAGTTTCAGAGTTCAGGGTTTGGGGGGAAGTTTAAGGTTGCAGAGTGTTAAGGGTGCAGAGCATTGGGGCAGAGGATTTGGGGGTGCGGGGTTTCAGGGTTCAGGATGTGGAGGGGTGGAGTTTTGGGGGGCAGGGTTTGGGGGTGAAGGATTTGGGGGTGCAGGGTGGTGGGGTACACGCCTTCCTGTGTCACCTCAGCTGGGTGTTCCTGCTCCATGGGGGGATTGTACCGGATGAGCTTTCCAGGTCCCTTCCAACCCCTGACATTCTGGGACTCTGTGCGGAAGGATTTGGGGGTGAGAGATTGGAGGTGCAGCATTTGGGGGTGCAGAGTTTTGGGAGGCAAGGACCTGGGGGTGTAGGATTTGGGGGTTCATTGTTTAGGGCAGCACAATCTTGGGGTGCAGGGGTTTGCAGTGAAAGGTTTGGTAGGCAGGATTTGGGGTGCAGGATTCTGGGGTGCTGGGTTTTGGGGCACAGGATTTGGTGTTGCAGGGATGGGGTTGAAGGGCTTGGGTTTCCAGGCCTTGGAGGAGCAAGGTTTGGGAGGGAATTCTTTCGGGGTGCTGTGTTTGGGGGTGCAGGGTTTTGGGGTGCAGGATTTGGGTGTTCAGGACCTGAGGGTGCTGCATTGGGGGTGCAGTGGTTTGGGGAGCAGGGTTTAGGGAGGCAAATTATGGGGGTCCTGGGTTTTAGGAGGACAGGATTTAAGGGCGTGGGATTTGGGGGTGCAGGGTTTGGGGACTCAGGACCTGGGGGTGCAGCTTTCAGGGTGCGAGGCTTAGGGGTGCATTATTAGAGGCTGGAATATTAGGGGTGCAGGACTGGGTGGGGAGGATCTGGGGTGCACATTTTGGGCGCTAAGGACGTGGGGGTGCAGGACTTGGGCGTTCAGGGATTGGGAGTGCACGGTTTGGGGGTGCAGAGTGCAAGCTGGGGGGCAGGATTTGGGGTGCAGGGTTTGGGGGTGCATTGTTGGGGGACCGGATTTGGAGGTGCAGTGTTTGGGGATGTAGGATTTAGGGTGCAGGACTTGGGGTTGTACGGCTGGGGGGTGAAGGGTTTGGGGGAAAGAATAATGGGGTGCATGGTTTAGGGGTACAGGGGCTTGGGGGGGACGATTTGGGGCTGCAGGGTTTTGAAGTGCAGGGTTTGAGGGGGCAGGATGTGGGGGTGCAAGATTTGGTGGTTCGGGATTCTGGGGTGCCGGGTTTTGAGGTGAAGGATTTGGGGGTGCAGGGTTTGGGGATGGATGATCACGGGGCGCAGACTTTGGAATTCAGGATCTTGGGGTGCAGGGGTCTGCACTGAAGGGTTTGGTAGAGCAGGGTCTGGGGGTGCAGGACTTTCGGGTGAGGTTTGGGGTGCAGGGTTCGTGTGTTCAGGGTTTAGAGGCAGGATTTGAGGGTGCAGGGCTTTGGGGTGAGGGGTTGGGGTGCAGGGTTCAGGGCTCCAGGACCTGGGGGTTGGAGGATTTAGGGGCTTGCAGGATTTGGGGGTGCAGGGCAGGGCAAGGAAGGCTTTGAATGTGCAGTGTTTGAAGTTTCAGCACTTGGGGGTGCAGGATTTGGGGGTACAGGATTAATGGGGGCAGGGTGTCTGGGGGTAGAACTTGGGGTGCACATTTTGTGGGGATGCAAGATTTGAGAGTGCAGAGATCTGGGGTGAGGGATTTCAGGATGCCGGTTTGGGGGGGAAGGATCTGCGGGTGCAGAGTTTGTCAGTGCATTGATTGGGGGTCAGAATTTGGGAGTGCAGGGTTAGTGGGGCACGATTTCGGGTGCAGGTTTTGGGGAGCAGGATCTGGGGGTGATGGATTTGGGTGACAAGGTTTGGGGAGCAGAGTTCAGGGGTTTGGGGGATGGGTTTGGACCTACAAGATTCGGGGGAAATGGTTTGGGGGAAGGATCTGGGGGCGAGATATTTGGGGGGCAGGGTTTGGGATGCCAGGTTTGGGGGTGAAGGGCTTGGGGGCAAGGATGTGGGGTGCAGGATTAGGGGGATTCAGGATTGGGGGGGTTAAGGTTGTATGGGGGACAATTTCGGGGGGCAGGTTTGGGGGGCAGGATTTACAGTGCAGGCTTTTGGGATGCACGGCTTCTGGGTACAGGGCTTGATGAGGCAGGATTTGGGGGTGCAGGATTTGGGGGCTCAGTGTTAGGAGGTGAATGTTTTGGGGGTGAAGGGTTTGGGAGTGTAAAATCTGGGCGTGCAGGATTTTGGAGTGCAGTATTTTGGGGTGCAGGGTTTGGGACTGTAGATTTTGGGGTGTAGGGCTTGGGGGGCAGGGTTTGGGACTGCAGGTTTTGGGGTGTAGGGTTTGGGGGTACAAAGTTTAGGGGGCAGGGTTTTGGGGCGCAGGATCTTGGGGTGTACGAGTTTTGGGTGTGGGATTTGAAAAAAAATGATTTGTGGTGCAAGGTTTTGGGGTGCAGGGTTTGGGGGCAGGTTTTGCGTGTTCAGGAACTGGGGGTGCAGGATCTTGCGTTGAAGGGCTCTGGGGTGCCGGGGTTGGCCTGCAGGGGTTGGGGTGCAGTATTTTGGGGTGCAGGGGTTTGGGTTTCAGGACCTGGGGGTGCAGGGTCTCAGGGAACAGGATTTCAGGGGTGCAGCATTTGAGGGGTGACGGCCTTGGGGATGAAGGATTGGGGAGTGCAGGGTTTGGGGGTGCAGATTTGGGGTGCAGGGTTTAGGGGGTGTAGGGTTTTGGAGGGGCAGGATATTGGGGTGCAGGATTTAGAGGAGCCGACTTTTGGTCAGCAGGATTGGGGGGCAAGGATTTGGGGGTGCAGGGTTTAGGGTAGCAGGGACTTGGGGTGCAGGGTTTGGTGGGGCAGGATCTTGGGGTGCAGGGTTTGGGGTTCAGGATGTACATTTTTGGGAGGCAGGATTTGAGGGCGCAGGGTTTTGGGGCGAAGGGTTTAGAGAGCAGGATTTAGAGTGCAGGGTTTGGGGGTTCAGGGTCTAGGGTGGCAGGAATTTTGGGGTGCAGGCCTTTGGGGCAAAGGGTTCTGTGGTGCTGGGTTTTGGGGTGCAGGATTTGGGTGTGCAGGGTTGGGGGTTGGGGAGAAGGATTTTAGGGTGCAGGATTTTAGGGTGAAGGTTTGGTAGGGCTGAGTTTGGAGGTTCAGGGTTCTGGGGTGCAGGATCTGGGGGTACAGGATTTATGGGTGCAGGGTGTTGTGGGGAAGGATCTTGGGGTGAAGGGTTCGTGGGTGCAGGGATTTTGAGTGAGGGATTGGGGGTTCAGAGTCATGGGGTGCAGGCTTTGGGGGTGCAGGGTGTTGGGGAAGGATTTGGGGTACAGGGTTTGGGGGTTAAAGGATTTGGGGGTGCAGGGTTCAGGTGTTCAGGACCTGGGTGTGCAGGGTTTGTGGGTTCAAGGTTTGGGGCGCAATGTTTTGGGGGACAGGATTTCGGGGTGCAGAGTTTTGGGGTGCAGGGCTTGTGAGAGAAGAATCGGGTGTGCATGATTTGGGGTTTCAGGATTTGGGCGGCAGGATCTGGGGGTGCGGGATTTAGGGGTGTAGGGTTGGGGACAGAATTTCGAGGTGAAGGGTTGGGTAGGGCAGGATTTTGGGGTACAGGGTTCTGGGGTGCAGGATTTTGGGTGAGGGATTTCAGGTTCAGGGTTAGGGAGTGCAGGATTTGGGGCAGCAGGGTGTTGGGGAAGGATTTGGGGTGCAGGATTTGGGGGTGCAGGGTGTTTGGGTGAGGGATTTGGGGTTCAGGGTTAGGGGGTGCAGGGTTTGGTGGGCAGGAATTGGGGATGCAGGGTTCAGGGGTGCAGGATCTGGGGTACAGGGTTTGGGGTGCAGGTTTGGGGGTGCATGAGCTTGGGGTCTACGAGCTTTAGGTGTGAGATTTGAAGGAAAATTATTTGGGGGTGCAGAGTTCAGGGCTGCAGGGTTTAGGGGGGGCAGATTTGGTGCTACAGGGTCTGGGGGTGCAGGTTTTGGGAGTTAAGGGATTGGGGGATGCAGGGTTCAGTGGTGCAGGATCTGGGGTGCAGGGTTCAGGGGTGCAGGGTTTGGGGGGGCAGGGTTTGGGGTTGCAGTTTTTGAAGATTCAGGATGTGGGTGTCAAGGATTTGGGGGTACAGGGCTTGGGTGCAGGATTTCACGGTACAGGGCTTGGGTTCAAGATTTCGGGGTACAGGGGTTTGAAGGGGACAGGATTTGCAGGTGCAAGATTTGGTGGTCTGGGGTACTGGGGTGCAGGGTTTTGGGGTGAGGGGTTTGGGGGTCAGGATGAGGGGTGGAGGATTCGAGCGTGCGTGCTGTTGGGGTTCAGAGTTTTGGGGGACAGATTTGGGGGTGCAGGCTTGTGGAGAGCAGGAACAGAGGAGCAGGGTTGGGGGTGTAGGGTCTGGTGGGGCAGGAATTGGGGGTGCAGGGAGTTGAGGGAAGGATCTGCTGGTGCAGCTTTTAGGGTAAAGGGTTTTGGGGTACAGGGTTTTGGGGTGGAGGATTTGGGGGTGTAGGGTTGGGGTGTGAAGGGTTTGGGGGACAGACCTGCAGGTGAAGGGTTTGGGGTGAAAGGTCTGCAGTGAAGGTTTTGGGGTGAAGGTTTTGGGGTGCAGGATCTGAGGGTGCAGGGCTTGGTAGGGCAGGATTTTGGGGTGAAGGATTTGGGGGTGTAGAGTTTTCAGGTGCAGGGTTTGGGACTGCAGGTTTTGGGGTGTAGGGTTTGGGGTACAAAGTTTAGGGGGCAGGGTTTTGGGGTGCAGCATCTTGGGGTGTATGAGTTTTGGGTGTGGGATTTGAAGGAAAGTGATTTGGGGTGCAATGTTTTGGGGTTCCCATTGGCAGGTTTTCTGTGTTCAGGAACTGGGGGTGCAGGGCGTCGGGGTGCCAGGGTTGGCCTGCAGGGTTTGGGGTGCAGAATTTAGGGGTGCAGTATTTTGGGGTTCAGGGTTTTGGGGTGCAGGATTCGGGGTTGTAGAGTTTGGTATTACAGGTTTTGGGGGTCCGTGGCTTGGGAGGAAGGATTTGGGGGTGCAGAATTTAGGGGTGCACGTTTTGAGGGTGCAGAGTTTAGTGGTGAAGAATTGGGGATGCAGGGTTTTGGGGGCATTATCTGGGGGGGTCAGGGTTTGGGGGTGCAGGGATTTGGGGGTGCAGGGTTTGGGGCTGCAGGTTTTCGGTGGGGAATTTGGGGGTACAGGGTGTTGAGGAAGGATCTGGGGGTGCAATATTTGGGCTTTAAGGGTTATGGGGGGCAGGATCTGGCAGTGCAGAGTTTGGGGACAGGATCTGGGGGTGCAGCGTTTGGGGTTACAGGTTTTGGGGGTGCAGGGTCGAGGGAATTATTTGAGGTTCAGGGTTATGAGAGTGCAGGATTTTTGGGTGCAGAGTTTGGGGAGCTGGGTATGGGGCAGCAGGATCTGGGGGTTCAGCTTTTGTTTGGGGGTTCATTCATTTGGGGAGGGAGGATCTGGGGGTGCAGGGTTTAAGGGTTCAGGATTTGTTGATGTAGAGTTTTGGGGTACAGGGTTTGGGGTTCAGGTTTTGGGGGTGCATTCACTTGGGGGGAAGGATCTAGGGGTGCAGGTTTTGGGGGTCCAAGGTTAGACGGGATTTGGGGCTGCAGGGATTTAGGGTGCAGGGTTTAGGGCTGCAGTGTTCTGGAGGAAGGATTTGGGGTGCAGTGTTTGAGGGGTAGGATTTGGGGTTTCAGTGTTTCAGGGTGTATGATTTTGGAGTGCAGGATTTGGGGTGCAGGGTTTGGGGGTGCAGGGTTGGGGGTGCAGGGTTGGAGGTGCAGGGTTTGGGGCTGCAGGGGTTGGAGTACAAAGTTTTGGTAGGGCACGCTTTGGGGTGCAGGACTTTAGGGTGCAGAATTCTGGGGTGTGCAGTTTAAGGGGGCAGGATGTGGCGTTGCAGCGTTCTGGGGTGTCAGGTTTGGGGTGCAGTGGTTTGGGGTGCAGGGTTTGGGGTGCAGGGTTTAGGGAAGGATGATAAGGGGGTGCAGGGTTTAGGGCAGCAGGATCTTGGCGTGCAGGGGTTTGGGGTGGAGGGCTCGGTAGGGCAGAGTTTGGGGGTGGACAGTTTAGGGGGGGGTAGGGTTTGGGGAGCAGGTTTTGGGGGTTCAGAACGTGGGGGGGCAGGGTATTGGGGTGCAGGATCTAGAAGGGCAGGGTTTGGGGGTGCAGTGTTTGGGGCACAGGGTTTGGGGGTGCAGGATCTTGGGGTGTACAAGTTTTGCAGGTAGGATTTGAAGGAAAATGATTTGGGGTGCAGGGATGGGGGTACAGGGTTTTGGGGTTGCTGGTTCTGGGGATTTGGGCTGTGGGGTTGGAGGATAACGGGAAGCAGGGTTTGGGGGGCAGGGTTTGGGGAGCCAGGGTTAGGGTTCGGTGGGGGCAGAATTTTGGGTGCACAGTTTTGACAGCTAAGTTTGGGGTGCAGGGCCTGGGAATTCAGGATTTGGGGGTGCAGAGTTTTAGGGAGCAGGGTTTGGGGGCTCATGACGTGGGGATGGAGGAATTGGGGGTGCAGGGTTTGGTGGGGAAGGGTTTGGGTGTGCCTAGTTTAGGGTTGCAGGATTTGGGGGTCAAGGGTTTGGAGGTGCCAGGGTTTTGGGGGGCAGGATATAGGGGTGCAGGATTTGAGGGTGCAGGGTTGTGGAGTGCAGAGATTTAGGGGTGCAAGATCTGGGCTTGTACGGTTTTGGGGTGCAGGTTTTGGGGAGGGAGGATTTGGGGTGCAGAGTTTGGGCGTGCCAGGTCTGTGGTTGCAGGTTTTAGTACAGGGTTTGGGGGCTCAGGTTGTGGGGGCGGAGTTTTTGGGGGTGCAGGGTTGGGGAGAAGGATTTTGGGGGTGCAGGGTTTTAGGGTGCAGGATCTTAGGGTCCAGAATTTGGGCAGGAATGCTTTCGGGATGCAGGTTTGGGGAGTGCAATATTTGAGGGTGCAAGGTTACCAAACCTTGCAGGATGTTGGGGTGCAGGGTTTTTGGTATTTGGGGTTCAGGGTTAGGGGGTGCAGGATTCTGGGGAACGATTTGGGGGTGCCGGGTTTGGAGGTGGAGTATTTCAGGGATCAGGGTTTGGAAGGCAGAATTATGGGTGCAGGGTTTGGGATTGCAGGGTTTGGGGTGCAGAGTTCAGGACCTGGGGGTGCTGCTTTTGGGGGTGCAGGGTTTTGGGGTGCAGGGTTTGGGTGTTCAGGACCTGGGGGTGCTGTGTTTGGGAGTGCAGGGTTTTGGGGAGCAGGGTTTGAGGAGGCAAACTATGGGGGTCCTGGGTTTTAGGAGGACAGGATTTAAGGGCGCGGGATTTGGGGGTGCAGGGTTTGGGGACTCAGGACCTGGGGGTGCAGCTTTCAGGGTGCGAGGCTTAGGGGTGCATTATTAGAGGGTGGAATATTAGGGGTGCAGGACTGGGTGGGGAGGATCTGGGGTGCAAATTTTGGGCGCTAAGGACGTGGAGGTGCAGGACTTGGGCGTTCAGGGATTGGGAGTTGTCCTGGTTTTGTTAAAAAACAAGTTTCTCTTTTAGTGAATTTGCCTGTCAGCTAAAGCCTTCATATTAGCTGCATTTTCCTGGAGAACCCGACACATGTTTTGGTTAAACCTAGCAATGGAATGCAAACTTATTGATAAGCACGGATGGACATCTCGCGAGAGGGGCAACGAGAAACTGGTGATCGAGAGACTGACCAACGGTGTATAACATTCCATTCACGTGAATACTTCATATAAAAGTGGGAGATCACGAGGATCTCGTCCCTTTTGCCTTTTCCCTTTTTCCTCATGGCTGACATTAGGAGAGGACCTTGCTGGTCGTCCCTGCGAACTGAGGCCTAGTGAGAGACTGAATCCAGCTCCGGTTGGCTACAGAGTCTAATCCAGGACTTTGGGTGCTGGCTCTGCAGTTGCTGAGACTTACAAGATTGGTTTTGTATATTTTGTATTATTTTCTCTATTCTTATTAGTAGCATTAGTAAAACATCTTTAACTTTTCCAACTCTCTTCTCTCTGTCCTTCTTTCCCTCCCGATCGCCTGTCCTGAGTGGGAAGGGGGAAGAGGGAGGGGAAAAAGGGGGAAGTGGGGGGGAGAGGAGGTTAACAATACATCTGCCAGGGTTTGATTGTCACCCCGCAATCCTAACCCTCGACAGATAATTGGCGCCCAACGTGGGGCGAGAGAAAGGGGTAAATTTGGAGATTTTTGGCTTTTCTACTGCTCTGACGTACCTTTCAATTTTCTTGGCACGGTGCCAACTCATAGAGTTGTGATACTCGCGCGTCTGTTTGCTTGGGATATTATTTAGTGGTATTAAGGCAAAGTGAATTACATTGATTTAAAGATGTTATGGCAAAAGTTGTATCAGTTATTTTCTACATTGTGCTCGCTGATCCCATATCTGTGTTGGTGTTTCTTTCGGAATCGAAGTATTCATTATATAACAACAAGAAACTGGACAGCGGTCATGATGATTCTGTGTGGTATGGCACTGGTTTATTTCATTATATTGCAGCCGCTAATGAATTTCTACTCGCTTCTGCTTTACCTTGAAAAACCTCCAGGAGAGATTAAAGAGCAGAATGGCTCTATATTTGCTAATTGGTCAAGCGAATATTTAGAAAGGCTGACTAACAATACTTTTGTGTTTTCGCTAGGACAGTTTGCAAATGTTTTAGAGAACTTCGAATATCCTTGGAGCTTTGATAGAACTGTGATGGTGTTATCTGTTTTGCTGAATGTGTGTCAGTTTGTGTTACTGTTAAGAGAAATGAGGTTCAATAGGAGGTTTGCGTCTCTTCTTAGTCCTGAGATTTGCGGTGCGTCTTCGGAAGCTTTAGCAAAAAGCACTCCTAGCCGCTCGAGAAAAGGCAAAACAGCCAAAGCTGCTGCTGCAGCCACGGCCCCCCCAACCGCGGCTTCACAGGCTGAAGCTACAGCTCCTCCGCAGAGCTCCTCTGCCAAGGTCGCTGCAGATAACGTTACCTCTCCAGCCTCAAAGGCTAACAAGGCAGCCCCCCGTCTTCACACACTGGGCACTGTTGCTGCTGTAACCACAGCAATCACTGTGACAGTCATTCAGACTCTGGAAATGAATCAGATGATGGTGAACCCATATCAGCATCAGTTGCTGGTTGTAAGAAAGTCACTAGAAAGACTACCCGTGCAGCAGGTGATGGCACAGGGCCAACATCAACCCAAGAGGCATCATCATCAGGACAGGGTGGAGATGAAGTGACCACCACTCGGTCCTTTTCTCCAGGTGAGCTGAGAGATCTGCGAAAAGACTTTAGTCGTCGTGAAGGCGAGAATATTTTAACCTGGCTGCTGCGATGCTGGGACAATGGGGCAGAAACAATTGAATTAGAAGGTGGTGAAGCCAGGCAGCTGGGATCTCTGTCAAAAGATTCCACCATTGATAGGGCAATTTCAAGAGAGTCTAATGCCGCTACTCTCTGGACCCGACTCCTGGCAGCTATGAAAGTCAGATTTCCCTACAAGGAAGATTGTATATCCAAGTTAGGGAAATGGAATACTATGGAGAGAGGTATCCAGTTCCTGAGAGAATTAGCTGTGCGAGAGATCATCTATCTAGGACCAAACAGCCAAGAGGGGACAGACCCAGATAGAATCAATTGTACAAAATCTATGTGGCGCAGATTTGTACAAAGTGCACCACCTGCATATGCTAAGTCATTGGCAGGAATGGTCTGGTCGGCTAGAGGTGTACAAGAAATTAATGAAGTGATTGAGCAGCTCCGGTACTTTGAGGACAGCCTTGCTGGTTCTCTACGGGCTTGTGTCTCCGCTGTGGAGAAACTGTGTGAAAAATCTGATGACCGGTTTGAAAAGCTGTTGCAAGAAATCAAAGAGCTCAGAGAAGACTCGTACCGTTCACGACCTGCACAAACCTATGTTTCAGCTGTTAGGAGAAGGCGTTTCCAATCTCGAGAGAGAGGGCAGAGACAGCCCACAAAAAGAGGTTCACTGTGGTTCTTCCTACATGAGCAGGGAGAAAACATGAATAAGTGGCATGGAAGGCCTACCTCAGAACTTCAAGAACGAGTACGTGAGATAAAAGGAAAAACTCCTAGGAAGGTGGCTGCTCCAGTTTACAAAAGGAGCAGAGGAGATTCTGATGCTCTTGAAGGAACCTCTAATTCACACTCAGAGACTGTGCAAAACAGGAATTAGAGGTGCCCTGCCTCCAACCAGGTGGAGGAAAGGGATAACAGAGTCTATTGGACTGTACAAATATTATGGCCTGGTACAACACAACCCCAGGAGTATAAAGCTTTAGTGGACACTGGTGCTCAGTGCACAATAATTCCTTCTAATTATAAAGGAACGCAATCCATCAATATTGTTGGAGTGACTGGGGGATCCCAGGAACTGACTGTTGTAGAGGCTGAAATGAGCCTAACTGGAAAAAACTGGCAAAAGCATCCCATTGTGACTGGTCCAGATGCTCCGTGCATCCTTGGTATAGACTACCTCAGGAGAGGGTATTTTAAGGACCCAAAAGGGTATAGGTGGGCATTTGGTATAGCAGCTGTGGACACTGAGAAAATTGAACAGCTGTCTGATTTGCCTGGTCTTTCAGATGACCCTTCTGTTGTAGGACTGCTGATGGTTGACGATCAGCAGGTGCCAGTTGCTACCACGACGGTGCATCGCCGGCAATATCGCACCAATCGAGACTCTTTGATTCCTATCCAGAAGCTGATCCGTCAATTGGAAAGCCAGGGTGTGATCAGTAAGACCCGCTCACCTTTTAACAGCCCAATCTGGCCAGTGCGTAAGTCTAGTGACGAGTGGAGACTAACTGTAGACTATCGTGGCCTGAATGAAGTTACACCACCACTGAGTGCTGCTGTGCCTGACATGCTAGAACTGCAATTTGAACTGGAGTCAAAGGCAGCCAAGTGGTATGCTACAATTGACATTGCTAATGCATTTTTCTCTATTCCTGTAGCAGCAGAGTGCAGGCCGCAGTTTGCTTTCACCTGGAGGGGCATCCAGTATACATGGAATCGCTTGCCCCAGGGGTGGAAACACAGTCCTACCATCTGCCATGGACTGATCCAGACCACGCTGGAGCAAGGTGAAGCTCCAGAACACTTGCAATATATTGATGACATCATCATATGGGGCGACACAGCGAAAGAAGTCTTCGAGAAAGGTGAGAGAATAATTCATATTCTTTTGGATGCTGGCTTTGCCATAAAACGAAGCAAGGTCAAGGGACCTGCACGAGAGATCCAGTTTTTAGGAATAAAATGGCAAGATGGCCGTCGTCAGATCCCAATGGATGTGATCAACAAAATTGCAGCAATGTCTCCACCTACTAATAAAAAGGAGACACAGACTTTCTTGGGCGTTGTAGGTTTTTGGAGAATGCATATTCCTGACTACAGCCACATTGTGAGCCCTCTCTATCGAGTGACTCGTAAAAAGAACCAATTTGAGTGGGGCCCTGAACAACGACAAGCCTTTGAACAAATTAAGCGTGAGATAACTCATGCGGTGGCCCTTGGACCAGTCCGAACTGGACTAGATGTTAAAAATGTGCTCTACACCGCAGCCGGAGATAATGGACTTACCTGGAGCCTCTGGCAGAAAGCACCAGGAGAAACCCGAGGTCGACCCTTAGGTTTTTGGAGTCGAGGATACAAAGGATCTGAGGCCAACTATGCTCCAACTGAAAAGGAGATACTGGCAGCATATGAAGGAGTTCGAGCTGCTTCAGAAGTGATCGGCACTGAAGCACAGCTCCTCCTGGCACCTCGACTGCCGGTGCTGAACTGGATGTTCAAAGGGACGGTTCCCTCTCCACATCATGCAACCGAAGTTACATGGAGTAAATGGATTGCACTGATCACGCAACGAGCTCGAATTGGAAGTCCCAACCGTCCAGGGATATTAGAAGTTATTACAGACTGGCCAGAAAGCAAAGACTTTGGGATGTCTCCAGATGAGGAGGAAGTAAAACGTGCTGAAGAAGCACCACCATATAATACGCTTTCAGAGACTGATAAGCAGTATGCACTGTTCACAGATGGATCCTGTCGTCTTGTAGGAAAACATCGAAGGTGGAAAGCTGCTGTGTGGAGTCCCACACGACAAGTTACAGAAGCCACTGAAGGACAAGGTGAATCCAGTCAGTTTGCAGAAGTGAAAGCCATCCAGCTGGCTTTGGACATTGCTGAACGAGAGAAGTGGCCAATACTTTATCTCTATACTGACTCATGGATGGTAGCAAATGCCTTGTGGGGGTGGCTACAGCAATGGAAGAAAAGCAACTGGCAGCGCAGAGGTAAACCCATTTGGGCTGCCACACTGTGGCAAGACATTGCTGCTCGGCTAGAGAGCCTGCCTGTGAAAGTTCGTCATGTAGATGCTCATGTGCCTAAAAGTCGAGCCACCGAGGAACATCTAAACAACCAACAAGCGGATCAAGCTGCTAAGATTAAAGTAGCTGAGGTGGACTTGGACTGGCAACATAAAGGTGAACTTTTCCTAGCTCGGTGGGCCCATGACGCTTCAGGGCATCAAGGTAGAGATGCAACATACAAATGGGCTCGTGATCGAGGGGTGGATTTAACTATGGACACTATTTCACAGGTTATTCATGAATGTGAAACTTGCGCCGAAATCAAACAAGCAAAACGGTTAAAACCTGTATGGTATGGGGGGCGATGGTTAAAGTATAAGTATGGAGAAGCTTGGCAGATTGATTATATTACACTTCCACAAACACGTCAAGGTAAACGTTATGTACTTACAATGGTGGAAGCAACCACTGGATGGTTGGAAACATATGCCGTACCTCATGCTACAGCCCGAAATACTATCTTGGGCCTTGAGAAGCAAGTCCTTTGGCGGCACGGTACGCCAGAAAGAATTGAATCAGACAATGGTACTCATTTCAAAAACAGTATTATAGACAATTGGGCCAAAGAACATGGTATTGAGTGGGTATATCATATTCCATATCATGCACCAGCCTCTGGGAAAATTGAAAGGTACAATGGTTTGTTAAAAACTACACTAAAGGCACTTGGTGGCGGAACCTTTAAAAACTGGGATTCACATTTAGCAAAAGCCACTTGGTTGGTCAACACTAGGGGATCAACCAATCGAGCCGGGCCTGCCCAATCAGAAATTCTACGGACTGTAGAAGGAGATAAAGTCCCTGTAGTACACATGAAAAATATCTTAGGAAAGGCAGTCTGGGTTACTCCTGCCTCAGGCAAAGGCAAACCTATTCGTGGGATTGTTTTTGCCCAGGGACCTGGCAGCACCTGGTGGGTGATGCTTAAGGATGGAGAAGTTCGGTGTGTACCTCAAGGGGATTTGATTTCAGGTGAAAATATGCAATGCTGAACTGTATGATGTGAATTGCTGCACTAACAATGTTTAATAAGTGTCTTTCAGATCAAGACAATGGTGATGAAACTAGAGCTAGCTTCTTCGAGTGGCGCCCGACACCTTCTTGGAAGTTGGTGTCCTTAACCCACAAACAGTGGTCATGAGATGCACTTGTACCATTTTCCCTGCCCTGGGAGACTGTTGTGACAAAATGAGCTTAATGAACTTTTCAAAGGATGGTCCACTGATTAATTACTCCTGTGTATATATGTACATATGTATATATATATATATATAGTAGTAGTGATTAATTAGATTGTATTGATAGATTGTATTGATAAGGTTTAAGTATTCAGTGAATGTCATATTATAAGGGGTGGAATGTCCTGGTTTTGTTAAAAAACAAGTTTCTCTTTTAGTGAATTTGCCTGTCAGCTAAAGCCTTCATATTAGCTGCATTTTCCTGGAGAACCCGACACATGTTTTGGTTAAACCTAGCAATGGAATGCAAACTTATTGATAAGCACGGATGGACATCTCGCGAGAGGGGCAACGAGAAACTGGTGATCGAGAGACTGACCAACGGTGTATAACATTCCATTCACGTGAATACTTCATATAAAAGTGGGAGATCACGAGGATCTCGTCCCTTTTGCCTTTTCCCTTTTTCCTCATGGCTGACATTAGGAGAGGACCTTGCTGGTCGTCCCTGCGAACTGAGGCCTAGTGAGAGACTGAATCCAGCTCCGGTTGGCTACAGAGTCTAATCCAGGACTTTGGGTGCTGGCTCTGCAGTTGCTGAGACTTACAAGATTGGTTTTGTATATTTTGTATTATTTTCTCTATTCTTATTAGTAGCATTAGTAAAACATCTTTAACTTTTCCAACTCTCTTCTCTCTGTCCTTCTTTCCCTCCCGATCGCCTGTCCTGAGTGGGAAGGGGGAAGAGGGAGGGGAAAAAGGGGGAAGTGGGGGGGAGAGGAGGTTAACAATACATCTGCCAGGGTTTGATTGTCACCCCGCAATCCTAACCCTCGACAGGAGTGCACGGTTTGGGGGTGCAGAGTGCAAGTTGGGGGGGCAGGATTTGGGGTGCAGGGCTTGGGGGTGCATTGTTGGGGGTTTAGGATTTGGGAGGGCAGGTTTAGGGGGTGCAAGATTTCGCTTGTAGGGTTTAGGGGTGCAGAGTTTGGTAGGGCCGAAATTGGGGTTGCAGGATTTGGTGCTGCAGGATTTTGTGTTGCAGGGTTTTGGGGTGAAGGGTTAACAGGGATGCAGAATCTAGGGTGCAGGATTTGGGGTTTGAGGGTTCTGGGGGGAAGGATGTGGGGGGGCGGGTTTGGGAAGAGTATTTTGGGGTGCAGGATTTTGGGTGCCGTGTCTGCGGGGCAGGTTTGGGGTGATCACTGCTGATCCGCACACACTCGCTCTCTCTGGTATTCACCTCCACTCCTGCTCCTCCACCTCCCCACTGTTCTCTCCATCTCCTCTCTTCTTGTTCCCACCACACTCTGCACACAGACCCGACCACTGAGAATGTTCCAGAACACGCTGATCCAAACCCCGCTGGGACCTCCGGGCTCCATGGCAATGTGAAAATGGAGTGTGCCACAGAATCCCTTTGGGTGTCAAACACCTTGAAGGTGCTGGAGTCCAAGCACAACCCCCCGGCACTGCCCACGGCCCTCAGGAGCTCCTGTGGAAACCCCTCCAGGGATGGCGGCTCCAGCCCTGCCCTGGGCAGCCCGTTCAGTGCCCGACAGCCCTCGCTGGGAGGAACAGCTCCCAGGCTCCAGCCAGAAGCTCACCCGGTACCGCTGGGGCCGTCTCCTCTCCTCCTGCCGCTCGTTCCCGGGCAGAGTCCCCGAAGCCCGCTCTCCGGGCGCTCTGCGGGCGGCTCCTGGCCCGGCCGCCCCCCGCACTCCCGCTCTGGCTCCGCCCCAAGGCTCAGGCGGGAACGGCCGCTGCGTCCCGGCCGGCCAATCGCAGCTCGCCGCCTCAGCCCCGCCCCCTCAAACCAGCCCTTGGCCCCGCCCCCTCCCCCCAGCCCCTCAGGAGGAGCCGCACCCGCTGGTGCTGAGTGCGGAGCTCAGCGCACAAAGAGCTGCACAGGGTGAGAGGGGCAGGGGGATTCGAGCTGGGATGGGCGCTGTTTGCAGAGGGAACCAAGTGAGGCACGGGCTCTGCACCTGGAGAAAGGAAAAGGTGCAGTGATCACCCCAAACCTGCCCCGCAAACACGGCACCCAAAATCCTGCACCCCAAAATACTCTTCCCAAACCCTGCACCCCAGATCCTGACCCCAAGCCCTGCACCAAAACCCTGCCCCTCAATCCTGCACCCCCAAATCCTCCACCCCCGATCCTGTCTTCCCAAACCCTGCACCCCAAACCCTGCACCCCCAAATTCGGCCCTACCAAACTCTGCACCCCTAAACCCTACAACTGAAACCTTGCACCCCCTAATCCTGCCCTCCCTACCTTCCTGAACCCTGAAACCTGCACCCCAAACCCTGCATTCCCAAATCCTTCCGTCCTATACCCTCCACCCCTAAACCCTGCCCCCAAACCATGCACCCCAAAGAATTCCCTCCCAAACCCTGCACCTCCAAATCCTGCACCTCAAAGGCCTGGAAACCCAAGCCCTTCAACCCCATCCCTGCAACACCAAATCCTGTACCCCAAACCCAGCACCCCAGAATCCTGCACCCCAAATCCTGCCTGCCAAACCTTTCACTGCAAACCCCTGCACCCCAAGATTGTGCTGCCCTAAACACTGAACCCCCAAATCCTGCACCCAAATCTCTCACCCTCAAATCCTTCCCCCACCACCCTACACCCTCAGATCCTTCAACCCCATCCCCTGCACCCCAAAACTCCACACCTCCAAATCCTGATCCCTGAAACCCCGCACCCCCAAATCCTGTGCCCCAGTCCTGTGCACCCCACAGTCTGCACCCCAAATGCTGCACTCTTAGACCTGACTTCTAAACCCTGCACCCCCAACAGTGCACCCCCAAATCCTGAAGCCCCAGATCCTTCCCTCCCATACCCTGCACCCCCACATCCTGAACCCCCAAATCCTGCACCCCTAAACCTCCACCCTCTTAACACTGCACCCCAAAAACCTGAACCACCAAATCCTTCACCCCCAAAACCTCCCTCCTCCAAACCCTGCACTTCAAAATGCTGCACCCCCAAATCCTTCTCTCCAACACCCTGCACCCCCAGATCCTGACCCCAAAACCCTGCCCCCCAAATCCTGTACCCCAAAGCCCTGCACTCTGAAATCATACATGCCCAGAACGTGCACCCTAAACTGTGCACCCCAAAATCCTAAACCCCTTAACCCTGCACCCCCAAATCCTCCAGACCCATGTGCCGAACCCAGCACCCCAAAATCTACCCCCCAAAACCTACATCCCCAAATCCTGCACCCCCAGGTCCTGAACACCCAAAATCTGCACCCCCAATTCTGCCTCCCCAAGACCTGCACCCCCAATTCTGCCTCCACAAGACCTTCATCCCCATTCTCTGCTCCACTAAATCCTACACCCCAAACCCTGCACCCCCAACCTCCTGTACCCCAAATCCTGCCCCCACAAGTTGCACCCTAAAATCCTGCACCCCCAAATCCTGTCCTACCCAACCCTTCACCCCAAATCCCTTCACCCCAAGATCCTGCTGCCCTAAACCCTGCACCCCCAAATCATCCCTCCCAGCCCTGCCCCCCAAACCCTGTCCCCCTAAAGCCTGACCCTGAAACCCTGCTCCCCAAAACCCTGCTACCCCCAATCTTGTACCCCCAGATCCTTCCCCCAACACCCTGCAATCCCAAACCCTGCACCCCCAATTCTGGCGCTAAACCCTGCACCCCCAGAACCCTGCACCACTGAACCTTGCACCCCAAAACCCTGCTTCCCCAATCCTCCCCCCCAAAACTCTGCACCCCTAAACCCTATACCCAAAACCCTGCACCCCACAAGTTGCACCCTGAAATCCCTGCACCCCCAAATCCTCCAACCCTCAGGTCCTGCACCCCCAGGTGCTGAACACCTGAACCCCTCACCTCAGACCCCTCACCCCAAAGCCCTGCACCCCCAAATCCTGCCTCTAAACGCTGAACTACAAGGTTCTGTACCCCAACAGCCTGCTCACCCAGATCCTGCACCCCAGAACCCTGCACCCCCATATTCTGATCCCTACAGCCTGCACCCCCAGCTCCTGCACCCCCAAAACCTGTACCCCTAAATCCTGCACCCTTCAACCCTGCAGCCCACAACGCTGCACCCCCAACCTCTGCAGCCCCAGTTCCTTAACGTGTGAAACCTGCGCCCCCAAGTCCTGCACCTCAAAACCTTACACCCGGAATCCTGCCCCCCAAACCGTGCACCCCAAAATCAAGGCCCCTCAAACTTGCACTCAAAAGTCCGCACCAAGAAACCCTCCTTGCCCAGTTCCTGAAGACATGGAACCTGCACCCCCAAATCCTGCACCCCAAAACCCTGCAGCCCAGTACCCCAGACCACCAAATCTTCCACCTCCAAATCCTGCCCCCTTTAGCCCTGCACTTCAAACCCTGCACCCCAAATCCTGCAACCAACCCTGTACCCCCAAATCCTGCAACCAGCCCTTGTACCCCCAAATCCTTGACCTCCACATCCCGAATCTCCAAACGTAGCAACCCCAAAACCCTACACCCCCAATCCCTGCACCCCCAAATCATTGTCCTTCAAATCCCACACCCAACGCTCGTACACCCCCAGATCTTGCACCCCCACACACTGCACCCCAAATCCTGCACCCCCAAATCCTCCAGCCCCACGTCCCAAACCCCCAAACCCTGCACCCTCAAGTCTTGCACCCCCAAACCATTCTCCCCCAAATCCTGCAACCCCAAACCCCACACCTCCTGCACCCCAAAATTCGACACCTACAAATTCTAAACCCTTAAACCCTGCATCCCCCAAATCCTTCCCCCCAAAACAGTGCCCCCCAAACCCTGCACCCCAGATCCTGCAGCCCCTAACTCTGCACCCCAAACGCTGCACCCTCAGATCCTGCGTCCCCCAACCCTGCACCCCAAATCCTTTACCGCAAAATTCACCTGCACCCCCAAACCCTGCACCACTAAACCCTGCACCCCCAAACCCTGCACCCCAAATCCTGACCCCCACAAGTTGCACCCTAAAAACCTGCACCCCAAATCCTGTCCTACCCAACCCTTCACCCCAAACCCCTTCACCCCAAGATCCTGCTGCCCTAAACCCTGCACCCCAAAATCATCCCTTCCAACCCTGCCCCCCAAACCCTGTCCCCCTAAAGCCTGACCCCGAAACCCTGCTTCCCAAAACCCTGCTACCCCCAATCTTGCACCCCCAGATCCTGCTTCTCCAAACCCTGCACCCCCAAATCCTCCAGCCCCACGTACCAATCTCCCAAACCCTGCACCCCACAACCCCTTCACCCCCAAATCCTGCACCCCCAGCCGTACCCCTAAACTTTCCACCCCCAAATCCTGCCCTACCAAGCCCTCCACCCCAAACCCCTGCACCCCAAGATCCTCCACCCTAAACCATGCACCCCCATATCCTCCTTCCCCAAACCCTGCACCCCAAAACACTGCACTCCAAACCACTGCACCCCTAAACCCTGAACCCCCAAATCCTGCACCCCTGGAACCTGCAACCCCAGACCCTGTAGCCCCAAATCAGGCTCCGCAAAATCCTGCTCCCCCAGCCTTGCACCACCTAATCCTCCAACCCCCTAACACAACCCCCTAACCCCTTGTCCCCAGGGCCCATTGTGACATCCCAGGACCCCCATTGTCCCCAGGGCTCATTGTGACACCATAGGGAACCCCCTTGTCCTCAGGACCCATTGTGACATCCTGGGGACCCCCGCTTTCTCCCCAGGGCCCATTGCGGCACCATGGGGACCCCCTTTGTCCCCAGGGTCCATTGTGACGTCCCAGGACCCCCCATTGTCCCCAGGGCCCATTGTGAAAACATGGGGACCACCCCTTGTCCTCAGGGCCCATTGTGAACATCCTGGGGAGCCCCTTTGTCCCCAGGGCCCATTGTGACATCCTGGGGACCCCCTTGTCCCCAGGACGCATCGTGGCACCGTCGGGACCCCCCTTGTCACTGGGGACCCATTGTGACATCCCTGGACCCCCATGTGTCCCAAGGGCCCATTGTGATATCCTGAAGAAGCCCCTTTGTCTCCAGGGCCCATTGTGACACCGTGGGGACTCCATTAGTCCCCAGGGCCCATTGTGACATCCTGGGGACCTCCCTTTGTCCCCAGGGCTCATTGTGGCACCATGGGGACCCCTTTTGTCACTGGGGCCCATTGTGACATCCCAAGACCCCCAACTGTCCCCCAGGCCCATTGTAACATTCTGGGGACCCCCTTTGTCCCCAGGGCCCATTGTGACACCGTTGGGACCCCCTTTGTCCCCAGGGCCCATTGTGACACCGTGGGGATTCCCTTTGTCCCCAGGGTCCATTGTGACATCCTGGGGAATCCCTTTGTCTCCAGGGCCCATTGTGACGTCCCAGGACCCCCCGTTGTCCCAAGGGCCCATTGTGATGTCCCAGGATCCCCATTGTCCCCAGAACCCATTGTGATGTCCTGGGAAACCCCTTTGACCCCAGGGCCCATTGTGACACAATGGGAACCCCTCCTTGTCCCCAGGGCCCATCGTGGCACCGTGGGGACCCCCCTTGTCACTGGGGACCCATCGTGACACTATGGGGACCCCCCCTTGTCCCCGGGGCCCATTGTGACACCGTGGGTACCACCCTTGTCCGCAGGGCTCATTGTGACATCCCAGGACCCCCTTTTATCCCAGGGCCCATTGTGACATCCTGGGGACCCCCCTTGTCTCCAGGGTCCCTTATGACATCAAAGGATACCCCATTATATCCAGGGCCCATTGTGACACCGTGGGGACCCCTTTAGTCCCTAGGGCCCATTGTGACATCCTGGGGACCTCCCTTTGTCCCCAGGGCTCACTGTGGCACCATGGGGACCCCCTTTGTCACTGTGGCACATTATGATATCCCAGAACTCCACTTTGTCCCCAGGGGCCATTGTGACATCCTGGGGACCCCCTTTATCCCCAGGGCCCATTGTGACATTCAGAGGACGCCTCTTTGTCCACAGACCCATTGTGACATCCTGGGAACCCCCCCTTGTCCCTAGGGCTCATTGTGACGTCCCAGGACGCCCCATTATCCCCAGGGCCTATTGTGACATCCTGGGGACCCCCTTTGTCCCCAGGGCCCATTGGACGACCCATGACTCCCTGTTGTCCCCAGGGCCCATTGTGACATCCTGGGGACCACCCTTTGTCACTGGGGCTCATTGAGACATCGTGGGGACCAATTTTGTCCCCAGGGCCCATTGTGACGTCCCATGTCCTCCCGTTGTCCCCAGGGCCCATTGTGACATTCAGGGGACCCCCCTTTGTCACTGGGGCCCATTGTGACATCCCAGGACCCCCCATTGTCCCCAGGGCCCATTGTGACATCCTGGGGACCCCTCTTTGTCCCCAGGACCCATTGTGATGTCCCAGGACCTCCCATTGTCCCCAGAGCCCATTGTGACATCCTGGAGACCCCCTTTGTCTCCAGGGCCCATTGTGACGTCCCAGGACCCCCCATTGTCCCCAGGGTCCATTGTTACATCCTGGGGACCCCCTTGTCCCCAGGACCCATCGTGACACCATGGGGAGCCTCCCTTGTCCTCAGGGCCCATTGTGACATCCTGGGCACCCCCCTTTGTCCCCCGAGACCATTGTAACACCGTGGGGACCCCCCTTGTCCCCAGGGCCTATTGTTACGTCCCAGGACCCCCATTGTCCCCAGGGCCCATTGTGACACTTGAGGACCCCCCTTGTCACTGGGGAACCATTGTGACACCATGGGGACCACCCCTTGTCCTCAGGGCCTATTGTGAACATCCTGGGGAACCTCAATTGTCCCCAGAGCCCATTGTGAGATCCTGTGGAGCCCCTTGTCCCCAGGTCCCATTGTGACATCCTGGGGACCCCCTGTATCCCCAGGGCCCATTGTGACGTCCCAGGACCCCACATTGTCCCCAGGGCCCATTGTGGCATCCTGGGGAACTCCTTGTCCACAGGACCCATCGTGGCACCGTGGGGACCTCCCTTGTCACTGGGGACCCTTTGTGACACCATGGGGACCTCCCATTGTCCTCAGGGCCCATTGTGACATCCTGGGGACCCCCCTTTTTCTCCAGGACGCATTGTGACACCGTGGGGACCTCATTAGTCCCCAGGGCCCATTGTGACATCCTAGGGACCTCCCTTTGTCCCCAGGGCTCATTGTGGCACCATGGGGACCCCCCCTTGTCACTGGGGACCCATTGTGACACCATGGAGACCCCCCCTTGTCCTCAGGGTCCATTGTGACATCCTGGGCACCCCCCATTGTCCCCAGGACCCATTGTGACATCCTGGCCACCCCCTTGCTCCCAGGGCCCATCGTGGCACCATGGGGACACCCCCTTTGTCCCCAGGGCCCATTGTAGCACCATGGGGACCGCGTTTGACCCCAGGGCCCATTGTGGCACCATGGCAACCCCTTTTGTCCCCAGGGCCCATTGTGACATTCTAGGACCCCACTTTGTCCCCAGGGCCTATTGTGACACCATGGGGACCCCTCCTTGTCCTCAGGACTCATTTTCACATCCTGGGCACCCCCCATTGTCCCCAGGGCCCATTGTGACATCCTGGGGACACTCATTGTCCCCAGGGCCCATTGTGACATCCCAGAACCTCCTATTGTCTCCAAGGCCCATTGTGACATCCTGGGGACCCCCATAGTCCCCAGGGCCCATTGTGACATCCTCGGCACCCCCTTGTCCCCAGGGCCCATTGTGACATTCAGGGGACCCCTCTTTGTCCCCAGGGCCCATTGTGACATCCTAGGGACCCCCCCTTGTCACTGGGGCCCATTGTGACGTCCCAGGACCCCCCATTGTCCCCAGGGCCCATTGTGACATCCTGGGGATCCCTCCTTGTGCCCAGGGCCCATTGTGACGTCCCAGGACCCCCCATTGTCCCCAGGGCCCATTGTGACATTCTTGGCACCCCTTTGTCCCCAGGGCCTATTGTGACATTCCGGGGACGCCTCTTTGTACCCAGGGCACATTGTGACATCCTGTGGACCCCCCCTTGTCACTGGGGCCCATTGTGACGTCCCACGACCCCCCATTGTCCCCAGGGCCCATTGTGACATCCTGGGGATCCCTCCTTGTGCCCAGGGCCCATTGTGACTTCCCAGGACCCCCCATTGTCCCCAGGGCCCATTGTGACATCCTGGGGATCCCTCCTTGTCCCCAGGGCCCATTGTGACGTCCCAGGACCCCACATTGTACCCAGGACCCATTGTGACATTCAGGGGACCCCCTTTGTCACTGGGGCCCATTGTGACATCCCAGGACCCCACATTGTCCCCAGGACCCATTGTGACATCCTGGGGACCCCACTTGTCCCCAGGACCCATTGTGACACTATGGGGACCCCCCCTTGTTCCCAGGGCCCATTGTCACACCGTGGGTACCACCCTTGTCCGCAGGGCTCATTGTGACATCCCAGGACCCCCCATTGTCCCCAGGGCCCATTGTGACATTCAGGGGACCCCTCTTTGTCCCCAGGGCCCATTGTGACATCCTGCGCACCCCCTCTTGTCCCCAGGGCCCATTCTGACGTCCCAGGACTCCCCATTGTCCCCAGGGCCCATTGTGACATCCTGGGGATCCCTCCTTGTCCCCAGGGCCCATTGTGACGTCCCAGGACCCCCCCATTGTCCCCAGGGCCCATTGTGACATTCAGGGGACCCCCTTTGTCACTGGGGCCCATTGTGACATCCCAGGACCCCACATTGTCCCCAGGCCCCATTGTGACATCCTGGGGACCCCCTCTTGTCCCCAGGGCCCATTGTGACGTCCCAGGACCCCCCATTGTCCCCAGGGCCCATTGTGACATCCTGGGGATCCCTCCTTGTCCCCAGGGCCCATTGTGACGTCCCAGGACCCCCCCATTGTCCCCAGGGCCCATTGTGACATTCAGGGGACCCCCTTTGTCACTGGGGCCCATTGTGACATCCCAGGACCCCACATTGTCCCCAGGGCCCATTGTGACATCCTGGGGACCTTTCTTTGTCCTAAGGACCTAGTGTGACGTCCCAGGACCCCGCATTGTCCCCAGGGCCCATTGTGACATTCAGGGGACCCCCTTTGTCACTGGGGCCCATTGTGACATCCCAGGACCCCACATTGTCCCCAGGGCCCATTGTGACATCCTGGAGACCCCTCTTTGTCCTAAGGACCTAGTGTGACGTCCCAGGACCCCGCATTGTCCCCAGAGCCCATTGTGACATCCTGGAGACACCCTTTGTCCCCAGGACCCATTGTGACGTCCCAGGACCCCCCATTGTCCCCAGGGTTCATTGTTACATCCTGGGGAACCCCTTGTCCCCAGGACCCATCGTGATACCATGGGGACCCTCCTTGTCACTGGGGACCCATTGTGACACCATGGGGACCCCTCCTTGTCCTCAGGGCCCATTGTGACATCCTGGGCATCCCCCTTTGTCCCCCGGGACCATTGTAACACCGTGGGGACCCCCTTTGTCCCCAGGGCCTATTGTTACGTCCCAGGACCCCCCATTGTCCCCAGGGCCCATTGTGACACCTTGGGGACCCCCTTGTCACTGGGGACCCATTGTGACAGCATGGGGACCACCCCTTGTCCTCAGGGCCTATTGTGAACATCCTGGGGAACCTCCATTGTCCCCAGAGCCCATTGTGAGATCCTGTGGAGCCCCTTGTCCCCAGGTCCCATTGTGACATCCTGGGGACCCCCTTTATCCCCAGGGCCCATTGTGACATTCTGGGGACCCTCATTGTCCCCAGGGCCCATTGTGACATCCTGGGGACCTCCTTGTCCCCAGGACCCATCCTGGCACCGTGGGGACCTCCCTTGTCACTGGGGACCCTTTGTGACACCATGGGGACCTCCCATTGTCCTCAGGGCCCATTGTGACATTCAGGGGACCCCCCCTTGTCCCCAGGGCCCATTGTGACTTCCCAGGACCCCCCATTGTCCCTAGGGCCCTTTGTGACATCCTGGGGATCCCTCCTTGTCCCCAGGGCCCATTGTGACATCCTGGGGATCCCTCCTTGTCCCCAGGGCCCATTGTGACGTCCCAGGACCCCCCATTGTCCCCAGGGCCCATTGTGACATTCAGGGGACCCCCTTTGTCACTGGGGCCCATTGTGACATCCCAGGACCCCACATTGTCCCCAGGGCCCATTGTGACATTCAGGGGTCCCCCCCTTGTCCCCAGGACCCATTGTGACATCCCAGAACCTCCTATTGTCTCCAAGGCCCATTGTGACATCCTGGGTACCCCCCCTTGTCACTGGGGCTCATTGAGACATCGTGGGGACCAACTTTGTCCCCAGGGCCCACTGTGACGTCCCAGGACCTCCCGTTGTCCCCAGTGTCCATTGTGACATCCGAGGAGCCCACTTTGTCCCCAGGACCCATTTTGATATTGAGGGGAGCCACGTTTGCTCCAGGGCCCATTGTGACACCATGGGTACCACCCTTGTCACTGGAGACCCATTGTGACACCATGGAGACCCCCGCTTGTCTTCAGAGTCCATTGTGACATCTTGGGCACCTCCCATTGACCCCAGGACCCATTGTGACACCATGGGGACCCCCCCTTGTCACTGGGGACCCATTGTGACACCATGGAGACCCCCGCTTGTCCTCAGGGTCCATTGTGACATCTTGGGCACCTCCCATTGTCCCCAGGACCCATTGTGACATCCTGGGGACCCCCTTGCTCCCAGGGCCCATTGTGGCACCATGAAGACACCCCCTTTGTCCCCAGGGACCATTGTGACATCCCAGGACCCCCCTTTGTCCCCAGGGCCTATTGCGGCACCATGGGAACCCCTTTTGTCCCCAGGGCCCATTGTGACATTCTAGGACCCCACTTTGTCCCCAGGGCCTATTGTGACACCATGGGGACCCCTCCTTGTCACTGGGGACCCATTGTGACACCATGGGGACCCCCCCTTGTCCTCAGGACTCATTTTCACATCCTGGGCACCCCCCATTGTCCCCAGGGCCCATTGTGACATCCTGGGGACCCTCATTGTCCCCAGGGCCCATTGTGACATCCCAGAACCTCCTATTGTCCCCAGGGCCCATTGTGACATCCTGGGGAACCCCATTGTCCCCAGGGCCCATTGTGACATTCCAGGACCCCCCACTGTCCCCAGGGCCCATTGTGACATTCAGGGGACCCCTCTTTGTCCCCAGGGCCCATTGTGACATCCTGGGGACCCCCCCTTGTCACTGGGGCCCATTGTGACGTCCCAGGACCCCCCATTGTCCCCAGGGCCCATTGTGAAATCCTGGGGATCCCTCCTTGTCCCCAGGGCCCATTGTGACGTCTTAGGACCCCCCATTGTCCCCAGGGCCCATTGTGACATTCAGGGCACCCCCTTGTCCCCAGGGCCCATTGTGACATTCCGGGGACGCCTCTTTGTACCCAGGGCACATTGTGACATCCTGGGGACCCCCCCTTGTCACTGGGGCCCATTGTGACGTCCCAGGACCCCCCATTGTCCCCAGCGCCCATTGTGACATCCTGGGGATACCTCCTTATCCCCAGGGCCCATTGTGACGTCCCAGGACCCCACATTGTCCCCAGGACCGATTGTGACATTCAGGGGGCCCCTTTGTCACTGGGGCCCATTGTGACATCCCAGGACCCCACATTGTCCCCCGGACCCATTGTGACATCCTGGGGACCCCACTTGTCCCCAGGACCCATTGTGACACTATGGGGATCCCCATTGTCCCCAGGGCCCATTGTGACATTCTAGGACCCCACTTTGTCCCCCGGGCCTATTGTGACACCATGGGGACCCCTCCTTGTTACTGGGGACGCATTGTGACACCATGGGGACCCCCCCTTGTCCTCAGGACTCATTCTCACATCCTGGGCACCCCCCATTGTCCCCAGGGCCCATTGTGACATCCTGGGGACCGCCCTTTGTCCCCAGGGCCCATTGTGACATTCCAGGACCCCCCATTGTCCCCAGGGCCCATTGTGACATCCTCGGCACCCCCTTGTCCCCAGGGCCCATTGTGACAACCTGGGGACCCCCCCTTGTCCCCAGGGCCCATTGTGACAACCTGGGGACCCCCCCTTGTCTCCAGGGCCCATTGTGACATTCAGGGGACCCCTCTTTGTCCCCAGGGCCCATTGTGACATCCTGGGGACCCCCCCTTGTCCCCAGGGCCCATTGTGACACCGTGGGTACCACCCTTGTCCGCAGGGCTCATTCTGACATCCCAGGACCCCCCTTTGTCCCCAGGGCCCATTCTGATACCGTGGGGATCCCCTTTGTCCCCAGAGCCCATTGTGACATCCAGGGGACCCCCTTTGTCCCCAGGGCCCATTGTGACATCGCAGGACCCCCCTGGTCCCCAGGGACCATTGTGACATCCTGGGGATGCCCCCTTGTCACTAGGGCCCATTGTGACGTCCCAGGACCCCCCATTGTCCCCAGGGCCCATTGTGACATCCTGGGGATCCCTGCTTGGCCCCAGGGCCCATTGTGACGTCTTAGGACCCCCTATTGTCCCCAGGGCCCATTGTGACATTCAGGGGACGCCTCTTTGTACCCAGGGCACATTGTGACATCCTGGGGACCCCCCCTTGTTCCCAGGGCCCTTTGTGACATCCTGGGGATCCCTCCTTGTCCCCAGGGCCCATTGTGACGTCCCAGGACCCCCCATTGTCCTCAGGACCCATTGTGACATTCAGGGGACCCCCTTTGTCACTGGGGTCCATTGTGACATCCCAGGACCCCACATTGTCCCCAGGGCCCATTGTGACATTCAGGGGTCCCCCCCTTGTCCCCAGGACCCATTGTGATGTCCCAGGACCCCTCATTGTCCCCACGGCCCATTGTGACATCCTGGGTACCCCCCTTTGTCACTGGGGCTCATTGAGACATCGTGGGGACCAACTTTGTCCCCAGGGACCATTGTGACATCCCAGGACTCCCCATTGTCCTCAGGACCCATTGTGACATTCAGGGGACCCCCTTTGTCACTGGGGCCCATTGTGACATTCCAGGACCCCCCATTGTCCCCAGGGCCCATTGTGACATCCTGGGGACCCCCCCTTGTCACTGGGGCCCATTGTGACGTCCCAGGACCCCCCATTGTCCCCAGCGCCCATTGTGACATCCTGGGGATACCTCCTTGTCCCCAGGGCCCATTGTGACGTCCCAGGACCCCACATTGTCCCCAGGACCGATTGTGACATTCAGGGGGCCCCTTTGTCACTGGGGCCCATTGTGACATCCCAGGACCCCACATTGTCCCCAGGACCCATTGTGACATCCTGGGGACCCCACTTGTCCCCAGGACCCATTGTGACACTATGGGGATCCCCATTGTCCCCAGGGCCCATTGTGACACCATGGGGACCCCTTCTTGTCACTGGGGACGCATTGTGACACCATGGGGAACCCCCTTGTCCTCAGGACTCATACTCACATCCTGGGCACCCCCCATTGTCCCCAGGGCCCATTGTGACATCCTGGGGACCGCCCTTTTTCCCCAGGGCCCATTGTGACATTCCAGGACCCCCCATTGTCCCCAGGGCCCATTGTGACATCCTCGGCACCCCCTTGTCCCCAGGGCCCATTGTGACATCCTGGGGACCCCCCCTTGTCCCCAGGGCCCATTGTGACATTCAGGGGACCCCTCTTTGTCCCCAGGGCCCATTGTGACATCCTGGGGACACCCCCTTGTCCCCAGGGCCCATTGTGACACCGTGGGTACCACCCTTGTCCGCAGGGCTCATTGTGACATCCCAGGACCCCCCTTTGTCCCCAGGGCCCATTCTGATACCGTGGGGATCCCCTTTGTCCCCAGAGCCCATTGTGACATCCAGGGGACCCCCTTTGTCCCCAGGGCCCATTGTGACATCGCAGGACCCCCCTGGTCCGCAGGGACCATTGTGACATCCTGAGGATGCCCCCTTGTCACTGGGGCCCATTGTGACGTCTTAGGACCCCCTATTGTCCCCAGGGCCCATTGTGACATTCAGGGGATGCCTCTTTGTACCCAGGGCACATTGTGACATCCTGGGGACCCCCCCTTGTCCCCAGGGCCCATTGTGACATCCTGGGGATCCCTCCTTGTCCCCAGGGCCCATTGTGACGTCCCAGGACCCCCCATTGTCCTCAGGACCCATTGTGACATTCAGGGGACCCCCTTTGTCACTGGGGCCCATTGTGACGTCCCAGGACCCCCCATTGTTCCCAGGGCCCATTGTGACGGCCTGGAGAGCCCCCTCTGTTCCCAGGGCTCATTGTGACTTTCAGGGTACCCCCCGTTGTCCCCAGGGCTGATTGTGACGTCCTAGGGCCCCTCTGTGTCCCCAGGGCCCATTGTGACACTTTAGAGACCCCTCTTTGTCCCCAGGGCCCATTGTGACGTCCCAGGACCCCCCATTGTCCCCAGGCCCCATTGTGACATCCTCGGCACCCCCTTTGTCCCCAGTGCCCATTGTGACATCCTGCAGACCCCCCTTTGTCCCCAGGGCCCATTGTGACATCCTGGGGACCCCCTCTTGTCCTCAGGGCCCATTGTGACGTCCCAGGACCCCCCATTGTCCCCAGGGCCCATTGTGACATCCTGGGGATCCCTCCTTGTCCCCAGGGCCCATTGTGACGTCCCAGGACCCCCCATTGTCCCCAGGGCCCATTGTGACGTCCCAGGACCACCCATTGTCCACAGGGCCCACTGTGACCTCCTCGGCACCCCCTTGTCCCTAGGGCCCATTGTGACATTCACGGGACCCCCCTTTGTCTCCAGGGCCCATTCTGATATGGTGGGGACCCCCTTTGTCCCCAGGGCCCATTGTGACATCCGGGGGACGCCCTTTGTCCCCAGGGCCCACTTTGACACCATCGACACCCCACTTTGTCCCCAGGGCACATTGTGACATCCTGGGGACCCTCCTTGTTTGCAGAGCCCATTGTGACATCCAGAAGACCCCCTTTGTCCCCAGGGCCCATTGTGGCACCATGGGGACCCCCTTTGTCACTGGGGCCCATTGTGACATCCCATGACCCCCCTTTATCCCCAGTGCTATTGTGAAATCCTGGGGACCCCTTTTGTCCCCAGGGCCCATTGTGGCACCATGGGGAACCCCTTTGTCACTGGGGGCCATTGTGACATTCCAGGATTCCACTTTGTCCCCAGGGCTCGTTCTGACACCTTGGGGACTCCCATTGTCCCCAGGACCCATTGTGACATCCTGGGCAACCCCATTGTCCCCAGGGCCCATTGTGACATCTGGGGAACGCCCTTGTCCCCAGGACCCATTGTGACATCTGGGGGACGCCCTTGTCCCCAGGAGCCATCGTGGCACCGTGGGGACCCTCCTTGTCACTTGGGCCCATTGTGACACCATGGGGAACCCCCTTTGTCCCCAGTGCCCATTGTCACATCCTGCGCACCCCCCTTTGTCCCCAGGGTCCATTGTGACATCCTGGGCAACCCCATTGTCCCCAGGGCCCATTGTGACATCTGGGGGACGCTCTTGTCCCCAGGACCCATCGTGGCACCGTGGGGACCCTCCTTGTCACTTGGGCCCATTGTGACACCATGGGGACCCCCCCTTTGTCTCCAGTACCCATTGTGACATCCTGGGGATCCCTCCTTGTCCCCAGGGCCCATTGTGACGTCCCAGGACCCCCCATTGTCCCCAGGACCCATTGCGACATTCAGGGGACCCCCTTTGTCACTGGGGCCCATAGTGAAATTCCAGGACCCCACATTGTCCCCAGGGCCCATTGCGACATCCTGGGGACCCCACTTGTCCTGAGGAACCATTGTGATACTATGGGGACCCCGCCTTGTGCCCAGAGCCCACTGTGACACTGTGGGTACCACCCTTGTCCGCAGGGCTCATTGTGACATCCCAGGACCCCCCATTGTCCCCAGGACCCATTGTGACATTCTAGGACCCCACTTTGTTCCCCAGGACCTATTGTGACACCATGGGGACCCCTCCTTGTTACTGGGGACGCATTGTGACACCATGGGGACCCCCCCTTGTCCTCAGGACTCATTCTCACATCCTGGGCACCCCCCATTGTCCCCAGGGCCCATTGTGACATCCTGGGGACCGCCCTTTGTCCATAGGGCCCATTGTGACATTCCAGGACCCCCCATTGTCCCCAGGGCCCATTGTGACATCCTCGGCACCCCCTTGTCCCCAGGGCCCATTGTGACATCCTGGGGACCCCCCCTTGTCCCCAGGGCCCATTGTGACGTCCCAGGACCCCCCCTTGTCTCCAGGGCCCATTGTGACATTCAGGGGACCCCTCTTTGTCCCCAGGGCCCATTGTGACATCCTGGGGACCCCCCCTTGTCCCCAGGGCCCATTGTGACACCGTGGGTACCACCCTTGTTTGCAGGGCTCATTGTGACATCCCAGGACCCCCCTTTGTCCCCAGGGCCCATTCTGATACCGTGGGGATCCCCTTTGTCCCCAGAGCCCATTGTGACATCCAGGGGACCCCCTTTGTCCCCAGGGCCCATTGTGACATCGCAGGACCCCCCTGGTCCCCAGGGACCATTGTGACATCCTGGGGATGCCCCCTTGTCACTGGGGCCCATTGTGACGTCCCAGGACCCCCCATTGTCCCCAGGGCCCATTGTGACATCCTGGGGATCCCTGCTTGGCCCCAGGGCCCATTGTGACGTCTTAGGACCCCCTATTGTCCCCAGGGCCCATTGTGACATTCAGGGGACGCCTCTTTGTACCCAGGGCACATTGTGACATCCTGGGGACCCCCCCTTGTCCCCAGGGCCCATTGTGACGTCCCAGGACCCCCCATTGTCCTCAGGACCCATTGTGACATTCAGGGGACCCCCTTTGTCACTGGGGCCCATTGTGACATCCCAGGACCCCACATTGTCCCCAGGGCCCATTGTGACATTCAGGGGTCCCCCCCTTGTCCCCAGGACCCATTGTGATGTCCCAGGACCCTTCATTGTGCCCAGGGCCCATTGTGACACCGTGGGTACCCCCCTTTGTCACTGGGGCTCATTGAGACATCGTGGGGACCAACTTTGTCCCCAGGGCCCATTGTGACGTCCCAGGACCTCCCGTTGTCCCCAGTGTCCATTGCGACATCAGAGGAGCCCACTTTGTCCCCAGGACACATTTTGATATTGAGGGGAGCCACGTTTGTCCCCAGGACCCATTGTGATACTATGGGGACCCCCCCTTGTGCCCAGAGCCCACTGTGACACTGTGGGTACCACCCTTGTCCGCAGGGCTCATTGTGACATCCCAGGACCCCCCATTGTCCCCAGGGCCCATTGTGACGTTCTAGGACCCCACTTTGTCCCCAGGGCCTATTGTGACACCATGGGGACCCCTCCTTGTCACTGGGGACGCATTGTGACACCATGGGGATCCCCCTTGTCCTCAGGACTCATTCTCACATCCTGGGCACCCCCCATTGTCCCCTGGCCCATTGTGACATCCTGGGGACCGCCCTTTGTCCCCAGGGCCCATTGTGACATTCCAGGACCCCCCATTGTCCCCAGGGCCCATTGTGACATCCTCGGCACCCCCTTGTCCCCAGGGCCCATTGTGACATCCTGGGGACCCCCCTTGTCCCCAGGGCTCATTGTGACGTCCCAGGACCCCCCCGTGTCTCCAGGGCCCATTGTGACATTCAGGGGACCCCTCTTTGTCCCCAGGGCCCATTGTGACATCCTGGGGACCCCCCCTTGTCCCCAGTGCCCATTGTGACACCGTGGGTACCACCCTTGTCCGCAGGGCTCATTGTGACATCCCAGGACTCCCCTTTGTCCCCAGGGCCCATTTTGATACCGTGGGGATCCCCTTTGTCCCCAGAGCCCATTGTGACATCCAGGGGACCCCCTTTGTCCCCGGGGCCCATTGTGACATCGCAGGACCCCCCTGGGCCCCAGGGACCATTGTGACATCCTGGGGATCCCTGCTTGGCCCCAGGGCCCATTGTGACGTCTTAGGACCCCCTATTGTCTCCAGGGCCCATTGTGACATTCAGGGGACGCCTCTTTGTACCCAGGGCACATTGTGACATCCTGGGGACCCCGCATTGTCCCCAGGGCCCATTGTGACATCCTGGGGATCCCTCCTTGTCCCCAGGGCCCATTGTGACGTCCCAGGACCCCCCATTGTCCTCAGGACCCATTGTGACATTCAGGGGACCCCCTTTGTCACTGGGGCCCATTGTGACATCCCAGGACCCCACATTGTCCCCAGGGCAAATTGTGACATCCTGGGGACCCCCCCTTGTCCCCAGGGCCCATTGTGACGTCCCAGAACCCCCCATTGTTCCCAGGGCCCATTGTGACGTCCTGGGGAGCCCCCTCTGGTCCCAGGGCTCATTGTGACTTTCAGGGTACCCCCCCTTGTCCCCAGGACTGATTGTGACGTCCTAGGGCCCCTCTGTGTCCCCAGGGCCCATTGTGACACTTTAGAGACCCCTCTTTGTCCCCAGGGCCCATTGTGACATCCTGGGGACCCCCCCTTGTCCCCAGGGCCCATTGTGACGTCCCAGGACCCCCAATTGTCCCCAGGGCCCATTGTGACATCCTCGGCGCCCCCTTGTCCCCAGGGCCCATCGTGACATTCAGGGGACCCCTCTTTATCCCCAGGGCCCATTGTGACATCCTGGGGCCCCCCTCTTGTCCCCAGGGCCCATTGTGACGTCCCAGGACCCCCCATTGTCCCCAGGGCCCATTGTGACATCCTGGGGACCCTCCTTGTCCCCAGGGCCCATTGTGACACCCAGAAGTCCCCCTTTGTCCCCAGGGCCCATTGTGACATCCCATGACCCTCCTTTATCCCCAGTGCTATTGTGAAATCCTGGGGACCCCTTTTGTCCCCAGGGCCCATTGTGGCACCATGGGGAACCCCTTTGTCACTGGGGGCCATTGTGACATTCCAGGATTCCACTTTGTCCCCAGGGCTCGTTCTGACACCTTGGGGACTCCCATTGTCCCCAGGGTCCATTGTGACATCCTGGGCAACCCCATTGTCCCCAGGGTCCATTGTGACATCTGGGGGACGCCCTTGTCCCCAGGACCCATCGTGGCACCGTGGGGACCCTCCTTGTCACTTGGGCCCATTGTGACACCATGGGGAGCCCCCTTTGTCTCCAGGGCCCATTGTGACATCCTGGGGATCCCTCCTTGTCCCCAGGGCCCATTGTGATGTCCCAGGACCCCCCATTGTCCCCAGGACCCATTGTGACACCGTGGGTATCACCCTTGTCCGCAGGGCTCATTGTGACATCCCAGGACCCCCCTTTGTCCCCAGGGCCCATTCTGATACCTTGGGGATCCCCCTTGTCCCCAGGGCCCATTGTGACATCCCAGGACCCCCCCTTGTCCCCAGGGCCCATTGTGACATTCAGGGGACCCCTCTTTGTCCTCAGGGCCCATTGTGACATCCTGGGGACCCCCCCATGTCCCCAGGGCCCATTGTGACGTCCCAGGACCCGCCATTGTCCCCAGGGCACATTGTGACATTCTGGGGTGCCCTCCTTGTCCCCAGGGCCCATTGTGACGTCCCAAGACCCCCCATTGTCCCCGGGGCCCATTGTGACATTCAGGGGACCCCCTTTGTCACTGGGGCCCTTTGTGACATCCCAGGACCCCACATTGTCACCAGGACCCATTGTGACATCCTGGGGACCACACTTGTCCCCAGGACCCATTGTGACACTATGGGGACCTTCCCTTGTGCCCAGGGCCCATTGTGACACCGTGGGTACCACCCTTGTCCGCAGGGCTCATTGTGACATCCCAGGACCCCCTATTGTCCCCAGGGCCCATTGTGACATCCTGGGGACGCCCTTTGTCCCCAGGGCCCATTTTGACACCGTCGACACCCCCCTTTGTCCCCAGAGCCCATTGTGAAATCCAGGGGACCCCCTTTGTCCCCAGGGCCCATTGTGGCACCATGAGGACCCTCTTTGTCACTGGGGCCCATTGTGACATCCCGGGGAACCCGCTTGTCATCATGGTCCATTGTGACAGCCCAGGACCTTACTTTATCCCCAGGGCCCATTGCGATATCTGGGGGACCCCCTTTTCCCCAGTGCCCATCGTGACATCCTGGGGACCCCCTTTGTCCCCAGGGCCCATTGTGACATCCTGCGGACCCCCCATTGTCCCCAGGGCCCATTGTGACATCCTGGGGTCCCCCCTTTGTCCCCAGGGCCCATTGAAATGTCCCAGGACCACACTTTGTCCCCAGGGTTCATTGTGACATCCTGGGGACCCCATTTGTCACCACGGCCCATTGTGGCACCATGGGGACCCCGTTTGCATTGGGGCCCATTGTGACATCCCAGGACCCCACTTTGTCCCTAGGGCTTATTGTGACACCATGGGGATCTCCCTTGTCCCCAGGGCCCATAGTGACATCCCATGACCCCCCTTTGTCCCCAGTGCTATTGTGAAATCCTGGGGACCCCTTTTGTCCCCAGGGCCCATTGTGGCACCATGGGGAACCCCTTTGTCACTGGGGGCCATTGTGACATTCCAGGATTCCACTTTGTCCCCAGGGCTCGTTCTGACACCTTGGGGACTCCCATTGTCCCCAGGGCCCATTGTGACATCCTGGGCAACCCCATTGTCCCCAGGGCCTATTGTGACATCTGGGGGACGCCCTTGTCCCCAGGACCCATCGTGGCACCGTGGGGACCCCCCTTGTCACTTGGGCCCATTGTGACACCATGGGGACCCCCCCTTTGTCCCCAGTGCCCATTGTGACATCCTGCGGACCCCCCTTTGTCCCCAGGGCCCATTGTGACATTCAGGGGACCCACAATTGTCCTCAGGGCCCATTGTGACGTCCCAAGACCCCCCATTGTCCCCAGGGCCCATTGTGACATCCTGGGGATCCCTCCTTGTCCCCAGGGCCCATTGTGACGTCCCAGAACCCCCCATTGTCCCCAGGGCCCATTGTGACATTCAGGGGCCCCCGTTTGTCACTGGGGCCCATTGTGACATCCCAGGACCCCACATTGTCCCCAGGGCCCATTGTGACTTTCAGGGGACCCCACTTGTCCCGAGGACCCATTGTGACACTATAGGGACCCCCCTTGTGCCCAGTGACCATTGTGACACCGTGGGTACCACCCTTGTCCGCAGGGCCCATTGTGACATCCTGGGGACACCCCCTTGTCCCCAGGGCCCATTGTGACATCCTGGGAATCCCTCCTTGTCCGCAGGGCCCAGTGTGACGTCCCAGGACCCCCCCTTGTCCCCAGGGCCCATTGTGACATTCAGGGGACCCCTCTTTGTCCCCAGGGCCCATTGTGACATCCTGGGGACCCTCCCATGTCCTCAGGGCCCATGGTGACGTCCCAGGACCCGCCATTGTCCCCAGGGCACATTGTGACATCCTGGGGTACCCTCCTTGTCCCCAGGGCCCATTGTGACGTCCCAGGACCCCCCATTGTCCCCGGGGCCCATTTTGACATTCAGGGGACCCCCTTTGTCCCCAGGACCCATTGTGACATCCTGGGGACCCCACTTGTCCCCAGGAGCCATTGTGACACTATGGGGACCCCCCCTTGTGCCCAGTGCCCATTGTGACACCGTGGGTACCACCCTTGTCCGCAGGGCTCATTGTGACATCCCAGGACCCTCTATTGTCCCCAGGGCCCATTGTGACATGCTGGGGATGCCCTTTGTCCCCAGGGCCCATTTTGACACCGTCGACACCCCCCTGGTCCCCAGGGCCCATTGTGACATCCCGGGGACCCCGCTTGTCCTCATGGTCCATTGTGACAGCCCAGGACCTTACTTTGTCCCCAGTGTCCATTGCGATATCTGGGGGACCCCCTTGTCCCCAGGGCCCATTGTGACACCATGGGGACCCCCCTTTTCCCCAGGGCCCATTGTGACATCCTGGGGACCCCCTTTGTCCCCAGGGCCCTTTGTGACATCCCAGGACCCCCCATTGTCCCCAGGGCCCATTGTGACATCCTGCGGACCCCCCTTTGTCCCCAGGGCCCATTGTGACGTCCTGGGGTCCCCCCTTTGTCCCCAGGGCCCATTGAAATGTCCCAGGACCACACTTTGTCCCCAGGGTTCATTGTGACATCCTGGGGACCCCATTTGTCCCCACGGCCCATTGTGGCACCATGGGGACCCCGTTTGCACTGGGGCCCATTGTGACATCCCAGGACCCCACTTTGTCCCCAGGGCTTATTGTGACACCATGGGGATCTCCCTTGTCCCCAGGGCCCATAGTGACATCCCATGACCCCCCTTTGTCCCCAGTGCTATTGTGAAATCCTGGGGACCCCTTTTGTCCCCAGGGCCCATTGTGGCACCATGGGGAACCCCTTTGTCACTGGGGGCCATTGTGACATTCCAGGATTCCACTTTGTCCCCAGGGCTCGTTCTGACACCTTGGGGACTCCCATTGTCCCCAGGGCCCATTGTGACGTCCTGGGGTCCCCCCTTTGTCCCCAGGGCCCATTGAAATGTCCCAGGACCACACTTTGTCCCCAGGGCCCATTGTGACATCTGGGGGACGCCCTTGTCCCCAGGACCCATCGTGGCACCGTGGGGACCCTCCTTGACACTTGGGCCCATTGTGACATCTGGGGGACGCCCTTGTCCCCAGGACCCATCGTGGCACCGTTGGGACCCTCCTTGTCACTTGGGCCCATTGTGACACCATGGGGACCCCCCCTTTGTTTCCAGTACCCATTGTGACATCCTGCGCACCCCCCTTTGTTCCCAGGGCCCATTGTGACATTCAGGGGACCCACAATTGTCCTCAGGGCCCATTGTGACGTCCCAGGACCCCCCATCGTCCCCAGGGCCCATTGTAACATCCTCTGCACCCCCTTGTCCCCAGGGCCCATTGTGACATTCAGGGGACCCCTCTTTGTCCCCAGGGCCCATTGTGACATCCTGGGGACCCCCCCTTGTCCCCAGGGCCCATTGTGACGTCCCAGGACCCGCCATTGTCCCCAGGGCCCATTGTGACATCCTGGGGATCCCTCCTTGTCCCCAGGGCCCATTGTTGTCCCAGAACCCCCCATTGTCCCCAGGGCCCATTGTGACATTCAGGGGCCCCCGTTTGTCACTGGGGCCCATTGTGATATCCCAGGACCCCACATTGTCCCCAGGGCCCATTGTGACTTTCAGGGGACCCCACTTGTCCCCAGGACCCATTGTGACACTATAGGGACCCCCCTTGTGCCCAGTGACCATTGTGACACCGTGGGTACCACCCCTGTCTGCAGGGCTCATTGTGACATCCCAGGACCCCCCATTGTCCCCAGGGCCCATTGTGACATTCAGGGGACCCCCCTTTGTCCCCAGGGCCCATTCTGATACCGTGGGGACCCCCTTTGTCCCCAGGGCCCATTGTGACATGCTGGGGACGCTCTTTGTCCCCAGGGCCCATTGTGACATCCTGGGGACCCTCCTTGTCCCCAGACCCCATTGTGACATCCAGGGGACCCCCTTTGTCCCCAGGGCCCATTGTGGCACCATAGGGACCCCCTTTGTCACTAGGGCCCATTGTGACATCCCAGGACTCCCCCAAGTCCCCAGGGCCCATTGTGACATCCTGGGGACCCTCCTTGTCCCCAGAGCCCATTGTGACATCCAGGGGACCCCCTTTGTCCCCAGGGCCCATTGTGGCACCATAGGGACCCCCTTTGTCACTGGGGCCCATTGTGACATCCCAGGACCCACCCTGGTCCCCAGGCCCCATTGTGACATCCTGGGGACCCCCTTTGTCCCAAGACTTCATTGTGACATCCTGGGGACCCCCTTTGTCCTCAGGGTCCATTGTGACAGCCCAGGACCTTACATTGTCCCCAGGGCCTATTGTGACACTATAGGGACCCCCCTTGTGCCCAGTGACCATTGTGACATCCTGGGGACCCACCCTTGTCCCCAGGGCCCATTGTGACATCCCAGGACCCCCCATTGTCCCCAGGGCCCATTGTGACATCCTGGGGATCCCTCCTTGTCCCCAGGGCCCATTGTGACGTCCCAGGACCCCCCATTGTCCCCAGGGCCCATTGCGACATCCTCTGCACCCCCTTGTCCCCAGGGCCCATTGTGACATCCTGGGGACCCTCCATGTCCCCAGACCCCATTGTGACATCCAGGGGACCCCCTTTGTCCCCAGGGCCCATTGTGGCACCATAGGGACCCCCTTTGTCACTAGGGCCCATTGTGACATCCCAGGACTCCCCCAAGTCCCCAGGGCCCATTGTGACATCCTGAGGACCCTCCTTGTCCCCAGAGCCCATTGTGACATCCAGGGAACCCCCTTCGTCCCCAGGGCCCATTGTGGCACCATAGGGACCCCCTTTGTCACTGGGGCCCATTGTGACATCCCAGGACCCCCCCTGGTCCCCAGACCCCATTGTGACATCCTGGGGACCCCGTTTGTCCCAAGACTTCATTGTGACATCCTGGGGACCCCCTTTGTCCTCAGGGTCCATTGTGACAGCCCAGGACCTTACATTGTCCCCAGGGCCTATTGTAATATCTGCGGGACACCCTTGTTCCCAAGGCCCATTGTGACATCCTGGGGACCCACCCTTGTCCCCAGGGCCCATTGTGACATCCCAGGACCCCCCATTGTCCCCAGGGCCCATTGTGACATCCTGGGGATCCCTCCTTGTCCCCAGGGCCCATTGTGACGTCCCAGGACCCCCCATTGTCCCCAGGGCCCATTGTGACATCCTCTGCACCCCCTTGTCCCCAGGGCCCATTGTGACATTCAGGGGACCCTTCTTTGTCCCCAGGGCCCATTGTGACATCCTGGGGACCCCCCCTTGTCCCCAGGGCCCATTGTGACGTCCCAGGACCCCCCATTGTCCCCAGGGCCCATTGTGACATCCTGGGGATCCCTCCTTGTCCCCAGGGCCCATTGTGGCGTTCCAGGACCCCCCATTGTCCCCAGGACCTATTGTGACATTCAGGGGACCCCCTTTGTCACTGGGGCCCATTGTGACACCATGGAGACCCCCGCTTGTCCTCAGGGTCTATTGTGACATCCTGGGCACCCCCCATTTTCCCCAGGACCCATTGTGACATCCTGGCCACCTACTTGCTCCCAGGGCCCGTTGTGGCACCATGGGGACACCCCCTTTGTCCCCAGGGCCCATTGTGACATCCCAGGACCCCCCTTTGTCCCCAGGGCCCATTGTAGCACCATGGGGACCCCCTTTGACCCCAGGGCCCATTGTGGCACCATGGCAACCACTTTTGTCCCCAGGGCCCATTGTGACATTCTTGGACCCCACTTTGTCCCCAGGGCCTATTGTGACACCATGGGGACCCCTCCTTGTCACTGGGGACCCATTGTGACACCATGGGGACCCCCCCTTGTCCTCAGGACTCATTCTGACATCCTGGACACCCCCCATTGTCCCCAGGGTCCATTGTGACATCCACTGCACCCCCTTGTCCCCAGGGCCCATTGTGACATTCAGGGGACCCCTCTTTGTCCCCAGGGCCCATTGTGACGTCCCAGGACCCCCCATTGTGACATTCAGGGCCCATTGTGACATCCTGGGGACCCCACTTGTCCCCAGGACCCATTGTGACACTATGGGGACCCCCCCTTGTGCCCAGGGCCCATTGTGACACCGTGGGTACCACCCTTGTCTGCAGGGCTCATTGTGACATCCCAGGACCCCGCATTGTCCCCAGGGCACATTGTGACATTCAGGGGACCCCCCCTTGTCCCCAGGGCCCATTGTGACATCCTGGGGATCCCTCCTTGTCCCCAGGGCCCATTGTGACGTCCCAGGACCCCCCATTGTCCCCAGGGCCCATTGTGACATCCTGGAGAACCTCCTTGTCCCCAGAGCCCATTGTGACATCCAGGGGACGCCCTTTGTCCCCAGGGCCCATTGTGGCACCATGAGGACCCTCTTTGTCACTGGGGCCCATTGTGACATCCCATGACCCCCCATTGTCCCCAGGGCCCATTGTGACATCCTGGGGATCCCTCCTTGTCCCCAGGGCCCATTGTGATGTCCCAGGACCCCCCATTGTCCCCAGGGCCCATTGTGACATCCTCGGCACGCCCTTGTCCCCAGGGCCCATTGTGACATTCAGGGGACCCCTCTGTGTCCCCAGGGCCCATTGTGACATCTTGGGGACCCCCCCTTGTCCCCAGGGCCCATTGTTACGTCCCAGGACCCCCCATTGTCCCCAGGGCCCATTGTGACATCCTGGGGAACCTCCTTGTCCCCAGAGCCCATTGTGACATCCAGGGGACGCCCTTTGTCCCCAGGGCCCATTGTGGCACCATGAGGACCCTCTTTGTCACTGGGGCCCATTGTGACATCCCAGGACCCCCCTTTGTCCCCAGGGCCCATTGTGACATTCTGGGGACCCTCCTTGTCCCCAGAGCCCATTGTGACATCCCAGGACCCCACTTTGTCCCCAGGGCTTATTGTGACACCATGGGGATCTCCCTTGTCCCCAGGGCCCATTGTGACATCCCATGACCCCCCTTTGTTCCCAGTGCTATTGTGAAATCCTGGGGACCCCTTTTGTCCCCAGGGCCCATTGTGACACCATGGGGACCCCCTTTGTCACTGGGGGCCATTGTGACATTCCAGGATTCCACTTTGTCCCCAGGGCTCGTTCTGACACCCTGGGGACTCCCATTGTCCCCAGGGCCCATTGTGACATCCTGGGCAACCCCATTGTCCCCAGGGCCTATTGTGACATCTGGGGGACTCCCTTGTCCCCAGGACCCATCGTGGCACCGTGGGGACCCTCCTTGTCACTTGGGCCCATTGTGACACTATGGGGACCCCACCTTGTGCCCAGGGCCCATTGTCACACCGTGGGTACCACCCTTGTCTGCAGGCGTCATTGTGACATCCCAGGACCCCCCATTGTCCCCAGGGCCCATTGTGACATTCAGGGGACCCCCCTTTGTCCCCAGGGCCCATTCTGATACCGTGGGGACCCCCTTTGTCCCCAGGGCCCATTGTGACATGCTGGGGACGCTCTTTGTCCCCAGGGCCCATTGTGACATCCTGGGGACCCTCCTTGTCCCCACAGCCCATTGTGACATCCAGGGGACACCCTTTGTCCCCAGGGCCCATTGTGGCACCATAGGGACCCCCTTTGTCACTGGGGCCCATTGTGACATCCCAGGACCGCCCCTGGTCCCCAGGCCCCATTGTGACATCCTGGGGACCCCCTTTGTCCCAAGACTTCATTGTGACATCCTGGGGACCCCCCTTGTCCTCAGGGTCCATTGTGACAACCCAGGACCTTACATTATCACCAGGGCCCATTGTGGCACCATGGGGAACCCCTTTGTCACTGGGGGCCATTGTGACATTCCAGGATTCCACTTTGTCCCCAGGGCTCGTTCTGACACCTTGGGGACTCCCATTGTCCCCAGGGCCCATTGTGACATCCTGGGCAACCCCATTGTCCCCAGGGCCTATTGTGACATCTGGGGGCCGCCCTTGTCCCCAGGACCCATCGTGGCACCGTGGGGACCCTACTTGTCACTTGGGCTCATTGTTACACCATGGGGACCCCCCCTTTGTCCCCAGTGCCCATTGTGACAGCCTGCAGACCCCCCTTTGTCCCCAGGGCCCATTGTGACATTCATGGGACCCACCATTGTCCTCAGGGCCCATTGTGACGTCCCAGGATACCCCATTGTCCCCAGGGCCCATTGTAACATCCTCAGCACCCCCTTGTCCCCAGGGCCCGTTGTGACATTCAGGGGACCCCTCTTTGTCCCCAGGGCCCATTGTGACATCCTGGGGACCCCCCCTTGTCCCCAGGGCCCATTGTGACATCCCAGGACCCGCCATTGTCCCCAGGGCCCATTGTGACATCCTGGGGATCCCTCCTTGTCCCCAGGGCCCATTGTGACGTCCCAGGACCCCCCATTGTCCCCAGGGCCCATTGTGATATTCAGGGGCTCCCGTTTGTCACTGGGGCCCATTGTGACATCCAGGACCCAACATTGTCCCCAGGGCCCATTGTGACTTTCAGGGGACCCCACTTGTCCCCAGGGCCCATTGTGACATTCAGAGGACCCCCCTTTGTCCCCAGGGCCCATTCTGATACCGTGGGGACCCCCTTTGTCCCCAGGGCCCATTGTGACATGCGGGGGACGCTCTTTGTCCCCAGGGCCCATTGTGACATCCTGGGGACCCTCCTTGTCCCCAGAGCCCATTGTGACATCCAGGGGACCCCCTTTGTCCCCAGGGCCCATTGTGGCACCATAGGGACCCCCTTTGTCACTAGGGCCCATTGTAACATCCCAGGACGTCCCCTAGTCCCCAGGGCCCATTGTGACATCCTGGGGACGCTCCTTGTCCCCAGGGCCCATTGTGACATCCTGGGGACTCTCCTTGTCCCCAGAGCCCATTGTGACATCCAGGGGACCCCTTTGTCCCCAGGGCCCATTGTGGCACCATAGGGACCCCCTTTGTCACTGCGGCCCATTGTGACATCCCAGGACCCCCCCTGGTCCCCAGGGCCCATTGTGACATCCTAGGGGACCCCCTTTGTCCCAAGACTTCATTGTGACAGCCTGGGGACCCCCCTTGTCCTCAGGGTCCATTGTGACAGCCCAGGACCTTAAATTGTCCCCAGGGCCCATTGTGATATCTGGGGGACCCCCTTGTTCCCAAGGCCCATTGTGACATCCTGGGGATGCCCCCTTGTCCCCAGTGCCCATTGTGACGTCCCAGGACCCCCCATTGTCCCCAGGGCCCATTGTGACATCCTGGGGACCCCTCTTTGTCCCCAGGGCCCATTGTGACGTCCCAGGATCCCCCATTGTCCCCAGGGCCCATTGTGACATCCCAGGACCCCCCCTGGTCCCCAGGGCCCATTGTGACATCCTGGGGACGCCCTTTGTCCCAAGACTTCATTGTGACATCCTGGGGACCCCCCTTGTCCTCAGGGTCCATTGTGACAGCCCAGGACCTTACATTGTCTCCAGGGCCCATTGTGATATCTGGGGGACCCCCTTGTTCCCAAGGCCCATTGTGACAACCTGTGGAACCCCCTTGTCCCCAGGGCCCATTGTGACATCCCAGGACCCCCCATTGTCCCCAGAGCCCATTGTGACATCCTCGGCACCCCCTTGTTCCCAGGGCCCATTGTGACATCCTGGGGACCCCCCCTTGTCCCCAGGGCCCATTGTGACATCCCAGGACCCCCCATTGTCTCCAGGGCCCATTGTGACGTCCCAGGACCCCCCATTGTCCCCAGGGCCCATTGTGACATCCTCTGCACCCCCTTGTCCCCAGGACCCATTGTGAGATTCAGGGGACCCCTCTTTGTCCCCAGGGCCCATTGTGACATCCTGGGGACCCCCCCTTGTCCCCAGGGCCCATTGTGACGTCCCAGGACCCCCCATTGTCCCCAGGGCCCATTGTGACATCCTGGGGTGCCCTCCTTGTCCCCAGGGCCCATTGTGACGTCCCAGGACCCCCCATTGTCCCCGGGGCCCATTGTGACATTCAGGGGACCCCACATTGTCCCCAGGACCTATTGTGACATCCTGGGGACCCCACTTGTCCCCAGGACCCATTGTGACACTATGGGGACCCCCCCTTGTGCCCAGGGCGCATGGTGACACCGTGGTTACCACCCTTGTCCGCAGGGCTCATTGTGACATCCCAGGACCCCCTATTGTCCCCAGGGCCCATTGTGACATCCTGGGGACGCCCTTTGTCATTAGGGCCCATTTTGACACTGTCGACACCCCTTTTTGTCCCCAGAGCCCATTGTGACATCCAGGGGACCCCCTTTGTCCCCAGGGCCCATTGTGGCACCATGAGGACCCTCTTTGTCACTGGGGCCCATTGTGACATCCCAGGACCCCCCCTGGTCCCCAGGGCCCATTGTGACATCCCGGGGATCCTGCTTGTCCTCATGGTCCATTGTGACAGCCCAGGACCTTACTTTGTCCCCAGGGCCCATTGCGATATCTGGGGGACCCCCTTGTCCCCAGGGCCCATTGTGACACCATGGGGACCCCCCTTTCCCCAGTGCCCATCGTGACATCCTCGGGACCCCCCTTTGTCCCCAGGGCCCATTGTGACATCCTGGGGTCCCCCCTTTGTCCCCAGGGCCCATTGAAATGTCCCAGGACCACCCTTTGTCCCCAGGGTTCATTGTGACATCCTGGGGACCCCATTTGTCCCCACGGCCCATTGTGGCACCATGGGGACCCCGTTTGTCACTGGGGCCCATTGTGACATCCCAGGACCCCACTTTGTCCCCAGGGCTTATTGTGACTCCATGGGGATCTCCCTTGTCCCCAGGGCCCATAGTGACATCCCATGACCCCCCTTTGTCCCCAGTGCTATTGTGAAATCCTGGGGACCCCTTTTGTCCCCAGGGCCCATTGTGGCACCATGGGGAACCCCTTTGTCACTGGGGGCCATTGTGACATTCCAGGATTCCACTTTGTCCCCAGGGCTCGTTCTGACACCTTGGGGACTCCCATTGTCCCCAGGGCCCATTGTGACATCCTGGGCAACCCCATGGTCCCCAGGGCCCATTGTGACATCTGGGGGACGCCCTTGTCCCCAGGACCCATCGTGGCACCGTGGGGACCCTCCTTGTCACTTGGGCCCATTGTGACACCATGGGGACCCCCCCTTTGTCCCCAGTGCCCATTGTGACATCCTGCGGACCCCCCTTTGTCCCCAGGGTCCATTGTGACATTCAGGGGACCCACAATTGTCCTGAGGGCCCATTGTGACGTCCCAGGACCCCACATTGTCCCCAGGGCCCATTGTAACATCCTCGGCACCCCCTTGTCCCCAGGGCCCATTGTGCCATCCTGGGGACGCCCTTTGTCCCCAGGGCCCATTTTGACACCGTCGACACCCCCCTATGTCCCCAGAGCCCATTGTGACATCCAGGGGACCCCCTTTGTCCCCAGGGCCCATTGTGGCACCATGAGGACCCTCTTTGTCACTGGGGCCCATTGTGACATCCCAGGACCCCCCCTGGTCCCCAGGGCCCATTGTGACATCCCGGGGACCCCGCTTGTCCTCATGGTCCATTGTGACAGCCCAGGACCTTACTTTGTCCCCAGGGCCCATTGCGATATCTGGGGGACCCCCTTGTCCCCAGGGCCCATTGTGACACCATGGGGACCCCCCTTTTCCCCAGTGCCCATCGTGACATCCTGGGGACCCCCCTTTTTCCCCAGGGCCCATTGTGACATCCTGGGGTCCCCCCTTTGTCCCCAGGGCCCATTGAAATGTCCCAGGACCACCCTTTGTCCCCAGGGTTCATTGTGACATCCTGGGGACCCCATTTGTCCCCACGGCCCATTGTGGCACCATGGGGACCCCGTTTGTCACTGGGGCCCATTGTGACATCCCAGGACCCCACTTTGTCCCCAGGGCTTATTGTGACACCATGGGGATCTCCCTTGTCCCCAGGGCCCATTGTGACATCCCATGACCCCCCTTTGTTCCCAGTGCTATTGTGAAATCCTGGGGACCCCTTTTGTCCCCAGGGCCCATTGTGGCACCATGGGGACCCCCTTTGTCACTGGGGGCCATTGTGACATTCCAGGATTCCACTTTGTCCCCAGGGCTCGTTCTGACACCTTGGGGACTCCCATTGTCCCCAGGGCCCATTGTGACATCTGGGGGACGCCCTTGTCCCCAGGACCCATCGTGGCACCGTGGGGACCCTCCTTGTCACTTGGGCCCATTGTGACACCATGGGGACCCCCCCTTTGTCCCCAGTGCCCATTGTGACATCCTGCGGACCCCCCTTTGTCCCCAGGGCCCATTGTAACATCCTCGGCACCCCCTTGTCCCCAGGGCCCATTTTGACACCGTCGACACCCCCCTATGTCCCCCACCTTTATGTTGCCAGTCCAAGTCCACCTCAGCTACTTTAATCTTAGCAGCTTGATCCGCTTGTTGGTTGTTTAGATGTTCCTCGGAGGCTCGACTTTTAGGCACATGAGCATCTACATGACCAACTTTCACAGGCAGGCTCTCTAGCCGAGCAGCAATGTCTTGCCACAGTGTGGCAGCCCAAATGGGTTTACCTCTGCGCTGCCAGTTGCTTTTCTTCCATTGCTGTAGCCACCCCCACAAGGCATTTGCTACCATCCATGAGTCAGTATAGAGACAAAGCATTGGCCACTTCTCTCGTTCAGCAATGTCCAAAGCCAGCTGGATGGCTTTCACTTCTGCAAACTGACTGGATTCACCTTGTCCTTCAGTGGCTTCTGTAACTTGTCGTGTGGGACTCCACACAGCAGCTTTCACCTTCGATGTTTTCCTACAGACGACAGGATCCACCTGTGAACAGTGCATACTGCTTATCAGTCTCTGAAAGCGTATTATATGGTGGTGCTGCTTCAGCACGTTTTACTTCCTCCTCATCTGGAGACATCCCAAAATCTTTGCTCTCTGGCCAGTCTGTAATAACTTCTAATATCCCTGGACGGTTGGGACTTCCAATTCGAGCTCGTTGTGTGATCAGTGCAATCCATTTACTCCATGTAACTTCGGTTGCATGATGTGGAGAGGGAACCGTCCCTTTGAACACCCAGCTCAGCACCGGCAGTCGAGGTGCAGGAGGAGCTGTGCTTCAGTGCCCATCACTTCTGAAGCAGCTCGAACTCCTTCATATGCTGCCAGTCTCTCCTTTTCAGTTGGAGTATAGTTGGCCTCAGATCCTTTGTATCCTCGACTCCAAAAACCTAAGGGTCGACCTCGGGTTTCTCCTGGTGCTTTCTGCCAGAGGCTCCAGGTAAGTCCATTATCTCCGGCTGCGGTGTAGAGCACATTTTTAACACCTAGTCCAGTTCGGACTGGTCCAAGGGCCACCGCATGGGTTATCTCACGCTTCATTTGTTCAAAGGTTTGTCGTTGTTCAGGGCCCCACTCAAATTGGTTCTTTTTACGAGTCACTCGATAGAGAGGCTCACAATGTGGCTGTAGTCAGGAATGTGCATTCTCCAAAAACCTACAACGCCTAAGAAAGTCTGTGTCTCCTTTTTATTAGTAGGTGGAGACATTGCTGCAATTTTGTTGATCACATCCATCGGGATCTGACGACGGCCATCTTGCCATTTTATTCCTAAAAACTGGATCTCTCGTGCAGGTCCCTTGACCTTGCTTTGTTTTATGGCAAAACCAGCATCCAAAAGAATATGAATTATTCTCTCACCTTTCTCGAAGACTTCTTTCGCTGTGTCGCCCCATACGATGATGTCATCAATATATTGCAAGTGTTCTGGAGCTTCACCTTGCTCCAGCGTGGTCTGGATCAGCCCATGGCAGATGGTAGGGCTGTGTTTCCACCCCTGGGGCAAGCGATTCCATGTATACTGGATGCCCCTCCAGGTGAAAGCAAACTGCGGCCTGCACTCTGCTGCTGCAGGAATAGAGAAAAATGCATGAGCAATGTCAATTGTAGCATCGCACTTCACTGCCTTTGACTCCAGTTCAAATTGCAGTTCTAGCATGTCAGGCACAGCAGCATTCAGTGTGCTGTAACTTCATTCAGGCCACGATAGCCTACAGTTAGTCTCCACTCGTCACTAGACTAACGCACTGGCCAGATTGGGCTGTTAAAAGGTGAGCGAGTCTTACTGATCACACCCTGGCTTTCCAATTGACGGATCAGCTTCTGGATAGGAATCCAAGAGTCTCGATTGGTGCGATATTGCCGGCGATGCACCGTCGTGGTAGCAATTGGCACCTGCTGATCGTCAACCATCAGCAGTCCTACAACAGAAGGGTCATCTGAAAGACCCGGCAAATCAGACAGTTGTTCAATTTTCTCAGTGTCTACAGCTGCTATACCAAATGCCCACCTATACCCTTTTGGGTCCTTAATATACCCTCTCCTAAGGTGGTCTATGCCAAGGATGCACGGAGCATCTGGACCAGTCACAATGGGATGCTTTTGCCAGTTCTTTCCAGTTAGGCTCATTTCAGTCTCTACAACAGTCAGTTCCTGGGATCCCCCAGTCACTCCAACAATATTGATGGATTGCGTTCCTTTATAATTAGAAGGAATTATTGTGCACTGAGCACCAGTGTCCACTAAAGCTTTGTACTCCTGGGGTTGTGTTGTACCAGGCCATAGTATTTGTACAGTCCAATAAACTCTGTTATCCCTTTCCTCCACCTGGTTGGAGGCAGGGCACCTCTAATTCCTGTTTTGCACAGTCTCTGGGTGTGAATTAGAGGTTCCTTCAAGAGCATCAGAATCTCTTCTGCTCCTTTTGTAAACTGGAGCAGCCACCTTCCTAGGAGTTTTTCCTTTTATCTCACGTACTCGTTCCTGAAGTTCTGAGGTAGGCCTTCCATGCCACTTATTCATGTTTTCTCCCTGCTCATGTAGGAAGAACCACAGTGAACCTCTTTTTGTGGGCTGTCTCTGCCCTCTCTCTCGAGATTGGAAACGCCTTCTCCTAACAGCTGAAACATAGGTTTGTGCAGGTCGTGAACGGTACGAGTCTGCTCTGAGCTCTTGGATTTCTTGCAGCAGCTTTTCAAACCGGTCATCAGATTTTTCACACAGTTTCTCCACAGCGGAGACACAAGCCCGTAGAGAACCAGCAAGGCTGTCCTCAAAGTACCGGAGCTGCTCAATCACTTCATTAATTTCTTGTACACCTCTAGCTGACCAGACCATTCCTGCCAATGACTTAGCATATGCAGGTGGTGCACTTTGTACAAATCTGCGCCACATAGATTTTGTACAATTGATTCTATCTGGGTCTGTCCCCTCTTGGCTGTTTGGTCCTAGATAGATGATCTCTCGCACGGCTAATTCTCTCAGGAACTGGATACCTCTCTCCATAGTATTCCATTTCCCTAACTTGGATATACAATCTTCCTTGTAGGGAAATCTGGCTTTCATAGCTGCAGGAGTCGGGTCCAGAGAGTAGCGGCATTAGACTCTCTTGAAATTACCCTATCAATGGCGGAATCTTTTGACAGAGATCCCAGCTGCCTGGCTTCACCACCTTTTAATTCAATTGTTTCTGCCCCATTGTCCCAGCATCGCAGCAGCCAGGTTAAAATATTCTCGCCTTCACGACGACTGAAGTCTTTTCGCAGATCTCTCAGCTCACCTGGAGAAAAGGACCGAGTGGTGGTCACTTCATCTCCACCCTGTCCTGATGATGCCCCTTGGGTTGATGTTGGCCCTGTGCCATCACCTGCTGCACGAGTGGTCTTTCTAGTGACTTTCTTACAACCAGCAACTGATGCTGATATGGGTTCACCATCATTTGATTCATTTTCAGAGTCTGAATGACTGTCACAGTGATTGCTGTGGTTACAGCAGCAACAGTGCCCAGTGTGTGAAGACGGGGGGGCTGCCTTGTCAGCCTTTGAGGCTGGAGAGGTAATGTTATCTGCAGTGACCTTGGCAGAGGAGCAATGCGGAGGAGCTGTAGCTTCAGCCTGCGAAGCCGCGGTTGGGGGGGCAGTGGCTGCAGCAGCAGCTTTGGCTGTTTTGCCTTTTCTCGAGCGGCCAGGAGTGCTTTTTGCTAAAGCTTCCGAAGGCGCACTGCAAATCTCAGGACTAAAAAGAGACGCAAACCTCCTATTGAACCTCATTTCTCTTAACAGTAACACAAACTGACACACATTCAGCAAACCAGATAACACCATCACAGTTCTATCAAACCTCCAAGGATATTCAAAGTTCTCTAAAACATTTGCAAACTGTCCTAGCGAAAACACAAAAGTATTGTTAGTCAGCCTTTCTAAAGATTCGCTTGACCAATTAGCAAATATAGAGCCATTCTGCTCTTTAATCTCTCCTGGAGGTTTTTCAAGGTAAAGCAGAAGCGAGTAGAAATTCATTAGCGGCTGCAATATAATGAAATAAACCAGTGCCATACCACACAGAATCATCATGACCGCTGTCCAGTTTCTTGTTATATAATGAATACTTCGATTCAGAAAGAAACACCAACACAGATATGGGATCAGTGAGCACAATGTAGAAAATAACTGATACAACTTATGCCACAACATCTTTAAGTCAATGTAATTCACTTTGCCTTAATACCACTAAAAAATATCCAAAGCAAACAGACGCGCAGGTATCACAACTCTGAGTTGGCACCATGCCAAGAAAATTGAAAGGTACGTCAGAGCAGTAGAAAAGCCAAAAATCTCCAAATTTACCCCCTTCTCTTGCCCCACGTTGGGCGCCAATTATCTGTCGAGGGTTAAGATTGCGGGGTGACAATCAAACCCTGGCAGATGCATTGTTAACCTCCTCTCCCCCCCACTTCCCCCTTTTTCCCCTCCCTCTCCCCCCTTCCCACTCAGGACAGGCGATCGGGAGGGAAAGAAGGACAGAGAGAAGAGAGTTGGAAAAGTTAAAGATGTTTTACTAATGCTACTGATAAGAATAGAGAAAATAATACAAAATATACAAAACCAATCTTGTAAGTCTGAGCAACTGCAGAGCCAGCACCCAAAGTCCTGGATTAGACTCCGTAGCCAACCGGAGCTGGATTCAGTCTGTCACTGGCCTCAGTTCGCAGGGACGACCAGCAACGTCCTCTCCTAATGTCAGCCATGAGGAAAAAGGGAAAAAGGGCAAAGGGACGAGATCCTCGTGATCTCCCACTTTTATATGAAGTATTCACGTGAATGGAATGTTATACATGGTTGGTCAGTCTCTCGATCACCAGTTTCTCGTTGCCCCTCTCGCGAGATGTCCATCCGTTCTTATCAATAAGTTTGCATTCCCTTGCTAGGTTTAACCAAAACATGTGTCGGGTTCTCCAGGAAAATGCAGCTAATATGAAGACTTTAGCTGACAGGCAAAAATTTGCTAAAAGAGAAACTTGTTTTTAACAAAACCAGGACAGAAGTACAGGGGAAGACCGATATTTCTTCTTCTACCCTTAGTACACTTCCCCATAATTCACTTTTTGACCTTTTATTTTTTTTAATTAATATGTTAAAAAGAACAAACCACACTCAAACCCACACAAACAAACAAACAAAAAACAATAACTAAACAAAAATCTCCAATCAAACAATCAAAGAAAGAAAACAGGGAAACAAATACCCCACAAAACCAAAGCAAAACCAACCAACCAACCAACCAAACCCAACAAAACAAAAACCAAAATCAAAAACAAAACAGCAGGAACAACAACAACAAAACAAAGCAGAAACAAAACAACAACGCAAAGGTGCACCTTTCCAAGCAGACATCAGTCATCAGCTGTCTCATCATTAACAGCCAGTGCCAGTTTAGGGGCCCCAGTGTACCTGAGGTGCTGGCCTGGGATTGGCATCTATCACATAGGACCTGGGGAGACCAGAGCACCTTGCAATGCAGGTGGAGCCTGGGCAGGGGTTCCTGGGGCACCTACACTGGCGCCAGGTGTTTGTGTCTCTGGAGCTGAAGACATCTGTGTCTTAAATCCATGCCCAGTTCTGGAAAACTCTTTCCTTTTCAAAGAAAAGAAAGCCCCCGTAAAGAAAAATAAAGAGAAGTATGTTGACACCTTCCTTTGCTTTGGATCTTTGCCTTCAGTTCTTCTTATTTTAATTTTCATTGACATTAACTGACATCTGATGGGCCTACAATCATTAAGCCAAGATCATTTTGTGTCTTACATAGCGCCCCATGCCCTCTCAACCGTCCCTGCCCAGGACTCCTCACACTTTGCCCAGAGCGAGTCACACTGAGGCGTTGGCTGGTTCCCTGGCTGAGATGTTGGTTTAGATGGTCACCTACAGCACAGGTGGATCCTGCCCCAGAATCGTCTGCTCTGCTCCAGTTAGAAACAGAGCCCAACATCACAATGGGATCATAAGAGAACTGAGGTTGAAGGGACCTCAGGAGTCTGCAGTCCAACCTGTCACAAACTGGGTCAGAACAAGGTGTTCAAGCCTTGATTCAATTCGAGTTTTAGCAGGACTAGAGGAATGATCATCCCTTTGTACTGGGCACTGGTGAGGCTGCACCTTGAATCCTGGGGTCAGTTTTAGGCCCCTCAGGACAAGGAAGACATTGAGGTGCTGGAGAGAGTTCAGAGGAGCGTGACAAGGGTGGTGAAGGGTCTGGAGCACCAGTGTTATGAGGAACGGTTTAGGGAGCTGAGGCTGTTCAGCCTTGAGAAAAGGAGGCTTATTGCTGTCTACAGCTACCTGAAAGGAGGTTTTATCATGGTGGGTGTCAAAGGCTTTACTGCAGTCTAAGGACACAACACCCACAGCCTGTGTGGCGGATTCACTCCCCATGACAGACTTTCCCTCATCTGCTCAGCCGGTCACCTTGTCACAGAAGGAGATCAGGCTGGTCAAGCAGGACCTGCCTTTCACAAAGCCATGCTGATTGGGCCCGATTGCTCGTCTGGTATGAGTGACCTCACAGTCCTTTCCCAGCCATGTTCCTGCTGTTGGCCTATCCCCTGCAGAGGCAGAAGTGACCTCACAGTGCCCTCCACAGCCATTGGCTTCCTACTGGACTATGAGCTCCTGAGACACAAGTGACCACATGGCATCGTACCCAGCCATCACCCTCCTTGTGCTCCAGTGTGTGAGCAGATCAAACTGAGCTGCTTTCATCAAATTTATCCAATAGATTTCCTATCAAGGGTTTGAGTGGAGAAACGTTCCTCAGAGGAGCTGCTGTATTTACACTGCTTCTGACTCTGTTTTTTTCTTCATCTTCCTTTGTCTCTTCTGACGTGAAAGAGCTCTCCAAGGAAAAGATTAATGGAATCCTACAATAGCGCAGGTTGGAAGAGACCCCTGAACACCATCTCTGTCCCACTGACCTTTATGGCACCCCAAGGAATAGCTGACAGCATCAGTGCTCCCTTGGGTTCATCTCACCACATGCACACAGTGGACATGCACACGATGTGTATGGTTACATCTCATCTGTGCAATGAAAACATGGACTTTTGACCTATTATTTCATAGAATCACAGAATGTCCGGAGTTGGAAAGGACCCACAAAGATCATGGAGTCCAACTCCTGTCCCTGCACAGGACACCCCACAGGTCACACCGTGTGTCTGAGGACGTTGTCCAGTCTCTTCTTGAACACTGTCAGGTTGGGGCCGTGACACCTCCCTGGGACCCAGTTCAGTGTCCAGCACCTCTGGGTGAAGAACCTTTTCCTCATGTCCAACTGACTCTCCCCTGGCACGTCTTTCTTCCATTCCCTTGGGTTCTATCTTTGGTCATCACAGAGAAGAGATCAGTACCTTCCCTTCCTTCTCCCCTTGTGAGGAAGCTGTAGCCACCATGAGGTCTCCTTTTAGTCTTCTCTTCAGCTCTGATGCTGAGAAACCCCTTGGTTTGCTTTCTGAAGCAGAAAGGAGAAGCCATGACCTCCAGGCAATGGGAAGGGGCATCCTGTCCCTCACACACGGCTCAGGACTCTTCCTGGGACCATGGGATGTGGGTGTGCAAGGCCCAGGGAAGGACAACACTGGGACAACAACTTCCAGCTTCCCCATGGGGCTGCAAGGAGGCAGAGAGGCCCCAGTGCCATGAGGACAACATGGCTTCTCCTGGGCCTCAGTGGCAGAGACAACTGCCATGGCCAAGGGGCAGAGACCTGGGTTCTGTGGGTCCCTTCCAGCCTTGCCAGCGCCCTTTGCCATCTCCACCACAGGCTCTTCTACACGGTCCTACCCCTGCCCCTCTTTCCCTGCAGGCTGCAGACACCCATCTCGCTTCCCCACCTGCTCTCACCCCAGCATTTCTGCACCTTCACTGCTGTGTCTGCACCCTCACTGGCTGCTCTTGGAACACAAACCATGGGCTGATCCAGCTCCCTCTGGGTGACCTCTTGCACCACAGCACTGCCCTTCCAGTGACATTTCTTACTCCTCATATCCAGTCCTCACCTTCCAAGTTGCACATGTCCCTGCTGCTGTCCCATCATGTTCTCAGGCAGGATGGACATGACAACCCATCTCCAAGGCCTCTTCCTGGGTAGGGCCTGTGGGTACCTTGGCAGAGGTTCTTTCCCAGCCATGTCCCTGCTGCTGGGCTGTCACCTCCAGAGACAGAACTGACCTCACTGTCCCTTCACAGCCACACGATTGTGACTGGATTATGAGTGTCTGAGACCTCATAATACCACACCCATCCATCCCCTCCTGAGGACCCAGGACCTGACCAAGATCGAATCGTGCTCTACATCATCCTACACCTGCTCCTCTTTCCCTGCAGGCTGCAGACACCCATCTCACTCCCTCACCTTTGTCAAATTTGTCAAATATTTTTCCTACGAGCAATGTGAATGAAAAGCCTCCATCATCCTCAAAGGCACTGAAAGTGCACAGTGTTACATCCTGGAAGGGGAGAATAAAGATGTTCAACAGTGTTGGCCCAAGTGCTGGTCAATGAGAGATGACACCAGTAACTGGCTGCACAGAGGACCTTGTACCACTGCTGATATTTGGGCTTGATGGTTCAGCCAACTTCCCACCCAGCATCCACTTCTTGAGCCCCATCAGCATCACTCTGGCCAGAAGGAGACCATGGCTGAGCCTTACAAACGCCCTGTACACAACATGCCTTTCTTTCCCCTGTCCATTTGGGTTCAGCAGTCCCTTCCTTGTCCTTCACATTCCTGGAAATGGCTGCAGGAGGACGCGTCCCATCCCCTTCCCAGGGAGGAAGGTAGGGTGGCCAGCCTGTTATTCTCCCCGTTCCTATTCCTGCTCCTCTTGAAGATGGGTTTGAGATCTGCATTTCCTTAGGACCCCAGAACCATTCTGGTTTCTATGGCACTTATGAAAGCACAATGTGGAATCACAGGCAAGGGTGATGTAGCAGATTGGAGAACGATCCTGCAATGATCCTGTCCAGTGCAGCTGAGATGAATCTCACTGATCCAGTGGGATCTGTTCCTGGAGTCACACAGAGAAATATCAGGGTTCTGTCTGGCATCCATATCTGAGTTGATCTCAGGACTCCTTATGCACCCAGGGATGCTCACAGACAGAGTCTGTCCCTTTTACACACTGAGGCAGGAGTCACAGTGTCCTTCTGGCTTCCTGTTGCCACTCCCAAAGGATGGGAGACACCTCACCCCTCTGCTGTGTCACCTGCTCTGGACTCATCTGAGATGTCCCACGTCATGGGGAATGGACACGGGGACCTCAGTCAAAGGAAGCACAACCCAGTGCTGCATTCAGGTGATTTCCCATAGGTTGCTCCTCCCAATATGAAGTGAGCTCAAGACCTCGTGTGTTCCACAGACCTTCACAGAATGGAAAAGGAGTAGTTGATGGTGTTTGTGCTCACTCACGTTCATGTCACCTCACATACATGATGTGGATACTCACATCTCATCTGTCCAAAGCAAACATGGACTGCTGAAGCACTCATTGAGTGTCTACCCTTGGAGGGAAGAACAGCCTCTTTGGGTGAGAGCGCAGGGCCGGAAATGGTGGTTGTGAGTGGCCAGTGCATGGTGATTGACCTGAGGCACCTTCTGAAGGGGTGCACAGGGGCACAACCCAGCCCCTGTTCTGCTGGTCCTGCAGGTCTCTGGGAGGAGGCCTGGCTGTGAGAGGAGACTGCTGTGTGCCAGCCTGCACACACACACTGTTCAGCTGTACCCTGGTGTTGCATCTGTGGCCACTTTCTTGAAAATGTTATTGAGAAAAACATTGTAAGAAGATCTAAACCTTCATCCCTGCCCTGAGGAGATCACCTTTCTATCTGGAAAGGCTGTTCTGAGGCCAGCTCTGTCACAGCAGTGCCCATTGCCTGTCCCTGCTTTATTTTCTGGACGGGGACCAAGCTGCCAGAGCACTCAGGCCTTGCACCAACACAAGGGATGAGAAGTAGAGTGTGGGAGTGGAACCAGAACAGCTCTGGAAGACCAAGCACTGGTGCTCCCTGGCAGGGCTGCCAGGCTGGACTCTGTTCCCCTCCACCAATGCAAACAGAAACTCCCTGTGTCTCCAAAAAGGACTTCAAAGAAGATCTCAGGAGAAAAACAAACCTAGACAGAACACTGTAGTTCCCTTTATTTATTTTTTAAACACAGGCAAAATGGCTTCTCATTTACATAAAAATTGGTCAGAAAAAAAGGTAGACAGTGAATTAGGAAAGGGATGACAACATTATCACAAAACATGACAAGAACAACAAGAGAACAAGAATGGCTGAGCCTGCAGTGAGTTAAACTATAACTGCTATGGAGAAAATGAGAGTTTGTTGCTGTTTGTTATTGAAAACATCCAGTTATCAGTTTCCACATGGAACCCTGGAGTTCCTTGTTCCTCATGCTGTAGATGAGGGGGTTCACTGCTGGAGGTATCAGCGAGTACAGAACAGACACCACCAGGTCCAAGGATTGGGAAGAGATGGAGGGGGGCTTCAGATAGGCAAAAATGCCAGTGCTGGCAAACAGAGAGATGACAGCCAGGTGAGGGAGGCAGGTGGAAAAGGCTTTGTGCCGTCCCTGCTCAGAGGGGATCCTCAGCACGGCCCTGAAGATCTGCACATAGGACACCACAATGAACACAAAACATCCCACAAAAAAAGAAGCACAAAACATGAGAAGCCAAATTTCCATGAGGTAGGAGTGTGAGCAGGAGAGCTTGAGGATCTGGGGGATTTCACAGAAGAACTGGTCCAGGGCATTGCCCTTGTACAGGGGCAGTGAAAATGTATTGGCCGTGTGCAGCAGAGCATTGAGAAACCCAGTGGTCCAGGCAGCTGCTGCCATGTGGACACAAGCTCTGCTGCCCAGGAGGGTCCCGTAGTGCAGGGGTTTGCAGATGGCAACGTAGCGGTCATAGGACATGATGGTGAGCATAGAGTACTCTGCTATTATCAGGAACACAAATGAAAAGAGCTGTGCAGCACATCCTAAAAAGGAGATGGTCCTGGTGTCCCAGAGGGAATTGGCCATGGATTTGGGGACAGTGGTGGAGATGAAGCCCAGGTCGAGGAGGGCGAGGTTGAGCAGGAAGAAGTACATGGGGGTCTGGAGGTCCTGGTCCCAGGCTATGGTGGTGATGATGAGGCCGTTGCCCAGGAGGGCAGCCAGGTAGATGCCCAGGAAGAGCCAGAAGTGCAAGAGCTGCAGCTCCCGTGTGTCTGTGAACGGCAGGAGGAGGAACTGGGTGATGGAGCTGCTGTTGAACATTTGCTGCCTGTGGGCATGAGGACCTGTGCAAGGAGGAAAAGCCAGTGACAAGTTAGGGGAGACTTCTCTGAGGAAAATGAACAGACTGTTTCTCATGGAAAACCCCCTCCCTGATGGAGGGATGTTTCCGTTCATTCTCTCTTTCTACCAAGTGAGAAAAACAGCTCATCACAGTTTAAAATGCAGCTTGGGAATGCAGTTTCCATGAACACAGCTCTGGGACAATATCCACTGAATAGGTCTCAGGACAAAAACTGACCCACACTCCCACCCCAACCCCAGAGAGCAAGAGCTCCAGGAACAGGTGGAGAAACAGGAAAGAACACTGCAGTGCTTCTGAGAAATAAAGCAAGGACAGAAAGGCAGACAGGCATGCTGTGGAACCTTCTCCTTACCCGACTGTGCTGCTGCCACTCATGTAATGACACTGTAGATCAAGTACTTTTAGCACCTTTTTTGTGTACCACGTTCCAGGAACCCTTCCCCTGGAGGTCCAGCTGCTGAGGTGGAGACTCGTGACCTGGACCCCATTGCTTCGGGGCAGAGGCTCTGATGGAGAGGAGAGGAGACCAGGGGTTGCACTGGGAAATGTGTCTGCACTGCAGGGGATGTGAGAGAGGTTCCTAAATCCTGTCCCCAGCATTTCTGGTAGCAGTTAACTCTTCCTGCCCATGGCTGTGCTGCCTGCAGCTGTGTCTCTGTCCCTGGGTCTGCTCCCTGTCAGTGTCACAGACCCCGTCCCACCTGCTGTGTGCTCAGCTCTGTCCTGCTCACACCTCCTGGCACTGCCCAGGGGCAGCTCTGTGTGTGCAGGGTCTCAGGAGCAGCTCAGACAAGTCCTAACGAGAACTGGGGTCTCAGTGTCTTCTCCAAAGAGAGAAATAAATCCCCATCTCCCACTGCACACCAGACAACCAAGAGTGGAAAACTGAAAGCACAGACTCCTTCCCTTGCAGCTGTTCCTGTCTTGATGTCGTTGTTCCCAAGGACCCTCTGCCATGTCTGTGGGGTTGATCTGGAGCTCTGAGCAGCCCTGACCCACACAACACCCTTCAAGCCCACAAGCTCCCTGCCTGCCCTGCCGGGGGTCGCTCCTTCCACCCACAGCTGCTGCCATGGGATCTCCCCGGGCAGGCTGAGCGCTGACCCTGGCAGGCGGCAGAGTCCCTGCCCCAGCACAGCCCTGGGGAGCAGGGACCCTGCTCTGCAGGACAGCACTGGGCACCCCTGGGGGCTCACCCGGCTTCACAGCTGTTCAACATTGAGGTGCAAGATCCCCCACCTTACAGATCCCACAAGCTGTGCCTGTGCCAGTTTTAGGAGATGCCTCCAGGAGCTACAGCTGCATTGCCCTGCACCCAGAGACTTACCATGGCAAGGGCTGCAAAGGTTTCTCCTCCAGTGAGCTCTCAGTCATCCTCCCAATCCTGACCACCTTTAATCTCTCTCTGCCTTGCTCGTCTCCCTGAGATCCCCAGGCAGAGCCCTCAGCCCTGCTGCGCTGTGCAGAGGAGCTGCTCCTGGGCAGAGCTGTCTCTCTGCAGCGCTGCCGCTTGCCAGGAGCTCCCTCTGTCCCAGGAGCCCAGCCCAGCTCAGCAGCACAGGAGCAGCCCAAGGCGCTTTAATGACCCCTCTGGTGGCTTTGGTGTAGAGTCCATGAACATCAGACCTTGAGGGGAAGAAGAAGAAACTTCTCAAGAAATCAAAGTCAGATTCAAACTCCATAGTTTCTGGTATTGTTAATGGGTCTCACTGAGGGACACTACTGAGCAACGGTCTCCAGGATCTGGTTAGAGTAGAAAACCGGAGGCAGTGATGACAGTTCAGGAAAAGCAAAGTAAAGGTCTCTCTGATGCTGAGTAAACCTGGATGTCTTTCATTAATCAAAGGTCAAGCCCTGATCCCCAGCCCTGGGAAGGCAGATCCTGTCCCTCACACGTTGCCCAGGGCCCTTCCTGGACAGTGTGATGTGGGGCTGTGCAAGGCCAAGGGCAGGACTATGGTCCCACACCTCCCAGGTTCCTGGCTGGGGACAAGGAGGGTTTTGGAGGTCATTGACAACGTCTTCCTGACATGGGTGACTCAGGAGTCAGTGAGGTGAGGTGCCCAGCCACTCTCACTCCCAGTTCCAAGACTTAGCCATGTACATCCAGTTGGATGTTACAAATTACTTGACCGTGGAGAAGAAATGGAAAACATCTTCTGTCAGCAACCTTAGGATGTCTCCAGTCAATGAGCAGGTTCCTATGGAGAACTGTAATTACCCTGACACTCACTGGCCAGGAGGTGATCTTGGGCCGACTTCTTAACATGTCTGCCTGGTGGGCCAATAGGGGTGATATTCACCTGGATCTATTCCTGATCAAGAAGGAAGAGCTGGTGAGGGATGTGAACGTCAGTGTCCACCTTGGCTGTTGTGACCAGGAAACAGTGGGGTCCCAGGCACCAGAGGGGAGGGAGGAAGGCCAGCAGCAGAGCACAGGCTGGTGGGCTGCAGAGAAGACTTTGACGTACTGGAGGATGGCAGATGAGGTGGTTACGTGGAAGCAGGCCTGAAAGGTGAAGAAGCTCAGGAAACCAGAGCAGCCTTACAGGACAGGCTGCTCCAAGCACAAGAATGATTTCTTTGAGAACCCATGAAAAGAAGCATTTATCTTGTGAGGCTGCTCATCTGAACTGATGGAGCTCCAGGACAAAAAGGCAGCACACAGGAGGTGGAAGAAGGGGAAGCTGCAAAGGAGGAATTCAGAAACCTTGTCCATCGATGTAAAGATGATGCCAAAGCTGATCTGAACTTCATAGCTGCAGGGGAGAATGAAGGCAGCAAGACGAGCTTACACAGTTTCCTTAAAATAAGAGACGTGGGCCTCCTGCTGAACTTTGTAAGAGTACAATCAGACAGGACTGAGGTTCTTCATAGCTTCTTTGCCCACATCTTCACCAGCAAGGTCTCCTGGGAGTTCATTCCTAAACTCAGGAGTCTGGAGAAAACCCAGCAATGGATGGGGCTCAAGTCAGGGTGACCTGAGGCAACTCAGATACTCAGACACCATTACAGAAAATGAAAACTGAGCATGGAAGGAAATAGAAGAAATTTAGCTTTATTGCTATTTATTATGGAAATGCTCTCTGTTTTACTATTTCTGAAATCTCCCTAATCATCAACAACAGACTTGAAGCCTTTAGGAAAAAGATGCACAGAGCCTTGCCTTGTAAGAGCATTTCAGATGTTAATGAGCCCTCTGCTGCCATGATCCTGAACTGCAGATGCTGAAACAACGAACAAACCTCTAATGAAGTGAAAGGCAGAAGGAAACCCCAAGTTTCTGAGGGTGTGTGGGACCCCATGAAGGGCCATCACTGACACAACTGTGAAGGAAACAACCAGTGCAGGTCCCTGTCCATGAGGGCCGGTGAAGGAAAGACTTGGAGACACTGGTTAAAGGTGGTGAGGGCCATGGGGAGGTGGCTCTGATGCTATGTGAGCCCTTGATGCTTGTTCATCATCACAATGGGTGAGCCCTGACCCCTGGGACCTGGTAGATTTTTCTCAAATGTTTTACAAGGCTTCTCCTGTGGTCACTGTGAGTGTTTCATGCTTTGGGGGTGGGTTTTATGTCAAGTGCTGTCGCTTTAACTGCAAGGCTCTGGTTTTCTGTGGAGCTGCAAATGCCTGTGAGTTCTTCACAACTCACCCAGCTTCTTTCATACATCTGGCAATGGTCACCAATCACCTCAATGTCCCAGTCCCAAACTTGCTTGAATCCTCTCTTTGGATCCATACCCATCACTCCAGGAGGTTCATGGATCCACCAGGCTCATGGATGATTCCTGAGGACCATCCAAGTGTGGGCAGTGTAAGAGAGGAGCAGAGCAGGGTCAGCTCATGGGCCATGACTGAGCACAAACACCCCAGCAGCAGCCATTCCCCATCTCCCAGGCACAGCCATGCCCACAGGATGGAAATGACACTGCCATACATGATTAGCCCAAGAGAGGGCTTTCTTCCTTCCATATTCCCAGGAAATTCTTCCTCCTGTTCCTCCTCCACCTGCAGACATCAACTGCTTTCCATTTCTGGGTTCAGACATGGCTGGAAGGGTTCACTGAAGCCATCAGCCATCTCATTGCTTCTCCCTGACATGCCCTGACCCTCTCCCACACCTACACATGGCCAATCACGGCTGCTCAGGCCTCCCACTCTTCAGAAGAGGCCTTAAGCTTCTTGGTTCTTCCTGGTGCTTATTATAAACTTCCTCGCTCTCTCCAGAGTTTATGGTGAGCTTTCTTGTCCATAACAGCCCCTTTATGACCATGTCTTACTAAATGGTTGTCTTTGTATGATCATTTGTGCAGAAAGGGCAGTCACAGGACAGCACCCAATGTGTCAGAACTGATGCCAAGTGAAATGCAGTAAAGCCCTGATGAGTTCCCCCTGTGTCTGTGTCTCTCCTGGAAGGAGTCTGTCCCGAGAAGGGGATCCAGCTCCTGCCACTCTCTGCAGAGGCACATGAGCAGTGTCCGTGCACCTGGGGACACAAAGGGTGACGTTTGCCAGACCACCCTTCATCTGAACCACTTAGATGTGTGCTTGTGGGTGGGGTATCATGCCTTATAGTGCAAATATCTAGTTAATTGTCATTGCCAGAGGGGCTATCATGGATACAGAGTACTATTTTACAGATATTTAAATATTAGCCTGTTAAACTTTTATTTTTCTTTAAAAACTGACATTCCTAGACGTATTACACAAACACTTGAAGGATGCTTTTTAACATGATTATCCACAGAAGCCCACCAGCTGTGCAGCTCAAGGAATTGGATTTCAAGGGCAGGATGGTTTGGGCTCTGTCCTGGGATCTGGAAACTGAAACGTGCTCCCATCTCCCAACCCCCTGCCCTCCTCAGTGGGGGCTGTGAGACATTCTGCCAGCAGGAAACACAGGTCAGCCAGGCATGGTGGTGGACCTGCTCTCTATGTGAGAGAGCAACTGCAATGTACTAAATTCTGCCCAGGAGCGGATGAGGAATGAGTCGAGAGTGTATGGGTCAGGATCAAGGGACAGGCTGGCAGGGGTGATACTGTTGTAGGTGTCTATTACAGGCCACCAGATCAGGCTGAGGAAGTTGATGAGGCCTTCTATGCGCAGCTGAGAGTGGCCTCACAGTCACAGGCCCTGGTTGTTGTGGGGGATTTTAACTTCCCTGATGTTTGCTGGAAGGACCATTCAGCCAGCCAGCCACAGTCCAGGAGGTTCCTCCAGTGCATTGATGATAACTTCCTCATGCAGATGGTGGAGGAGCCGACCAGGAGAGGTACACTGCTGGATCTCATCCTCACTAACAAAGAGGGTCTGGTCAAAGCAGTAAAGGTTGAGGGCTGCCTGGGTTGCAGTGACCACGAGATGGTGGAGTTCAGCATCTCGTGTGGCAGGAACAGAATAGCAAGTAGAATTGCAACCCTGGACTTTAGCAGGGCTGACTTCGGTCTTTTCAAGCAATTGCTGGGGGAAATCCCATGGGCAAGACTGCTTGAAGGAAAAGGGGCCCAAGAGAGCTGGATTGCATTCAGAGATTGCTTCTTCCACGCTCAGGATCAGAGCATCCCCACACGTAGGAAGTCGAGGAAGGGAACCAGGAGGCCTGCGTGGTTGAATAGGGATCTGTTGGGTATGCTCAAGCAGAAGAGGAGAGTTTACAGGTCATGGAAGCAGGGACTGGCCACTTGGGAGGAATATAAGGCTGCTGTTAGAGGATGTAGGAAGGCAACTAGGGTAGCCAAGGCCTCCTTAGAATTACAGCTGGCGAGAGGGGTCAAGAACAGCAAAAAGAACTTTTTCAAATACATAGCAGGTAAAACTAATACCAGAGGTAATGTAGGCCCACTGATGAATGAGGTGGGTGCCCTGGTGGCAGAAGACACAGAGAAGGCAGGGTTACTGAATGCCTTCTTTGTCTCTGTCTACTCTGTTGGAGGCTGTCCTGGGGAGCCCTGTACCTCTGAGACCCCGGATGAGGCCAGGTTAATGGAGGAGTTTGCTTTAGTCGATGAGGACTGGATTAGGGAGCAATTAAATAGTCTGGACGTCCATAAATCCATGGGTCCAGATGGGATGCATCTGCGGATGCTGAGGGAGCTGGCTGAAGTCATTGCTAGACTGCTCTCCATCATTTTTGCCAAGTCTTGGGAAATGGGAGAGGTGCCCAGGGATTGGAGGAAAGCAAATGTCAGTCCAGTCTTCAAAAAGGGCAAGATGGAGGACCCGGGTAATTATAGACCCGTCAGCCTCACCTCCATCCCTGGGAAAGTAATGGAACAGCTTATCCTTGGTGTCATCTCAAGGCATGTCAAGGATAAAAGGGTCATTAGGGGCAGTCATCATGGCTTTACCAAGCGTAAGTCATGCTTGACCAATTTCATAGCCTTTTATGAGAATGTAACAAGGTGGATGGATGATTGCAGAGCGGTGGATGTGGTCTACCTTGACTTCAGTAAAGCCTTTGACACAGTCTCCCACAGCATCCTCACCGCTAAGTTGAGGAGGTGTCGTCTAGACAATAGAGTAGTGAGGTGGTCAATGGTGCGGAGTCCACTTGGAGGCCTGAACCTAGTGCAGTGCCTCAGGGGTCAGTACTGGGGCCAATATTATTCAACAGATTAATTAACGATTTGGATGAGGGAATTGAGTGTACTATCAGCAAGTTTGCTGATGACACTAAGCTGGGAGGAGTGGCTGACACGCCAGAAGGCTGTGCTGCCATCCAGAGACCTGGACAGGCTGGAGAGTTGGGCGGGGGATAACCTGATGGAATTTAACAAGGGAAAGTGTAGAGTCCTGCATCTGCGCAGGAACAACCCCAGGTTCCAGTATAGGTTGGGAAATTACATATTAGAGAGCAGCGTAGGGGAAAGGGACCTGGGGGTCCTGGTGGACAACAGGATGACCATGAGCCAGCACTGTGCCCTTGTGGCCAGGAAGGCCAATGGCATCCTTGGGTGTATTACAAGGGAGGTGGTTAGTAGATCAAGAGAGGTCCTCCTTCCCCTCTACTCCGCCCTGGTGAGACCCCATCTGGAATATTGTGTCCAGTTCTGGGCCCCTCAGTTCCAGAAAGACAGGGAACTGCTGGAGAGGGCCCAGCATAGGGCAACAAAGATGATTAAGGGAGTGGAGCATCACCCTTATGAAGAAAGGCTGAGGGAGCTGCGTCTCTTTAGTTTGGAGAAGAGGAGACTGAGGGGTGACCTTATTAATGTTTATAAATATATAAAGGGTGAGTGTCATGAGGATGGAGCCAGGCTCTTCTCAGTGGCAAACAATGATAGGACAAGGGGCAATGGGATCAAGCTGGAACACAAGAGGTTCCACTTAAACTTGAGAAAAAACTTCTTCTCAGTGAGGGTGACAGAGCCTGGACCAGGCTGCCCAGGGGGATTGTGGAGTCTCCTTCTCTGGAGACATTCAACGCCCGCCTGGACATGTTCACGTGTGACCTCACCTAGGCGATCCTGCTCCAGCTCGGGGATTGGACTGGATGATCTTTCGACGTCCCTTCCAATCTCAAACATACTGTGATACTGTGATACTGCAAAATGCTTCTTTTCATGGGTACTTGGAGAGATGATTCCCTCCCTTTTGTTAAGCAGTTGGCCCAAGGTTCTCTGGATTGTTGGCAGCTGCTGTTTTGCTTGACCAGTGAATGGCAGGGTAATTACAGTTCCCCATAGGAACCTGCTCATTGACTGGAGACTTGCTTGAGTTACTGACAGAAGATCTTTTCCATTTCTTCTCCATGATCATGTAGCTGGTAATATCCAACACATTGTCACTCTCTATTGGGTTTACATGGCAAAGTCTTGGAACTGGGGGTAGGTATTGATGTGCTACAGTTGTCACCTCTCTAAGACGACATCAGGAGTTTGACAGACAACAGACAGAGCTGATTTCAGACGCTCCAAGATGGACCCACTCCTGCCAAATCTGAGCCACTCAGTGATGCTGGCAGCACCTCTGGGATATTGTATTTGAGAAAGTGTAAAACCGCTGCACAACAGCAGGTGGGAGAGAGGAGAGAGGAAATGTGAGAGAAAAGCACGGCAGACACCAAGGTCATGTCCCATAGGACCCAAGCAGGTCCCTCAGCAGGCCAAAGCTTGCTCTCCTGAAATCCTGCTCTTTGCCTTGTTATCATCTCCCAGGAGCCTCAGCTCCACTTTCCCATCCCTGACTGTTCCATCCTGACCAACTCTTTGTGGTTTGTAAGTGTGAAGTCCCACAGGGCACCTCATCTCACTGACTCCTCAGTCACCCGTGTCAGGAAGATGTTGTCAATGAGCTCCAACCCCTCATGGAAGGCTAGTTCCTTGCAGATATTGGGATATCTCAGGTCTGCCACAAGGACATGGCCCTGGAAACATGAGGCTTCTTTCATTTGTCTGAAGGAGGCCTCATCTAATTCCTCTTCCTGATCAGGGATCCTGTAGCTGATGTCCAGTCACCACAACATTGCCCATGCTGTTCTGCCCTCTCTTGCTGACTCCTCAACCTTCAGCTGACATTGTCTGTCCCCAAGAAGAGCTCCTCGCATCTGGTATTTACCCATCAGAAAACTCTGAATATTGACAAGATGAAGTGACCAGTTCTGTATCAGGGTGGGAGAATAACCCGATCCATCAGGACAGAGCAGGACCTGACACGCTGAGCAGTGACCCTGAGGAGAAGGGCCTGGGCACTCCAAGGTCCCCACACCAGCCTGTGGTGCACGCTCACCATGAACAAGGCAGCTGCACATGGGGCTGCATGAGGAGGAGCGTGGGGACCCAGACACCTGGAGTTCTAATCCCATTCGGTTCAGCACTGGTGTGACCCCACACACACGGGGGTGTGCCAGTGTGCGGCTTCCCAGTTTGGAGAAGCAGGGAGGAACTGGAGAGTGCAGGGCTCTGCTAAGGCAGGTTCAGAACCTTGTGCACATGGTGTGGGATGCTGAGGGACCTGGGCTGCTTTGGCCCAGCAGGGCTGGGGAGGCTGCAGCAGTGCAGGAGTAGCCTGAGAGTGCTTGAAGGGTGGTTTCAGAGGTGGTGGAGGTTTTCTGCATAGTGGGAAAGAGCATGAGAAAGAAATAATGGCCCAAAGTGCAGCTGGGGAGGTCCAGGCTGGACATGAGCAGCAAGGAATGTGACTGGAAGGGCAGTGCTGTGGTGGAGCAGGTCAGCAGAGGGAGTCTGCATCAGCCCAAGGCTTTGTGCTCCAAGGAACAGCTGGGGAGGATGGAGAGAGCTCAGCAAAGGAAGGAAGAGGCTCAGACAAGAGCAAGGTGGGGCAGCAGGGGGGATGTCTGCAGCCTGCAGGGAAAGAGGTGCAGGGGATGCCACAGCACAGGACAGGCTGTGGTGGAGATGATCAAGGGATGTACAGAGGCTGAAAGCCCCCAACAGACATGAGCTCCTTCTCCCCTTGGCTATGGCTGTTGTCTGCACCTCTGATGCCTGTGAGGAGACACCTTGTCCTTCCAGCACAGGGGCCTCATGGCCTCTTTGTCCCCAGCCCGGACCCTGGGAGGTGTGGGACCATAGTCCTGCCCTTGGCCTTGCACAGCCCCTTATCACACTGTCCAGGAAGGACCCTGGGCAACATGGGAGGGACAGGATCTGCCTTCCCAGGGCTGGGGGTCAGGGCTTGGCCCTTTGGTTAATGAAACACATCCAGGTTTACTCAGCATCAGAGAGACATTTACTTTGCTTTTCCTGACCAGTCATCACTGCCTTCAGTTTTCTACTCTGAACAACCCTGGGGACAATTTCTCAGTTGTGTCCCTCAGTCAGACCCATTAACATTACAACAACCATGGAAGTTTGAATCTGACTCTGACTTCTTGAGAGGTTTCATCACCTTTTCCTCAGGTTCTGAGGTCCATGGACACAGCACCAAACCTACCACAGGAGTCATTAAAGCGCCTTGGGCTGCTCCTGTGCTGCTGGGCTGGGCTGGGCTCCTGGGACAGAGGGAGCTCCTGGCAAGCGGCAGCGCTGCAGAGAGACAGCTCTGCCCAGGAGCAGCTCCTCTGCACAGCGCAGCAGGGCTGAGGGCTCTGCCTGGGGATCTCAGGGAGACGAGCAAGGCAGAGAGAGATGAAAGGTGGTCAGGATTGGGAGGATGACTGTGAGCTCACTGGAGGAGAAACCTTTGCAGCCCTTGCCATGGTAAGTCTCTGGGTGCAGGGCAATGCAGCTGTAGGTCCTGGAGGCGTCTCCTAGAGTTAGCACAGGCATAGCACGTGGGATCTGTAAGGAGGGGATCTTGTCAGGCAATGTTGAACAGCTGTGAAGCCCGGTGAGCACCCAGGGGTGCCCAGGGCTGTCCTGCAGAGCAGGGTCCCTGCACCCCAGGGCTGTGCCAGGGCAGGGACTCTGCCGCCTGCCAGGGTCAGCGCTCAGCCTGACCGGGGAAATCCCCGTGGTGCTGTGGGGAGAAGCTTCTGGGGAAAGGAGCATCCCACATAAGGGCAGGAAAGGTGCCTCTGCTGTGGAGGGGGTGCTGTGTGGGTCAGCACCACTCACAGCTCCAGATCACCCCCAGAATTTTTCCAAGGGCAATAACAATGCAAGGATTACCTGACAGAGAAGGATCTTTCCTGACCCTGTCTTTTCAGTTTCCTATCCCAAGGGGTGGGGGTGCAGGAAAGGATAAAACAAAAATGAGCTCTCATGCTTAAAACAAGTCACTGCGACTCTGAGTGATCAGTACATCTGCCAGTGGGTTTGGGGGGATCTCCGATGGGTTTGGGGGATCTCCAGTGGGTTTCGGAGATCTCCAGGGAATTGGGGGAACTCCAACGGGATTGGGGGGATCTCCAATGGGTTGGGGGAGGGGGTCTCTAATGGGTTTGGGTGGGGGTCTCCAGTGAGTTGGAGTATCTCCCATGGTTGGGGGGATCTCCAATGGTTGGGTTGAGGGATCGCCAATAGGTTGGGGGGGATCTTTAATGGGTTTAAGAGATCTCCAATGTGTTAGGGGATGTCCAATTGATTGGAGGATCTCCCATGTTTGGGTTTGGGGGCATCTCCAATGGGTTTCGTGGCATCTCCAATGGGTTGGGTTGGGGGATCTCCAAAGGGTTGGGGAGATCTCCCATGGTTGGGTTGGATGATCTCCAATGGGTTTGGTGGGACCTTCAATGGGTTAGGGGATCTCCAAGGGGTTTGGGGGATCTTCCGTGGTTGGGTTGTTGGATCTCCAATGGGTTGGGGTGGATCTCTAGTCGATTGGGGGATCTCCAATGGGTTGAGGGATCTCCCATGGTTGGTTTTGGGGGATCTCCAGTGGGTTTGGGGGGATCTCCAATGGGTTTCAGGGGATATCCAATGGGTTGGGGGAACTCCCATGGTTGGTTTTGGGGGTCTCCAATGGGTTTGAGGGGATATCCAATGCATTGGGAGATCTCCCATGGTATGGTTTGGGGTGTCTCCAATGTGTTTAAGGGATCTCCAATGGGTTGGGGGATGTCCAATGGGTTTGAGGGGATCTCCCATGTTTGGGTTTGGGGGGATCTCCAATGGGTTTTGTGTGATTGTTAATGGGTTGAGGGATCTGCAATGAATGCTTGGGTTGGGGTGATCTGAGAGAACTGAGGCCCTGACTGAAAGAACAGTTGGATGATGATTTGGAGAGAGGCCCAAGGAGAAGCATTGTGTTGAACTGTTTTCTCCGATATGGGGGGGTCTCCTGCTTACAATGGCTGCTGTGTGGACTTTGCCTGCTGCTTCAGCCAAGCCAGCCCCTGCCTCCTGAAAGCTGTTGTTATGAGGGTCTCTTCAACCCAGGGACAAGAGCTGCCGTCCAGAAGATGTGTTCTCACCTGCAGCCTCAGTTACACATGTCCCTCACCTGCTCCCTCAAACAATGGCCAATGAAGAGGAGCATGCCCAGGAGCTTGCCAAGGGTCCTGAGGTCACCCAATGGACCAGAAAAGGACCCCTGAATGCAGGCCACATAAGCGTTGGGAAAAGAAAGCGTGAACCCTTGGAGCCTGCGCAGTATGAGCCTGGGTTGTGAAATCAAGGCGGAGACTGGCCTCAAACAATGGGAGCGAGGGGGGGTGAAGAAGCATAAAAGGTGACTCCAGAATGGACACAATTGAAGATCTTCCCACCAGAGGATCCAGAACCACAATGGAGGACTGGCAGGACTTCTTTTTCTTTCTCTCTCTCTATCGCGTGCCGCTTTATGGGCAAATTAATAAAGTTACACTGCTTGATTGAACTATAAGCCCTTGGCATTCTGGTCACCGTAATTTTGCGCTCTGAGATCAAGGTGACCAGAACCATCACAAGCCCATCATTGAATGGACCGTGACAGATGGGCATACAAGCCATCAGACAGTTGAGAGCAACCTCGCAATCACAGGCCCTGGTTGTGGTGGGGGATTTTAACTTCCCTGATGTTTGTTGGAAGGACTACTCAGCCAGCCAGCCACAGTCTAGGAAGATCCTCCAGTGCCTTGACGAGAACTTTCTGATGCAAAGGGCAGAGGAGCTGACTAGGCGAGGAGCTGCTGGACCTCATCCTCACTAACGAGGGGCTGGTTGAAGCGGTAACGGTTGAGGGCTGCTTTGGCTGCAGCGACCATGAGATGGTGCAGTTCAGGATCTCCTGTGGCAGGAGCAGGATAGCAAGCAGAATTGCAACCCTGGACTTCAGCAGGGCAAACTTTGGCCTTTTCAGGCAATTGCAGGGGGAAATCCCCTGGGCAAGGCTGCTTGAAGGTAAAGGGGCCCAAGATAGTTGGTCAGTGTTCAGGGACTGTTTGTACCGGGCACAAGATCAGAGCATCCCGACACGTAGGAAGTCAAGGAAGGGAGCCAGGAGACCTGTGTGGTTGAACAGGGAGATGTTGGATGTGCTCAAGTGGGAGAGGAGAGTTTCTAGATCATGAAGGAGGGGCTGGCCACTTGGGGAGAATATCAGGCTGTTGTCAGAGGGTGTAGGGAGGCAACTGGGAAAGCTAAGGCCTCCTTACAATTAAACCTGGCGAGAGGGGTCAAGGACAACAGGAAGAGTTTTTTCCAATACGTGGCAGATAAAACTAACAGCAGAGGCAATGTAGGCCCACTGATGAACGAGGTGGGTGCCCTGGTGACAGAAGATACAGAGAAGGCAGAGTTACTGAATGCTTCTTTGTCTCTGTCTGCTCTGCCAGGGGCTGTCCTGAGGAGCCCTGTACCACTGAGACCCATGGGGAAAGCAGGACAATGGAGGAGTTTGCCTGGGTTGATGAGGACTGGGTTAGGGAGCAGTTGGGCAATCTGGACATCCATAAATCCATCGGTCCGGATGGGATGCACCCGCGGGTGCTGAGGGAGCTTGCTGAGGTCATTGCTGGACCGTTCTCCATCATCTTTGCCACGTCTTGGGAAACAGGAGAGGTGCCTGAAGACTTGAGGAAAGCAAATGTCACTCCAGTCTTCAAAAAGGGCAAGAAGGAGAACCCAGGTAACTATAGACTGGTCAGCCTCACCTCCATCCCTGGGAAGGTGATGGAACAACTTACCCTTGGTGCCATCTCAAAGCATATCAAGGATAAGAGGGTCATTAGGGGCAGTCAGCATGGCTTCACCAAGGGGAAGTCGTGCTTGACCAACCTCATAGCCTTTTATGAGGACATAACAAGGTGGATGGATGATGGCAAAGCAGTGGATGTGATCTACCTTGACTTCAGTAAAGCATTTGACACCGTCTCCCACAGCAACCTTGCTGCTAAACTGAGGGAGTGCGGTCTGGATGAGCGGGTAGTGAGGTGGACTGTGAACTGGCTGAAGGGAAGAAGCCAGAGAGTTGTGGTCAATGGGCAGAGTCCAGTTGAGGCCTGGATCCAGTGCAGTGCCCCAGGGGGCAGTGCTGGGGCCAGTATTATTCAATATACTCATCAATGATTTGGACGAGGGAATAGAGTGACTGTCAGCAAGTTTGCTGGTGACACCAAGCTGGGAGGAGTGGCTGACACTGGAAGCTGTGCTGCCGTCCAGAGACCTGGACAGGCTGGAGAGTTGAGTGGGGGAAAATTTAATGAAATATAACAAGGGCAAGTGTGGAGTCTTGAATCTGGGCAGGAACAACCCCAGGTTCCAGTATAAGTTGGGGAACAGCCTGCTAGAGAGTAGTGTAGGGGAAAGGGCTTTGGGGGTCCTCGGGACAGCAGGGTGACCATGAGCCAGCACTGGGCTCTTGTGGCCAGGAAGGCCAATGGTACCTGGGGTGGGTTAGAAGGGGGTGGTCAGTAGGTCAGAGAGGTTCTCCTGCCCCTCTGCTCTGCCCTGGGGAGACCACACCTGGAATATTGTGTCTAGTTGTGGCCCCTCAGTTCCAGAAGGACAGGGAACTGCTGGAGAGAGTCCAGCGCACCCACCACGATGCTGAAGGGAGTGGAGCATCTCCCGTGTGAGGAAAGGCTGAGGGAGCTGGGGCTCTGGAGCTGGAGAAGAGGACACTGAGGGGTGACCTCATGAGTGTTCATAAATATATAAAGGGTGAGTGTCAGGAGGATGGAGCCAGGCTCTTCGCGGTGACAACCAATGATAGGACAAGGGGTAATGGGTGCAAACTGGAACACAGGAGGTTCCACTGAAAGATGAAAAGAAACTTCTTCCCGGTGCGGGTGGCAGAGCCTGGCCCAGGCTGCCAGGGAGGTTGTGGAGTCTCCTTCTCTGCAGACATTCAAACCCGCCTGGACACCTTCCTGTGGAACCTCAGCTGGGTGTTCCTGCTCCATGGGGGGATTGCACTGGATGAGCTTTCCAGGTCTCTTCCAATCCCTGACATTCTGGGTTCTGAGATCTCGTCCCCCAGTCTGTCTGTACAGACAGGGTTGCTGTGTCTCAGATGCAAAATGCTACCCCCGGTATATCTGACAGCATTTGTGCTCACTTCTGTTAATCTCATCTCACGTACATGATGTGCATGCACACATCTCATCTGTAGAACACAAACATTCTTCTTCTTACCAACTCATTCATTGTCTTTCCATGGAGGGACAAAGAACCGCTCTGAGCTGGGGTGAGAGGCCAGTGATGGAAATGGACATTGTGAGGGATTAGTCCATGATGATTGGGGCAGATTGTGTTGGGTGTCCAGTGCACAGGGGCACAGCACAGACCCTGCTCTGCTGGTCCTGCAGGTCTCTGGCAGGAGGCCTGGCTGTGAGAGGACACTGCAGGAGGTTCTGAGAAAAAGTTTGAATGAAGACCTAAGCCTTTCTTTCTGGAAAGGCTGTTCTGAGGCCAGCTCTGCCACACAATCCCCATCGCCTGTCCCTGCTTGCGATCACAAGTGATACACAGCAGGATGGTGACAAAGGTGCCAGAGCACGCAGTGCTGGTGCTCCCTGGCAGTGCTGCCATACTGGACTCTTTTCCTCTCCATCCAGACACACAGGAACTGTCCCTGCAGCTCCAAAAAGGCCTTGGAGTTAGGATGTCAGCAGAAAAATATTTCCTGAAGGGCCCTTTATTTTGTTTATACACAGAGAGCACCATTCCTCATCATCACAGCCACTCAGTGAGAAGAGCAGACAGTGAATTTCAAAGGGACTTAAAACATTATCACAATAAAAAAAAACACAAATAGAGAAAAAAAGTACTGCAGACAGGATGAACCTGCAAAGAGTTAGACTATAACTCTTACGTAGAAGAAGATAGATACAGTTTATAGCTTCAGAAGAAATCGAGTCATATGTTTCTGCAGGGCGTCCTTGAGCTCCTGGTTCCTCATGCTGTAGATGAGGGGGTTCACTGCTGGAGGCACCACCGAGTACAGAACAGACACCACCAGGTCCAGGGATGGGGAGGAGATGGAGGGAGGTTTCAGGTGGGCAAACATGGCAGTGCTGACAAACAGGGAGACCACGGCCAGGTGAGGGAGGCAGGTGGAAAAGGCTTTGTGCCGTCCCTGCTCAGAGGGGATCCTCAGCACGGCCCTGAAGATCTGCACATAGGACAGCACAATGAACACAAAACACCCAAATGCTAAACAGACACCAACCACAATAAGCCCAAGTTGCCTGAGGTAGGAGTGTGAGCAGGAGAGCTTGAGGATGTGGGGGATTTCACAGAAGAACTGGTCCAGCCCCATGAGATAAATGCTTCTTTTCAGGGGTACTTGGAAAGATCATTCTTGTGCTTGGAGCAGGTTGTCCTGTAAGGCTTGTTTAGGTTTCCTGAGCTCCTTCACTCTTCAGATCTACTTCCATGCCACCACCTCTATTGGTCGCCACCCCTCAGTATGTCAAAGTCTTCTCCTCTGGAGCCCACCAGCCTGTGCTCTGCTGCTGGCCTCCCTCCCTCCCCTCTGGTGCCTGGGACCCCACTGTTTCCTGGTCACAACAGCCAAGGTGGACACTGATGTTCACATCCCTCACCACCTCTTCCTTGTTTCACAATTCACGTTCACCAACGTCAGACAGAACTGATTTCAGCTGCTCCAAGATGGACCCACGCCTTCCAAATCTGAGCCACTCAGTGATGCTGGCAGCACCTCTGGGATATTGAATTTGAGAAAGGGTAAAAAAAGCTGCACAACAGCAGGTGGGAGAGAGGAGGAAGGAAATGTGAGAGAAAAGCACTGCAGACACCAAGGTCATATCCCATAGGACCCAAGCAGGTCCCTCAGCAGGTCAAAGCTTGCTCTCCTGAAATCCTGCTCTTTGCCTTGTGATCATCTCCCAGGAGCCTCAGCTCCACTTTCCCATCCCTGACTGTTCCATCCTGACCAACTCTTTGTGGTTTGTAAGTGTGAAGTCCCACAGGGCACCTCACCTCACTGACCCCTCAGACACCCGTGTCAGGAAGATGTTGTCAATGAGCTCCAAACCCTCCTGGAAGGCTGGTACCTTGCAGATATTGGGATATCTCAGGTCTGCCACGAGGACACAGCCCTGGAAACATGAGGCTTCTTTCATCTGTTTGAAGAAGGCATCATCTAATTCCTCTTCCTGACCAGTGAGTCTGCAGCTGATGTCCAGTGACCACAACATTGCCCATGTTGTTCTGCCCTCTCATGCTGACTCCTCAAAATTCAGCTGACATTGTCTGTCCCCAGGCAGAGCTCCACACATTCCTGCTGTTCTCTGACATAAAGGACAACTTGCCCTTGGAGTCCAGACATGGCATTACGAGTACCAGGCCCCCAAGACCCCACAGTTTCTCCAGGAGATGGTATTTATAGTGCCCTGCAGCTCCTTATCTTGTTATCTTGGGAGACACACCCCCATCAGGACAAGCCCTCTACATGCAAACAATAACAGCCGAGCAAATGGAGCTTCAGTCCAGGGAGAGGCACAACTTTGAGGAAATCTGGGATTCACCTGTCAGAAAGCTCTTCAGTTTTACAAGGAGAAGTGAAACATTCTGCATAAGGGTGGGAGAATTACCCCACACATCAGGATAGAGCAGGACCTGACATGCTGAGCAGTGACCCTGAGGAGAAGGGCCTGGGCACTCCAAGGTCCCCACACCAGCCCGTGGTGCATGCTCACCATGAACAAGGCAGCTGCACACGGGGCTGCATGAGGAGGAGCGTGGGGACCCAGACACCTGGAGTTCTCATGCCATTCGGTTCAGGACTGGTGTGACCCCACACACACGGGGGTGTGCCAGTGAGCGGCTTCCCAGTTTGGAGAAGCAGGGAGGAACTGGAGAGTGCAGGGCTCTGCCAAGCAGGTTCAGCACCTTGTGCACATGGTGTGGGATGCTGAGGGACCTGGGCTGCTTGGGCCCAGCAGTGCTGGGGAGGCTGCAGCAGGGCAGGAGTAGCCGGAGAGTGCTCGAAGGGTGGTTTCAGAGGTGGTGGAGGTTTCTTCATAGTGGGAAAGAGCATGAGAAGGAAATAATGGCCCAAAGTGCAGCTGGGGAGGTCCAGGCTGGACATGAGCAGCAAGGAATGTGACTGGAAGGGCAGTGCTGTGGTGGAGCAGGTCAGCAGAGGGAGTCTGCATCAGCCCAAGGCTTTGTGCTCCAAGGAACAGCTGGGGAGGATGCAGAGATCTCAGCAAAGGAAGGAAGATGCTCAGACAAGAGCAAGGTGGGGCAGCAGGGGGGATGTCTGCAGCCTGCAGGGAAAGAGGTGCAGGGGATGCCACAGCACAGGACAGGCTGTGGTGGAGATGATCAAGGGATGTAAAGGGCTGAAACCCCCAGCAGACATGAGCTCCTTCTCCCCTTGGCTATGGCTGTTGTCTGCACCTCTGATGCCTGTGAGGAGACACCTTTTCCTTCCAGCACAGGGGCCTCATGGCCTCTTTGTCCCCAGCCAGGAACCTGGGAGGTGTGGGACCATAGTCCTGCCCTTGGCCTTGCACAGACCCACATCACACTGTCCCAGGAAGGGCCCTGGGCAACGTGGGATGGACAGGATCTGCCTTCCCAGGGCTGGGGGTCAGGGCTTGGCCCTTTGGTTAATGAAACACATCCAGGTTTACTCAGCATCAGAGAGACATTTACTTTGCTTTTCCTGATCTGTCATCTCTGCCTCCATTTTTCTGTTTTAACCCGACTCTGTGGATGGTTTCTCAGTTGTGCCCCTCAGTGGGACCCAATAACATTGCAAGAAACTTTGGAGTTTGATTCTGACTTTCACTTCTTGAGAAGTTGCATCAACTCCACCTCAGGGTCTGAGGTCAATGGGCACAGCACCAATCCCACCAGGGGGGTCATTAAAGCACCTTGGGCTGCTCCTGTGCTGCTGAGCTGGGCTGGGCTCCTGGGACAGAGGGAGCTCCTGGCAAGCGGCAGCGCTGCAGAGAGACAGCTCTGCCCAGGAGCAGCTCCTCTGCACAGCGCAGCAGGGCTGAGGGCTCTGCCTGGGGATCTCAGGGAGACGAGCAAGGCAGAGAGAGATGAAAGGTGGTCAGGATTGGGAGGATGACTGTGAGCTCACTGGAGGAGAAGCCTTTGCAGCCCATGCCATGGTAAGTCTCTGGGTGCAGGGCAATGCAGCTGTAGCTAATGGAGGCATCTCCTAAAACTGGCACAGGCACAGCTGGTGGGATCTGTAAGGAGGGGATCTTGTCAGGCAATGTTGAACAGCTGTGAAGCCGGGTGAGCACCCAGGGGTGCCCAGGGCTGTCCTGCAGAGCAGGGTCCCTGCACCCCAGGGCTGTGCTGGGGCAGGGACTCTGCCGCCTGCCAGGGTCAGCGCTCAGCCTGACCGGGGAGATCCCCACAGTGCTGCAGGGAGAAGCTTCAGGGGAAAGGAGCATCCCCCATAAGGGTAGGAAAGGTGCTTCTGCTGTTGAGAGGGTACTGTGTGGGTGAGCACTGCTCACAGCTCCAGATGTCCTGCAGGATTCTTCCAAGGGGACGCCCCAAGGAGAAGATCAATGCAAGGATTACCTGACAGATAAGGAACTTTCCTGTGCCTGTCTTTTCAGTTTCCTATCCCAAGGGGTTGGGGGTGCAGGAAAGGATAAAATGAAAATGAGCTCTCATGCTTAAACAAGTCACTGAGACTCCTGAACTGCAACTCTGAGTGATCAGTACATCTGCCAGAAGGCTCATAACATCCCTTCACCACCCCTCTGCCTGTGCACAGCACCTGCATCACCTTTGCTGGACCCGTCAGCCTAGTCTGACCTGTCCTGTTTTCCAGCCTGCAAACAGGAAGATGCCCCCAGGCAGTTCCCTGTGAACAGGCAGGATCTGTAGGGCCAGGGGAAGGGCACAGAGGCTGGGATGGGGTCTGTGAGCACTGACAGGGAAGAGACATGGACAGGGAAACACCTCCCAGGGGGAGAATCTCCAGGCACCAGGGAAATGATCAGAAGTGAGAGGAAACTAAACCCGGAATTGTTATGGGAGGGAGAACAGAGAAAAGTCCCTGTGATCCCCTGCAGTGCAGATCCCTTCTGTGAGCAGCCCCCTGGCCTCCTGTCCCACCCAGCAAAGCCTCTGCCCTCAGGGCCAGGGGCTCCAAGGCATGAAGCAGCTCCTGTGCAGCCAGAGCTCCAGTTCCTCTGCAGAGCACAGGGGCTGAGAGCAGCTGCCCGGCAATGTTGGTGTCTGGGAGGTGGCTGCACAGCTGGGGAAGGGTGACGCTGTCTGAGTGCCCGGCTGCCTCTGCCCTGGCCTCTCTCACACCCACCCTCACCGCATTGTCCTTCTTGCTCCCCTGCTCTGGGTCACTGCTGTTGGGATCTTGTTCTTGCTGTCAGGCTCTCTGGGGATGGCAGTTTCAGCTGCAGAGTCACAGCCTGATCTTGTGGGTCCTTTTCTGCAGCTGTGTCCATGGGAACACGTGTCCCAGCTTTGCTCTGCCCTGTGGGGCTGTGGGCAATGCAGTCTGTGGGGCTGGGAATGAGCTGGGTCTCCCTGAATCAAATGCCATCATTAGGACCCTTGTCTGTTTCACTGAGGTTTCCTTCCAAGAAGTGAGGTTCCATCCAGGATGGAAACCTGTCCTACAGCATTTGTGTGTTATCTGAAAGCCCCTCAGAGAAGTGCAGAGATGCTGCAACCAAGAAAATGCTTTTTAGGAAAGGATGAGACTTGTTTTGGTTCCATCCAACAAAGCTGAACCCCAGGACTGTCCCCTGCCCCCCGTTCCCATGCCCCCTGCTGCAGAGTAGGGCTGACTCCTCGGCAGCCAGCGGGCACAGGCCCTGCTCCTCACGGCACCTCCAGCCAGCACCACCCAGGGCTCAGCCACGGAGCTGGAGGAAGGTCTGGGAAAGGACAAGGGAGCGTGGAGCAGGGGAGGGTGTGTGAGAAATGGCTTTGACTTTGCTCAGAGAAATCTCCCCTAACTTGTCAGTGTCCTATGCCCAGAGGCTGCAGATGTCCAATAGCAGCTCCATCACCCAGTTCCTGCTCCTGCCGTTCACAGACACACGGGAGCTGCAGCTCTTGCACTTCTGGCTCTTCCTGGGCATCTACCTGGCTGCCCTCCTGGGCAACGGCCTCATCATCACCACCATAGCCTGGGACCAGCACCTCCACACCCCCATGTACTTCTTCCTGCTCAACCTCGCCCTCCTCGACCTGGGCTTCATCTCCACCATTGGCTGGACCCGTCAGCCTTAGTCTGACCTGTCCTGTTTTCCAACCTGCAAACAGGAAGATGCCCCCAGGCAGTGCCCTGTGAACAGGCAGGATCTGTAGGGCCAGGGGGAGGGCACAGAGGGTGGGATGGGGTCTGTGAGCACTGACATGGAAGAGACATGGACAGGGAAACACCTCCCAGGGGGAGAATCTCAAGGCAGCAGGGAAATGATCAGAAATGGGAGGAAACTAAACCCGGAATTGTTATGAAAGGGAGAACAGAGAAAAGTCCATGGCCAACTCTCTGTGGGACACCAGGGCCATCTCATACACAGGATGTGCTGCCCAGATCTTTTTTTTCTTTTTCTGTGCTACAGCAGAGTATTTTCTTCTCACCATCATGTCCTACGACCACTACGTTGCCATCTGCAAACCCCTGCACTACGGGACCCTCCTGGGCAGCAGAGCTTGTGTCCACATGGCAGCAGCTGCCTGGGCCACTGGGTTTCTCAATGCTCTGCTGCACACGGCCAATACATTTTCACTGCCCCTGTGCAAGGGCAATGCCCTGGACCAGTTCTTCTGTGAAATCCCCCAGATCCTCAAGCTCTCCTGCTCAGTCACCTACCTCAGGGAACTTGGGATTCTTGTGGTCAGTTGCTGTTTAGCTTTTATGTGCTTCATTTTCATCATGGTGTCCTACGTGCAGATCTTCAGGGCCGTGCTGAGGATCCCCTCTGAGCAGGGACGGCACAAAGCCTTTTCCACCTGCCTCCCTCACCTGGCCGTGGTCTCCCTATTTATCAGCACTGGCATATTTGCTCACCTGAAGCCCCCCTCTTTCTCCTTTACATCCACGGACCTGGTGGTGTCTGTTCTGTACTCAGTGTTACCTCCAGCAGTGAACCCCCTCATCTACAGCATGAGGAACCAGGAGCTCAAGGATGCCCTGTGCAAAATCATATATAAGTGTTTTCTGGAGTAATAAACTGCCCCTCTGCTTCTGCATAGGAGTTTTAAAGTAACTTATTACAGGCTTAGCCTGTCATCTGGATTTTCTGTTTTGGTGTGTTGGTTTTTTATTGTTATAATGTTTTCATCCCCTTTCCAATTCTCTGTCTGCTTTTCTTTTATAACCACTGGCTGTATAAATGAGGAGCCGTGCTCTCCTTTTGTTTAAACAAAATAAAGGTTCGTATAGTGACTTGTTTTTCACTCTGTCCCTCCTGCAGGGCTATTTTGGAGCTGCAGGGACAGTTCCTGTGTGCATGGGTAGAAGGGAAGAGAGTCCAGCATGGCAGCACTGCCACAGAGCACCAGTGCTTGGTCTCCCAGAGCTGTTCTGGTTCCACTCCCACACTCTCCTTCTCATCCCTTGTGTTGGTGCAAGGCCTGAGTGCTCTGGCAGCTTGGTCCCCGTCCTGCTGTGTGTCAGTGCTGTGAGCGCAGGCAGGGACAGGCAATGGGCACTGCTGTGACAGAGCTGGGCTCACAACAGCCTTTCCAGATAGAAAGGTGATCTCCTCGGGGCAGGGCTTCAAGGTTTAGGTCTTCTTATAAACCTTCTCTCAAGAACATGCCCACAAAAGTGGCCACAGATGCAAACCCCAGGGCACAGCTGAACAGTGTGTGTGTGCAGGCTGGCACACAGCAGTGTCCTCTCACAGCCAGGCCTCCTGCCAGAGACCTGCAGGACCAGCAGAGCAGGGGCTGGGCTGTGCCCCTGTGCACTGGACACCCAGGGCAATTGTCATGGGCTGGACCCTCACAACCACCATTTCCAGCACTGGCCTCTCACCCCAGCTCAGAGTTCTTTGTCCCTCCATGGAATTACACTGAATGAATAGGTCAGAAGTCCATGTTTCCATGTTTGCAGAGGTGCTGGACACTGAACAGTTTCCCAGGGAGGAGTCAGGGCCCCAACCTGACAGTGATCAAGCAGAGACTGGACAAGGTCCTCAGACACACGGTGTGACCTGTGGGGTGTCCTGTGCAGGGACAGGAGTTGGAGTCGATGATCCTCGTGCGCCCCTTCCAACTCAAGAGATTCTATGATTCTATGAAATACAAGGTCAAAAGTCCATGTGTCATTGTACAGATGAGATGTAACCATACACATCATGTGCATGTCCATTGTGTGCATGTCGTGAGATGAGCCCAAGTGAGCACTGATGCTGTCAGCTGTTCCTTGGGGTGCCATAAAGGTCAGTGGGACAGAGATGGTGTTCAGGGGTCTCTTCCAACCTGTGTTATCGTAGGATTCCATGAATATTTTCCTTGGAGAGCTGTTTCAAGTGAGATATAAAATGCCCCAGAGTAAATACAGCAGCTCCTCTGAGGAACGTTTCTCCACTCAAACCCTTGATAGGAAATCTATTGGATACATTTGATGAAAGCAGCTCAGTTTGATCTGCTCACACACCGGACCACAAGCAGGGTGATGGCTGGGTACAATGCCATGTGGTCACTTGTGTGTCAGGAAATCATAGTCCAGTAGGAAGCCAATGGCTGTGGAGGGGACTGTGAGGTCACTTCTGCCTCTGCAGGGGATAGGCCAACAGCAGGAACATGGCTGGGAAAGGACTGTGAGGTCACCCATACCAGACGAGCAATCGGGCCCAATCAGCATGGTTTTGTGAAAGGCAGGTCCTGCTTGACCAGCCTGATCTCCTTCTATGACAAGGTGACCGGCTGAGCAGATGAGGGAAAGTCTGTGGTGGGGAGTGAATCCGCCACACAGGCTGTGGGTGTTGTGTCCTTAGACTGCAGTAAAGCCTTTGACACCGTATCCCACAGCATCTCCTGGAGAAGCTGCAGCTCATGGCCTGGATGGTGTATCTGCGATGGGTAAAGAACTGGCTGGAGGGCCAGGCCCAAAGAGTTTTGGTGAATAGAGCCAAATCTGATTGGTGGCTGGTCACGAGTGGTGTCCCCAGGGCTCAGTATTGGGGCCAGTTTTGTTTAATCTCTTTATCAATGATCTGGATGAGGGCACTGAGTGCATCCTCATTAAGTTTGCAGATGCTGAGGGATCTTGGTTGACTGAGTCCAATTGTATGAGCTTCAACAAGGCAAAGTGAGAAGGGAGAGAAGGTACTGATCTCTTGTCTTTGGTGACCAATGACAGAAGCCAAGGGAATAGAAGGAAGATGTGCCAGGGTTCAGACATGATGAAGAGGTTCTTCACCCAGAGGTGCTGGACACTGAACAGGATCCCCAGGGAGGGGTCACAGTCCAAGCCTGACAGTGTTCAAGAGGAGACTGGACAACGTCCTCAGACACACGGTGTGAACTGTATGGTGTCCTGTGAAGGGACAGGAGTTGAATTTGAGGAGGATGGTCAGCAGAACTGCTACTTTGGATTTCTGAAGGGCAGACATTGACCTGTTCAGAAGGTTGGTTGGCAGAGACCCTCGGGAGGCAGTTCTGAAGGACAACGCAGTCCAGGAAGGCTGGTCTGTCTTCAGGAAGGTGATCTCAGAGGAGCAGGAGCAGCTGTCCCCATGTGCCAGAAGGTGAACTGGCGGGGAGGAAGGCCGGCCTGTCTGAGTAGAGAGCTGGGGCTGAAACATAGGAATAAAATCAGAATTTATAATCTTTGGAAGAAGTGTCAGGCTACTCAAGAGGAATACAAGAATGCCATGAAGTTATGCAGGGAGAAACTAGAAGGGCCAAAGCCCAACTAGAGTCAGGCCTGGTTACTGCTGTTAAAGACAACAAGAAATGTTTCTATAAATGTATCAGCAACAACAGGAGGGCTAAAAAGGATGTCCAGTCCCCGATGGATGCAGAGGGAAAGATAGTGACAGAAGATAAGGGAAAGGCTGCGGTATTACATACCTTTTTGCCTCAGTCTCTAAGTCAGAACAGTTGTGCTCCAGGTACCCACCACCCCAAGCCAGAAGACAGGGATAGGAAGCAGAATGAAGCCCAAATAATCCAAGAGGAAATGGTTGGCAACCTGCTACACCACTTGGATACCCACAAGTCTATGGGGTCACATGGGATGCACCCAAGGGTGCTGAGGAGCTGGCGGAGGCGATCACTGAGCCACTTCCCCTTATTTAGCTGTGGTCCTGGCTAATTAGGTAGATGCCAGTTGACTGGAAGTTGGCAGATGTGACACCCATCTACAAGAAGGGCTGGAAGGAGAATCTGGGGAACTACAGACCTGTCAGTCTGCCCTCGATGCAGGGAAAGGTCATGGAGCAGGTGATCTTGAGTAACATCAGGCAGCACATACCAGAGGATCATGTGATCAGGCCCAGCCAACAGGGGGTTATGAAAGGCAGGTACTCTGGACAAACCTGATCTCCTTCTATGATAAGGTGACACCCCCAGTAGATGAGGGAAAGGCTGTGGATGTTGTGTCGTTAGACTTCAGTAAAACCTTTGACACCGTATCCCACAGCATCTCCTGGAGAAACTGCAGCTCGTGGCCTGGATGGTGTATCTGGGATGGGTAAAGAACTGGATGGAGGGCTGGGCCGAAGAGTTGTGGTGAACAGAGCCAAATCCAGTTGATGACCGGTCACAAGTGGTGTCCCCAAGGCTCAGTATTGGTACCAGTTCTGTTTAATCTCTTTGTCAATCATCTGGATGAGGGGATTGAGTGCACCCTCATTAAGTTTGCAGATGACACCAAATTGGGTGGGAGTGTTGATCTGCTGGAGGGTTGGAAGGCCATACAGAGGGATCTTGGCTGACTGAGGCCAGTTGTCTGAGGTTCAACGAGGCCAAGTGCTGGGTCAGGCACATAGGTCATAACAACTTCCTGCAACACTACAGGCTTGGGCAAGAGCGGCTGGAAAGCTGCTGTTGGAAAAAGACCTGGGGGTGTTGATCAACAGAGGCTGAACATGAGCCAGTGTGTGCCGAGGTGGCCAAAAAGGCCACCGGCATCCTGGCTTGTATCAGGAATAGTGTTGCCAGTGGGATGAGGGAAGTGATTGTGCCACTGTACTTGGAACTGGTGGGGCCGCACCTTGACTCCTGTGTTCAGTTTTGGGCCCCTCATCATAAGAAGAACAGTGACGCACTAGAGAGAGTGCAGAGGAGGTGATGAAGCTGCTGAGGGTCTGGAACACAAGTGTGATGAGGAGCAGTTGACGGAACTGGGGCTGTTCAGCCTGGAGAACAGGAACTGAGGGGAGACCTTCTCGTTCTCTGCAGTGCCTGAAAAGAGGATGGGGCATGGGAGATGTTGTTCTCTTCTCCCAAGTAGCAAGTGATCGGAGAAGAGGAAGTGGTCCCAAATTGCGCCAGAGGAGGTTCAGATTGGATTTTAGGAAAAAATAATCCACAAAAAGGGTTTTCAGGCATTAGAACAGGCTGCCCAGGGCAGTGGTGGAGTCGCCATGCCTGCAGGGGTTTAAAAGGAGTTTGGATGAGGTTCTCAGGGACATGGTTTAGGGATAAAGTAAGGTTATGTTTGGACTCACTGGTTCTGAGAGTCTCTTCCAACTGAAACGTTTCTATGATTCTATGATATAAACTGGAAAATTCTTCTATCACTTCTTCACACACCTGCCTCTTTACCCATACTCCTGAAACTTATCTAATTAAGTACACAATTCTTGAACACTAGATGTAAATGACAAAACTGACGTGGCTCCATCAGTCTGGTCTGATACCTGCCAGTCCCAGGCAAACACCTCAGGTACACGGGGGCCTCTCGAGGTTTGCGCTGGGTGCTTATAGTGAGACCATGGAGCTCAGCCCGAAAACCTGAGAACTCCCCTCAAAACTGAAAAACAAAACCAAACCACCAATGACAACAACAACAAAAAACTCCCCACTCTTATTTTTTTTATCAGATGAAATAATTCAGTATTTCCAATAAAATATCTGTGGAATTTCTATCCTGCCAAAATATGAATTTTCAGAAACCTGTCTGGACATTTGCACTTTCCATCACTCCCCAGAGGTTCTTCACCTCTCACTCTTTGCTCATTCAGAGCCTCTCAGCTCTCACTCTGCTTTGAGCTTCAGGCAGGTGAAGTCTTTCAGCTCAGTCTTTCAGTTGCTCTCATACTCCCTATGGGCAACTCTTCAGTTACGGCAACGGACCTCACTGGAAAATACTGAATTTAACCATAGAACTGAGAAACATCATTAAGTTCTATTGTGTTTTCTTTTTTTTTCCTCCTTTTTTGTTTCCTCTAATTAAAAATTCCCTGGTGGCTGTTTACGTCTGGTTCTATAAGGAAACATGAAGCGATTCCTGCGAGGAAGCTGTAACAATCAGTGCAAACTTCATTGCAGAATGTGATGTAAAGAAATGTGCTGTAAATCGCAGGGGCCAATGAGCAGAACAGGGAGTTTGGGGAGCTGATTATAGATTTCCTGCTAACAATTTGAGTAGAGAAGCATTCTTCACAGGAACTGCTCTATTTATTTTTTATTTTCTTGTTCCTCCACCTATTCCTTCTCCCAAAACCTTTCCAAGGGAAAGATTCCTTGAATCACAGAGTAACTCAGGTTGAACATCATCTTGTCTCAGTGTCCTGCTCAGGGCAGGGTGAACCAGGTGAGGTTGTCCAAGGCCTCTGCCCAGCTTTGCACCATCCACAAAGGAGCTGAAGGTTCACTCTGTCACATCATACAGGGGCCCAGGCTTGGGGCCGTGACACCTCCCTGGGGAGCCTGTTCAGTGTCCAGCACCTCTGGGTGAAGAACCTTTTCCTCATGTCCCACTGACCCTCCCTGGCACATCTTCTGCCATTCCCTGGGTTCTGTCACTGTCACAGAGAAGAGCTCAGCCCTGCCCCTCCTGCTCGCTGCTGAGGAACCTGCAGCCCCAACAATAGCCCCGTAACAATAACCCTAACCCTAACCCTAACCCCTAACCCCTAGCCCTAACCCCTAACCCTAACCCCTAACCCAACCGTAATGGCCCTAACCCTAAGCCTAAGCCTAACCCAAAACCCTAACCCTAACATTAACCCTAAACCTAACACTAACAACCCCAACCCTAACCCTAACCCTAAACCAAAACCCTAATCGTAACCCTAACCCTAACCCTAACTCTAATGGCCCTAACCCTAACGGCCCTAAGCCTAACCCTAAACCTAACCCAAAACCATAACCCTAACGGCCCTAACCCTAGCCCCTAACCCGTAAGCCTAAATCTAGCCCTAACCCTAACCCCTAACTTTAACTCTGAGCCTAACCCTATTCCTATCCGTAACCCTAACCCTAACCCTAAACCTAACTTTAACCCTAACACTAACTCTAACCCTAATCCTAACCCTAAGCGTAATCCTAAACCCTAACCCTAAGCCCTAACCCTAAGCGTAATCCTAAACCCTAACCCTAATCCTAACCCTAAGTGTAATCCTAAACCCTAACCCTAACCCTAACCCCTAACCCTAACCCTAACCCTACAGTTAACTCTAACCCTAACCAAAACCCCTAACCCTAACACTAACCCTAACCCCTAATCCTAACTGTAACCCTAACCCCTTAAACTTACCCTAACCTTAACCTTAACCCTAACCCTAATCCTGACCCTAACCCTAACCCAAAACCCTAACCCTAATCCTAACCCTAACCCCTAACCCTAACCCTAATCGTAACCCTAAGCATAACCCTAACACTAAATCTAACCCTAAGCCCTAACCCTAAGCGTAATCCTAAACCCTAACCCTAATCCTAACCCTAAGCGTAATCCTAAACCCTAACCCTAACCCTAAACCCTAACCCTAAGCGTAATCCTAAACCCTAACCCTAACCCCTAACCCTAACCGTAATTCTAAACCCTAACCCTAATCCTAACCCTAAGCGTAATCCTAAACCCTAACCCTAACCCCTAACCCTAACCCTAACCGCAACCCTAAGCGTAGCCCTAACCCTAACCCCTAACCCTAAGCGTAATCCTAAACCGTAACCCTAATCATAACCCTAAGCGTAATCCTAAACCCTAACCCTAACCCTAAAGCGCAACCCTAAGCGTAGCCCTAACCCTAACCCTAATTGACCCTAACCCTAATCCCTAACCCTAACCCTACCGTTAACTCTAACCCTAACCAAAACCCCTAACCCTAACACTAACCCCTAATCCTAACTGTAACCCTAACCCCTTAAACTTACCCTAACCTTAACCCTAACCCTAACCCTGACCCTAACCCTAACCCTAAGCGCAACCCTAAGCGTAGCCCTAACCCTAACCCTAATCCTAACCCTAAGCGTAATCCTAAACCCTAACCCTAACCCTAACCCCTAACCCTAACGCGCAACCCTAAGCGTAGCCCTAACCCTAACACTAAATCTAACCCTAAGCCCTAACCCTAAGCGTAATCCTAAACCCTAACCCTAATCCTAACCCTAAGCGTAATCCTAAACCCTAACCCTAACCCCTAACCCTAAGCGTAATCCTAAACCCTAACCCTAACCCCTAACCCTAAGCGTAATCCTAAACCCTAACCCTAATCCTAACCCTAAGCATAATCCTAAACCCTAACCCTTACCCTAACCCTAAACCTAACCCCTAACCCTAAGCGCAACCCTAACCCTAATTGACCCTAACCCTAACCGTTAACTCTAACCCTAACCAAAACCCCTAACCCTAACACTAACCCTAACCCTTAATCCTAACTGTAACCCTAACCCCTTAAACTTACCCTAACCTTAACCCTAACCCTAACCCTAAACCCTAACCCAATAACCCTAACCCTAACTCTAAATCTAAACCCTAACCCTAACCCAACCCTAACCCTAACCCTGACCCTAACCCTAACCCAACCCTAATGGCCCTAACCCTAACGGCCCTAACCCTAACCCTAATGGCCCTAACCCGTAACCCAACCGCAATGGCCCTAAGCCTAAGCCTAACCCTAACTCTAATGGCCCTAACCCTAACCCTAACTCTAATGGCCCTAACCCTAACCCTAACGGCCCTAACCCTAACCCTAATGGCCCTAACCCGTAACCCAACCGCAATGGCCCTAAGCCTAAGCCTAACCCTAACTCTAATGGCCCTAACCCTAACCCTAACTCTAATGGCCCTAACCCTAACCCTAACGGCCCTAACCCTAACCCTAACCTCTACCCTTAACACTAACCCTATGCCCTAAACCCTAAACATCATCCCTAAACCTAACCCTAGCCATAACCCTAAACCCTAACCCTAACACTAATCCTAAATCTAAACCTAACACCTAACCCTAACCCCTAACCCTAACACTAAGCCTAAACATAACCCTAAGGCCCTAACCCTACCCTTACGCCTAACCCCTAACCCGTAAGCCTAACTCTAGCCCTAACCCTAACCCCTAACCCTAACTCTAAGCCTAACCCTATTCCTATCCGTAACCCTAACCCCTAACCCAACCGTAATGGCCCTAACCCTAAGCCTAAGCCTAACCCAAAACCCTAACCCTAACATTAACCCTAAACCTAACCCTAACAACCCCAACCCTAACCCTAACTCTAAACCAAACCCCTAATCGTAACCCTAACCCTAACTCTAATGGCCCTAACCCTAACGGCCCTAACCCTAACCCTAAACCTAACCCAAAACCATAACCGTAACCCTAACGGCCCTAACCCTAACCCTAACCCCTAACCCTAACCCTAAGCGTAATCCTCAACCCTAACCCTAACCATAACCCCTAACCCTAACCCTAAGCGTAGCCCTAACCCTAACCCTAACCCTAACTGACCCTAACCCTAACCCTAATCCCTAACCCTAACCCCTAACCCTAACCCTAAGCGCAACCCTAAGCGTAACCCTAACCCTAATTGACCCTAACCCTAACCCTAATCCCTAACCCTAACCCTACCGTTAACTCTAACCCTAACCAAAACCCCTAACCCTAACACTAACCCTAACCCCTAATCCTAACCCTAACCTTAACCCTAACCCCTAACCCTAACCCTAAGCGCAACCGTAAGCGTAACCCTAACCCTAACCCTAATCCTAATTGACCCTAACCCCTAACCCTAACCCTAAGCGCAACCCTAAGCGTAACCCTAACCCTAACCCTAATTGACCCTAACCCTAACCCTAATCCCTAACCCTAACCCTACCGTTAACTCTAACCCTAACCAAAACCCCTAACACTAACCCTAACCCCTAATCCTAACTGTAACCCTAACCCCTTAAACTTACCCTAACCTTAACCCTAACCCTAATCCTGACCCTAACCCCTAACTCTAAACCTAACTTTAACAATAACCCTAACTCTAAACCCTAACCCTAACCCCTAACTCTAACCCTAATCGTAACCCTAAGCATAACCCTAACACTAAATCTAACCCTAAGCCCTAACCCTAAGCGTAATCCTAAACCCTAACCCTAATCCTAACCCTAAACGTAATCCTAAACCCTAACCCTAACCTAATCCTAACCCTAAGCGTAATCCTAAACCCTAACCCTAACCCCTAACCCTAACCACAACCCTAAGCGTAGCCCTAAGCGTAGCCCTAACCCTAAACCTAATTGACCGTAACCCTAACCCTAATCCCTAACCCTAACCCTAAGCGCAACCCTAAGCGTAGCCCTAAACCTAATTGACCGTAACCCTAACCCTAACCCTAACCCTAACTCAAAACCCTAACCCTAACCTTAACCCTAATCCTAACCCTAATCCTAACCCTAACCCTAATCCTAATCGTAACCCTAAGCATAACCCTAACACTAAATCTAACCCTAAGCCCTAACCCTAAGCGCAATCCTAAACCCTAACCCTAATCCTAACCCTAAGCGTAATCCTAAACCCTAACCCTAACCCTAAGCGTAATCCTAAACCCTAACCCCTAACCCTAAGCGTAATCCTAAACCCTAACCCTAACCCCTAACCCTAACCCCTAACCCTAACCCCTAACCCTAAGCGCAACCCTAACCGCAACCCTAAGCGTAGCCCTAACCCTAACCCTAAACCTAATTGACCGTAACCCTAACCCTAATCCCTAACCCTAACCCTAAGCGCAACCCTAAGCGCAACCCTAAGCGTAGCCCTAAACCTAATTGACCGTAACCCTAACCCAAAACCCTAACCCAAAACCCTAACCCAAAACCCTAACCCAAAACCCTAACCCAAAACCCTAACCCTAATCCTAACCCTAATCCCTAACCCTAATCCCTAACCCTAATCCCTAACCCTAATCCTAATCGTAACCCTAAGCATAAACCTAACACTAAATCTAACCCTAAGCCCTAACCCTAAGCGTAATCCTAAACCCTAACCCTAATCCTAACCCTAAGCGTAATCCTAAACCCTAACCCTAACCCTAAACCCTAACCCTAAGCGTAATCCTAAACCCTAACCCCTAACCCTAACCCTAAGCGCAACCCTAAGCGTAGCCCTAAACCTAATTGACCCTAACCCTAACCCCTAACCCTAACCCCTAACCCTAAGCGCAACCCTAAGCGTAACCCTAACCCTAATTGACCCTAACCCTAATCCCTAACCCTAACCCTACCGTTAACTCTAACCCTAACCAAAACCCCTAACCCTAACACTAACCCTAACCCCTAATCCTAACTGTAACCCTAACCCCTTAAACTTACCCTAACCTTAACCCTAACCCGAACCCTAACCCTAAACCCTAACCCTACCGTTAACTCTAACCCTAACCAAAACCCCTAACCCTAACACTAACCCTAACCCCTAATCCTAACTGTAACCCTAACCCCTTAAACTTACCCTAACCTTAACCCTAACCCTAATCCTGACCCTAACCCCTAACTCTAAACCTAACTTTAACAATAACCCTAACCCTAACTCTAAACCCTAACCCTAACCCCTAACCCTAACCCCTAACTCTAACCCTAATCGTAACCCTAAGCATAACCCTAACACTAAATCTAACCCTAAGCCCTAACCCTAAGCGTAATCCTAAACCCTAACCCTAATCCTAACACTAAGCGTAATCCTAAACCCTAACCCTAAGCGTAATCCTAAACCCTAACCCTAATCCTAACCCTAAACGTAATCCTAAACCCTAACCCTAATCCTAACCCTAAGCGTAATCCTAAACCCTAACCCTAACCCCTAACCGCAACCCTAAGCGTAGCCCTAACCCTAACCCTAAACCTAATTGACCGTAACCCTAACCCTAACCCGAATCCCTAACCCTAACCCTAATCCTAACACTAAGCGTAATCCTAAACCCTAACCCTAAGCGTAATCCTAAACCCTAACCCTAATCCTAACCCTAAACGTAATCCTAAACCCTAACCCTAATCCTAACCCTAAGCGTAATCCTAAACCCTAACCCTAACCCCTAACCGCAACCCTAAGCGTAGCCCTAAGCGTAGCCCTAAACCTAATTGACCGTAACCCTAACCCGAATCCCTAACCCTAACCCTAACCCGAATCCCTAACCCTAACCCTAATCCTAACCCTAATCCTAACCCTAACCCCTAACCCTAAGCATAAACCTAACACTAAATCTAACCCTAAGCCCTAACCCTAAGCGTAATCCTAAACCCTAACCCTAATCCTAACCCTAAGCGTAATCCTAAACCCTAACCCTAAGCGTAATCCTAAACCCTAACCCTAAACCCTAACCCCTAACCCTAACCCTAACCCTAATCCCTAACCCTAACCCTACCGTTAACTCTAACCCTAACCAAAACCCCTAACCCTAACACTAACCCTAACCCCTAATCCTAACTGTAACCCTAACGCCTTAAACTTACCCTAACCTTAACCCTAACCCTACCGTTAACTCTAACCCTAACCAAAACCCCTAACCCTAACCCCTAATCCTAAGTGTAACCCTAACCCCTTAAACTTACCCTAACCTTAACCCTAACCCTAACCCTAATCCTGACCATAACCCTAACCGTAACCCTAACCCCTAACTCTAAACCTAACTTTAACAATAACCCTAACCATAACTCTAAACCCTAACCCTAACCCCTAACTCTAACCCTAATCGTAACCCTAAGCATAACCCTAACACTAAATCTAACCCTAAGCCCTAACCCTAAGCGTAATCCTAAACCCTAACCCTAATCCTAACACTAAGCGTAATCCTAAACCCTAACCCCTAACCCTAAGCGTAATCCTAAACCCTAACCCTAATCCTAACCCTAAGCGTAATCCTAAACCCTAACCCTAATCCTAACCCTAAGCGTAATCCTAAACCCTAACCCTAATCCTAACCCTAAGCGTAATCCTAAACCCTAACCCTAATCCTAACCCTAAGCGTAATCCTAAACCCTAACCCTAATCCTAACCCTAAGCGTAATCCTAAACCCTAACCCTAACCGCAACCCTAAGCGTAGCCCTAACCCTAACCCTAAACCTAATTGACCATAACCCTAACCCTAATCCCTAACCCTAACCGCAACCCTAAGCATAGCCCTAAGCGTAGCCCTAAACCTAATTGACTGTAACCCTAACCCGAATCCCTAACCCTAACCTTAACCTTAACCCTAATCCTAACCCTAACCCCAATGCTAATCGTAACCCTAAGCATAACCCTAACACTAAATCTAACCCTAAGCCCTAACCCTAAGCGTAATCATAAACCCTAACCCTAATCCTAACCCTAAGCGTAATCCTAAACCCTAACCCTAAGCGTAATCCTAAACCCTAACCCTAACCCTAAGCGTAATTCTAAACCCTAACCCTAACCCCTAACCCTAACCCTAAGCGTAATTCTAAACCCTAACCCTAACCCTAAACCTAATTGACCCTAACCCTAAACCTAATTGACCCTAACCCTAAACCTAATTGACCCTAACCCTAATCCCTAACCCTAATCCCTAACCCTAATCCCTAACCCTAATCCCTAACCCTAATCCCTAACCCTAACCCCTAACCCTAACCCCTAACCCTAACCCCTAACCCTAACCCCTAACCCTAACCCCTAACCCTAACCCCTAACCCTAACCCCTAACCCTAACCCCTAACCCTAACCCCTAACCCTAACCCCTAACCCTACCGTTAACTCTAACCCTAACCAAAACCCCTAACCCTAACCCTAACCAAAACCCCTAACCCTAACACTAACCCTAACCCCTAATCCTAACCCTAACCCTAACCCCTAATTGACCCTAACCCTAATCCTAATTGACCCTAACCCTAACCCTAATCCCTAACCCTAATCCCTAACCCTACCGTTAACTCTAACCCTAACCAAAACCCCTAACCCTAACCCTAACCAAAACCCCTAACCCTAACACTAACCCTAACCCCTAATCCTAACCCTAACCCTAATCCCTAATTGACCCTAACCCTAATCCTAATTGACCCTAACCCTAACCCTAATCCCTAACCCTAACCCCTAACCCTAACTGACCCTAACCCTAAACCCTAACCCTACCGTTAACTCTAACCCTAACCAAAACCCCTAACCCTAACCCCTAATCCTAACTGTAACCCTAACCCCTTAAACTTACCCTAACCTTAACCCTAACCCTAACCCTAACCCAACCCTAATGGCCCTAACCCTAACCCTAATGGCCCTAACCCCTAACCCAACCGTAATGGCCCTAACCCTAAGCCTAACCCTAACCTAACCCTAATGGCCCTAACCCTAACTCTAATGGCCCTAACCCTAACCTAACAGTAATCCTAAACCTAACCTCTACCCTTAACACTAACCCTATGCCCTAAACCCTAAACATCATCCCTAAACCTAACCCTAACCATAACCCTAAACCCTAACCCTAATCCTAAATCTAAACCTAACACCTAACCCTAACCCCTAACCCTAACACTAAGCCTAAACATAACCCTGAAGCCCTAACCCTAAGGCCCTAACCCTACCCTTACGCCTAACCCTTACGCCTAACCCCTAACCTGTAAGCCTAACTCTAGCCCTAACCCTAACCCCTAACCCTAACTCTAAGCCTAACCCTATTCCTATCCGTAACCGGAACCCTAACCCCTAACCCAACCGTAATGGCCCTAACCCTAAGCCTAAGCCTAACCCAAAACCCTAACATTAACCCTAAACCTAACCCTAACAACCCCAACCCTAACCCTAAACCAAAACCCTAATCGTAACCCTAACCCTAACTCTAATAGCCCTAACCATAACGGCCCTAACCCTAACCCTAAACCTAACCCAAAACCATAACCCTAACCCTAACGGCCCTAACCCTAACCCTAGCCCTAACCCGTAAGCCTAAATCTAGCCCTAACCCTAACCCCTAACTTTAACTCTAAGCCTAACCCTATTCCTATCCGTAACCCTAACCCTAACCCAAAACCCTAACCCTAATCCTAACCCTAACCCCTAACCCTAACCCTAAGCGTAATCCTAAACCCTAACCCTAACCCTAAAGCGCAACCCTAAGCGTAGCCCTAACCCTAACACTAAATCTAACCCTAATCCTAACCCTAAGCGTAATCCTAAACCCTAACCCCTAACCCTAACCGCAACCCTAAGCGTAGCCCTAACCCTAACCCTAACCCTAAGCGTAATCCTAAACCCTAACCCTAATCCTAACCCTAAGCGTAATCCTAAACCCTAACCCTAACCCCTAACCCTAACCCTAACCGCAACCCTAAGCGTAGCCCTAACCCTAACCCTAATCCTAACCCTAAGCGTAATCCTAAACCCTAACCCCTAACCCTAACCCTAACCGCAACCCTAAGCGTAGCCCTAACCCTAATCCTAACCCTAAGCGTAATCCTAAACCCTAACCCTAACGCGCAACCCTAAGCGTAGCCCTAACCCTAACCCTAACACTAAATCTAACCCTAAGCCCTAACCCTAAGCGTAATCCTAAACCCTAACCCTAATCCTAACCCTAAGCGTAATCCTAAACCCTAACCCCTAACCCTAAGCGTAATCCTAAACCCTAACCCTAATCCTAACCCTAAGCGTAATCCTAAACCCTAACCCTAATTGACCCTAACCCTAATCCCTAACCCTAACCCTAACCCTACCGTTAACTCTAATCCTAACCAAAACCCCTAACCCTAACACTAACCCTAACCCCTAATCCTAACTGTAACCCTAACCCCTTAAACTTACCCTAACCTTAACCCTAACCCTAATCCTGACCCTAACCCTAACTCTTAACCCTAACCCTGACCCTGACCCTAACCCTGACCCTAATGGCACTAACCCTAACCCTGACCCTAACCCTAATGGCCCTAACCCTAACCCTAACCCAACCCTAATGGCCCTAACCCTAACGGCCCTAACCCCTAACCCAACCCTAATGGCCCTAACCCTAACGGCCCTAACCCCTAACCCAACCGTAATGGCCCTAACCCTAACTCTAATGGCCCTAACCCTAACTCTAATGGCCCTAACCCTAACTCTAATGGCCCTAACCCTAACTCTAATGGCCCTAACCCTAACTCTAACGGCCCTAACCCTAACTCTAACGGCCCTAACCCTAACTCTAACGGCCCTAACCCTAACCTAACAGTAACCCTAAACCTAACCTCTACCCTTAACACTAACCCTATGCCCTAAACCCTAAACATCATCCCTAAACCTAACCCTAACCATAACCCTAAACCCTAACACTAATCCTAAATCTAAACCTAACACCTAACCCTAACCCCTAACCCTAACACTAAGCCTAAACATAACCCTAAGGCCCTAACCCTAAGGCCCTAACCCTACCCTTACGCCTAACCCCTAACCCGTAAGCCTAACTCTAGCCCTAACCCCTAACCCTAACTCTAAGCTTAACCCTATTCCTATCCGTAACCCCAACCCCTAACCCCAACCCCTAACCCCAACCCAACCGTAATGGCCCTAACCCTAAGCCTAAGCCGAACCCAAAACCCTAACCCTAACATTAACCCTAAACCTAACCCTAACAACCCTAACCCTAACCCTAAACCAAAACCCTAATCGTAACCCTAACCCTAACTCTAATGGCCCTAACCCTAACGGCCCTAACCCTAACCCTAACGGCCCTAATCCTAACCTTAACCCTAACCCTATCCCAAACCCTAACACTAAAAGCTAACCCTAACCTAACGGTAACCCTAAACCTAACCTCTACCCTTAACACTAACCCTATACCCTAAACCCTAAACATCATCCCTAAACCTAACCCTAACCATAACCCTAAACCCTAACCCCTAACCCTAACACTAATCCTAAATCTAAACCCAACCCCCAACCCCCTAACCCTGACCCCTGACCCCTCCCCCAAACCCCTAACCCCTAACCCTAGCCCCCCTAACCCTAATGACCCTAACCCCTTACCCCCTCACTCTAAACCCTAACGACCCTAACCCCTAACCCTAACGACCCTAACCCCTAACCCTAACGACCCTAACCCCTAACCCTAACGACCCTAACCCCTAACCCTAACGACCCTAACCGACCCTAACCCTAACGCTAATGGCCTAACCCCTACTGCTGCACCAGACTTTTAGTTTTTCGTCTTTTTACCTATACATACTACAGAATATAAATAACAACATCTACAAATAAGAATTAAATATGCAACAGAAAAATACACAACTACACATAACATAAAAAATCCTCAACTACCAGAAATATTCAAATTACACAGCAACTATGCAAATTAACTCATTAAATATGCAAATTAGGGAGGAAAAAAACAACTTTTTCTCCCCTACAAAAACCAGAACACAACAAAAAAAACCACCATAAAAACAACAAAACCAATCCACACCTCCTCCCAGAGACTGCAGGGAGTACTGGGATTTATATTAAATATATTTTTTTAAATCCCCTAGAGCACCCAAAGCCATACTGCTCCACTTAAAAATAAAATACATTCTTTTTCTTCCTCACTTTTTCTTCAAGTAGTTTATTTCATTTTTATTTAGTTTCTTTGCAATGACAAACTAATCTGACACGACATCCAAAAGAAACCCTTCCAGAACTGCACACTCACTGCCCTTCAACCTCACCGACTGGTCCGCTTGCTCAAAGTCCGTCAAATGGACACTCAGACACAGACAGACTCCAATGTGGATACAGACAAAGTCCAACACACCCACATGCACATATGAAGTCCAGCATGGATGGCTGACACTGAGTCCAGCATGCACATAGACACGGACAAAGTCCTACACACATAGACACAAAGTCCAATGCACCCACGGACGGAGACGGACGAAGTCTAACCCGCACGCCGCACGTGACGAATTGCTGCGTGGACGCGACGGATGGTGACCGAGTCTGGCATGCGCTCGCCGTCGACATGCTCTCGAAGCCTCTCACGCACGCGAAACTTCTCCGACTGAAAAAGATGCCGGACAACAACAAGGTACAGCTGCTTTATTACCTTTGTGAAGGAGCTGAGTTAGGTAAAGCTAGGCCCCTCAAACTCAATATTACCCAACAAATTACATGGAGTTGTAATAAACAGTAAGATCATATACAAACTGCTTGTTATTACAGCATTCCCTTATCACTATGACCATAACACAGAAAACTCCCCCATATTACAGCATTTTGACATAATATATCATAGTGCCTAAGGCTACGGGGAATATCGTCACCTTTGGTAGGGAGCCGTTACAAAGTTTTGTTCCGGATCGGAGCGATTTACGGACTCTTCCTGACCGTGTCCCTTTGACCGCGTTGCAGAATGGACTCCTCCCTGTTATGACTCTTCTACAGAGTATCCTCCTGACTGGTAACCGAAACATCTAATGCGTACCTTGATTACATATTTTACGTATTACATTTATCACGCTACGCAGAAAAGCCAACTCCTCTATCTCACGGCATCCCTGATGTCACCTTACGGAGGATAACACGCCCCTATCACGACCCTGACCGACTCGTGGGCCGTTTAGTTTGACCGCTCCTGGGGCGATTGCGACCGGCTTTCCGGTACCGTTCCCTAAACGAACCTCCTGGCCGCTACCGACCGAGACCGCAATCTGGAATAACTACGGCCTCAAAAGCTGTTCCCAGAGCCTTGACAATCCCCTCGCCTCCGAAACTGCTGTCCCAGCCGGACCCAAATTGGAACGCTGACTGTGAACTTGATCTTGCCTAGCGGCCTGGACCTGGGGAAAAAACACCCTCCTGGGGGGGCAGAGAACAGAGAATCCCCTGACAGGGGCTTGTTTTCCTATTTCTGTTTTTTCCTCCTTTTCAGGTAAATTTCAAAATAAACCTGCAAAGAAAACAACTACCCCAAAACACAATCATACCAGACCTCACAGCTAAACCGCACCACTCACTCCAATACCAAACCCACCACCCTCTCGCACGGCTGCCATTCTCCCAGCTCGTACGATCGCCCCATGTCCGCATCGCCCCTCAGGAACATCGTTCCCGGGAGCCTCCGAAATGGCCCTGCCTGCCAAAACCCCGGTCCGAGGGTCGCCCGCATCCGAACCTTGGCAACCAACATTGCCTTGTGGAGCGGCCGGGACCGGGAAAAAAAAACACCCAGCCGGGGGAAAAAAAAAATCCCCCGGCTGGGTTTTTTTTTATTCTATTTTAAAACTTAAATGTACCTGAAAAGGAAAAACCATGAACCTGCACAGACAAAAACCCACAACCCATAAACACAAACACACCAGATCTCACAGCTCACCACACCACTCATTCACCTAACAAAGCCACCTCACGCATCACAGCCATTGTGCCCTCTGTGCCATTGCTCGTGGGGAACGCTGTTCCCAGCAGCCTCCAAAATGGCCCTGCCTGCCAAAACCCCGGTCCGACGGCCTCCCGGGTCCGAACCTTGGCGACGAACGTTGCCTCGCGGAGCGGCCGGGACCGGGGGAAAAAAAACCCAGTCGGGGAAAAAAAAAAAAAAAAAAAAATTCCCTGGCTGGGGTTTTTTTATTCTATTTGAAATTTTAAATGTACCTGAAAAGGAAAAATCATTAACCTGCAAGGACAAAAACTCACAACCCCCAATATACAAATGCACCACAATCACACAGCTGAGCGCACCACTCATTCACCTACCAAACCCACCCCACGCTCACATGGCAGCTGTTGTCCCCTCTATGCCGTTGCCCCTCGGGAACACCGTTCCCAGGAGCCTCCAAAATGGCCCTGCCTGCCGAAACCCCAGCCCGAGGGCCGCCCGCGTCCTAACCTCGGCGACAAACGTCGCCTCGCGGAGCGGCCGGGACCGGGAAAAAACCCGGTCGGGGGGGATGGATCCCCCAGCTGGAGTTTTTTATTCTTTAACTTTGGAATTTACCTGAAAAGGAAAAAAATTTGAACCTCCAAGGACAAATAACTACAGCCCCGAGCCGCGTTTGCTCGAGGTTTCACACTATCCGAACGCTCTGCGCGTCATCTACCCGGCCGACCGCTTCTTCCTCTCCCGAAGATTGGCTTGAAACAGGGCCTTCACACTTTGCACTTAATTCCCTTGCCATCCTTCATATAGTTCTTGACTGTGGTGACCTATTCTCGCTCGGCATCCTGATCCTGTCAGTTACCGCGACCTCCTTCCTCTGAGATTCCGGAATTCAAACTCGCCCCGCGTCTCCGTCGCCGAACGCCGACGACGCCCGCGATCCCGCCGACATCGCTCGGTTTCGGGTGACCGACTGGGGCGCAGCCGACCGAGGGTGGCACTAGACGGCTTGTGCTGTGGCGGAATGTAATGGTGAGGGACGCTATTGCTTACTAGGAGGACAGAATATGCTAAGCAAATTCAGCTGAAACTTGATTCAGAGCGATTTCTACGTGGACGGGAGATGCCAAAGGCTACAGGGAGGTCTTTCCGTCGAGGCGTGAGGTTGGGATCAGACCCCCTCACTTTCTAAACTCCTCTGCGGACGGGAGCCCGGGTGCGGCTGGATCCGAACTTAGCCCTGCGCTGGATCTACGGTTGGCCTCCCGGCCGTGCAGGGGAGAGGGAAAACACCTAAGATATTATATTGACATATGGCCAAAGGACTGTATGTGCACACCTGACTCCTTATACCGCTCAGCCTGAATTTCTGAATGGCATCGCTCTACGCCTCGGCATCCCTACCTCCCTTCCAGAGGCACGGGGACGGTTGGGTCATGGTCTAAGTCCTCGGTCTATCGGGGCAAACTCTCCGGCAAAATCCATGTAAATAACCAACCGAACGGAGCGGTACTGCGGGAAGGCTGACTGGAGCTGCCTCTTCTGCTGAGGTCCCAGCCGAGCGTGGAAATCCCTGGGTATTTATATCCTTACAAACTATTCACCCACCCCTCTACGCTGCGATTGCATCCAATAGCGATAGCCGAGTCTCTGGTCTTCTTGCTTCTCAGCGGATCCTGTGCGCTGACCTCGCGCTGGACTCGGCTCTGCGCAGCCGTAGATTCGGTTTACGGTCCGTAGGAGCTTCCCGACGGCCTCGAATGTGGCATTTTTGGTGACAGAAGCCTATTCCTGCGGGAATGTGTAAAGCACGCCTTATGGGATGGGTGACGATCGGAGTCTGTAGCTGCTTTTGTTACCATCGAGTAAAGGCTATAATTATGAGTGCTACATAGCCTAACAAAACGCCTTTCTATAAGTGACTCATATTGACAATGTGGTCACCTGCAAAGAAAAAAACCAAAAAGATTTCATTAAAACAGGCTTTGTCTATGAAATAACAGCACACCACAGACAACACTAATCATCAATGGTCTCTGTAACGACTGCAAAACACAACTAAAAGGACTTACGACTCCCCTGCCCCCAGCTACTGCGTCCCAGATGACTTCTGGCTATACATTTTAACACATCAACAGATTAACCGTGGACTCCTAGAGCTCACTCCACCCGCCCCTGACTCCACACCGCCGGGCAGAGCAGCTCCGAGCCGAACGTGCACGTGCGCAGACAAACGTGCCACAGAACGTTACAGGCGACATCATGTCAACAACACCAACAACACCCAACAATGGGAACAACTCCCAATCAGAGAGGCATCGATCAAAAAAACCTGCAGGGGGGCACTGGTGTGGCGAGGAGCCTCCACTGCAACCCCAGAAAACAAAGGAGCCGAACGTCACGGCCCCTTATAAGACGGCGGCACGGGCGCGCACACGCACGCACAAGAGGAGACGGCGGCACGGGCGCGCACACGCACGCACAAGAGGAGACGGCGGCACGGGCGCGCACACGCACGCACAAGAGGAGACGGCGGCACGGGCGCGCACACGCACGCACAAGAGGAGACGGCGGCACGGGCGCGCACACGCACGCACAAGAGGAGACGGCGGCGCTACTTAAAACCTTCAAGACGCTGGGAAGAAGTGCCAGTCCCTTAGACTGGAGGGGTACAGAGCAGAGCTGCCGATGCAGCCCAGAATTACACCATAAAACACAACTGAGCAAAAACATCCAAAATGCAAAAACCATCCACGCTTTCAGCTGCTGATACAAGAAAACTGGGACCTGATTGGCGCTACGCCAACTGGCACCGGCGTTCCGGATCCCGGGATGGTGCCCGGGATGCCTGTCGGGTCCCTCAAGCGCGATGAGAGCCCGGGACCGTCTGGCAGGCACAATGCAAGCCTCCCGACCTGCAATACAACACTGACACTAGGCTGGAGCTGCTCTGCCCAGGACACCCTGGCATCGCACTGTGAAGTTCCCTGCCCAAAAGGGACTGTTCCTGGAACACCCTTGCCCCAAAGAGAACTTTACCCCCCTCCCGGCAGTTCCCAACCCCTTCCCAGCCCTCCAGCCTCCACTTATCTTTCAGAGGGCCAAGAGACTGAATCCATCTTCAACAGAGGAAAACACCACATGTGCTGATGGAGATCTTCCTGCATCACCAAGTTCCTCCTCAACATCTGCAATAACACAAGAAAACACACACTCACTAAGCAAAGCCAGCACACAATATAAAGGCACAAGGCACATCTTCGCTCTGACACCACGCACCGACCCACCTGCTTACGGCGCTCTGCTCGGCTCTTCCGTCGCTCTTTCGTGCCATGTTGTCCCTCTGCATCTGAAATCAAGGTATTCAACAAGTCACTGAGATGCTCATCAACAGCTTGACCATTCCACAGGTCTGCTTTCTATTCAGGAATCCCACCAGAAGCTCTAATTGAGTCCCTAAAACACTGGGGAACAGACTGCCAGCTCCCCTGCCCACAGCTACTGCATCCCAGATGACCGCACAACCTTTGCCTACACAACTGAATCTGTCAACAGATTAACCGTGGACTCCTAGAGCTCACTCCACCCGCCCCTGACTCCACACCACCGGGCAGAGCAGCTCCGAGCCGAACGTGCACGTGCGCAGACAAACGCGTCACAGAACGCTATGGACTACACAACCGCAACGGCACCGCAACGCTCTGCAACGACAGAGACGCCAAAACCAGAGACGGCATCAATCAAAATGCCCTGCAGAGAGGCAGTGATGAGGCAAGGAGCCTCTTCTGCAACCCCAGGAAAAAGGAGCCCAACGTCACGGCCCCTTATGAGACGGCGACGGCACTGGCGCCCACACACACAGAGACGGCGGCGGCACTGGAGCCCACACACACAGAGACGGCAGCACAACCTAAGAACTTCTTCCCAGCATCTTGAAGTGCCAGTCCCTTAGACTGGAGGGGTAGAGAGCAGAGCTGCTGAAGCAGCCCAGAATCACACCATAGGTCACTGCTGACCAGAAATGTCCAAAATGCAAGCACCATCCACGCTTTTGGCTGATGATACAAGAATCCAGCACCCGATTGGCTCTACACCAATTAACACCGGCATTCCGGATCCCGGGATGGCACCTGAGAGGCCCGTTGGGCCCCCGGAGTACAGCGAGACCCCGGGATCGTCTGACAGGTGCAAGGCAGGCTTCCCGAGCTACACGACAACGCAGACGCAGGCTGGAGCTGCCCTGCCCGGCACGTGCTGGCATCGCACTGTAAAGTTCCCTAGGTCCTTTACCCACCCCAAGAGGACTTTTCCTGGACAGCCCTTCCCCTTATCACAACTTTACCTGCCTCCCTGCGATTCCCGTCCCCTTCGCAGCCCCTGTGCCTCCACTTATCTTTCAGAGGGCTGAGGGACCGAATCCACCTTCGACAGAAAAAACGCCACGTGCGCTAACGGAGATGTTCCTGCATCGCCGGGTTCCTCTTCAACATCTACAGTAACACGGGAAAACACACGCTCACTAAGCCGTACCAGCATACGGTATCGCGGGGTAAACGCCAACTCCTTCCGCAACACCCACCTCCTAAGTTCCTTGGCGTTCTGTTCGGCGCGTCGTGCCACGGGTGCGGTCACAAACCCTCATTGCTCGTGGCACCTAAGACATTGGGAAACAAAAGAACTGTAGGGCTTGGAGCGAGTCCCCAGCCTCATGCTCCTCCTCGCCCATACCCCGGCTCACCAGAAATGCTCCTCTGAGTCCAAAGAGCCCAAAAGGAGCCTGCAAAACAAGAAGGAAATGCTGAACCGAGACACCAGGCTCCTTGACACCCACCACCGCCTCACCTTCTCGGCTGCTGGTCGGCGTGCAGCTTCGCCCCTCCGAGCTGGTCCGCGGCACCTGCAAAAACAAAGGCATCTACTCCAACGCTGCCTGAAAACGGCCTGCCCACAGACAATTCCATCTCCTGCTCCTTTACCTTGGCCGCTCGCCCACCTGGCTGCCTTTGCTTTTGTCTGCAACGCTGTTGACCACAGAGGTTCAGCTACCACCTGTAAAACACAACCAAAGGATACTCATACCTGCACCGGCAACACAAGACCTGAAATGAGCTGCTGCTTTGGCCCAGCACTCGTTCCTCACCTTGGCCGAGGAGCTGCAGTGCCGATACCCAGCTTTCCTCTTTGTTTCACACCTGTAAAACAGACAAACAATCCAACTTACATAAAGACAGAGGGCACATCTTCCCTCTGACACCATGCACCGACCCACCTGCTTACGGCGCTCTGCTCGGCTCTTCCGTCGCTCTTTCGTGCCATGTTGTCCCTCTGCATCTGAAATCAAGGTATTCAACAAGTCACTGAGATGCTCATCAACAGCTTGACCATTCCACAGGTCTGCTTTCTATTCAGGAATCCCACCAGAAGCTCTAATTGAGCCCCTAAAACACTGGGGAACAGACTGCCAGCTCCCCTGCCCACAGCTACTGCATCCCAGATGACCGCACAACCTTTGCCTACACAGTTGAATCTGTCAACAGATTAACCGTGGACTCCTAGAGCTCACTCCACCCGCCCCTGACTCCACACCACCGGGCAGAGCAGCTCCGAGCCGAACGTGCACGTGCGCAGTCAAACACACCACAGAACGCTATGGACGACACGACCGCAATGGCACCAAAAACACTCCGCAACGACAGCGACACCAAAACCAGAGAAGGCATCAATCCAAATGCCCTGCAGGGAGGCAGTGATGAGGCAAGGAGCCTCTTCTGCAACCCCAGGAAAAAGAAGCTGAACATCACAGTCCCTTATGAGACGGCAGCACCGGCGCACACACACACAGAGGAGACGGCGGCACAACCTAAGAACTTCTTCCCAGCATCTTGAAATGCCAGTCCCTAGGACTGGAGGGGTAGAGAGCAGAGCTGCTGATGCAGCCCAGAATGACACCATAAATCACAACTGACCAGAAACATCCAAAATGCAAGCACCATCCACGCTTTTGGCTGATGATACAATAATCCAGCACCCAATTGGCACTACGCCAATTAGCACCGGCATTCCGGATCCCGGGATGGCACCTGAGAGGCCCGTTGGGCCCCCGGAGCACAGCGAGACCCCGGGATCGTCTGACAGGCACGAGGCGGGCTTCCCGAACTACACGACAACAGGCGCCGGCTGGAGCTGCCCTGCCCGGCAGATGCTGGCATCGCACCGGAACGTTCCCTGACCCCTTATCTGCCCGAAGGGGACCGCTCCTAGACTGCGCTTTTCTGTCTGAGAACTTTAAACCCACCCTGCGATTCCCAGTCCCTTCCCAGCCCTCGTGCCTCCACTTATCTTTTAGAGGGCCGAGGGACTGAATCCACCTTCGACAGAGGAAAATGCCACCTGTGCTAACGGGGATCTTCCCGCAGTTGTCGCTTTCTCCATCGCCGCCTACAGTAAGGAAAGCGAGAACAAGCACGCTATCGAGCGCCCAAATAATATTTATCCATAGTAGCCTACGGTTCATTGCTCACCTTGGCTGAGTTCTGGGAGGTACATTTGAATGATCCACCGGGGGCCGCCGCACGCTGCAAAGGTTCTGGAGACAAGACGCTCTTCCAGGAGAAGAGATTACATTAACAACTATAAATACAGCAATACAAACCAAAAAACAACACTCCCTCTCCATTGTAGTCAGGAATCTTGGGAAAATGCAAAGCACCTGGAAATGAATCAACAAATGAAACATAACGACAAACAACTTTTCTACTACAGCTGTTGTTAAACCTTCGCTGTTCCTGAAGCTCTTACATCAAACAGGCACCTCTGCTTGTTCAAAGACATCTGCCTATTTGGATTAAACATCTCAAAAGCTGCTGGCTGCTGCAGGAGCAGCAGAGAACCACCACCGAAGAGGCTCTGGAGCAGAATGAGCTCCCTGCCCGGGGACCGGGGCTCAAATACCCAGGACTCCACCCACCCCTTCCTACAAACCCCTGGGAAAGGGGTGGAGTCATTCACCCCAGATCCCCTCACCACCCTTATCAAATTACCTGGAATCTCCCTGAAAATGACAGCACCTGCACTTTATTGCTGCTATTGCAACTATAATGAGATTGAGTATGGATTTCAACTTATTTCACTTTCTATCTGCTCCCTAGAAAAACTACAACCACCAGCACTCCAGCATCTTCATTGTAGTCAGGAATTTCAGGAAAATGCAAAGCACCTGGAAATTAATCAACAAATGAAACATAATGACAAACAATCTTTCTACTACAGCTGCTACTGAACCTTTGCTGCTCCTGAAGTTCTTACGTCAAACACACACCTCTGCTTGTCCAAAGACATCAGCCCATTTGTATTAAACATCTCAAAAGTTGCCGACTGGCTGAAGAAGCAGCAGAGAACCACCACCCAAGCTGCCCTGGAGCTGAATGAGCTCCCTGCCCAGGGACCGGGGCTCAAATACCCAGGGCTCCGCCCACCCCCTCCCACAAGCCCCTGGGAAAGGGGCGGGGTCATTCACCCCAGGCCCTCTCACCACCCTTATCAAATTACCTGGAATCTCCCTGGAAATGACAGCACCTGCACTTTATTGCTGCTATTGCAGCTACAATGAGACTGAGTATGGATGTCAACTTAGTTTTTCTAGGGAGCAGATAGAAAGTGAAATACAACTGCCAGCGCTCCATCTCCATTGTAGTCAGGAATTTTGGGAAAATGCAAAGCACCTGGAACCGAATCAATGAATGAAACATAATGACAAACAACCTTTCTACTACAGCTGCTACTGAACCTTTGCTGCTCCTGAAGCTCGTACCTCGAACAGACACCTCCACTTCTCCAAAGACGTCTGCCCACGTAGATTAAACGGCTAAAAAGCTGCCGAGGGGAGGGGTCGATCATTCCAGGCCCCGCCCACCACCCTTATAAAATCACCTGGACCCTAACTAGAAATGACAGCACCTGTGGGAGATTTAAGGGATTTTCTTAAGGTTGTTGTGCAGATAGGTTTCTGTTAGATAGAGATTTATTTCTGAACTAGACAAAGCGACTCCAAGGCTGGCGCGAAGGCTGAAAAACAACATCTGTTATGAGAGTGAGGTAATTCTATAATAACAAGACCCGAACGTGGACGATATCCGATCAGCCGACGCGTGTTTGGAACGTGGACGCTTATCGGGAAATAACTGCGTATATAAGGAGGCTTGTCTCTGTAATAAATGGCTTTGCTTGAATTCGTGTTGAGTTGCGTGGAGTCCGTGAGTTTGCGCCCTCGCAAGTGGTGACCCCGACGTGATCCCTAAGGAGAATTTACGGAAGGTGTGCAACCGCTGCAGGGAGCGAGCCCCAGCTGGAACGGCTCGGCTGGACCGGGACGCGGGCTGCGGGCTGCGTGACTCCCGATTGATGGCTACGGAGTGACAGAGGAGGGATAAAGGATCCGATATCGTCGCAACAGATGCCCAAAGAGGTGAGCAGCTGGGGGAGAGAGGAGATGGGGCAGAATATTTTTAAAGAAGAAGAAGAAATACTGCGGCTCCTCTCGCATATTCTCTCCAAGAGAGTGGTGAAGTATGAGGAGAGTAACCTCAAAAGATTGGTAATTTGGTGCAGAGGCAGTGGGTTTCCTGCTGACCTGTTAGGAGTTTTTCAAATAGAGACCTGGGAAAAAGTGGGAACTGTGTTGTGGAAGGCGATTAGTCGCAGTGAAAAATATATTCTCGGCCTTGTAACCACCTGTAAACTGGTAATTACTACAGTGAAGCAATTAAAACCTGGAAAGACTGTTATGAGCATTAGTGACTCAAAACTTAAACTTGAACTTTGGGATGATATGTAAAAACCTAACCCTAACCCTAAACCCTAACCCGGTGTGAAGTGGCCAGGCAGGAGGTGTGAAGTGGCCAGGCAGGAGGTGTGAAGTGGCCAGGCAGGAGGTGTGAAGTGGCGGGGAGGAGGTGTGTTTACCTCATTTGCATATTTAACGAGGTCGTTTTCATAATTGGGTTTTAATTTACATAATCAGGGTCTCATTTGTTTCATATGTGTTTGGCTATTTATGGTTTGAGTTTTTCCTAGGGGTATGGTAATGTCATGTAATGGATTGGAATGTATAATTTCGTTTTTTCTTTCTTCCACACAAAATACCTACAAGTCTGGTGCAGCAGTAGGGCTGTGGATGCTCTAGGGGAGGACTGGAATTATTTATTTAATGTTTTTTTTTTTTAAATCCCCTAGAGCATCCACAGCCTTACTGCTGCACCTGAAGAAAAAACAACAACAAGGAAGTTTAGTTTGTATTTTATTTTTAGTTTGGCAATTTAAATAATCTGACATGCTGTCCAATAGAAACCCTGCCAGAACTGCACACGCGATCCCATTCAACCTCACCAACCGGTCCGCTCAAACTCCATCAAACACGCACTCGGACAGAGTCCGACACTCACAGAAACAAAGACCAGCACACACAGACAGACAAAGTCCGACACTCGCACACAACAGCGATAGACACCGAGTCTAACGCGCCCACACGGATGCCAAGTCCCGCACACGGACAGTGACACTGTGTCCTAGGCACACACATAGACACAGCAAAGTCCAACACTCGCGTGGCACGGAGTCCCACACGTTCACAGACAGAGACAAGGACAAAGTCGAACGCATGCCGCACGGTGACAAATTCCCGCACGGACACCAGCGCTCTGCCCCTCCAGCCCTCCCGTGCCCTCTGATTGGCCCACTCGGACGCAGGGGGCGGGTGGTGACCCCCAGCAGAACAAACCTTTCTATCTTGCATTGCCCTTCGCCATCACAATCGCACAGCAGTGAACTTGTAAGAGTAAAGCAGCCGTCTGACAGACACGCGCTCAGAACCAGACGAGGCTGGGGTCACACAGATGGACTCGCATTGTGGTAACATCACTTTATTTATTGCCCCCCACCGTGTTTTAAGGTGGGTTGTGCGGGAGTGGGCAGAGTCTTCAGAGGAACCGACGAATCAGGTGAGAGCGATGGTCACCTGCGGGAGGAGCTTGGCCAGGCGGGCGCAGCGATCGAGGGCGGCGGCCAAGGGCGTGTCGGCCAATTGGATGCGGCGCAGCTGGGGGCAGGCGGCCAATGGGGTGAGGGCGGAGGCGTCGCCAATCGCTAAGATGAGAGTCAAAGGGAGGAACCAATCAGAACCTGACCCCAGCACCCCCAGTTCACGCCACTTCACCCCAGTTCTCTTTGATCCGGTCGCACTGATCCCCATTGACCCTCACTGACCCCTCAGTGTCTCCCAGTCCCTCCCAGTGCCCCCTTGGTTCTCATGGTTTCCATGGAGATCCAGCACCTCCAGGTGGTGGAGGGGTGGGAAACCCTGCAGAGTTGTGACCTCGTTGAGTAGACAAGTCCAGAGCCTGCGGAGGACGGGCAGCCGGATGCCTGGGTCCCCCATGAATTCCTGGGTGGGTCCCCCATGAATTCCTGGGTGGGTCCCCTCCTGAACTCCTGGGTGGGTCCCCTCCTGAACACCTGGGTGGGTCCCCTCCTGAACACCTGGGTGGGTCCCCTCCTGAACACCTGGGTGCCGTCCTGAACTCTTGGCTCTTTTGGGGCACTCTTGGGTCCCCTCAGAACTCCTGGGTCCTTTGGGGCACTCCTGGGTCCCCTCCCGAACACTTGGGTACTTTGGGGCACTCCTGGGTCTCCTCAGAACGCCTGGGTCCCCTCCTGAACTACTGGGCGGGTCCCTCCTGAACTCCTGTCTTCCCCCCTGAACTCCTGGGTCCTTTGGGGCACTGCTGGGTCCCCTCCTGAACACCTGGGTGGGTCCCCTCCTGAACTCTGAATCCTTTGGGGTACTCCTGGGCCCCCTCCTGAACTGTTGGGTCCCCTTCTAAGCTCTTGGGTCCCACCCTGAACTCCTGGGTCCTTTGGGGCATTCCTGGGTCCCCTCAGAACGCCTGGCTTCCCCCCTGAACTCCTGGGTCCTTTGGGGCATTATTGGGTCCCCTCCTGAACTCTGGATCCTTTGGGGCACTCCTGGGTCCCCTCCTGAACTCCTGGGTCTTTTGGGACACTCCTGGGTCCTCTCCTGAACTCCTGGGTCTTTTGGGACACTCCTGGGTCCTCTCCTGAACTCCTGGGTCCGCTCCTGAACTCTTGGGTTACCCCCTGAACTCCTAGGTCCCCTCCTGAATTCTTCAGTCCCCTCCTGAACTCCTGGGCGGGTCCCCTCCTGAACTCCTGGGCGGGTCCCCTCCTGAACTCCTGGGCGGGTCCCCTCCTGAACTCTGGATCCTTTGGGGCACTCCTGGGTCCCCTCCTGAACTCTGGATCCTTTGGGGCACTCCTGGGTCCCCTCCTGAACTCCTGAGTGGGTCCCTCCTGAACTCTTCGGTCCCCCCCCCTGAACTCTTGGGTCACCCCCTGAGCTCGTGGGGGCCCCGCTGAACACCTGGTTACCCTCCTGAACTCCTGGGTCCCTCCTGAACTCTTGGGTTACCCGCTGAAATCATGGGTCCCCTCCTGAATTCTTCGGTCCCCCCCGAACTCCTGGGTGGGTCCCCCCCTGAACTCCTGGGTCCCGCCATGAACTCTTGGGTGGTTTCCCTCCTGAACTCCTGGGTACCCTCAGAACTCCTGGGTTCCCCGCTGAACTCCTCGGTCCTTTGGAGCACTCCTGAGTCCCCTCCTGAACTCATGGGTCCCGCCCTGAACTCTTGGGTCCCTCCTGAACTCTGGATCCTTTGGGGCACTCCTGGGTCCCCTTCAGAACTCCTGGGTCCCCTCCTGAACTCGTGGGTCCTGTGGGGCACTCCTGGGTGGGTCCCCTCCCGAACTCCTGGGTGGGTCCCCTCCCGAACTCCTGGGTGGGTCCCCTCCTGAACTCTTGGGTCCCCTCCTGAACTCTTGGGTCCCACCCTGAACTCCAGGGTCCCCTCCTGAACTCCTGGGTCCTTTGGGGCACTCCTGGGTCCTCTCCTGAACTCTTGGGTCGCCTCCTGAACTCTTGGGTCCCCTCCTGAACTCTGGATCCTTTGGGGCACTCCTGGGTCCCCTCCTGAACTCCTGGGTCCTTTGGGGCACTCCTGGTCCCCCTCCTGAACTCCTGAATGGGTCCCCTCCTGAAGTCCTGGGTGGGTCCCGCCATGAACTCCTGGGTGGGTCCCTCCTGAACATTTTGGTCCCACCCTGAACTCCTGAGTCCTTTGGGGCACTCCTGGTCCCTCTCCTGAACTATTGAATGGGTCCCGCCATGAAGTCCTGGGTGGGTCCCGCCATGAAGTCCTGGGTGGGTCCCGCCATGAAGTCCTGGGTGGGTCCCCTCCTGAACTCTTGGGTCCCCTCCTGAACTCTGGATCCTTTGGGGCACTCCTGGGTCCCATCCTGAACTCGGGATCCTTTGGGGCAATCCTGGGTTCCCCCCTGAACTCCTGGGTCCTTTGGGGCACTCCTGGGTGGGTCCCTCCTGAACTGCTGGGTGGGTCCCTCCTGAACTCCTGGGTGGGTCCCTCCTGATCTCTTGGGTGCCGCCTGAACTCTTGGGTCCTTTGGGTCACTGCTGGGTCCCCTCAGAACTCCTGGGTTCCCCACTGAACTCCTGGGTCCTTCGGAACACTCCTGGTCCCCCTCCTGAAATCTTCGGTCCCCCACTGAACTCCTGGGTCCTTTGGGGCACTCCTGGGTTCCCTCCTGAACTCTTGGGTCCCCTCCTGAACTCTGGATCCTTTGGGGCACTCCTGGGTCTCCTCAGTACTCTTGGGTTCCCCCCTGAACTCCTGGGTCCTTTGGGGCACTGCTGGGTCCCCTCCCGAACTCCTGGGCGGGTCCCCTCCCGAACTCTTGGGTACTTCGGGGCACTCCTGGGTCCCCTCAGAACGCCTGGATTCCCCCCTGAACTCCTGGGTCCTTTGGGGCATTCCTGGGTCCCCTCCTGAACTCTGGATCCTTTGGGGCACTCCTGGGTCCCCTCCTGAACATCTGGGTCCTTTGGGGCACTCCTGGGTCCTCTCCTGAACTCCTGGGTCCGCTCCTGAATTCTTCAGTCCCTCCCTGAACTCCTGGGCGGGTCCCCTCCCTGAACTCCTGGGCGGGTCCCCTCCCGAACTCCTGGGCGGGTCCCCTCCCGAACTCCTGGGCGGGTCCCCTCCCGAACTCCTGGGCGGGTCCCCTCCCGAACTCCTGGGCGGGTCCCCTCCCGAACTCCTGGGCGGGTCCCCTCCCGAACTCCTGGGTCCTTTGGCCCACTCCTGGTCCCCCTTCTGAACTCCTGAATGGGTCCCCTCAGAACTCCTGGGTCCCCTCCTGAAGTCCTGGGTGGGTCCCGCCATGAACTCCTGGGTGGGTCCCTCCTGAACTTTTTGGTCTCACCCTGAACTCCTGGGTCCTTTGGGGCACTCCTGGTCCCCCTCCTGAAGTCCTGGGTGGGTCCCTCCTGAAGTCCTGGGTGGGTCCCTCCTGAAGTCCTGGGTGGGTCCCTCCTGAACTCTTGGGTCCCCTCCTGAACTCTGGATCCTTTGGGGCACTCCTGGGTCCCCTCCTGAACTCTGGATCCTTTGGGGCACTCCTGGGTTCCCCCCTGAACTCCTGGGTCCTTTGGGGCACTGCTGGGTCCCCTCCTGAACTCCTGGGTGGGTCCCCTCCTGAACTCCTGGGTGCCCTCCTTATCTCTTGGGTCCCCCACTGAACTCCTGGGTCCCCTCCTGAACTACTGGATCCTTTGGGGCACTCCTGGGTCCCCTCCTGAACTCTTGGGTCCCCTCCTGAACTCTGGATCCTTTGGGGCACTCCTGGGTCCCCTCCTAAGCTCTTGGGTCCTTTGGGGAACTCTTGGGTCCCCTCAGAACTCCTCGGTTCACCCCTGAACTCCTGGGTCCTTTGGGGCACTCCTGAGTCTCCTCAGTACTCTTGTGTTCCCCCCTGAACTCCTGGGTCATTTGGAGCACTGCTGGGTCCCCTCCCGAACTCCTGGGTGGGTCCCCTCCCGAACTCCTGGGTGGGTCCCTCCTGAACTCCTGGGTCCCCTCAGAACGCCCGGGTTCCCACCTGAACTCCTGGGTCCTTTGGGGCACTCCTGCGTCCTCTCCTGAACTCTTGGGTTACCCCCTGAACTCCCAGGTCCCCTCCTGAATTCTTCAGTCCCTCCCTGAACTCCTGGGTAGGTCCCTACTGAACTCCTGGGCTGGTCCCTCCTGAACTCTGGATCCTTTGGGCACTCCTGGGTCCCCTCCTGAACTCCTAGGTGCCCTCCGAACTCTTGTGTTCCCCCCTTCACTCCTGGGACCTTTGGGGCACTACTGGTTCCCCTCCTGAACTCTGGATCCTTCGGGGCACTCCTGGGTCCTCTCCTGAACTCCTGGGTCCGATCCTGAACTCTTGGGTTATCCCCTGAACCTCTAGATTCCATCCTGAATTATTCAGTCCCTCCCTGAATTCCGGGTCCCCTCATGAACTCCTGGGCGGGTCCCCTCCTGATCTCTGGATCCTTTGGGGCACTCCTGGGTCCCCTCCTGAACTCCTGGGTCCTTTGGGGCACTCCTGGTCCCCCTCCTGAACTCCTAAATGGGTCCCCTCTGAACTCCTCGGTCCCCTCCTGAAGTCCAGGGTGGGTCCCTCCTGAACTCCTGGGTGGGTCCCACCCTTAACTCCTGGGTCCTTTGGGGCACTTCTGGTCCCCCTCCTGAACTCCTGAATGGGTCCCTCCTGAACGGGTCCCTCCTGAACTCCTGGGTCCCCTCCTGAAGTCCTGGGTGGGTCCTGCCATGAAGTCCTGTGTGGGTCCCTCCTAAACTCTGGATCTTTTGGGGCACTCCTGTGTCCCCTCCTGAACTCTGGATCATTTGGTTCACTCATGGGTTCCCCCCTGAACTCCTGGGTCCTTTGGGGCACTGCTGGGTCCCCTCCTGAACACCTGGGTGGGTCCCCTCCTGAACACCTGGGTGGGTCCCCTCCTGAACACCTGGGTGGGTCCCTCCTGAACACCTGGGTGCCGTCCTGAACTCTTGGCTCTTTTGGGGCACTCTTGGGTCCCCTCAGAACTCCTGGGTCCTTTGGGGCACTCCTGGGTCCCCTCCCGAACACTTGGGTACTTTGGGGCACTCCTGGGTCTCCTCAGAACGCCTGGGTCCCCTCCTGAACTACTGGGCGGGTCCCTCCTGAACTCCTGTCTTCCCCCCTGAACTCCTGGGTCCTTTGGGGCACTGCTGGGTCCCCTCCTGAACACCTGGGTGGGTCCCCTCCTGAACTCTGAATCCTTTGGGGTACTCCTGGGCCCCCTCCTGAACTGTTGGGTCCCCTTCTAAGCTCTTGGGTCCCACCCTGAACTCCTGGGTCCTTTGGGGCATTCCTGGGTCCCCTCAGAACGCCTGGCTTCCCCCCTGAACTCCTGGGTCCTTTGGGGCATTATTGGGTCCCCTCCTGAACTCTGGATCCTTTGGGGCACTCCTGGGTCCCCTCCTGAACTCCTGGGTCTTTTGGGACACTCCTGGGTCCTCTCCTGAACTCCTGGGTCCGCTCCTGAACTCTTGGGTTACCCCCTGAACTCCTAGGTCCCCTCCTGAATTCTTCAGTCCCCTCCTGAATTCTTCAGTCCCCTCCTGAACTCCTGGGCGGGTCCCCTCCTGAACTCCTGGGCGGGTCCCCTCCTGAACTCCTGGGCGGGTCCCCTCCTGAACTCCTGGGCGGGTCCCCTCCTGAACTCCTGGGCGGGTCCCCTCCTGAACTCCTGGGCGGGTCCCCTCCTGAACTCTGGATCCTTTGGGGCACTCCTGGGTCCCCTCCTGAACTCTGGATCCTTTGGGGCACTCCTGGGTCCCCTCCTGAACTCTTCGGTCCCCCCCCCTGAACTCTTGGGTCACCCCCTGAGCTCGTGGGGGCCCCGCTGAACACCTGGTTACCCTCCTGAACTCCTGGGTCCCTCCTGAACTCTTGGGTTACCCGCTGAAATCATGGGTCCCCTCCTGAATTCTTCGGTCCCCCCCGAACTCCTGGGTGGGTCCCCCCCTGAACTCCTGGGTCCCGCCATGAACTCTTGGGTGGTTTCCCGGCCTGAACTCCTGGGTACCCTCAGAACTCCTGGTTTCCCCGCTGAACTCCTCGGTCCTTTGGAGCACTCCTGAGTCCCCTCCTGAACTCATGGGTCCCGCCCTGAACTCTTGGGTCCCTCCTGAACTCTGGATCCTTTGGGGCACTCCTGGGTCCCCTTCAGAACTCCTGGGTCCCCTCCTGAACTCGTGGGTCCTGTGGGGCACTCCTGGGTGGGTCCCCTCCCGAACTCCTGGGTGGGTCCCTCCTGAACTCTTGGGTCCCCTCCTGAACTCTTGGGTCCCACCCTGAACTCCAGGGTCCCCTCCTGAACTCCTGGGTCCTTTGGGGCACTCCTGGGTCCTCTCCTGAACTCTTGGGTCGCCTCCTGAACTCTTGGGTCCCCTCCTGAACTCTGGATCCTTTGGGGCACTCCTGGGTCCCCTCCTGAACTCCTGGGTCCTTTGGGGCACTCCTGGTCCCCCTCCTGAACTCCTGAATGGGTCCCCTCCTGAAGTCCTGGGTGGGTCCCGCCATGAACTCCTGGGTGGGTCCCTCCTGAACATTTTGGTCCCACCCTGAACTCCTGAGTCCTTTGGGGCACTCCTGGTCCCTCTCCTGAACTATTGAATGGGTCCCGCCATGAAGTCCTGGGTGGGTCCCGCCATGAAGTCCTGGGTGGGTCCCCTCCTGAACTCTTGGGTCCCCTCCTGAACTCTGGATCCTTTGGGGCACTCCTGGGTCCCATCCTGAACTCGGGATCCTTTGGGGCAATCCTGGGTTCCCCCCTGAACTCCTGGGTCCTTTGGGGCACTCCTGGGTGGGTCCCTCCTGAACTGCTGGGTGGGTCCCTCCTGAACTGCTGGGTGGGTCCCTCCTGAACTCCTGGGTGGGTCCCTCCTGAACTCCTGGGTGGGTCCCTCCTGATCTCTTGGGTGCCGCCTGAACTCTTGGGTCCTTTGGGTCACTGCTGGGTCCCCTCAGAACTCCTGGGTTCCCCACTGAACTCCTGGGTCCTTCGGAACACTCCTGGTCCCCCTCCTGAAATCTTCGGTCCCCCACTGAACTCCTGGGTCCTTTGGGGCACTCCTGGGTTCCCTCCTGAACTCTTGGGTCCCCTCCTGAACTCTGGATCCTTTGGGGCACTCCTGGGTCTCCTCAGTACTCTTGGGTTCCCCCCTGAACTCCTGGGTCCTTTGGGGCACTGCTGGGTCCCCTCCCGAACTCCTGGGCGGGTCCCCTCCCGAACTCTTGGGTACTTCGGGGCACTCCTGGGTCCCCTCAGAACGCCTGGATTCCCCCCTGAACTCCTGGGTCCTTTGGGGCATTCCTGGGTCCCCTCCTGAACTCTGGATCCTTTGGGGCACTCCTGGGTCCCCTCCTGAACATCTGGGTCCTTTGGGGCACTCCTGGGTCCTCTCCTGAACTCCTGGGTCCGCTCCTGAATTCTTCAGTCCCTCCCTGAACTCCTGGGCGGGTCCCCTCCCGAACTCCTGGGCGGGTCCCCTCCCGAACTCCTGGGCGGGTCCCCTCCCGAACTCCTGGGCGGGTCCCCTCCCGAACTCCTGGGTCCTTTGGCCCACTCCTGGTCCCCCTTCTGAACTCCTGAATGGGTCCCCTCAGAACTCCTGGGTCCCCTCCTGAAGTCCTGGGTGGGTCCCGCCATGAACTCCTGGGTGGGTCCCTCCTGAACTTTTTGGTCTCACCCTGAACTCCTGGGTCCTTTGGGGCACTCCTGGTCCCCCTCCTGAAGTCCTGGGTGGGTCCCTCCTGAAGTCCTGGGTGGGTCCCTCCTGAAGTCCTGGGTGGGTCCCTCCTGAACTCTTGGGTCCCCTCCTGAACTCTGGATCCTTTGGGGCACTCCTGGGTCCCCTCCTGAACTCTGGATCCTTTGGGGCACTCCTGGGTTCCCCCCTGAACTCCTGGGTCCTTTGGGGCACTGCTGGGTCCCCTCCTGAACTCCTGGGTGGGTCCCCTCCTGAACTCCTGGGTGGGTCCCCTCCTGAACTCCTGGGTGGGTCCCCTCCTGAACTCCTGGGTGCCCTCCTTATCTCTTGGGTCCCCCACTGAACTCCTGGGTCCCCTCCTGAACTACTGGATCCTTTGGGGCACTCCTGGGTCCCCTCCTGAACTCTTGGGTCCCCTCCTGAACTCTGGATCCTTTGGGGCACTCCTGGGTCCCCTCCTAAGCTCTTGGGTCCTTTGGGGAACTCTTGGGTCCCCTCAGAACTCCTCGGTTCACCCCTGAACTCCTGGGTCCTTTGGGGCACTCCTGAGTCTCCTCAGTACTCTTGTGTTCCCCCCTGAACTCCTGGGTCATTTGGAGCACTGCTGGGTCCCCTCCCGAACTCCTGGGTGGGTCCCCTCCCGAACTCCTGGGTGGGTCCCCTCCCGAACTCCTGGGTGGGTCCCCTCCCGAACTCCTGGGTGGGTCCCCTCCCGAACTCCTGGGTGGGTCCCCTCCCGAACTCCTGGGTGGGTCCCTCCTGAACTCCTGGGTCCCCTCAGAACGCCCGGGTTCCCACCTGAACTCTGGATCCTTCGGGGCACTCCTGGGTCCTCTCCTGAACTCCTGGGTCCGATCCTGAACTCTTGGGTTATCCCCTGAACCTCTAGATTCCATCCTGAATTATTCAGTCCCTCCCTGAATTCCGGGTCCCCTCATGAACTCCTGGGCGGGTCCCCTCCTGATCTCTGGATCCTTTGGGGCACTCCTGGGTCCCCTCCTGAACTCCTGGGTCCTTTGGGGCACTCCTGGTCCCCCTCCTGAACTCCTAAATGGGTCCCCTCTGAACTCCTCGGTCCCCTCCTGAAGTCCAGGGTGGGTCCCTCCTGAACTCCTGGGTGGGTCCCACCCTTAACTCCTGGGTCCTTTGGGGCACTTCTGGTCCCCCTCCTGAACTCCTGAATGGGTCCCTCCTGAACGGGTCCCTCCTGAACTCCTGGGTCCCCTCCTGAAGTCCTGGGTGGGTCCTGCCATGAAGTCCTGTGTGGGTCCCTCCTAAACTCTGGATCTTTTGGGGCACTCCTGTGTCCCCTCCTGAACTCTGGATCATTTGGTTCACTCATGGGTTCCCCCCTGAACTCCTGGGTCCTTTGGGGCACTGCTGGGTCCCCTCCTGAACACCTGGGTGGGTCCCCTCCTGAACACCTGGGTGGGTCCCCTCCTGAACACCTGGGTGGGTCCCCTCCTGAACACCTGGGTGCCGTCCTGAACTCTTGGCTCTTTTGGGGCACTCTTGGGTCCCCTCAGAACTCCTGGGTCCTTTGGGGCACTCCTGGGTCCCCTCCCGAACACTTGGGTACTTTGGGGCACTCCTGGGTCTCCTCAGAACGCCTGGGTCCCCTCCTGAACTACTGGGCGGGTCCCTCCTGAACTCCTGTCTTCCCCCCTGAACTCCTGGGTCCTTTGGGGCACTGCTGGGTCCCCTCCTGAACACCTGGGTGGGTCCCCTCCTGAACTCTGAATCCTTTGGGGTACTCCTGGGCCCCCTCCTGAACTGTTGGGTCCCCTTCTAAGCTCTTGGGTCCCACCCTGAACTCCTGGGTCCTTTGGGGCATTCCTGGGTCCCCTCAGAACGCCTGGCTTCCCCCCTGAACTCCTGGGTCCTTTGGGGCATTATTGGGTCCCCTCCTGAACTCTGGATCCTTTGGGGCACTCCTGGGTCCCCTCCTGAACTCCTGGGTCTTTTGGGACACTCCTGGGTCCTCTCCTGAACTCTTGGGTTACCCCCTGAACTCCTAGGTCCCCTCCTGAATTCTTCAGTCCCCTCCTGAACTCCTGGGCGGGTCCCCTCCTGAACTCCTGGGCGGGTCCCCTCCTGAACTCCTGGGCGGGTCCCCTCCTGAACTCCTGGGCGGGTCCCCTCCTGAACTCCTGGGCGGGTCCCCTCCTGAACTCTGGATCCTTTGGGGCACTCCTGGGTCCCCTCCTGAACTCCTGAGTGGGTCCCTCCTGAACTCTTCGGTCCCCCCCCCTGAACTCTTGGGTCACCCCCTGAGCTCGTGGGGGCCCCGCTGAACACCTGGTTACCCTCCTGAACTCCTGGGTCCCTCCTGAACTCTTGGGTTACCCGCTGAAATCATGGGTCCCCTCCTGAATTCTTCGGTCCCCCCCGAACTCCTGGGTGGGTCCCCCCCTGAACTCCTGGGTCCCGCCATGAACTCTTGGGTGGTTTCCCTCCTGAACTCCTGGGTACCCTCAGAACTCCTGGGTTCCCCGCTGAACTCCTCGGTCCTTTGGAGCACTCCTGAGTCCCCTCCTGAACTCATGGGTCCCGCCCTGAACTCTTGGGTCCCTCCTGAACTCTGGATCCTTTGGGGCACTCCTGGGTCCCCTTCAGAACTCCTGGGTCCCCTCCTGAACTCGTGGGTCCTGTGGGGCACTCCTGGGTGGGTCCCCTCCCGAACTCCTGGGTGGGTCCCTCCTGAACTCCAGGGTCCCCTCCTGAACTCCTGGGTCCTTTGGGGCACTCCTGGGTCGCCTCCTGAACTCTTGGGTCGCCTCCTGAACTCTTGGGTCCCCTCCTGAACTCTGGATCCTTTGGGGCACTCCTGGGTCCCCTCCTGAACTCCTGGGTCCTTTGGGGCACTCCTGGTCCCCCTCCTGAACTCCTGAATGGGTCCCCTCCTGAAGTCCTGGGTGGGTCCCGCCATGAACTCCTGGGTGGGTCCCTCCTGAACATTTTGGTCCCACCCTGAACTCCTGAGTCCTTTGGGGCACTCCTGGTCCCTCTCCTGAACTATTGAATGGGTCCCGCCATGAAGTCCTGGGTGGGTCCCGCCATGAAGTCCTGGGTGGGTCCCGCCATGAAGTCCTGGGTGGGTCCCCTCCTGAACTCTTGGGTCCCCTCCTGAACTCTGGATCCTTTGGGGCACTCCTGGGTCCCATCCTGAACTCGGGATCCTTTGGGGCAATCCTGGGTTCCCCCCTGAACTCCTGGGTCCTTTGGGGCACTCCTGGGTGAGTCCCTCCTGAACTGCTGGGTGGGTCCCTCCTGAACTGCTGGGTGGGTCCCTCCTGAACTCCTGGGTGGGTCCCTCCTGATCTCTTGGGTGCCGCCTGAACTCTTGGGTCCTTTGGGTCACTGCTGGGTCCCCTCAGAACTCCTGGGTTCCCCACTGAACTCCTGGGTCCTTCGGAACACTCCTGGTCCCCCTCCTGAAATCTTCGGTCCCCCACTGAACTCCTGGGTCCTTTGGGGCACTCCTGGGTTCCCTCCTGAACTCTTGGGTCCCCTCCTGAACTCTGGATCCTTTGGGGCACTCCTGGGTCTCCTCAGTACTCTTGGGTTCCCCCCTGAACTCCTGGGTCCTTTGGGGCACTGCTGGGTCCCCTCCCGAACTCCTGGGCGGGTCCCCTCCCGAACTCCTGGGCGGGTCCCCTCCCGAACTCTTGGGTACTTCGGGGCACTCCTGGGTCCCCTCAGAACGCCTGGATTCCCCCCTGAACTCCTGGGTCCTTTGGGGCATTCCTGGGTCCCCTCCTGAACTCTGGATCCTTTGGGGCACTCCTGGGTCCCCTCCTGAACATCTGGGTCCTTTGGGGCACTCCTGGGTCCGCTCCTGAATTCTTCAGTCCCTCCCTGAACTCCTGGGCGGGTCCCCTCCCGAACTCCTGGGCGGGTCCCCTCCCGAACTCCTGGGCGGGTCCCCTCCCGAACTCCTGGGTCCTTTGGCCCACTCCTGGTCCCCCTTCTGAACTCCTGAATGGGTCCCCTCAGAACTCCTGGGTCCCCTCCTGAAGTCCTGGGTGGGTCCCGCCATGAACTCCTGGGTGGGTCCCTCCTGAACTTTTTGGTCTCACCCTGAACTCCTGGGTCCTTTGGGGCACTCCTGGTCCCCCTCCTGAAGTCCTGGGTGGGTCCCCTCCTGAAGTCCTGGGTGGGTCCCTCCTGAAGTCCTGGGTGGGTCCCTCCTGAACTCTTGGGTCCCCTCCTGAACTCTGGATCCTTTGGGGCACTCCTGGGTCCCCTCCTGAACTCTGGATCCTTTGGGGCACTCCTGGGTTCCCCCCTGAACTCCTGGGTCCTTTGGGGCACTGCTGGGTCCCCTCCTGAACTCCTGGGTGGGTCCCCTCCTGAACTCCTGGGTGCCCTCCTTATCTCTTGGGTCCCCCACTGAACTCCTGGGTCCCCTCCTGAACTACTGGATCCTTTGGGGCACTCCTGGGTCCCCTCCTGAACTCTGGATCCTTTGGGGCACTCCTGGGTCCCCTCCTAAGCTCTTGGGTCCTTTGGGGAACTCTTGGGTCCCCTCAGAACTCCTCGGTTCACCCCTGAACTCCTGGGTCCTTTGGGGCACTCCTGAGTCTCCTCAGTACTCTTGTGTTCCCCCCTGAACTCCTGGGTCATTTGGAGCACTGCTGGGTCCCCTCCCGAACTCCTGGGTGGGTCCCCTCCCGAACTCCTGGGTGGGTCCCCTCCCGAACTCCTGGGTGGGTCCCTCCTGAACTCCTGGGTCCCCTCAGAACGCCCGGGTTCCCACCTGAACTCCTGGGTCCTTTGGGGCACTCCTGCGTCCTCTCCTGAACTCTTGGGTTACCCCCTGAACTCCTAGGTCCCCTCCTGAATTCTTCAGTCCCTCCCTGAACTCCTGGGTAGGTCCCTACTGAACTCCTGGGCTGGTCCCTCCTGAACTCTGGATCCTTTGGGCACTCCTGGGTCCCCTCCTGAACTCCTAGGTGCCCTCCGAACTCTTGTGTTCCCCCCTTCACTCCTGGGACCTTTGGGGCACTACTGGTTCCCCTCCTGAACTCTGGATCCTTCGGGGCACTCCTGGGTCCTCTCCTGAACTCCTGGGTCCGATCCTGAACTCTTGGGTTATCCCCTGAACCTCTAGATTCCATCCTGAATTATTCAGTCCCTCCCTGAATTCCGGGTCCCCTCATGAACTCCTGGGCGGGTCCCCTCCTGATCTCTGGATCCTTTGGGGCACTCCTGGGTCCCCTCCTGAACTCCTGGGTCCTTTGGGGCACTCCTGGTCCCCCTCCTGAACTCCTAAATGGGTCCCCTCTGAACTCCTCGGTCCCCTCCTGAAGTCCAGGGTGGGTCCCTCCTGAACTCCTGGGTGGGTCCCACCCTTAACTCCTGGGTCCTTTGGGGCACTTCTGGTCCCCCTCCTGAACTCCTGAATGGGTCCCTCCTGAACGGGTCCCTCCTGAACTCCTGGGTCCCCTCCTGAAGTCCTGGGTGGGTCCTGCCATGAAGTCCTGTGTGGGTCCCTCCTAAACTCTGGATCTTTTGGGGCACTCCTGTGTCCCCTCCTGAACTCTGGATCATTTGGTTCACTCATGGGTTCCCCCCTGAACTCCTGGGTCCTTTGGGGCACTGCTGGGTCCCCTCCTGAACACCTGGGTGGGTCCCCTCCTGAACACCTGGGTGGGTCCCCTCCTGAACACCTGGGTGGGTCCCCTCCTGAACACCTGGGTGGGTCCCTCCTGAACACCTGGGTGCCGTCCTGAACTCTTGGCTCTTTTGGGGCACTCTTGGGTCCCCTCAGAACTCCTGGGTCCTTTGGGGCACTCCTGGGTCCCCTCCCGAACACTTGGGTACTTTGGGGCACTCCTGGGTCTCCTCAGAACGCCTGGGTCCCCTCCTGAACTACTGGGCGGGTCCCTCCTGAACTCCTGTCTTCCCCCCTGAACTCCTGGGTCCTTTGGGGCACTGCTGGGTCCCCTCCTGAACACCTGGGTGGGTCCCCTCCGGAACTCTGAATCCTTTGGGGTACTCCTGGGCCCCCTCCTGAACTGTTGGGTCCCCTTCTAAGCTCTTGGGTCCCACCCTGAACTCCTGGGTCCTTTGGGGCATTCCTGGGTCCCCTCAGAACGCCTGGCTTCCCCCCTGAACTCCTGGGTCCTTTGGGGCATTATTGGGTCCCCTCCTGAACTCTGGATCCTTTGGGGCACTCCTGGGTCCCCTCCTGAACTCCTGGGTCTTTTGGGACACTCCTGGGTCCTCTCCTGAACTCCTGGGTCCGCTCCTGAACTCTTGGGTTACCCCCTGAACTCCTAGGTCCCCTCCTGAATTCTTCAGTCCCCTCCTGAACTCCTGGGCGGGTCCCCTCCTGAACTCCTGGGCGGGTCCCCTCCTGAACTCCTGGGCGGGTCCCCTCCTGAACTCCTGGGCGGGTCCCCTCCTGAACTCCTGGGCGGGTCCCCTCCTGAACTCTGGATCCTTTGGGGCACTCCTGGGTCCCCTCCTGAACTCTGGATCCTTTGGGGCACTCCTGGGTCCCCTCCTGAACTCCTGGCTCCTTTGGGGCACTCCTGGTCCCCCTCCTGAACTCCTGAATGGCTCCCCTCAGAACTCCTGGGTCCCCTCGTAATTCCTGGGTGGGTCCCTCTTGAACTCCTGGGTCCTTTGGGGCACTCCTGGGTGGGTCCCCTCCCGAACTCCTGGGTGGGTCCCGTCCCGAACTCCTGGGTGGGTCCCCTCCCGAACTCCTGGGTCATTTGGGGCACTCCTGGGTCCCCTCAGAACTCCTGGGTTCCCCACTGAACTTTTGGGTCCTTAGGGGCACTCCTGGTCCTCCTCCTGAACTCTTCAGTCCCCCACTGAACTCCTGGGTCCCCTCCTGAACTCCTGGGTCCTTTGGGGCACTCCTGGGTCCCCTCCTGAACTCCTGGGTCCTTTGGGGCACTCCTGGGTCCCCTCCTGAACTCCTGGGTCCTTTGGGGCACTCCTGGTCCCCCTCCTGAACTCTGGATCCTTTGGGGCACTCCTGGGTCTCCTCCTGAACTCCTGGGTCCTTTGGGACACTCCTGGGTCCGCTCCTGAACTCTTGGGTTACCCCCTGAACTCCTAGGTCCCCTCCTGAATTCTTCAGTCCCTCCCTGAACTCCTGGGCGGGTCCCCTCCTGAACTCCTGGGCGGGTCCCCTCCTGAACTCCTGGGCGGGTCCCCTCCTGAACTCTGGATCCTTTGGGGCACTCCTGGGTCTCCTCCTGAACTCTGGATCCTTTGGGGAACTCCTGGGTCCCCTCCTGAACTCCTGGGTCCCCTCTGAACTCTTGTGTTCCCCCCTGCACTCCTGGGTCCTTTGGGGCACTGCTGGGTCCCCTCCTGAACTCCTGGGTCCTTTGGGGCACTCCTGGTCCCCCTCCTGAACTTTTGAATGGGTCCCCTCAGAACTCCTGGGTCCCCTCCTGAAGTCCTGGGTGGGTCCCGCAATGAATTCCTGGGTGGGTCCCTCCTGAACTTTTGGGTCCCACCCTGAACTCCTGGGTCCTTTGGGGGACTCCTGGTCCCCCTCCTGAACTATTGAATGGGTCCCTCCTGAACTCCTGAATGGGTCCCTCCTGAACTCCTGGGTCCCCTCCTGAAGTTCTGGGTGGGTCCCTCCTGAACTCTTGGGTCCTTTGGGGCACTCCTGGGTCCCCTCCTGAACTCTGGATCCTTTGGGGCACTCCTGGGTTCCCCTCTGAACTCCTGGGTCCTTTGGGGCACTGCTGGGTCCCCTCCTGAACTCCTGGGTGGGTCCCCTCCTGAACTCCTGGGTGGGTCCCCTCCTGAACTCCTGGGTGGGTCCCCTCCTGAACTCTGGATCCTTTGGGGCACTCCTGGGTTCCGCACTGAAGTCCTGGGTCTTTAGGGGCACTCCTGGTCCCCCTCCTGAATTCTTCGGTCCCCCACTGAACTCCTGGGCGGGTCCCCTCCTGAACTCCTGGGTCATTTGGGGCACTCCTGGGTCCCCTCAGAACTCCTGGGTTCCCCACTGAACTCCTGGGTCCTTTGGGGCACTCCTGGTCCCCCTCCTGAACTCTTCGGTCCCCCACTGAACTCCTGGGCGGGTCCCCTCCTGAACTCCTGGGCGGGTCCCCTCCTGAACTCCTGGGCGGGTCCCCTCCTGAACTCCTGGGCGGGTCCCCTCCTGAACTCCTGGGCGGGTCCCCTCCTGAACTCCTGGGTCCCCTCAGAACTCCTGGGTTCCCCACTGAACTCCTGGGTCCTTTGGGGCACTCCTGGTCCCCCTCCTGAACTCTTCGGTCCCCCACTGAACTCCTGGGTCCCCTCCTGAACTCCTGGGTCCTTTGGGGCACTCCTGGGTCTCCTCAGTACTCTTGGGTTCCCCCCTGAATTCCTGGGTCCTTTGGGGCACTGCTGGGTCCTCTCCCAAACTCCTGGGTGGGTCCCCTCCCGAACTCAAGGGTCCCCTCCTGAACTCTTGGATCTGCTCTTGAACTCTTGGGTTACCCCCTGAACGCCTAGGTCCCCTCCTGAATTCTTCAGTCCCCTCCTGAACTCCTGGGCGGGTCCCCTCCTGAACTCCTGGGCGGGTCCCCTCCTGAACTCCTGGGCGGGTCCCCTCCTGAACTCCTGGGCGGGTCCCCTCCTGAACTCTGGATACTTTGGGGCACTCCTGGGTCCCCTCCTGAACTCCTGTGTCCTTTGGGGCACTCCTGGTCCCCCTCCTGAACTCCTGAATTGCTCCCCTCAGAACTCCTGGGTCCCCTCCTGAAGTCCTGGGTGGGTCCCACCATGAACTCCTGGGTGGGTCCCTCCTGAAGTCCTGGGTCCTTTGGGGCACTCCTGGTCCCCCTCCTGAACTCCTGAATGGGTCCCCTCCTGAAGTCCTGGGTGGGTCCCGCCATGAACGCCTGGGCAGGTCCCTCCTGAACTCTTGGGTCCCCTCCTGAACTCTGGATCCTTTGGGGCACTCCTGGGTCCCCTCCTGAACTCTGTATCCTTTGGGGCACTCCTGGGTTCCCCCCTGAACTCCTGGGTCCTTTGGGGCACTGCTGGGTCCCCTCCTGAACTCCTGGGTGGGTCCCCTCCTGAACTCCTGGGTCATTTGGGGCACTCCTGGGTCCCCTCAGAAGTCCTGGGTCCCCTCCTGAAGTCCTGGGTGGGTCCCTCCTGAACTTTTGAGTCCCACCCTGAAATCCTGGGTCCTTTGGGGCACTCCTGGTCCCCCTCCTGAACTATTGAATGGGCCCCTCCTGAACTATTGTATGGGTCCCTCCTGAACTCCTGAATGGGTCCCTCCTGAACTCCTGGGTCCCCTCCTGAAGTTCTGGGTGGGTCCCACCATGAAGTCCTGGGTGGGTCCCTCCTGAACTCCTGGGTCCCCTCCTGAACTCTTGAGTCCTTTGGGGCACTCCTGGGTCCCCTCCTGAACTCTGGATCCTTTGGGGCACTCCTGGGTTCCCCCCTGAACTCCTGGGTCCTTTGGGGCACTGCTGGGTCCCCTCCTGAACTCCTGGGTCCTTTGGGGCACTCCTGGTCCCCCTCCTGAACTTTTGAATGGGTCCCCTCAGAACTCCTGGGTCCCCTCCTGAAGTCCTGGGTGGGTCCCGCAATGAATTCCTGGGTGGGTCCCTCCTGAACTTTTGGGTCCCACCCTGAACTCCTGGGTCCTTTGGGGGACTCCTGGTCCCCCTCCTGAACTATTGAATGGGTCCCTCCTGAACTCCTGAATGGGTCCCTCCTGAACTCCTGGGTCCCCTCCTGAAGTTCTGGGTGGGTCCCTCCTGAACTCTTGGGTCCTTTGGGGCACTCCTGGGTCCCCTCCTGAACTCTGGATCCTTTGGGGAACTCCTGGGTTCCCCTCTGAACTCCTGGGTCCTTTGGGGCACTGCTGGGTCCCCTCCTGAACTCCTGGGTGGGTCCCCTCCTGAACTCCTGGGTGGGTCCCCTCCTGAACTCCTGGGTGGGTCCCCTCCTGAACTCTGGATCCTTTGGGGCACTCCTGGGTTCCGCACTGAAGTCCTGGGTCTTTAGGGGCACTCCTGGTCCCCCTCCTGAATTCTTCGGTCCCCTCCTGAACTCCTGGGCGGGTCCCCTCCTGAACTCCTGGGCGGGTCCCCTCCTGAACTCCTGGGCGGGTCCCCTCCTGAACTCCTGGGTCATTTGGGGCACTCCTGGGTCCCCTCAGAACTCCTGGGTTCCCCACTGAACTCCTGGGTCCTTTGGGGCACTCCTGGTCCCCCTCCTGAACTCTTCGGTCCCCCACTGAACTCCTGGGCGGGTCCCCCACTGAACTCCTGGGCGGGTCCCCTCCTGAACTCCTGGGCGGGTCCCCTCCTGAACTCCTGGGTCCCCTCAGAACTCCTGGGTTCCCCACTGAACTCCTGGGTCCTTTGGGGCACTCCTGGTCCCCCTCCTGAACTCTTCGGTCCCCCACTGAACTCCTGGGTCCCCTCCTGAACTCCTGGGTCCTTTGGGGCACTCCTGGGTCTCCTCAGTACTCTTGGGTTCCCCCCTGAATTCCTGGGTCCTTTGGGGCACTGCTGGGTCCTCTCCCAAACTCCTGGGTGGGTCCCCTCCCGAACTCAAGGGTCCCCTCCTGAACTCTTGGATCTGCTCTTGAACTCTTGGGTTACCCCCTGAACGCCTAGGTCCCCTCCTGAATTCTTCAGTCCCTCCCTGAACTCCTGGGCGGGTCCCCTCCTGAACTCCTGGGCGGGTCCCCTCCTGAACTCCTGGGTCCTTGGGGCACTCCTGGTCCCCCTCCTGAACTCCTGAATGGCTCCCCTCAGAACTCCTGGGTCCCCTCCTGAATTCCTGGGTGGGTCCCGCCAGGAACTCCTGGGTGGGTCCCTCTTGAACTCCTGGGTCCTTTGGGGCACTGCTGGGTCCCCTCCTGAACTCCTGGGTGGGTCCCCATCCCGAACTCCTGGGTCTCCTCCTGAACTCTTGGGTACTTTGGGGCATTCCTGGGTCCCCTCAGAACGCCTGGGTTCTCCCCTGAACTCCTGGGTCCTTTGGGGCATTCCTGGGTCCCCTTCTGAACTCTGGATCCTTTGGGGCACTCCTGGGTCCCCTCCTGAACTCCTGGGTTCTTTGGGACACTCCTGGGTCCTCTCCTGATCTCCTGCGTCCTCTCCTGAACTCTTGGGTTACCCCCTGAACTCCTAGGTCCCCTCCTGAATTCTTCAGTCCCCTCCTGAACTCCTAGGTCCCCTCCTGAATTCTTCAGTCCCCTCCTGAACTCCTAGGTGCCCTCCTGAATTCTTCAGTTCCTCCTGAACTCCTGGTCGGGTCCCCTCCTGAACTCCTGGGCGGGTCCCCTCCTGAACTCCTGGGCGGGTCCCCTCCTGAACTCCTGGGCGGGTCCCCTCCTGAACTCTGGATTCTTTGGGGCACTCCTGGGTCCCCTCCTGAACTCCTGTGTCCTTTGGGGCACTCCTGGTCCCCCTCCTGAACTCCTGAATTGCTCCCCTCAGAACTCCTGGGTCCCCTCCTGAAGTCCTGGGTGGGTCCCACCATGAACTCCTGGGTGGGTCCCTCCTGAAGTCCTGGGTCCTTTGGGGCACTCCTGGTCCCCCTCCTGAACTCCTGAATGGGTCCCCTCCTGAAGTCCTGGGTGGGTCCCGCCATGAACGCCTGGGCAGGTCCCTCCTGAACTCTTGGGTCCCCTCCTGAACTCTGGATCCTTTGGGGCACTCCTGGGTCCCCTCCTGAACTCTGTATCCTTTGGGGCACTCCTGGGTTCCCCCCTGAACTCCTGGGTCCTTTGGGGCACTGCTGGGTCCCCTCCTGAACTCCTGGGTGGGTCCCCTCCTGAACTCCTGGGTGGGTCCCCTCCTGAACTCCTGGGTCATTTGGGGCACTCCTGGGTCCCCTCAGAACTCCTGGGTCCCCTCCTGAAGTCCTGGGTGGGTCCCTCCTGAACTTTTGAGTCCCACCCTGAAATCCTGGGTCCTTTGGGGCACTCCTGGTCCCCCTCCTGAACTATTGAATGGGCCCCTCCTGAAGTATTGTATGGGTCCCTCCTGAACTCCTGAATGGGTCCCTCCTGAACTCCTGGGTCCCCTCCTGAAGTTCTGGGTGGGTCCCACCATGAAGTCCTGGGTGGGTCCCTCCTGAACTCCTGGGTCCCCTCCTGAACTCTTGAGTCCTTTGGGGCACTCCTGGGTCCCCTCCTGAACTCTGGATCCTTTGGGGCACTGCTGGGTCCCCTCCTGAACTCCTGGGTGGGTCCCCTCCTGAACTCCTGGGTGGGTCCCCTCCTGAACTCCTGGGTGGGTCCCCTCCTGAACTCCTGGGTGGGTCCCCTCCTGAACTCCTGGGTGGGTCCCCTCCTGAACTCCTGGGTGGGTCCCCTCCTGAACTCCTGGGTGGGTCCCCTCCTGAACTCCTGGGTGGGTCCCTCCTGAACTCCTGGGTGGGTCCCTCCTGAACTGTTGGGTCATTTGGGGCACTCCTGGGTCCCCTCAGAACTCCTGGGTCCTTAGGGGCACTCCTGGTCCCCCTCCTGAATTCTTCGGTCCCCCACTGAACTCCTGGGTCCCCTCCTGAACTCTTGGGTCCCCTCCTGAACTCTTGGGTCCCCTCCTGAACTCTTGGGTCCCCTCCTGAACTCTTGGGTCCCCTCCTGAACTCTTGGGTTCTTTGAGGCACATCTGGGTCCCCTCCTAAACTCTTGGGTCCTTTGGGGAACTCTTGGGTCCTTTGGGGTACTCCTGGGTCCCCTCCTAAACTCTTGGGTCCTTTGGGGAACTCTTGGGTCCCCTCAGAACTCCTGGGTTCACCCCTGAACTCCTAGGACCTTTGGGGCACTCCTGGGTCTCATCAGTACTCTTGCGTTTCCCCCCTGAACTCCTGGGTCATTTGGGGCACTGCTGGGTCCCCTCCCGAACTCCTGGGTGGGTCCCCTCCCGAACTCCTGGGTACTTTGAGGCACTCCTGGGTCCCCTCAGAATGCCTGGGTTCCCCCCTGAACTCCTGTGTCCTTTGGGGCATTCCTGGGTCCTCTCCTGAACTCTGGATCCTTCGGGGCACTCCTGGGTCCTCTCCTGAACTCCTGGGTCCTCTCCTGAACTCCTGGGTCCTCTCCTGAACTCCTAGGTCTCCCCTGAATTCTTCAGTCCCCTCCTGAACTCCTGGGCGGGTCCCCTCCTGAACTCCTGGGCGGGTCCCCTCCTGAACTCCTGGGTCATTTGGGGCACTCCTGGGTCCCCTCAGAACTCCTGGGTTCCCCACTGAACTCCTGGGTCCTTTGGGGCACTCCTGGTCCCCCTCCTGAACTCTTCGGTCCCCCACTGAACTCCTGGGTCCTCTCCAGAACTCCTGGGTCCTTTGGGGCACTCTTGGGTCCCCTCCTGAACTCCTAGGTCCCCTCCTGAATTCTTCAGTCGCTCCCTGAACTCCTGGGCGGGTCCCCTCCTGAACTCCTGGGCGGGTCCCCTCCTGAACTCCTGGGCGGGTCCCCTCCTGAACTCCTGGGTCCTTTGGGGCACTCCTGGGTCCCCTCCTGAACTCTTGGGTCCCCTCCTGAACTCTTGGGTCCCCTCCTGAACTCTTGGGTCCTTTGGGGCACTCCTGGGTCCCCTCCTAAGCTCTTGGGTCCTTTGGGGAACTCTTGGGTTCACCCCTGAACTCCTGGGTCCTTCGGGGCACTCCTGGGTCTCCTCAGTACTCTTGGGTTTCCCCCCTGAACTCCTGGGTCATTTGGGGCACTGCTGGGTCCCCTCCCGAACTCCTGGGTGGGTCCCCTCCCGAACTCCTGGGTCCTTCGGGGCACTCCTGGGTCTCCTCAGTACTCTTGGGTTTCCCCCCTGAACTCCTGGGTCATTTGGGGCACTGCTGGGTCCCCTCCCGAACTCCTGGGTGGGTCCCCTCCCGAACTCCTGGGTACTTTGGGGCACTCCTGGGTCCCCTCAGAACACCTGGGTTCCCCCCTGAACTCCTGGGTCCTTTGGGGCATTCTTGGGTCCCCTCCTGAACTCTGGATCCTTTGGGGCACTCCTGGGTCTTCTCCTGAACTCCTAGGTCCCCTCCTGAATTCTTCAGTCGCTCCCTGAACTCCTGGGCGGGTCCCCTCCTGAACTCCTGGGCGGGTCCCCTCCTGAACTCCTGGGCGGGTCCCCTCCTGAACTCCTGGGCGGGTCCCCTCCTGAACTCCTGGGCGGGTCCCCTCCTGAACTCTGGATCCTTTGGGGCACTCCTGGGTCCCCTCCTGAACTCTGGATCCTTTGGGGCACTCCTCGGTCCCCTCCTGAACTCCTGGGTCCCCTCCGAACTCTTGTGTTTTCCCCTGCACTCCTGGGTTTTTTGGGGCACTGCTGGATCCCCTCCTGAACTCTGGATCATTTGGGGCACTCCTGGGTCCCCTCCTGAAATCCTGGGTCCTTTGGGGCACTCCTGGTCCCCCTCCTGAACTCCTGAATGGGTCCCTCCTGAAATCCTAGGTCCTTTGGGGCACTCCTGGTCCCCCTCCTGAACTATTGAATGGGTCCCTCCTGAACTCCTGAATGGGTCCCTCCTGAACTCCTGAATGGGTCCCTCCTGAACTCCTGAATGGGTCCCTCCTGAACTCCTGTGTCCCCTCCTGAAGTTCTGGGTGGGTCCCTCCTGAACTCTTGGGTCCTTTGGGGCACTCTTGGGTCCCCTCCTGAACTCTTGGATCCCCTCCTGAACTCTTGGGTCCTTTGGGGCACATCTGGGTCCCCTCCTAAACTCTTGGGTCCTTTGGGGAACTCTTGGGTCCTTTGGGGCACTCCTGGGTCCTCTCCAGAACTCTTGGGTCCCCTCCTGAACTCCTGGGTCCTTTGGGGCACTCCTGGTCCCCCTCCTGAAATCCTGAATGGCTCCCCTCAGAACTCCTGGGTCCCCTCCAGAATTCCTGGGTGGGTCCCGCCAGGAACTCCTGGATGGGTCCCTCTTGAACTCCTGGGTCCTTTCGGGCACTGCTGGGTCCCCTCCTGAACTCCTGGGTGGGTCCCCTCCCGAACTCCTGGGTCTCCTCCTGAACTCTTGGGTACTTTGGGGCATTCCTGGGTCCCCTCAGAACGCCTGGGTTCTCCCCTGAACTCCTGGGTCCTTTGGGGCATTCCTGGGTCCCCCCCTGAACTCCTGGGTCCTTTGGGACACTCCTGGGTCGGCTCCTGAACTCTGGGGTTACCCCTGAACTCCTAGGTCCCCTCCTGAATTCTTCAGTTCCTCCTGAACTCCTGGGCGGGTCCCCTCCTGAACTCCTGGGCGGGTCCCCTCCTGAACTCTGGATTCTTTGGGGCACTCCTGGGTCCCCTCCTGAACTCCTGGGTCCTTTGGGGCACTCCTGGTCCCCCTCCTGAACTCCTGAATTGCTCCCCTCAGAACTCCTGGGTCCCCTCCTGAAGTCCTGGGTGGGTCCCGCCATGAACTCCTGGGTGGGTCCCTCCTGAAGTCCTGGGTCCCCCCTGAAGTCCTGGGTCCTTTGGGGCACTCCTGGTCCCCCTCCTGAACTCCTGAATGGGTCCCCTCCTGAAGTCCTGGGTCCTTTGGGGCACTCCTGGTTCCCCTCCTGAACTCCTGAATGGGTCCCCTCCTGAAGTCCTGGGTGGGTCCCGCCATGAACTCCTGGGTGGGTCCCTCCTGAACTCTTGGGTCCCCTCCTGAACTCTGGATCCTTTGGGGCACTCCTGGGTCCCCTCCTGAACTCTGTATCCTTTGGGGCACTCCTGGGTTCCCCCCTGAACTCCTGGGTCCTTTGGGGCACTGCTGGGTCCCCTCCTGAACTCCTGGGTGGGTCCCCTCCTGAACTCCTGGGTGGGTCCCCTCCTGAACTCCTGGGTGGGTCCCCTCCTGAACTCCTGGGTGGGTCCCCTCCTGAACTCCTGGGTCCTTTGGGGCACTCCTGGTCCCCTTCCTGAACTATTGAATGTGTCCCTCCTGAACTCCTGAATGGGTCCCTCCTGAACTCCTGGGTCCCCTCAGAACTCCTGTGTCCCCTCCTGAAGTTCTGGGTGGGTCCCACCATGAAGTCCTGGGTGGGTCCCTCCTGAACTCTTGGGTCCCCTCCTGAACTCTTGGGTCCTTTGGGGCACTCCTGGGTCCCCTCCTGAACTCTGTATCCTTTGGGGCACTCCTGGGTTCCCCCCTGAACTCCTGGGTCCTTTGGGGCACTGCTGGGTCCCCTCCTGAACTCCTGGGTGGGTCCCCTCCTGAACTCCTGGGTGGGTCCCCTCCTGAACTCCTGGGTGGGTCCCCTCCTGAACTCCTGGGTGGGTCCCCTCCTGAACTCCTGGGTGGGTCCCTCCTGAACTCTTGGGTCCTTTGGGGCACTCCTGGGTCCCCTCCTGAACTCTGGATCCTTTGGGGCACTCCTGGGTTCCCCCCTGAACTCCTGGGTCCTTTGGGGCACTGCTGGGTCCCCCCCTGAACTCCTGGGTGGGTCCCCTCCTGAACTCCTGGGTGGGTCCCTCCTGAACTGTTGGGTCATTTGGGGCACTCCTGGGTCCCCTCAGAACTCCTGGGTCCTTAGGGGCACTCCTGGTCCCCCTCCTGAATTCTTCGGTCCCCCACTGAACTCCTGGGTCCCCTCCTGAACTCCTGGGTCCTTTGGGGGAACTCCTGGGTCCCCTCCTGAACTCTTGGGTCCCCTCCTGAACTCTTGGGTCCTTTGGGGCACATCTGGGTCCCCTCCTAAACTCTTGGGTCCTTTGGGGAACTCTTGGGTCCTTTGGGGTACTCCTGGGTCCCCTCCTAAACTCTTGGGTCCTTTGGGGAACTCTTGGGTCCCCTCAGAACTCCTGGGTTCACCCCTGAACTCCTAGGACCTTTGGGGCACTCCTGGGTCTCATCAGTACTCTTGCGTTTCCCCCCTGAACTCCTGGGTCATTTGGGGCACTGCTGGGTCCCCTCCCGAACTCCTGGGTGGGTCCCCTCCCGAACTCCTGGGTACTTTGAGGCACTCCTGGGTCCCCTCAGAACGCCTGGGTTCCCCCCTGAACTCCTGTGTCCTTTGGGGCATTCCTGGGTCCTCTCCTGAACTCTGGATCCTTCGGGGCACTCCTGGGCGGGTCCCCTCCTGAACTCCTGGGCGGGTCCCCTCCTGAACTCCTGGGCGGGTCCCCTCCTGAACTCCTGGGCGGGTCCCCTCCTGAACTCCTGGGTCATTTGGGGCACTCCTGGGTCCCCTCAGAACTCCTGGGTTCCCCACTGAACTCCTGGGTCCTTTGGGGCACTCCTGGTCCCCCTCCTGAACTCTTCGGTCCCCCACTGAACTCCTGGGTCCCCTCCAGAACTCCTGGGTCCTTTGGGGCACTCTTGGGTCCCCTCCTGAACTCTTGGGTCCCCTCCTGAACTCTTGTGTCCTTTGGGGCACTCCTGGGTCCCCTCCTAAGCTCTTGGGTCCTTTGGGGAACTCTTGGGTTCACCCCTGAACTCCTGGGTCCTTTGGGGCACTCCTGGGTCTCCTCAGTACTCTTGGGTTTCCCCCCTGAACTCCTGGGTCATTTGGGGCACTGCTGGGTCCCCTCCCGAACTCCTGGGTGGGTCCCCTCCCGAACTCCTGGGTGGGTCCCCTCCCGAACTCCTGGGTACTTTGAGGCACTCCTGGGTCCCCTCAGAATGCCTGGGTTCCCCCCTGAACTCCTGTGTCCTTTGGGGCATTCCTGGGTCCTCTCCTGAACTCTGGATCCTTCGGGGCACTCCTGGGTCCTCTCCTGAACTCCTGGGTCCTCTCCTGAACTCCTAGGTCTCCCCTGAATTCTTCAGTCCCCTCCTGAACTCCTGGGCGGGTCCCCTCCTGAACTCCTGGGCGGGTCCCCTCCTGAACTCCTGGGCGGGTCCCCTCCTGAACTCCTGGGTCATTTGGGGCACTCCTGGGTCCCCTCAGAACTCCTGGGTTCCCCACTGAACTCCTGGGTCCTTTGGGGCACTCCTGGTCCCCCTCCTGAACTCTTCGGTCCCCCACTGAACTCCTGGGTCCTCTCCAGAACTCCTGGGTCCTTTGGGGCACTCTTGGGTCCCCTCCTGAATTCTTCAGTCGCTCCCTGAACTCCTGGGCGGGTCCCCTCCTGAACTCCTGGGCGGGTCCCCTCCTGAACTCCTGGGCGGGTCCCCTCCTGAACTCCTGGGTCCTTTGGGGCACTCCTGGGTCCCCTCCTGAACTCTTGGGTCCTTTGGGGCACTCCTGGGTCCCCTCCTAAGCTCTTGGGTCCTTTGGGGAACTCTTGGGTTCACCCCTGAACTCCTGGGTCCTTCGGGGCACTCCTGGGTCTCCTCAGTACTCTTGGGTTTCCCCCCTGAACTACTGGGTCATTTGGGGCACTGCTGGGTCCCCTCCCGAACTCCTGGGTGGGTCCCCTCCCGAACTCCTGGGTCCTTCGGGGCACTCCTGGGTCTCCTCAGTACTCTTGGGTTTCCCCCCTGAACTCCTGGGTCATTTGGGGCACTGCTGGGTCCCCTCCCGAACTCCTGGGTGGGTCCCCTCCCGAACTCCTGGGTACTTTGGGGCACTCCTGGGTCCCCTCAGAACACCTGGGTTCCCCCCTGAACTCCTGGGTCCTTTGGGGCATTCTTGGGTCCCCTCCTGAACTCTGGATCCTTTGGGGCACTCCTGGGTCTTCTCCTGAACTCCTAGGTCCCCTCCTGAATTCTTCAGTCGCTCCCTGAACTCCTGGGCGGGTCCCCTCCTGAACTCCTGGGCGGGTCCCCTCCTGAACTCCTGGGCGGGTCCCCTCCTGAACTCCTGGGCGGGTCCCCTCCTGAACTCCTGGGCGGGTCCCCTCCTGAACTCTGGATCCTTTGGGGCACTCCTGGGTCCCCTCCTGAACTCTGGATCCTTTGGGGCACTCCTCGGTCCCCTCCTGAACTCCTGGGTCCCCTCCGAACTCTTGTGTTTTCCCCTGCACTCCTGGGTTTTTTGGGGCACTGCTGGATCCCCTCCTGAACTCTGGATCATTTGGGGCACTCCTGGGTCCCCTCCTGAAATCCTGGGTCCTTTGGGGCACTCCTGGTCCCCCTCCTGAACTCCTGAATGGGTCCCTCCTGAAATCCTAGGTCCTTTGGGGCACTCCTGGTCCCCCTCCTGAACTATTGAATGGGTCCCTCCTGAACTCCTGAATGGGTCCCTCCTGAACTCCTGAATGGGTCCCTCCTGAACTCCTGAATGGGTCCCTCCTGAACTCCTGTGTCCCCTCCTGAAGTTCTGGGTGGGTCCCTCCTGAACTCTTGGGTCCTTTGGGGCACTCTTGGGTCCCCTCCTGAACTCTTGGATCCCCTCCTGAACTCTTGGGTCCTTTGGGGCACATCTGGGTCCCCTCCTAAACTCTTGGGTCCTTTGGGGAACTCTTGGGTCCTTTGGGGCACTCCTGGGTCCTCTCCAGAACTCTTGGGTCCCCTCCTGAACTCCTGGGTCCTTTGGGGCACTCCTGGTCCCCCTCCTGAAATCCTGAATGGCTCCCCTCAGAACTCCTGGGTCCCCTCCAGAATTCCTGGGTGGGTCCCGCCAGGAACTCCTGGATGGGTCCCTCTTGAACTCCTGGGTCCTTTCGGGCACTGCTGGGTCCCCTCCTGAACTCCTGGGTGGGTCCCCTCCCGAACTCCTGGGTCTCCTCCTGAACTCTTGGGTACTTTGGGGCATTCCTGGGTCCCCTCAGAACGCCTGGGTTCTCCCCTGAACTCCTGGGTCCTTTGGGGCATTCCTGGGTCCCCCCCTGAACTCCTGGGTCCTTTGGGACACTCCTGGGTCGGCTCCTGAACTCTGGGGTTACCCCTGAACTCCTAGGTCCCCTCCTGAATTCTTCAGTTCCTCCTGAACTCCTGGGCGGGTCCCCTCCTGAACTCCTGGGCGGGTCCCCTCCTGAACTCTGGATTCTTTGGGGCACTCCTGGGTCCCCTCCTGAACTCCTGGGTCCTTTGGGGCACTCCTGGTCCCCCTCCTGAACTCCTGAATTGCTCCCCTCAGAACTCCTGGGTCCCCTCCTGAAGTCCTGGGTGGGTCCCGCCATGAACTCCTGGGTGGGTCCCTCCTGAAGTCCTGGGTCCTTTGGGGCACTCCTGGTCCCCCTCCTGAACTCCTGAATGGGTCCCCTCCTGAAGTCCTGGGTCCTTTGGGGCACTCCTGGTTCCCCTCCTGAACTCCTGAAAGGGTCCCCTCCTGAAGTCCTGGGTGGGTCCCGCCATGAACTCCTGGGTGGGTCCCTCCTGAACTCTTGGGTCCCCTCCTGAACTCTGGATCCTTTGGGGCACTCCTGGGTCCCCTCCTGAACTCTGTATCCTTTGGGGCACTCCTGGGTTCCCCCCTGAACTCCTGGGTCCTTTGGGGCACTGCTGGGTCCCCTCCTGAACTCCTGGGTGGGTCCCCTCCTGAACTCCTGGGTGGGTCCCCTCCTGAACTCCTGGGTGGGTCCCCTCCTGAACTCCTGGGTCCTTTGGGGCACTCCTGGTCCCCTTCCTGAACTATTGAATGTGTCCCTCCTGAACTCCTGAATGGGTCCCTCCTGAACTCCTGGGTCCCCTCAGAACTCCTGTGTCCCCTCCTGAAGTTCTGGGTGGGTCCCACCATGAAGTCCTGGGTGGGTCCCTCCTGAACTCTTGGGTCCCCTCCTGAACTCTTGGGTCCTTTGGGGCACTCCTGGGTCCCCTCCTGAACTCTGTATCCTTTGGGGCACTCCTGGGTTCCCCCCTGAACTCCTGGGTCCTTTGGGGCACTGCTGGGTCCCCTCCTGAACTCCTGGGTGGGTCCCCTCCTGAACTCCTGGGTGGGTCCCCTCCTGAACTCCTGGGTGGGTCCCCTCCTGAACTCCTGGGTGGGTCCCTCCTGAACTCTTGGGTCCTTTGGGGCACTCCTGGGTCCCCTCCTGAACTCTGGATCCTTTGGGGCACTCCTGGGTTCCCCCCTGAACTCCTGGGTCCTTTGGGGCACTGCTGGGTCCCCCCCTGAACTCCTGGGTGGGTCCCCTCCTGAACTCCTGGGTGGGTCCCTCCTGAACTGTTGGGTCATTTGGGGCACTCCTGGGTCCCCTCAGAACTCCTGGGTCCTTAGGGGCACTCCTGGTCCCCCTCCTGAATTCTTCGGTCCCCCACTGAACTCCTGGGTCCCCTCCTGAACTCCTGGGTCCTTTGGGGGAACTCCTGGGTCCCCTCCTGAACTCTTGGGTCCCCTCCTGAACTCTTGGGTCCTTTGGGGCACATCTGGGTCCCCTCCTAAACTCTTGGGTCCTTTGGGGAACTCTTGGGTCCTTTGGGGTACTCCTGGGTCCCCTCCTAAACTCTTGGGTCCTTTGGGGAACTCTTGGGTCCCCTCAGAACTCCTGGGTTCACCCCTGAACTCCTAGGACCTTTGGGGCACTCCTGGGTCTCATCAGTACTCTTGCGTTTCCCCCCTGAACTCCTGGGTCATTTGGGGCACTGCTGGGTCCCCTCCCGAACTCCTGGGTGGGTCCCCTCCCGAACTCCTGGGTACTTTGAGGCACTCCTGGGTCCCCTCAGAACGCCTGGGTTCCCCCCTGAACTCCTGTGTCCTTTGGGGCATTCCTGGGTCCTCTCCTGAACTCTGGATCCTTCGGGGCACTCCTGGGCGGGTCCCCTCCTGAACTCCTGGGCGGGTCCCCTCCTGAACTCCTGGGCGGGTCCCCTCCTGAACTCCTGGGCGGGTCCCCTCCTGAACTCCTGGGCGGGTCCCCTCCTGAACTCCTGGGCGGGTCCCCTCCTGAACTCCTGGGTCATTTGGGGCACTCCTGGGTCCCCTCAGAACTCCTGGGTTCCCCACTGAACTCCTGGGTCCTTTGGGGCACTCCTGGTCCCCCTCCTGAACTCTTCGGTCCCCCACTGAACTCCTGGGTCCCCTCCAGAACTCCTGGGTCCTTTGGGGCACTCTTGGGTCCCCTCCTGAACTCTTGGGTCCCCTCCTGAACTCTTGTGTCCTTTGGGGCACTCCTGGGTCCCCTCCTAAGCTCTTGGGTCCTTTGGGGAACTCTTGGGTTCACCCCTGAACTCCTGGGTCCTTTGGGGCACTCCTGGGTCTCCTCAGTACTCTTGGGTTTCCCCCCTGAACTCCTGGGTCATTTGGGGCACTGCTGGGTCCCCTCCCGAACTCCTGAGTGGGTCCCCTCCCGAACTCCTGGGTACTTTGGGGCACTCCTGGGTCCCCTCAGAACGCCTGGGTTCCCCCCTGAACTCCTGGGTCCTTTGGGGCATTCCTGGGTCCCCTCCTGAACTCTGGATCCTTTGGGGCACTCCTGGGTCTTCTCCTGAACTCCTAGGTCCCCTCCTGAATTCTTCAGTCGCTCCCTGAACTCCTGGGCGGGTCCCCTCCTGAACTCTGGATCCTTTGGGGCACTCCTGGGTCCCCTCCTGAACTCTGGATCCTTTGGGGCACTCCTCGGTCCCCTCCTGAACTCTTGGGTCCTTTGGGGCACTCCTGGTCCCCCTCCTGAACTCCTGAATTGCTCCCCTCAGAACTCCTGGGTCCCCTCCTGAAGTCCTGGGTGGGTCCCGCCATGAACTCCTGGGTGGGTCCCTCCTGAAGTCCTGGGTCCTTTGGGGCACTCCTGGTCCCCCTCCTGAACTCCTGAATGGGTCCCCTCCTGAAGTCCTGGGTGGGTCCCGCCATGAACTCCTGGGTGGGTCCCTCCTGAACTCTTGGGTCCCCTCCTGAACTCTGGATCCTTTGGGGCACTCCTGGGTTCCCTCCTGAACTCTGTATCCTTTGGGGCACTCCTGGGTTCCCCCCTGAACTCCTGGGTCCTTTGGGGCACTGCTGGGTCCCCTCCTGAACTCCTGGGTGGGTCCCCTCCTGAACTCCTGGGTGGGTCCCCTCCTGAACTCCTGGGTGGGTCCCCTCCTGAAATCCTGGGTCCTTTGGGGCACTCCTGGTCCCCTTCCTGAACTATTGAATGGGTCCCTCCTGAACTCCTGAATGGGTCCCTCCTGAACTCCTGGGTCCCCTCAGAACTCCTGTGTCCCCTCCTGAAGTTCTGGGTGGGTCCCACCATGAAGTCCTGGGTGGGTCCCTCCTGAACTCTTGGGTCCTTTGGGGCACTCCTGGGTCCCCTCCTGAACTCCTGGTTGGGTCCCTCCTGAACTGCTGGGTGGGTCCCTCCTGAACTCTTGGGTCCCCTCCTGAACTCTGGATCCTTTGGGGCACTCCTGGGTCCCCTCCTGAACTCTGTATCCTTTGGGGCACTCCTGGGTTCCCCCCTGAACTCCTGGGTCCTTTGGGGCACTGCTGGGTCCCCTCCTGAACTCCTGGGTGGGTCCCCTCCTGAACTCCTGGGTGGGTCCCCTCCTGAACTCCTGGGTCCTTTGGGGCACTCCTGGTCCCCTTCCTGAACTATTGAATGGGTCCCTCCTGAACTCCTGAATGGGTCCCCTCAGAACTCCTGTGTCCCCTCCTGAAGTTCTGGGTGGGTCCCACCATGAAGTCCTGGGTGGGTCCCTCCTGAACTCTTGGGTCCCCTCCTGAACTCTTGGGTCCTTTGGGGCACTCCTGGGTCCCCTCCTGAACTCTGTATCCTTTGGGGCACTCCTGGGTTCCCCCCTGAACTCCTGGGTCCTTTGGGGCACTGCTGGGTCCCCTCCTGAACTCCTGGGTGGGTCCCCTCCTGAACTCCTGGGTGGGTCCCCTCCTGAACTCCTGGGTGGGTCCCTCCTGAACTCTTGGGTCATTTGGGGCACTCCTGGGTCCCCTCAGAACTCCTGGGTTCCCCACTGAACTCCTGGGTCCTTAGGGGCACTCCTGGGCACCTCCTGAATTCTTCGGTCCCCCACTGAACTCCTGGGTTCCCTCCTGAACTCCTGGGTCCTTTGGGGCACTCTTGGGTCCCCTCCTGAACTCTTGGGTCCTTTGGGGCACATCTGGGTCCCCTCCTAAACTCTTGGGTCCTTTGGGGAACTCTTGGGTCCTTTGGGGCACTCCTGGGTCCTCTCCTGAACTCTTGGGTCCTTTGGGGCACTCCTGGGTCCCCTCCTAAGCTCTTGCGTCCTTTGGGGAACTCTTGGGTACCCTCAGAACTCCTGGGTTCACCCCTGAACTCCTAGGACCTATGGGGCACTCCTGGGTCTCATCAGTACTCTTGCGTTTCCCCCCTGAACTCCTGGGTCATTTGGGGCACTGCTGGGTCCCCTCCCGAACTCCTGGGTGGGTCCCCTCCCGAACTCCTGGGTGGGTCCCCTCCCGAACTCCTGGGTGGGTCCCCTCCCGAACTCCTGGGTGGGTCCCCTCCCGAACTCCTGGGTGGGTCCCCTCCCGAACTCCTGGGTACTTTGAGGCACTCCTGGGTCCCCTCAGAACGCCTGGGTTCCCCCCTGAACTCCTGTGTCCTTTGGGGCATTCCTGGGTCCTCTCCTGAACTCTGGATCCTTCGGGGCACTCCTGGGTCCTCTCCTGAACTCCTGGGTCCTCTCCTGAACTCTTGGGTTACCCCCTGAACTCCTAGGTCTCCCCTGAATTCTTCAGTCCCCTCCTGAACTCCTGGGCGGGTCCCCTCCTGAACTCCTGGGCGGGTCCCCTCCTGAACTCCTGGGTCCTTTGGGGCACTCCTGGTCCCCCTCCTGAACTCTTCGGTCCCCCACTGAACTCCTGGGTCCCCTCCTGAACTCCTGGGTCCTTTGGGGCACTCCTGGGTCCCTTCCTGAACTCTTGGGTCCTTTGGGGCACTCCTGGGTCCCCTCAGAACTCCTGGGTCCTTTGGGGCACTCCTGGGTCTCCTCAGTACTCACGGGTTTCCCCCCTGAACTCCTGGGTCATTTGGGGCACTGCTGGGTCCCCTCCCGAACTCCTGGGTGGGTCCCCTCCCGAACTCCTGGGCACTTTGAGGCACTCCTGGGACCCTTCAGAACGCCTGGGTTCCCCCCTGAAGTCCTGGGTTCTTTGGGGCATTCCTGGGTCCCCTCCTGAACTCTGGATTTTTTGGGGCACTCCTGTGTCTTCTCCTGAACTCCTGGGTTACCCCCTGAACTCCTAGGTCCCCTCCTGAATTATTCAGTCCCTCCCTGAACTCCTGGGCGGGTCCCCTCCTGAACTCCTGGGCGGGTCCCCTCCTGAACTCCTGGGCGGGTCCCCTCCTCAACTCCTGGGCGGGTCCCCTCCTCAACTCCTGGGCGGGTCCCCTCCTCAACTCCTGGGCGGGTCCCCTCCTCAACTCCTGGGCGGGTCCCCTCCTCAACTCCTGGGCGGGTCCCCTCCTCAACTCCTGGGCGGGTCCCCTCCTGAACTCTGGATCCTTTGGGGCACTCCTGGGTCCCCTCCTGAACTCTGGATCCTTTGGGGCACTCCTCGGTCCCCTCCTGAACTCCTGGGTCCCCTCCAAACTCTTGTGTTTTCCCCTGCACTCCTGGGTTTTTTGGGGCACTGCTGGATCCCCTCCTGAACTCTGGATCATTTGGGGCACTCCTGGGTCCCCTCCTGAACTCCTGGGTCCTTTGGGGCACTCCTGGTCCCCCTCCTGAACTATTGAATGGGTCCCTCCTGAACTCCTGGGTCCCCTCAGAACTCCTGTGTCCCCTCCTGAACTCCTGGGTGGGTCCCCTCCTGAACTCCTGGGTGGGTCCCCTCCTGAACTCCTGGGTGGGTCCCCTCCTGAACTCTAGGGTCCTCTGGGGCACTCCTGGGTCCCCTCCTGAACTCTGGATCCTTTGGGGCACTACTGGGTTCCCCCCTGAACTCCTGGGTCCTTTGGGGCACTGCTGGGTCCCCTCCTGAACTCCTGGGTGGGTCCCCTCCTGAACTCCTGGGTGGGTCCCCTCCTGAACTCCTGGGTGGGTCCCCTCCTGAACTCCTGGGTGGGTCCCCTCCTGAACTCCTGGGTCATTTGGGGCACTCCTGGGTCCCCTCAGAACTCCTGGGTTCCCCACTGAACTCCTGGGTCCTTAGGGGCACTCCTGGGCCCCTCCTGACTTCTTCGGTCCCCCACTGAACTCCTGGGTCCCCTCCTGAACTCCTGGGTCCTTTGGGGCACTCTTGGGTCCCCTCCTGAACTCTTGGGTCCTTTGGGGCACATCTGGGTCCCCTCCTAAACTCTTGGGTCCTTTGGGGAACTCTTGGGTCCCCTCAGAACTCCTGGCTTCCCCCCTGAACTCCTGGGTCCTTTGGGGTACTCCTGGGTCCCCTCCTGAACTCTTGGGTCCCACCCTGAACTCCTGGGTCCTTTGGGGCACTCCTGGGTCTCCTCAGTACTCTTGGGTTCCCCCCTGAACTCCTGGGTCCTTTGGGGCACTGCTGAGTCCTCTCCCGAACTCCAGGGTGGGTCCCTCCTGAACTCCTGGGTGGGTCCCTTCCGAACTCCAGGGTCCCCTCCTGAACTTTTGGGTACTTTGGGGCACTCCTGGGTCCCCTCAGAACGCCTGGGTTCCCCCATGAACTCCTGGGTCCTTTGGGGCATTCCTGGGTCCCCTCCTGAACTCTTGGGTCCTTTGGGACACTCCTGGGTCCTCTCCTGAACTCCTGGGTCTGCTCCTGAACTCTTGGGTTACCCCCTGAACTCCTAGGTCCCCTCCTGAATTCTTCAGTCCCCTCCTGAACTCCTGGGCGGGTCCCCTCCTGAACTCCTGGGCGGGTCCCCTCCTGAACTCCTGGGCGGGTCCCCTCCTGAACTCCTGGGCGGGTCCCCTCCTGAACTCCTGGGCGGGTCCCCTCCTGAACTCCTGGGTCCTTGGGGCACTCCTGGTCCCCCTCCTGAACTCCTGAATGGCTCCCCTCAGAACTCCTGGGTCCCGTCCTGAATTCCTGGGTGGGTCCCGCCAGGAACTCCTGGGTCCTTTGGGGCACTGCTGGGTCCCCTCCTGAACTCCTGGGTGGGTCCCCTCCCGAACTCCTGGGTCTCCTCCTGAACTCTTGGGTACTTTGGGGCATTCCTGGGTCCCCTCAGAATGCCTGGGTTCTCCCCTGAACTCCTGGGTCCTTTGGGGCATTCCTGGGTCCCCTCCTGAACTCTTGGGTCCTTTGGGACACTCCTGGGTCCTCTCCTGAACTCTTGGATCTGCTCTTGAACTCTTGGGTCCCCCCCTTAACTCCTAGGTGCCCTCCTGAATTCTTCAGTTCCTCCCTGAACTCCTGGGCGGGTCCCCTCCTGAACTCCTGGGCGGGTCCCCTCCTGAACTCCTGGGCGGGTCCCCTCCTGAACTCCTGGGCGGGTCCCCTCCTGAACTCCTGGGCGGGTCCCCTCCTGAACTCTGGATTCTTTGGGGCACTCCTGGGTCCCCTCCTGAACTCCTGTGTCCTTTGGGGCACTCCTGGTCCCCCTCCTGAACTCCTGAATGGCTCCCCTCAGAACTCCTGGGTCCCCTCCTGAAGTCCTGGGTCCTTTGGGGCACTCCTGGTCCCCCTCCTGAACTCCTGAATGGCTCCCCTCAGAACTCCTGGGTCCCCTCCTGAAGTCCTGGGTGGGTCCCGCCATAAACTCCTGGGTGGGTCCCTCCTGAACTACTGGGTCCTTTGGGGCACTCCTGGTCCCCCTCCTGAACTATTGAATGGGTCACTCCTGAACTCCTGAATGGGTCCCCTCCTGAAGTCCTGGGTGGGTCCCGCCATGAACTTCTGGGTGGGTCCCTCCTGAACTCTTGGGTCCCCTCCTGAACTCTGGATCCTTTGGGGCACTCCTGGGTCCCCTCCTGAACTCTGGATCCTTTGGGGCACCCCTGGGTTCCCCTCTGAACTCCTGGGTATTTTGGGGCACTGCTGGGTCCCCTCCTGAACTCCTGGGTGGGTCCCCTCCTGAACTCCTGGGTGGGTCCCCTCCTGAACTCCTGGGTCATTTGGGGCACTCCTGGGTCCCCTCAGAACTCCTGGGTTCCCCACTGAACTCCTGGGTCCTTTAGGGCACTCCTGGTCCCCCTCCTGAACTCTTCGGTCCCCCACTGAACTCCTGGGTCCTTTGGGGCACTCCTGGGTCCTCTCCTGAACTCTTGGGTCCCCTCCTGAACTCTTGCGTTCTTTGGGGCACTCCTGGGTCCCCTGCTAAGCTCTTGGGTCTTTTGGGGAACTTTTGGGTCCCCTCAGAACTCCTGGGTTCACCCCTGAACTCCTGGGACCTTTGGGGCACTCCTGGGTCTCATCAGTACTCTTGCGTTTCCCTCCTGAACTCCTGGGTCATTTGGGGCACTGCTGGGTCCCCTCCCGAACTCCTGGGTGGGTCCCCTCCCGAACTCCTGGGTGGGTCCCCTCCCGAACTCCTGGGTGGGTCCCCTCCCGAACTCCTGGGTGGGTCCCCTCCCGAACTCCTGGGTGGGTCCCCTCCCTAACTCCTGGGTGGGTCCCCTCCCGAACTCCTGGGTGGGTCCCCTCCCGAACTCCTGGGTACTTTGAGGCACTCCTGGGTCCCCTCAGAACGCCTGGGTTCCCCCCTGAACTCCTGTGTCCTTTGGGCATTCCTGGGTCCTCTCCTGAATTCTGGCACCTTTGGGGCACTCCTGGGTCCTCTCCTGAACTCCTGGGTCCTCTCCTGAACACTTAGGTTACCCCCTGAACTCCTGGGCGGGTCCCCTCCTGAACTCCTGGGCGGGTCCCCTCCTGAACTCCTGGGTCCTTTGGGGCACTCCTGGTCCCCCTCCTGAACTCTTCGGTCCCCCACTGAACTCCTGGGTCCCCTCCTGAACTCCTGGGTCCTTTGGGGCACTCCTTGTCCCCCTCCTGAACTCTTCGGTCCCCCACTGAACTCCTGGGTCCCCTCCTGAACTCCTGTGTCCTTTGGGGCACTCCTGGGTCTTCTCCTGAACTCTGGATCCTTTGGGGCACTCCTGGGTCCCCTCCTAAGCTCTTGGGTCCTTTGGGGAACTCTTGGGTCCTCTCAGAACTCCTGGGTTCACCCCTGAACTCCTGGGTCCTTTGGGGCACTGCTGGGTCCCCTCCCGAACTCCTGGGTGGGTCCCCTCCCGAACTCCTGGGTGTCCTCCTGAACTCTTGGGTACTTTGGGGCATTCCTGGGTCCCCTCAGAATGCCTGGGTTCTCCCCTGAACTCCTGGGTCCTTTGGGGCATTCCTGGGTCCCCTCCTGAACTCTGGATCCTTTGGGGCACTCCTGGGTCCCCGCCTGAACTCCTGAGTCCTTTGGGACACTCCTGGGTCCTCTCCTGAACTCCTGGGTCCTCTCCTGAACTCCTGGGTCCGCTCCTGAACTCCTGGGTTACCCCCTGAACTCCTAGGTCCCCTCCTGAATTATTCAGTCCCCCCCTGAACTCCTAGGTGCCCTCCTGAATTCTTCAGTTCCTCCCTGAACTCCTGGGCGGGTCCCCTCCTGAACTCCTGGGCGGGTCCCCTCCTGAACTCCTGGGCGGGTCCCCTCCTGAACTCCTGGGCGGGTCCCCTCCTGAACTCTGGATTCTTTGGGGCACTCCTGGGTCCCCTCCTGAAATCCTGGGTCCTTTTGGGCACTCCTGGTCCCCCTCCTGAACTCCTGAATGGCTCCTCTCAGAACTCCTGGGTCCCCTCCTGAAGTCCTGGGTGGGTCCTGCCATGAACTCTTGGGTGGGTCCCTCCTGAACTCCTGGGTCCTTTGGGGCACTCCTGGTCCCCCTCTTGAACTATTGAATGGGTCACTCCTGAACGGGTCCCCTCCTAAAGTCCTGGGTGGGTCCCGCCATGAACTCCTGGGTGGGTCCCTCCTGAACTCTTGGGTCCCCTCCTGAACTCTGGACCCTTTGGGGCACTCCTGGGTCCCCTCCTGAACTCTGGATCCTTTGGGGCACTCCTGGGTTCCCGTCTGAACCCCTGGGTCCTTTGGGGCACTGCTGGGTCCCCTCCCGAACTCCTGGGTGGGTCCCCTCCCGAACTCCTGGGTGGGTCCCCTCCCGAACTCCTGGGTGGGTCCCCTCCCGAACTCCTGGGTGGGTCCCCTCCCGAACTCCTGGGTGGGTCCCCTCCCGAACTCCTGGGTACTTTGAGGCACTCCTGGGTCCCCTCAGAACGCCTGGGTTCCCCCCTGAACTCCTGTGTCCTTTGGGGCATTCCTGGGTCCTCTCCTGAACTCTGGATCCTTTGGGGCACTCCTGGGTCCTCTCCTGAACTCCTGGGTCCTCTCCTGAACACTTGGGTTACCCCCTGAACTCCTAGGTCCCCTCCTGAATTCTTCAGTCCCTCCCTGAACTCCGGGTCCCCTCCTGAACTCCTGGGCGGGTCCCCTCCTGAACTCCTGGGCGGGTCCCCTCCTGAACTCCTGGGTCATTTGGGGCACTCCTGGGTCCCCTCAGAACTCCTGGGTTCCCCACTGAACTCCTGGGTCCTTTGGGGCACTCCTGGTCCCCCTCCTGAACTCTTCGGTCCCCCACTGAACTCCTGGGTCCCCTCCTGAACTCCTGGGTCCTTTGGGGCACTCCTGGTCCCCCTCCTGAACTCTTCGGTCCCCCACTGAACTCCTGGGTCCCCTCCTGAACTCCTGGGTCCTTTGGGGCACTCCTGGTCCCCCTCCTGAACTCTTCTGTCCCCCACTGAAGTCCTGGGTCCCCTCCTGAACTCCTGGGTCCTTTGGGGCACTCCTGGGTCCTCTCCTGAACTTTTGGGTCCCCTCCTGAACTCTTGGGTCCTTTGGGGCATTCCTGGGTCCCCTCCTGAGCTCTTGGGTCCTTTGGGGAACTCTTGGGTCCCCTCAGAACTCCTGGGTTCACCCCTGAACTCCTGGGTCCTTTGGGGCACTGCTGGGTCCCCTCCTGAACTCTGGATCCTTTGGGACACTCCTGGGTCCCCTCCTGAACTCCTGGGTCCTTCGGGGCACTCCTGGGTCCCCTCCTGAACTCCTGAATGGGTCCCCTCAGAACTCCTGGGTCCCCTCCTGAAGTCCTGGGTGGGTCCTGCCATGAACTCCTGGGTGGGTCCCCTCCCGAACTCCTGGGTACTTTGAGGCACTCCTGGGTCCCCTCCTGAACTCTGGATCCTTTGGGGCACTCCTGGGTCCTCTCCTGAACTCCTAGGTCCCCTCCTGAATTCTTCAGTTCCTCCCTGAACTCCTGGGCGGGTCCCCTCCTGAACTCCTGGGCGGGTCCCCTCCTGAACTCCTGGGCGGGTCCCCTCCTGAACTCCTGGGCGGGTCCCCTCCTGAACTCTGGATCCTTTGGGGCACTCCTGGGTCCCCTCCTGAACTCCTGGGTCCCCTCCGAACTCTTGAGTTCCCCCCTGCACTCCTGGGTCCTTTGGGGCACTGCTGGGTCCCCTCCTGAACTCTGGATCCTTTGGGACACTCCTGGGTCCCCTCCTGAACTCCTGGGTCCTTCGGGGCACTCCTGGGTCCCCTCCTGAACTCCTGAATGGGTCCCCTCAGAACTCCTGGGTCCCCTCCTGAAGTCCTGGGTGGGTCCTGCCATGAACTCCTGGGTGGGTCCCTCCTGAACTTTTTGGTCCCACCCGGAACTCCTGGGTCCTTTGGGGCACTCCTGGTCCCCCTCCTGAACTCCTGAATGGGTCCCTCCTGAACTCCTGAATGGGTCCCTCCTGAACTCTGGATCCTTTGGGGCACTCCTGGTCCCCCTCCTGAACTCCTGAATGGGTCCCTCCTGAACTCCTGAATGGGTCCCTCCTGAACTCTGGATCCTTTGGGGCACTCCTGGGTTCCCCCCTGAACTCCTGGGTCCTTTGGGGCACTGCTGGGTCCCCTCCTGAACTCCTGGGTGGGTCCCATCCTGAACTCCTGGGTGGGTCCCCTCCTGAACTCTGGATCCTTCGGGGCACTCCTGGGTCCCCTCCTAAGCTCTTGGGTCCTTTGGGGAACTCTTGGGTCCCCTCAGAACTCCTGGGTTCCCCCCTGAACTCCTGGGTCCTTTGGGGCACTGCTGGGTCCCCTCAGAACGCCTGAGTCCCCTCCTGAACTCCTGGGTCCCCTCCGAACTCCTGTGTTCCCCCCTGAACTCCTGGGTCTTTTGTGGCACCGCTGGGTCCCCTCCTGAACTCCTGGGTGGGTCCCCTCCCGAACTCCTGGGTACTTTAGGGCACTCCTGGGTCCCCTCAGAACGCCTGGGTCCCCTCCTGAACTCTTGGGTCCCCTCCTGAACTCCTGTGTTCCCCCCTGAACTCTGGATCCCTTGGGGCACTCCTGCGTCCCCTCCTGAATTCTTGGGTCCTTTGGTGAACTCTTGGGTCCCCCAGAACTCCTGGGTTCCCCCCTGAACTCCTGGGTCCTTTGGGGTACTGCTGGGTCCCCTCCCGAACTCCTGGGTGGGTCCCCTCCCGAACTCCTGGGTGGGTCCCCTCCCGAACTCCTGGGTACTTTGGGGCACTCCTGGGTCACCTCAGAACGCCTGGGTTCCCCACTGAACTCCTGGGTCCTTTGGGGCATTCCTGGGTCCCCTCCTGAACTCCTGGGTGGGTCCCCTCCTGAACTCCTGGGTGGGTCCCCTCCTGAACTCCTGGGTGGGTCCCCTCCTGAACTCCTGGGTGGGTCCCATACTGAACTCCTGGGTGGGTCCCATACTGAACTCCTGGGTGGGTCCCATACTGAACTCCTGGGTCATTTGGGGCATTCCTGGGTCCCCTCAGAACTCCTGGGTCCCCTCCTGAAGTCCTGGGTGGGTCCCGCAATGAATTCCTGGGTGGGTCCCTCCTGAACTTTTGAGTCCCACCCTGAAATCCTGGGTCCTTTGGGGCACTCCTGGTCCCCTTCCTGAACTATTGAATGGGTCCCTCCTGAACTCCTGGGTCCCCTCAGAACTCCTGTGTCCCCTCCTGAAGTTCTGGGTGGGTCCCACCATGAAGTCCTGGGTGGGTCCCTCCTGAACTCTTGGGTCCTTTGGGGCACTCCTGGGTCCCCTCCTGAACTCTGTATCCTTTGGGGCACTCCTGGGTTCCCCCCTGAACTCCTGGGTCCTTTGGGGCACTGCTGGGTCCCCTCCTGAACTCCTGGGTGGGTCCCCTCCTGAACTCCTGGGTGGGTCCCCTCCTGAACTCTTGGGTCATTTGGGGCACTCCTGGGTCCCCTCAGAACTCCTGGGTCCTTAGGGGCACTCCTGGGCACCTCCTGAATTCTTCGGTCCCCCACTGAACTCCTGGGTCCCCTCCTGAACTCCTGGGTCCTTTGGGGCACTCTTGGGTCCCCTCCTGAACTCTTGGGTCCCCTCCTGAACTCTTGGGTCCCCTCCTGAACTCTTGGGTCCCCTCCTGAACTCTTGGGTCCTTTGGGGCACATCTGGGTCCCCTCCTAAACTCTTGGGTCCTTTGGGGAACTCTTGGGTCCTTTGGGGCACTCCTGGGTCCTCTCCTGAACTCTTGGGTCCTTTGGGGCACTCCTGGGTCCCCTCCTAAGCTCTTGGGTCCTTTGGGGAACTCTTGGGTACCCTCAGAACTCCTGGGTTCACCCCTGAACTCCTAGGACCTATGGGGCACTCCTGGGTCTCATCAGTACTCTTGCGTTTCCCCCCTGAACTCCTGGGTCATTTGGGGCACTGCTGGGTCCCCTCCCAAACTCCTGGGTGGGTCCCCTCCCGAACTCCTGGGTACTTTGAGGCACTCCTGGGTCCCCTCAGAACGCCTGGGTTCCCCCCGAACTCCTGTGTCCTTTGGGGCATTCCTGGGTCCTCTCCTGAACTCTGGATCCTTCGGGGCACTCCTGGGTCCTCTCCTGAACTCCTGGGTCCTCTCCTGAACTCTTGGGTTACCCCCTGAACTCCTAGGTCTCCCCTGAATTCTTCAGTCCCCTCCTGAACTCCTGGGCGGGTCCCCTCCTGAACTCCTGGGCGGGTCCCCTCCTGAACTCCTGGGCGGGTCCCCTCCTGAACTCCTGGGTCATTTGGGGCACTCCTGGGTCCCCTCAGAACTCCTGGGTTCCCCACTGAACTCCTGGGTCCTTTGGGGCACTCCTGGTCCCCCTCCTGAACTCTTCGGTCCCCCACTGAACTCCTGGGTCCTTTGGGGCACTCCTGGGTCCCCTCCTGAACTCTTGGGTCCTTTGGGGCACTCCTGGGTCCCCTCCTAAGCTCTTGGGTCCTTTGGGGAACTCTTGGGTCCCCTCAGAACTCCTGGGTTCACCCCTGAACTCCTGGGTCCTTTGGGGCACTCCTGGGTCTCCTCAGTACTCATGGGTTTCCCCCCTGAACTCCTGGGTCATTTGGGGCACTGCTGGGTCCCCTCCCGAACTCCTGGGTGGGTCCCCTCCCGAACTCCTGGGTGGGTCCCCTCCCGAACTCCTGGGTGGGTCCCCTCCCGAACTCCTGGGCACTTTGAGGCACTCCTGGGACCCTTCAGAACGCCTGGGTTCCCCCCTGAACTCCTAGGTCCCCTCCTGAATTATTCATTCCCTCCCTGAACTCCTGGGCGGGTCCCCTCCTGAACTCCTGGGCGGGTCCCCTCCTGAACTCCTGGGCGGGTCCCCTCCTGAACTCCTGGGCGGGTCCCCTCCTGAACTCGTGGGCGGGTCCCCTCCTGAACTCTGGATCCTTTGGGGCACTCCTGGGTCCCCTCCTGAACTCTGGATCCTTTGGGGCACTCCTCGGTCCCCTCCTGAACTCCTGGGTCCCCTCCAAACTCTTGTGTTTTCCCCTGCACTCCTGGGTTTTTTGGGGCACTGCTGGATCCCCTCCTGAACTCTGGATCATTTGGGGCACTCCTGGGTCCCCTCCTGAACTCCTGGGTCCTTTGGGGCACTCCTGGTCCCCCTCCTGAACTCCTGGGTGGGTCCCCTCCTGAACTCCTGGGTGGGTCCCCTCCTGAACTCCTGGGTGGGTCCCCTCCTGAACTCTTGGGTCCTCTGGGGCACTCCTGGGGCCCCTCCTGAACTCTGGATCCTTTGGGGCACTACTGGGTTCCCCCCTGAACTCCTGGGTCCTTTGGGGCACTGCTGGGTCCCCTCCTGAACTCCTGGGTGGGTCCCCTCCTGAACTCCTGGGTGGGTCCCCTCCTGAACTCCTGGGTCATTTGGGGCACTCCTGGGTCCCCTAAGAACTCCTGGGTTCCCCACTGAACTCCTGGGTCCTTAGGGGCACTCCTGGGCCTCTCCTGACTTCTTCGGTCCCCCACTGAACTCCTGGGTCCCCTCCTGAACTCCTGGGTCCTTTGGGGCACTCTTGGGTCCCCTCCTGAACTCTTGGGTCCCCTCCTGAACTCTTGGGTCCCCTCCTGAACTCTTGGGTCCTTTGGGGCACATCTGGGTCCCCTCCTAAACTCTTGGGTCCTTTCGGGAACTCTTGGGTCCCCTCAGAACGCCTGGGTTCCCCCATGAACTCCTGGGTCCTTTGGGGCATTCCTGGGTCCCCTCCTGAACTCTTGGGTCCTTTGGGACACTCCTGGGTCCTCTCCTGAACTCCTGGGTCTGCTCCTGAACTCTTGGGTTACCCCCTGAACTCCTGGGCGGGTCCCCTCCTGAACTCCTGGGCGGGTCCCCTCCTGAACTCCTGGGCGGGTCCCCTCCTGAACTCCTGGGCGGGTCCCCTCCTGAACTCCTGGGCGGGTCCCCTCCTGAACTCCTGGGCGGGTCCCCTCCTGAACTCCTGGGCGGGTCCCCTCCTGAACTCCTGGGCGGGTCCCCTCCTGAACTCCTGGGTCCTTGGGGCACTCCTGGTCCCCCTCCTGAACTCCTGAATGGCTCCCCTCAGAACTCCTGGGTCCCGTCCTGAATTCCTGGGTGGGTCCCGCCAGGAACTCCTGGGTCCTTTGGGGCACTGCTGGGTCCCCTCCTGAACTCCTGGGTGGGTCCCCTCCCGAACTCCTGGGTCTCCTCCTGAACTCTTGGGTACTTTGGGGCATTCCTGGGTCCCCTCAGAATGCCTGGGTTCTCCCCTGAACTCCTGGGTCCTTTGGGGCATTCCTGGGTCCCCTCCTGAACTCTTGGGTCCTTTGGGACACTCCTGGGTCCTCTCCTGAACTCTTGGATCTGCTCTTGAACTCTTGGGTTACCCCCTGAACTCCTAGGTCCCCTCCTGAATTCTTCAGTCCCCCCCTTAACTCCTAGGTGCTCTCCTGAATTCTTCAGTTCCTCCCTGAACTCCAGGTCCCCTCCTGAACTCCTGGGCGGGTCCCCTCCTGAACTCCTGGGCGGGTCCCCTCCTGAACTCCTGGGCGGGTCCCCTCCTGAACTCCTGGGCGGGTCCCCTCCTGAACTCCTGGGCGGGTCCCCTCCTGAACTCCTGGGCGGGTCCCCTCCTGAACTCCTGGGCGGGTCCCCTCCTGAACTCCTGGGTCCTTTGGGGCACTCCTGGTCCCCCTCCTGAACTCTTCGGTCCCCCACTGAACTCCTGGGTCCCCTCCTGAACTCCTGGGTCCTTTGGGGCACTCCTTGTCCCCCTCCTGAACTCTTCGGTCCCCCACTGAACTCCTGGGTCCCCTCCTGAACTCCTGAGTCCTTTGGGGCACTCCTGGTCCCCCTCCTGAACTCTTCGGTCCCCCACTGAAGTCCTGGGTCCCCTCCTGATCTCCCGGGTCCTTTGGGGCACTCCTGGGTCCTCTCCTGAACTTTTGGGTCCCCTCCTGAACTCTTGGGTCCTTTGGGGCATTCCTGGGTCCCCTCCTGAGCTCTTGGGTCCTTTGGGGAACTCTTGGGTCCCCTCAGAACTCCTGGGTTCACCCCTGAACTCCTGGGTCCTTTGGGGCACTCCTGGGTCTCCTCAGTACTCTTGGGTTTCCCCCCTGAACTCCTGGGTCATTTGGGGCACTGCTGGGTCCCCTCCCGAACTCCTGGGTGGGTCCCCTCCCGAACTCCTGGCTGGGTCCCCTCCCGAACTCCTGAGTACTTTGAGGCACTCCTGGGTCCCCTCAGAACGCCTGGGTTCCCCCCTGAACTCCTGGGTTTTTTGGGGCATTCCTGGGTCCCCTCCTGAACTCTGGATCCTTTGGGGCACTCCTGGGTCCTCTCCTGAACTCCTAGGTCCCCTCCTGAATTCTTCAGTTCCTCCCTGAACTCCCGGTCCCCTCCTGAACTCCTGGGCGGGTCCCCTCCTGAACTCCTGGGCGGGTCCCCTCCTGAACTCTGGATCCTTTGGGGCACTCCTGGGTGGGTCCCCTCCCGAACTCCTGGGTGGGTCCCCTCCCGAACTCCTGGGTGGGTCCCCTCCCGAACTCCTGGGTACTTTGAGGCACTCCTGGGTCCCCTCAGAACGCCTGGGTTCCCCCCTGAACTCCTGGGTTTTTTGGGGCATTCCTGGGTCCCCTCCTGAACTCTGGATCCTTTGGGGCACTCCTGGTTCCTCTCCTGAACTCCTAGGTCCCCTCGTGAATTCTTCAGTTCCTCCCTGAACTCCCGGTCCCCTCCTGAACTCCTGGGCGGGTCCCCTCCTGAACTCCTGGGCGGGTCCCCTCCTGAACTCCTGGGCGGGTCCCCTCCTGAACTCCTGGGCGGGTCCCCTCCTGAACTCCTGGGCGGGTCCCCTCCTGAACTCTGGATCCTTTGGGGCACTCCTGGGTCCCCTCCTGAACTCCTGGGTCCCCTCCGAACTCTTGTGTTCCCCCCTGCACTCCTGGGTCCTTTGGGGCACTGCTGGGTCCCCTCCTGAACTCTGGATCCTTTGGGGCACTCCTGGTCCCCCTCCTGAACTCCTGAATGGGTCCCTCCTGAACTCCTGAATGGGTCCCTCCTGAACTCTGGATCCTTTGGGGCACTCCTGGGTTCCCCCCTGAACTCCTGGGTCCTTTGGGGCACTGCTGGGTCCCCTCCTGAACTCCTGGGTGGGTCCCCTCCTGAACTCTGGGTCCTTCGGGGCACTCCTGGGTCCCCTCCTAAGCTCTTGGGTCCTTTGGGGCACTCCTGGGTCCCCTCAGAACGCCTGGGTTCCCTCCGAACTCCTGTGTTCCCCCCTGAACTCCTGGGTCTTTTGTGGCACCGCTGGGTCCCCTCCTGAACTCCTGGGTGGGTCCCCTCCCGAACTCCTGGGTACTTTGGGGCACTCCTGGGTCCCCTCAGAACGCCTGGGTCCCCTCCTGAACTCCTGGGTTCCCCCCTGAACTCTGGATCCCTTGGGGCACTCCTGGGTCCCCTCCTGAATTCTTGGGTCCTTTGGTGAACTCTTGGGTCCCCCAGAACTCCTGGGTTCACCCCTGAACTCCTGGGTCCTTTGGGGTACTCCTGGGTCCCTCCTGAACTCTTGGGTCCCACCCTGAACTCCTGGGTCCTTTGGGGTACTGCTGGGTCCCCTCCCGAACTCCTGGGTGGGTCCCCTCCCGAACTCCTGGGTACTTTGGGGCACTCCTGGGTCACCTCAGAACGCCTGGGTTCCCCCCTGAACTCCTGGGTCCTTTGGGGCATTCCTGGGTACCCTCCTGAACTCTGGATCTCTTGGGGCACTCCTGGGTCCCCTCCTGAACTCCTGGGTCCTTTGGGGCACTCCTGGGTCCCCTCCTGAACTCTGGATCCTTTGGGGCACTCCTCGCTTCCCCACTGAACTCCTGGGTCCTTTGGGGAACTCCTGGTCCCCCTCCTGAACTTCTGGTCCCCCTCCTGAACTCCTGGGTCCCCTCAGAACTCTTGGGTTCACCCCTTAACTCCTCGGTCCTTTGGGGCACTCCTGGGTCTCTTCAGTACTCTTGGGTTCCCCCCTGAACTCCTGGGTCATTTGGGGCACTGCTGGGTCCCCTCCTGATCTCCTGGGTGGGTCCCCTCCCGAACTCCTGGGTACTTTGAGGCACTCCTGGGTCCCCTCAGAACGCCTGGGTTCCACCCTGAACTCCTGGGTCCTTTGGGGCATTCCTGGGTCCCCTCCTGAACTCTGAATCCTTTGGGGCACTCCTGGGTCCCCTCCTGAACTCTTGGGTCCTTTGGGCACTCTTGGGTCCTATACTGACCTCTTGGGTTACCCCCTGAACTCCTAGGTTCCCTCCTGAATCTTTCAGTCCCTCCCTGAACTCCCGGTCCCCTCTTGAACTCCTGGGCGGGTCCCTCCTGATACTCCTGGCCTGCCTGGCCACTTCGCTTCACACCTCCGCCCCGGCCACTTCACACCGGGTTAGGGTTTAGGGTTAGGGTTATGTTTTTACGTATCATCCCAAAGTTCAAGTTTAAGTTTTGAGTCACTAATGCTCATAACAGTCTTTCCAGGTTTTAATTGCTTCACTGTAGTAATTACCATTTTACAGGTGGTTACAAGGCCGAGAATATATTTTTCACTGCGACTAATCGCCTTCCACAACACAGTTCCCACTTTTTCCCAGGTCTCTATTTGAAAAACTCCTAACAGGTCAGCAGGAAACCCACTGCCTCTGCACCAAATTACCAATCTTTTGAGTTTACTCTCCTCATACTTCACCACTCTCTTAGAGAGAATATGCGAGAGGAGCCACAGTATTTCTTTTTCTTCTTTAAAAATATTCTGCTCCATCTCCTCTCTCCCCCAGCTGCTCACCTCTTTGGGCGTCCTTTGCGACGATATTGGATCCTTTATCACTCCTCTGTCACTCCGTAGCCATCAATCGGGAGTCACGCAGCCCGCAGCCTGCGTCCCGGTCCCGGTCCAGCCGAGCCGTTCCAGCTGGGGCTCGCTCCCTGCAGCGGTCGCGCGCTTTCCGTAAATTTTCCTTAGGGATCACGTCGGGGTCACCGCTTGCGAGGGCGCAAACTTACAGACTCCACGCTACTTAACACGAATTCAAGCAAAGCCATTTATTACAGAGACAAGCCTCCTTATATACGCAGTTATTTCCCGATAAGCGTCCACGTTCCAAACACGCGTCGGCTGATCGGATATCGTCCACGTTCGGGTCTTGTTATTATAGAATTACCTCACTCTCATAACAGATGTTGTTTTTCAGCCTTCGCGCCAGCCTTGGAGTCGCTTTGTCTAGTTCAGAAATAAATCTCTATCTAACAGAAACCCATCTGCACAACAACCTTAAGAAAATCCCTTAAATCTCCCACAGGTGCTGTCATTTCTAGTTAGGGTCCAGGTGATTTTATAAGGGTGGTGGGCGGGGCCTGGGATGATCGACCCCTCCCCTCGGCAGCTTTTGAGCTGTTTAATCTACATGGGCAGACGTCTTTGGAGAAGTGGAGGTGTCTGTTTGAGGTACGAGCTTCAGGAGCAGCAAAGGTTCAGTAGCAGCTGTAGTAGAAAGGTTGTTTGTCATTATGTTTCATTCATTGATTCGGTTCCAGGTGCTTTACATTTTCCCAAAATTCCTGACTACAATGAAGAGGGAGTGCTGGCAGTTGTATTTCACTTTCCATCTGCTCCCTAGAAAAACGAAGTTGAAATCCATACTCAATCTCATTGTAGCTGCAATAGCAGCAATAAAGTGCAGGTGCTGTCATTTTCAGGGAGATTCCAGGTAATTTGGTAAGGGTGGTGAGGGGTTCTGGGGTGAATGACCCTGCCCCTTTCCCAGGGGTTTGTGGGAAGGGGTGGGCGGAGCCCTGGGTATTTGAGCCCCGGTCCCTGGGCAGGGAGCTCATTCTGCTCCAGGGCAGCTTGGGTGGTGGTTCTCTGCTGCTTCTTCAGCCAGTCGGCAACTTTTGAGATTTTTAATCCAAATAGGCAGATGTCTTTGGACAAGCAGAGGTGCCTGTTTGATGTAAGAGCTTCAGGAACAGCGAAGGTTTAACAACAGCTGTAGTAGAAAAGTTGTTTGTCGTTATGTTTCATTTGTTGATTCATTTCCAGGTGCTTTGCATTTTCCCAAGATTCCTGACTACAATGGAGAGGGAGTGTTGTTTTTTGGTTTGTATTGCTGTATTAATAGTTGTTAATGTAATCTCTTCTCCTGGAAGAGCGTCTTGTCTCCAGAACCTTTGCAGCGTGCAGCGGCCCCCGGTGGATCATTCAAATGTACCTCCCAGAACTCAGCCAAGGTGAGCAACGAACCGTAGGCTACTATGGATAAATATTATTTGGGCGCTTGATAGCGTGCGTGTTCTCACTTTCCTTATTGTAGGCGGCGATGGAGAAAGCGACAACTGCGGGAAGATCCCCGTTAGCACAGGTGGCATTTTCCTCTGTCGAAGGTGGATTCAGTCCCTCGACCCTCTGAAAGATAAGTGGAGGCACGAGGGCTGGGAAGGGGCTGGGAATCGCAGGGTGGGTTTAAAGTTCTCAGACAGAAAAGCGCAGTCTAGGAGCGGTCCCCTTCGGGCAGATAAGGGGTCAGGGAACGTTCCGGTGCGATGCCAGCATCTGCCGGGCAGGGCAGCTCCAGCCGGCGCCTGTTGTCGTGTAGTTCGGGAAGCCCGCCTCGTGCCAGTCAGACGATCACGGGGTCTCGCTGTGCTCCGGGGGCCCAACGGGCCTCTCAGGTGCTATCCTGGGATCCGGAACGCCGGTGTTAATTGGCGTAGAGCCAATCGGGTGCTGGATTCTTGTATCATCAGCCAAAAGCATGGACGGTGCTTGCATTTTGGACATTTCTGGTCAGCTGTGACTTACGGTGTCAATCTGGGCTGCATCAGCAGCTCTGCTCTCTACTCCTCCAGTCTAAGGGACTGGCACTTCAAGATGCTGGGAAGAAGTTCTTAGGTCGTGCCGCCGTCTCCTCTGCGTGTGTGTGGGGCAGTGCCGCTGTCTCGTAAGGGTGTGATGTTCGGCTCCTTTTTCTTTTTCCTGGGGCTGCGGAAGAGGCTCCTTGCCTCATCACTGCCTCCCTGCAGGGCATTTGGATTGATGCCGTCTCTGGTTTTGGGTCACTGTCGTTGCAGAGCGTTTTTGGTGCTGTTGCGGTTGTGTCGTCCATAGCGTTCTGTGGCGCGTTTGTCTGCGCACATGCACGTTCGGCTCGGAGCTGCTTTGCCCGGCGGTGTGGAGTCAGGGGCGGGTGGAGCGAACTCTAGGAGTCCAGGGTTAATCTGTTGACAGATTCAATTGTGTAGGCAAAGGTTGTGCGATCATCTGGGATGTAGTAGATGTGGGCAGGGGAGCTGGCAGTCCGTTCCCCAGTGTTTTAGGGACTCAATTAGAGTGTCGGGTGGGATTCCTGAATAGAAAGCAAACCTGTGGAATGGTCAAGCTGTTGATGAGCGTCTGGGTGACTTGTTGAATACCTTATTTTCAGAGGTAGAGGGATGACTTGGTATGAAAGAGCAACAGAAGAGGCGAGCAGCGCGCCATAAGCAGGTGGGTCGGTGTGTGATGCCAGCGGGAAGATGTGCCGTGTGGCTCTATGTAAGTTTGGTCATTTGTCTCTTTCATAGAAGCTAAGAGGAAACCTGGGTATTATCACCGCAACTCCTCGGGCAAGGTGAACAATGAGCGTCGGGCCGAAGCAGCAGCACGTTTCAGGTCCCGTGTTGCCAGTGGAGGTGTGAGCGTCATTGGGTTGTGTTTTACAGGCGGCAGCTGAACCTTTGTGGTCAAGGGCGTTGCAGTCAAAAGCAAGGGTGGGCAGGCAGGTGGGAGAGCGGCCAAGGTAAAGGAGCGGGAGACGGGCCCGTCTACGGGCGGGCTGTTTTTGAGCAGCGTACGAGCAGGTGCCTTTGTTTTCGCAGGTGCCGTGGACCAGCTCGGAGGGGCGAAGCCGCACGCCGGTCAGCAGCCGAGAAGGTGAGGCGGTGGTGGGTGTTGAGGAGCCCGGTGTCGCTCGGTGACTCGGTTCAGCGTTTCCTTCTTGTTTTGCAGGCTCCTTTTGGGCCCTTTGGACTTGGAGGAACGTTTCTGGTGAGCCGGGGTATGGGCGAGGAGGAGCGTGGGGCTGGGGACTCGCTCCAAGCCCTACAGTTCTTTTGTTTCTTGCTGTCTTAGGTGTTACGAGCGATGAGGGTTTGTGACCGCACCCGTGACACGACGCGCCGAACGGAACGCCGAGGAACTTAGGAGGTGGGTGTCGCGGGAGGAGTCGGCGTTTACCCCGCTGTACTGTATGCTGGCACGGCTTAGTGAGCGTATGTTTTCCTGTGTTACCGTAGATGTTGAAGAGGAGCCCGGCAATGCAGGAACATCTCCGTTAGCGCACGTGGCGTTTTCTCTGTCGAAGGTGGATTTGGTCCCTCGGCCCTCTGAAAGATAAGTGGAGGCACGGGGGCTGGGAAGGGGCTGGGAATCGCAGGGATGGGGGTAAAGTTCTGATAAGGGAAAGGGCTGTCCAGGAAAAGTCCCCTTTGGGTGGGTAAAGAGCCCAGGGAACTTTACGGTGCGATGCCAGCATGTGCCGGGCAGGGCAGCTCCAGCCTGCGTCTGCGTTGTCGTGTAGCTCGGGAAGCCTGCCTTGCGTCTGTCAGATGATCCCGGGGTCTCGCTGTACTCCGGGGGCCCAAGGGGCCTCTCAGGTGCCATCCCGGGATCCGGAATGACGGTGTCAATTGGTGTAATGCAAATCGGGTGCTGGATTATTGTATCATCAGCCAAAAGCGTGGACGGTTCTTGCATTTTGGATGTTCCTGGTTAGTTGTGATTTATGGTGTCATTCTGGGCTGCATCAGCATCTCTGCTCTCTACCCCTCCAGTCCTAGGGACTGACACTTCAAGATGCTGGGAAGAAGTTCTTAGGTTGTGCCGCCGTCTCCTCTGTGGGTGTGTGCGCGCCAGTGCCGCCGTCTCCTCTGTGGGTGTGTGCGCGCCAGTGCCGCCGTCTCCTCTGTGGGTGTGTGCGCGCCAGTGCCGCCGTCTCCTCTGTGGGTGTGTGCGCGCCAGTGCCGCCGTCTCCTCTGTGGGTGTGTGCGCGCCAGTGCCGCCGTCTCCTCTGTGGGTGTGTGCGCGCCAGTGCCGCCGTCTCATAAGGAGCCGTGACGTTGGGCTCCTTTTTCCTGGGGTTGCAGAAGAGGCTCCTTGCCTCATCACTGCCTCCCTGCAGGGCGTTTTGATTGATGCCATCTCTGGTTTTGGCGTCGCTGTCGTTGCGGAGCGTTTTCGGTGCAGATCACTTCTGAAGCAGCTGGAACTCCTTCATATGCTGCTAGTATTTCCTTTTCAGTTGGAGTATAGTTGGCCTCAGATCCTTTGTATCCTCGACTCCAAAAACCTAAGGGTCGACCTCGGGTTTCTCCTGGTGCTTTCTGCCAGAGGCTCCAGGTAAGTCCATTATCTCCGGCTGCGGTGTAGAGCACATTTTTAACATCTAGTCCAGTTCGGACTGGTCCAAGGGCCACCGCATGAGTTATCTCACGCTTCATTTGTTCAAAGGTTTGTCGTTGTTCAGGGCCCCACTCAAATTGGTTCTTTTTACGAGTCACTCGATAGAGAGGCTCACAATGTGGCTGTAGTCAGGAATATGCATTCTCCAAAAACCTACAATGCCCAAGAAAGTCTGTGTCTCCTTTTTATTAGCAGGTGGAGACATTGCTGCAATTTTGTTGATCACATCCATTGGGATCTGACGACGGCCATCTTGCCATTTTATTCCTAAAAACTGGATCTCTCGTGCAGGTCCCTTGACCTTGCTTTGTTTTATGGCAAAACCAGCATCTAAAAGAATATGAATTATTCTCTCACCTTTCTCGGAGACTTCTTTCGCTGGGTCGCCCCATACAATGATGTCATCAATATATTGCAAGTGTTCTGGAGCTTCACCTTGCTCCAGCGTGGTCTGGATCAGTCCATGGCAGATGGTAGGGCTGTGTTTCCACCCCTGGGGCAAGCGATTCCATGTATACTGGATGCCCCTCCAGGTGAAAGCAAACTGCGGCCTGCACTCTGCTGCTGCAGGAATAGAGAAAAAATGCATGAGCAATGTCAATTGTAGCATCGCACTTCACTGCCTTTGACTCCAGTTCAAATTGCAGTTCTAGCATGTCAGGCACAGCAGCACTCAGTGGTGGTGTAACTTCATTCAGGCCACGATAGTCTACAGTTAGTCTCCACTCGTCATTAGACTTACGCACTGGCCAGATTGGGCTGTTAAAAGGTGAGCGAGTCTTACTGATCACACCCTGGCTTTCCAATTGATGAATCAGCTTCTGGATAGGAATCCAAGAGTCTCGATTGGTGCGATATTGCCGGCGATGCACCGTCGTGGTAGCAATTGGCACCTGCTGATCGTCAACCATCAGCAGTCCTACAACAGAAGGGTCATCTGAAAGACCAGGCAAATCAGACAGCTGTTCAATTTTCTCAGTGTCCACAGCTGCTATACCAAATGCCCACCTATACCCTTTTGGGTCCTTAAAATACCCTCTCCTGAGGTAGTCTATACCAAGGATGCACGGAGCATCTGGACCAGTAACAATGGGATGCTTTTGCCAGTTTTTTCCAGTTATGCTCATTTCAGCCTCTACAACAGTCAGTTCCTGGGATCCCCCAGTCACTCCAACAATATTGATGGATTGTGTTCCTTTATAGTTAGAAGGAATTATTGTGCACTGAGCACCAGTGTCCACTAAAGCTTTGTACTCCTGGGGTTGTGTTGTACCAGGCCATAGTATTTGTACAGTCCAATAAACTCTGTTATCCCTTTCCTCCACCTGGTTGGAGGCAGGGCACCTCTAATTCCTGTTTTGCACAGTCTCTGGGTGTAAATTAGAGGTTCCTTCAAGAGCATCAGAATCTCTTCTGCTCCTTTTGTAAACTGGAGCAGCCACCTTCCTAGGAGTTTTTCCTTTTATCTCACGTACTCGTTCCTGAAGTTCTGAGGTAGGCCTTCCATGCCACTTATTCATGTTTTCTCCCTGCTCATGTAGGAAGAACCACAGTGAACCTCTTTTTGTGGGCTGTCTCTGCCCTCTCTCTCGAGATTGGAAACGCCTTCTCCTAACAGCTGAAACATAGGTTCTGTGCAGGTCGTGAACGGTACGAGTCTGCTCTGAGCTCTTGGATTTCTTGCAACAGCTTTTCAAACCGGTCATCAGATTTTTCACACAGTTTCTCCACAGCGGAGACACAAGCCCGTAGAGAACCACCAAGGCTGTCCTCAAAGTACCGGAGCTGCTCAATCACTTCATTAATTTCTTGTGCACCTCTAGCTGACCAGACCATTCCTGCCAATGACTTAGCATATGCAGGTGGTGCACTTTGTACAAATCTGCACCACATAGATTTTGTACAATTGATTCTATCTGGGTCTGTCCCCTCTTGGCTGTTTGGTCCTAGATAGATGATCTCTCGCACAGCTAATTCTCTCAGGAATTGGATACCTCTCTCCATAGTATTCCATTTCCCTAACTTGGATATACAATCTTCCTTGTAGGGAAATCTGACTTTCATAGCTGCCAGGAGTCGGGTCCAGAGAGTAGCGGCATTAGACTCTCTTGAAATTGCCCTATCAATGGCGGAATCTTTTGACAGAGATCCCAGCTGCCTGGCTTCACCACCTTCTAATTCAATTGTTTCTGCCCCATTGTCCCAGCATCGCAGCAGCCAGGTTAAAATATTCTCGCCTTCATGACGACTGAAGTCTTTTCGCAGATCTCTCAGCTCACCTGGAGAAAAGGACCGAGTGGTGGTCACTTCATCTCCACCCTGTCCTGATGATGATGCCCCTTGGGTTGATGTTGGCCCTGTGCCATCACCTGCTGCACGGGTAGTCTTTCTAGTGACTTTCTTACAACCAGCAACTGATGCTGATATGGGTTCACCATCATCTGATTCATTTTCAGAGTCTGAATGACTGTCACAGTGATTGCTGTGGTTACAGCAGCAACAGTGCCCAGTGTGTGAAGACGGGGGGGCTGCCTTGTCAGCCTTTGAGGCTGGAGAAGTAACGTTATCTGCAGCGACCTTGGCAGAGGAGCAATGCGGAGGAGCTGTAGCTTCAGCCTGTGAAGCCGCGGTTGGGGGGACAGTGGCTGCAGCAGCAGCTTTGGCTGTTTTGCCTTTTCTCGAGCGGCTAGGAGTGCTTTTTGCTAAAGCTTCCGAAGGCGCACTGCAAATCTCAGGACTAAAAAGAGACGCAAACTTCCTATTGAACCTCATTTCTCTTATCAGTAACACAAACTGACACACATTCAGCAAACCACGTAACACCATCACAGTTCTACAAAGCTCCAAGGATATTCAAAGCTCTCTAACACATTTGCAAACTGTCCCAGTGAAATCACAAAAGTATTGTTAGTCAGCCTTTCTAAAGATTTGCTTGACCAATTAGCAAATATAGAGCCATTCTGCTCTTTAATCTCTCCTGGAGGTTTTTCAAGGTAAAGCAGAAGCGAGTAGAAATTCATTAGCGGCTGCAGTATAATGAAATAAACCAGTGCCGTACTACACAGAATCATCATGACCGCTGTCCAGTTTCTTGTTGTTATATAATGAATACTTCGATTCAGAAAGAAACAGCAACACAGATATGGGATCAGCGAGCACAATGTAGAAAATAACTGATACAACTTTTGCCATAACATCTTTAAGTCAATGTAATTCACTTTGCCTTAATACCATTAAATGATATCCGTAGCAAACAGATGCGCGAGTATCACAACTCTATGAGTTGGCACCGTGCCAAGAAAATTGAAAGGTACGTCAGAGCAGTAGAAAAGCCAAAAATCTCCAAATTTACCCCTTTCTCTTGCCCCACGTTGGGCGTCAATTATTTGTCGAGGGTTAGGATTGCGGGGTGACAATCAAACCCTGGCAGATGTATTGTTAACCTCCTCTCCCCCCCGCTTCCCCCTTTTGCCCCTCCCTCTCCCCCCTTCCCACTCAGGACAGGCGATTGGGAGGGAAAGAAGAACAGAGAGAAGAGAGTTGGAAAAGTTAAAGATGTTTTACTAACGCTGCTAATAAGAATAGAGAAAATAATACAAAATATACAAAACCAATCTTGTAAGTCTCAGCAACTGCAGAGCCAGCACCCAAAGTCCTGGATTAGACTCTGTAGCCAACCGGAGCTGGATTCAGTCTGTCACTAGGCCTCAGTTCGCAGGGACGACCAGCAAGGTCCTCTCCTAATGTCAGCCATGTGGAAAAAAGGGAAAAAAAGACAAAAGGGACGAGATCCTCGTGATCTCCCACTTTTATATGAAGTATTCACGTGAATGGAATGTTATACACTGTTGGTCAGTCTCTTGATCACCAGTTTCTCGTTGCCCCTCTCGCGAGATGTTCATCCGTGCTTATCAATAAGTTTGCATTCCATTGCTAGGTTTAACCAAAACATGTGTTGGGTTTTCCAGGAAAATGCAGCTAACATGAAGGCTTTAGCTGACAGGCAAATTCACTAAAAAAGAAACTTGTTTTTAACAAAACCAGGACAGGAATGTGACTGGAAGGGCAGTGCTGTGGTGGAGCAGGTCAACAGCGGGAGTCTGCATCAGCCCAAGGCTTTGTGCTTCAAGGAACAGCTGGGGAGGATGCAGAGATCTCAGCAAAGGAAGGAAGATGCTCAGACAAGAGCAAGGTGGGGCAGCAGGGGGGATGTCTGCAGCCTGCAGGGAAAGAGGTGCAGGGGATGCCACAGCACAGGACAGGCTGTGGTGGAGATGATCAAGGGATGTAAAGAGGCTGAAAGCCCCCAGCAGACATGAGCTCCTTCTCCCCTTGGCTATGGCTGTTGTCTGCACCTCTGATGCCTGTGAGGAGACACCTTGTCCTTCCAGCACAGGGGCCTCATGGCCTCCTTGTCCCCAGCCAGGAACCTGGGAGGTGTGGGACCATAGTCCTGCCCTTGGCCTTGCACAGCCCCACATCACACTGTCCAGGAAGGACCCCTGGCAACGTGGGAGGGAGAGGATCTGCCTTCCCAGGGCTGGGGGTCAGGGCTTGGCCCTTTGGTTAATGAAACACATCCAGGTTTACTCAGCATCAGAGCCACCTTTTACTTGCTTACCCTGTTTCAAGTTTTCTGTCCAAACTGATCCTGGGTATGGTTTCTCAGTTGTGTCCCTCAATGGATTCATTAACCTTACAACATCATTTGAAGTTTAGATCTGATTTTGTCTTCTTCAAATTCTTCTAGGGTGTGAAGTCCATGGACTCAGCACCAAAGCCACCAGAGGGGTCATTAAAGCGCCCTGGGCTGCTCCTGTGCTGCTGAGCTGGGCTGGGCTCCTGGGACAGAGGGAGCTCCTGGCAAGCGGCAGCGCTGCAGAGAGACAGCTCTGCCCAGGAGCAGCTCCTCTGCACAGCGCAGCAGGGCTGAGGGCTCTGCCTGGGGATCTCAGGGAGATGAGCAAGGCAGAGAGAGATTAAAGGTGGTCAGGATTGGGAGGATGACTGAGAGCTCACTGGAGGAGAAACCTTTGCAGCCCTTGCCATGGTAAGTCTCTGCATGCAGGGCAATGCAGCTGTAGCTCCTGGAGGCATCTCCTAAAACTGGCACAGGCACAGCTTGTGGGATCTGTAAGGAGGGGATCTTTTCAGGCAATATTGAACAGCTGTGAAGCCAGGTGAGCACCCAGGAGTGCCAAGGGCTGTCCTGCAGAGCAGGATGTCTTAAGAGAAGGTCCACACAAGGATTACGACACAGATTTCCAGAGCCTGTCTTTTGAGTTTCCTCTCTCAAGGGGTGGGGGGTGCAAAAAAGGATAAAAGGAAAATGAGCTCTCATGCTTAAACAAGTCACTGAGACTCCTGAACTGCAACTCTGAGTGATCAGTACATCTGCCAGAAGACTCATGACATCCCTTCACCACCCCAGCCAGAGCTCCAGTTCCTCTGCAGAGCACAGGGGCTGAGAGCAGCTGCCCGGCAATGTTGGTGTCTGGGAGGTGGCTGCACAGCTGGGGAAGGGTGACGCTGTCTGAGTGCCCAGCTGCCTCTGCCCTGGCCTCTCTCACACCCAGCCTCACAGTATTGTCCTTCTTGCTCCCCTGCTCTGGGTCACTGCTGTTGGGATCTTGTTCTTGCTCTCAGGCTCTCTGGGGATGGCAGTTTCAGCTGCAGAGTCACAGCCTGATCTTGTGGGTCCTTTCCTGCAGGTGTGTCCATGGGAACACGTGTCCCAGCTTTGCTGTGACCTGTGGGGTGTGGGCAATGCAGTCTGTGGGGCTGGGGAGTGAGCTGAGTGTCCCCCAGGACCCTTGTCTGTCTCGCTGAGGTTTTCTTCCAAGCTGCGAGCTTCCCTCCAGGATGGAAACCTGTCCTATAGCCTCTGTGTGTTATCTGAAAGCCCCTTGAAGAAGTGCAGAGAGGCTGCAACTGAGAAAATGCTTTTTAGGAAAGGATGAGACCTGTTTTGGTTCCATCTGACAAAGCTGAACCCCAGGACTGTCCCCTGCCCCCCTGTACCCATGCCCCCTGCTGCAGAGCAGGGCTGACTCCTCGGCAGCCAGCGGGCACAGGCCCTGCTTCTCACGGCACCTCCAGCCAGCACCAGCCAGGGCTCAGCCACGGAGCTGGAGGAAGGTCTGGAAAAGGACAAGGGGGTGTGGAGCAGGGGAGGGTGTGTGAGAAATGGCTTTGACTTTGCTCAGAGAAATCTCCCCTAACTTGTCAGTGTCCTATGCCCAGAGGCTGCAGATGTCCAACAGCAGCTCCATCACACAGTTCCTGCTCCTGGCATTCACAGACACACAGGAGCTGCAGGTCTTGCACTTCTGGCTCTTCCTGGGCATCTACCTGGCTGCCCTCCTGGGCAACGGCCTCATCATCACCACCATAGCCTGGGACCAGCACCTCCACACCCCCATGTACTTCTTCCTGCTCAACCTCGCCCTCCTTGACCTGGGCTTCATCTCCACCATTGGCCCCAAGTCCATGGCCAACTCTCTGTGGGACACCAGGGCCATCTCCTACACAGGATGTGCTGCCCAGATCTTTTTTTTCTTTTTCTGTGCTACAGCAGAGTATTCTCTTCTCACCATCATGTCCTACGACCGCTACGTTGCCATCTGCAAACCCCTGCACTACGGGACCCTCCTGGGCAGCAGAGCTTGTGTCCACACGGCAGCAGCTGCCTGGGCCACTGGGTTTCTCTATGCTCTGGTGCACACGGCCAATACATTTTCACTGCCCCTGTGCAAGGGCCATGCCCTGGGCCAGTTCTTCTGTGAAATCCCCCAGATCCTCAAGCTCTCCTGCTCAGACACCTATCTCAGGGAACTTGGGATTCTTGTGGTCAGTTGCTGTTTAGCTTTTATGTGCTTCATTTTCATCATGGTGTCCTACGTGCAGATCTTGAGGGCCGTGCTGAGGATCCCCTCTGAGCAGGGACGGCACAAAGCCTTTTCCACCTGCCTCCCTCACCTGGTCGTGGTCTCCTTGTTTGTCAGCACTGGCATATTTGCTCACCTGAAGCCCCACTCTGTCTCCTCCTCATCCCTGGATCTGGTGGTGTCTGTTCTGTACTCAGTGTTACCTCCAGCAGTCAACCCCCTCATCTACAGCATGAGGAACCAGGAGCTCAAGGATGCCCTGTGCAAACTCATATATAAGTGTTTTCTGGAGCAATAAACTGCCCCTCTGCTTCTGCATAGGAGTTTTAAAGTAACTTATTACAGGCTTAGCCTGTCATCTGGATTTTCTGTTTTGGTGTGTTGGTTTTTTATTGTTATAATGTTTTCATCCCCTTTACAATTCTCTGTCTGCTTTTCTTTTATAACCACTGGCTGTATAAATGAGGAGCCGTGCTCTCCTTCTGTTTAAACAAAATAAAGGTTCTTATAGTGACTTGTTTTTCACTGTATCCCTCCTGCAAAGCTATTTTGGAGCTGCAGGGACAGTTCCTGTGTGCATGGGTAGAAGGGAAAAGAGTTCAGCATGGCAGCACTGCCACAGAGCACCAGTGCTTGGTCTTCCTGAGCTGTTCTGGTTCCACTCCCACACTCTCCTTCTCATCCCTTGTGTTGGTGCAAGGCCTGAGCGCTCTGGCAGCTTGGTCCCCGTCCTGCTGTGTGTCAGTGCTGTGAGCGCAGGCAGGGACAGGCAATGGGCACTGCTGTGACAGAGATGGGCTCACAACAGCCTTTCCAGATAGAAAGGTGATCTCCTCGGGGCAGGGCCTGAAGGTTTAGGTCTTCTTATAAACCTTCTCTCAAGAACATGTCCACAAAAGTGGCCACAGATGCAAACCCCAGGGCACAGCTGAACAGTGTGTGTGTGCAGGCTGGCACACAGCAGAGCCAGGCCTCCTGCCAGGCCTCCTGCCAGAGACCTGCAGGACCAGCAGAGCAGGGGCTGGGCTGTGCCCCTGTGCACTGGACACCCAGGGCAATCGTCATGGGCTGGACCCTCACAACCACCATTTCCAGCACTGGCCTCTCACCCCAGCTCAGAGTTCTTTGTCCCTCCATGGAATTACACTGAATGAATAGGTCAGAAGTCCATGTTTCCATGTTTGCAGAGGTGCTGGACACTGAACAGTCTCCCAGGGAGGAGTCACGGCCCCAACCTGACAGTGATCAAGCAGAGACTGGACAAGGTCCTCAGACACACGGTGTGACCTGTGGGGTGTCCTGTGCAGGGACAGGAGTTGGAGTCGATGATCCTCGTGCGCCCCTTCCAACCCAAGAGATTCTATGATTCTATGAAATACAAGGTCAAAAGTCCATGCTTCATTGTGCAGATGAGTTGTAACCATACACATCATGTGGATGTCCATTGTGTGCATGTCGTGAGATGAGCCCAAGTGAGCACAAATGCTGTCAGCTGTTCCTTGGGGTGCCATAAAGGTCAGTGGGACAGAGATGGTGTTCAGGGGTCTCTTCCAACCTGTGTTATTGTAGGATTCCATGAATATTTTCCTTGGAGAGCTGTTTCAAGAGAGATATAAAATGCCCCAGAGTACATACAGCAGCAGGTCCTGCTTGACCAGCCTGATCTCCTTCTATGACAAGGTGACCGGCTGAGCAGATGAGGGAAAGTCTGTCATGGGGAGTGAATCCGCCACACAGGCTGTGGGTGTTGTGTCCTTAGACTGCAGTAAAGCCTTTGACACCGTATCCCACAGCATCTCCTGGAGAAGCTGCAGCTCCTGGCCTGGATGGTGTATCTGTGATGGGTAAAGAACTGGCTGGAGGGCCGGGCCAAAGAGTTGTGGTGAATGGAGTGGTGTACCCAGGGCTCAGTATTGGGGCCAGTTCTGTTTGATCTCTTTATCAGTGATCTGGATGAGGGCATCTAATGCACCCTCAGTAAATTTGCAGATGACACCAAATTGGGTGGGAATGTTCTCCCGATGGAGAGTAGGAAGGCTCTACAGAGAGATCTGGACTGGGCGAAGTGATGACCTGAGGGAAAATATTTGAGGTTTAACAAGGCCAAGTGCCAGGTCCTGCACTTGAGTCACAACAACCACAGGCAGCACTACAGTCTTGGGGAAGAGGGGCTGGAAATCTGCTTGGAAAAGAGGGACCTGGAGCATTGATTGAGCCAGCTGAAGGTGAGGCAGCATGTGCCCCGGTGGCCAATATGCCATCAGCATCCCGGCTTGCATTAAGAGTAGCACAGCCAGCAGGACCAGGTTAGTGATTGTCTAATTGTATTTGGCGCTTGTGAGGTCCCACCTCAAATACTGTGGTTGGTTTCGGGTCCCTCACTATAGGAAAGACCTTGAGGTGCTGGAGCAAGTTCAGGGAAGGGCAATGGAGCTGGTGAAGAGGCTGGAGCAAAAGTCTGATGAGGAGTGTCTGAGGGAACTGGTGCTGTTTAGTCTGAAGAAAAGAAGGCTGAGGGGAGACCTTCTCACTCTACAACTACATAAAGGAGGTTGGAGGGTGTTGGTCTCTCCATGTCTGTCCTGTACTGAGGACCCCAGAGCTGGACGCAGGACTCCAAGTGGGGTCTCACCAGAGTGAAGCAGAGGAGCAGAATCTCATCCCTTGACCTGCTGGTCATGCTCCTTTGGATGCAGCCCAAGATATGGTTGGCCTTCTGGATTGCAAGCGCACATTGCTGAATCCTGTCCAGTCTTTCACCCACCAGTATCCCCAAGTCCTTCTCATCAGGGCTGCTCTCAATCCCTTCATCCTCAGCCTGTACTGATACCAGGGGTTGCCCCAACCCAGGTGCAGGACCTTGTGTTTGGCCTTGTTCAACCTCAGGAGACTCACATGAACCACTTCTTCAGCTTATCCAGGTTCGTCTGAATGGCTGCTGTCCCTCAGGTTTATCAGCAGCACCACTCAGCTTGGTGTCATCCACGAATTTGCTGAGGGTGCACTTGATCCCACTATGTCATTGATGAAGATATTAAACAGTACTGATCCCAGTATGGAGCCCTGAGGGACACCACTTGTCACCAGTGTCCATCCAGACATTGTGCCATTGAACACCACTCCCTGGGTGAGATCACTGAGCCAGTTCCTCACCAACCGAACAGTCCAGCCATCAAATCCATATCTCTCCAATGTAGAGAGAAGGATGTTGTGAGGGACCATGTCAAAGGCCTTGCAGAAGTCCAGACAGATGACATCCATAGCCCTTTCTTTGTCCACTAATGTAGTTACTCCATTGTAGAAGATCACTAGTTTAGTCAGGCAGGATTTGCCCTTGGTGGAGCCGTGCTGGCGGTCTCAAATCACCTCCCTGTCCTCCTTGTGCCTTAGCACAGTTTCTAGGAGGATCTTCCCAGGCACAGATAAGAGGCTGACAGGTCAGTACTTTTCAGGGTCCTTCTTTCTAGAGCAGAGGAGAGAAACACTGCCACACAGCACAGCAGCTTGGAACATGGAGACTGGACATGAGGAGGAAGAACTGTCACTCAAAGGCTAGTGCCGTGGTACGCGAAATCATCCAGAAGGAGCATGAGATCAGTCCATCTCTTTGTGTTTCAAGGAACAGAGCACAAGAGTGGAGACACATCAGTCAATGTATGGAAATACCAGGGTGAGAGCAAGGGGAGGAAGCCAGATGGGTGTCTACAGCCTGCAGGGAAACAGAAGCAGCTGTGGGACAGTGTAGGACAACCTGTGGTGGAGATGGCAAAGGGCACTGGCAAGGCTGGATGTCACCAAGAGGACCCCCTTGGTTATGGCAATGGCCTCTGCCACCAAGGCCTGTGAGGAGACATGTTGTCCTCAGGCACTGGGGCACCTCATGGCCTCCTTGCACACCCCCAGGAAGGCTGGGAACTGTCCTTCACCATTGTCTTTCACTCAGCATCACACAGCCCACAGCCCCCTGCCCCAGGAAGAGCCCTGAGCAATGTGTGAGGGACAGGATCTGCCTTCTCAGGGGCTGGGGGTCAGGCCTTGGCCTCTCTGCTTCACCCAACAAAACCAGGGTTTTCTCAGCACCTCAGCTGCCTGCACATTTCCCTTTGTTTATCTGCCACCATGGCCTCCAATTCTCTGCTCTAACGAGTCCCTGGGGAGGCTCTGCTGGTACTTGCCCTCAGTGGAACTCATTAATACTTCAAGGTACTTAGTACTTTTTTCTTCTGGCTTTGACTTCTGGAAAGGTTTGTGCAATCTCCTCTCAGCACCTGAGTAATGTTCAAGGACTGAGCACCAAATGCACCATGGGGAGCATTACACAGTAGAGAACTCTAACAAACCATGTCTCTTCTTGTAATCACCTTCTAGTATTGTACAGTGAATTTGAGAGTTTTCTTGGTGTAATTATGGAGAAAGATTTCAAAAAATATTTTAATAAAAATGTCTTTGTAATGTAAAGGGTGTATTTTATTACTTTTCAGTGTGGAGAGGAGCTGATTGCAGCATTATCTGATGTTGGTCCAGGGTCTCTCCTAAGGAGGTCTGGACTGGCTGGAGAAGCTGTCCCTTGAGCTCTCACACCGTGTGCACAACCTTGCTCCTCACCTCCCCAACCCCATCGTTTCTCTCATGGCCCCCTGGGCCTTGCATCCCTTTTCCTTACACCAGACTTCTCCCCTGCAGTCTGCAGCTGGATGTGCCAGCTCCTTTGCACCAGCTCCCACCTGCTCTCCTTGGAGACCTGGCTGCACACAGCAAAGAGGGAGTTTGCTTTACCTTTGAACAAACAAAATAACACTGATGAGAGTCATGATTAAAAGAAAACACACTCCTCAACTGTACGTCAAGGACAAACTGCCACCACTGAGGTTCACCTTCTCCAAGGCAGAACCACGCAAGTAATGTTGTAGAGAGAAAGGAAACTCTAAAATAAACACAATAAAAGAATTGGCTAAAGGCAGAATTAGACAGACTACTGAAAGACAAGGAAGCATTTAACTCCTTGAAGCTGAAAGCAGCAACTGGATTGTTGACAAGTGTCCGAGTGATCAAACCGTAAGAGGAAGGAAAACCCAGAGAGCAATCGCAAGTGCTTGTGTGCAGATCAGCTGCTGGAAATGGGACTTCAGACATGGTGAGTTTAGTTAGGGCAGGAGGAAATACCTGGAGGATGAGGGAGATCAGATGCACAGATAACAGAGAGTGCTGAGAAGGGAAATGGTGTCAAAGATGAGAACTTCTCCTCTTGTTCTTAATGCACATCCTGATAAGTCTCATTTTGATGTCATGGGAAAACACTGATATTTAAAGTATTCAAAACATAAAAAGGAGAATTAAAACACCAACAACGTTTGATGCTTAAAGTTGCAAAAAGACATTTACTTCATTCTACATCTTTATTTTGGTTTCTTTTCCCCTACACTTTTTAAATGGGTTCTCTAGATTTCTCTCCTACCAAAGCCTCCAGCATTAAGAAAGACAATCCTTGTGTCTGGCACAGAGTCGAAGGCACCAAACAATCCACTGCCATGGACTGTCAGTGCCACTTTTTACCCCTGGCACACAGTGAGTTGTGCTGGAAGCTGTTGGCCACTCTTGTCTGATGGAGGAAATAAGGATAAAAAGGTGAATTGAACTGTTCTCTGTTTAGATGGCCATGTTCACAGTGACCTCAACAGATCTGTGTTATCTGTCTTTCTAAGTGATCCTAAGGAAAAGAAATATATTTATGTGTTGGTAAATACATAGGGAAAATAAATAATCATGTCCAGTTACTCAGCAAAATACATTTCCTACCAGCACTCTCAAAGGAAGAATCTTTCTTCTGAAAAATTTCTGCCTCCCAAGCCTCTGTGGCTTGAGACAGGAATCTGGAGAACAACCAGCAGTGGATGGGGATCAAGTCAGGGTAACTGGAACTAACACAACCCTTTCCAGTCTATGGGACAGCAGGGGCAGCATCCCAGGAGCTGAGACAGCAGGACGATGTCACAGGGAGGCCACTCTCCACCATCTTGGAAAGCTCATGGACACTGGGGGGACTCCCTGACCACTGGCAGCTCTCACACAGTGTGTGCACTTTTCAAAATGGGCAATGGGTGAGCAGGGGAACTAAGGGCTGTGCCCCAGAACATGTCCACTGGGACCCCATTTCTGGGTTTCTGGAAGAGAAGGTGACGGGGTTTACCCAGGGCAGGTTGTGCCTGTCCATCCTCTTTGCTTTCTGTGAGGAAAGGACAGGGTTTGGATGTGGGCAGAGCAGGGGTGGTCTGTTACCTGGAAGTCAGCAAGGCATTCAGCGTCATCCCCCACAATGTGCTTGTGCCCAAGTTAGGATATTATGGTCTGTGTCAGTGTGCAAGTAGATGGGTAAAAGGTAATCTGGATGGTTTGGCTTAGAAGGACAGTACATAAAGGGAAAAACTTTCAATTCCTGACGACAGTCAAGCACTGGAAGCTGTTTCCCAGCAGTGTGCATCCACTCTACCTCAGAAAGTTAACACCATGTGTTTGTATAGACCCCTCACTAATCTGGTCTGACCCTGCTTTTAGGAGGAGGTTGCTCAAGACACCTCTTGAGGTGCCTTAGAGACTGAATGATGCTGTCCTTCCTTCCTTCCCATTCATGTTTCTGATTTGGAGAAAGTTCTCAGGTTCCTTCTGATCACAGAAATAATTCACATGAGGCGCAAGGCTGCTTTACAAGTAACCATAAACAGCCCTGATCACAACCTTTGTATCCTTTTTAATTTCCTCCAACCCAGCTTCCTCTTGTTTGCTGTCCTAATACCCTTCCAAAAAGAAAACACCACCTTGTTCATCCTTTCAGAGCAGGTTGTTCAAGAGGTGTCAGCATCCATGTACAGAGTCTGCACATCAGCCAGGCAGCAAAGCCATCGTTACAGAAATGCAGACGAGGCTCTTGACCATCTCCTTGAACCCAGATATCAGCGTGACGTGTCTGCTGAGATTCCAGGGAACACCTGAACTTTAAGTGCAGAGCATGTGAGTGCTGGTTGGGTATCCTGGATTGTCTCCTGAGCCATGTGGTGCTTCAGGCTGTGAAGAGAATCAAAACCAACATTTCACTGGGTTAATTAATTTTACAGACTGTCACACAGGGAGTTGAAGGGAGCTCAGAACTCCAGTCTCTGCTGTACTGTAAGGCTTGATACCCCATCCACAGGTACAGATCTAAATGGTCCAGATAGAGGGTGATCTTGCCAAAGTCACCCTTTGTGTCCCCAGGTGCATGGACGCTGCTCATGTGCCTCTGCAGAGAGTGGCAGAGGTTGGATCCCTTTCTCAGGAGAAACTCCTTGCTGGAAAGACACAGCTACGGGGCTGGCTCAACAAGGTTTTATTGCATTTCACTCGGCATCAGATTTGACATATTTGGTGCTTTTCTGTGATCACTTCTTCTGCACAGATGATCACAGAAGGACAACCATGTCATAAGAGTTGGTTACAAAGGCCCTGTCATGAACAAGAAATCTCACCGTGAGATCTGGAGGGCGTGAGGGAGATTATAACAAGCACCATGAAGAGCCAAGAAGCTCAAGGCCTCTTCTGTAGAGCGCGAGGCCCTGAGCAGCAGTGACCGGCCATGTGTGGTGTGGGAGAGGGTCAGGAGATGTGGGGTAGAAAAGGGTGATGGCTGATGACTTCAGCAAATCCTTACAACCATGTCTGAGCCACAAGTGGAATGCGGCTGATATCTGGGGGTCGAAGGGGAATGGTAGAATGTTGATTTTGGAAAGAAGGTAGGCTTTTTTGGACTAAGGATATATGGCAGTGCCATTTGCATGCTGTGGGCTTGGCTGTGCCTGGGAGATGGGGAATGGCTGCTGCTGGGGTGTTTGTGCTCAGTCATGGCCCATGAGCTGACCCTGCTCTGCTCCTCTCTTACACTGCCCACACTTGGATGGTCCTCTGGAATCATCCATGATCCCGGAGGAAGCACCAGATCCTGGAATGTTGGCCCATTACTGGAGGACAAGAGTGAAAGGTTTGTGAGACACATGGGAGTGCAGGAAGAGAGTGGTCTACATGTAGCAGTAAGTGTGTTAAAGAAGAACACCTAAAGACCATGGTCTGGTCATGCCAATGTAAAATAGATTGATTTTTCCTTTTATTTTACGACAACAGAAGAAGGAACGTGTGCAGTTCAGTACTAGGGCATGGATCCAAATTGAGGATTCAAGCAAGTTTGGGACTGGGAGAGCTCAGGTGATTGGTGACCATTGCCAGTTGTATGAAAGAAGTTGAATGGGTTTGGGGGACTTCACAGGCATTGCCAAGTCCTCAGAAAACCAGAGCCTTGTGGTTAAAGCAACAGCACTTGGCACCAAACCCACCCCCAAAACACAAAACACTCACAGTGACCACAGGCAGAGCCTGAGAAGCATTTGACTGAAAGGGTCTCCTTTGTCTGGTCCTGGGGTCAGGGCTTGGCCATTCTGATGATGAACAAACGTCAAGGGCTGACGTGGCACCAGAGCCACCTCCACATCGCCTTTACCACCTATGACCATTGTCTCCAGGGACAGGGACTGCTTGTGTCAGCACTGGCCCTTCACGGGGTCCAAACACCCTCAGAAACTTGGGGTTTGTTTCTGCCCTTCAGTTCATGACAGGTTTGTTCATTTTTTCAGTACCTGCAGTTAAGGATCATGGCAGCAGAGGGCTCAGTAACATCCAAAATGCCCTTACAAGACAATGCTCTCTGCAGCACTTTCCTAAAGGCTCCAAGTCCTGTGTGGATGATTTCAGAGATTTCAGAATTGTAGCCAAACAGTGAGCATTTCCATAATAAAGGGTAATAAAGCCAAATCTCTAATATTTCCGTCCCCCTCCCAAAACCCTCATTTCCAGAACAGCTGGTATCAACAATCTCCAATGAATATTGATCTAGAGAATCTCCTGATAACGACTGAATGTGTCAGAGAAGTGGGTGCCTAAAGGATCACTTGACCGAGGAGACAGGCCAGGACACCTCAAAAGGAATCACACAACTCTGGACCAAGAGGTGGGTGTTCCTGGGAATCTCAGGTGCCACAGCACAGCCATACTTGTGTTCAGGGAGCTGTTCAAGTGACCCATCTCCTGTTCTGTAATGGTGTCTGAGTTTGCTCAGGTCACCCCTGACTTGAGCCCCATCCACTGCTGGGTGTTCTCCAGACTCCTGCCTTCAGGAATAAAGTCCCAGGAGACTTTGCTGGTGAATATGGAGGCAAAGAATCCATGAAGAACCTCAGTCCTGTCTGATTCTACCCTTATGAAGTTCATCCGCAGTTCCACATTCAACCTGTCTGTTCTTTTACTGGAAATGAAGCAGTGTCAGCTCATCTTGCTGCCCTCAGACTCTCCTGCAGGTACCAAGTCCAGGGCAGCTTTGGCATCATCCCCACATCCATGGACAAGGTTTCTAAATTCCTCCTTTACAGCTTCCCCTGCTTCCACCTCCTGTGTGCTGCCTTTGTGCCCTGGAGCTCCATCAGTTCAGAGAAGCAGCCTCACGAGATAAATGGTTCTTCTCATGGGTACGTGGAGAGATCATTCTTGTGCTTGGAGCAGGCTGTCCTGTAACGCTGATCAGATTTTCTGAGCTCCTTCACCCTTATGAACTGCTGCCCATGGCACCACCTGTATCAGACACCCAGTTATGTGAAAGTCTTCTCCTCTGGAGCCCACCAGCCTGTGCTCTGCTGCTGGCCTTCCTCCCTCCCCTCTGCTGCCTGGGACCCCACTGTTTCCTGGTCACAACAGCCAAGGTGGACACTGATGTTCACATCCCTCACCACATCTTCCTTGTATCCCAGTTCCAGATCTAGGTGAGCATCACCCTTGTTGTCCACCCGCAGACATGTTAAGCAGTTGGCCCAAGATCCTTTGGACTGTTAGCACCTGCAGCTTTGCCTGATCAGTGAATGTCAGGGCAATTATAGTTCCCCACAGGAACCTGCTTATTGACTGGAGATTTCAAAAGGTTGCTGACAGAAGATCTTTTCCATGATCAAGTAGTTTGCAAAACCCAACGCGCTGTCACCCTGTTCTGGGTTTACATGGCAGTCTTGGAACTGGGGTGAGTGTTTCTGTGCTACAGTTGTCACCTCTCTGAGAAGACAACAGGAGTTTGAACAACGTCAGACAGAGCTGATTTCAGCTGACTCCAAGATGGACCCACTCCTGGCCAAATCTGAGCCACTCAGTGATGCTGGCAGCACCTCTGGGATATTGTATTTGAGAAAGGGTAAAAAACGCTGCACAACAGCAGGTGGGAGAGAGGAGGGAGGAGATGTGAGAGAAAAGCACTGCAGACACCAAGGTCATATCCCATAGGACCCAAGCAGGTCCCTCAGCAGGCCAAAGCTTGCTCTCCTGAAATCCTGCTCTTGGCCTTGTTATCATCTCCCAGGAGCCTCAGCTCCACTTTCCCATCCCTGGCTGTTCCATCCTGACCAACTCTTTGTGGTTTGTAAGTGTGAAGTCCCACAGGGCACCTCAACTCACTGACCCCTCAGTCACCCGTGTCAGGAAGATGTTGTCAATGAGCTCCAACCCCTCCTGGATGGCTGGTACCTTGCAGATATTGGGATATCTCAGGTCTGCCATGAGGACATAGCCCTGGAAACATGAGGTTTCTTTCAGTTGTCTGAAGGAGGCCTCATCTAATTCCTCTGCCTGATCAGTGAGTCTGTAGCTGATGTCCAGTGACTACAACATTGCCCATGTTGTTCTGCCCTCTCTTGCTGACTCCTCAACCTTCAGCTGACATTGTCTGTCCCCAGGCAGAGCTCCACACATTCCTGCTGCTTTTCCACACGAAAAAAAACTACCCCTTTGAATCCAGACCTCTGGTATTATAAGTACCAGACCCCCAATACCCCACACTTTCTCCAGGAGATGGTGTTTGTAGTGCCCTGCAGCTCCTTATCCTGTTGTCTTGGGAGAGACACCCTAATCAGGTTAAACCGTCTGCATGAAAACATCAATAGCTGAGTAAATGGAGCTTCAGTCCAGGGAGAGCAGCAACTTTGAGAAAATCTGGTGTTCACCCAGGTTCGGGTTTGATAAGAGGAAGTGACCAGTTCTATCCAGGGGCAGGAGAACAAACCCATCCATCAAGACATGGCAGGACCTGACACGCTGAGCAGTGACCCTGAGGAGAAGGGCCTGGGCACTCCAAGGTCCCCACACCAGCCCGTGGTGCACGCTCACCATGAACAAGGCAGCTGCACACGGGGCTGCATGAGGAGGAGCGTGGGGACCCAGACACCTGGAGTTCTCATCCCATTCGGTTCAGCACTGGTGTGACCCCACACACACGGGGGTGTGCCAGTGTGCGGCTTCCCAGTTTGGAGAAGCAGGGAGGAACTGGAGAGTGCAGGGCTCTGCCAAGGCAGGTTCAGCACCTTGTGCACATGGTGTGGTATGCTGAGGGACCTGGGCTGCTTGGGCCCAGCAGCGCTGGGGAGGCTGCAGCAGTGCAGGATTAACCTGAGAGTACTTGAAGGGTGGTTTCAGAGGTGGTGGAGGTTTTCTGCGTGGTGGGAAAGAGCATGAGAAAGAAATAATGCCCCAAAGTGCAGCTGGGGAGGTCCAGGCTGGACATGAGCAGAAAGGAATGTGACTGGAAGGGCAGTGCTGTGGTGGAGCAGGTCAGCAGAGGGAGTCTGCATCAGCCCAAGGCTTTGTGCTTCAAGGAACAGCTGGGGAGGATGCAGAGATCTCAGCAAAGGAAGGAAGATGCTCAGACAAGAGCAAGGTGGGGCAGCAGGGGGGATGTCTGCAGCCTGCAGGGAAAGAGGTGCAGGGGATGCCACAGCACAGGACAGGCTGTGGTGCAGATGATCAAGCGATGTTAAAGAGGCTGAAAGCCCCCAGCAGACATGAGCTCCTTCTCCCCTTGGCTATGGCTGTTGTTTGCACCTCTGATGCCTGTGAGGAGACACCTTGTCCTTCCAGCACAGGGGCCTCATGGCCTCCTTGTCCCCAGCCAGGAACCTGGGAGCTGTGGGGCCATAGTCCTGCCCTTGGCCTTGCACAGCCCAACATCACACTGTCCCAGGAAGGGCCCTGGGCAACGTGGGTGGGACAGGATCTGCCTTCCCAGGTGGTGGGGGTCAGGGCTTGGCCATTTGGTTAATGAAACACATCCAGGTTTCTCAGCATCAGAGGCACCTTTACTTTGCTTTTCCTGACCTGTCATCACTGCCTCCAGTTTTCTTCTGCAACTGACCCTGGGGATGCTTTCTCAGTATATAACTCATTGGGACCCATTAATATCACAAGAAACTTTGGAGTTTGAATCTGACTTTGACTTCTTGAGAGGTTTCATCACCAGAGGGATCATTAAAGTCCCATGGGCTACTCCTGTGCTGCTGAGCTGCGCTGGGCTCCTGGGACAGAGGGAGCTCCTGGCAAGCGGCAGCGCTGCAGAGAGACAGCTCTGCCCAGGAGCAGCTCCTCTGCGCAGCGCAGCAGGGCTGAGGGCTCTGCCTGGGGATCTCAGGGAGACGAGCAAGGCAGAGAGAGATTAAAGGTGGTCAGGACTGGGAGGATGACTGAGAGCTCACTGGAGGAGAAACCTTTGCAGCCCTTGCCATGGTAAGTCTCTGGGTGCAGGGCAACGGAGCTGTAGCTCCTGGAGGCATCTCCTAAAACTGGCACAGGCACAGCTGGTGGGATCTGTAAGGAGGGGGCTCTTGTGAGGCAATGTTGAACAGCTGTGAAGCCGGGTGAGCACCCAGGAGTGCCCAGGGCTGTCCTGCAGAGCAGGGTCCCTGCACCCCAGGGCTGTGCCGGGGCAGGGACTCAGCCGCCTGCCAGGGTCAGTGCTCTGCCTGCCCAGGGAGATCCCATGGCAGCAGCTGTGGGTGGAAGGAGCGACCCCCGGCAGGGTAGGCAAGGAGCTTGTGGGGTTGAAGGGTGCTGTGTGGGTCAGGGCTGCTCAGAGCTCCAGATCACCCACACAGACATGGCAGAGGCTCCTTCTGAACAAGGACATCAAGACAGCAACAGCTGCAAGGGAGTGAGTCTGTGCTTTCAGTTTTCCGCTCTTGGTTGTCTGGGTGTGCAGTGGGAGATGGGGATTTATTTCTCTCCTTGGAGAAGACACTGAGACCCCAGTTCTCGTTAGGACTTGTCTGAGCTGCTCCTGAGCCCCTGCACACACAGAGCTGCCCCTGGGCAGTGCCAGGAAGTGTGAGCAGGACAGAGTTGAGCACAGAGCGGGTGGGACGGGGTCTGTGACACTGACAGGGAGCAGACCCAGGGACAGAGTCACAGCTGCAGGCAGCACAGGTATGGGCAGGGAGAGGGAGATGGACCAGAAATGCTGGGGAGGGGATTCAGGAACCCCCTGCCATCCCCTGCAGTACAGACACAATTCTCAGTGCAACCCCTGGTCTCCTCTCCTCCCCAGCAGAGCCTCTGCCCCAAAGCCATGGGGTCCAGGTCCTGAGTCTCCACCTCAGTAGCTGGACCTCCACGTGAAAGGTTCCTGGAACGTGGTACACAAAAGAGGTGCTAAAAGTACTTGCTCTACAGTGTCATTATGTGAGCGGCAGCAGCACAGCCGGGTAAGGAGAAGGTTCCACAGCATGCCCGTCTGCCTCTTTGTCCTTGCTTTATTTTCTGGTAGCACTGCAGTGTTTTTCCCTGTTTCTACACCTGTCCCTGGAGCTCTTGCTCTCTGGGGTTCGGGTGCAAGTGTGGGTCAATTTTTCATCTGACAGTAACTCAGGGGTCTTGCCCCAGAAGTGTGTTCATGGAATCTAGATGCCCAAGCTTTATGTTAAGCTGTGATGAACTGTTTTTTTTTTTAATTTATAGAAACAGAATTGGCTGAAACATCCTTCCACCAGGGAAGAGGTTTTCCATGAGAAACAGCACGTTTATTTTTCACAGAGAAGTTGCCCCTAACACAAAACTGTCTTTCCTCCTTTCACAGTTCCTCATGCCCACAGGCAGCAAATGTCCAACAGCAGCTCCATCACCCAGTTCCTCCTCCTGGCGTTCACAGGCACACGGGAGCTGCAGCTCTTGCACTTCTGGCTCTTCCTGGGCATCTACCTGGCTGCCCTCCTGGGCAACGGCCTCATCATCACCACCATAGCCTGTGACCAGCACCTCCACACCCCCATGTACTTCTTCCTGCTCAACCTCTCCCTCCTCGACCTGGGCTCCATCTCCAGCGTCATCCCCAAGTCCATGGCCAATTCCCTTTGGGACACCAGGGCCATCTCCTACCGTGGATGTGCTACCCAGCTCTTTTTTTTCTTGTTCTGTGTTACAGCAGAACATTCACTTCTCACCATCATGTCCTACGACCGCTACGTTGCCATCTGCAAACCCCTGCACTACGGGACCCTCCTGGGCAGCAGAGCTTGTGTCCACATGGCAGCAGCTGCCTGGGCCACTGGGTTTCTCTATGCTCTGCTGCACACGGCCAATACATTTTCACTGCCCCTGTGCAAGGGCAATGCCCTGGGCCAGTTCTTCTGTGAAATCCCCCAGATCCTCAAGTTCTCCTGCTTACACTCCTATCTAAGGGAACCTGGACTACTTGCAGTGAGTTCCTGTTTAGCTTTTATGTGTTTTGTGTTCATTGTGGTGTCCTATGTGCAGACCTTCAGGGCCGTGCTGAGGATCCCCTCTGAGCAGGGACGGCACAAAGCCTTTTCCACCTGTCTCCCTCACCTGGCCATGGTCTCCCTGTTTGTCAGCACTTCCATGTTTGCCTACCTGAAGCCCCCCTCCATCTCCTCTCCTTCCCTGGATCTGGTGGTGTCTGTTCTGTACTCAGTGGTGCCTCCAGCAGTGAACCCCCTCATCTACAGCATGAGGAACCAGGAGCTCAAGGATGCCCTGAGGAAACAGATGACTGGATTATTTCTGAAGCTATAAACTGGCTCTGTCTTGTTCTATATAAGAGTTATAGTCTAACTCATTGCAGATTCATCCTGTCTGCAGTATTTTTTGTTTCTCCTTGTGTTTGTTTATTATGAAAATATTTTAATTCCCTTTGCAATTCACTGCCTGCTTTTCTTTTCTCACTGAATGGCTGTGTCAGTGAGGAATTCGTGTTCTCTGTGTTTAAGTAAAATAAACGGACCTTCAACAATTTTTTTGCTACTGGCATCCTAACTCCAAGACCTTTCTGGAGCTGCAGGGACAGTTCCCGTGTGAATGGGTGGAAGGGAAAAGAGCTCTCTCATGGCAGCAGAGCCAGGGAGCACCAGCTCTTGGCCTTCCAGAGCTGTTCTGGTTCCACTCCCACACTCTCCTTCTCATCCCTTGTGTTGGTGCAAGACCTGAGTGCTCTGGCAGCTTGGTCCCCGTCCTGCTGTGTGTCAGTGCTGTGAGCGCAGGCAGGGACACGCAATGGGCACTGCTGTGACAGAGCTGGCCTCACAACAGCCTTTCCAGATAGAAAGGTGATCTCCTATGGGCAGGGCTTCAAGGTTTAGGTCTTCTTACAAAGATTTTCTCAAGAACATGCCCAAGAAAGTGACCCACATATGAAACACCATTGTTCAGCTGAACAGTGTGTGCGTGCAGGGCTGGCACACAGCAGTGTCCTCTCACAGCCAGGCCTCCTGCCAGAGACCTGCAGGACCAGCAGAGCAGGGGCTGGGCTGTGCCCCTGTGCACTGGACACCCCACAGAATCTGCCCCAGGGCATCGTCATGGTCTGGCACCGCACTGCCAGCCCTGGCCTCTCTCCCCAGCTCACAGACATTGCTCTTCCCTCCATGGATGGACACTGAATGAGTAGGTCAGAAATCCATGTCTGCATTGTACAGATGAGATGTGAGCATGCACATCATGTACGAGAGGTGAGATGAATCCAGGTGAACACTAACGACAGCAGCTATTCCTGGGGGTTCCATGAAGGCCTGTGACACAGACAGTGTCTCAAGGTCACTTCGCATTGGGAGTAACAGCCCATGGGAAACCACCCACTGGGATCTTCTTCCTTGAACTGATGTCCCCGTGTCCATTCCTCATGATGTAGGACACCTCAGATGAGTGCAGAGCAGGTGGCACAGCACAGGGCTGAGGTTTCTCACATCCCTTTGGAGTGGCAACAGGAGGCCAGAGAGAAACTGAGACTACGGCCTCTATGTGCAAAAGGGTCAGACTCTGTCTGTGAGCATCCCTGGGTGCAGAAGGAGTCCTGAGACCAACTCAGATATGGATGCCTGTTGGAACCATGGCATTTCTGTGTGTGATTCCAGGAACAAACCTCAGTGGCCCAGTGAGATTCATCTCAGCTGCTGGGCCAGGCTCATTTCAAGTGCTCTGTCACCCTTGTCCATGATTCTGGATTGTGCTACCAAGAATGACAGCAGAATCAGAGAAGTTCTGAGGTCCTCAGGAAAGGAAGATGTCAAACCCATCTTCAAGAAGAGCCTGAAGGAGAATTTGAAGAATGAAGGGACGGTCAGCATACCTCCGTCCCTGGGAAGGGGATAGGCCATGTCTTCCTGCACCAGTTTCCAGGAACCTGAAGGACAAGGAAGGGATTGCTGAAAAGAAATGAGCGGAAAACCCAATGAGTCCCAAGTAATGCTCTGGACCCATTCCAGAGCTTTAGACCCCCAGGAAAGAGCTCAGTGACGGTGCAGCCCATCCAGCTGCATCTGTGTCCCTCACTGAGCAGCACAACCAGTCTGCAGTCACCCCATGGTTCTGCAGCCAACCTGCTCTGTAGAGCATCACTGCCAGTTTGAGGCCCTGTGGGGAGTGCAGGGAAGGGGCCAGGAGCTCCAGAGCAGATCAGAGGAGGGATGGGGGAGGTCAGACAGGAGCTGACCTGGGCTGGAAATGGCCTTGGAGAGAAAAATGCTGGTGTTCAGCTGCCCCAAGATTATACCCAGAGTTGAGGGTACAGGGCCAGAAGTCCTTGCTGTCCTGCTGCTTCACCAGGCCTGGGAAGTAGCTGGAGAAGGACTGGTGTCCCCCACTTGCCATCTCTTAGTGCATCATCCCTCGTGAAGGGTGGCATGGAAAGCAAGTCTGGGACCCTGTGTCAGGTCTTGCACTGAAGAAAGTATTCACCCAGAAGCCACATCATTTTGCTCTGGTACTTCAGTCCTGGTGCTCATCACATGTCGTGAAGACAAACTTATGCACCCCTCTTGTCAACCTTACCCCGAAAGTCACCCCTAGACAAGGCTCCTGAGCTGGGTCTGAGCTGGAGAACTGGGGTCCAGCTGTGACCAGAGGAAGGACAAGGCCTGTCCTGGGTCCTCTAAAGGGCTGGCAGCCTCTGCGATCGCCACCAGAAAAGGCACCATGCAAGAAACCGTAGACCATCCCCATGCCCTTTGGAGGCCCCTAGAAAGTGTTCCTCTCTCCAAATATCCAGCCCAGCTTGTCACTGCGTGAACAACCATGAGAAACTGCCCCAGGACCCTCATTCCAGACCCCATCTCCTCCACCCCATACAGGCAGTGCTCTCCCCCTTGTCACTGAGGTGGTTCCAAGGACGCAAGTGACACCTGTAGGAGGAGAGTTTGGGTAGGGATATGGTGTCCTTTAGTGCTCCTCATGGTACCTCCTGCTGCGCTTTGTGCCACTGCTCACAGCCCTCTGACCCTGGATGTTCAGCCAGTTTTCAGTGGTGCTAAACAGGAATATGCCCAGGAGCACATTGGGCTGCACTGGGAGGAGCGTGGCCACCCAAACAAGAGCAGTTATTGCCCATCTTGACTCAGCACTGGTGTGGTCACATCTGGAGCGGTGTGTCCCAGTGTGAGGTTCCCCATTCTGGAGGAACGGGGAGGAGCTGCCATGTGGCCAGAGAAAGTCTGGGTCACATGTGGAGATGTTGAGAGACCCAAACTTCTTGAGCCTGGTGAAGGGGAGGCTGAGGAAATGTGCTGTTTTTACTGAAATTGAGTTTATATTCTTCATACATTTTCCTTCACATCCAGTACAGTCTTTTGTTTAGATTTGCTATGAGAATAGTGAGATAGCGCTGTTTCTTCCCTGCGATAGAGTTCATTTTTTTCTTTTAGCAGCTTCACAGTGTTTGCCATTTGCTATGAAAGGAATGTCAGAACTCACTGAGATCTTGGCTGTTGTCAGGGAAACCAAGGACTTCTTTGGCCATCCAGCTGCAGATGCAGATTGGCAAGAGGGGACACAGACTGGACACCACCTGGATTGACATGCAGGCTGATCAATGAAATATTCCCTATGATTAGCGTCATGCTCAGTCTAAAGCTGGAGCCGGCTTTTAGGGCTTGTTACATCCGTTACTCTGGGTTTTCCAGCTGGTTTGGTTGTTCCATTCACAAGTTTCATTCTGTCAGGAGTTCGATGTCAGTTCGGCCTTTTGCCGTTCTGCCATTCTGCAGTTGGCCTTTGGGCCTTTCTGCCTGTTGCCCTTCTGCTCTCTCTTGCTGGGATGGGCTGCTCAGGACCAAGGTGCTCCCTTCTGCAGGACTGGCTGTTCCGTGTGACTGGAGTTACACGGGGGATAGCACTGAGTATATTTTCTTAATTTAATTTATCTATTTCTATTTAATTTACCTGGACTATTGTCAGTGAAACCAAGGACTTCTCTGGAGTCCAGATGCAGGTGCAAATTGGCAGGAGGGGGCACAGACAGGACAGCACCTTGACTGACATCCAGGTCAATCAACGAGCAATTCTTTACCATTGGTGTCATGATCACTATAAAGCTGGGGATGCGTTTTCCAGCCAGTTAGTTTTGGTTTGCCGGCTACTTTGGTTGGCTCTGTTTCGAAGTTCCATTCTATTGGGAGTTCAGTGTTAGTTCAGTTTTATGATGTTTTTCTGTTTTTCAGTTGGGCCTTGGGCCTCTCTGCCTTTTGCACTTGTACTTTCTCTTGCTGAGATCATTTGTTCAGGACTAGGGTGCTCTCTTCTTTTGGGCTGTCTGTTCAGCACAACTGGAGTTACGCGGGGGATTGCACTGAGAATCATATATTTTACTTTATGTATATTTTAGTATATTATTATTAGTAGTGTATAATTTTCACTGTTTTCTTTCTTTTTTTTTTTTTTTTTCTAAACCCACAAGTTTCTCCCTTCCCTTTCAGTTCTCTCCCTTATCACACCTAGGGACTGGGAGCAGGATGTGAGCAGCTCTGATGGTCTTGGTTGGTGGTTGTGGTAAAACCATGACAAGAAAGGGTAGTAGTAGCTTCAGAAATCTTGAAAATCTCTTTGCAAGATGGTAGAGGAAAACAGCATGAGAAAGGAAAACCATCAGAAACTGCAGCTCTGGAGGTCCAGAGTGGAGCTCAGGATAAAGAAATGTCATTCTGAGCACAGTGCTGTGGTCATTCAGAAGGACTCTGGATCAGCCATGGCTTTGTGCTTCCAGGAACAGCTGGTGAGGATGGAGAGACAGTAGCACAGGTGGGGACACACTGGGGTGAGAACAAGCTGGGGAAGCACATGGGGTGTCTGCAGCCTGTGGGGAAACAGCCACAGGCCTGGGACAGTGTAGGATGGACCATGATGGACATGGCCAAGGCTGAGGCTGGATGTCTCTGAAAGATCCATGGTCTTTGTCCCCTTGGCTATGGCTGATGTCCCTGTCAGCGAGGCCTAAGAGGAGACACATGGTTGTCATGGCCATGGCACCCCATTGCCTCCTTGCACCCCCAGGGAGTGTCACGCCATCATCCTTCACTGGGCATCGCACTCCCCACATACCCAGGAGGAGCCCTGAGCCACACGTGAGGGACAGGATCTCCCTTCCTAGGGGCAGGGGCTCAAGGCTTGGCCATTGTCCTTCATCAAACCAACCAAGGGTTTTCTCAGCATCAGAGCTGCTGCACTTTGCCTTTGCCTGATGCAATCACAGCCTCCAATTATCTGCTCTAACGAGTCCCTGGGGAGGCTTTGTCAGTAACAGCCCTCAGTGGGGCCCATTAATGCTTCAAGGTACTTTGGAGTTTGCTTCTGACTTGTACTTCTTGAGCAGATTCTTCAGTCTCTCCTTGGTATCTGAGGTTCATGGACTCAGCACCAAATATGCCATGGGGCTCATTAAAACACAGAAAACCCTAATGAGCAATGTTTCTTTCCCTAATTTTCTTCAAATCTTCCAGACTTGTAGAACTAACAGGAGAGGTTTCAATGGGACACTTAGTGATGAACATTTCAATGAAGATTTCATAAGGGAGGTTTTTTCTTTCAAGGGTATTTTCTGTCATTTTTCAGTGTATAGAAGAAGTGACAGCAGCATTCTACACTGGACATTGATCCAGAGGGTCTCCTGAAGACATCTGGACAGGCAGGAGAACAGTCCCTTGAGGCTGGACACTGTATGGACAACCTCGCTCCTCACCCCCACCCCCAGTCTGCCGGTTCCCTCATTGGCCACCAGAGACTTGCACCACTTTTCCTCACATCAGACTTCTCCACTGAGCTCTGCAGGAGATGCTGCAGCTCCTGTGCACCAGCTCCACCTGCTCTCCTGTGCAAACACTGCACAGTTTAACAAACAGTAAAACACTTTCCTCAGCTGTGTGTGTAAGCTGGAACTGATGAGGTCCACCATCCACAAGGGACACCCACACAAGAACTGGTTTAGACAGAGAGACAGGAAAGGATAGAAATAAACACAATGAACGTGTTGACTGCCATGTCAATTAGAACTCTGAAGAATGGGGTAAGTTTGTAACTCCCTGAAGCTCAAAGCAGAAACCAGACAGTTGAGAGGAACTGAATGACCAAAGAGCAAGTGGAGGAGAAACCTGAGAGCACTGGGAAGGGCGAACATCCAGACAGTGCTGGAAAGTTGTCCTTTGACAGGGACATATAATCAGGAGAGATGGGAACTCCTGAATGATGAGGGAGATGAAATAATAGAGTGTTGGTAGTAGAAGTACAGGGAAAGACCAGTATTTCTTCTCCAATCATTAGTACAGTTCTTCCCCATAATTCTTTTTTTTTTTCTTTTAAATTTTAATAAGTTAAAAAAACAACTGCACAAAAATCTCCACTTAAACAAACAAACAAACCAATCAAAATAAATAAAAAACCCCACAAAACCATAGCAAAAAAACCCCAGCAAACCAACCAAACTATAACAACAACGAAAACCAAAAAGAAAACAGTAACAACAACAACAACAACAAAACAAACCACAAACAAAAGAACAATGCAAATGTGCACGTTTCCAGGCAGACATCAGTCATCAGCTGTCACACCATAAACAACCAGTGCCATTTTTGGGGCCGCAGTGTACCTGAGGTGCTGACCTGGGATTGGCATCTATGACACAGGACCTGGGGAAGACCAGAGCACCTTGCAATGCAGGTGGAGCTTGGGCAGGAGTTCCCAGAGCATCCACACTGGCACCAGGTGTTTGTGTCCCTGGAGGTGAAGACATTTGTGTCCTAAATCCATGTCCTGTTCTGGAAAACTCTTTCCTTTTCAAACAAAATAAACCCCCAAAAAGAAAAAAGAAAAAGTAAAGAAAAGTATGTTGACACCTTCCTCTGCTTTGGATCTTTCTCTTCAGTTCTTCTTATTTTAATTTTCATTGACATTAACTGACATCGGATGGGCCTGCAGGCATGAAGCCAAGATCATTTTGTGTCTTACATAGCGCCCCATGCCCTCTGAACCTTCCCTGCCCAGGACTCCTCACACGTTGCCCAGAGCGAGTCACACTGAGGTGTTGGCTGGTTCCCTGGCTGAGATGTTGGTTTAGATGGTCACCTACAGCACAGGTGGATCCTGCCCCATCATCGTCTGCTCTGCTCCAGTTAGAAACAGAGCCCAACATCACAATGGGACCATACGAGAACTGAGGCTGAAGGGACCTCAGGAGTCTGCAGTCCAGCCTGTCACCAACTGGGTCACACCAAGGTGTTCAAGCCTTGATTCAATCAGAGATTGAAAACCTGCAACGACAGAGGCTGCAGAGCCTCTCTGGGTGACCTGAGACAGCACTTGGCTGAGCTCCTAGGGCAGGGGTGTCAAGTTCATTTTCACTGGAGACCACGTCTACCTCATGATTGCCTTCAAAGGGCCGAGTGTAGTTTAAGGACTGTATAAATGTAGGAGTAGTTACTTTTATACGGTCCTAAAATTGCATTCGGTCCTTTGAAGGCAACCGTGAGGCTGATGTGACGCCCGGTGAAAATGAATTTACCACCCTTCTCCTAGGCAAAAAGCTTTTCCTGATGTCCTGGCTGAACCTCTCCTCTTTCACCTTCCACACATTCTCTTTTGTCCTTCTGCCACACACCACGGTGAAGAGCCTGGCTGTGTGTTCTCCATGACCACCTCATTGGTGCTGACAGGCTGTGATGAGGTCCCTGTCATCCTTCCCTTCTCTGGGCTGGAAAAGCCCGGCTCCCTCAGCTTCTCCCCACAGGACATGTGCTCCAGTCCCTGGATGTCCTGAGGCCCTTTGCTCAACCCACATCTGCTTGCCAATATCCTTCCTGAATTGGGATCTGAGATCTGGATGGAGTATTTCAGAGAATCCCTTCCCTCCACCTCCTGGCCGAGCGCCTGGTGACACAGTCCAGGGTGCTCCTGGCCTCCCTTGCACCAGGGCACACGCTGCCTCCTGTCCAGCTCCCTGCCCACACAGACCTTTCCCACAGCTGCTCCCAGCCAGGCAGCCCCAGCCTGTGCCATTGTCGGGTGAGTTCCCTGCAGGGGCAGACACTGATGTTGGTCCTGCTGAGGTTTCCTGAGGGTCCTGCTAAGAAATATTCTCCTCCTTGAACCCCTTGAACATAGGCCTGAGAGATGTTTCAGTAAAGACCCAGGCACAGGAGTCATTGAGTCCCTCAGCACTAGTATCAGTGTCTGCTGTTATTGAATTCCCCTCCCCACCCAGCAGCAGCTCTGTGTTTCCCTTCTTCAGCCGTGGTCTCTAACACAGCTGTTGAAGCTCTTGGTTTTGCTCTGGACTTTTCTTGCAGCCACCAACTCCAGGTGAGCTTTGCCTTTCCCAAAGTCATCCCTGCTCAGCAAAGCTAATGCACATGAACTCCTTGTCTGCACCTGCCCTTGCTGTCACCCCTGGCAGCTGCTTTGTGGCCCCTGCCTCCACCTTGTGCTGTGACAGTCCAGCCCTGCTGCCCCACAGATGGACCATGGTGCAGGCTCAGCACAGGACAGGGTGCATTCGGGATAGGGAACGGTCTCCTGATGTGATGCCCACATCAGTCCATGGTGCCTTGTCACCCCATGGCCTTTCTGTTAGGCAGCCTCTCCAAACTCCTGGAGAGGCCGTGTCAGCTGTGGGGTCAAAGACGGCCCTGTGCCAGGCTCTGCCAGGGTCTGGGCCAGGAGAGAGACTGGGCAGGGCTGGCCATTCCCTGAGACAGGCCCTGAGCCCAGCAGGATGATGGACATGGCCTCACAGGGAACCTCACCCATAAACCTGAGCTGAGCGGCCAGTGCTGGACATGGCCCATGAGAGATGATGAGTGGTTGGGTGGTGACAAAGGCCCTGGGCCACCTTCCTGGTCTGTCCATGTCACCAAGGGCATAGAGCAGTCTCCTCTCTCCTGCACCTGCATGTCTTTGATCCCTTCCAGAAGCCCTGGCTCTGCACCACAGCCCCCTGGTGTGAGTCTTCACTCTGCATGGCCATGCAGCACGAGATACACGCTGATGTTTTTCTCTCCCAGGTACTTTCCAGCCCAGTCCAGTTCTCTCAAGGTTCTGCCACCTCCCCTGCCCTCTCTCCTCCACCACCAACACCCTCTCCCCAGCAAAGCCCAGTCAGGGCTGGTCCCACAGCAGTGCCCACTGGGGGTGCTCTAGGCAGTCACCCCACAGCTTCTGCTCCTCTGAAGGGCACAGCAGCTTCCGGGGGTCAGAAAGCGATCAGTCCCAGAGGTGGGTGAACATACATGGCAAAACGAAAAGGAGGCACCTCTGTCCTTTGGTCTCCTCTCCAGCAGATCCTGAGAGGTTTGCAACCCCTCCATCCCATCCCCTCTCCCCAGGCCAGCACAAAAGCCCTGGCCTTTGAGGTCTTCCTTGGACAGTGTCCCATGCCCAGAGGAAGCAAATGTCCAACAGCAGCTCCATCACCCAGTTCCTCCTCCTGGCGTTCGCAGACACACGGGAGCTGCAGCTCTTGCACTTCTGGCTCTTCCTGGGCATCTACCTGGCTGCCCTCCTGGGCAACGGCCTCAGCATCACCACCATAGCCTGGGACCAGCATCTCCACACCCCCATGTACTTCTTCCTGCTCAACTTCTCCCTCCTTGACCTGGGCTCCATGTCCACCATTCTCCCCAGATCAATGGTCAGCTCCCTCTGGGACACCAGGAATATTTCATACTTGGGATGTGCTTCACAGCTCTTTTCATTTGTCTTTTTCATTTTAGCAGAGTTGTATCTTCTCACCATCATGTCCTACGACCGCTACATTGCCATCTGCAAACCCCTGCACTACGGGACCCTCCTGGGCAGCAGAGCTTGTGTCCACATGGCAGCAGCTGCCTGGGCCACTGGGTTTCTCAATGCTCTGCTGCACACGGCCAATACATTTTCACTGCCCCTGTGCAAGGGCAATGCCCTGGGCCAGTTCTTCTGTGAAATCCCCCAGATCCTCAAACTCTCCTGTTCACACTCCTATCTCAGGGAACTGGGGCTTATTGTGTTTAGTGTCTTAATAGGATGTGGGTGTTTTGTGTTCATTGTGGTGTCCTATGTGCAGATCTTCAGGGCCGTGCTGAGGATCCCCTCTGAGCAGGGACGGCACAAAGCCTTTTCCACCTGCCTCCCTCACCTGGCCGTGGTCTCCCTGCTTATCAGCACTTCCATGTTTGCCTACCTGAAGCCCCCCTCCATCTCCTCTCCTTCCCTGGATCTGGTGGTGTCTGTTCTGTACTCAGTGGTGCCTCCAGCAGTGAACCCCCTCATCTACAGCATGAGGAACCAGGAGCTCAAGGATGCCCTGGGGAAACAGATGACTGGATTACTTCTGAAGCTATAAACTGGGTCTATCTTGTTCTATAGAAGAGTTATAGTCTAACTCATTGTAGATTCATCCTGTCTGCAGTATTTTTTGTTTCTCCTTGTGTTTGTTTATTATGAAAAGATTTTAATTCCCTTTGCAATTCGCTGCCTGCTTTTCTTTTCTCAGTAAGTGGCTGTGTCAGTGAGGAATTCGTGTTCTCTGTGTTTAAGTAAAATAAACGGACCTTCAACAATTTTTTTTCTACTGGCATCTTAACTCCAAGACCTTTCTGGAGCTGCAGGGACAGTTCCCGTGTGAATGGGTGGAAGGGAAAAGAGCTCTCTCATGGCAGCAGAACCAGGGAACACCAGCGCTTGGCCTTCCAGAGCTGTTCTGGTTCCACTCCCACACTCTCCTTCTCATCCCTTGTGTTGGTGCAAGGCCTGAGTGCTCTGGCAGCTTGGTCCCCGTCCTGCTGTGTGTCAGTGCTGTGAGCGCAGGCAGGGACACGCAATGGGCACTGATGTGACAGAGCTGGCCTCACAACAGCCTTTCCAGATAGAAAGGTGATCTCCTCAGGGCAGGGCCTGAACGTTTAGGTCTTGTTCCAAGCCTTACCTCAAGAACATGCACACAAAAGTGGCCACAGATTGAAACACCTGTTTATAGATAGTGTTAGATAAACAGTGTGTGTGTGCAGGGCTGGCACACAGCAGTGTCCTCTCACAGCCAGGCCTCCTGCCAGAGACCTGCAGGACCAGCAGAGCAGGGGCTGGGCTGTGCCCCTGTGCACTGGATACCCCTCAGAAGCTGTCCCAGGGCATCATCATGGATTGGCCCCTCACAACCTCCATTTTCAGCCCTGGCCTCTCTCCCCAGCTCACAAAGGTTGCTCTTCCGTCCACGGAGGGACACTGAATGAGCAGGTCAGAAATCCACGTTTGCATTGTACAGATGAGATGTTTGCACGCACATGTGAGGTGAGATGAACCCAAGTGAGCACAAACAACATCAGCTATTCCTGAGAGTTCCATGAAGAGAGTTCTGTGGAACAGACAGTGTCTTGAGGTCACTTCATGTTGGGAGAAACATCCTATGGGAAACCACCTGAATGCAGCACTGGGTTCTGCATCCTCCAGCTGTGATCCCCGTGTCCATTCCTCATGACGCGGGACATTTCAGATGAGTGCAGAGCAGGTGACACAGCACAGGGCTGAGGTGCCTCCTGTACTCTGGGAGTGGCAACAGGAGGCCAGAGAGAAACTGAGACCACGGCCTCTGTGTGTAAAAAAGACAGAGTCTGTCTCTGAACACCCCTGGGTGCAGAAGGAGTCCACGAGACCGGCTCAGACATGGATGCCAGACAGATCCTGACATTTCGGTGTGTGACTCCAGGAACAAACCTCACTGCCCCAGTGAGATTGATCTCAGATGCCTTGGACAGGATCATTGCCAGGGCTCCAGTCTGCTCTGTCACCCTTGCCTGGGATTCTGGATTGTGCTCTCATAAGAACCAGGGTAATTAGGGAGGTCCTGGGGTCCTTGGAAAAGGCAGAAATCAAAGCCATGTTCAAGAAAGGCAAGAAAAGGCATTGGGAGCCTGGTCAGCCTTCCTTTGTCCCTGAGAAGGGATTGGACACATCCTCCTGTAGAATGCAATTTTAACTCTTTTGAGGGTGATGCAAAGATGGGTCAAGGCCTTGAACAGGACAGTGTTCACCCAGCCTTGGGTAGGACAGTGAGACAAGGTAAGTGAGACAAGGGATCTCTTCAAGAAAGGCAAGGAAGTGAGATGGGTATCTACAGCCTGTAGGGAAAGAGGGGCAGGTGTAGGACTGTGTAGAACACAGTTCAGTCTTGATTAGGTCCTGGTCCATAAGAAAGGGGATGGATGGGTGTGGTATTATGAGGTCAGTTGTGTCTTAGACAGTCATAATCCAGTCAGAAGCGTGTGGCTGTGAAGGGGACAGTGGAGTCAGTTTTGTCTCTGGAGGTGACAGCCAGGCAGCAGGGACATGGCTGGGAAAGAACCTCTGCCAAGGTACCCACAGACTCTACCCAGGAAGAGGCCTTGGAGATGGGTTGCCATGTCCATCCCACCTGAGAACATGACGGGACAGCAGCAGGAACATGGTCGTGTCTGCCAGAGAAGCTGAAAGGCCAGCAGCAGTCATGGGATTTAGGAGATCATGGTGAGGTGACTTCTCTCCTGTCAGGTAAAAGACAACAAGAAGCCTAACGAGTTGGGTTCCCTGCATGAAGGGCAGTTTCTGAGGTGGCTGAGTATTCCTTTGTAGTGGGAAAAAGCAGGAGAGGGAAAAAAATATCACATAGTGCAGTTTGGAAAGTGAGGACTGGATATCAGAGGAAGAAATGTCAGTGGAAGGGCAGTGCTGTGGTGCAAGAGGTCACCCAGAGGGAGCTGGATCAGCCCATGGTTTGAGTTCCAAAGAGCAGCCAATGAGGGTGCAGACACAGCAGTGAAGGTGCAGAAATGCTGGGGTGAGAGCAGGTGGGGAAGCCAGATGGGTGTCTGCAGCCTGCAGGGAAAGAGGGGCAGGGGTAGGACCGTGTAGAAGAGCCTGTGGTGGAGATGGCAAAGGGCGCTGGCAAGGCTGGAAGGGACCCACAGAACCCAGGTCTCTGTCCCCTTGGCCATGGCAGTTGTCTCTGCCACTGAGGCCCAGGAGAAGCCATGTTGTCCTCATGGCACTGGGGCCTCGTTGCCTCCTTGCAGTCCCTTGGGGAAGCTAGAAGTTGTCGTACCAGTGTTGCCGTTCCCTCAGCCTTGCACACCCACATCCCACGGTCCCAGGAAGAGCCCTGAGCCGTGTGTGAGGGACAGGACCCCCCTTCCCATTGCCTGGAGGTCATGGCTTCTCCTTTCTCCTTCAGAAAGCAATCCAAGGGGTTTCTCAGCATCAGAGCTGAAGAGGACTAAAAGGAGACCTCACGGTGGCTACAACTTCCTCACGAGGGGAGAAGAAAGTGAAGGTACTGATCTCTTCTCTCTGGTGACCAATGACAGAACCCAAGGGAATGGCAGAAGATGTGCCAGGGGAGGGTCAGGTTGGACATGAGGAAAAGGTTCTTCACCCAGAGGTGTTGGACACTGAACAGGCTCCCAGGGAGGTGTCACAGCCCCAACCTGACAGTGTTCAAGAAGAGACTGGACAACGTCCTCAGACACACGGTGTGAGCTGTGGGGTGTCCTGTGCAGGGACAGGAGTTGGATTCCATGATACTTGTGGGTCCCTTCCAACTCAGGACATTCTACAATTCTATGAAATACTAGGTCAAAAGTCCATGTTTCCATTGTACAGATGAGTTGTAACCATACACATCATGTGCATGTCCACTGTGTGCATGTGGTGAGATGAACCCAAGGGAGCACAAATGCACCTTGGGGTGCCATGAAGGTCAGTGGGACAGAGATGATGTTCAGGGGTCTCTTCCAACCTGTGTTATTGTAGGATTCCATGAATGTTTTCCTTGGAGAGCTCTATCAAGAGAGATATAAAATACCCCAGAGTAAATACAGCAGCTCCTCTGAGGAACGTTTCTCCACTCAAACCCTGATAGGAAATCTATTGGATACATTTGATGAAAGCAGCTCAGTTTGATCTGCTCACACACTGGACCACAAGGAGGGTGATGGCTGGGTACGATGCCATGTGGTCACTTGTGTCTCAGGAACTCATAGTCCAGTAGGAAGCCAATGGCTGTGGAGGGGACTGTGAGGTCACTTCTGCCTCTTCAGGGGATAGGCCAACAGCAGGAACATGGCTGGGAAAGGACTGTGAGGTCACACACACCAGACGAGCAATCGGGCCCAATCAGCATGGCTTTGTGAAAGGCAGGTCCTGCTTGACCACCCTGATCTCCTTCTATGACAAGGTGACCGGCTGAGCAGATGAGGGAAAGTCTGTCGTGGGGAGTGAATCCGCCACACAGGCTGTGGGTGTTGTGTCCTTAGACTGCAGTAAAGCCTTTGACACCGTATCCCACAGCATCTCCTGGAGAAGCTGCAGCTCATGGCCTGGATGGTGTAGCTGTGATGGGTAAAGAACTGGCTGGAAGGCTGGGCCCAAAGAGTTGTGGTGAATGGAGCCAAACCGAGTTGGTGGCCGGTCAGGAGTCGTATCCCCAGGACTCAGTATTGGGGACAGTTCTGTTTAATCTCTTTATCAGTGATCTGGATGAGGTGATCAAGGGCAATCTCAGTAAGTTTGTAGTTGACACCAAGTTGGGTTGGAATGTTAATCTGCTGGAGGTTGGGAAGGCCATACAGAGGGATCTTGGCTGACTGAGGCCAGTTGTCTGAGGTTCTATGAGGCCAAGTGCTGGGTCAGGCAGATGGGTCATAACAACCTCCTGCAACAGTACAGGCCTGGGGAAGAGCGGCTGGAAAGCTGCTGTCAGAAAAAGACATGGGGGTGTTGATTGACAGAGCCTCTTCTGAAGAGCAGGAGGCCTGAGCAGCGGTGATTGGACATGTGTAGGTGTGGGAGAGGGTCAGGGCTGACCCTGCTCTGCTCTGCTCCTCTCTCACACTGCCCACGCTTGGATGGACCTCAGATATCATCCATGAACCTGGTGGATGCATGAACCTCCTGGAGTGATGGGTATGGATCCAAATAGAGGATTCAAGCAAGTTTGGGACTGGGACATTAAGGAGATTGGTGACCATTGCCAGGTGTATGAAAGAAGCTGGATGAGTTGTGAGGAACTCACAGGCATTTGCAGCTCCACAGAAAACCAGAGCCTTGCTGTTAAAGCAACAGCACTTGACATAAAACCCACCCCCAAAGCATGAAACACTCACAGTGACCACAGGAAAAGCCTTGTAAAACATTTGAGAAAAATCTACCAGGTCCCAGGGGTCAGGGCTCACCCATTGTGATGATGAACAAGCATCAAGGGCTCACATGGCATCAGAGCCACATCCACATGGCCCTCACCACCTGTAATCAGTGTCTCCAAGTCTTTCCTTCACCAGCCTCCAGGGACAGGGACCTGCACTGGTTGTTTCCTTCACAGCTGTGTCACTGATGGCCCTTCATGGGGTCCCAAACACCCTCAGAAACTTGGGGTTTGCTTCTGCCTTTCACTTCATCAGAGGTTTGTTCATTCTTTCAGTAGCTGCAGTTCAGGATCATGGCAGCAGAGGGCTCATTGACATGGAAAATGCTCTTCCATTCCAATCCACTGTGCATCATTTTCCTAAAGGCTTCAAGTCTGGTGTGGATGATGAGGGAGATTTCAGGAATAGCCAAACAGAGAGCATTTCCATAATCAATAACAATAAATCCAGAATTCTTCTATTTCCTTCCCTGTTTGCCCTTCCATCCATTTCCAGAACAGGTGGTATCAGCAGCCTCCAGTTCATATTGATGTGGAGCGTCTCAGGATAAGACTGAATATGTCAGAAAGTTGGTACCTAAATCACCGTGTGAATAAGGAGATAGTCCAGGACACCTAAAGAGGAATCTCACTCCTCTGGACCAAAATGTGGGTGTTCCTGGGAATCTCAGGTGCCACAGCACAGTGATACTTGTGTTCAGGGAGCTGGTCAAGTGACCCATCTCCTGTTCTGTAATGGTGTCTGAGATTGCTCAGGTCACCCCTGACTTGAGCCCCATCCACTGCTGGGTGTTCTCCAGACTCCTGCCTTCAGGAACAAAGTCCCAGGAGACCTTGCTGGTGAAGAATGAGGCAAAGAAGCCATGAAGAACCTCAGTCCTGTTTGATTCTCCTCTTACAAAGTTGAGCAGCAAGCCCACGTTAACCCTGTCTATTCTTTAACTGCAAATGAAGCAGTGTCAGCTCATCTTGCTGCCCTCAGACTCCCTTGCAGGTATCAAGTCCAGGGGAACTTGGCATCATCCCCACATCCATGGACAAGGTTTCTAAATTCCTCCTTTGCAGCTTCCCCTGCTTCCACCTCCTGTGTGCTGCCTTTTTGCCCTACAGCTCCATCAGTTCAGAAAAACACCCTCATGAGATAAATGCTTCTTTTCATGTGTACTTGAGGAGATCACTCCTGTGCTTGGAGCAGGCTGTCCTGTAAGGCTTGTCAGATTTCCTGAGCTCCTTCACCCTTCAGACCGACTTCCATGTCACCACATCGCTCACCATTCCCCAGTATGTCAAATCTTCTCCTCTGGAGCCCACCAGCCTGCGCTCTGCTGCTGGCCTTCCTCCCTCCCCTCTGCTGCCTGGGACCCCACTGTTTCCTGGTCACGACAGCCAAGGTGGACACTGATGTTCACATCCCTCACCAGCTCTTCCTTGTTTCCCAGTTCCCAATCCAGGTGAGCATCACTGTTGTTGCCCCATCAGGCAGACATGTTAAGAAGTTGGCTCAACATCCTCTGGGCTGTTGGCACCTGCAGCTTTGCATGGCCAGCGAATGTCAGGGCAATTACAGTTCCGCATAGGAACCTGCTCATTGTCCGGTGACTTCCTCAGGTTACAGACAGAAGATCTTTTCCATTTCTTCTCCATGAGCAAGTAGTTTGTAACACCCAACAGGCTGTCATCCTGTACTGGGTTTACATGGCAAAGTCCTGGAACTGGGGTGAGTGTGGGTGTGCTACAGTTGTCACCTCTCTGAAAAGACAACAGGAGTTGGACCAACGTCAGACAGAGCCAATTTCAGCTGCTCCAAGATGGACCCACTCCTTGCCAAATCTGAGCCACTCAGTGATGCTGGCAGCACCTCTGGGATATTGTATTTGAGAAAGGGTAAAAAACGCTGCACAACAGCAGGTGGGAGAGAGGAGAGAGGAAATATGAGACAAAAGCACTGCAGACACCAGGGTCATATCCCATAGGACCCAAGCAGGTCCCTCAGCAGGCCAAAGCTTGCTCTCCTGAAATCCTGCTCTTGGCCTTGTTATCATCTCCCAGGAGCCTCAGCTCCACTTTCCCATCCCTGACTGTTCCATCCTGACCAACTCTTTGTGGTTTGTAAGTGTGAAGTCCCACAGGGCACCTCATCCCACTGACTCCTCAGTCACCTGTGTCAGGAAGATGTTGTCAATGAGCTCCAGCCCCTCCTGGTTGGCTGGTACCTTGCAGATATTGGGATATCTCAGGTCTGCCAGGAGGACACTGCCGTGCAATCATGAGGCTCCTTTCATTTGTCTGAAGGAGGCCTCATCTAATTCCTCTTCCTCATCAGTGAGTCAGTAGCTGATGTCCAGTCACCACAACATTGCCCATGTTGTTCTGCCCTCTCATGCTGACTCCTCAACCTTCAGCTGACATTGTCTGTCCCCAGGCAGAGCTCCACACATTGCTGCTGCTCTCCAACATGAAGGGGATCTATCACTTTGACTCCAGACTTCTGGCATTATGAGTACTGGACCCTCCAGCCCCCACTGTTTCTCCATGAGATGATATTTGTAATGTTCTGTAACTCCTCATGCTGTTATCTTGAGAGAGAAAACCTCATTAGGATAAACCACCTGACTGCAAACACTAACAGATGAGCAAATGGAGCTTCAGTCAAGGGACAATCCAGACCTTGAGAAAATCTGGTGTTCACCCATTCAGAAAGCTCTGAATTTTGACAAGATGAAGTGACCTGTTCTGTATTGGGGCAGGAGAACTACACCATCTGTCAGGACAGACGAGGACTTGACATACTGAGCAGTGACCCTGAGGAGAAGGGCCTGGGCACTCCAAAGTCCCCACACCAGCCCGTGGTGCACGCTCACCATGAACAAGGCAGCTGCACACGGGGCTGCATGAGGAGGAGCGTGGGGACCCAGACACCTGGAGTTCTCGTCCCATTCGGTTCAGCACTGGTGTGACCCCCCACACACGGGGGTGTGCTAGTGTGCCGCTTCCCAGTTTGGAGAAGCAGGGAGGAACTGGAGAGTGCAGGGCTCTGCCAAGCCAGGTTCAGCACCTTGTGCACATGGTGTGGTATGCTGAGGGACCTGGGCTGCTTGGGCCCAGCAGCGCTGGGGAGGCTGCAGCAGTGCAGGAGTAGCCTGAGAGTGCTTGAAGGGTGGTTTCAGAGGTGGTGGAGGTTTTCTGCCTAGTGGGAAAGAGCATGAGAAAGCAATAATGGCCCAAAGTGCAGCTGGGGAGGTCCAGGCTGGACATGAGCAGGAAGGAATGTGACTGGAAGGGCAGTGCTGTGGTGGAGCAGGTCAGCAGAGGGAGTCTGCATCAGCCCAAGGCTTTGTGCTTCAAGGAACAGCTGGGGAGGATGCAGAGATCTCAGCAAAGGAAGGAAGATGCTCAGACAAGAGCAAGGTGGGGCAGCAGGGGGGATGTCTGCAGCCTGCAGGGGAAGAGGTGCAGGGGATGCCACAGCACAGGACAGGCTGTGGTGGAGATGATCAAGGGATGTAAAGAGGCTGAAAGCCCCAGCAGACATGAGCTCCTTCTCCCCTTGGCTATGGCTGTTGTCTGCACCTCTGATGCCTGTGAGGAGACACCTTGTCCTTCCAGCACAGGGGCCTCATGGCCTCCTTGGCCCCAGCCAGGAGCCTGGGAGGTGTGGGACCATAGTCTTGCCCTTGGCCTTGCACAGCCCCACATCACACTGTCCAGGAAGGGCCCTGGGCAACGTGGGAGGGAGAGGATCTGACTTCCCATGGTACAAAGTCAGGGCTTGGCCCTTTGATTAATGAAACACATCCAGGTTTACTCAGCATCAGCCATCTTTACTTTGCTCTTCCTGATCTGTTATCACTGCCTCCAGTTTTCTTCTGTAACTGACCCTGGGGATGCTTTCTCAGTTGTGTCCCTCAGTGGGACCCATTAACATTAAAAGAAACTTTGAAGCTTAGATATGAGTTTGACTTCTTGAGAGGTTTCATCATCTTCCTCCAGGGCCTGAGGTCCATGGACTCTGCACCAAAGCCACCAGAGGGGTCATTAAAGCGCCTTGGGCTGCTCCTGTGCTGCTGAGCTGGGCTGGGCTCCTGGGACAGAGGGAGCTCCTGGCAAGCGGCAGCGCTGCAGAGAGACAGCTCTGCCCAGGAGCAGCTCCTCTGCACAGCGCAGCAGGGCTGAGGGCTCTGCCTGGGGATCTCAGGGAGACGAGCAAGGCAGAGAGAGATTAAAGGTGGTCAGGACTGGGAGGATGACTGAGAGCTCACTGGAGGAGAAACCTTTGCAGCCCTTGCCATGGTAAGTCTCTGGGTGCAGGGCAATGCAGCTGTAGCTCCTGGAGGCATCTCCTAAAACTGACACAGGCACAGCTTGTGGGATCTGTAAGGTGGGGGATCTTGCCCCTCAATTTTGAACAGCTGTGAAGCCGGGTGAGCACCCAGGGGTGCCCAGGGCTGTCCTGCAGAGCAGGGTCCCTGCACCCCAGGGCTGTGCCGGGGCAGGGACTCTGCCGCCTGCCAGGGTCAGCGCTCAGCCTGCCCAGGGAGATCCCATGGCAGCAGCTGTGGGTGGAAGGAGCGACCCCCGGCAGGGCAGGCAGGGAACTTGTGGGGTTGAAGAGTGCTGTGTGGGTCAGGGCTGCTCAGAGCTCCAGATCAACCCCACAGACATTACATGGGGTCCTTCTGAACCACCACATCGAGAAAGGAACAGCTGCAAGGGAAGGAGCCTGCACTTCAATTTTCCACTGTTGGTTCTCTGGGTGTGCAGTGGGAGATGGGGATTTATTTCTCTGCTTTGGAGAAGACACTGAGACCCCAGTTCTCGTTAGGACTTGTCAGAGCTGCTCCTGAGCCCCTGCACACACAGAGCTGCCCCTGGGAAGTGCCAGGAGGCGTGAGCAGGACAGAGCTGAGCACACAGCGGGTGGGACGGGGTCTGTGACACGGACAGGGAGCAGACCCAGGGACAGAGACACAGCTGCAGGCAGCACAGCCATGGGCAGGGAGAAGGAGATGGACCAGAAATGCTGGGGAGGGGATTGAGGACCCCCTGCCATCCCCTGCAGCGCAGACACATTTCCCAGTTCAACCCCTGGTCTCCTCTCCTCCCCAGCAGAGCCTCTGCCCCAAAGCCATGGGGTCCAGGTCATGAGTCTCCACCTCAGCAGCTGGACCTCCAGGTGAAGGGTTCCTGGAACATGGTACACAAAAGAGGTGTTAAAAGTACTTGATCTACAGTATCACTATGTGAATGGCAGCAGCACAGCCGGGTAAGGTGAAGGTTCCACAGCATGCCCGTCTGCCTTTCTGTTCTTGCTTTATTTTCTGGTAGCACGGCAGTGTTCTTCCCTGTTTCTCTACCTCTCCCAGGGAGGGGGTTTTCCCTGAGAAACAGCACGTTTAATTTCCAGAGAGAAGTCTCCTCTAACTCGTCACTGTCTTTTCCTCCTTGCACAGGTCCTCATGCCCACAGGCAGCAAATGTCCAACAGCAGCTCCATCACCCAGTTCCTCCTCCTGGCGTTCACAGACACACGGGAGCTGCAGCTCTTGCACTTCTGGCTCTTCCTGGGCATCTACCTGGCTGCCCTCCTGGGCAACGGCCTCATCATCACCACCATAGCCTGGGACCAGCACCTCCACACCCCCATGTACTTCTTCCTGCTCAACCTCGCCCTCCTTGACCTGGGCTGCATCTCCACCACTCTCCCCAAGTCCATGTCCAACTCCCCCTGGGACACCAGGGCAATTTCTTATATGGGATGTGCTTCCCAAGTCTTTCTGTTTTCCTTTTTCATTTCAGCAGAGTTGTATCTTCTCACTGTCATGTCCTACGACCGCTACATTGCCATCTGCAAACCCCTGCACTACAGGACCCTCCTGGGCAGCAGAGCTTGTGTCCACATGGCAGCAGCTGCCTGGGCCACTGGGTTTTTCCATGCTCTGCTGCACACGGCCAATACATTTTCACTGCCACTGTGCAAGGGCAATGCCCTGGGCCACTTCTTCTGTGAAATCCCCCAGATCCTCAAGCTCTCATGCTCCAACACCTACATCAAGGAACTTGGGCTTATTGTGGTTAGTCTTTTAGTAGCATTTGGGTGTTTTGTGTTCATTGTGGTCTCCTATGTGCAGATCTTCAGGGCCGTGCTGAGGATTCCCTCTGAGCAGGGACGGCACAAAGCCTTTTCCACCTGTCTCCCTCACCTGGCCGTGGTCTCCCTGTTTGTCAGCACTGCCATGTTTGCCTACCTGAAGCCCCCCTCCATCTCCTCCCCATCCCTGGATCTGGTAGTGTCTGTTCTGTACTCAGTGGTGCCTCCAGCAGTGAACCCCCTCATCTACAGCATGAGGAACAAGGAACTCAAGGAGTCTATAAGGAAACTGATGAGTCTTTGCTTTTCAAAAGCAGTCATGAACTGACCTCCTTCTTCTGCCTGTCACTTGTAATATAAGACATTACTAGTTCAACCTGAGTTTTGTATGGTTTTTTGTTTTTGTTTTTGTTTTTTTTTTCTTTTCTTTTAGCTTTTCTTTGTTGTATTTATGCTTCTCACAAGCCAAATTATTTGTCATCTTATATCTATATCTGTATCTACCTGTCTGGTGTGACCCGTTGTCTTTTTCTGAGAAAGGAGCTGTACTCTCTGTGTGTAAAAATGAAATAAAGGACCCTGCACTGCCTTGTTTGCCCAGAATCTTCTCTCTGAGATCTCTGGGGCTGCAGGAGCCATGTCTGTGTGCTGAGGGGGAGTGAGCAGGAGCCGCCCTGAGCTGGGTCTTCCTCCCATCCTGACCAACGTGAATCTGTGGACTCACCCCATGGCCCTGGGCACCACAGCCCACTTGCTCTGCAGAGCAGCACCTCCAGCTTGGGGCTGTGTGGAACATGGGAAAAGGGTGCAGGAACGTCTGGCCAGGTCAGCACAGATCAGCTCTCTTGGGAAAGGGCAGATGGGATGTTCCAGGAGAAGAGTGGGGCACTGTATGTGTGCAGAAAAGACACGGAAAGAGAAACCCTTTGCTGCAGGTGGCAGCTTGGGGCAGGTGGCCCTGACACTGTGGCAGCAGGACCTTCCCGAGGATCCACTAGGCCAAATGTCTCATGCTGTCCTGGGGGGCAAGTCTGGACCTGGGTCTGCAAGCTGCCTGGGCTGGAGATCCTCTGAGCGTGCTGGCTGCATGAACATTCTCACTGTCCTTCATTCTCACTGGTCCCCACTGCTGTGGGACCAGTTCCAGTGTGGCTGCTCTGCCGGGCTGGGCTGGGGAGAGGGCAGGGGGGTGGCAAAATTCAGGAGGGGGTGGGAGGGCTGAACTGGCAAATGCCCCAGAGAAGAAAATACCAGTGAACAGCTGAAGTGTGTGAGTGTGCAGGGCTGGCACACAGCAGTGTCCTCTCCCAGCCAGGCTCCTGGGAGAGCCCTGAAGGACCAGCAGACCAGGGTCTGGTGTGTGCCCATGTTCATGGGACAAACTGGGGAAGTTGCCCCAGGACAATCATCACAGACCAGCCCCTCAAAACCGCCATTTCCTTCACTGGCTCTTCTCCCCAGCTGAGAGAGGTTGTTCATCTCTCAACACAAGGACACTGAATGAGTAGGTCAGAAGTCAATGTTTCCATTGTACGGATAAGATATGAGTGGCTGGGAAGTGCCTGGAGGAAAGGGATCTGCGGGTGTTGACTGACAGTTGCTGAACATAAGCCAGAATGTTCCCAGGTGGCCAAAAGGGCCATCAGCATCCTGGCTTGTAAAAGGAATAGGGTGGCCAGCAGGACTAGAGAAGTGATTGTGCCTCAGTGATTGTGTTCTGAGTGCTGGTGAGGCTGCAGCTTGATTCCTGTGTTCAGTTTTGGGCCCCTCATCATAAGAAGGACATCGAGGCACTAGAGAGAATGCAGAGGAGGTGACGAAGTTGCGGAGGGGCTGGAGCACAAGTGTGATGAGGAGCATTTGAGGGAGCTGGGGCTGTTCAGCCTGGAGAACAGGAGGCTGAGGGGAGACCTTCTCACTCTCTGCAACTGCCTGAAAGGAGGTTGGAACATGGAGGGTGTTGGTCTCTTCTCCCAAGTAGCAAGTGATGGGACCAGAGGAAATGGCTGCAATTTGCACCAGGGGAGGTTTAGATTGGATACTAGGAAAAAATTCTTACCAGACAGGGTTGTCTGGTGGTAGAACAGACTGCCCAGGGCAGTGCAGGAGTCACCCACCCTAGAGGGCTGTAAAAGACATTTAAACGAGGTTCTTAGGGACATGGTTTAGTGTGAGAGATGGGTTATGGTTGGACTCAATGATCCCAAGGGTCTCTTCCAATGGAAGTATTCCATGATTCCATGATTCTACCTCACGTGAGAGTCCACAAAGCCAACTCAGTTGTGGACACTGACAGAACCCTGACATTTCTGTGTGTGACTCTGGGAACAAACCCCACTGACCCAGTGAGATTCATCTCAACTGCCCTGGACAGGCTCATTGCAAGTGCTCCTGTCTGTTACGTCACCCTGGCCTGTGATTCTGGATTGCGCTTTCAAAATGACAGTGCAACTGAGGAGGACCTGGCATCTGTCAAACCCATCTTCAAGAAAGGCAGGAAGGAGAATTGGAAGAATCACAGGCTGGTCAGCCTGCCTCTGTCCCTGGGAAGGTGATGGGACAAGTCCTCCTGCAGCCATCTGCAGGCACTTGAAGGACAAGAAAGGGACTTGGGTAACAAAATGGGCAGGGGAAAGAAAGACATGCTATGTGTATGAAATTGTGCCAGACCTTGGACATGGTCCCCCCTGGTGTCCTTATAGCTGGATTGATGCTGTCTGGGCTGAAGAACTGGATGCTTGGTGTGAAGTTCACTGAAATATCAAGTCCAAATATAATCTGTGATGCAGTGTCCTCTGCGCAGTTACTTGTGTCATCCCTCAGTGACCTGCATTTGGGCCGAAACTGCTGAAAATCTTTATTCTCCTTTCTATGATGTGATGGAGATGACACAAAACTGAGTGGAGACCTTGAACAACCTCAGTTGGTCACCATGCTTTGAGAGAGAGAGTGAAACAAGAAGATGTTCAGGGATCTCTTCAAATCTGACCTACTCTATGATTCAATGAATCTTTGCCCTGGACAAATTTTTGAAGATGAAAAAAGAAAAAAAAAAGGCAGAGGAGGAGATGGTATCAACATAAAAACAGTAGTTACTGAAGAGAATTTTCTCCACTCAAATAGTTAGAAGGAAATATATTTGTTTAATCCGGTCAGGTCCTGTGTTATGCCTGGGTTATGAGGAGGGTGATGGGTGGGTATGGTATGATGAGGTCACTTGTGTCTCAGGAACTCATAACTGAGTTGGAAGGGTACGGCTGTGAAGGGGACAGTAGGGTCAGTTCTGTGTCTGGAGGGGACAGGCCAGCAGCAGGGACATGGCTGGGAAAGAACCTCTGTCAACATGCCCACAGGTCCTACCCAGGAAGAGGGCTTGGAGCTGGGTTCTCAAGGCTGACAAGGCTGGAAGGCACTCAAAGAACCCAGGTCTCTGTCCACTTGGCCATGGCAGTTGTCTCTGTCACTGAGGCCTAGGAGAAGCCATGTTGTCCTCATGGCACTGGGGCCTCTCTGCCTCCTTGCAGCCCCATGGGGAAGCTGGAAGTTGTTGTACCAGTGTTGTCCTTCCCTCAGCCTTGCACTCCCAGGGTCCCAGGAAGACCCCTGAGCCGTGTGTGCTTACATCTCATCTGTACAATGAAAACACGGACTTTTGACCTAGTATTTCATAAAATCATAGAATTACTTCAGTAGGAAGGGACCCACAGGATCATAGAGTCCAACTCCTGTCCCTGCGCAGGACAACGACGACAGTTCACACCGTGTGTGTGAAGAGATTGTCCAGTCTCTTCTTCACCGTGGCACCCCATCGACTCCTTGCACCCCCAGGGAGTGTCACACCATTGCCCTGCACTGGGCATCGCACTCCCCACATCCCCAGGAAGAACCCTGAGACACATGTGAGGGACAGGATCTCCCTTCCTAGGGACAGGGGCTCAAGGCTTGGCCATTGTCCTTCATCAAACAAATCAAGGGGTTTCTCAGCATCAGAGCTGCTTCACTTTACCTTTGCCTGATGCAATCACTGCCTCCAATTATCTGCTCTAACGAGTCCCTGGGGAGGCTTTGTCAGTAACAGCCCTCAGTGGGGCCCATTAATGCTTGAAGATACTTTGGAGTTTGCTTCTGACTTGGACTTCTTGAGCAGATTCTTCAGTCTGTGCTTGGTATCTGTGGTTTATGGACTCAGCACCAAATACGCCATGGGGCTTATTAAAACACAGAAAGCCCTAACGAGCGATGTTTCTTTCTGTAATATTCTTCATATGCAAAAGACTTGTAGAACTAATTGGAATGGTTTCAGTGGGACACTCAATGATGAAGATTGCAAATAAGATTTCATAAAGGAGGGTGTTTTCTTTCAAGGGTATTTTCTGTCATTTTTCAGTATATAGAAGAAGTGACAGCAGCATTCTACACTGGACATTGATCCCGAGGGTCTCCTGAAGACATCTGCACAGGCAGGAGAACAGTCCTTTGAGGCTGGACACTGTATGGACAACCTCACTCCTCACCCCCCACCCCCAGTCTGTAGGTTCCCTCTTTGGCCACCAGAGACTTGCACCACTTTTCCTCACATCAGACTTCTCCACTGAGCTCTGCAGGAGATGCTGCAGCTCCTGTGCACCAGCTCCACCTGCTCTCCTGTGCAAACACTGCACAGTTTAATAAACAGTAAAACACTTTCCTCAGCTGTGTGTGTAAGCTGGATCTGATGAGGTCCACCATCCACAAGGGACATCCACACAAGAACTATTTTTAGACAGAGAGATAGGAAAGGATAGATAGAAACACAATTAACTTGGTGTGTACCATGTTAATTAGACCTCTGAAGACTGGGGTAAGTTTGTAACTGCCTGAGGCTCAAAGCAGAAACCAGACAGTGGAGAGGCAACTGAATGACCAAAGAGCAAGTGGAGGAGAAACCTGAGAGCACTGGGAAGGGCGAACATCCAGACAGACTGTTGGAAAGTTGTCCTTTGACATGGACATTTAGTCAGGAGAGGTGGAAACTCCTAAATGACAAGGGAGATGAAATAATAGCGTGTTGGTAATAGAAGTACAGGGGAAGACCGATATTTCTTCTCCTGCCTTTAGTACACGACCTGGTGATTCACTTTTTGTCCTTTTATTTTTTTAGTTAATATGTTAAACAAACCACCACCAAGCCCACACAAACAAACAAAAAACACCCTCAAAAACAAACAAACAAACAAAAAACACAACAAAAATATAAACACGTCCACGTTTCCAACAGACATCAGTCATTAGTTGTCTCACCATAAACAGCCAGTGCCATTTTAGGGGACCCATTTTATCCGAGGTGCTGGCCTGGGATTGGCATCTATCACAGAGGACCTGGGGAGACCAGAGCACCTTGCAATGCAGGTGGAAGTTAGGCAGGGGTACCCAGGGCATCTACACTGGCACCAGGTGTTTGTGTCCCTGGAGCTGAAGACATTTGTGTCCTAAATCCATGCCCAGTTCTGCAAAACTCTTAGTTTTTCAAAGAAATAAATACCCCAAAATACTTAAAAAGAAAATAAATAAATGTTTAATATGTAAGAATGTAATATGTGCCATATGAAAAATCAATATGTAAAAAGCTATCCATGTAGCTGAGGACATGTGTGTCTTATATCCATTTCTAGTTGTGGAAAACACTTTCCTTTTGGAAGAAAATAACCCTCCAAAGACTTAAAAAAAAGGAAAAGTACGTTGAAACCTTCCTTGGCTTTGAAACTTAGTCTTCAGTTCATATTTATCTTTCATTGACATTAACTGACATCGGATGGGCCTGCAGGCATGAAGCCAAGATCATTTTGTGTCTTACATAGCGCCCCATGCCCTCTGAACCTTCCCTGCCCAGGACTCCTCACACTTGGCTTAGAGCGAGTCACACTGAGGTGTTGGCTGGGTTTAGATGTTGGTTTAGATGGTCACCTACAGCACAGGTGCGTTCATGTCCCTTAATCATCTCCTTTGCTCCCATTAGAAACAGAGCCCAGCATCACAATGGGATCATAAGAGAACTGAGGTTGAAGGGACCTCAGGAGTCTGCAGTCAAACCTGTCACAAACTGGGTCAGAACAAGGTGTTCAAGCCTTCATTCAATCAGAGATTGAAAACCCGCAAGGACAGAGGCTGCTCAGCCTCTCTGGGTGACCTGAGACAGCACTTGGCTGAGCTCCCAGGGCAGGGGTGTCAAATTCATTTTCACCGGGGGTCACATCAGCTTCACAATTGCCTTAAAGGGCCGAATGTATAAATGTAGGAGTAGTTAAATTTATACAGTCCTTTAAAATGACGTTCTGCCATTTGAGGGTAACCATGAGGCTGATGTGATCCCTGGTGAAAATGAAGTTGACGCTCACCTCCTAGGGAAAAAGCTTTTCCTCATGTCTTGGCTGAACCTCTCCTCTTTCACCTGCCACCCATTCTCTTTTGTCCTTCTGCCACACATCATGGTGAAGAGCCTGGCTGTGTGTTCTCCATCACCTCCTTACTGGTACTGACAGGCTGTGATGAGGTCCCTGTCAGCCTTCCCTTCTCTGGGCTGGACAAGCCCGGCTCCCTCAGCCTCTCCCCACAGGCCAAGTGCTCCAGTTTCTGGCTGTCCTGAGGCCCTTTGCTCAACCCACTCCAGCTTGCCAATATCTTTCCTGAATTGGGATCTGAGATCTGGATGGACTATTCCAGAGAATCCCTTCCCTCCACCTCCTGGCCATGCTCCTGGTGGCACAGCCCAGGGTGCTCCTAGCCTCCCTTGCACCAGGGCACACGCTGCCTCCTGTCCAGCTCCCTGCCCACACAGACCTTTCCCACAGAGCTGCTCCCAACCAGACATCCCCAGCCTGTGCCATTGCCAGGTGAGTCCCCTGCAGGGGCAGACACTGGTGTTTGTCCTGCTGGGGTTTCCTGAGGGTCCCCAAAGACTTGCTCCCCTCCTTGAACCCCTTCATTGAGCATAGAGGCCTGGGAGATGGTTTCAGTAAAGACCCAGGTACAGAAGTCATTGAGCCCCTCAGTGTCAGTGTCTGCTGTTACTAAATTTCCCTCTTCACTCAGCAGCAGCTCTGTGTTCCCTTTCTTCAGCCGTGGTCTCTAACACAGCTGTTGAAGCTCTTAGTTTGCTCTTGACTTTTCTTGCAGTCGCCAACTCCAGGTGAGCTTTGCCTTTCCCGAAGCCATCCCTGCACAGTAAAGCCAATGTACATGTACTCTTGTCTACTGTCCTTGCTGTCACCCCTGGCAGCTGCTTTGTGGCCCCTGTCTGCACCTTGTGCTGTGACAGCACAGCCCTGCTGCCCCACATGTGGTCCCACAGCCCCATGGTGCAGGTTCAGCACAGGACAGGGTGCGTTCGGGGTGGGGAACGGTCTCCTGACTTGATAGCCAGAGCAGTCCTTGGTGCTTTGTCACCCCATGGCCTTCCTGTTGTGCAGCCTCTCCAAGCTCCTGGAGAGGCCGTGTCACCTGTGGGGTCACAGGCAGCCCTGCTCCAGGGTCTGCCAGGGTCTGGGCCAGGAGAGAGTCTGGGCAGGGCTGTCCATTCCCTGAGACAGGCCCTGAGCCCAGCAGGAGGATGGACATGGCCTCACAGGGAACCTTACCCGTAAACCTGGGGTGCGCGGCCAGTGCTGGAAATGGCCCATGAGAGATGGCCAGTGACTGGGGGGGTGATGAAGGCTCTGGGCCACCTTCCTGGTCTGTCCATGTCACCAAGGGCATAGAGCAGTCTCCTCTCTCCTGCACCTGCATGTCTTTGATCCCTTCCAGAAGCCCTGGCTCTGCACCACAACCCCTGGTGTGAGTCTTCACCCTGCATGGTCATGCACCACGAGATACACGCTGATGTTTTTCACTCCCAGGTACTTTCCAGCCCAGTCCAGTTCTCTCAAGGTTCTGCCACCTCCCCTGCCCTCTCTCCACCACCAGCACCCTCTCCCCAGGGAAGCCCAGTCAGGGCTGGTCCCACAGCAGTGCCCATTGCAGGTGCTCTGGGCAGTCACCCCACAGCCTCTGCCACTCTGAAGGGCAAAGCAGCTCCTGCAGCTCAGAGAGGAGTCACCCCAGAGGTGGGCGAACACACATGCCAAAAGGAAAAGGAGGCACCTGTGTCATTTGCTCTCCTCTCCAGCACATCCTGAGAGGTCTGCAGCCCCTCCATGCCATCCCCTCTCCCCAGGCCAGCAGAAAAGCCCTGGCCCTTGAGGACCTCAAGAGCTCTTACTGCTCCAGGCACAGAGCAGCCTTCCCAAAGCTGGTGCAGTCAGGAAGGTGTTTTCATTTCACATTTGTTCTAACTATGCTGAGGATGGATCTCGGACTGAAAACAAACAAAAAAAGCTGTTGTAGGTTCATTTATTTCACTTAAATACAATGAGAAACTCCCCATTTACACAAAGTGCCTCAGTCACACAAAATGTGAGGATACTTAATGGGATGAATAGTGACATAACTTTGAAGATAACATCATGTGTGGAAAAGGGAAGTAGAGAAAGAAAAACAAACTTAGCCTGTCATGATGTACACTGGAGCCCACTGCAGAGAAAGTAGGCCGTCTATGGCTGCTGAAAACATCCAGTAATCAGCTTCCTCAGAGCATTCTTGAGCTCCTGGTTCCTCATGCTGTAAACGAGGGGGTTCAATGTCGGAGGTACCAGCGAGTACAGAACAGACATCAGTAGGTCCAGGAATGGGGAGGAGACAGAGTGGGGCTTCAGGTAGGCAAATGCACCAATGCTGATAAACAAGGAGACCACGGCCAGGTGAGGGAGGCAGGTGGAAAAGGCTTTGTGCCGTCCCTGCTCAGAGGGGATCCTCAGCACGGCCCTGAAGATCTGCACATAGGACACCACAATGAACACAAAACATCCCAAAACCAGAAAAACACTGAAAGCGAGAAGCCAAATTTCCCTGAGGTAGGAGTGTGAGCAGGAGAGCTTGAGGATCTGGGGGATTTCACAGAAGAACTGGTCCAGGGCATTGCCCTTGCACAGTGGCAGTGAAAATGTATTGGCCGTGTGCAGCAGAGCATTGAGAAACCCAGTGGCCCAGGCAGCTGCTGCCATGTGGACACAAGCTCTGCTGCCCAGGAGGGTCCCGTAGTGCAGGGGTTTGCAGATGGCAACGTAGCGGTCGTAGGACGTGATGGTGAGAAGAGAATACTCTGCTGAAAGGAAAAAGACAAAGAGAAAGAGCTGAGCAGCACATCCCATATAAGAAATGGCTGTGGTGTTCCAGAGGGAGTTTGCCATGGACTTGGGGACAATGGTGGAGATAGAACCCAGGTCGAGGAGAGCGAGGTTGAGCAGGAAGAAGTACATGGGGGTGTGGAGGTGCTGGTCCCAGGCTATGGTGGTGATGATGAGGCCGTTGCCCAGGAGGGCAGCCAGGTAGGTGCCCAGGAAGAGCCAGAAGTGCAAGAGCTGCAGTTCCCGTGTGTCTGTGAAAGGCAGGAGGAGGAACTGGGTGATGGAGCTGCTGTTGGACATTTGCTGTTTCTGGACATGGGGCACTGACTCAAGAAGTAAAGACAGTGACAAGTTAGGGGAGACTTCTCTGGGGAAAATCAAAGCCATTTCTCACACACCCTCCCCTGCTCCAGACCCTCTTGTCCTTTTCCAGACCTTCTTCCAGCTCCGTGTCTGAGCCCTGGCTGGTGCTGGCTAGAGGTGCCGTGAGCAGAAGGGCCTGTGTCCACTGGCTGTTGGGAAGCCAGCCCTGCTCTGCAGCAGGGGTCATGGGAACGGGGGGCAGGAGACAGACCTGGGGCTCGAAGTTGTCATCTGAAACTGCTGCTGGTGCAGAAGGGCCTGTCAGCATCTGCACTCTCAGAAAGAATGACAAAGGATGGCAGAACGAAGCTTGAGACATTTGGGTGTTTTACAGCTTTCTTCATATTCCCAGGAGAGTGTTCTTATATCCCAGAAACCCTCAGCATTTCTGACTCATTCACCGTGAACAGAGCGAGTCCTGTGAGACCAGAGGATGCCTGTGGGTCAGTGCAGAGTGAGGGCAGCTGCTCTGTCCCTCTGTCTTGCTCCAACTGCCCTGGGTTGGCACCTTTCTGAGATGGAGCCTGATCACACTCCCATGTTACCCTGAAAAGCCACCAGGCACTGCTGAGAGCAGAGGGATCCACCTCACACCATGACTTGTCTCAGCCTTTCCCAAGGTCTCAGCACCCCACGTTTAACCCAAGAAACACACTGCTCATTCCCCAGCCCCACAGACTGAATTGCCCACACCCCACAGGTCAGAGCAAAGCTGGACACGTGTTCCCATGGACACACCTGCAGGAAAGGACCCACAAGATCAGGCTGTGACTCTGCAGCTGAAACTCCCATCCCCAGAGAGCCTGACAGCAAGAACAAGATCCCAACAGCAGTGACCCAGAGCAGGGGAGCAAGAAGGACAATGCGGTGAGGGTGGGTGTGAGAGAGGCCAGGGCAGAGGCAGCCGGGCACTCAGACAGCGTCACCCTTCCCCAGCTGTGCAGCCACCTCCCAGACACCAACATTGCCGGGCAGCTGCTCTCAGCCCCTGTGCTCTGCAGAGGAACTGGAGCTCTGGCTGCACAGGAGCTGCTTCATGCCTTGGAGCCCCCGGCCCTGAGGGCAGAGGCTTTGCTGGGTGGGACCGGAGGCCAGGGGGCTGCTCACAGGAGGGATCTGCACTGCAGGGGATCACAGGGACTTTTCTCTGTTCTCCCTCTCATAACAATTCCGGGTTTAGTTTCCTCTCATTTCTGATCATTTCCCTGCTGCGTGGAGATTCTGCCCCTGGGAGGTGTTTCCCTGTCCATGTCTCTTCCCTGTCAGTGCTCACAGACCCCATCCCACCCTCTGTGCCCTCCCCCTGGCCCTACAGATCCTGCCTGTTCACAGGGCACTGCCTGGGGGCATCTTCCTGTTTCCAGGCTGGAAAACAGGACAGGTCAGACTAGGCTGAGGGGTCCAGCCAAGGTGATGCAGGTGCTGTGCACAGGCAGAGGGGTGGTGAAGGGATGTTATGAGCCTTCTGGCAGATGTGCTGATCACTCAGAGTTGCAGTTCAGGAGTCTCAGTGACTTGTTTAAGCATGAGAGCTCATTTTCATTTTATCCTTTCCTGCACCCCTCACCCCTTGGGAGAGGAAACTGAAAAGACAGGCTCAGGAAAGTTCCTTATCTGTCTGGTAATCCTTGCATTGATCTTCTTCTTGAGGCATCCCCCTGTAAAAGTCCTGGGGGTGATCTGGAGCTGTGAGCAGCACTGACTCATACAGCACCCTCTCCACAGCAGAAGCACCTTTACTGCCCTAATAGGGTTTGCTCCTTCTACCTACATCTTCTCCCCTCGGTGTTGTTGGGATCTCCCCGGTCAGGCTGAGCACTGACCCTGGCAGGCGGCAGAGTCCCTTCCCTGGCACAGCCCTGGGGTGCAGGGACCCTGCTCTGCAGGACAGCCCTGGGCACCCCTTGGTGCTCACCCGGCTTCACAGCCGTTCAACATTGCCAGACAAGAGCCCCCTCCTTACAGATCCCACCAGCTGTGCCTGTACCAGTTTTAGGAAATGGCTCCAGGAGCTACAGCTGCATTGCCCTGCACCCAGAGACTTACCATGGCAAGGGCTGCAAAGGTTTCTCCTCCAGTGAGCTCTCAGTCATCCTCCCAGTCCTGACCACCTTTAATCTCTCTCTGCCTTGCTCGTCTCCCTGAGATCCCCAGGCAGAGCCCTCAGCCCTGCTGCGCTGCGCAGAGGAGCTGCTCCTGGGCAGAGCTGTCTCTCTGCAGCGCTGCCGCTTGCCAGGAGCTCCCTCTGTCCCAGGAGCCCAGCCCAGCTCAGCAGCACAGGAGCAGCCCAAGGCGCTTTAATGACCCCTCTGGTGGCTTTGGTGCTGAGTCCATGGACCTCAAGACCTGGAGGAAGCTGAAGAAACCTCTCAAGAAGTCAAAGTCAGATTCAAACTCCAAAGTTTCTTGTTAAGTCAATGGATCCCATTGGGGAACACTACTGAGGAAATGTCCCCAGGGTTGGTTAGAGCAGAAAAATGGAGGTAGTGATGACTAGTCAGGAAAAGCAAAGGTGGCTCTGATGCTGAGTAAACCTGGTTGTCTTTCATTAACCAAAGGGCCAAGCTCTGACCCCAGCCCTGGGAAGGCAGATCCTGCCCCTCCCACGTTGCCGAGGGCCCTTCCTGGACAATGTGATGTGGGGCTGTGCAAGGCCAAGGGCAGGACTATGGTCCCACACCTCCCATGGTCCTGGCTGGGGACAAGGAGGCCATGAGGCCCCTGTTCTGGAAGGACAAGGTGTCTCCTCACAGGCATCAGAGGTGCAGACAACAGCCATAGCCAAGGGGAGAAGGAGCTCATGTCTGCTGGGGGCTTTCAGCCTCTTTACATCCCTTGATCATCTCCACCACAGCCTGTCCTGTGCTGTGGCATCCCCTGCACCTCTTTCCCTGCAGGCTGCAGACATCCCCCCTGCTGCCCCACCTTGCTCTTGTCTGAGCATCTTCCTCCCTTTGCTGAGATCTCTCCATCCTCCCCAGCTGTTCCTTGAAGCACAAAGCCTTCGGCTGATGCAGACTCCCTCTGCTGACCTGCTCCACCACAGCACTGCCCTTCCAGTCACATTGCTTTCTGCTCATGTCCAGCCTGGACCTCCCCAGCTGCACTTTGGGCCATTATTTATTTCTCATACTCTTTCCCACTATGCAGAAAACCTCCACCACCTCTGAAACCACCCTTCAAGCACTCTCTGGCTACCCCTGCACTGCTGCTGCCTCCCCAGCGCTGCTGGGCCAAAGCAGCTCAGGTCCCTCAGCATCCCACACCACGTGCACAAGGTGCTGAACCTGCCTTGGCAGAGCCCTGCTCTCTCCAGTTCCTCCCTGCTTCTCCAAACTGGGAAGCCACACACTGGCACACCCCCGTGTGTGTGGGGTCACACCAGTGCTGAACCGAATGGGATGAGAACTCCAGGTGTCTGGGTCCCCACGCTCCTCCTCATGCAGCCCCGTGTGCAGCTGCCTTGTTCATGGTGAGCGTGCACCACGGGCTGGAGTGGGGACCTTGGAGTGCCCAGGCCCTTCTCAGGGTCACTGCTCAGCGTGTTGGGTCCTTCTCTGTCCTGATGGACGGGGTTATTGTCCCACTCTGATACAGCACTGGTCACTTCATCTTGTCAATATTCAGAGTTATCTGATGGGTAAATAACAGATGCATGGAGCTCTGCCTGGGGACAGACAATGTCAGCTGAACATTGAGGAGGGCAATGCTGTGATCACTGGACATCAGGTACAGACTCACTGATCAGGAAGAGGAATTAGATGAGGCCTCCTTCAGACAAATGAAAGAAACCTCATGTTTCCAGGGCAGTGTCCTCATGACAGACCTGAGATATCCCAATATCTGCAAGGTACCAGCCATCCAGGAGGGGTTGGAGCTCATTGACAACATCTTCCTGACACGGGTGACTGAGGAGTCAGTGAGGTGAGGTGCCCTGTGGGACTTCACACTTACAAACCAGAAAGAGTTGGTCAGGATGGAACAGTCAGGGATGGGAAAGTGGAGCTGAGGCTCCTGGGAGATGATAACAAGGCCAAGAGCAGGATTTCAGGAGAGCAAGCTTTGGCCTGCTGAGGGACCTGCTTGGGTCCTATGGGATATGACCTTGGTGTCTGCAGTGCTTTTCTCTCACATTTCCTCTCTCCTCTCTCCCACCTGCTGTTGTGCAGCGTTTTTTACCCTTTCTCAAATAAAACATCACAGAGGTGCTGCCAATATTACTGAGTGGCTCGGATGTGGCAAGGTGTGGGTCCATCTTGGAGCAGCTGAAATCGCCTCTGTCTGATGTCAGTCGAACACCTGTTGGCTTCTCAGAGAGGTGACAGCTGTAGCACATCCACACTCACCCCCATTTCCAAGACTTTACCACATAAATCCATTAGATGTTACAAACTACTTTATCATGAAGAAGAAATGGAAAAGATCTTCTGTCAGCAACCTTAGAATGTCTCCAGTCAACGAGCAGGTTCCTATGGGGAACTGTAGTTGCCTGATATTCACTGGCCACGCAAAGCTTCAGGTGCCAACAGTTCAAAGGATCTTGGGCCAACTTATTAACATGCCTGCCTGATGGGCAACAAGGGTGATGCTCACCTGGATCTGGTACTGACAAAGAAGGAAGAGCTGGTGAGGGATGTGAGCATCTGTTTCCACCTTGGCTGTCGTGACCAGGAAGTAGTGGGGTCCCGGGCACCAGAGAGGAGGGAGGAAGGCCAGCAGACAAAGGCAGCACACAGGAGGTGGAATCAGGGGAAGCTGCAAAGCAGGAATTCAGAAACCTTGGCCATGGATGCAGAGATGATTCCAAAACTGCCCTGGACTAGATACCTAAAGGGGAGGCTGAGGGCAGCAAGATGAGCTGACACTGCTTCCTTACAAAAAAAAAGAATAGACAGGGCGATCATGGGCCTGCTGCTGAATTTCATACGAGTAGAATCAGACAGGACTGAGGTTCTCCATGGCTTCTTTGCCTCCATCTTCACCAGCAAGGTGTCCTGGAACTTTGTTCCTGAAGGCAGGAGTCTGGAGAACACCCAGCAGTGGATGGGGCTCAAGTCAGGGGTGACCTGAGCAAACTCAGACACCATTACAGAACAGGAGTTGGGTCACTTGACCAGCTCCCTGAACACAAGTATCACTGTGCTGTGGCACCTGAGATTCCCAAGAACGTCCACGTATTGGTCCAGAGTTGTGTGATTCCTCTTGAGGTGTCCTGGCATATCTCCTCACTCACATGGTGATTTAGGCACCCACTTTTCCAATACATTCAGTCTTATCCTGAGACGCTCCACATCAATATGAACAGGAGGCTGTTGATGCCACCTGTTCTGGAAAGGGAGGGAAGGGCGAGCAGGGAAGGAAACAGAAGAAATTTGGCTTTATTGCTGTTTCTTGTGGAAATGCTCTCTGCTTGGCTGTTCCTGAAATCCCCCTAATCATCCACACCAGACTCGAAGCCTTTAAGAAAATGATGCACAGAACCTTGGCTTGTAAGAGGATTTTCAATGTTAATGAGCCCTCTGCTGCCCTGATCCTGAATGGCAGCTACTGAAAGAATGAACAAACCTCTGATGAAGTGAAAGGCAGAAGCAAGCCCCAAGTTTCTGAGGGTGTTTAAGGTCCCATGAAGGGCCATCACTGACACAGCTGTGAAGGAAACAACCAGTGCAGGTCCCTGTCCCTGGAGGCTGGTGAAGGAAAGACTTGGAGACACTGGTTACAGGTGGTGAGGGCCATGTGGAGGTGGCTCTGATGCCATGTCAGCCCTTGATGATTTTGTTACCGGAATGGCTGAGCTGGGGCCTGGTAAATTATTCGCAAATAGTTTTCAAGGCTTTTCTTGTGGTCAGTGTGAGTGTTTTGTGTTTTGAGGATGGGTTTTATGTAAAGTGCTGTTGCTTTAACTGCAAGGCTCGGTTTTCTGTAGAGTTAGAAATGTCTGTGAGTTCTTCACAACTCATCCAGCTTCTTTCACGCACCTGGCAATGGTCACCAATCACCTCAATGTCCCAGTCCCAAACTTGCTTGAATCCTCTGTTTGGATCCGTATCCCATCGCTCCAGGAGGTTCATGCATCCACCAGGCTCATGGATGATTCCTGAGGACCATCCAAGTGTGGGCAGTGAAAGAGAGGAGCAGAGCAAGGTCAGCTCATGGGCCATGACTGAGCACAAACACCCCAGCAGCAGCCATTCCCCATCTCCCAGGCACAGCCATGCCCACAGGATGGAAATGTCACTGCCATACATGAGTAGCCCGAGAGGCCTTTCTTCCTTCCATATTGCCAGGAAAATCTTCCTCCTATTCCTCCTCCACCTGCAGACATCAACTGCTTTCCGTTTCTGGGCTCAGACATGGCTGGAAGGGTTCACTGAAGTCATCAGCCATCTCATTGCTTCTCCCTGACATGTCCTGACCCTCTCCCACACCTACACATGGCCAAGCACGGCTGCTCAGGGCCTCCCACTCTTCAGAAGAGGCCTTGAGCTTCTTGGTTCTTCATGGTGATAATAATAAACTTCTTTGCTCTCTCCAGAGTTTATGGTGAGCTTTCTTGTCCATAACAGACCCTTTATGGACATGTCTTACTAAATGGTTGTCTTTGTATGATCATTTGTGCAGAAAGGGCAGTCACAGGACAGCACCCAATGTGTCAGAACTGATGCCAAGTGAAATGCAGTAAAGCCCTGATGAGTTCCCCCTGTGTCTGTGTCTCTCCTGGAAGGAGTCTGTCCCAAGAAGGGGATCCAGCTCCTGCCACTCTCTGCAGAGGCACATGAGCAGTGTCCGTGCACCTGGGGACACAAAGGGTGACATTTGCCAGACCACCCTTCATCTGATCCACGTAGATGTGTTCTTGTGGATGGGGTATCATGCCTTATAGTGCAAATATCTATTTAATTGTCATTGCCAGAGGGGCTATCACGGATACAGAGTACTATTTTACAGATATTTAAATATAAGCATGCTAAACTTTTTTTTTTCTTTAAAAACTGACATTCCTAGACGTATTACACAAACACTTGAAGGATGCTTTTTAACATGATTGTCCACAGAAGCCCACCAGCTGTGCAGCTCAAGGAATTGGATGCCAGAGTTCAAGGGCAGGATGGTTTGGGCTCTGTCCTGGGATCTGGAAACTGAAACGTGCTCCCATCTCCCAACCCCCTGCCCTCCTCAGTGGGGGCTGTGAGACATTCTGCCAGCAGGAAAGACAGGCCAGCCAGGCGTGGTGGTGGAGCTGCTCTCTATGTGAGAGAGCAACTGCAATGTACTAAATTCTGCCCAGGAGCGGATGAGGAACGAGTTGAGAGTGTATGGGTCAGGATCAAGGGGCAGGCTGGCAGGGGTGATACGGTTGTAGGTGTCTATTACAGGCCACCAGATCAGGCTGAGGAGGTTGATGAGGCCTTCTATGCGCAGCTGAGAGTGGCCTCACCGTCTCAGGCCCTGGTTGTTGTGGGTGATTTTAACTTCCCTGATGTTTGCTGGAAGGACCATTCAGCCAGCCAGCCACAGTCCAAGAGGTTCCTCCAGTGCATTGATGATAACTTCCTCATGCAGATGGTGGAGGAGCCGACCAGGAGAGGTGCACTGCTGGATCTCATCCTCACTAACAAAGAGGGTCTGGTCGAAGCAGTAAAGGTCGAGGGCTGCCTGGGTTGCAGTGACCACGAGATGGTGGAGTTCAGCATCTCGTGTGGCAGGAACAGAATAGCAAGTAGAATTGCAACCCTGGACTTTGTCAGGGCTAATTTCGGCCTTTTCAAGCAATTGCTGGGGGAAATCACATGGGCAAGACTACTTGAAGGAAAAGGGGCCCAAGAGAGCTGGATTGCATTCAGAGATTGCTTCTTCCATGCTCAGGATCAGAGCATCCCCACACGTAGGAAGTCGAGGAAGGGAGTCAGGAGGCCTGTGTGGTTGAATAGGGATCTGTTGGGTATGCTCAAGCAGAAGAGGAGAGTTTACAGGTCATGGAAGCAGGGGCTGGCCACTTGGGAGGAATACGAGGCTGCTGTTAGAGGATGTAGGAAGGCAGCTAGGGTAGCCAAGGCCTCCTTAGAATTACAGCTGGCGAGAGGGGTCAAGGACAGCAAGAAGAACTTTTTCAAATACATAGCAGATAAAACTAATATCAGAGGTAATGTAGGCCCACTGATGAATGGGGTGGGTGCTCTGGTGGCGGAAGACACAGAGAAGGCAGGGTTACTGAATGCCTTCTTTGTCTCTGTCTACTCTGTTGGAGGCTGTCCTGGGGAGCCCTGTACCCCTGAGACCCCAGATGAAGCCAGGTCAATGGAGGAGTTTGCTTTAGTCGATGAGGACTGGATTAGGGAGCAATTAAATAGTCTGGACATCCATAAATCCATGGGTCCAGATGGGATGCATCCGCGGGTGCTGAGGGAGCTGGCTGAAGTCATTGCGAGACTGCTCTCCATCATTTTTGCCAAGTCTTGGGAAATGGGAGAGGTGCCCAAGGATTGGAGGAAAGCAAATGTCACTCCAGTCTTCAAAAAGGGCAAGATGGAGGACCCGGGTAATTATAGACCCGTCAGCCTCACCTCCATCCCTGGGAAAGTAATGGAACAGCTTATCCTTGGTGTCATCTCAAGGCATGTCAAGGATAAAAGGGTCATTAGGGGTAGTCAGCATGGCTTTACCAAGGGTAAGTCATGCTTGACCAATCTCATAGCCTTTTATGAGAATGTAACAAGGTGGATGGATGATTGCAGAGCGGTGGATGTGGTCTACCTTGACTTCAGTAAAGCCTTTGACACAGTCTCCCACAGCATCCTCACCGCTAAGTTGAGGAGGTGTCATCTAGACAATAGTGAGGTGGTCAATGGTGCGGAGTCCACTTGGAGGCCTGAACCTAGTGCAGTGCCTCAGGGGTCAGTACTGGGGCCAATATTATTCAATATATTCATTAACGATTTGGATGAGGGAATTGAGTGTACTATCAGCAAGTTTGCTGATGACACTAAGCTGGGAGGAGTGGCTGACACGCCAGAAGGCTGTGCTGCCATCCAGCGGGACCTGGGCAGGCTGGAGAGTTGGGCGGGGGATAACCTGATGGAATTTAACAAGGGAAAGTGTAGAGTCCTGCATCTGCGCAGGAACAACCCCAGGTTCCAGTATAGGTTGGGAAATTACATATTAGAGAGCAGTGTAGGGGAAAGGGACCTGGGGGTCCTGGTGGACAACAGGATGACCATGAGCCAGCACTGTGCCCTTGTGGCCAAGAAGGCCAATGGTATCCTCGGGTGTATAAGAAGAGGGGTGGTTAGTAGATCAAGAGAGGTCCTCCTTCCCCTCTACTCCGCCCTGGTGAGACCCCATCTGGAATATTGTGTCCAGTTCTGGGCCTCTCAGTTCCAGAAGGACAGGGAACTGCTGGAGAGGGCCCAGCATAGGGCAACAAAGATGATTAAGGGAGTGGAGCATCTCCCTTATGGAGAAAGGCTGAGGGAGTTGGGTCTCTTTAGTTTGGAGAAGAGGAGACTGAGGGGTGACCTTATTAATGTTTATAAATATATAAAGGGTGAGTGCCACGAGGATGGAGCCAGGCTCTTCTCAGTGGCAAACAATGATAGGACAAGGGGCAATGGGATCAAGCTGGAACACAAGAGGTTCCACTTAAACTTGAGAAAAAACTTCTTCTCAGTGAGGGTGACAGAGCCTGGACCAGGCTGCCCAGGGGGATTGTGGAGTCTCCTTCTCTGGAGACATTCAAAGCCCGCCTGGACATGTTCACGTGTGACCTCACCTAGGCGATCCTGCTCCAGCTCGGGGATTGGACTGGATGATCTTTCGACGTCCCTTCCAATCTCAAACATACTGTGATACTGTGATACTGCGAAATGCTTCTTTTCATGGGTACTTGGAGAGATGATTCCCTCCCTTCTGTTAAGCAGTTGGCCCAAGGTTCTCTGGATTGTTGGCAGCTGCTGTTTTGCCTACCAGTGAATGGCAGGGTAATTACAGTTCCCCATAGGAACCTGCTCATTGACTGGAGACTTGCTTGAGTTACTGACAGAAGATCTTTTCCATTTCTTCTCCATGATCATGTAGCTGGTAATATCCAACACATTGTCACTCTCTATTGGGTTTACATGGCAAAGTCTTGGAACTGGGGGTAGGTATTGATGTGCTACAGTTGTCACCTCTCTAAGACGACATCAGGAGTTTGACAGACAACAGACAGAGCTGATTTCAGATGCTCCAAGATGGACCCACTCCTTGCCAAATCTGAGCCACTCAGTGATGCTGGCAGCACCTCTGGGATATTGTATTTGAGAAAGTGTAAAACCGCTGCACAACAGCAGGTGGGAGAGAGGAGAGAGGAAATGTGAGAGAAAAGCACTGCAGACACCAAGGTCATGTCCCATAGGACCCAAGCAGGTCCCTCAGCAGGCCAAAGCTTGCTCTCCTGAAATCCTGCTCTTTGCCTTGTTATCATCTCCCAGGAGCCTCAGCTCCACTTTCCCATCCCTGAATGTTCCATCCTGACCAACTCTTTCTGGTTTGTAAGTTTGAAGTCCGACAGGGCACCTCACCTCACTGACCCCTCTGTCACCCATGTCAGGAAGATGTTGTCAGTGAGGTCTAAACCCTCCTGGATGGTTGGTACCTTGCAAATACTGGGATATCTCAGGTCTGCCGCAAGGACACGGACCTGGAAACGTGAGGCTTCTTTCATTTGTCTGAAGAAGGCCTCATCTCATTCCTCTTCCTCATCAGTGGGTCAGTAGCTGACGTTCAGTCACCACAACATTGCCCATGTTGTTCTGCCCTCTCATGCTGAATCCTCAGCCTTCAGCTGACATTGTCTGTCCCCAGGCAGAGTTCCTCGCATCTGGTATTTACCCATCAGAAAACTCTGAATATTGACAAGATAAAGTGACCAGTGCTGTATCAGGGTGGGACAATAACCCCATCCATCAGGACAGAGCAGGACCTGACACACTGAGCAGTAACCCTAGGGAGAAGGGCCTGGGCACTCCAAGGTCCCCACACCAGCCCGTGGTACACGCTCACCATGAACAAGGCAGCTGCACACGGGGCTGCATGAGGAGGAGCGTGGGGACCCAGACACCTGGAGTTCTCATCCCATTCGGTTCAGCACTGGTGTGACCCCACACACACGGGGGTGTGCCAGTGTGCGGCTTCCCAGTTTGGAGAAGCAGGGAGGAACTGGACAGTGCAGGGCTCTGCCAAGCAGGTTCAGCACCTTGTGCACATGGTGTGGGATGCTGAGGGACCTGGGCTGCTCTGGCGCAGCAGCGCTGGGGAGGCTGCAGCAGTGCAGGAGTAGCCTGAGAGTGCTTGAGAGGTGGTTTCAGAGGTGGTGGAGGTTTTCTAAATAGTGAAAAATGGTATGAGAAAGAAATAATGGCACAAAGAGCAGCTGGGGAGGTCCAGGCTGGACATGAGCAGAAAGCAATGTGACTGGAAGGGCAGTGCTGTGGTGGAGCAGGTCAGCAGAGGGAGTCTGCATCAGCCCAAGGCTTTGTGCTTCAAGGAACAGCTGGGGAGGATGCAGAGATCTCAGAAAAGGAAGGAAGATGCTCAGACAAGAGCAAGGTGGGGCAGCAGGGGGGATGTCTGCAGCCTGCAGGGAAAGAGGTGCAGGGGATGCCACAGCACAGGACAGGCTGTGGTGGAGATGATCAAGGGATGTAAAGAGGCTGAAAGCCCCCAGCAGACATGAGCTCCTTCTCCCCTTGGCTATGGCTGTTGTCTGCACCTCTGATGCCTGTGAGGAGACACCTTGTCCTTCCAGCACAGGGGCCTCATGGCCTCCTTGTCCCCAGCCAGGAACCTGGGAGCTGTGGGACCGTAGTCCTGTCCTTGGACTTGCACAGCCCCACATCACACTGTCCAGGAAGGGGCCTGGGCAACGAGGGAGGGAGAGGATCTGCCTTCCCATGGTACGAAGTCAGGGCTTGGCCCTTTGATTAATGAAACACATCCAGGTTTACTCAGCATCAGAGCCATCTTTACTTTGCTCTTCCTGATCTGTTATCACTGCCTCCAGTTTTCTTCTGTAACTGACCCTGGGGATGCTTTCTCAGTTGTGTCCCTCAGTGGGACCCATTAACATTGCAAGAAACTTTGAAGCTTAGATCTGAGTTTGACTTCTTGAGAGGTTTCATCATCTTCTTCCAGGGCCTGAGGTCCATGGACTCTGCACCAAAGCCACCAGAGGGGTCATTAAAGTGCCTTGGGCTGCTCCTGTGCTCCTGAGCTGGGCTGGGCTCCTGGGACAGAGGGAGCTCCTGGCAAGCGGCAGCGCTGCAGAGAGACAGCTCTGCCCAGGAGCAGCTCCTCTGCGCAGCGCAGCAGGGCTGAGGGCTCTGCCTGGGGATCTCAGGGAGACGAGCAAGGCAGAGAGAGATTAAAGGTGGTCAGGACTGGGAGGATGACTGAGAGCTCACTGGAGGAGAAACCTTTGCAGCCCTTGCCATGGTAAGTCTCTGGGTGCAGGGCAATGCAGCTGTAGCTCCTGGAGGCATCTCCTAAAACTGGCACGGGCACAGCTTATGGGATCTGTAAGGAGGGGGCTCTTGTCTGGCAATGTTGAACAGCTGTGAAGACGGGTGAGCACCCAGGGGTGCCCAGGGCTGTCCTGCAGAGCAGGGTCCCTGTACCCCAGGGCTGTGCCGGGGCAGGGACTCTGCCACCTGCCAGGGTCAGCGCTCAGCCTGCCCAGGGAGATCCCATGGCAGCAGCTGTGGGTGGAAGGAGCGACCCCCGGCAGGGCAGGCAGGGAGCTTGTGGGGTTGAACAGTGCTGTGTGGGTCAGGGCTGCCAGAGCTCCAGATCAACCCCACAGACATGGCAGAGGGTCCTTCTGAACAACAACATCAAGGCAGCAAAAGCTGCAAGGGAAGGAGTCTGTGCTTTCAGTTTTCCACTCTTGGTTGTCTGGGTGTGCAGTGGGAGATGGGGATTTCTTTCTCTCTTTGGAGAAGACACTGAGACTCGAGTTCTCATTAGGACTTGTCTGAGCTGCTCCTGAGCCCCTGCACACACAGAGCTGCCCCTGGGCAGTACCAGGAGGTGTGAGCAGGACAGAGCTGAGCACACAGCAGTGGGACGGGGTCTGTGACACTGACAGGGAGCAGACCCAGGAACAGAGACACAACTAGAGGCAACACAGACATGGACAGGGAGAGGGAGATGGACCAGAAATGCTGGGGAGGCGGGATTCAGGACCCCCCCTGCCATCCCCTGCAGTGCAGAGACCTTTCCCAGTGCAACCCCTGGTCTCCTCTCCTCCACAGCAGAGCCTCTGCCCCAAAGCCATGGGGTCCATGTCACGAATCTCCACCTCAGCAGCTGCTCCTCCAGGTGAAGGGTTCCTGGAACGTGGTACACAAAACATTCTGAAAGTACTTGCTCTACAGTGTCATTATGTGAGTGGCAGCAACACAGCCGGGTAAGGAGGAGGTTCCACAGCCTGCCCGTCTGCCTTTTTGTTATTGCTTTAATTTCCAGGAACACTTCAGTGTCCTTCCCTGTTTCTCCACCTCTCCCTAGTGCTCTTGCTGTATGGGATTGGTGTGGGAGTGTGGTTCCATTCTTGTTCTGACACCAACACTGGAGGTCTTGCCCCAGAGATGATCCATGGAAACCAGGTGCCTAAGCTGTATTTTAAGTTGTGATGAAACATGTTTCTCATTTTGTAGAAACAAAATAAACTGACATATCCCTCTTTCAGGGAGGAGGTTTTAATGAGAAACAGCATGTTCATTTTGCTCAGAGAAGTCTCCCCTAATTTGTCACTGTCTTTTTCTCCTATGGCAGGTCCCCATGTTCACAGGCAGCAAATGTCCAACAGCAGCTCCATCACCCAGTTCCTCCTCCTGGCGTTCACAGACACACGGGAGCTGCAGCTCTTGCACTTCTGGCTCTTCCTGGGCATCTACCTGGCTGCCCTCCTGGGCAACGGCCTCATCATCACCACCATAGCCTGGGACCGGCACCTCCACACCCCTATGTACTTCTTCCTGCTCAGCCTCGCCCTCCTTGACCTGGGCTCCATCTCCACCACTGTCCCCAAATCCATGGCCAACTCTCTGTGGGATACCAGGGTCATTTCCTATGCAGGGTGTGCTACACAACTCTTTCTGTTTTTCTTTTTAGCTTCAGCAGAATTTTGTCTTCTGACTATCATGTCCTACGACCGCTACGTTGCCATCTGCAAACCCCTGCACTACGGGACCCTCCTGGGCAGCAGAGCTTGTGTCCACATGGCAGCAGCTGCCTGGGCCACTGGGTTTCTCTATTCCCTGGTGCACACGGCCAATACATTTTCACTGCCACTGTGCAAGGGCAATGCCCTGGGCCAGTTCTTCTGTGAAATCCCCCAGATCCTCAAGCTCTCCTGCTCACACTCCTACCTCAGGGAAATTGGGCTTCTTGCGGTTTGTATATTAGTAATATTTGGGTGTTTTGTGTTCATTGTGGTGTCCTATGTGCAGATCTTCAGAGCTGTGCTGAGGATCCCCTCTGAGCAGGGACGGCACAAAGCCTTTTCCACCTGCCTCCCTCACCTGGCCGTGGTCTCCCTGTTTCTCAGCACTGGCATGTTTGCCTACCTGAAGCCCCCCTCCGTCTCTTCCCCACCCCTGGATCTGGTGGTGTCTGTTCTGTACTCAGTGGTGCCTGAAGCAGTGAACCCCCTCATCTACAGCATGAGGAACCAGGAGCTCAAGGATGCCCTTAGGAAACTCATTTCCTAGAGTTTTCTGAAGCAATAAACTGGCCATCATCTTCTATATAGGAGTTTTAATGTAGCTAATTACAGGCCCAGCCTGTCAACTGGATTGTCTGGTGTTGTTGGTTGTTTTCTTATTGTGATAATGTTGTCATTCCCTTTCTAATTCCATGTTGGCTTTTCTTTTATAACTGTTGGCTTTTTAAATGAGCAGCAGTGCTCTTCTTGTCTCTAAGCAGAATAAAGGGCTGTTTAGTGACTTGTTTTTCACTATATCTATCCTGCAAGTGCTTTTTAGAGCTGCAGAGATAGTTCCTGTGGGTGGGTGGAGGGGAAAAGAGCTCTCGCATGGGAGCACTGCCAGGGAGCACCAGCGCTTGGTCTTCCAGAGCTGTTCTGGTTCCACTCCCACACTCTCCTTCTCATCCCTTGTGTTGGTGCAAGGCCTGAGTGCTCTGGCATCTTGGTCCCCGTCCTGCTGTGTGTCACTCCTGTCAGCGCAGGCAGGGACAGGCAATGGGCACTTGTGTCACAGAACTGGCCTCAGTAACAGTACTTCCACAAGGAAAAGTGATCTTCTTTGGGCAGTGCATGATGGTTTCTATCTTCTTGCAATGTTTCTCTCAAGCTTATTCCTACAAAAGTGTCCCACAGATGAAACACCATTGTATATCTGAACAGTGTGTGCGTGCAGGGCTGGCACACAGCAGTGTCCTCTCACAGCCAGGCCTACTGCCAGAGACCTGCAGGACCAGCAGAGCAGGGTCTGGACTGTGCCCCTGTGCACTGGACACCCCACAGAAAGAGCCTCTGGTCAATCACCATTGACTGGCCCTTCACAACCACCATGTCCAGCACTGACCTCTCACCCCAGCTCAGAGCTCTTTGCCCCTCCATGCAATTACACTGAATGAGTAGGTCAGAGGTTCATGTTTGCCTTGTACAGATGAGATGTGAGCATGCACATCATGTACGTGAGTTGACATGAACTCGAGCCAGCAAAAACACCATCAGCTATTTCTTGTGGTTCCATGAAGGCCTGTGTGACAGACAGTTTGGTGAGGTGACATCATGTTGGGACTGATATCCCATAAGGAACCACCAGAAAACAGCACTGGGATGTGTTTCCCAGAACGAATTTCCATTCCTAATGATGAGGGACATCAAAGATGAATGCAGAACATGGGGACACACCATGGGGCTGAGGTGCCTCCCAGCCTTTGGGAATAGGAACAGGAGCCCAGAGAGACACTGTGACTCCTGACTCTGTGTGTAAAAGGGAAAGTGTCTGACCCTGAATATCTCAATGTGTTTTAAGAGTCCATGAGGCCAGCTCAGATGTGGATGTCTGACAGAACCCTGATATTTCTGTGTGTGACTCCAGGGACAAATCCCAGTGGCACAGTGAGATTCCTCTCAGCTCCCTTGGACAGGCTCATTGCAAGTGTCCCTGTTTGCTATATCACCTTTGCCATCTTCATCCCATGCTGTTTTACACAGTCCTGCATCTGCCCTTCTTTCTCTGTGGGAAATTCCGGATTGTGGTCTCAGAAGTGCCAGAGTGATCAGAGAGGTTCAGAGGTCCCTCAGAAAGGCAGATGTCAAACCCATCTTCAGGAACAGCAGGAAGGAGAACTGGAAGAATGACAGGCTGGCCAGCCTACGTCTGTCCCTGGGAGGGTGACGAGTCACATTCTCCTGCAGCCATCTCCAGGCAGTTGTAGGACAAGGAAGGGATTGCTGAACCCAGAAGGGCAAGGGAAAGAAAGGCATGTTGTGTACATGGAGTTTTTCAAGGCCCCAGATACGGTCTCCTGTGGTGGCCTTAGAGCAGATTGGTGAGATCTGGGATGCAGATGTGGATGTTGTGATGGGTGGGAAGTTGGCTGGATGACCAAGCCCAAATATCATCAGTGGTACAAAGTCCTGTGTTTAGCCAGTTTCTAGCAGCATCCCTCAGTGATGAGTACTGGGGCCAACACTGTTGAATGGCTTTATTCTGCCCCTTCATTGTATAGTGGAGCACATTTTCAGCTCCTTTTTGGATGATGCAAAGCTGAGCAGAGGCCTAGAACAACCTCACCTGTCTGACCCTGCCTTGAGCAGGAGAGTGAAACAAGATGATGTTCAGGGCTCTCTTCAAACCTGAGTTATTCTATGAGTCAATGAATCTTTACCTTGGAGAGGTGTTTGAAGACAGAAGATGTAGTCCTTACCAGTTAAAAGAACAAATCCTGCCTGTAATTGCTAAACTAAAATATGTAAATCCTCTCCGTTTTGGTCGGTCTGCCCTGCTACCAAAGATAAAAGTGACTTTTAAAACACCAAAACAGAACCTGCAAAGAATTCTGTCCTTGCAGCGCAGACACTCTGGAGCCTGCACAGTTGGTTGAGTCTTGTTTTAATATCTGTCTCAAGACTGTTACATAAAGTGTCCTTTAGCTGAACTTTGCTCCTTATACACTCATATGCATCCCTAGGATAGGAGACCGGGGTCAGCCCGGGACCCTTTCTCAACAAGCTTGCGTGGTGATAAAATGATTATGTAACCAATATGCCAATGTGTAAACACTTGGCTCTTTAGGACTGCAGTGAGGGTCTGAATGTAGGGATAAGATTTTGGATATAATAGATGTTCCTTCTCTACCTGTTGTGCTGGTTTTATTCCAGCATACAGACTTGCACAGCTCTGGAATAAACAAAATCTCATCTCTGGGTGTGGGATTGGCTTTGCACTTCAGTTAGTGAATTTGCAATTAGCAACCAGGAAGAAGGTAAAAAATCAAAAAATAAAAGAGGCAGGAGAGGACATAGAAAGGATGTCAACATTTCACATTCCCTTAAATAATACTTCTCCACTCAGGTTTTTAGTAGGAAAAAAATTTGATCAATTTGATAAAACAAGCATGCTTTATCTAGTCAGGTCCTGGCTCATAAGGAGGCTGATGGATGGGTGTGGGATTACGAGGTCACTTGTGTCTCAGAAACTCATAATTGAGTTCAAAGACTTTGGCTGTGAAGGGGACTGTGAGGTCAGTTCTGTCTCTGGAGGTGGCAGGCCAGAAACAGGAACAGAGCTGGGAAGGAACTTCTGCCTAAGAACCTACAGGCCCTACCCAGGAAGAGGCCTTGAAGACTTGTTGTCTTGTCCATCCCACCTGAGTACATGACGGGACAGCAGCAGGGACATGGTCGTGTCTGTCAGAGAAGCTGAAAGGCCAGCAGCAGCCATGGGGTTCAGAAGATCATGGTGAGGTTACTTCTCTCCTGTCAGGCAAAAGACCACAAGAAATGCTGGGGTGAGAGCAGGTGGGGAAGTGAGATGGGTGTCTGCAGCCTGCAGGGAAAGAGGGGCAGGGGTAGGACCGTGTAGAACAGCCTGTGGTGGAGATGGCAAAGGGTGCTGGCAAGGCTGGAAGGGACCCACAGAACCCAGGTCTCTGTCCCCTTGGCCATGGCAGCTGTCTCTGCCACTGAGGCCCAGGAGAAGCCATGTTGTCCTCATGGCACTGGGGTCTTGTTGCCTCCTTGCAGCCTCTTGGGGAAGCTGGAAGTTGTTGTACCAGTGTTATCCTTCCCTCGGCCTTGCACACCTACATCCCACGGTCCCAGGAAGAGCCCTGAACCGTGTGTGAGGGACAAGATCCCCCTTCCCAGTGCCTGGAGGTCATGACGACTTCTTCTTTCTGATTCAGAAAGAAAATCAAGGGGTTTCTGAGCATCAGAGTTGAAGAAAAGACTAAAAGGAGACCTCATGGTGGCTACAGCTTCTTCACAAGGGGAGAAGGGAAGGTACTTATCTCTACTCTGTAGTGACCAATGACATAACCCAAAGGAAAGGAAGAAAGATGTGTCAGGTGAGTTTAAAGTTGGACATGCAGAAAAGGTTCTTCACCCAGAGGTGCAGGACACTGAACAGGATCCCCAGGGAGGTGTCACGGCCCCAACCTGACAGTGTTCAAGAAGAGACTGGACAATGTCCTCAGACACACAGTGTGAACTGTCAGGTGTCCTGTGCAGGGACAGGAGTTGGACTCCATGATCCTTGTGGGTCCTTCCAACTCAGGACATTCTATGATTCTATGAAATACTGTGAAGGGGACTGTAAGGTCACTTCTGCCTCTTCAGGGGATAGGCCAACAGCAGGAACATGGCTGGGAAAGGACTGTGAGGTCACCCATACGAGACGAGCAATTGGGCCCAATCAGCATGGCTTTGTGAAAGGCAGGTCCTGCTTGACCACCCTGATCTCCTTCTATGACAAGGTGACCAGCTGAGCAGATGAGGGAAAGTCTGTTGTGGGGAGTGAATCCGCCACACAGGCTGTGGGTGTTGTGTCCTTAGATTGCAGTAAAGCCTTTGACACCGTATCCCACAGCATCTCCTGGAGAAGCTGCAGCTCATGGCCTGGATGGTGCATCTGCGATGGGTAAAGAACTGGCTGGAAGGACGGACCCAGAGAGTTGTGGTGAATGGAGCCAAATCCAGTTGGTGGCCGGTCATGAGTGGTGTCCCCAGGGCTCAGTACTGGGGCCAGTTCTGTTAAATCTCTTTATCAGTGATCTGGATGAGGGGATTGAGTGCACCCTTGGTAAGTTTGCAGGTGAAACCAAATTGGGTGGGAGTGTTGATCTGCTGGAGGGTGGGAAGGCCATACAGAGGGATCTTGGCTGACTGAGACCATTTGTCTGAGGTTCAACGAGGCCAAGTGCTGGGTCAGGCACATGGGTCATAACAACCTCCTGCAACACTACAGGCTTGGGGAAGAGCGGCTGGAAAGCTGCTGTTGGAAAAAGACCTGGGGGTGTTGATTGACAACAGCTGAACATGAGCCAGCATGTGCCCAGGTGGCCAAAAAGGCCACCAACATCCTGGCTTGTATCAGGAATAGTGTTGCCAGCGGGACGAGGGAAGTGATTGTGCCACTGTACTTGGAACTGGTGGGGCCGCACCTTGACTCCTGTGTTCAGTTTTGGGCCCCTCATCATAAGATGGACATTGAGGCACTAGAGAGAGTGCAGAGGAGGTGATGAAGCCGCTGAGGGGCTGGAGCACAAGTGTGATGAGGAGCAGTTGACGGAACTGGGACTGTTCAGCCTGGAGAACAGGAACTGAGGGGAGACCTCCTCGTTCTCTGCACTGCCTGGGAGGAGGATGGGGCATGGGAGATGTTGTTCTCTTCTCCCAAGTAGCAAGTGATCGGAGAAGAGGAAATGGTCCCAAATTGCACCAGAGGAGGTTCAGATTGGATATTAGGAAAAAATAATTCACAAAAATGGTTTTCAGGCATTGGAACAGGCTGCCCAGGGCAGTGCTGGAGTCGCCATGCCTGCAGGGGTTTAAAAGGAGTTTGGATGAGGTTCTTAGGGACATGGTTTAGGGATAGAGTAAGGTTATGTTTGGACTCACTGATTCTGAGAGTCTTTTCCAACTGAAATGTTTCTATGATTCTATGATATAAACTGGAAAATTCTTCTATCACTTCTTCACATACCTGCCTCTTTACCCATACTCCTGAAACTTATCTAATTAAGTACACAATTCTTGAACACTAGATGTAAATGACAAAACTGATGTGGCTCCTTCAGTCTGGTCTGATCCCTGCCAGTCCCAGGCAAACACCTCAGGTACACGGGGGCCTCTCGAGGTTTGCGCTGGGTGCTTATAGTGAGATCATGGAGCTCAGCCTGAAAACCTGAGAACTCCCCTCAAAACTGAAAAACAAAACCAAACCAACAATGACAACAACAACAAAAAACTCCCCACTCTTATTTTTTTTATCAGATGAAATAATTCAGTATTTCCAATAAAATGTCTGTGGAATTTCTGTCCTGCCAAAATATGAATTTTCAGAAGCCCGTCTGGACATTTGCACTTTCCATCACTCCCCAGAGGTTCTTCACCTCTCACTCTTTGCTCATTCAGAGCCTCTCAGCTCTCACTCTGCTTTGAGCTTCAGGCAGGTAAAGTCTTTCAGAAGTTGCTCTCATACTCCCGATAGGCAACTCTTCAATTATGGCAATGGACCTCGATGGAAACTACTTAATTTAACCATACTACTGGTAAACATCATTAAGTTCTATTGTGGTTTGTTTTTTTTTCCCTCCTTTTTTGTTTCCTCTAATTAAAAATTCCCCGGTGCCTGTTTACATCCAGTTCTCTAAGGAAAGATGAAGCAATTCCTGCGAAGAAGCTGTAACAATCAGTGCAAACTTCAGTGCAGAATCTGATGTAAAGAAATGTGCTGTAAATCCCAGGGGCCAATGAGCAGAACAGGGAGTTTGGGGAGCTGATTATAGATTTCCTGCTAACAATCTGAGTAGAGAAACATTCTTCACAGGAACTGCTCTGTTTATTTTTTATTTTCTTGTTCCTCCACCTATTCCTTCTCCCAAAACCTTTCCAAGGGAAAGATTCCTTGAATCACAGAGTAACTCAGGTTGAACATCATCTTGTCTCAGTGTCCTGCTCAGGGCAGGGTGAACCAGGTGAGGTTGTCCAAGGCCTCTGCCCAGCTTTGCACCATCCACAAAGGAGCTGAAGGTTCACTCTGTCACATCATTCAGGGGCCCAGGCTTGGGGCCGTGACACCTCCCTGGGAGCCTGTTCCAGTGTCCAGCACCTCTGGGTGAAGAACCTTTTCCTCATGTCCCACTGACCCTCCCTGGCACATCTTCTGCCATTCCCTGGGTTCTGTCACTGTCACAGAGAGAAGAGCTCAGCCCTGCCCCTCCTGCTCCCCTGCTGAGGAACCTGCAGCCCCATGAGCTCTGTCCTCAGTCTCCTCTGCTCCAGCTGAACAAACCCAGGGACTTCAGCCGCTCCTCATATGGCTTTTCCTCCAAACCCTTCACCAAATTCGTAGCCTCTCCTGGACGCTCTTCAATAGCTTTATCTCATTTTTACCCTGTGTCCCCAGCCCTGCACACAGCGAATGCTCCAGGTGAGGCCGCCCCAGCGCAGAGCAGAGCGGGACAATCCCCTCCCTGCTTGGCTGGCTGTGCTGTGCTGGATGCACCAGGACATGGGTCCCTCTTGGCTCCAGGAACACTGTTGACTCATGTTCAACTTGCTTTTGACCAGACCCCCAGATCCCTCTCTGCAGAGCTGCTCTCCAGCATCTTGTCCCCCAGTCTCTCTGTACAACCAGGGCTGACGTGTCCCAGGTGCAAAATGGCAGCCCAGAATATCTGACAGCATTGATGCTCACTTGGGTTCATCCCACCTCTCGTACATGATATTCACGCTCACATCTGTACAATGCACATGTGGACTTCTGATCTACTCATTCAGGGTCTTTTCAGGTAGGGACAAAGAACCTCTCTGAACTGGGGTGAGAGGTCTGGGCTGGAAATGAAGATTGCAAGGGATTAGTCCATGATGATTGGGGCAGATTCCATGGAGTGTCCAGCACCCACAAGCACAGCCCAGACCCTGCTCTGCTGGTCCTGCAGGTGTATCATGAAATTGTTTCATGAAATTGTTCCCTGCCCAGCTCTCCAGCCTGTCCAGGTCTCTGATGGCAGCACAGCTTCCAGTGTCAGCCACTCCTCCCAGCTTGGTGTCACCAGAAAACTTGCTGACAGTCACTCTATTCCCTCATCCAAATCATTAATGAAGATATAGAATAATACAGGCCCCAGTACTGACCCCTGGGGCACTGCACTGGATCCAGGCCTCAAGTGGACTCTGCCCCATTGACCACGACTCTCCGGCTTCTTCCCTTCAGCCAGTTCCCAGTCCACCTCACTACCCGCTCATCCAGACCGCACTCCCTCAGTTTAGCTGTGAGGATGCTGTGGGAGACTGTGTCAAATGCCTTACTCAAGTCAATGTAGACCACATCCACTGCTTTGTCATCATCTATCCACCTTGTTTTGTCTTCATATAAGTCTATGAGGTTGATCAAGCACGACTTCCCCTTGGTGAAGCCATGCTGACAGCCCCTAATGACCCTCTTCTCCCTGATATGCAAAGATGATGGAGAGCAGTCCAGCAATGACCTCAGCCAGCTCCCTCAGCACCTGTGGGTGCATCCCATCCAGACCCATGGATTTATGGATGTCCAGGTTGCCCAACTGCTCCCTAACCCAGTCCTCATCAACCCAGGCAAACTCCTCCATTGTCCTGCCTTCCTCTGGGGCCTCAGTGATGGGGCCTCCTCAGGACAGCCACGGCAGAGCAGACAGAGACAAAGAAGGCATTCAGTAACTCTGCCTTCTCTGTGTCTTCTGTCACAAGGGCATCCACCTCGTTCATCAGTGGACCTACATTGCCTCTGCTGTTAGTTTTATCTGCCACGTATTGGAAAAAGCTCTTCCTGTTGTCCTTGACCCCTCTCGCCAGGTTTAATTCTAAGGAGGCCTTAGCTTTCCTAGTTGCCTCTCTACACCCTCTGACAACAGCCTTATATCCTCCCCAAGTGGTCAGCCCCTCCTTCCATGATCTATAAACTCTCCTTTTCCACTTGAGCACACCCAGTAGTTCCCTGTTTAACCACGCAGGTCTCCTGGCTCCCTTCCTTGACTTCCTACGTGTCGGGATGCTCTGATCTTGTGCCCGGTAGAAACAGTCCCTGAACACCAACCAACTATCTTGGGCCCCTTTACCTTCAAGCAGCCTTGTCCATGGGATTTCTCCCAGCAATTGCATGAAAAGGCCAAAGTTTGTTCTGCTGAAGTCCACGGTTGCAATTCTGCTTGTTATTCTGTTCCTGCCACATGAGATCCTGAACTCCACCATCTCATGGCTGCTGCAGCCAAGGCAGCCCTCAACCTTTACCGCTTCAACCAGCCCCTCCTTGTTAGTGAGGATGAGGTCCAGCAGTTCCTCTCCTAGTTGGCTCCTCCACCCTTTGCATCAGGAAGTTCTCATGGATGCACTTGGTGAACCTCCTGGACTGTGTCTGGCTGAGTCGTCCTTCCAGAAACACAGGGGAGTTCAAACCCCCACGGCAACCAGGGCCTGTGACTGAGGCCGCTCTCAGCTGCTGGAGAGGCCTTGGCAATGTGCTCACCCTGAACTGGTGGATTGTGATAGACACCCACAGCAGTATCACCCTCATGCTCCCAGTGCTCCCAGAAACCCTCCCACTGACCCCTCCAGTGCTCCCAGTAACCCCCACAGTGCTCCCAGTAACCCTTCCATTAACCCCTCCAGTGTTCCCAGTAACCCCCAACTAACCTTTCCAGTGATCCCAGCAGCCCCCATTGTTCCCAGTAATCCTCCAAGAACACCCAGTTAAACCTCAGTGCTTCCAGTAACCCTCCCCATGGTCCCAGCAAGCCCCCACAGTGCTCCCAGTAACCATGTAGTGTTTCCATTAAGCCCCCACTAACCATCCTACTGTTTCCAGTAATCCTGCCATTAAAAATCCCAGTGCTCCCAGCAACCTCCCCAGTGCTCACAGTGAGCCCCAGCAACCTCTCATTGCTCCCAGTAATCCCCTGCTAGCCCTCCCACTGATCCCAGTAACCACCTAGTGCTTTCATGTGAGCCCCCAGCAACCCTCAGTGTTCCCAGTAACCCCTCCCAGTGCTCCCAGTAACCCTGCCACAAACCCTTCCAGTGCTCCCAGCAACCCCCATTGTTCCCACTAACCCTTCAATAACTCCCAGCAACCCCGCGGTGCTCCCAGTATCTTTCCCAGTAATCCTCCAATAACTGCCAATGAACCCAAATGCTCCCAGTAACTCGCCCAGTGCTCCCATCAAGCCCCCACAGTGCTCCCAGTAACAACCTAGTGCTCCCAATAAGGCCCCACCAACTACCTATGTTCCAGTAACTCTCCCCGTGCTCCCAGAATCCCACATTTTTCCCAGTAATCCTGCCATCCAGAGACCTGGACAGGCTGGAGAGTTGGGCAGGGAAAAACCTAATGAAATATAACAAGGGCAAATGTAGAGTCTTGAATCTGGGCAGAAACAACCCCAGGTTCCAGTAGAAGTTTGGAAACAGCCTGCTAGAGAGCAGTGCAGGGGAAAGGGACCTGGGGGTCCTGGGGACAGCAGGGTGACCATGAGCCAGCACTGGGCCCTTGTGGCCAGGAAGGCCAATGGTACCTGGGGTGGATTAGAAGGGGGTGGTCAGTGGGTCAGAGAGGTTCTCCTGCCCCTCTACTCTGCCCTGGGGAGACCACACCTGGAATATTGTGTCCAGTTGTGGTCCCTCAGTTCCAGAAGGACAGGGAACTGCTGGAGAGAGTCCAGCACAGCCACCAAGATGCTGAAGGGAGTGGAGCATCTCCCGTGTGAGGAAAGGCTGAGGGAGCTGGGGCTCTGGAGCTGGAGAAGAGGAGACTGAGGGGTGACCCCATGAATGTTTACAGATACATAAAGGGTGAGTGTCAGGAGGATGGAACCAGGCTCTTCTCAGTGACAGCCAATGGTAAGACAAGGGGTAGTGGATACAAACTGTAACACAAGAGTTTCCACTTAACTATGAGAAGAAACTTCTTCATGGTGAGGGTGTCAGAGCCTGGTCCAGGCTGCCCAGGGAGGTTGAGGAGTCTCCTTCTCTGCAGACATTCAAACCCGCCTGGACCCCTTCCTGTGGAACCTCATCTGGGTGTTCCTGCTCCAGCAGGGGGACTGGACTGGATGAGCTTTCCAGGTCCCTTCCAATCCCTGACATTCTGTGATTCTCTGATTCTGTGAAACAAGTGACCAAGAAACCGACCAATGGAGTATAACATTCCGTTCATGTGAATACTTCATATAAAAGTGGGAAATCACAAGGATCTCGTCCCTTTTGCTGATGGCCAACATTAGGAGAGGACCTTGCTAGTAGTCCGTGTGAACTGAGGCCTAGTGACAGACTGAATCCAGCTCCGGTCAGCTGCACAGTCCAGGCCAGGATGTCGGCTGTCAGCCCCTCATCTGCCTGAGCAGTTGCTGGGACTTTAAAGATTGGTTTTGTATATTTTGTATTTTCTCTATTTTTATTAATAAAACATTTATAATTTTTCCATCTCTCTTTTCTCTGTCCTCCTTTCTCTCCTGATCACCTGTCCTTAGTGGGAATGGGGGAGAGGAAGGAGCTGAAAAAGGAAGGGGGAGGAGAGTGGGGTAACACTACATCTGCCACAGTTGCCATCCCACAATCAAAACCTCAACACCTGTACAAAGCAAACATGGACTGCTGAACTACTCATTCAGAGTCCCTCTGTGGACGGAAGAAAAACCTTTGTGGGTGAGAGGCCAGTGCTGGGAATGGTGGTTGTGAGGGGCCAGTCCATGATGATTGACAAGAGGCTCCATCCATGGGGTATCCAGTGCACAGGGGCACAGCCCAGCCCCTGCTCTGCTGGTCCTGCAGGTCTCTGGCAGGAGGCCTGGCTGTGAGAGGACACTGCTGTGTGCCAGCCCTGCACACACACACTGTTCAGATGTACACTCGTGTCTCATCTGTGGCCACTTTCTTGGGCATGTTCTTGACAGAAACTTCAGGAAGACCTAAGTCTTCTGACACCACCCTAAGAAGAAAATCTGTCTTTATAAAAGTACTTTTACAAAGACCAGCTCTGTCACAGCAGTGCCCATTGCCTGTCCCTGCCTGCGCTCACAAAACTGACACACGGCAGGGCGGGGACCAAGCTGCCAGAGCACTCAGGCCTTGCACCAACACAAGGGATGAGAAGGAGAGTGTGGGAGTGGAACCAGAACAGCTCTGGAAGAACAAGCATTGGTGCTCCCTGGCAGGGCTGCCAGACTGGACTCATTTCCCCTCCTCCCGTGCACAGGAACTCTCCCTGCAGCTCCAAACAGGCCTTGGTGAAAGGATCTCATGAAAAAAAGTCACTACAGGGCTCTTTATTTTCTTTAAATACACAAAGGGCACAGTCAGTGGTTATAAGAACAGCAGACAGTGAATTTGAAAGGGGATGACAACATTATCACAATAGAAACACCACCAACAACAAAAAATAGAGATGACAGGCCAGGCCTAAAATTAGTTACATTAAAACTGCTATGCAGAAGGAGATGGGAAATTTGTTGTTTCACAAAATAATCCAGTCATCAGTTTCCACAGGGCATCCTTGAGCTCCTGGTTCCTCATGCTGTAAATGAGGGGGTTCACTGCTGGAGGCACCACTGAGTACAGAACGGCCATCGTCAGGTCCAGGGATGGGGAGGAGATGGAGGGGGGCTTCAGGTAGGCAAACATGACAGTGTTGACGTACAGGGAGACTACGGCCAGGTGAGGGAGGCAGGTGGAAAAGGCTTTGTGCCGTCCCTGCTCAGAGGGGATCCTCAGCACGGCCCTGAAGATCGGCACATAGGACACCACAATGAACACAAAACACCCAAATGCTACTAAAAGACTAACCACAATAAGCCCAAGTTCCTTGATGTAGGTGTTGGAGCATGAGAGCTTGAGGATCTGGGGGATTTCACAGAAGAACTGGCCCAGGGCATTGCCCTTGCACAGTGGCAGTGAAAATGTATTGGCCGTGTGCAGCAGAGCACTGAGAAACCCAGTGGCCCAGGCAGCTGCTGCCATGTGGACACAAGCTCTGCTGCCCAGGAGGGTCCCGTAGTGCAGGGGTTTGCAGATGGCAACGTAGCGGTCGTAGGACATCACTGTGAGAAGAGAATACTCTGCACCAAACAAGAAACAAAAAAAGAAGACCTGTGCAGCACATCCTGCATAGGAAATGACCTTGGTATCCCACAGAGAGTTGACCATGGATTTGGGGAAAATGGTAGAGATGGAGCCCAGGTCGAGGAGGGAGAGGGTGAGCAGGAAGAAGTACATGGGGGTGTGGAGATGCTGGTCCCAGGCTATGGTGGTGATGATGAGGCCGTTGCCCAGGAGGGCAGCCAGGTAGATGCCCAGGAAGAGCCAGAAGTGCAAGAGCTGCAGCTCCCGTGTGTCTGTGAACACCAGGAGGAGGAACTGGGTGATGGAGCTGCTGTTGGACATTTGCTGCCTGTGGGTATGAGGACCTGTGCAAGGAGGAAAAGACAGTGACGAGTTAGAGGAGACTTCTCTGAAGAAAATGAACAGGCTGTTTCTCATGGAAAAACCCCTCCCAGATGGAGGGACGTTTCTGCTCATTCTCTCTTTTTACCAAGTGAGAAAAACAGTTCATCACAGTTTAAAATGCAGCTTGGACATCTCGTTTCCATGAACACAGCTCTGGGGCAAAACCGCCTGAGTTGGTGTCAGAACAAAAACTCCCACCCCAACTCCAGAGAGCAAGAGCACCAGGGACAGGTGTAGAAACAGGGAAGAACACTGTAGTGCTACCAGAAAATAAAGCAAGGACAGAAAGGCAGACGGGCATGCTGTGGAACCTTCTCCTTACCCGACTGTGCTGCTCCCACTTACTTAATGACACTGTAGAGCAAGTACTTTTAGCACCTTTTTTGTGTACCACGTTCCAGGAACCCTTCACCTGGAGGTCCAGCTGCTGAGGTGGAGACTGGTGACCTGGACCCCATGGCTTTGGGATAGAGGCTCTGCTGGGGAGAAGACAAGGGGGTTGCACTGGGAAATGTGTCTGCAGTCGAGAGGATGTGAAAGAGGTTCCTAAATCACATCTCCAGCATTTCTGGTAGCAGTTAACTCTTCCTGCCCATACCTGTGCTGCCTGCAGCTGTGTCTCTGTCCCTGGGTCTGCTCCCTGTCAGTGTCACAGACCCCGTCCCACCCGCTGTGTGCTCAGCTCTGTCCTGCTCACACCTCCTGGCACTGCCCAGGGGCAGCTCTGTGTGTGCAGGGCTCAGGAGCAGCTCAGACAAGTCCTAACGAGAACTGGGGTCTCAGTGTCTTCTCCAAAGAGAGAAATAAATCCCCATCTCCCACTGCACACCAGACAACCAAGAGTGGAAAACTGAAAGCACAGACTCCTTCCCTTGCAGCTGTTCCTGTCTTGATGTCGTTGTTCAGAAGAACCCTCTGCCATGTCTGTGGGGTTGATCTGGAGCTCTGAGCAGCCCTGACCCACACAGCACCCTTCAACCCCACAAGCTCCCTGCCTGCCCGGCTGGGGGTCGCTCCTTCCACTCACAGCTGCTGCCATGGGATCTCCCCGGGCAGGCTGAGCACTGACCCTGTCAGGCGGCAGAGTCCCTGCCCCAGCACAGCCCTGGGGTGCAGGGACCCTGCTCTGCAGGACAGCCCTGGGCACCCCTGGGTGCACAACTTGCTTCTCAGATTTTTTAAGTTGCTGAAAAAGATCCCTGTCCTTACAGATCCCACCAGCTGTGCCTGTGCCAGTTTTAGGAGAAGCCACAGATACATTGCCCTGCACCCAGAGACTTACCATGGCAAGGGCTGCAAAGGTTTCTCCTCCAGTGAGCTCTCAGTCATCCTCCCAGTCCTGACCACCTTTAATCTCTCTCTGCCTTGCTCGTCTCCCTGAGATCCCCAGGCAGAGCCCTCAGCCCTGCTGCGTGTGCAGAGGAGCTGCTCCTGGGCAGAGCTGTCTCTCTGCAGTGCTGCCGCTTGCCAGGAGCTCCCTCTGTCCCAGGAGCCCAGCCCAGCTCAGCAGCACAGGAGCAGCCCAAGGCGCTTTAATGACCCCTCTGGTGGCTTTGGTGCAGAGTCCATGAATCTCAGACCCTGAGGGCAAGTTGAAGAAGTCAAACTCAGATCTAAACTTCAAAGTTTCTTGTAATGTTAATGAATCCCACTGAGGGACACAACTGAGAAACCATCCCCAGGGCAGCTGGGACAGAAAACTTGAAGCAGAACAAAGGGTAAGCAAGTGAAAGGTGGCTCTGATGCTGAGTAAACCTGAATGCGTTTCATTAACCAAAGGGCCAAGCCCTAACCCCCGCCCTGGGAAGTCAGATCCTGTCCCTCCCATGTTGTCCTGGGCCCTTCCTGGACAGTGTGATGTGGGGCTCTGCAAGGCCAAGGGCAAGATTATGGTCCCACAGCTCCCAGGTTCCTGGCTGGGGACAAGGAGGCCATGAGGCCCCTGGGCTGGAAGGACACGGTGTCTCCTCACAGGCATAAGAGGTGGAGACAACAACCATAGCCAAGGGGAGAAGGAGCTCATGTCTGGTGGGGGCTTTCCGCCTCTTTACATCCCTTGGTCATCTCCACGAAAGCCTGTCCTGTGCTGTGGCATCCCCTGCACCTCTTTCCCTGCAGGCTGCAGACATCCCCCCTGCTGCCCCACCTTGCTCTTGTCTGAGCATCTTCCTTCCTTTGCTGAGATCTCTGCATCCTCCCCAGCTGTTCCTTGAAGCACAAAGCCCTGGGCTGATGCAGACTCCCTCTGCTGACCTGCTCCACCACAGCACTGCCCTTCCAGTCACATTCCTTTCTGCTGCACTTTGGGCCATTATTTCTTTCTCACGCTCTTTCCCACTAGGAAGAAAACCTCCACCACCTCTGAAACCACCCTTCAAGCACTCTCAGGCTACTCCTGCAGTGCTGCAGCCTCCCCAGCGCTGCTGGGCCAAAGCAGCCCAGGTCCCTCAGCATCCCACACCACGTGCACAAGGTGCTGAACCTGCCTTGGCAGAGCCCTGCACTCTCCAGTTCCTCCCTGCTTCTCCAAACTGGGAAGCCGCACACTGGCACACCCCCGTGTGAGTGGGGTCACACCAGTGCTGAACCGAATGGGATGAGAACTCCAGGTGTCTGGGTCCCCACGCTCCTCCTCATGCAGCCCCGTGTGCAGCTGCCTTGTTCATGGTGAGCGTGCACCACGGGTTGGTGTGGGGACCTTGGCGTGTCCAGGCCCTTCTCCTCAGGGTCACTGCTCAGCGTGTCAGGTCCTGCTCTGTCCTGATGCATGATGTTTTTTTCCTGTCCTGTGCATCTGTGATGGTGGAACCCCAAATTTTCTCAAGGTCTGGACTCTCCGTTTGCTGCAGCTGTAGCTCCTCCACTTGTTACCAGGGCAGAGACCACTCGCCTTGGGAGTCCCTTGTGCCACAAAATATAAGGGGCCCCAACCTCCAGGACTCTCAGAGCTTTCTGAGGGGTGACCGCAAACGTTTTTCAAGGTCTGGACTCTCCCTTGAATGAAGCTCCATTTGATCAGCTCTTAATGTTTGCCTGTAGATGGCTTATCCTGATGAGGCTGTTTCTCCCAACATAACACCATGAGGAGTTTAGGGACAGTATAAATACCATCCCCTAAAGAAACTGTTTGGTCTTGGCGGTCTGATACTCATAATGCCCGAGGTCTGGAGTTTCTGAAGTTTCCCTTTGTGCAGTAGGAATGGGTGGAGCTCTGCCTGGGGACAGACAATATCAGCTTAAGGTTGAGTCAGCATGAGAGGGCAGAACAACATGGGCGATGTTGTGGTGACTGGACATCAGCTACAGACTCACTGATGAGGGAGAGGAATGAGATGAGGCCTCCTTCAGACAAATGAAAGAAGCCTCATGTTTTCAGGGCCCTGTACTTGTGGCAGGCCTGAGATATCCCAGTATCTGCAAGGTACCAGCCATCCAGGAGGGGCTGGAGCTCATTGACAACATCTTCCTGACACGGGTGACTGAGGAGTCAGTGGGGTGAGGTGCCCTGTGAGACTTCACACTTACAAACCACAAAGAGTTGGTCAGGATGGAACAGTCAGGGATGGGAAAGTGGAGCTGAGGCTCCTGGGAGATGATCACAAGGCAAAGAGCACAGCTGTTGTGCAGCATTTTTTACCCTTTCTCAAATACAATATCACAAAGATGCTGCCAGCAGCACTGAGTGGCTCAGATTTGGCAAGGAGTGGGTCCAGCTGAAATCGACTCTTTCTGACATTGCTCAAACTCCTGTTGTCCTCTTAGAGAGGCGACAACTGTAGCACAGCCACACTCACCCCCTGTTCCAAGACTATGTAAATCCAGTACAGGGTGGCAACGTGTCAGATGTTACAAACTACTTGATCATGGAGAAGAAATGGAAAAGATCTTCTGTCAGCAACCTGACAAAGTCTTCTGTCAGTGAGCAGGTTCCTGTGGGGAACTGTAATTGCCCTGACTTTCACTGGCCAGGCAAAGCAGTGGGTGACAACAGTCCAGGATGTTGAGTCATCTTCTTGACATGGCTGCCTGGCCAACAAGGATGATGCTCACCTGGTTCTGAAACTGGGAAACAAGAAAGAGCTGGTGAGGGATGTGAACATCAGTGTCCAGCTTGGCTGTTGTGACCAGGACACAGTGGGGTCCCAGGCACCAGAGAGGAGGGAAGAAGGCCAGTAGCAGAGCACAGGCTAGTGGAATCCAGAGAAGTCTTGTACATAACTGAAGAACACCCAGGAGTGGATGAGGCTCAAGTCAAGTGTTACTTCAGAAACTCAGACAAAATTATAGAACAGGAGATGGGTCATTTGACCAGGTCCCTGAACACAAGTATCACTGTGCACAGCACCTGAGATTCCCAGGAACACCCACCTCTCGGTCCAGAGGTGTGTGACTCCTCTTGAGGTGTCTTGGCCTGTCTCCTCACCCACGTGGTGATTTAGGTACCCGCTTTTCCGATATATTCAGTCTTTATCAGGAGACACTCCAGATCAATATGAACATCAGACTGCTGAAACCACCCGTTCTGGGAAGGGAGGGAAGGGTGAGCAGGGAATGAAATAGAGGAAATACTGCTTTGTTGCTGTTTATTATGGAAATGCTCACTGTTTGGCTGTTTCTGAAATCCCCCTAATCATCCGCACCAGACTTGAAGCCTTTAGGAAAGTGATCACAGAGTCTTGGCTTGTAAGAGCATTTTAGATGTTAGTGAGCCCTCTGCTGCCGTGATCCCGAACTGCAGACGCTGAAAGAATGAAGAAACCTCTGATGAAGTGAAAGGCAGAAGCAAAACCCAAGTTCTGTGGGTGTTTGGGACCCCACGAAGGGCCATCACTGACACAGCTGTGAAGGAAACAACCAGTCCAGGTCCCTGTCCCTGGAGGCTGGTGAAGCAAAAGCCTTGAGACACTGGTTACGGGTGGGGAAGTTGATGTGGAAGTGGCTCTGATGCCATGTCAGCCCTTCATGTCTATTTACCATCAGGATGGCTGAGCCCTGACCCCAGAACCAGACCAAGGAGACCCTTTCTGTCTTATATTTCTCAGGCTCTGCCAGTGCTCACTGTGAGGGTATTTGTGTTTTGGGGGTGTGTTTGGTGCCAAGTGCTGTTGCTTTAACCACAAGGCTCTGGTTTTCTGACGATTTGGCAATGACTGTGAGATACTGAAAACCCATTCAGCTTCTTTCATACACCTGGCAATGGTCATCAATCACCTAAGCTGTCCCAGTCCCAAACTTGCTCGAATCCTCAATTTGGGTCCATGCTCCAGCACTGAAATGCACACGTTCCTTCTGCTGTTGCCCTAAAATCAAAAAGAAAAATCAGTCTATTCCACATTAGTATGACCAGCCCATGCTCTTCAGGTCTTCTTCTTTAACACACTTACAGCTACATATGGACCACTCTCTTCCTGCACTCCCATGTGTCTCACAAAGCTTTCACTCTTGTCGTTCAGTAATGGGCCAACGCTCCAGGAGGCTCCATCCAAGTGTGGGCAGTGTAAGAGAGGAGCAGAGCAGGGTCAGCTCATGGGCCGTGGCTGAGCACAAACACCCCAGCAGCAGCCATTCCCCATCTCCCAGGCACAGCCATGCCCGCAGTATGCAAATGGCACTGCCATATATCATTAGTCCAAAAAAGCCTGCCTTCTTTCCAAAATCAACAACAATCTTTCTACCATTCCCCTTCGACCCCCAGATATCAGCTGCATTTGACTTGTGGCTCAGACATGGTTGTAAGGATTTGCTGAAGTCATCAGCCGTCACCCTTTACTACCCCACATCTCCTGACCCTCTGCCACACCACACATGGCCGGTCACTGCTGCTCAGGGCCTCGCGCTCTACAGAAGAGGCCTTGAGCTTCTTGGCTCTTCCTGGTGCTTGTTATAATCTTCCTCACTCCCTCCAGATCTCACGGTGAGATTTCTTGTTCATGACAAGGCCTTTGTAACCAACTCTTACAAAATGGTTGTCCTTCTGTGATCATCTGTGCAGAAGAAATGATCACAGAAAAGCACCAAATATGTCAAATCTGATGCCGAGTGAAATGCAATAAAACCTTGTTGAGCCAGCCCCGTAGCTGTGTCTTTCCAGCAAGGAGTTTCTCCTGAGAAAGGGATCCAACCTCTGCCACTCTCTGCAGAGGCACATGAGCAGTGTCCATGCACCTGGGGACACAAAGGGTGACTTTTGCAAGATCTCCCTCTATCTGGACCATTTAGAAATGTACCTGTGGATGGGGTATCAAGCCTTACAGCACAGCAGAGACTGGAGTTCTGAGCTCCCTTCAACTCCCTGTGTGACAGTCTGTAAAATTAATTAACCCAGTGAAAAAGTTGGTTTTGATTCTCTTCACAGCCTGAAGCACCACATGGCTCAGGAGACAATCCAGGATACCCAACCAGCACTCACATGCTCTGCACTTAAAGTTCAGGTGTTCCCTGGAATCTCAGCAGACACGTCACGCTGATATCTGGGTTCAAGGAGCTGGTCAAGATCTCCAGTTCTGTAACGGTGGCTTTGCTGCCTGGCTGATGTGCAGACTCTGTACATGGATGCTGACACCTCTTGAACAACCTGCTCTGAAAGGATGAACAAGGTGGTGTGTTCCTTCTGGAAGGGTATTAGAACAGCAAACAAGAGGAAGCTGGGTTGGAGGAAATTAAAAAGGATACAAAGGTTGTGATCAGGGCTGTTTATGGTTACTTGTAAAGCAGCCTTGCGCCTCATGTGAATTATTTCTGCAATCAGAAGGAACCTGAGAGCTTTCTCCAAATCAGAAACATGAAGGGGAAGGAAGGAAGGAAGGACAGTGTCATTCAGTCTCTAAGGCACCTCAAGAGGTGTCTTGACCAGCCTCCTCCTAAAAGCAGGGTCAGACCAGATTAGTGAGGGGTCTATACAAACACATGGTGTTAACTTTCTGAGGTAGAGTGGATGCACACTGCTGGGAAACAGCTTCCAGTGCTTGACTTTCATCAGGAATTGAAAGTTTTTCCCTTTATGTACTGTCCTTCTAAGCCAAACCATCCAGATTACCTTTTACCCATCTACTTGCACACTGACACAGACCATAATATCCTAACTTGGGCACAAGCACATTGTGGGGGATGACGCTGAATGCCTTGCTGACTTCCAGGTAACAGACCACCACTGCTCTGCCCACATCCAAACCCTGTCCTTTCCTCACAGAAAGCAAAGAGGATGGACAGGCAGAACCTGCCCTGGGTAAACCCCATCACCTTCTCTTCCAGACACCCAGAAATGGGGTCCCAGTGGACATATTCTGGGGCACAGCCCTTAGTTCCCCTGCTCACCCATTGGCCATTTTGAGAAGTGCACACACTGAGTGAGAGCTGCCAGTGGTCAGGGAGTCCCCCCAGTCTCCATGAGCTTTCCAAGATGGTGCAGAGTGGCCTCCCTGTGACATCGTCCTGCTGTCTCAGCTCCTGGGATGCTGCCCCTGCTGTCCCATAGACTGGAAAGGATTGTGTTAGTTCCAGTGATCCCTGACTTGATCCCATCCACTGCTGGTTGTTCTGCCTCCAGTCACAGAGGCCTGGGAGACCTTGTTGGTGAAGATGGAGGACAAGAGACACAGAGAATATCACTTGTTTCCATTATTAAATTCATTAGTGGCTACAAAGTGTCTTTATTTCTTCTTTAACTGCTCTTGCAGTAGTAAGAGCTCATTATGTGGCCCTTGAATTGCTTTACAGGTCTGGACTGAGCTCCGATCTGGACCGTTGCTGTGCTTGGAGGCTGCTGTCCTTGCAGACCAGATGAACTCACTTCTGCTACCCTGCCTGGGAGTTCATTCCACCCGTGTCACAGCTCTGTCTGCAGCACTGACAGCTCCAGCTCCCCAGTCAGGCCCCTGGCTGAGGCCATTGCCTCACATCTGGGCTGGACCACCCCAGCTGTGGCACCAGCCCAGCTCTGACCTGCCACAAGAAACCTGGTACCAAGTGTCCAAGAGCCCATGTGTGCAAAGGCTTTGCTTCAGAGCACAGACATGACATGGCCAAAGATTGATGAATGTCTCTCTAGACCTAGGAGTGTAAAACCAGAATAAAATGCCTAAAGTCATTCAACTGAAGAAATTCCCATCCACAGTTTACAGAAATTAGATAATTTGCTGTAGCATTCCTGGTGTCCTATGTAAGGATGGGACCAGAAAATATGATTCTCATACTGATTTATTTTTTAAAACTAAAAAGACAATGCTAGAAAAAAGTGTCTCTGAAGAGGAGAGAGAATCAACATCACTGATTACTTGAGGCTGTTTGAAAGGATGTGCCTCAACAGCTCCAGGGACATGTGGAGGGAGCCCAGAGGGGACAGAGAAAGGGACATCATGGGCTGCTCCTGTGCTGCTGAGCTGGGCTGGGCTCCTGGGACAGAGGGAGCTCATGGCAAGCGGCAGCGCTGCAGAGAGACAGCTCTGCCCAGGAGCAGCTCCTCTGCACAGCGCAGCAGGGCTGAGGGCTCTGCCTGCAGCACCGAGGACACAGGAGCCAGGCACAGAGAGGGGAAAGGCAATGTAGGTGGTTCGTTGCTGAGGGCTCACTGAGAGACAAATCTTCACAGTTCTAACATGGTAAGTCTCTGGCTGTAGGACAATGCAGCTGCATTTCCTGGAGGGAGACCCTAAAGATGATCCATCCCACAATTTACAGGATCTGTCAGGTCTCTCTCACAGTATCTCTGTTGTAGAGAAGAACACACTCCAGAGCAGGGCTTCCGTGCAGCACCATCAATGGGAAAGGGCATCATGGCACCTTCTGCTGAGAGTGACTGCAGGGGGAGCTCCCAGGGGGCCCAGGGCTGTCCTGCAGAGCAGGGTCCCTGCAGCCCAGGGCTGTGCCGGGGCAGGGACTCTGCCGCCTGCCAGGGTCAGTGCTCAGCCTGCCCAGGAAGATCTCAACAACACTGAAGGGAGAAGCTGTCGCATGAAGGAGCAAACCCTATAGGGCAGGAAATGTGTTTCTGCTGTGGAGAGGGTGCTGTGTGGGTCAGCACTGCTCACAGGTCCAGATCACCCCCAGCATTTTTCCAAGGGGATGATGCCTCAAGGACAAGATCAGTGCAAGGATTACCAGACAGATAAGGAGCTTTCCTGAGCCTGTCTTTTCAGTTTCCTATCCCAAGGGGTGTGGGGTGCAGGAAAGGATAAAATGAAAATGAGCTCTCATGCTTAAACAAGTCACTGAGACTCCTGAGCTGCAATTTTGAGTGATCAGTACATCTGCCAGAAGGCTCATACCATCCCTTCACCACCCCTCTGCCTGTGCACAGCACCTGCATCACCTTGGCTGGACCCCTCAGCCTAGTCTGACCTGTCCTGTTTTCCAGCCTGCAAACAGAAAGATGCCCCCAGGCAGTGCCCTGTGAACAGGCAGGATCTGTAGGGCCAGGGGGAGGGCACAGAGGGTGGGATGGGGTCTGTGAACACTGACAGGGAAGAGACATGGACAGGGAAACACTTCCCAGGGGGAGAATCTCCAGGCAGCAGGGAAATGATCAGAAATGAGAGGAAACTAAACCCGGAATTGTTATGAGAGGGAGAACAGAGAAAAGTCCCCGTGATCCCCTGCAGTGCAGATCCCTCCTGTGAGCAGCCCCCTGGCCTCCTGTCCCACCCAGCAAAGCCTCTGCCCTCAGGGCCGGGGGCTCCAAGGCATGAAGCAGCTCCTGTGCAGCCAGAGCTCCAGTTCCTCTGCAGAGCACAGGGGCTGAGAGCAGCTGCCCGGCAATGTTGGTGTCTGGGAGGTGGCTGCACAGCTGGGGAAGGGTGACGCTGTCTGAGTGCCCGGCTGCCTCTGCCCTGGCCTCTCTCACACCCACCCTCACCGCATTGTCCTTCTTGCTCCCCTGCTCTGGGTCACTGCTGTTGGGATCTTGTTCTTGCTGTCAGGCTCTCTGGGGATGGCAGCTTCAGCTGCAGAGTCACAGCCTGATCTTGTGGGTCCTTTCCTGCAGGTGTGTCCATGGGAACACGTGTTCCAGCTTTGCTCTGCCCTGTGGGGCTGTGGGCAATGCAGTCTGTGGGACTGGGGAATGAGCTGAGTCTCCTTCAATCAAATGCCATCATTAGGATTCTTGGCTGTTTCCTTCCAAGCTCTGAGATTTCCTCCAGGATGCAAACCTGTCCTATAGCACTTCAGCATTATCTGAATTCACCACAGAGAAGTGCAGAAATTCTATGGTGTAGGAAATGCTGTTGGGTTTGTGAAATCTGCCGTGTGTGTCCTGGGCTAAATGTGGGGAGCTGAGACCTTAAGAAAGGGTGAGACATGTTGTGGTCTGAGGTAGATCCCTCTTCTCCGTAGCTCCCAGTGGCTTTTCAGGGTAACATGGGAGTGTGATCAGGCTCCATTTCAGAAAGGTGCCAGCCCAGGGCAGCTGGAGCAAGACAGAGGGACAGAGCAGCTGCCCTCACTCTGCACTGACCCACAGGCATCCTCTGGTCTCACAGGACTCGCTCTGTTCTCCCTGAGTGCCGCAGAAATGCTGAGGGTTTCTGACACCCAACAACACTCTGCAGTGAATATGGTGGGAGACGTAAAAATCCTGGAACTCCCAAACTGCCTTCACCACCTCTGTTCCTTGTGAATGGGAAACCAAGTGCTGACAGCTCTTCTGTGTTAGCAGAACCAGGGCAGTTCCCACCGTTCCCGTGGCCCCACTTCTGCAGAGCTGGGCTGAGTTACCGAGAGCCCATGGGCACAGGCCCTGCTCTTGGTTGCACATTTGGGAAGCACCACGCAGGGCTCCAGCCATAGTGCTGGAGAAAGTTCTCATAGAAAAACAAAAGGGTGTCTGTGTGTGACTGGGGAGTGTCTATAGGAGTTGGTTTGATTTTTGTCAGAGAACTCTTCCCTGGAGTCTCTTTTTTTTTTTCTCATGACAGCGCCCCATGTCCAGGAAAAGCAAATGTCCAACAGCAGCTCCATCACCCAGTTCCTCCTCCTGCCGTTCGCAGACACACGGAAGCTGCAGCTCCTGCACTTCTGGTTCTTCCTGGGCATCTACCTGGCTGCCCTCCTGGGCAACGGCCTCATCATCACCACCATAGCCTGGGACCAGCACCTCCACACCCCCATGTACTTCTTCCTCCTCAACCTCTCCCTCCTCGACCTGGGCTTCATCTCCACCACTGTCCCCAAATCCATGGACAATTCCCTCTGGGACACCAGGGCCATCTCCTACCCACGATGTGCTGCCCAGCTCTTTTTTTTCATGTTCTGTGCTACAGCAGAGTATTCTCTCCTCACCATCATGTCCTACGACCGCTACGTTGCCATCTGCAAACCCCTGCACTACGGGACCCTCCTGGGCAGCAGAGCTTGTGTCCACACGGCAGCAGCTGCCTGGGCCACTGGGTTTCTCAATGCTCTGCTGCACACGGCCAATACATTTTCACTGCCACTGTGCAAGGGCAATGCCCTGGACTAGTTCTTCTGTGAAATCCCCCACATCCTCAAGCTCTCCTGCTCAGACACCTATCTCAGGGAAGCTGGGCCTATTGTGGTTAGTGCCTGTTTGGCTTTTATGTGCTTCATTTTCATCATGCTGTCCTATGTGCAGATCTTCAGAGCTGTGCTGAGGATCCCCTCTGAGCAGGGACAGCACAAAGCCTTTTCCACCCGCCTCCCTCACCTGGCTGTGGTCTCTCTGTTTGCCAGCACCTCTTTTTTTGCCTACCTGAAACCCCCCTCCATCTCCTCCCCATCCTTGGACCTGCTGGTGTCTGTTCTATACTCGCTGATACCTCCAACATTGAACCCCCTCATCTACAGCATGAGGAACACGAAGCTCAAGGACGCCCTGAGGAAACTAATAGCGGGATGCATTTCAAAACTAATAAAGAGTTCATCATCTTCTCTTTAATAGATAACAGTTTTAATGTAACTTATTAGAGGCCCAGACTTGTGTGTGTGTGTGATGGTGGTGGTTATTCTTTAATAAATCCTTTTATGTTTGTCATCCCCTTTCTAATTCACTGTCTGCTTTTCATTTTCAACCGGCTGGCTGCATAAATATGGAGCCATCCTCTCTGTGTATTTAAATGAAATAAAGGGCTCTGCAGTGATGTTTTCCTCTGAGCTTCTTCCTCGAAGGCTTTTCTGGAGCTGCAGGGACAGTTACTATGTGTGGGAGAAGGGCGAAAAATGTCCAACATGGCAGCACTGCCAGGGAGCACCGGCGCTTGGTCTTCCAGAGCTGTTCTGGTTCCACTCCCACACTCTCCTTCTCATCCCTTGTGTTGGTGCAAGGCCTGAGCGCTCTGGCAGCTTGGTCCCCGTCCTGCTGTGTGTCAGTGCTGTGAGCGCAGGCAGGGACAGGCAATGGGCACTGCTGTGACAGAGTTGGCCTCACAACAGGGCTCTCCTCAGGGCAGTGCACAATGTTTTATATCTTCTTGCAAATTTTTTTCTCAAGCATGTTCCTACAAAAGTGGCCACAGATGAAAACACCGTTGTACAGCTGAACAGTGTGTGTGTGCAGCGCTGGCACTCAGCAGTGTCCTCTCACAGCCAGGCCTCCTGCCAGAGACCTGCAGGACCAGCAGAGCAGGGGCTGGGCTGTGCCCCTATGCACTGGACACCCCACAGAAGCTGCCCCAGGGCATCGTCATGGACTGACCCCTCACAACCACCATATTCAGCACTGGCCTCAAACAACAGTTCATAGAAGTTCTTTGTGCCTCCATGGAGAGACACTAAATGAGTAGGTCAGAAATCCATCTTGCATTGTACAGATGAGACGTGAGCACGCACATCATGTACGAGAGGTGACATGAACCTAAGTGAGCACAAACAACATCAGCTATTCCTGGGGGTTCCATCAAGGCCTGTGGGACAGACAGTGTGTCAAGGTCACTTCATGTTGGGAGTAACATCCCATGGGAAACCACCCACTGGGCTCTTCTTCCTTGAACTGAGGTCCCCGTGTCCATTCCTCATGACGTGGGACATCTCAGCTCAGTGCAGAGCAGGGTGACACACCACAGGGCTGAGGTGTCTCCCGTCCCTTTGGAGTGGCAACAGGAGGCCAGAGGGACACTGTGACTCCTGCCTGTGTGTGTAAAAGGGACAGACTCTGTCTCTGATCACCCCTGGGTGCATAAGAATTCCTGAGACTGGCTCTGATGTAACCCTGGCATTTCTGTGTGTGACTCCAGGAACAATCCCCAGTGGCCCAGTGAGATTCATCTCAGCTGCTGGGACAGGCTCATTGCAAGTGCTCCTGTCTGCTACATCACCCTTGTCCATGATTCTGGATTGTGCTTTCAAAAATGACTGCAGAATCAGAGAAGTTCTGATGACCTTGGGAAAGGACGATGTAAAACTCACCTTCAAGAAGGGCAGGAAGGAGAATCTGAAGAATTACGGGCTGGTCAGCCTACCTCCATCCCTGGGAAGTGGATAGTCTGCATCTTCCTGTACCGATCTCCAGGCACCTGAAGGACAAGGAAGGGATTGCTGAACCAAAATGAGTGGAAACCCCAGGGAGTCACAAGAAATGCTCTGAGCCCATTCTAGAGCTTTAGACCCCGGGGAATGAGCTCAGTGACATTGCAGCCCATCCAGTTGCATCTGTGTCCCTCACTGAGCAGCACAACCAGCGTGCAGTCACCCCATGGTTCTGCAGCCAACCTGCTCTGCAGAGCACCAGTGCCAGGTTGGGGTCCCGTGGGGGGCACAGGGAAGGGGCCAGGAGCACCAGAGCAGATCAGAGGAGGGATGGGGGAGGTCAGACCGGAGCTGACCTGGGCTGGAAATTGCCCTAGAGAGAAAAATGCTGGTGTTCAGCTGCCCCAAGATAACACCCAGAGTTGAGGGTACAGGGCCAGAAGTCCTTGCTGTCCTGCTGCTTCACCAGGCCTGGGAAGTAGCTGGAGAAGGACTGGTGTCCCCCACTTGCCAACTCTTAGTGCATCATTCCTCGTGAAGGGTGGCATGGAAAGCAAGTCTGGGACCCTGTGTCAGGACTTGCACTGAAGAAAGTATTCACCCAGAACCCACATCTGTTACTTCAGTCCTGGTGCTCATCACATGTCCTTAAGACAAACTTATGCACCCCTCTTGTCAACCTTACCCCAAAAGCCACCCCTAGACACGGCTCCTGAGCTGGGGCCAAGCTGGAGAACTGTGGTTCAGCTGTGACCAGAGGAAGGACAAGGCCTGTCCTGGGTCCTCCAAAGGGCTGGCAGCCTCTGTGATCTCCACCAGAAAAGGCAGCATGCAGGAAACTGTAGAACATCCCCATGCCCATTGGAGGCCCTTAGGAAGTGTTCCTCTCTCCAAATATCTAGTCCAACTTGTTGCTGCATGAACAACGAGGAGAAACTGCCCCAGGACCCTCATTCCAGACCCCATCTCTTCCAACCCATACAGGCAGTGCTCTCCCCCTTGGCACTGAGGTGGTTCCAGGGACTCAAGAGACACCTGTAGGAGGAGATGTTGGATAGGGATATGGTGTCCTTCAGTGCTCCTCATGGTACCTCCTGCTGGGCTTCGTGCCACTGGTCACCACCCTCTGAGCCTGGATGTTCAGCCAGTTCTCAGTGGTGCTAAACAGGAATATGCCCATGAGCACATTGGGCTGCACTGGGAGGAGCGTGGCCACCCAGACAAGGGCACTTATTGTCCATCGTGACTCAGCACTGGTGTGGTCACATCTGGAGCGGTGTGTCCCAGTGTGAGGTTCCCCATTCTGGAGGAACAGTGAGGAGCTGCCATGTGGCCAGAGAAAGTCTGGGTCACATGTGGAGATGTTGAGAGACCCAAACTTCTTCAGCCTGGTGAAGAGGAGGCTGAGGAAATGTGCTGTTTTTACTGAAACTGAGTTAATATTATTAATGCATTTTCCTTCACATCCAGTACAGTCTTTTGTTTAGATTTACTATGAGAATAGTGAGATAATGCTGTTTCTTCCCTGCGATAGAGTTCATTTTTCATTTTAGCAGCTTCACAGTGTTTGGCATTTGCTATGAAAGGAATGTCAGAACTCACTGAGATCTCGGCTGTTGTCAGGGAAACCAAGGACTTCTTTGGCCATCCAGCTGCAGATGCAGATTGGCAGGAGGGGACACAGACAGGACAGCACCTGGATTGACATGCAGGCTTAACGATTAAATATTATCTATGATTAGCGTCATGCTCAGTCTAAAGCTGGAGCCGGCTTTTAGGGCTTGTTACATCCGTTACTCTGGGTTTTCCAGCTGGTTTGGTTGTTCCATTCACAAGTTTCATTCTGTCAGGAGTTCGATGTCAGTTCGGCCTTTTGCGGTTCTACCATTCTGCAGTTGGCCTTTGGGCCTTTCTGTCTGTTGCCCTTTTGCTCTCTCTTGCTGGGATGGGCTGCTCAGGACCAAGGTGCTCCCTTCTGCAGGACTGGCTGTTCCGTGTGACTGGAGTTACACGGGGGATAGCACTGAGTATATTTTCTTAATTTAATTTATCTATTTCTATTTAATTTTCCTTGACTATTGTCAGTGAAACCAAGGGCTTCTCTGGTGTCCAGCTGCAGGATCAAATTGGTAGGAGGGGGCACAGATAGGACAGCACCTTGACTGACATCCAGGTCAATCAACAAGCTATTCTCTACCATTAGCGTCATTCTCGGTATGAAGCTGGAGATGCCTTTTCCAGCCAGTTAGTTTTGGTTTTCTGGCTACTTTGGTTGGCTCTGTTCAGAAGTTTCGTTCTATTGGGAGTCCAGTGTTATTTCATTTTTTTGATGTTTTGCTGTTTTTCAGTTGGCCTTGGGCCTCCCTGCCTTTTTCACTTCTAGTTTCTGTTGCTGGGACCAGCTCTTCAGGACCAGGGTGCTCTCTTCTTTTGGGCTGTCTGTTCAGCACAACAGGAGTTATGTGAGGGATTGTACTGAATATCATATATTTTACTTTATGTATAGCTTAGTATGTATATTTTAGTATATTAGTAGTAGTAGTGCATTATTTTTATTGTCTTATTTTTTTTATTTTATAAACCCACAAGTTTCTCCCTTCCCTTTCAGTTCTCTCCCTTGTCCCACCTGGGGACTGCGAGCAGGATGTGAGCAGCTGTCATGGTCTTAGTTGGTGGTTGTGGTAAAATCATGAAAAGAAAGGGCAGTAGTAGCTTCAGAAAACTTGAAAATCACTTTCTAAGATGATGGCAATTTTTTTTTTTTTTTTTTTTTTTTTTTTTTGTTGGTAGAGGGAACAGCATGAGAAAGGAAAACCGTCAGAAACTGCAGCTCTGGATGTTCAGAGTGGACCGCGGGATGAAGAAATGTCATTCTGAGTACAGTGCTGTGGTCATTCAGAAGGACTCTGGATTAGCAATGACTTTGTGATTCCAGGAACAGCTGGTGAGGATGGAGAGATAGCAGCACAGGTGGGGACACACTGGGGTGACAACAAGGTGGGGAAGCGCATGGGGTGTCTACAGCCTGTAGGGAAACAGCCACAGGCCTGGGACAGTGTAGGATGGACTGTGGTGGACATGGCCAAGGACACTGGCAAGGCTGAAGGTCCCTGAAAGACCCAAGGTCTTTGTCCCCTTGGCTATGGCTGATGTCCCTGACAGCGAGGCCTAAGAGGAGACACATGGTTGTCATGGCCATGGCACCCATTGCCTCCTTGCACCCCCAGGGAGTGTCACACCATTGTCCTGCACTGGGCATCACACTCCCCACATCCCCAGGAAGAGCCCTGAGCCACACATGAGGGACAGGATCTCCCTTCCTAGGGGCAGGGGCTCAAGGCTTGGCCATTGTCCCTCATCAAACAAAACAAGGGTTTTCTCAGCATCAGAGCTGCTGCACTTTGCCTTTGCCTGATGCAATCACTGTCTCCAATTCTCTGCACTAACGAGTCCCCAGGGAGCCTTTGTCAGTAACAGCCCTCAGTGGGACCCATTAATGCTTCAAGGTACTTTGGAGTTTTCTCTGACTTGGACTTCTTGAGCAGATTCTTCAGTCTGTGCTTGGTATCTGAGGTTCATGGACTCAGCACCAAATACACCATAAGGCTCATTAAAACACAGAAAACCCTAAGGAGCAATGCTTCTTTCTGTAATCTCATTCAAATCTTTAAGACTTGTAGAATTACCTGGAGAGGTTTCAAGGGGACACTTGCTGATGAAGATTTCAAAGAAGATCTCATAAAGGAGGGTTTTTTCTTTCAAGGGTATTTTCTGTCATTTTTCAGTGTATAGGAGAAGTGACAGCAGCATTCTACACTGGACATTGATCCCGAGGGTCTCCTGAAGACATCTGGACAGGCAGGAGAACAGTCCCTTGAGGCTGGACACTGTATGGACAACCTCGCTCCTCACCCCAAACCCCCAGTCTGCTGGTTCCCTCATCGGCCACCAGAGACTTGCACCACTTTTCCTCACATCAGACTTCTCCACTGAGCTCTGCAGGAGATGCTGCAGCTCCTGTGCACCAGCTCCACCTGCTCTCCTGTGCAAACACTGCACAGTTTAACAAACAGTAAAACACTTTCCTCAGCTGTGTGTGTAAGCTGGATCTGATGAGGTCCATCATCCACTAGGGACATCCACACAAGAACTGGTTTACACAGAGAGATAGGAGAGGATAGAAATAAACACAATGAACGTGTTGACTGTCATGTTAATTAGAGCTCTGAAGAATGGGGCAAGTTCGTAACTCCCTGAAGCTCAAAGCAAGAACCAGACAGTTGAGAGGAACTGAATGACCAAAGAGCAAGTGGAGGAGAAACCTGAGAGCACTGGGAAGGGCAAACGTCCAGACAGTGCTGGAAAGTTGTCCTTTGACATGGACATTGGATCAGGAGAGGTGGGAACTCCTGAATGACGAGGGAGGTGAAATAATAGAGTGTTGGTAATAGAAGTACAGGGGAAGACCGTTATCTCTTCTCCTGCTCTTAGTACACTTCCCATTAATTCACTTTTTGGCTCTTTTTTTTCTTTCTTTGTTTTAATATGTAAAACATCCAAAACCAAAACCAAAAATCACACCAAAAAAACACAGACAAAAAGCCAACACAAAAAACATAAAAAAAAAAAAAGAGAAACAAAAACCGAACCCACACAAACAAACAAACCCCCCAAAAAACCATTGAAAACCAAAAAAGAACAACAAAGAAGTGCACCTTTCAATGCAGACATCAGTCATCAGTTGTCCCACCATAAACAGCCAGTGCTGTTTTAGGGGTCCCAATGTACCTGAGGTGCCTGCCTGGAATTGGCATCTGTCACACAGGACCTGGGGAGACCAGAGCACCTTGTAATGCAGGTGGAGCCTGGGCAGGGGTTCCTGGGGCACCTGCATTGGCACCAGGTGTTTGTGTCCCTGTAGCTGAAGACATTTGTGTCCTAAATCCATGCCCAGTTCTGGAAAACTCTTTCAAAGAAAAGTAACCCTCCTAGAAAGACTCTCAAATGAATGAATGAATGAATGAATGAATGACTAAATAAATAAATAGAAAGAAAGAAAGAAAGAAAGAAAGAAAGAAAGAAAGAAAGAAATGAATGAGAAGTATGTTGACACCTTCCTTTGCTTTGGATCTTTGTCTTCAGTTCTTCGTATTTTAATTTTCATTGACATTAGCTGACATACAATGAGTTTACAAGCAAGAAGCCAAGATCATTTTGTGTCTTGCATAGTGCCCCATGCCCTCTAAACCTTTCCTGCCCAGGACTCCCCACACTTTTCCCAGAGCGAGTCACACTGAGGTGTTGGCTGGTTCACTGGCTGAGATGTTGGTTTAGATGGTCACCTACAGCACAGGTGGATCCTGCCCCATCATCATCTGCTCTGCTCCAGTTAGAAACAGAGCCCAACATCACAATGGGACCATAAGAGAACTGAGGTTGAAGGGACCTCAGGAGTCTGCAGTCCAACCTGTCACCAACTGGGTCACACCAAGGTGTTCAAGCCTTGATCCAATTAGAGCTTTAGCAGGACTAGAGAAGTGATCATCCCTTTGTACTCAGCACTGGTGAGACTGCACCTTCAATCCTGGGGTTTGTTTTAGGCCCCTCATGGCAAGGAAGACATTGAGGTGCTGGAGAGAGTTCAGAGGAGGGCGACGAGGGTGGTGAAGGATCTGGAGCACCAGTGTTATGAGGAGCGGTTGAGGGAGCTGGGGCTGTTCAGCCTTGAGAAAAGGAGGCTGAGGGGAGACCTTGTCACTGTCCACAACTGCCTGGAAGGAGGTTTAATCATGGTGGGTGTTGGTCTCTTCTCCCAAGTAGCAAGTGATAGGACAAGAGGAAATGGCCTCAAGCTGCACACGGGGAGATTTAGATTGGATATTAGGAAAAAATTCTTTCGGGAAAGGGTTTAGAAGCAACAGAACAGACTGCCCAGCAAGGTTGTGGAGTCACCATCACCGAAGGTGTTTAAAAGACATATAAATGATGCACTTAGGGATATGTTTTAGTGCCAGATTTAGGTTAGGGTTGGACTTGGTGATCTTAAGGGCCCCTTCCAACCACAATTATTCTCTGATTCTATGATACGTCATTTTTGATATTTTCTTTCTCAGAGGACCTTGCAACCTCCCTGAGAGCCAGGACTTTTCTGAGGTGTTGGAGAGATGTCTCACGCTCACACCAGCCAGTTCCACCAGCACCTGTCTGTCCCTTCCCAGACCAAACCTTTTCTCCATAACCCAACCTTCCAGGCAAATTTCTGGGACACAGCACATGCTGTCCAGGTCTTCTGGGCCTGTTCAGAAGAGAGCAGCAGGCCAACATGTTGATGGGTTCCCTGTGCACTTCAAAGCTTTCCTGTCCATTTCTTTCAATGCTCCACTTACACCCAACCTTTCTGGTCCTTAAGCTGTGGATGAGGGGATTGAGCAGGGATGTGGGGATGGTGCAGAAAAAAGGCTTTGTCAAACTCTCTCAGGAGGGCTGTTCTGGACATCCCGCAGTCAAGGATGAGGTTGCTGGAGAAACCAGTGGCATTGATTTGAGGTCCAGGTGGAGAAGGCCTTGTGCCTGTCTACAGTGGAGGAGAGCAGTGATGCATTCATGGGATGCCCATGTGAACAGAAAGGGAACAAATGGCTCCAGGGGACAAAAGGCCTTCCAGCCAGTTCTTTACCCATTACAGATACACCATCCAGGCCATGAGCTGCAGCTTCTCCAGGAGATGCTGTGGGATACAGTGTCAAAGGCTTTACTGCAGTCTAAGGACACAACACCCACAGCCTGTGTGGTGGATTCACTCCCCACGACAGACTTTCCCTCATCTGCTCAGCCGGTCACCTTGTCATAGAAGGAGATCAGGGTGGTCAAGCAGGACCTGCCTTTCACAAAGCCATGCTGATTGGGCCCGATTGCTCGTCTCGTATGTGTGACCTCACAGTCCTTTCCCAGCCATGTTCCTGCTGTTGGCCTATCCCCTGCAGAGGCAGAAGTGTCCAGCACCTCTGGGTGAAGAACCTTTTCCTCATGTCCAACTGACCCTCCCCTGGCACATCTTACTTCCATTCCCTTGGATTCTGTCAATGGTCACCACAGAGAAGAGATCAGTACCTTCCCTTCCTTCTCCCCTTGTGAGGAAGCTGTAGCCACCATGAGGTCTACTTTTAGTCTTCTCTTCAGTTCTGATGCTCAGAAACCCCTTGGTTTGCTTTCTGAAGCAGAAAGGAGAAGCCATGACCTCCAGGCAATGGGAAGGGGCATCCTGTCCCTCACACACGGCTCAGAGCTCTTCCTGGGACCATGGGATGTGGGTGTGCAAGGCCCAGGGAAGGACAACACTGGTACAACAACTTCCAGCTTCCCCACGGGGCTGCAAGGAGGCAGCGAGGCCCCAGTGCCATGAGGACAACATGGCTTCTCCTGGGCCTCAGTGGCAGAGACAACTGCCATGACCAAGGGGACAGAAACCTGGGTTCTGTGGGTCCCTTCCAGCCTTGCCAGCACCCTTTGCCATCTCCACCACAGGCTCTTCTACACGGTCCTACCCCTGCCCCTCTTTCCCTGCAGGCTGCAGACACCCATCTGGCTTCCTCACCTGCTCTCAGCCCAGCATTTCTGCACCTTCACTGCTGTGTCTGCACCCTCACTGGCTGCTCTTTGGAACACAAACCATGGGCTGATCCAGCTCCCTCTGGGTGACCTCTTGCACCACAGCACTGCCCTTCCACTGACATTTCTTCCTCCTCATATCCAGTCCTCACATTCCAAGTTGCACATGTCCCTGCTGCTGTCCCGTCATGTTCTCAGGCGGGATGGACATGACAACCCATCTCCAAGGCCTCTTCCTGGGTAGGGCCTGTGGGTACCTAGGCAGAGGTTCTTTCCCAGCCATGTCCCTGCTGCTGGGCTGTCACCTCCAGAGACAGAACTGACCTCACTGCCCCTTCACAGCCACAGGATTCTGACTGGATTATGAGTGTCTGAGACACAACTGACCTCATAATACCACACCCATCCATCCCCCTCCTTATGGCCCAGGACCTGACCAAGACTGAAGCATGTCCTACACAGTCCTACACCTGCCCCTCTTTCCCACAGGCTGCAGACACCCATCTCGCTTCCTCACCTTGTTCAAATTTGTCAAATATATTTCCTACTAACACTGTGGGTGAAAAGCACTCCTCACTGGAACTCCTGTGCTTCCGGTAACACTTTCTGTATCTCCTCTTCTACCCTTCCTTATTTTTTTTTTTTACTATACTTCCACCTATTCTCTCTCCAGAAACCTCTCCAAGGCAAAAATTCTGTCAAATCACAGAATAACTCAGGTTTACAGAGAGCTCTTGTCTCACTCGTCTTGTCGCACTCTCCTGCTCAAGGCAGGGTGAACCTTGTCTCACTCTCCTGCTCAAGGCCTCCACCCAGGTTTGCATCACCCTCAAGGCACTTAGAGGGCTCTCTGTTATATCTTAGAAAGGGAGAATAAAGATGTTCAACAGTGTTGTTCAAGTGCTGGTCACTGAGAGATGACACCAGTAACTGGCTGCACGGAGGACTTTGTACCACTGATGATATTTGGGCTTGACGGTTCACCCAACTTCCCACCCAGCATCCACTTCTTGAGCCCCATCAGCACCACTCTGGCCAGAAGGAGACCATGGCTGAGCCTTGCAAACACCCTGTACACAACATGCCTTTCTTTCCCCTGTCCATTTGGGTTCAGCAATCCCTTCCTTGTCCTTCACATTCTTGGAAATGGCTGCAGGAGGAGTGTCCCATCCCCTTCCCAGGATGGGATGAAGGGTGGCCAGCCTGTAGTTATCCCAGTTCTTGTTTGTGCTCTTCTTGAAGATGGGTTTGAGATGCGTTTTCGAAGGACCCCAGAACCATTCTGGTTTCTATGGCACTTTTGAGAGCATAATCCGGAGTCATGGGCAAGGGTGACATAGCAGACTGGAGCACTTGCAATGAGCCTGTCCAAGGCAGCTGAGATCAATCTCACCGAGCCAGTGGGGTTTGTTGCTGGAGTCACACACAGAAATGTCAGGGTCTGTCAGGTGTCCACATCTGAGCTGACCTCTTGGACTCCTTGTGCACCCAGGGATGTTCAGAGACAGAGTCTGTCCCTTTTACACACTGAGGCAGGAGTCACAGTGTCCCTCTGGCCTCCCGTTGCCACTCACAAAGGACAGGAGACATCTCAGCCCTGTGATGCGTCACCCTGCTCTGCACTGAGCTGAGATGTCCCACGTCATGAGGAATGGACACGGGGACCTTGGTTAAAGGAAGCACAACCCAGTGCTGCATTCAGGTGATTTCCCATGGGGTGTTCCTCCCAATATGAAGTGACCTCAAGACCTTGTCTGTGGCACTGGCCTTCATGGAAGCCCAAAGAACAGTTGATGGTGTTTGTGCTCGCTTGCGTTCATGTCACCTCACGTACATGATGTGCGTGCTCACATCTCATCTGCACAAAGTTGCACACATCTCATCTGCACATTGACTGCTGACCTACTCATTGAGTGTCCATCCATGGAAGGAAGAACAACCTCTGTGGGTGAGAGGCCAGTGCTGGAAATGATGGTTTAGAGGGGCCAGTCGATGGTGATTGACCTGAAACTCCTTCCAAAGGGGTGTCCAGTGCACAGGGGCACAGCCCAGCCCCTGCTCTGCTGGTCCTGCAGGTCTCTGGCAGGAGGCCTGGCTGTGAGAGGACACTGCTGTGTGCCAGCCCTGCACACACACACTGTTCAGCTGTGCCCTGGGGTTTGAGTCTGTGGGACATTTTTTTAGACATATCCTTGAAGATATAAACCATCATGTACTGCGCTGGGGAGATCACCTTTCTATCTGGAAAGGTTGTTGTGAGGCCAGCTCTGTCACAGCACTGCCCATTGCCTGTCCCTGCCTGCGCTCACAGCACTGACACACAGCAGGACGGGGACCAAGCTGCCAGAGCACTCAGGCCTTGCACCAACACAAGGGATGAGAAGAAGAGTGTGGGAGTGGAACCAGAACAGCTCTAGAAGACCAAGCGCTGGAGCTCCCTGGCAGTGCTGCCATATTGGACGCATTTCCCCTCCTTCCATGAACAGAGGAACCATCGCTGCAGTTCTAAAAAGGGCTTGCAGGAAGGATATAGTGAAAAACAAGTCACTAAAGAGCCCTTTATTTTGTTTAGAGATAAGGAGAGCCCGGCTCCTCATTTACACAGCCAACAGTTATAAAAGAAAAGCCAACAGTGAATTAGAAAGGGGATGACAACATTATCACAATAAGAAAACAACTAATAACAACAAAAAATCCAGATGACAGGTTGGACCTCTAATTAGCTACATTAAAACGCCTATGGAGAACCAGATGGGTAGTTTCTTGCTTGAGAACACACTAGGATACGAGTTTGCACAAGGCATCCTTGAGCTCCTGGTTCCTCATGCTGTAGACAAGGGGGTTCACTGCTGGAGGCACCACTGAGTACAGAACAGACACTACCAGATCCAGGGATGGGGAGGAGATGGAGGGGGGCTTCAGGTAGGCAAACATGGCAGTGCTGACAAACAGGGAGACCACGGCCAGGTGAGGGAGGCAGGTGGAAAAGGCTTTGTGCCGTCCCCGCTCAGAGGGGATCCTCAGCACGGCCCTGAAGATCTGCACATAGGACACCACAATGAACACAAAACACCCAAATCCTAACCAGACACTGACCACCATAAGCCCAAGTTCCCTGAGGTAGGAGTGTGAGCAGGAGAGCTTGAGGATCTGGGGGATTTCACAGAAGAACTGGCCCAGGGCATTGCCCTCGCACAGGGGCAGTGAAAATGTATTGGCCGTGTGCAGCAGAGCATTGAGAAACCCAGTGGCCCAGGCAGCTGCTGCCATGTGGACACAAGCTCTGCTGCCCAGGAGGGTCCCGTAGTGCAGGGGTTTGCAGATGGCAATGTAGCGGTCGTACGACATGATGGTGAGCAGAGAATACTCTGCAGCAAACAAGAAACAAAAAAAGAAGACCTGTGCAGCACATCCTGCATAGGAAATGACCTTGGTATCCCACAGAGAGTTGACCATGGATTTAGGGACAATGGTAGAGATGGAGCCCAGGTCGAGGAGGGAGAGGTTGAGGAGGAAGAAGTACATGGGGGTGTGGAGGTGCTGGTCCCAGGCTATGGTGGTGATGATGAGGCCGTTGCCCAGGAGGGCAGCCAGGTAGATGCCCAGGAAGAGCCAGAAGTGCAAGAGCTGCAGCTCCCGTGTGTCTGTGAACGGCAGGAGGAGGAACTGGGTGATGGAGCTGCTGTTGGACATTTGCTGCCTGTGGGCATGAGGACCTGTGCAAGGAGGAAAAGACAGTGACGAGTTAGAGGAGACTTCTCAGTGGAAAATCAACATGCTATTTCTCACGGTAAACCCCCTCCCTGATGGAGGGATGTTTCAGCTCATTCTCTCTTTCTACCAGCTGAGAAAAACAGTTCATCAAAGTTTAAAATGCAGTTGGGCATGCAGTTTCCATGGACACAGCTGTAAGGTAAAATTCACTGAATTGGTGGCAGAACAACAACTGACCCACACTCCCACCCCAACACCACAGAGCAAGAGCTCCAGGGACAGGTGGAGAAACAGGGAAGGACACTGTAGTGCTACCAGAAAATAAAGCAAGGACAGAAAGGCAGACGGGCATGCTGTGGAACCTTCTCCTTACCCGGCTGTGCTGCTGCCACTCACTGAATGACACTGTAGAGCAAGTACTTTTAGCACCTTTTTTGTGTACCACGTTCCAGGAACCCTTCACCTGGAGGTCCAGCTGCTGAGGTGGAGACTCGTGACCTGGACCCCATGGCTTTGGGGCAGAGGCTCTGCTGGGGAGGAGAGGACACCAGGGATTGCACTGGGCAACGTCTCTGCACTGCAGGGGATGGCACGGGGGGTACTGAATCCCGCCTCCCCAGCATTTCTGGTCCATCTCCCTTTCCCTGTCCATGCCTGTGCTGCCTGCAGCTGTGTCTCTGTCCCTGGCTCTGCTCCCTGTCAGTGTCACAGACCCCGTCCCACCCGCTGTGTGCTCAGCTCTGTCCTGCTCACACCTCCTGGCACTGCCCAGGGGCAGCTCTGTGTGTGCAGGGGCTCAGGAGCAGCTCAGACAAGTCCTAACGAGAACTGGGGTCTCAGTGTCTTCTCCAAAGAGAGAAATAAATCCCCATCTCCCACTGCACACCCAGAGAACCAACAGTGGAAAATTGAAGTGCAGGCTCCTTCCCTTGCAGCTGTTCCTTTCTCGATGTGGTGGTTCAGAAGGACCCCATGTAATGTCTGTGGGGTTGATCTGGAGCTCTGAGCAGCCCTGACCCACACAGCACTGTTCAACCCCACAAGCTCCCTGCCTGCCCTGCCGGGGGTCGCTCCTTCCACCCACAGCTGCTGCCATGGGATCTCCCCGGGCAGGCTGAGCGCTGACCCTGGCAGGCTGCAGAGTCCCTGCCCCGGCACAGCCCTGGGGTGCAGGGACCCTGCTCTGCAGGACAGCCCTGGGCACCCCTGGGTGCACAACTTGCTTCTCAGATTTTCTAAGTTGCTGAAAAAGATCCCTGTCCTTACAGATCCCACAAGCTGTGCCTGTGCCAGTTTGAGGAGATGCCTCCAGGAGCTACAGCTGCATTGCCCTGCACCCAGAGACTTACCATGGCAAGGGCTGCAAAGGTTTCTCCTCCAGTGAGCTCTCAGTCATCCTCCCAATCCTGACCACCTTTAATCTCTCTCTGCCTTGCTCGTCTCCCTGAGATCCCCATGCAGAGCCCTCAGCCCTGCTGCGCTGTGCAGAGGAGCTGCTCCTGGGCAGAGCTGTCTCTCTGCAGCGCTGCCACTTGCCATGAGCTCCCTCAGTCCCAGGAGCCCAGCCCAGCTCAGCAGCACAGGAGCAGCCCAAGGCACTTTAATGACCCCTCTGGTGGCTTTGGTGTAGAGTCCATGAACATCAGACCTTGAGGGGAAGAAGAAGAAGCTTCTCAAGAAATCAAAGTCAGATTCAAACTCCATAGTTTCTGGTATTGTTAATGGGTCCCACTGAGGGACACTACTGAGCAACGGTCTCCAGGATCTGGTTAGAGTAGAAAACTGGAGGCAGTGATGACAGTTCAGGAAAAGCAAAGTAAATGTCTCTCTGATGCTGAGTAAACCTGGATGTGTTTCATTAATCAAAGGTCAAGCCCTGACCCCCAGCCCTGGGAAGGCAGATCCTGTCCCTCACACGTTGCCCAGGGCCCTTCCTGGACAGTGTGATGTGGGGCTGTGCAAGGCCAAGGGCAGGACTATGGTCCCACACCTCCCAGGTTCCTGGCTGGGGACAAGGAGGGTTTTGGAGGTCATTGACAACGTCTTCCTGACATGGGTGACTCAGGAGTCAGTGAGGTGAGGTGCCCAACCACTCTCACCCCCAGTTCCAAGACTTAGCCGTGTACATCCAGTTGGATGTTACAAATTACTTGACCGTGGAGAAGAAATGGAAAACATCTTCTGTCAGCAACCTTAGGATGTCTCCAGTCAATGAGCAGGTTCCTATGGAGAACTGTAATTACCCTGACACTCACTGGCCAGGAGGTGATCTTGGGCCGACTTCTTAACATGTCTGCCTGGTGGGCCAATAGGGGTGATGTTCACCTGGATCTATTCCTGATCAAGAAGGAAGAGCTGGTGAGGGATGTGAACGTCAGTGTCCACCTTGGCTGTTGTGACCAGGAAACAGTGGGGTCCCAGGCACCAGAGGGGAGGGAGGAAGGCCAGCAGCAGAGCACAGGCTGGTGGGCTCCAGAGAAGGCTTTGACATACTGGAGGATGGCAGACGAGTTGGTTACATGGAAGAAGGCCTGAAAGGTGAAGAAGCTCAGGAAACCAGAGCAGCCTTACAGGACAGCCTGCTCCAAGCACAAGAATGATTTCTCTGAGAACCCATGAAAAGAAGCATTTATCTTGTGAGGCTGCTCATCTGAACTGATGGAGCTCCAGGACAAAAAGGCAGCACACAGGAGGTGGAAGCAGGGGAAGCTGCAGAGGAGGAATTCAGAAACCTTGTCCATCGATGTAAAGATGATGCCAAAGCTGATCTGAACTTCATAGCTGCAGGGGAGAATGAAGGCAGCAAGACGAGCTTACACAGTTTCCTTAAAATAAGAGACGTGGGCCTCCTGCTCAACTTTGTAAGAGTACAATCAGACAGAACTGAGGTTCTTCATGGCTTCTTTGCCCCCATCTTCACCAGCAAGGTCTCCTGGGAGTTCATTCCCAAACTCAGGAGTCTGGAGAAAACCCAGCAATGGATGGGGCTCAAGTCAGGGTGACCTGAGGCAACTCAGATACTCAGACACCATTACAGAAAATGAAAACTGAGCATGGAAGGAAATAGAAGAAATTTAGCTTTATTGCTATTTATTATGGAAATGCTCTCTGTTTTACTATTTCTGAAATCTCCCTAATCATCAACAACAGACTTGAAGCCTTTAGGAAAGAGATGCACAGAGCCTTGCCTTGTAAGAGCATTTCAGATGTTAATGAGCCCTCTGCTGCCATGATCCTGAACTGCAGATGCTGAAACAACAAACAAATCTCTAATGAAGTGAAAGGCAGAAGCAAACCCCAAGTTTCTGAGGGTGTGTGGGACCCCATGAAGGGCCATCACTGACACAGCTGTGAAGGAAACAACCAGTGCAGGTCCCTGTCCCTGGAGGCTGGTGAAGGAAAGACTTGGAGACACTGATTACAGGTGGTGAGGGCCATGGGGAGGTGGCTCTGATGCCATGTGAGCCCTTGATGCTTGTTCATCATCACAATGGGTGAGCCCTGACCCCTGGGACCTGGTAGATTTTTCTCAAATGTTTTACAAGGCTTTTCCTGTGGTCACTGTGAGTGTTTCATGCTTTGGGGGTGGGTTTTATGTCAAGTGCTGTTGCTTTAACTGCAAGGCTCTGGTTTTCTGTGGAGCTGCAAATGCCTGTGAGTTCTTCACAACTCACCCAGCTTCTTTCATACACCTGGCAATGGTCACCAATCACCTCAATGTCCCAGTCCCAAACTTGCTTGAATCCTCTCTTTGGATCCATACCCATCACTCCAGGAGGTTCATGCATCCACCAGGCTCATGGATGATTCCTGAGGACCATCCAAGTGTGGGCAGTGTAAGAGAGGAGCAGAGCAGGGTCAGCTCATGGGCCATGACTGAGCACAAACACCCCAGCAGCAGCCATTCCCCATCTCCCAGGCACAGCCATGCCCCCAGGATGGAAATGACACTGCCATACATGAGTAGCCCAAGAGAGGGCTTTCTTCCTTCCATATTCCCAGGAAATTCTTCCTCCTGTTCCTCCTCCACCTGCAGACATCAACTCCTTTCCATTTCTGGGCTCAGACATGGCTGGAAGGGTTCACTGAAGCCATCAGCCATCTCATTGCTTCTCCCTGACATGCCCTGACCCTCTCCCACACCTACACATGGCCAATCACGGCTGCTCAGGGCCTCCCGCTCTTCAGAAGAGGCCTTAAGCTTCTTGGTTCTTCCTGGTGCTTATTATAAACTTCTTTGCTCTCTCCAGAGTTTATGGTGAGCTTTCTTGTCCATAACAGCCCCTTTATGACCATGTCTTACTAAGTGGTTGTCTTTGTATGATCATTTGTGCAGAAAGGGCAGTCACAGGACAGCACCCAATATGTCAAAACTGATGCCAAGTGAAATGCAGTAAAGACCTGATGAGTTCCCCCTGTGTCTGTGTCTCTCCTGGAAGGAGTCTGTCCCGAGAAGGGGATCCAGCTCCTGCCACTCTCTGCAGAGGCACATGAGCAGTGTCCATGCACCTGGGGACACAAAGGTGACGTTTGCCAGACCACCCTTCATCTGAACCACGTAGATGTGTGCTTGTGGATGAGGTATGAAGCCTTATAGTGCAAATACCTATTTAGGTATCATTGCCAGAGGGACTACCACTGATGCAGAGTGCTATTTTACAGATATTTAAATATAAGCGTATTAAACTTTTTTTTTCTTTAAAAACTGACATTCCTAGACAAATACACAAACTCTTGAAGGATTATTGATGCCTTTTAACATGATTATCCACAGAAATCCCACCAGTTTTGCATCTCAGGAAATGCGATGCCAGAGTTCAAGGGCAGGATGGTTTGGGCTCTGTCCTGGGATCTGGAAACTGAAACGTGCTCCCATCTCCCAAGCCCCTGCCCTCCTCAGTGAGGGTGTGAGACATTCTGCCAGCGAGGGCTGAACTCACAGTCATGACCAGTATCTTATGTCCAACTGCAGCCAATGGTGTCCTGCCAGCTCAGGACTGGAGCTTCCATTGCTGGAGGTATTTAGAAGATGTGGAGATGTGGCGATTAGGGATTTGATTTACATTTGTACTCTATATTGTTAAGGGTCTTTTCCAAAATAAATAATTCTATGATGGCATGATTCTATGATTTGGGTTGGAACCATTTCAATTCCATCACCTCCAGCTTCCCTCAGAGGCTGCTGTTGTGTGGCACAACTGCCCTGGCTCTCCAGGCAGGTTGGGCATTGGTTTGGTGCCTGCATTGGCAGTTTTCCCCTTCCTGGGGTAAAAGGCTGTTGAGGAGAGACAGTTGTAGAGATTTGGGTCACCAGGCTTTGGAGCAATCCTTTCAAAATCTGAGCAGGCTGGGCTTTGGTACAAAGGCACAAAGGATGCCAGAATCTTTATGTGGTGTGCACTGACACACACTGTCACCTGCATTTCCAGTCTCTGCAGTCCCAGCTGTGCAGCAGAGTCTGGAGTTCTGAGCTCCCTTCATCTGCCCTGTGTGACACGTGTAAAATGGAACTACCCCAGTCAAATGGCTGGTTTTGATTCTCCTCACAGCCTAAAGCACCACGTGGGTCAGGAGACAAGTCACCCATCGAGGACTCATATGCTCTGCACTTACAGTTCAGGTGTTCCCTGGAATCTCAGCAGACATGTCACGCTGATATCTGAGTTCAAGGAGCTGGTCAAGAGCCTCGTGTCCATTTCTGTAATGGTGGCTTTGCTGTCTGGCTGATGTGCACACTCTGTACATGGATGCTGACACCTCTTGAACAACCTGCTCTGAAAGGGTTAGCAATATGGGCAGCTCTTTCTGCAAGGGAATTAGGACAGCAAAAAAGACCCTGGGTTGGGGCAAAGGAAAAGTGATGCAAAAGTTGTGGTCAGGGCTGTTTAAGGAACTTGTAAAGCAGCCCTGCACCTCATGTGAATTATTCCTGTGGTCAGGAAGCACCTGAGAGCTTTGTCTAAACTGAAAACATGAAGGGGATGAAAGGACAGCGTCATTCAGGCTGAATGTGATGACAGGAAATGTCTTGACCAACCTCCCGCTCAAAGCAGGGTCAGACCAGATTACTCAGGGCTTGATCCGAACACATCTTGGTCACTTTCTGGGACAGAGTGAGTGCGCACTCCTGGGAAACAGCTTCCAGTGCTTGACTGTCCTCAGGACTGGAAAGTTTCTCACTTTGTATAGCACCTTTCTAAGCCCAACCATCCAGATTGCTTTTTACCCATCTACTTACACACTGACACAGACCATAATATCCTACCTTGAACACAGTAATGTTGTGGGGGATGACACCGAATGCCTTGCTGACTTCCAAGTATCAGACCACCACTGCTCTGCCCACATCCAAACCCTATCCTTTAATCACAGAAAACAAAGAGCATGGACAGGCACAGCCTGCCCTGGGTAAACCCCGTCACCTTCTCTTCCAGACACCCAGAAATGGGGTCCCAGTGGACATATTCTGGGGCACAGCCCTTAGTTCCCCTGCTCACCCATTGGCCATTCTGAAAAGTGCACACACTGTGTGAGAGCTGCCAGTCAGTGGTCAGGGAGTCCCCCCAGTCTCCATGAGCTTTCCAAGATGGTGGAGAGTGGCCTCCCTGTGACATCGTCCTGCTGTCTCAGCTCCTGGGATGCTGCCCCTGCTGTCCCATAGGTTGGAATGGTTTGTGTTAGTTCCAGTGACCTCTGACTTGATCCCCATCCACTGCTGCATTGATCTCCTCCAGATTCCTGCTTCCAGTCACAGAGGCTTGGGAGGCAGCATTTCCTCAGAAGAAAGATTCAGAGTGCTGGTAGGAAATGTATTTTGCTGAGTAACTGGACACAAATATATATTTTACTATATATTTGCCAACACATAAATGTATTATTTACCTCATGATCATGTAGAAAGACAGATAACACACATCTGTTGAGATCACTGTCAACATGGCCATCTAAACAGAGAACAGTTCAATTCACCTTTTTATCCATCTTTCCTCCATCAGGCAAGAGTGGCCAAGAGCTTCCAGCAGGACTCACTGTGTGCCAAGGGTAAAAAGTGGCACTGGCAGTCCATGGCAGTGGATTGTTTGGTGCCTTCGACTCTGTGCAAGACACAAGGATTATTTTTCTTTATGCTGGAGGCTTTGGTAGGAGAGAAATCTAGAGAACATTTTTTTAAAAATGAAGGGAAAAAGAAACCAATTGAAAGATGTAGATGAAGGAAATGTGTTTTGTAACTTTAAACATCAAAAGTTGTTGGTGTTGTAATTCTCCTCTCTTTGTTTTGAATACCTTAAATAGAAGTGTTTTCCCATGAGATCAAAATGAGACTTTTCAGTCTTCTGATGACTTTTCAGGCTTCTGATCCTCCACTAGTTTTGCCTTCTCAGCACTCTGTTATCTGTGCATCTGATCTCCCTCATCCTCCAGGTATTTCCTCCTGCCCTAACTAAACTGACCATGTCTGAAATCCCATTTCCAGCAGCTGATCTGCACACAAGCACTTGCAATTTCTCTCTGGGTTTCCCTTCCTCTTACTGTTTGATCACTCAGACACTTGTCAACAATCCAGTTGCTGCTTTCAGCTTCAAGGAGTTAAAAGCTTCCTTGTCATTCAGTAGTCTGTCTAATTCTGTCTTTAGCCAATTCTTTTATTGTGTTTATTTCATAATTTTCTTTCTGTCTACAACATTTCTTGCATGGTTCTGCCTTGGAGAAGGTGAACCTCAGTGGTGGCAGTTTGTCCCTGATGTACAGTTGAGGAATGTGGGTTTTTTTAACCATTACTCTTATCAGTGTTATTTCGATTGTTCAAAGGTAAAGCAAAGTCCCTGTTTGCTGTGTGCAGCCAGGTCTCCAAGGAGAGCAGGTGGGAGCTGGTGCAAAGGAGCTGGCACATCCAGCTGCAGACTGCAGTGGAGAAGTCTGGTGTAAGGAAAAGGGATGCAAGGCCCAGGGGGCCATGAGAGAAACGATGGGGTTGGGGAGGTGAGGAGCAAGGTTGTGCACACGGTGTGAGACCTCAGGGGACAGCTTCTCCAGCCAGTCCAGACCTGCTTAGGAGAGACCCTGGATCCACATCAGATAATGCTGCAGTCAGCACTTCTCCACACTGAAAAGTAATAAAATACACCCTTTAACCAAAAAATGCATTTTATTAGCAGATTTTTGAAATCTTTCTCCATAACTACACTAGGACACTTCCCTAATTGGCAGTACAAGACTAGAAGTAAATTACAAGAAGAGACATGGTTTGTTAGAGCTTTATTCAGTGTAATGAGCTCCATGGTGATTTGGTGCTCAGTCCTTGAACATTACTCAGGTGCTGAGAGGAGGTTGCACAAACCTTTCCAGAAGTCAAAGCCAGAAGAAAAAGTACTAAGTACCTTGAAGTATTAATGAGTTCCACTGAGGACAAGTACCAGCAGAGCCTCCCCAGGGACTCGTTAGAGCAGAGAATTGGAGGCCATGGTGGCAGATAAACAAAGGGAAATGTGCAGGCAGCTGAGGTGCTGAGAAAACCCTGGTTTTGTTGGGTGAAGCAGAGAGGCCAAGGCCTGACCCCCAGCCCCTGGGAAGGCAGATCCTGTCCCTCACACAGTGCTCAGGGCTCTTCCTGGGCCAGGGGGATGTGGGCTGTATGATGCTGAGTGAAGGACAATGGTGTGACAGTTCCCAGCCTTCCTGGGGGTGTGCAAGGAGGCCATGAGGTGCCCCAGTGCCTGAGGACAACGTCTCCTCACAGGCCTTGGTGGCAGAGGCCATGGCCATAGCCAAGGGGACAAAGACTTGGGTTCTCTTGGTGACATCCAGCCTTGCCAGTGCCCTTTGCCATCTCCACCACAGGTTGTCCTACACTGTCCCACAGCTGCTTTTGTTTCGCTACAGGCTGTAGACACCAATCTCGCTTCCTCCCCTTGCTCTCACCCTGATACTTCCATACATTGACTGATGTGTCTCCACTCTCATGCTCTGTTCCTTGAAACAAAAGGAGATGGACTGATCTCCAGCTCCTTCTGGGTGATTTCTCGTGCTCTGTGTTATGTCATAGAAGATGAGAATAAGGATGTTCAACAGTGTTGTCCAAGTGCTGGTCACTGAGAGATGACACCAGTAACCGGCTGTACAAAGGACTTTGTACCACTGATGATATTTGTGCCAACTTCCCACCCAGCCAACTTCCCACCCAGCATCCACTTCTTGAACCACATCAGCACCACTCTGGTCAGAAGCAGACCATGTCTGAGCCTTCCAAACACCCTGTACACAACATGCCTTTCTTTCCCCTGTCCATTCAGGTTCAGCAATCCCTTCCTTGTCCTTCACATTCCTGGAAATGGCTTCAGGACCACCTGTCCCATCCCCTTCCCAGGGAGGGAGGTAGGGTGGCCAGCCTGTAATTCTCCCAGTTCCTATTCCTGCTCTTCTTCAAGAAGGGTCTGCATTTTCTAAAGATCCCAGAGCCATTCTGGTTTCTATGACACATTTGAGAGCACAATCCGGAATCACGGTTGAGGGTGATGTAGCAGACTGGAGCACTTCAAATGATCCTGTCCAAGGCAGCTGAGATGAATCTCATTGATCCAATGGGGTTTGTTCCTGGAGTCACAAACAGAACTATCAGGGTTCCATCAAGCATCCGCATCTGATTTGGCCTTGTGGACTTCTTATGCACCCAGGGATGTTCAGAGACTGAGTCTGTCCCTTTTTCACACAGAGGCAGGAGTCACAGTGTCCTTCTGGCCTCCTGGTACGACACTCAAAGGATGGGAAGTATCTCATCCCTTTGGTGTGTCACCTGCTCTGTACTCATCTCAGATTTCCCACATCATGAGGAACGGACACATGGACCTTGGTCAAGGAAGAAGATCCCAGTTCAGGAAGCAGGCCTTCATGGTACCCCCAAGGAATAGCTGATGGCATTTGTGCTCGCTTGGGTTCATTCACCTCACATACATGATGTGCATGTTTACAACTCACCTGTACAGTGCAACATGGACTTCAGACCTATTCATTCAATGTATCTTCATGGAAAGAAGAACAACCTCTCTGAGCTAAGGTGGGAGGCCAGGGTTAGAAACGGTAGTCCTGAGGGGCCAGTGCATGATGATTGACCTGAGGCTCCTTCCAAAGGGGTGTCCAGTGCACAGGGGCACAGCCCAGCCCCTGCTCTGCTGGTCCTGCAGGTCTCTGGCAGGAGGCCTGGCTGTGAAGGGACACTGCTGTGTGCCAGCCCTGCACACACACACTGTTCAGCTGTACAATGGGGTTTGCATCTGTGCGCAACTTTCTTGGGCTTGTTCTTGAGAAAAACTCTGTAAAAACACATAAACATACAGGCACTGTCCTGAGGAGATCACCCTTCATTATGCACGCCAGCTCTGTCACAGCAGTGCCCATTGCCTGTCCTTGCCTGCGGTTACAGGTCTCACACACAGCAGGATGGTGACCAAGCTGCCAGAGTACTCAAGCCTTGAACCAACACAAGGGGTGGGAAGGAAACTGTGGAAGTGGAAAAAAAACAGCCCCCGAAGATCCAGAGATGGTGCTCCCCAGTGACACTGCCGTACCTGGACTTCATTTCCTTCCATACAAACACACAAACTGTCCCTGCAGCTCCAAAAATACCTTGGAGTAAGGATTTCAGGAAATATTCCCAAATATTTGTGGTGGCCGTTGTTATGGTTAAACACATAAAAACAACTCTTTATTTAAAAATCCACTCAGACAGAAAGGCACATAAGAGAGTGAATTACAAAGGGGATGACAATATTCTAGTGACTAAAAATAAACCACCATCACAAAAAAAAAAAGGCAAAATTAAAGAAGAAAAACAAACCACAAACAAAGAAACAAACAAACCACACAAAAAGGGAAGATGTAATACAATGAATTGTTCTATAACTACTATGCAGAAGCTGACGAAAAGACTTGCTTCAGGAAAATATCAGTCATCAGTTTGCACAGGGCATCCTTGATCTCCTGGTTCCTCATGCTGTAGATGAGGGGGTTCACGGCTGGAGGCACCACCGAGTACAGAACAGACACCACCAGATCCAGGGATGGGGAGGAGATGGAGGGGGGCTTCAGGTAGGTGAATATGCCAGTGCTGACATACAGGGAGACCACGGCCAGGTGAGGGAGGCAGGTGGAAAAGGCTTTGTGCCGTCCCTGCTCAGAGGGGATCCTCAGCACGGCCCTGAAGATCTGCACATAGGAGAAAAGAACGAAAACAAAACACGAAAAGGCTACTAAGACACTGACCACAAAAAGCCCAAGTTCCCTGAGGTAGGAGTGTGAGCAGGAGAGCTTGAGGATGTGGGGGATTTCACAGAAGAACTGGTCCAGGGCATTGCCCTTGCACAGTGGCAGTGAAAATGTATTGGCCGTGTGCAGCAGAGCACTGAGAAACCCAGTGGCCCAGGCAGCTGCTGCCATGTGGACACAAGCTCTGCTGCCCAGGAGGGTCCCGTAGTGCAGGGGTTTGCAGATGGCAATGTAGCGGTCGTACGACATGATGGTGAGGAGATAAAACTCTGCTGAAATGAAAAAGGAAAACAGAAAGACTTGGGCAGCACATCCCATATAAGAAATGGTCCTGGTGTTCCAGAGGAAATTCGCCATGGATTTGGGGAGGGTAGTGGAGATGGAGCCCAGGTCAAGGAGGGAGAGGTTGAGGAGGAAGAAGTACATGGGGGTATGGAGGTGCCGGTCCCAGGCTATGGTGGTGATGATGAGGCCGTTGCCCAGGAGGGCAGCCAGGTAGATGCCCAGGAAGAGCCAGAAATGCAAGAGCTGCAGCTCCCGTGTGTCTGTGAACGGCAGGAGGAGGAACTGGGTGATGGAGCTGCTGTTGGACATTTGCTGTCTCTGGGCATGAGGACCTTGGCAAGGAGGAAAAGACAGTGATAGTTTAGATGAGACTTCTCTGGGAGAAACCAAAGCCATGTCCCACAGACCCTCCCACAAAGAGACACTTCTATTTTCCCAGCAGAACGTCCTGGCTGGAGCCCTCATCGGTGCTTGATGAGTGTGCAATGAAGAGCAGGGTCCCTGCCCACGGGCTCTTGATCAGTCAGCCTGACCTTGTGTGATTGGGTGGGGCAGGGGCCAGTGCTGGGGTTCAGCTTTGTCAGCTGGAACCGCTCCTGGTGCAGAAGGGGCTGTCAGCATCTGCACCTCCAGGCCTGAGAAACGGAGTTTGAGAGGTTTGGTGTTTCTACAACTCCTTCTCCCCTCCCACCCATGAAAGTGTTCTTGGGTGTCAGAAACCCTCAGCATTTCTGCTGCACTCAGGGAGAACAGAGCGAGTCCTGCGAGACCAGACAATGCCTGTGGGTCAGTGCAGAGTGAGGGCAGCTGGTCTGTCCCCCTCTCTTGCTCCAGCTGCCCTGGGCTGGCACCTTTCTGAGATGGAGCCTGATCACACTCCCATGTTACCCTGAAAAGCCCGCAGACACTGCTGAGATCAGCACCTCTGCCTTCATTATGGTGCTTTCAGAGAACACACAGATGCTGGAGGACAGGTTTGCATCCTGGAGGGAAGCTCACAGCTTGGAACGAAACCGCAAGCAGACAGCCAATAGTCCTAATGAAGGCGTTTGATTCAGGGAGCCTCAGCTCACACACCAGCCCCACAGACTGCATTGCCCACACCCCACAGGTCAGAGCAAAGCTGGGACACATGTTCCCATGGACACACCTGCAGGAAAGGACCCACAAGATCAGGCTGTGACTCTGCAGCTGAAACTGCCATCCCCAGAGAGCCTGAGAGCAAGAACAAGATCCCAACAGCAGTGACCCAGAGCAGGGGAGCAAGAAGGACAATGCGGTGAGGGTGGGTGTGAGAGAGGCCAGGGCAGAGGCAGCCGGGCACTCAGACAGCGTCACCCTTCCCCAGCTGTGCAGCCACCTCCCAGACACCAACATTGCCGGGCAGCTGCTCTCAGCCCCTGTGCTCTGCAGAGGAACTGGAGCTCTGGCTGCACAGGAGCTGCTTCATGCCTTGGAGCCCCCGGCCCTGAGGGCAGAGGCTTTGCTGGGTGGGACAGGAGGCCAGGGGGCTGCTCACAGGAGGGATCTGCACTGCAGGGGATCACAGGGACTTTTCTCTGCTCTCCCTCTCATAACAATTCCGGGTTTAGTTTCCTCTCATTTTTGATCATTTCCCTGCTGCCTGGAGATTCTGCCCCTGGGAGGTGTTTCCCTGTCCATGTCTCTTCCCTGTCAGTGCTCACAGACCCCATCCCACCCTCTGTGCCCTCCCCCTGGCCCTACAGATCCTGCCTGTTCACAGGGCACTGCCTGGGGGCATCTTCCTGTTTCCAGGCTGGAAAACAGGACAGGTCAGACTAGGCTGAGGGGTCCAGCCAAGGTGATGCAGGTGCTGTGCACAGGCAGAGGGGTGGTGAAGGGATGTTATGAGCCTTCTGGCAGATGTGCTGATCACTCAGAGTTGCAGTTCAGGAGTCTCAGTGACTTGTTTAAGCATGAGAGCTCATTTTCATTTTATCCTTTCCTGCATCCCCCACCCCTTGGGATAGGAAACTGAAAAGACAGGCTCCGGAAAGATCCTTATGTGTCTGGTAATTCTCGCATTGATCTTGTCCTTAAGGCATCCCCTTGGAAAAATGCTGGGGGTGATCTGGAGCTGTGAGCAGTGCTGACCCACACAGCACCCTCTCCACAGCAGAAGCACCTTTCCTGCCCTGATAGGGTTTGCGTCTTCCACCCACAGCTTCTCCCCACAGCACCGTGGGGGAAATCCCAGGTAGACTGAGCGCTGACCCTGGCAGGCGGCAGAGTCCCTGCCCCGGCACAGCCCTGGGCTGCAGGGACCCTGCTCTGCAGGACAGCCCTGGGCACCCCTGCCTGCACATTTACATTTACACCCCACAGCCATGCTGGGGAGAACACAGCATTCACGTCTTGTCACTTGACAGTGCAGAAGGCAACCCCTGCTCTGCAGCACATCCTCTCCTCTGCATCAGAGAATCTCTGAGAGTTCTACTCACATCTCTTGCAGGCTCTGCAATGTGACAGCTTTCTGATGTCCTAACATGATTTGCAGATGCAATGCCCTGCAGCCACAGACTTCAGATCTGAGAGGATTTCATTTCCAGTGATCTCTCAGCATCCTCTCACCCAGACTGCATTTCCCTCTCTCTGCCTGGCTCCTGTGCCCTCGGTGCTGCAGGCAGAGCCCTCAGCCCTGCTGCGTGTGCAGAGGAGCTGCTCCTGGGCAGAGCTGTCTCTCTGCAGCGCTGCCGCTTGCCAGGAGCTCCCTCTGTCCCAGGAGCCCAGCCCAGCTCAGCAGCATAGGAGCAGCCCAGGATGTCCCTTTCTCTGTCCCCTCTGAGTTCCCTCGTGGTGTGCTTGGGGCTCTAGGGGCACATCCTTTGAAAGAAACTCAAGTAATCAGTGATGTTAGTTGTGCCTGCTTTGCAGAAATACTTCTTGCCAGCATTGTATTCTTGCTAGTAAAATATAAACTGGTATGAGAATCATCTTTTCTCGTCCATTCATTGAGGTCACCCCTCAGTCTCCTCCAGCTTCAGAGCCCCAGCTCCCTCAGCCTTTCCTCACACGGGAGATGCTCCACTCCCTTCAGTATCTTGGTGGCTGCGCTGGACTCTCTGCAGCAGTTCCCTGTCCTTTTGGAATTGAGAGGCCACAACTGGACACAATATTCCAGGTGTGGTCTCCCCAGGGCAGAGCAGAGGGGCAGGAGAACCTCTCTGACCTACTGACCACCCGTTTCTAACCCACCCCAGGTACCATTGGCCTTCCTGGTCACAAGGGCCCAGTGCTGGCTCATGGTCACCCTGCTGTCCCCAGGACCCCCAGATCCCTTTCCCCTACACTGCTCTCCAACAGCTCGTTCTCAGCTTACACTGGAACCTGGTGTTGTTCTTGCCCAGATTCAAGACTCTACACTTGCCCTTGTTCTAGTTCAGTAAATTTTTCCCCGCCCAACTCTCCAGCCTGTCCAGGTCTCTGGATGGCAGCACAGCTTCCAGTGTCAGCCACTCCTCCCAGCTTGGTGTCACCAGCAAACTTGCTGACAGTCACTCTATTCCCTTGTGCAAATCATTGATGAATATATTGAATAATACCGGCACCAGTACTGACCCCTGAGGCACTGCACTGGATCCAGGCCTCAACTGGACTCCGCCCCATTGACCACGACTCTGCAGCTTCTTCCCTTCAGCCAGTTCACAGTCCACCTCACTACCCGCTCATCCAGACCGCACTCTCTCAGTTTAGCTGTGAGGATGCTGTGGGAGACTGTGTCAAATGCCTTACTCAAGTCAATGTAGACCACATCCACTGCTTTGTCATCATCTATCCATCTTGTTTTGTCTTCATATAAGTCTATGACGTTGGTCAAGCACGGCTTCCACTTGGTGAAGCCATGCTGACTGCCCCTGATGACCCTCTTATCCCTGATATGCAAAGATGATGGAGAGCAGTCCAGCAATGACCTCAGCCAACTCCCTCAGCACCTGTGGGTGCATCCCATCCAGACCCATGGATTTATGGATGTCCAGATTGCCTAACTGCTCCCTAACCCAGTCCTCATCAACCCAGGCAAACTCCTCCATTGTCCTGCTTTCCTCTGGGGCCTCAGCGGTACGGGGCTCATCAGGACAGCCCCCGGCAGAGCAGACAGAGACAAAGAAGCATTCAGTAACTCTGCCTTCTCTGGATTTTCTGTCACCAGGGCACCCACCTCGTTCATCAGTGGGCCTACATTGCCTCTGCTGTTAGTTTTATCTGCCACGTATTGGAAAAAGCTCTTCCTGTTGTCCTTGACCCCTCTCGCCAGGTTTCATTCTAAGGAGGCCTTAGCTTTCCTAGTTGCCTCCCTACACCCTCTGACAACAGCCTGATATTCTCCCCAAGTGGCCAGCCCCTCCTTCCATGATCTATAAACTCTCTTTTTCCACTTGAGCACACCCAGTAGTTCCCTGTTTAACCACGCAGGTCTCCTGGCTCCCTTCCTTGACTTCCTACGTGTCGGGATGCTCTGATCTTGTGCCCGGTAGAAACAGTCCCTGAAAACCAACGAACTATCTTGGGCCCCTTTACCTTCAAGCAACCTTGTCCATGGGATTTCTCCCAGCAATTGCATGAAAAGGCCAAAGTTGGTCCTGCTGAAGTCCACGGTTGCTATTCTGCTTGTTATTCTGTTCCTACCACATGAGATCCTGAACTCCACCATCTCATGGCCACTGCAGCCAAGACAGCCCTCAACCTTTACCGCTTCAACCAGCCCCTCCTTGTTAGTGAGGATGAGGTCCAGCAGCTCCTCTCCCAGTCGGCTCCTCCACCCTTTGCATCAGGAAGTTCTCATGGATGCACTTGGTGAACCTCCTGGACTGTGTCTGGCTGAGTCGTCCTTCCAGAAACACCAGGGGAGCTCAAACCCCCACGGCAACCAGGGCCTGTGACTGAGGCCGCTCTCAGCTGCTGGAGAGGCCTCGGCAACGTCCTCACCCTGAGCTGGTGGATTGTGATAGACACCCACAGCAGTATCACCCTAATGCTCCCAGTGCTCCCAGTAACCCTCCCACTAACCCCTCCAGTGCACCCAATAACCCCCAGTAACCCCTCCAGTGTTCCCAGTAACCCCCAACTAACCTTTCCAGTGATCCCAGCAGCCTCCATTGTTCCCAGTAATCCTCCAAGAGCTCCCAATAAACCCCCAGTACTCCCAGTATCCCTCCCCATGCTCCCAGTAACCACGTAGTGTTCCCATTAACCCCCCACTAATCATCCTACTGTTCCCAGTAACCCTCCCAGTAAACCTCCCAGTGCTCCCACCAACCTCTCTCAGTGAGCCTCAGTAACGCCCCATTGCTCCCAGTGATCCCCCTCTAGCCCTCCCAGTGATCCCAGTAACCACCTAGTGCTTTCATGTGAGCCCCAGCAATGCCCAGTGTTCTGAATAACCCTGCCACTGCTCCCAGCAAAACCCCCAGTAACCCTCCCAGTCATCCCAGTAACCCTCCCAGTGCTCCCAAAAATCCTCTTAGTGCTCCCAGTAACCCACCCACTGTTCCCAGTACCCACCCAGTGTTCCCAGTAACTTTCCCAGTAATCCTCCAGTAACTCCTAATGAACCCAAATGCTCCCAGTAGCCCTCCCAGTGCTCCCATCAAGCCCCCACAGTGCTTCCAGTAACAACCTAGTGCTCCCAGTAAGGCCCCACCAACTGCCCATGTTCCCAGTAATCCTCCCCATACTCCCAGCAACCCCCATTGTTCCCAGTAATCCTGCAAGTACTCCCAGTAAACCCCCAGTGCTCCCAGTGACCCTCTCACTGTTCCCAGAAACCCTCCTCTAATTCTCCTGGTGTTCCCAGTAACCCTCCCTGTAACCTTACCAGTGCTCCCAGTAACCACCTAGTGCTCCCAGTAACTCCCCAGCAAACCCCAGTGTTCCCAATAACCCTCCCAGTGTTCCCAGCAACCCCCCCAGTGCAGCCAGTGACTCCCAGAAGCCCCCCCATTGCTCCCAGTAATCCCCCACTAACACTCCCAGTGCTCCCAGTAACCACCATTGTTCCCAGTAATCCTCCAGTAACTCCCAGTAAACCCCCAGTGCTCCCAGTAATGACCCCAGAGACTGACCCAGTGGTTCCAATAACCCACCCAGTGTTACCCAGTAATCCTTGTAGTGTTCCCAGTGAGCCTCCCAGTAACCCTCCCAGTAACCCTCTCAGTAACCCTCCCAGTAACCACCTAGTGATATAAGTACTCCTCAGCAATTCCCAGTATTTCCAGCAACCCTCCCAGTTCTCCCAGTAACACCCACTAATCCTCCTAGTGCTCCCAGTACCCTCCCAGCAATAGCCAGTATTCCCAGCAACCCTCCCAGTGCTCCCAGCAACACCCACTAATCCTCCTAGTGCTCCCAGTACCCTCCCAGCAATACCCAGTATTCCCAGCAATCCTTCCAGTGCTCCCAGTAACACCCACTAATCCTCCTAGTGCTCCCAGTACCCCTCTCAGCAATCCCCAAAGTTCCCACTAACCCCTCCCAGTGCTCCCAGTAACCCCCCACTAACCCCTCCAGTGATCCCAGCAACCCCCATTGTTCCCAGTAATCCTGCAAGAAGTCCCAGTAAACCCCCAGTGCTCCCAGTAAACCTCCCAGGGTTCCCAATATTCCCTCACAAATCCTCTTAGTGTTCCCAGTAACCCTGCAAGAAGTCCCAGTAAACCCCCAGTGCTCCCAGTAAACCTCCCAGGGTTCCCAATATTCCCTCACAAATCCTCTTAGTGTTCCCAGTAACCATCCCAGCTGCCCCCCCCAGTGATTCCAGCAACCCCACCAGTGTTCCCAGCAACCCCTCACTAATCACAGAATCCCCGGATGTCAGGGGTTGAAGGGCCCTGGAAAGCTCATCCAGTGCAATCTCCCCATGGAGCAGGAACACCCAGCTGGGGTTCCACAGGAAGGTGTCCAGGCGGGTTTGAATGTCTGCAGAGAAGGAGACTCCACAACCTCCCTGGGCAGCCTGGGCCAGTGTTTTATCACCCTCACTGAGAAGAAGTTTTTTCTCAAATTTAAGCGGAACCTTTTGTGTTCCAGTTTGTACCCATTGCTCCTTGTCCTGTCACTGGTTGTCACCGAGAAGAGCCTGGCTCCATCCTCCTGACACTGCCCCTTTCCATATTGATCCCCAGGAATGAGTCCCCCCTCAGTCTTCTCTTCTCCAGCTCCAGAGCCCCAGCTCCCTCAGCCTTTCCTCACACGGGAGATGCTCCACTCCCTTCAGCATCTTGGTGGTTGCACTGGGCTCTCTCCAGCAGTTCCCTGTCCTTCTGGAACTGAGGGGCCACAACTGGACACAATATTCCAGGTGTGGTCTTACCAGGGAAGAAAGGAGAACAAGGGAATGACCCCCAAGCTGCCTTAAAATAGTGGTGCCAGAATCACCTCAGGGCTCAAAATGGCACCAGAATCACCTCCTCACATGGGACATGCTCCACTCCATCATCTTCACGACATGCAGCTCTCCCTGGCTTTCTGAGGGGGCATCCACTTCACAGTATCCCCATCCTGGGGGCTCTGGGCAGTATCCTCTGGGCACTGTGGGGCAGGAGCAGGGTTGGTTGTACAGAAGTGGGTCAGCTCTCCACTTGGGCGTGGAGAGCTGCTGGGTGAAGCTGCCAACTTGGCTCACGCAAGCCAGACAAGACCTTTTCCAGCAATCAAGCATTGATACATCCAGTCTTTCCTGTCACTGAATCCTAGAATCACAAAATAGTTTGAGTTGGAAGTGACATTCACAGCCCATCTGGTCCAACTCCCTTTGGTGATCAGGGACATCTTCACCAGCTCAGGGTGCTCAGAGCCCCATCCAACCTGGCCTGGGATGTCTCCAGGGATGGTTCATCCACCACCTCTCTGGGAAACCTGTCCCAGTGTTTTACCACCCTCAGTGTAAAACATCTCTTCCTCATTTCACTCCTTGACTCTCTCCTATTCTAGTTTAAACCATCACCCTTTGTCCTATCACAACAGGCCCTGCTCAAAAGTCTGTCCCCATCGTTCTTATCGGCCCCTTTTCAGCCCAGAAAGGCTGCAATAAGGTCTCCCAGGAGCCTCTCTTCTCCAGCTGAACACCCCAACTCTTAAACTGGCAAACTCATGACATTTTAATTTTTCAATACACTACTGTCACAAAAACATGAGCACATCCTTTTACACAGCATTTTATATAGCATCTGTAGACCCCATAGAACCCAAATGTCACCAGTGGTAAAAGTGCCCCATAGACCAGTTACCGGAGGAATCCCTCAGGGACCAGCACTTGGGCCAACACTGTTGAACATCTTTATTCTCCCCTGTATGATGTGACGGAGTGAACCTTCAGCTCCTTTGTGGATGGTGCAAAGCTGGGCAGAGGTCTTGGACAACCTCACCTGGTTCAACCTGCCCTGAGCAGGACACTGAGACAAGATGATGTTCAACCTGAGTTACTCTGTGATTCAAGGAATCTTTCCCTTGGAAAAGTGTTGGGAGAAGGAATAGGTGGAGGAACAAGAAAATAAAAATAAATTAATAAATAAAAAAATAAAAATAATAATAAAAAAAAAAGAGAGGCAGCATAGGAGACATAAAAGGTGTCAAATAAACTGAGCAGTTCCTGTGAAGAATGCTTCTCTACTCAAATTGTTAGCAGGAAATCTATAATCAGCTCCCCAAACTCCCTGTTCTGCTCATTGGCCCCTGGGATTTACAGCACATTTCTTTACATCAGACTCTGCACTGAAGTTTGCACTGATTGTTACAGCTTCTTTGCAGGAATTGCTTCATGTTTCCTTAGAGAACTGGATGCAAACAGGCACCGGGGAATTTTTAATTAGAAGAAACAAAAAAGGAGAAAAAAAAAAGAAAACACAGTAGAAATTAATAGTCTTTCTCAGTTCTATGGTTAAATTAAGCAGTGTACAGCGAGGTCCATTGCCATAACTGAAGAGTTGCCTGTAGGGAGTACGAGAGCAACTGCTGAAAGACTTTACCTGCCTGAAGCTCAAAGCAGAGTGAGAGCTGAGAGGCTCTGAATGAGCAAAGAGTGAGAGGTGAAGAACCTCTGGGGAGCCATGTAAAGTGCAAATGTCCAGACAGGCTTCTGAAGAGATGAGTTCAGACATGGTGAGCTGGAAAAGGACAGGCAGAAACTCCTGGATGTGCAGGGGATTAAGTACACATCGTGATAGACAGAGTTCTGGCAATGCAAGCACAGGGAAAGGCCAATGTTTCATCTCCCACAGTTCATACACATTCCGAAAATTCATATTTGAGCAGGATAGCAATTCCACAGACATTTTATTGAAAATATTGAATTATTTCACCTGATTTTAAAAGTGTGGGTTTCTTGTTCTTGTTGTTGTTGCTTTGGTTTAGTTTGGTTGGGTTTGGTTTTTCAGTTTTGAGGGGAGTTCTCATGTTTTCGGGCTGAGCTCCATGGTCTCATTATAAGCACCCAGTGCAAACCTCAAGAGGCCCCCATGTACCTGAGATAGACTGATAGAGCAAAGGTGTTTTCATCATTTATAATTAGTATTCAACACTTCTGCATCTAATTAGTTAAGTTTCAGGACTGTAGGTGAAGAGGCAGATATGTGAAGAGCACTTAGAAGATGTGATAGAAGAATATTCCAGTTGATAACATAGAATCATAGAATTATTTCTGTTGGAAAAGACCCTCAGGATCATTGAGTCCAACCACAACCTAAATCTAGAACTAAACCATGTCCCTAAGAACCTCGTCTAAACATCTCATAAACCCCTGCAGGAATGGTGACTCCCCCACTGCCCTGGGCAGCCTGTTCCAGTGCCTAACAGGCCTTTCCAGGAGGAATTTTTTCCCAATAGCCAACCTGAACCTTCCCTGGCACAATTTGAGGCCATTTCCTCTCATCCTATCACTTGCTACTTGGGAGAAGAGACCAACCCCCTCCTCCTCTCAGGCAGTTGTAGACAGAGATAAGGTCTCCCCTCAGCCTCCTGTTCTCCCGGCTGAACCCACCAGTTCCCTCAACCGCTCCTCATCACACTTGTGCTCCAGCCCCTCACCAGCTCCCTTCCCTCCTCTGCACTCTCTCTAGTGCCTCAATGTCCTTCTTATGATGAGGGGCCCAAAACTGAACACAGGATTCAAGCTGCGGCCTCACCAGCTCCAAGTACAGTGGCACAGTCACCCTAGTCCTGCTGGCCACACCATTCCTGATACAAGCCAGGATACTGGTGGCCCTTTTGGCCAACTGGGCACACACAGGCTCATGTTCAGCTGCTGTCGATCAACACCCCAGATCCCTTTCCACCAGGCAATTTTCCAGCCACTCTTCCCCGAGCCTGTAGCGCTGCCTGGGGCTGTTGTGACCCACGTGCAGGACCTGGCACTTGGACTTGTTAAACCTCAGACAATTGGCCTCAACCCAACAATCCAGATGATCCAGATCCCTCTGTATGACCTTCCCACCCTCCAGCAGATCAACACTCACACCCAACTTGGTGTCATCTGCAAACTTAATGAGGGTGCACTTGATCCCCTCGTCCAGATCATTTGATAAAGATTAAATAGAAGAAGTTCCAATACTGAGCCCTGGGGACACCACTCCTGACCGGCCACCAACTGGATTTGGCTCTATTCACCAAAACTCTTTGGGCCTGGCCTTCCAGCCAGTTCTTTATCCATCGCAGATCCACCATCCAGGCCAGGAGCTGCAGCTTCTCCAGGACATGCTGTGGGATACGGTGTCAAAGGCTTTACTGCAGTCTAAGGACACAGCACCCACAGCCTGTGTGGTGGATTCACTCCCCACAACAGACTTTCCCTCATCTGCTCAGCTGGTCACCTTGTCATAGAAGGAGATCAGGGTGGTCAAGCAGGACCTGCCTTTCACAAAGCCATGCTGATTGGGCCCGATTGCTCGTCTGGTGTGTGTGACCTCACAGTCCTTTCCCAGCCATGTTCCTGCTGTTGGCCTATCCCCTGCAGAGGCAGAAGTGACCCCACAGTGCCCTGCACAGCCATTGGCTTCCTACTGACCTCATAATACCACACCCATCCATCCCCCTCCTTAGCACCCAGGACCTGACCAAGACTGAAGTGTGTTCTACACGGTCCTACACCTGCCCATCTTTCACTGCAGGCTGCAGACACCCATCTCCCTTCCTCTCTGTGTTCAAATTTGTCAAATATATTTTCTACTAACAATGTGAGTGAAAAGCACTCCTCACTGGAACTGCTGTATTTATGTTAATACCTTCTAGTAACCCCCTTTTACTTTTCTCCTTTTTTTTTTTTTTTTTTTTTTTTTTACTATTCTTCCACCTATTCTCTCTCCAGAAACCTCTCCAAGGCAAAAATTCTGTCAAATCAGAGAAAACCTCAGGTATGCACAGAGTTCTCGTCTCACTCATCTTGTCTCACTGTCCTGCTCACGGCAGGGTGAACCAGGTGAGGTTGCTCAAGGCCTCCACACAGGTTTGCATCATCCTCAAAGGCACTGAAAGTGCACTGTGTTACATCCCAGAAGGGGAGAATAAAGATGTTCAACAGTGTTGTCCAAGTGCTGGTCACTGATAGGTGATACCAGTAACTGGCTGCACAGAGGACTTTGTACCACAGATGATGTTTGGGCTTGATGGTTCAGCCAACTTCCCACCCAGCATCCACTTCTTGAGCCCCATCAGCACCACTCTGGCCAGAAGGAGACCATGGCTGAGCCTTGCAAACACCCTGTACACAACATGCCTTTCTTTCCCCCGTCCATTTGGGTTCAGCAATCCCCTCCTTGTCCTTCACATTCCTGGAAATGGCTGCAGGAGGACGTGTCCCATTCCCTTCCCAAGATGGGAGGAAGGGTGGCCAGCCTGTCATTCTCCCAGTTCCTATTCCTGCTCATCTTGAAGATGGGTTTGAGGTCTGAGATTTCTAAGGACCCAAAAACCATTCTGGTTTCTATGGCCGTTTTGACATCACAACCTGGAATCACAAGAAAGGGTGACAGAGCAGACTGGAGCATTTGAAAAGATCCTGTCCAAGGCAGCTGAGATGAATCTCACTGATCCAGTGGGGTTTGTTCCTGGAGTCACACACAGAAATGTCAGGGTCTGTCAGGTGTCCACATCTGAGCTGGCCTCTTGGACTCCTTCTGCACCCAGGGATGCTCAGAGACAGAGTCTGTCCCTTTTACACATAGAGGCCATAGTCTCAGTTTCTCTCTGGCCTCCTGTTGTTACTCCAAAGGGATGGCAGACACCTCAGCCCTGTGGTTGTCACCCTGCTCTGCACTGAGCTGAGATGTCCCACGTCATGAGGAATGGACACGGGGACCTCAGTTCAAGGAAGAAGATCCCATTGGGTGGTTTTCCATGGGCTGTTACTCCCAATGTGAAGTGATCTTGAGACACTGTCTGTCCCACAGGCCTTCATGGAACCCCCAGGGTTCAAGAAGTCCAAAGTCTTCTGACACTGCCCTAGGAAGATCACTGTTCTTTATAGAAGTACTGTTACAAAGGCCAGCTGTGTGACACAAGTGCCCATTGCCTGTCCCTGCCTGCGCTCACAGGACTGACACACAGCAGGATGGGGACCAAGCTGCCAGAGCACTCAGGCCTTGCACCAACACAAGGGATGAGAAGGAGAGTGGGGGAGTGGAACCAGAACAGCTCTGGAAGACCAAGCGCTGGTGCTCCCTTCCAGCTCTTTTTCCCTCCTCCCATGCACACAGGAACTGCCTCTGTACCTCCAAAAAGGCCTTCGTGAAAGGATCCCATGAAAAAGAGTCACTACAGGGCTCTTTACTTTGTTTAAAGACACAAAGAGCATGGCCAGTGATTATAAAAGAAAAGCAGAAAAGCATTATCACAATTTAATGGCAGCATTATCACAATTTAAAAAACACCACCAAGAAAATATAGAGATGACAGGCTGCACCTATAATTAGTTTCATTAAAACTCCTATATAGAAGCAGATGGGCAGTTTGTTGCTTCATAACAGACTAAGATAAGACTTTCCACAGGGCATCCTTGAGCTGCTGCTGGTTGTTGTTGTTGTTTGTTGTTTTTGTTGTTTTTCTGCAGATATTCCATCTTCAAAAACATGTCCAGGGGAAAGATTCATTGAATCAGAGAGTCAGTCAGGTTTGAAGAGAGCCCTGAGCATCATCTTGTTTCACTCTCTTTCCCAAAGCAGGGTGACCAGGTGAGGTTGTTCAAGGTCTCCGCTCAGCTTTGTGTCATCTGGATCACAGCACAGAAGGGAGAATAAAGACCTTCAGCAGTTTCGGCCCAAATGCTGGTCACTGAGGGATGACACAAGTAACTGCACAGAGGACACTGCATCACAGATTATATTTGGGCTTGATATTTCAGTCAACTTCCCACCAAACATCCAGTTCTTCAGCCCAGACAGCACCAATCTGGCTATAAGGACACCACAAGAGACCATGTCCAAGGCCTGGCACAATTTCACACACACAACATGCGTTTCTTTCCCCTGCCCATTTTGTTTCACAAGTCCCTTTCTTTCCTTTCACGTGCCTGCAGATGGCTGCAGGAGGACTTGTCCCATCCCCTTCCCAGGGACAGAGGCAGGCTGACCATCCTGTGACTCTCCCAACTCTCCTTCCTGCCTTTCTTGAAGATGGGTTTGATGGATGCCAGGACCTCCTCGGTTGGACTGTCATTTTGAAAACACACTCCAGAATCACAGGCAAGGGTGACATAACAGACAGGAAACCTCCCCTGGTGCAAATTGCGGCCATTACCTGCTCCCATATCACTTCCTACTTGGGAGAAGAGACAACAACGTCCATGTTCCAACCTCCTTTCAGGCAATTGTGGACAGTGAGAAGGTCTCCCCTCAGCCTCCTGTTCTCCAGGCTGAGCAGCCCCAGCTCCCTCAACCACACCGCATCACATTTGTGCTCCAGCCCCTCAGCAGCTTTGTCACCTCCTCTGCGCTCTCTCTAGTACCTCAACGTCCTTCTTGAAATAAGGGACCCAAAACTGAACACAGGATTCAAGATGGGGGCTCACCAGTGCCGAGAACAGTGGGGCAATCACTTCTCTAGTCCTGCTGCCCACATTATTCCTGATACAAGCCAGGATGCTGTTGGCCTTTTTGGCCAGCTGGGCACACACTGGCTCATGTTCAGCCGCTGTCAATCAACACCTCCAGATCCCTTTCCACAAGGCAGCTTTCCAGCCACTCTCCCCTGAGCCTGTAGCGTTCATGTGGTTCTTGTGACCCAAGTGCAGAACCCAGCATTTGGCCTTGTTAAGCCTCAGACAATTGGCCTCAGCCCCATGATCCAGCAGGTCCAGATCCCTCTGTGTGGCCATCGTCATGTCCCACGTCATGAGGAATGGACATGGGGACCTGAGTTTAAGGAAGCACATCCCAGTGCTGCATTCAGTTCGTCTCCCATGGGATGTTACTGGAAACATGAAGTGACCTTGTGACTGATTGTCCCACAGGCCTTCATGGAACCGGCAGGAATAGTTGATGGTGTTTGTACTGAGTCGGGTTCATCTTATGTACATGATATGCATGCTCATATCTCATCCATACAATGGAAACACTGGATTCTGACTTAGTGTCCTTGTGTTGAGGGATGAACAACCTCTCTCAGCTGGGGTGAAGGGCCAGTGCAGGAAATGGTGGTTTTGAGGGGCTGGTCTGTGATGAATGGGGAACCTACCCCAGGACAGTCCCATGAACATAGGCACACACCAGACCCTGCTCTGCTGGTCCTTCAGGGCTCTCCCAGGAGCCTGGCTGGACGAGGACACTGCTGTGTGCCAGCCCTGCACACTCACACACTTCAGCTGTTCACTGGTGTTTTCTTCTCTGGGGCATTTGCCAGTTCAGCCCTCCCACCCCCTCCTGAATTGTGCCACCCCCCTGCCCTCTCCCCAGCCCAGCCCGGCAGAGCAGCCACACTGGAACTGGTCCCACAGCAGTGGGGACCAGTGAGAATGAAGGACAGTGAGAATGTTCATGCAGCCAGCACGCTCAGAGGATCTCCAGCCCAGGCAGCTTGCAGACCCAGGTCCAGACTTGCCCCCCAGGACAGCATGAGACATTTGGCCTAGGGAATCCTCAAGAAGGTCCCAGGGCCACCTGCTCCAAGCTGCCACCTGCAGCAAAAGGTTTCTCTTTCCGTGTCTTTTCTGCACACATACAGTGCCCCACTCTTCTCCTGGAACGTCCCATATCCCCACAGACCCTATCTCAATAGAGCTGATCTGTGCTGACCTGGCCAGCTGTTCCTGCACCCCTTTCCCATGCTCCATACAGCCCCGAGCTGGTGGTGCTGCTCTGCAGAGCAAGTGGGCTGTGGTGCCCAGGGCCATGGGGTGAGTCCGCAGACTCATACTGGTCAGGATGGGAGGAAGACCCAGCTCAGGGTGGCTCACGCTCACTCAGCACACAGACATGGCTCTTGCAGCTCCACAGATCTCAGAGAGACCAAACAAGTCAGTGCAGGGTCCTTTATTTCATTTAAACACACAGAGAGTACGGCTCTTTATTCACACAAACACTACGGGACACACCAGACAGGTAGATATGGACACAGCCATAAGAAGACAAATAATGTTTGAACTAGTAGTGCGTAATATTACAAGTGACATGCAGAAGAAGAAGGTCAATTCATTACTGCTTTAGAAAAGCGAACAGTCATCAGTTTCCCTATAGACTCCTTCAGTTCCCTGTTCCTCATGCTGTAGATGAGGGGGTTCACTGCTGGAGGCACCACCGAGTACAGAACAGACACCACCAGATCCAGTGAAGGGGAGGAAATGGATGGGGGCTTCAGGTGGGCAAACATGGCAGAGCTGATGAACAGAGAGACCACGGCCAGGTGAGGGAGGCAGGTGGAAAAGGCTTTGTGCTGTCCCTGCTCAGAGGCGATCCTCAGCACGGCCCTGACGATCTGAACATAGGACAGCACGATGAACACAAAACACCCAAATGCTAAACAGGCACTGACCACAAGAAGCCCAAGTTCCCTGAGGTAGGAGTGTGAGCAGGAGAGCTTGAGGATGTGGGGGATTTCACAGAAGAACTGGTCCAGGGCATTGCCCTTGCACAGGGGCAGTGAAAATGTATTGGCCGTGTGCAGCAGAGCATAGAGAAACCCAGTGGCCCAGGCAGCTGCTGCCATGTGGACACAAGCTCTGCTGCCCAGGAGGGTCCCGTAGTGCAGGGGTTTGCAGATGGCAACATAGCGGTCGTAGGACATGATGGTGAGAAGAGAATACTCTGCTGTAGCACAGAACATGAAAAAAAAGAGCTGGGCAGCACATCCTGCGTAGGAAATGACCCTGGTATCCCACAGAGAATTGGCCATGGACTTGGGGACAGTGATGGAGATGCAGCCCAGGTCGAGGAGGGAGAGGTTGAGGAGGAAGAAGAACATGGGGGTGTGGAGGTGCTGGTCCCAGGCTATGGTGGTGATGATGAGGCCGTTGCCCAGGAGGGCAGCCAGGTAGATGCCCAGGAAGAGCCAGAAGTGCAAGAGCTGCAGCTCCCGTGTGTCTGTGAACGCCAGGAGGAGGAAGTGGGTGATGGAGCTGCCATTGGCCATTTGCTGCCTGTGGGTGTGAGGACCTGTGCAAGGAGGAAAAGACTGTGACAAGTTAGGGGAGACTTCTCTGAAGAAAATAAATGGGCTGTTTCTCATGGAAAACCCCGTCCACAATGAAGGGATGGTTCAGCTCATTCTCTCTTTCTACCAAGTGAGAAAAACAGTTCATCACAGTTTAAAATGCAGTTGGGCATGCAGTTTCCATGAACACAGCTCTGGGGCAAAACCGCCTGAGTTGGTGTCAGAACAAAAACTGATCCACACTCCCACCCCAACCCCACAGAGCAAGAGCTCCAGGGACAGGTGGAGAAACAGGGAAGGACACTGCAGTGCTGCCAGAAAATAAAGCAAGGACAGAAAGGCAGACGGGCATGCTGTGGAACCTTCTCCTTACCTGGCTGTGCTGCTGCCACTCACATAATGACACTGTAGAGCAAGTACTTTTAGCACCTTTTCTGTGTACCACGTTCCAGGAACCCTTCACCTGGAGGTCCAGCTGCTGAAGTGGAGACTGGTGACCTGGACCCCATGGCTTTGGGGCAGAGGCTCTGCTGGGGAGGAGAGGACACCAGGGGGTTGCACTGGGAAATGTGTCTGCACTCGAGAGGATGTGAGAGAGGTTCCTAAATCCCATCTCCAGCATGTCTGGTAGCAGTTAACTCTTCCTGCCCATGGCTGTGCTGCCTGCAGCTGTGTCTCTGTCCCTGGCTCTGCTCCCTGTCAGTGTCACAGACCCCGTCCCACCCGCTGTGTGCTCAGCTCTGTCCTGCTCACACCTCCTGGCACTGCCCAGGGGCAGCTCTGTGTGTGCAGGGGCTCAGGAGCAGCTCAGACAAGTCCTAACGAGAACTGGGGTCTCAGTGTCTTCTCCAAAGCAGAGAAATAAATCCCCATCTCCCACTGCACACCCAAACAACCAAGAGTGGAAAACTGAAAGCACAGACTCCTTCCCTTGCAGCTGTTCCTGTCTTGATGTTGTGGTTCAGAAGGACACTCTGCCATGTCTGTGGGGTGATCTGGAGCTCTGAGCAGCCCTGACCCACACAGCATCCTCTCCAGAGCAGAAGCACCTTTCCTGCCCTTATGGGCGAACGCTCATTTCCCCAGCAGTTTCTGCCATGGGATCTCCCTGGGCAGGCTGAGCGCTGACCCTGGCAGGCGGCAGAGTCCCTGTCCCGGCACAGCCCTGGGGTGCAGGGACCCTGCTCTGCAGGACAGCCCTGGGCACCCCTGGGTGCTCACCCGACTTCACAGCTGTTCAAAATTGCCTGACAAGAGCCCCCTCCTTACAGATCCCACCAGCTGTGCCTGTGCCAGTTTTAGGAGATGCCTCCAGCAGCTACAGCTGCATTGCCCTGCACCCAGAGGCTTACCATGGCAAGGGCTGCAAAGGTTTCTCCTCCAGTGAGCTCTCAGTCATCCTCCCAGTCCTAACCACCTTTAATCTCTCTCGGCCTTGCTCGTCTCCCTGAGATCCCCAGGCAGAGCCCTCAGCCCTGCTGCGCTTTGCAGAGGAGCTGCTCCTGGGCAGAGCTGTCTCTCTGCAGCGCTGCTGCTTGCCAGGAGCTCCCTGTGTCCCAGGAGCCCAGCTCAGCTCAGCAGCACAGGAGCAGCCCAAGGCGCTTTAATGACCCCTCTGGTGGGTTTGGTGCTGAGTCCGTGGGCCTCAGGCCCTGGAGGAAGCTGATGAAACCTCTGAAGAAGTCAAAGTCAGATTCAAACTCCAAAGTTTCTTGTAATGTTAATGGATCCCAATGAGTTATATACTGAGAAACCATCCTCAGGGTCAGTTGCAGAAGAAAACTGGAGGCAATGATGACATGTCAGGAAAAGCAAAGTAAAGGTGGCTCTGATGCTGAGTAAACCTGGATGTGTTTCATTAACCAAAGGGCCAAGCCCTGACCCCCAGCCCCTGGGAAGTCAGATCCTGTCTCTCCCACGTTGCCCAGGGCTCTTCCTGGACAGTGTGATGTGGGGCTGTGCAAGGCCAAGGGCAGGACTACGGTCCCACACCTCCCAGGTTCCTGGCTGGGGACAAGGAGGCCATGAGGCCACTGTGCTGGAAGGACAAGGTGTCTCCTCACAGGCATCAGAGGTGCAGACAACAGCCATAGCCAAGGGGAGAAGGAGCTCATGTCTGTTGGGGCTTTCAGCCTCTTTACATCCCTTGATCATCTCCACCACAGCCTGTCCTGTGCTGTGGCATCCCCTGCACCTCTTTCCCTGCAGGCTGCAGACATCCCCCCTGCTGCCCCACCTTGCTCTTGTCTGAGCATCTTCCTTCCTTTGCTGAGATCTCTCCATCCTCCCCAGCTGTTCCTTGAAGCACAAAGCCTTGGGCTGATGCAGGCTCCCTCTGCTGACCTGCTCCACCACAGCACTGCCCTTCCAGTCACATTCCTTTCTGCTCATGTCCAGCCTGGACCTCCCCAGTTGCTCTTTGTGCCATTATTTCTTTCTCAAGCTCTTTCCCACTATGAAGAAAACCCCCACCACCTCTGAAACCACCCTTCAAGCACTCTCAGGCTACTCCTGCACTGCTGCAGCCTCCCCAGCGCTGCTGGGCCAAAGCAGCAGAGTAATGTTACAGTGCTTGGCAGATGGAAAGGTAGGGCTGAAACTGGGCAGCACGAGAGTGAGTAAGCCCTGCTGTCCCCAAGGACAGAGAGAAACAGGCTGGGAATGACAGACCCGTAAGGAAATGTGTGTTTAGTCAGTGGTGTCTCTGCTGCCCCTGAGGTACTTGGGCAGACGTGTCACTGATCTGTGGGAATGACGAAGTGCTGCTGACAGGCCCAGTGTGACAATGCTTTGTCTGCGCCTTGATCGTGTTATCAAGACAGTGAGAACAGGGTTGTGAAAAGAATGAAAGGAAATTTGGAAATGTAGCTATACCCAAGGACAGCCCGGTGTGATGTGCTACCTTTTCATGGGCTGCCCTACATCTACTGGATAGAGAAGGGGCAGATCTTGCGATGCTTCAGAGGTGGGAATGAGTTTCTCGCACAAAGGCACTGAATCTGTCTGCAGTGCTGTCTGTGTGTCTGTCCCACACTCACTGTGAATGGGGATGGCTACCCTGGACAGGACCATCGCTGTCCCTGCCTAATGCATGTAGGGGTGTGTGAGAGCCTTGGCAACTCATGTAACACTGCAGGCCTATAACTCACATTAAAGGGAATAACTGTCCTGAATTCGATTTGTCAATAGAATTATAGAATAATTTCAGCTATAAGAGACTTTCAGGATCACGGAGTCCAACAATAACCCAACTCTAGCACTAACCCATGTCCCTAAGAAATCCATCTAAACATCCTTTAAACCCCTCCAGGGATGGTGACTCCACCACTTCCCTGGGCAGCCTGTTCCACTGCTTCACAACCTTTTCCATGAACAAATGTCCCCTAATATCCAATCTGAACCTTCCCTGGCACAGTTTGAGGCCATTTCCTCTTGTCCTATCACTTGCTACTTGGGAGAAGAGACCAACTCCCACCATGCTACAACTTCCTTTCATGTAGTTGTACAGACCAATATGGTCTCCCCTCAGTCACCTGGGCACACGTTGCCTCATGTTCAGTTGCTGTCAACCAACATCCCCAGATCGCACTCTGCCAGGCAGCTTTCCAGCCACTCTTCTTGAGCCTGTAGCGGTTGTTGTGACGCAAGTGAAGGACCTGGCACTTTTCCTTGTTAAACCTCAGACAACTGGCCTCAGCCCAACAATCCAGCTCATCCGGATCCCTCTGCATGGCCTTCCCCCCCTCCAGTGGATCAACACTCACACCCAACTCGGTGTCATCTGCAAACAGTAAGTGCACTCAATCACCTCATCCAGATCATTGATAAAGAGATTAAACAAAATTGACCCCAATACTGAGCCCTGGGGAAACCACTGATGACCGGTCACCAACTGGATTTGGCTCCGTTCACCGCAACTCCTTCGACCCGGCCCTCCAGCCAGTTCTTTATCCATCGCAGATGCAGCATCCAGGCCATGAGCTGCAGCTTCTCCAGGAGATGCTGTGGGATACGGTGTCAAAGGTTTTACTGAAGTCTAAGGACACAACATTCTCGTCCTTTCCCTCATCTGCCAGGGGGTCACCTTGTCATAGAAGGAGATCAGGTTGGTCAATCAGGACCTGCCTTTCATAAACCCATGTTGACTTGGTCTGATGTCTTGGTTGTCTTGTATGCGCTGCCTGATGTCACTTGGGATGATCTGTCAGACTGACAATTCTGTAGTTCCCTGGATTGTCCTTCTGGCCCTTCTCGTAGATGGGTGTCACATTTTCCAACTTCCAGTCAACTGGGACCTCCCCACTTAGCCAGGGCTGCAGCTGAATAATTGAAAGTGGCTCAGTGATCACCTCCGCCAGCTCCCTCAGCACCCTTGGGTGTATCTCATCTGGCCCCATAGACTTGTGGGTATCTAAGTGGTGTAGCAGGTCGCCAACCATTGTCCCTTGCACTACTGGGGCTTCATTCTGCTCCTTGTCCCTGTCTCCTGTCTCAGGGGGCTGGGTACCTGGAGCACAGCTGCTCTGACTCTTAAAGACTGAGCCAGAGAAGGCATTTAGCATCTCAGCCTTTCCCTCATCGCTGTCACTGTGTTTTTCCCCACACACCAGAGGGTGGAGATGCTCTTAAATTATCCTTTTGTTGCTGATGGATTTATAGAAGTATTTTGTGTTGTCTTTTACCGCAGTAGCTGGGCTCAGGTCTGGTTGGGCTTCAGACCTCGTTTTGTTCCTGCATAACTTCACAGCATCCTTGCAGTCCCCTTGAGTTGTCTCCCAAGGGACTCGGTCAACCATCCCCCTGAACAGGTCCAAGTTTGCTTTTTGAAGGCCAAAGTACCAGTTCTGCTGAGCACCCTTCTAACTTCTCCAAGGATAATCAGCTCATTTATTTCGTGATCACTACACCCAAGGTGACCTCCAATGAGTTCTTCTCTATTGACAAACAACAGATCCAGTGGGACTCCTTCCCTGGTAGTCTCACTGACCAGCTGTGTCAGGAATTGTCTTCCGTACACTCCAGGAGCATCCTGGACTGTTTCCTCTCTGCTGGGTTGTACTTCCAGCAGACACCTTGTAGGGTGAAGTCCGCCATAAGAACAAGGGCTGGTGATCGGGAGACTTCTCCCAGCTTTCTGTAGAATATTTCATCTGCCTGTTCATCCTGGTTGGGTGGTCTGTAACAGTCTCCCACCAGGATATCTGCCTTGTTGCCCTTTGCCTTGATTCTTACCCATAGACACTCAACCCTATCATCACCCTCATAAAGTTTCACACAATCAAAACCCTCTCTAGCATACATGGCTACCCCACCTCCTCTCCTTCCTCGCCCGTCCTTCTGAACAGTTTATCACCATCCATTGCAGCGCTCCAGTCCTGAGAGTCATCCACCATGTTTCTGTGATGACAATTAAATCACAGCTTTTGTACCTCACAAGGGCTTCCAGCTCCTCCTGTTTGTTGCCCGTGCTGCGTGCATTCATACAGATGCACTTCAGCTGTACCATTGATTGCACTGGATCAGCAGACCAAAGGGCATCATTAGCACTGTCCTCAGATGTCAGCATGTCACCCTTGGTTGTGCCTCTGCCACATCTGGTTTTGACCCCTCCCCTTCAAATTTTGTTTAAAGCCCTCTCAAGAAGTCCTGCTAACTTAATATAGGAGGTCAATGGGAGTCAACGTGAGTCAACGGGGGTCAATTAGGGGCAAAGGGGATCAATGGGAGTCAACAGGAGTCAATAGGGATCAATCGGGGTCAATGGGAGTCAATGGGGATCAACGGGAGTCAATGGGGGACAAAGGGAGTCAACGGGAGTCAATGGGGGTCAATGGGGTCAATTGGGGGCAATGGGAGTCAATAGGGGTTAATGGGGGTCAATGGTAGTCAATGGGGATCAATGGGGGGCAATGGGGATCAATAGGAGTCAACGGGGATCAACGGGAGTCAATGGGGATCAAGAGAAGTCAATGGGGGTCAATGGGGGGCAATGGGGGGCAATGGGGATCAATGGGAGTCAACGGGGATCAACGGGAGTCAACGGGAGTCAATGGGGATCAAGGGAAGTCAGTGGGGGTCAATAGGGTTCAATGGGAGTCAATGGGAGTCAATGGCGGTCAACGAGTGTCAATGGGAGTCAATGGTGGTCAATGGGAGTCAATGGGGCGGTCAATGGTCCATAAAATAAGACTAAGAATCACTTTTTTGTGGTAGTTTTGTAACACCATCTGAATTTTGGTCAACAAGAGGAAGCGTGGTTGACAGAGCCTGTTTGCTGAGAGCAACGTGTTCCTGCACCTTTCCCGTCTTTCTATGGTGAAGGATTCCTTCCCTTGCAGAGAGGACTGCGAGACCCGCTCGCAGGTGGGTCTTTGCCTCCAGATGTGGCGCAGCCTCTTCCATTGTGACATCACCCACTACCGCTGATGTCACAAAGCAGCGTCAGTGCTGAGGTCGGCACAGCAGGGTATAAGACCAGGGGTCTCCCTGCGCCTTGGTCACTCTCGATCTTGAGGGAATCGAGATCGCAGAGTTTTTGGCTCACTCCTGAGCGAGCGAGATGCTTGTTATCTGCACCTCAGCAGGTACCAAGGGACACCCAGAGAAGGTTGAATTTCTGAACGGGTATGTTTGAAAAATCCTCCTCCCCTTTCCCCAGGTGTGTTTTCCACTTCGTCAGCTGGGGTGGGTGGAGGGTGGACAGGAGAGGAACACGAGGGCAGCCTGAGAGCTGGGTCTGGAGCTGCTGGAAGGCAGCAGCCGCCTTTCAGTCTCTTCATGAACGTAAGCGCTGGGCCCAGAAAGGCTTTGATCTCTGCAGAATGAGGGACAGGTCCATTTTGAATCGCACGGAGAGAGTCCCAGGGGGTGGCCCAAATATAGTCTGCCGTAGTATCACACACCCCCCGCCTGGCAGCTGTTGAAATGTAGGGGCACAGGATGAACCTTCTCTTGAGAGGGTGGAGAACAGGATCAGCACAAGTGCCAATTGGATGGTGGGCAGGAGAAGCAGGCGTTCATTGTGTCCCTTCCATTTCCAAAGGATCCCTCTCCATCCCCACAGATGTGAAGCGTGGCCAAAGCCCTTGTTGCAACTCCTGCCCTTAATCTGGACAGGTACCGCCAGCTTCACCAGCCTTTTCTTTATCTGCTCTGCAGGAAAATGAAGACGCTGAAGGCAATGATCCTGGTGCTTTTTCTCGGTCTATTCTCTTTTGGTGAGTCTCTGCAGAGCTCCCACCTGAGGATGGTGCTTTAGGAGGTACTCGGGGCTCCATCCTGCCCTGTTCCACTTCCCCCGCTGGAGCAGAGGAGCTCAGCTGAGAGCAGAAAGTCCCCGGCAGAGCTGTGCCAGTCCCTGCTCCAGCGGGATGGGTGTGGGTGAGGAAGGGCTGAGTTGCCTTCCCCAGGTTGGCTGAGCCAGGTCTCTTCAGCCCAGGGAGAGGCCGTGGCTGAGCTCTCCTGCCTCAGGGGCTGAGAATCTTCTGCAGGACAAGGAGCACAGTCCAGGGCAGGGAACGTCCATCTATTCTGGAGCCCGTATGCCATGATGGCCCCTGTCAAAGGCAACAAGAGGAGAGACAACTATGGCACTTGGGAGAGACACAGAAAGGGGAGTGGGCAGCCCGAGGCATAACCCAACGTTAGACCAGGTTCTAAGCTCTGGTGTGTGTCTGACAGGTGTTTACCACGTGGGACAACTTGGTGCAAAAAGACTCTGGAGCACCGCAGGAGAGTTAGAAGTGCTGAGAGAAACCCTGCCCCTGCCAGACCAGCTCCGTAAGCTCCAGGAACAGCTTTATCATCTGCGCTGGAGCACAAAGGATGTGGCTGAGCAGGCTCTGCAGGAAGGCGTGAAGCAGGCAAAGGTCCCAGGCTTTACCAGATGGGTAAGGGCACAAGGCAGAAGGATCTGCTCAAGGGTTTTATCCTCCCTCCGGCACGTATCCTGCTCCATTCCCTGTCACAGCCAGCAGGCTGGTGCTGCTGGAACAAATGCTGTCATGGCCACACTTCCTTTTGGGGAAGAGAGAGCGTGACGGGAATGACAGCTGTCTGAGTCGAACCTTCCTCTGCGCCCAGATCTCGGGTCCTCCTCAAGGGAGGGTTGGAAAGAAGGAATGGTCTCAGAGGTCCACAGTTAAGCCAGGCCTATCTCATGCCCAGAAGGCTTGTCTGTCCGTGCTGCCTGGCCTGGGGCCTCTCCACAGGAAAAGCCCCTTCCCACAGCTCCAGCACTCAGAGCAGTGGAGTGAGCAGCCCCCCCTTTCTGATCCCATCAATCACAGCAGAGCAAACCTGGGAGGCTTCCAGGCAATGTGGGCGTTCCTTCCATCTGAGATGGGCCTTGTCCCCTTCACCTTGGCTGGCCTTGCAGGGGAGCTGCTTGCCCCGTTCCTTTCCCTTCTAACAGGTGCTCTCCTTTGTGTTCCTTCCCAGGCTGTTCAGGAGATCATCAATCAAGCCCTGGAGAAGCTGGAGGAAATCCAGGTCCCGATGCCGGATTACGCCCTGAAATCAGCAGGTGCAGTGGCACTGTACAAACAAACCAGTTCCAAAGCGCTTCCTGTCCAGATTGACAAGATGGGCATTGGAATGTGCCCAGGGGTAGGAGAGAAGGGGCGAGAAGTCAAGGGTCACCTCGTGCCCTAAAAGTGTCCCCACTGACAGAGCCTGTAACGGGCCAGACCCCATGGGAAGAACAGAAAGGCTGGTTCATAGTCTTGCCTATTTCCACGGCCAGATATGACAGCTTGATGACTCACTACTGTGTGTTCCAGAGGGGTCGTGCAAAGGGGAACCCACTGTAGGACATGGATGACAACTGAGAAACCTTTTCCAAGTCAACAGTGCAATATTCCTCCTGACACTGCCTGGTGATCATGCTCATGTTTGAATTTCCAGGGGCAGCCATCATTCGGTCCAAGACTTCTCCATCCCTCCGGGAGGCCAAAGCAAAGGTGTTCTTGTACTCCCTTCCGGTGATGGATTACATGAGGTCCCCTGAGCTGATTCTGGAGGTAGGAGCACCAAGAAGCAGTAAAACAAAGGTCAGGAGAATGAACCACACACGCTGCTCAGAGTTGCCTTTCTCCCTGTCTTTGCTCCTGGAAGCTTCTTCTCCTGTCCCCTTCTCACATGGACCTGCTCTCCTGCTGTGTCTCCCTGCTGAGTATTTCTTGTCCTTTCAGGCAGAAAATCATCCTGGCAACTGCTGGCCCTTCCCAGGGAGTCAGGGACACGTGTTCATCAAGCTGTCCGTGCCAGTCGTTCCCAGAGCCGTCACCATGGACCATGTCTCAGGGACAGCGTTCCATGGAGAAAGTCTCTCCGGAGCTCCCAAGGACTTCGCTGTCTATGTAAGTGATTTCTCTAGAGTCGGGGGCAGGGGGTTGCACAGCATTTCTAAGCAGAGGATGAAGATGGGTCAAAGATTCTGGTGGCCCAAAGCTTCCTCCTGGCTCTCAGAACAAACAGGCTCCTTGGTGTTGCTTCCTTCCCATTGTGTTCCCCTTTTATTCAACGTACCACTTGAAGCTTCTGGGGCAAGATGCTACTCCAGGAGCCACAGGGAAAAGGAGCTGGACAGTGCATGGTCCTAAACCTTCTTGGCTTCCATTCCCAGTGGTATTTGTGATCCTCAGGTCACCTCCCTGTCACTGGGAGCATCTGCTCCTTTTCTGACTGCCAGCTTGGACTCGTTGAGTGGGCAAGTGTGACGTGCTGCCCACCTGATGCTTCTCATCTTGTCCTTGCCCTCATCATCCTTGGACTACGTAGCTGAAATAACCCCGTACTTCACCGGCTGAAGTTCAGTATTCCATGGTGCACCAGACACTCTTGTTTTCTCCACCCATGTTTCTGTAGGGCTTCAAGGAAGAACACGAGGAGCAGGGAGCGTTCCTGGGACAGTTCACTTTCCTGGCGGCGCTGAATCCCAGTCAGACCTTCCAGCTGAAGGTATGGGGACACAGAGGGAGGAGAACTGTAGGAGAGGAGGAGAAACGCGGCTGGATGGGGAGAGGCTTCCCTGCCAAAGGGAACAGGCAGCCCTGTCCTTGAGCGTGTGCCACGCTGGCCTTTCTTCTGCTCTAACTTCCTGGTGGCGGATGCCTGCGCTGCCGCTCTTCTCTTTCATTTTGGGTTTAAACTTCAGTACTTAGGAGCATTACAGTTGAAGGTGGAATCAGAAGGCAACAAGACATGTTGGGACTGCCCATTGGGATAAAAGCCATTTTTGGAGCTCCACATTGGGATTAAAAGGCATTTTGGGGCTCCCCATTGGGATTAAAGGCAGTTTTAAGGTTCTCCATTGATCCCCATTGAACCCCATTGACTCCAATTGACTCTCATTGACTCCCATTGATTCCCATTGACTCCCATTGTCTACCATTGACTCCCATTGACTATCACAGAACCCCATTGACCCCCACTGAGAAATTTGTTGGTTTGAAGTCTCCCCAGAGCAAAATTTGTCAAATACGAGGTGAAATTTGTCAGTTTTGAGTCTCCCCAGAGGAAAAAAAATGTCAGTTTTGAGGTGAAATTGTACACCAGCACTGGGTCTTCTGACTGTGGAAGCCTGTGCCCCAAAGTAGGCGAGAACTTTCCAGTGTATTTGCTGAGGCATCTGGTCGCTGCTTCTTCCTGTGCTGTTCTCATGGCCCAATGGGATAGAGCAGGATAAGAACGTCTGCACCACGACAGGTCAAAAGCCCCCGCGGGGCAGCAGGAAGGAAACTGTTGATGGAGCCCATCGCCGCAGTGCTTCTGTCAGTGCTCACGGGCCAGAGAGGAAAAGGTGACTCATTTCTCCTTGTCATTGCAGAACGAGCTCCCTGGGGTCGTGAATTACATCAGGCTGGAAGTGCTGAGCAACTGGGGCCACCCGGACTACACCTGCCTGTATCGGTTCAGGGTGCACGGTGATCCGCCCAAAGACGGGGGGGACACCGCAGTTTCATCTGTCAATAAATTCCATTAATGTTCACCCAGTCGAGTTCCTGTCTGCTTTGCCTGTGATGCTGCCTGGTCCTCCCTGAGCTCACTGGAGCTCCCCATCCTTCTCTAAATCCACCAGTTTATGGGAGACTTCAGCAGTCCACAGCAAGATTGTCCGGGTTACGGGAAAACAGGAAAACTCAGTCACAAATCTGCAGAAAGCCTGACATCCACACACTCGCTGCGACACAGGAACATCAGCAAGGCCCTGCCTGTACACCAAAGATTAAATTAATGGACAGGTTTCCTGTGCAGGAAGCAACTAAGGATGAGCTGAGTGTCACCATCTTTTGTTACCTGTTTTCACAAGAGGGAGATGCTGCTTCAGCTGCCATCTTCCAGTCTGTTGCCGATAAGAAAATGGAAGTGTGGGTTTTTGTAAGAAGGAAACGTTAATTGGAAAGTCGGTTCATGGACTTATTTGCCTCTCTGGGCACATATAGAGTTAATACCCAGGAGCTGTTACAGAGTGATTAGCAAAGCAATCCCAGGACACTTAAGAGATCCCATACCCACACCAGTCTGTCTTTCCTTTTCACCCGAGTTCCCCAAGCCCCAAGGCCATAGAGACTCATAGGGACCCATAGAGACCCATGGAGACCATAGAGACCCCTAGAGACCCACAGAGACCATAGATGAATGAGACAGGTAAACTGAGGCAGTCTGTAAACCTTCCAGTATCCAACCACACGATCCAACACGTCCTCACCAACCACCGCTCCCCTTCCCGCCCGTTGATGTCACACACAGACAGTTCCCCTCAGTCCATGCGCAGCCCCTGTGAAACGTCCATGAAATGTCACAACAGCCCGTTGAGCTCCCGGTGTCCGTGGCTTTGGGCTCCGTCTATTCCGTGGCCGCTCTGGACAGCACAGGCGTCGTTCCGTGGGGTCACGGGCACCAAACCCAGCTCAGGTGAGAACCAAGAGGGTGCCCTCGTGTTCAGGCCCAAAGCGCCATCTGTAGCATCTGCCCGTCCTTTGAGTGCCCAGAGCCTCCTCCTTGGGGCCAAATCCTCATGTTTAGGGTCCCAACGTGTCTTTCATCACCCACGGCCTCTGTTCAGAGCCCACAGATTCATTTTTAGGTGGAGCTCGTTGCCTGGCAACAACCACCCAGAAGTCTATGGGGAGCCAGTGGACCCAGGACAGCCAATCACATTTGAGGAGGCGGGGCAAGTCAAGTGATTGATATGTAACGAGCCAATCAAGCTTTGAGGTCTGCAGGAAAGGTAGGAAGAGGTGAATGAACTGGGCAGCGTTTAGGGGCGGGTTGTGCTGGCTGTGCCAATCACGCGTGGTAGGAGTGAAGCACACAGATGATTGACAAGTGGCCTGACCAATCACTGGATGGGAGGAGCTGGGGGAAATCCTGGACAGCCAATCAGAGGAAACATCACCTCAGGGCAGGGTGGGCCCCAAACCAGGGCAGAGTGACAGCCCAGGCAGCCAATCCCAGGCAGTATCACCTCAGGGCGGGAGACTGACAGCCCTCCCAACCAATGGTGGTGAGGAGTGATGAGAGCAGAAGGCGGCTCCACGGGCGCCCAGGCCGAGCTCTGACATGGCGCACGTCAGGCTGCCCCGAGCTCCAGCAGCCCTGGCCCAGCCCCCGGGCCCCTTCCTCTCTGCCACCCTCCCCGTCCCTCCCGTCCCCCCAGCCGCCCCCCTGTTCCAGACCCCGCGTCTCCGTGGCACCACCCGCTCACACAGTCAGGATCCCGGGCCATGCCGCTGGAATGCAGCCGGGGCCATCCGGCTAATCGCCACCGCCGCCGACCGCGTCCAACCATCGTGGCCCTGCTGTACCGTGGGCCACAGCCCCCGCCGTGGGGCAGAGGCCCTGCCAGACCCAGCACCCGCCATCCTGACAGGGCCTGAAGAGGGCCCAGCATCGAAGAAGCTCCATCTCTGCTCTCTCACGCATGGTGGGAAATGCCCCGTGGCACTGGTTCCAGCAGTGGAAGCAGAGCCGCTGGCAGCGCAGAGCCCAACCCATCTGGGCTGCTGAATCATGGAGATATTGCTGCCCGCTGGAGAACCTGCCTGTGAGAGTTTGCCACGGAGAACCCACGTGCCCGAGAGTCAGTCCAGTGAAGAACCCGATCGAACAACCAGCAGGGGGATCGAGCTGCCCAGGTTGAAGTGGCTGAGATAGATTTGCATGGGCAAGATGAAGGTGAATTATTGGTGGCCCATTGGGCCCACGATGCCCCAGGTCACCGAGGAAGGGATGCAACATATACACGGGCTCATGGTCGAGGGGTGGACTCGACCACAGATGCTGCTGTTCAGGTTATTCACCACTGTGAAACATGCGCTACGATCAAGCAAGACAAGCGGTCAAAGCCTGTGTGGTATGGGGGCGATGACTGGAGTGTCTGTATCACAGCGCCACAAACCTGCCACGGCAAGCGCTCTGTGCTTACAATGGTGGAAGCCACCACTTGATAGCTGGAAACATGCACTGTGCCCCACGGCACCGCCCGCAGCACTGTCCTGGGCCTTGAACAGCAAGTTCTGTGGCGATGCGGTGTCGCTGGGGAGTAATTTAGGGTTCTGCTCAGTGCAGAACAACACTTGGATTTCTTAAAGACAAGTGAAACTTCAAGAATTCAGTGGCAGGTTCACTCTATTATTTACTCCATGGGGGAAATACGCCAAGCCGAATGCTGCTGGCCTTCTCTGCAGGTGCCTGTACCCGGTCACGGAGCAAACTGCCAGGATTCTTGCCTCCCTGAAAACCGTTCGCACTGGGGTCCATGCTTAAAGCTCCAGTGGCAAACTTCTCTGATTCCACGTGGGCTTTGTTGTGTTGAGCTGTAGACATCGTTTATTGTCCATAACCTTGCAGGTGCTGTTTTGCCTGGACGCAAATTCCTTTCTTCTCAGCAAAGTGCAATATAGGCCTTATCTTGAAAGTGTTCAGTGTAGTTTGTAGTTGCTTTTGGTAGATATGAGCAGAAGTTTACAGCTTAAAATTTTAGCAAATCCAGCCTACCAAGTAACATGAAGCAAAGAGTATATTAAAAATCATACAACCTTATGTCCGTAAATAATTGATTATATTTAGTGTGCATCTACTTAAGGTAAATGATTACTATTAAACTTAAATTGGGCTCATCCATTGACCTCTGAGTAGTAAAACCCTTGCCACACAGCTCACTTATTTAGCTGGGAGAGCTCAAAGCAGGCTCCTCCAGGCTGTCGCATTTATGGAGTGAAGTGGTTGATTCGTAGTCAAATTGCACACAGCAGGAAAAGTCTGCATGAGACTCCCTGTGCTCACAAGTTCCCGGCGTTCAGTTGCCGTTCTGCTTCCTTGTGGGTCTCCTGGCAGGAGTTCTTGGCCTGGTTACGGCTCAGCCCCTTCCCTCCTCTGCATTCTGGACCAAAGTGCTGCGGGTTTGGCTGGGGGTGATTGGGGGGTCAAGTGCATCTGCCACACATGGCAACCCAGAGAGAACTGAGCCAGCCAACGGGATCCTTTCCGCAACATCCTCATAGACACCTGGAGCAAGGAGCGTGGCATTGAGTATGTCTGTGACACCCCCATCGTGCACCAGCCGCTGGGAACATGGAGCGGTGCAGCAGACTGTTCAAGACTCTGCTCAGAGTGGGATGGGTGATGAACTTTTAGAAACCGGGATGGAAATTTAGCAGCCAGGTGCCCAGGGCTGAGCTGGCCTGTGCCTCCCAAGGGGACATCCTGACCCTCCCCACCCAGGCACAGGGTCACAGTGGGGCCCTTTGTGACCTCACTTGGTGACACCCACTGCCCTGCATGTGATCAGTGCAGCTGTGTCCCCAGCCCACACTGTCCGACAGGACGGTGACGGGACAGGGTGCGAGCACGGAGCTAGCGAGAGCCCCGAGCGTAGCCCACGTCTGTCAGAGAATCAGAGAATTTTTTGGGTTGGAAGAGACACTTGAGATCATCAAGTCCAACCACAACCCAGCTCTAGCTGCCCCTGGCAGACTCGGAGCAAGGAGCTCCTGAGCTCAGCTCACGTCTTTCCCCAACGAGGAGCACACGAGCACAGCCCACACCTTTCACCGCTGCCTCTGGCAGAGCTGCAGCACCGAGGAGTTTTGAGGAAGCGTCCGCCTTCCCCATCCATAGTCCTTCCGTTTGTCTGCAAAATGGCAGAGAGGCCCCCCATCCAACCTAGGCTGGCCTGGCAGGAGGAGGTTGGGGCTCCCCAGGAGGTCAGATCTCCACCAGAGCCCAACCAGGTGGATGTGGTCCAGCCACTGCAGATCGGTGAGTGAGGGGCCCTGATTGTCTGGGCGGGGTGGGGCCCAGCGATCGCTCTCTGTTCCACACCCAGATCACGCTTCCCCTCACGCTGGCAGGGGGTTCCATGGCTGGTGGGCATGATGCTGCCTGAAATCCAGGGCTGCTCCGAGCTGGGAGCCGGCCCCAGCACAGCTTCTGCGGGCAGAGGGGACCCAGCTCCTGCTGCAGGGCACGGGCAGCGAGAGGCAGCTGGGCGGGCAGGAGGCACCGTGCTGCGGGACGGGGACCTTTCCTGCCCGTCTGAAGCGAGTTCCTCACCCACTGCACTGGGGGCTTTCCCCATCCTGCCTGGCTCCAGCATCTCAGCCCGTCTGCTGGGCACCCTCCAGCCCTGACACGCACGGGGAGACTGTGCCGGGGCAGCGGGCACCGGGATGGACGTGGGGCAGAGCTCCTTCCTCTGCTCTCTCCTGCCTGCAAACCCTCTCTGCAGCCCTCCCTGCTCTCCTCCTTTATTAGATGCTGGCTGGTTACCTGTCTACCAATTTGAAAGGAGACGCGTGGAGTCCATCGTGTCCTTCGTCAGCAGCCCAGAAAAGGTAACCGTGGCCGTTTGGAGGGCGGCTGAGCCGGTGTCTGCTGACAGGGGCTCTGCTGCGGGGCTGCTGGAGGGAGCTGGCTGGGCAGAGCTGCTGCTCCCAGGTCTCCAGTTGTCACTGGATCCCCATGCTGTGGTGCCACTGGCTCTGTGTCCCCATCTCACACTCCCTGTTTGTCTCTCTGTCCCCTGGCTGCCAGGAGGAGAGTCAGAAGATTCCATTTCTTCAGAACATTTGTGACCTGTGCTACAAAAGCAAGCGCCACGGCCTCCCACAGGGCCTAGATCTCTTCTGCCAGAGATATGAGCTGGCAGAGAATATCAAGGTGAGGGGACACCTGGCGTCTCTGTTGAAGGGGGCGATGCCCCCGGCACCCTGTGAGGACAGCGTTGGGCAGGGCCAGGGGCTGGTGGCACTGGGTGCTGGTGGCACTGGGTGCTGGCAGCTGCCAGGTCCCATCCCAGCTGTGTTCTGCAGGTGCTGCTGGAAGAGGAGCCCAGAAACAAAGTGCGCACGGCGGTGCGGTGGAACGCCATGCTTGCCATTGCCGAATTGAGGTACCTGCCCATCCCTCCCGCGGACCCCTGCACAAGATCTCAAGGCACTGCTCCAAATACTAAAGTGTGACTGGCTCCTCTCTCGCTGCAGCGCGGTGGAGAGGGCGCTGGAGGGCAAGGAGGCAAGCCTCCTCCAAGCCTGCTTCTCTAGTGTCTTCTTGCTTCCTCCAGAAGAGAAAATGCAGGATATGGGCCGTTATCTCTTCTTAAAAGTAAGTGCTTGGTGAACTACAGGAGCCCACAGTCCCTCTGGCTGCTCCCTGTTCACCCCGTGCTGATATATAACCAGAGATACAAGGCAGGGTTGGTCTCAGCTCTGCTTTCACACCCTCGTGCCTTCGTCCGCTGCCAGTTGTCCTGGCCACATCCAGTGCCAATTGCTGCTCTGCCTGTAGCAGATTATTTGCCCCTGAGTCTCTCCCAGGCCCAGCAAATCAGCACAGGAGTTGCCTCTTGGCACTGAGAGTTCAGATCAGTCCCCCGTGTGTGAAATAGATGGCAGGAAACACAGCCAAAACTCGTTGTCTTCTTGCAGGCCATGGAAGCCATGGACAACATGCTGCAGGCATTGGTGCTCGGCTCTTCAGCCTCCAGAGTCAGCGAGCTGCTCCAGAATATCTTCCAGGTCTGGCGTGTGCAAAGAGTGGGCTTCACAAGGGCTGTTCCTCACTCTGGAGGTGACAGTGCCACCTGTGCCGTGCAGAGAGCGCTGCCGGGAGGGTGCCCACCTCCCCGGGGAGCCAGGGGCTGCCCGCCAGGCTCTTCCGCAGCGCAGTGGCCACAGAGGGTGGCATCTGCCTTCCTGCCTGGCCACGGGGCTGGCCCGGGGCGTTTGTCCCAAGCCTGCGAGGAGTCCTAGGGCAGGAACCCCACTACAGGCTTTGCTCGAGAACAGAGTCCAGCCCAGGAGTTGGGCGGTGCTGCTTCTGCTGGAGTGCTGGCTGCTCCCAGGGCTCACAGCAGCTTCTCTCTTCCCAGATGCTCTTGACATACACCAGCTCTGAGAGAGAATGTGTGCAGGAGAGGGCTGTGGGGAGGATAGAGAAGATGAGCTCTGCGCTATTCAGACATCCCACGCTGGTGGTAAGGAGCCAGGCACCCTCCAGCCGGGCCGTCTCCCCATCCCTGCACCCCAGAGCGGCCTGCAGCTCTCCCCACGCGGGGCTGCTGCCCAGGCAGCTGCTTTGGGAGCTGTGGCCGGCACGGGCCTGCAGAGCCCTGACGGCCCACCGAGCCAGCCCTGGACACGCGCTTGGGTTCAGGGCTTTGGCAGCAGTATTCCAGCAGCAGCCCCAGTCCCGCTGGCCGCCAGCAAGCCCTGGTTCACGGCAGGGCCAGCACCCTGTGCCCATGAGTCCAACCCTCCTCCCTCACCCCGGGCCTCTCTTCTCATCCTCCCTGTGCAGCCACTGCCGCCCCTGCTGCCAGTTTTGCTGCGGGCTCTGCCACCAGCACCGTCGGGCATCTCTGCAGGGCTGCTGGCACTGCCTGGCTAAGCAGCAGCATCAGGGCGCTCGGTGTGACTTGGCTTCACTTCCTTCCTTTCTTTCCTTTCTCCCATAGTCCTGCGCGAGACACCTCAGAACTTCTGAGAGGACAGACATCGTCCTTGTGTTCATCGAGGCGATGAGAGATGCCAGCATCTTTGACAAGAAGCGGGCAACAGACTTGCTGGACATGGTCATGGAATTCCCTGACTTCTGGCTGGTGGATGTAAGTGGCCTGTGGCTGGATTGCCCTGCCAGGCTGGATTGCCCTGCCCTTCAGCCCTGTCAGGCCTTGTTCCTCCCTCCATCCCTCCCCCCCAAGCCCTGGTGTCTCAGGAATCTGAAGCCACACGAAGGTGGCAGAGAGGGATGGAAGGGGCAGCTGAGGAAGTGGCTGCACTCCAGTGGCAGCACCATCCTGACCTATGTCTCCTCCAGCTGCCAAAGATCATGAGATGCATCCACAAAAACCTGGACAGCATCAGCACAGCACCAGCCCGGCAGAGCGTGGCGTCCCTGCTTCTCCTCATGGCTGACAGGAGACCTGGGGAGGTGCTCACAACGCTGCTGAGGATCGCTCCACCAGGAGACAGGTACTGGCCCCAGAAGCCATGAGGGCTTGTTCCCTGTGGGGAGAGGGGCACAGAGCCAAGGAATCCTGCAGGACACCCCCGAGGAGCAGGACCCTCCATCCCACCACGCTTTCCAGCGCTGGGGATCAGCCAGGCCCGCAGCAGCCACAGCTGAGCGAGCCAGCCCTGAGCCCCCCACGCTCTGCCAGCCCCACAGGAGCACCAGCTCAGCCTCTGCTGCTGCCCAGGGCATCCAACCATCCTGCAGCGCTGAGCCCGGACACGCTGCTGTGGCCCAGGCTGCCCTGCTGACAGAGCGCTCTCCTGCAGGACTGCCCTGGACATGTGGGACATGATGATCTCCACATCCCAGCCTCTGAAGAAGATCTTAAAGAACTTGCGTGAAAGACTCCTGGTCATAGACTCCACGTTTCCCGGAGGCGTCATCAGTGGGTCAGAAAGAGCTGACATGGTGAGCAGGGCAGCATCAAGAGGAGCAATGTTGGCAGCTGGGGCTGGGGCATTGGGGGAGGCGGTGGCTTGGCCTTGGCTGGGGGTCAGGCAGTGGCTGACAGCTCCAAATGCCCTCCCTACCGTGCTGGGGCCTGATGGCTGCCTGGGGAGCTTTCCAGGCACGGAGTCTCTCCAAGACATCTGCCCACGGGGGCCTGTGGGAAAAGGGGCGGCTGAGCAGGGCACAGGGAGTGATTGCTTTTCTTCCCTCCCTGCCCTGGCCCTGCTCTCCTGTATCTCCGTGGCTGTGCCCATGGCCACCACCTGCCAGGAGGCTGCCACAGAGATTCCTGTGCCACCACCTGCCACGGAGCTGGACAGGAGGCTGGTGCTCAGTGACCGGCTTTTTTTGCCAGGGTGGTCTTTGACCCTTTCACAAAAACGAAACTGTTTTTCATACAGGCAAGAAAAATACAGTCCCTCCTGCCACAAGTTGTGGGGTTGCTCAACTACGGCAACACAGAAATGAAAAGGAAAGTCCTGGCGTTCTTCCGCAGCGTGATGGGACATCTGAAGAGGGAAGAGGCCAGACCCGCTGTCGAGCAGCTGGAGGAAAAGCTCCTGCCCCTCTTTGACGATGTAAGGCTGATGACGGAGCCTGAGCCCTGCGGGTGGGCAGCCTGCAGTGCCAGCTGCCCTTCGGCCCAGCCCCGTGGGCAGCACTGGGAGCAGGCTCTGCTCCCCTGGGCTCTCGTGGGATGGCTTCTGGGCTTTGCAGCCCAGCACAGCTCCCTGCTGCACAACCTGACCATGGAGCATCTCCCCTCATGTCAGCCCCGATACTGCCCCTGCTCACCATGGGCAGAGAGCTGCTGGGATTGAAGTCCGCCTTTCTTCCTTCCTCCCAGGAGTCCAGCCAGCTGCGAGAGCTCTCCATCCGCCTCTTCCGAGAGCGGGTGCAGTCCGTGATGGCGCACGACAAGAAGAGGATGAAGAGCTACGTGCACCGTGCGCTGCTCCCCCTCTTCTTTCGTTTGAGCGACCAGAGCAACAACGTGGCCAAGGTACAGATCTCCACGCTGAGCACTGAGGCACAGAAGGGTGTGCTGGCAGCACACGGGTGGCCTGGGCACCAGGGGACAGGGCTGCTGGCAACTGGCAGCTTCCTCCAGCCCATAGGAAGGGTCCCTACAGACCCAGCACGAGTAGCAGTAGAGAAGCTGCCATGGCCATTTCCACCACCTGCCATACCTGGTCCCACAGGGCTCAGCAGCAGCCCGTGGCCACCGAGGCCTAAACAGGCGCATCCCTACGGGCTCCTCAGCTGTCCCTGCAGGCGCTGGGTCTCGAGCTTTGAGCCTCAGTCCCTGTCCCCCAGGGCTGTGCACAAGAGAGCCCCAGATGTTTGGGCCAGGGCAAGTCGCTGGCCCCAAAGGGCAGGTGTTCCAGGAACAAAGCCAAGAACAGGGGGACACCAGGTCTCCTTACGCAGACGGTGGGTGCCATGTCCCATCTTCTGCTGTCCCGCAGGCCGCCAGGGAAGCCCTCCTTGGCGCAGCAGAGCTCCTGGAATGGAAACAGCTCCAACACCTGGTGCGGACTCGGCAGACACGGAGGACTGGAGAGAGCTTGGTGAGAACAGCTAAGGCCCAGGCTGGCTGAGGGCTGCCCCACATGTCTGGGCTGTGTGCTCTGCAGATGTGCCTCGCCCGCCCTGCTGCAGCCCCGAGCTGCACCCTTGTTCCCTGTCCTCAAGAACAGAGCCCCCAAGGGCTCTCCCCTCTGCCCCATGCCTGGCGGGAAGGAGGGCGCTCAGCACCCTTGGGACCACTCTGCCTGTGTCTGTCTCTCAGCCTCAGCCCCACAGGGCTCCTGGCTGGGGGGCAGAAGAGGCCTGCGGGGAAAGGGGAACCTGGGTTACTGGGAGGAGGGACTGGTCCAGCCAGCTCGGGGTGGGGTGCAGACAATGACATGCTCACACCTTTGTGCCCTCTCCAGGTGGAGCAGGACAGGAGCAGGGCTCAAGAATTCTTGAGTCAGAGCCTGCCATACTTGAGGGATACTCAGGCCAGCTTGCGAGAGGCGGCCGTGAGGTTCATCGGTGAGTCACAGCCCCCGGGTCCCTCTTTCAGCAGCCTGACCCCAGTCCCCGCCGCTGCCCAGGCGCAAGGAGCAGCCCTGTGGCTGCCAGAGCCCCGGCCGCCCCGTGCAGGGCCTTGGCCTCCCCTCCCAGCCCTGCCCACGTGGGTGGCCTTGGTGGCCGCCTTGCTCAGTCCCGCTATGTCAGCTCTGGGCTATCCCCTGGGGCCAGCTCTGGTGAGGGGGAGGCAACAGGGGTCTGACGGAACTCTGTGCCCAGGGCTGGCTGCGCGGCCCCTGAGGGACCGAAGGGAGGAGGAGAAGCTGGCTGAGATCTGCAGTGGTGAGTAGGAAGCTTGCTCAGGAGGGGATGCCTGGGGGTCTCTGCAGATGTGGGAGATCATCTGGGCTCTGCTCCTTTCTGTTGCAGCCCTTCAGCCCTTGGAGAAGGACAGTAAACCCTCCATCCGCTCCCTCGCTACTCAGACCATCCTCATCCTGAGCAGTCCAAGGGAGCAGCCACGATCGCGATGGTCCCTGCAGGCCCTGTGCTGCTGGCGTCGCTGACCCAGGTGGAGGAGCAGCTCTCCTTGCGGAAAAATGGCTGCATTTTAATAAAGAGCCCTTCTTGAAGCTGGGTTGGATGTCTGCCTTTCCCAAGGACCCCAGAACCTCTCTGATTGCTGTGGCACTTTTGAGAGCACAGCCCGGCATCATGGGCAAGGGTGACAGAGCAGACAGGAGCACTTGCAATGAGGGCAGCTGAGACGAATCTCACTGGGCCAGTGGGGTTTGTTCCTGGAGTCACACACAGGCAGGGCACTGTTGTGAACTCGCAGAACCCAAGGGACCGGGCTGGGGGTGTTGGAGGGACAGGACTGCATGGGATACAAGTGAGGGGTAAAGAATTCAAGGGGAGGGGACACGGGGAATTCAGGTGAGGTGGTTGGTGGGGGCAGGAGGAAGAGGACAGCAGAGGAACAAAACGCGGGGATCAGGAAAGTGTTTGGGAGGGGGTGTTCAAGGAGGGGGATCTGGGGGCACTACCGCAGTGGACAGGGTGAAAGGCAAAGGACGGAGTGGAAAGATGGAAAGAAAGGCATTGGCATCCATCAAAGGGAGAGCATTTGGGGACCCTCTATAGGACACAGAGGAGATCCTGAGGAGGAGATACCTGAGGGGTCTTAAAGGATGGAATGGGGAGGCCCAAAGAAGAGGGGTGTGGGGGCACCAAGACAAGAAACCGGTGGGGGCCCTCACTGGAGCCTCACCTGCGCATCCTCTGGGGTGCACAGCAGGATGGTGAAGAGCAGGGCCACACTGAGCACTGCGACCTTCATCTTCCTCTGCGGTGCAGCGAGTCCTGGGTGATGCCAGAAAAGGTGAGGGCACCTTTATCCCTCCCAGGACGACTCCTTGCCCCTCCCCACGCCTCCAGCCCCCAGGGCAAAGCTTGGCAGAGACACCCGCCCTGGCAACCCAGCCTTGGCACAGAGTCACTCCCGCCTTGAGCACTGATCCAGCTGCCTTCCCTGGCATCAGTGCCGCTTCCTGCATGGGGCAGCTGCACGGGGAAGGGCCCAGGCATCCACAGTGGTGAGGGGGGACAGCAGTGTGTCCCTGACAGCCAGACACCCTATGGTGATGACCCACTGCTCCAACTCGAAACCATCCTGCAACAACCCCAAAAGCCTGATCCCCCCACCTCCCAGTGCCTCTCACCTCCCAGCACCACCATCTCCCAGTGCCCCTCAACTCCCAGGCCAGTCTTTCCCTATGGAACCCCCCCTAGAGATGACACCAGCCTCAAATCTGGGGTCTCTAAGCACAATTATCTGTGAGCCCTTTCCAGCCCCTTAAATAAATGAGGGGCTGGGAGTCACTCCTCTTCTTGGGGCACCAGGGACCCCAGGATTAGGGAACTCTGGGAGGTGGGAGGACAGCTGGGGCAATGTGGACAGCTGGTGACTGGGATCCTCAGTCACTGGTGGCGCTGCCAATGGGGAGCACTGGTGAATCCTGGGCTCTGGGAGAGGAGGGCTGGGCTTGGGGGAAGTGCTGGGGTGGTGTCAGTGCCCAGCTCCAGCCCACCCCATTTCCCTTGCACCGCCAGCCCCCAACTGGTCCAGTCTGCAGCCACAGCTGAGAACAGAGCAGAGGGAACATCCCCTGCCCTGGCTCTCACCTGTCCCTGTCCGGGGTCACTGTGCCCTCCCAGACAACCTGGGTCCCGCCCTGTAGAGCTGATCCCACATGGTGGGTCCCAGTGTCCCTGTCCCCAACAAGGCTCTGGCTCCAGCCCTGTCCCTTCCTGGGACTTGGCCACAGTTCACCAAAGGCCCTTGTCCCCACCGAGTGTCCCTTCAATGCCCCCATCCTCGGCCCAGGCCAGCGCTGTCCCTGAGCAGGACGTGGCCATCCAGAGGGACGTGATGAAGCGGGCGCTTGTTCCCAGGCAGCCGCTCGGAGCTCATTGCAGGACGGAGCTCCCCTGGCACGAGGAGGGATGTTTGCTCCCACAGCGGCTCTGATAAGCTCTGTTTGCCCGGGGCCCACGGCACAAGAAGCCCGTTCACCAAGATCGGTGCCTCATAGAGTGACCGATCAGGGGATCCAGGGCAGTTAAAGCAGCCTGGAAGCCTGGGCTCCCCCAGCCCTGGCAGCGGGCAGAGCCCACAGAGAAGGGCAGTGCTGGGGCAGCGGGGAGGAGCAGGTCCTGGGGCACCCGCACGCCTGGGGCTCCCTGGCTGCCCTGGGCACAGGCTGGAGCCCAGAGGCCGGGGGGTCCCAGGGGAGCAGCTGGACAGCTGGGGTGCCGCTCTGCTTCGGGACAGCCTGGGGAGTCCTGCCGGAGTGGGGCTCAGAGCAGCTGGGGGATGGAGCTGTGTCCCCAGGGGCACGGCCTCCCCTGCCCTCTCCCCCACCCGCCTCGCAGCTCTCCCTGGCTTTTTGCGGGGCGCGGGGTTCCCTTCACTGCACCCCTGGCCCAAACATCCCCATCCTGGGGGCCCTGGTCAGCATCCTCTGGGCACTGTGGGGCAGTGTGACAGCGGGGGAATCAATGGGTTTATAACTCCAGTCTCAGTGGCTGCTGCCCGGGCGACCTGGATGTTGAGCGGTTTCCAGCACCAGTCTGTGCTCACTGACTGGAGCAGAAGAGGGATCTCAGATTCCCAAGACCCGATTTCTGTCCCCTGCAGAGCTGGCAGCCCTTCAGGGACATACCTGTGTTTGCTTTGATATTCTTCAGTGGCTGACTCTGGGCTGTGTGAGCATTTCCATGATGTACTTTTACAACCATGTTCTCCGTACAGACAGCAACACCTTGCCACAGTTCAGCAGCCTCTTGGAAAGTAAATGTGGAAAAGCAAGATGTGTGGTTCCAGCCATCTGGATGATAAAGGAAGATCAATACTAACATGACCATCTGGACAGTCAAAGACATAATACTAACATAATAACATATAAAGGGCCTTGGACAGATTACTTTGAAGTACGTTTCTCATAACTGTAAAAAGTTATAGCCCAGACTCGTGAGAATGGCATCTCGGGCCGGATAACCGCCCCCAAGTGCATGGCATGTGTGAATGTCCTTGGGCCTGGTCTGTGAACGAGTGGGAACGTAACTGAAATAAACATCACATGACTTTAGTGTGTTTTTAATAACAATTATTGGAAAAACATCTTATGTACCATCTTAGTCCAGGCCCATATCTGTCCCCCAAGGAATGTATTTTGGTGTTGGGGCAGGGAAGGAGCACAGACAGGCAGCCCGGACCCCTGGGTCCTCTGCCCTGCTCGGGGAGGGGAGGTCGTTCCCTGTATGATGGGCCCAGCACTCCTGGGCTCACAGGAGATGTCACCCCCTCCAGAAGCCATCTGCTGTTCACAAGGCCACCAGTGCAGCAAGTCAACATTTATTTGATGCAACCAGTCTGTTAGAGCCAGTAATCCTGTGTAAAATCGATGCAAAATTACCACTGTGCTTAACTACAATGTGCCATGGAACAACCAGGCACTGACAAATCTCTCTGTTTTCCCTGGGAAATCACATTTGTGGCACTTTCACCCCCAAATCTCAGCAGCAGCGTTTGTTAACACCGGTTAACAGCTTTGGGTACCCAGAGCTGCCTTCAGCTCACGTGAAAACGTCTCCTCACGCCCAGTGTGAGCCCAAGAACGACGCCTCCCCAATGCCCAAACTGAGGAACCTCAAGCAGTGCCCCCTTCTCCAAGGGCTGCGTTACAATCTGTGACAGAAAGGGGCTTCCACAGCCTGGAAAAGCTCCACAAGGAACTGGAGATTCCTGGGTCTCAGAGTAATTCTAGAGCTCAAGTGGTGACAGCCATCAGCTCCAGCTCAGACAATACATGCCAACGCCCATCACTGACCCAAGAAGGCAGCTCTTCCTGTCCTGCCCAACGCCTTCAAATCCAGCACACTTTGTCCCTCCAACAGGAGGCAGCTGATCGATTTCTAACACCACTCTTCTCTGTCTACTTCGAGATGAACCAGACATACGTTATACAAGCAACCAAGTCCCCGCCTGGAAGCAGCGGAGCCTTTTGCCTTCTCCTTCCCACCCCACTTTGCAGGAGAAGGAAAACAAACGGCAGAAGAGATGCTGAGAAATTCAACCACCAAATGGAGAGGGAACCTTTGAGAGCGGGAAAACTTATCCGTACAATGGAGAGAGCTACGCTGAATGAATAACACTGAAAACGAACCCTTCTTGCAGGGTAAAGTGCACAGCAATTCAAGACCTGCTGAACAGACCCCTGCCATTCTCAGCAATAAACAACCCCCAAGGCTCAACCAGCCAGCCAGGGTCACTGCTCTAAATCCAAGCGCAGCTGCACCGACCTGAGCCAACACGGACACAGCTGCCTCCCTTGGCCCACACGAAGCTGCACAGGCCACGCGCTGCTCCAACAGGAACGTGCTGGGGACACCCGGGTTTCTCATGGCGGCCTCTGCGCTGTCACCTGCACAAAGCACCAAGAGACCGGCAGCTGTGGGCTCAGCTCCGGGGGTTCCCGGGACCGGGGTCTCCAAGGGCCCGTTCGCACACGGATCCTTGTGCGCGCGCCCCCACCGCGGGCGCCTCTCCCGCCCCCATCCCGACCCGCCGCTCGCCCCCCCGGACCCGCCGCTCTCTCCCCCGGACCCGCCGCTCGCCCCCCCAGACCCGCTCAGCAGCCTCCGCTCGCCCCAGCCCTGTAGCCGGAAATTGCGTCACCGGGAGGGGCGAGCCGAGCGGCGCTGCCGGCAGGACCCCGACAGAGCTGTCCGATTATTCGCCTGACCCGCCAAATTTTTATACGAAATGTGAATGAGTTGAACAGTTATTAAAATAACAAAGTCTCTGGCAGCCGTGCCGTCATGGTTGCTCAGAGAGTGGAAAACCCCCTGAACTGCAGGTCAGCCTCAGCTCTCAGATGAGCTCCTCCCCGCCCTCCGCACCGCTGACCCCGCAGCACAAAGCGCGACCGGCGCGTCCCGCGGGCGGACTCGGTGTCCGCGCTCGTTCGTCGCCTCCTCGCTGGCTGCAGCAGGACTGAGGGGCTGTGGGTTCCAAACCTGCGGTTTGCTGCCCTTGCACAGAGGAGAAGGCTCGGCTGCTGAGAACAGGTTCCGTGTTAAACTCGGCTGAAGAGAAGTTTCTCCTCCTGGGATCTCAGAACAGCAGCAGCTCCAAGGAACTGACAGAGCATGGGCCGCGGGCATTTCTCAGTGTCTGTGCTGAGAGGTTTTATCTGGGCGTTGTTAATGCCAGAAAGAGGTAGAAAGATAGAGAGATAAAGATGAGGGGTCGTGCTGCACAGAGTTACAGCATTTTTGCAAATGAGGAACTGAAATACGTAGCTTACGCTTTTTCTATGGATAAACAACATTTAATCCAATTCCTTAACTGTATTCCTTGAACACGTGTTCGTTAGAGCACAAGCAAAACAGCACTGGGTGCACGGGCGATTCACTCTTTGTACTGGACATTCACATTAACAATGCTGATAGTGGTTACATCACCAATCCCGTGTCCATTTCAATTTCAATTTCAATTCCCCTGGTCCTTGGCTTACTCCACAGGTTCTTTCTCCCGTCCGTGGTCCTTTAACTCGAGAGCCGTGTGTCCACCCTTTCTCTGCAGTCCGAACGGCTGGTTCTGTAGTTAATAAGGCAAGAAAAGGTCCTTCCCATCGTGGGGTCAGAGTTTCCTCTTTCCAGGTTTTAATTAGTACTTTATCCCCAGGTTGTATTTTATGAATCGGAAACCCTAAAGGCAGAGTCTGATTTAAAATCTCTTTCTCCCTTCATTTAGTTCCTGCGACTATAAACTTCATATGCAATTTCAATTAGCTGAGCAATAGTTACATCCCTCAGCTCCTCCCTTTTGTAGTTTCTTACACTAATTTCAGACCCAGATCAGTCTGTGCGCAGAACAACACTGACTGCAACACAGCTAACCCAGAATTTCACATTCACATCACTTCCCCCTCTCATTTACTCTCATGTGTACAGATGCATCTGAACGGGGAGCGCGGTGGCACTTTAATAATGGAACCGGTTCTCATTTTGTAATTATCTCCCCGAACAAAATTCTTTTGGTACCAAATATAAACATGCGAAGTAAAAGGCTGAGCTCAGACACGCAAACCGCACGCCAAGCTCAAATATACAAACAGATCACAATTACATTCATTGAAGACAATATCTCGATTTTAGCCTTGCGCCTTTGGGCCGCTCGCTGCTCAGCTGGGTGGAGGCACCGCTGGGGCTCCTGACAAACAGGGCAGTGCGGCTGGAGCCCCATCGGCACCCGCCCCGCTGCTCCAGCGAGCTGGGCTGGGCAAGGCTTTGATTGGTGTCCATCTGGGTGATACAACTGTTATCCCAAAACCAGGGGTCTGTACTCGGTGTGCACACGGAAGAAAAGCCACATTTAGTACACCGAGATGAGACACAGCCTGTCAAAAGCAGCATGAAAAACACACGTTCTCACTGTTTTCCCTACACACTACACTGAATTCTAAACAATGTAGCCTTGTATTAACTTTCCAAACATTAACATAATGTGTTTTCCAGTAAAACATAGGCTGTGTTGTAAATCCAAAGCGAGTAATGCCATGGTTTGCACAGTTCTGATGTGAATATTGGTGTTTGTGCCCAGCAACACATTGTATTTCATTGTGAATGCGCCAGAATATTTCCGGTCTGACTTTGTGTTGTACAGATAATGTCAGATTGGTTTTAGATCGTGTGGGTTCAAGGTTTGCACAGCTGAACGTGCTGCCGTGGTCTGCATCTGTCTGTCCAGAGCCGGTAACGTGTATGTTTGTACAGCTTGTGTGTGATTTCTGTTTCTTGCAATAACAATTGTTTGGAGTGTGGTTTTTGCCATTTTCACATTGTATCACTCAGCTCTTGTTTTTCAATGCTTTTTTTTTGCCCAATGGTTTTTGGAAAAGTTCTCAAAAACCACTGAGAAACCGTTATTGTTAAACTTGGTGCTGTTTCTTACTTGTGAGTTGGGGCTTCAAAGAAATACCCAAACCAATAGATTCCATATGTTTGGAAGACAGTTCTGTGCAGCTAAATGATTCCTTTTCTTGTCCTTAAATACTTGGGCATTTGTGCTAGAACTGTGTAACAGGAGTGATATTGTTGGGGCACCTCTGAGTGTAAGTTTGTCTTGGATAGATTGCCATGAATGTAGACACTGCTGCTCCACAAAGTGATGTTCTGAAGTTCTGCATTTGATCTTTTCACTTCATCTGATGAAGCAGTGGAGTTTAATCATTTGTCTGCAAATGAAACTCCCTAAAAGGCAGTGTACAGGGAACCTGCGGCAGGGAGCTCCTGATTCCCACCTGACTCCTCCAAAGGCCTCTCTTAAAAGTGAACAAAAGCCAACAAAAGCTGCGGCCCCTCCCTCCTGGGCCACTGCGGTGGGCGCCTCCCCTGAGACCACAGGAAGGTCCAGGCTCCTTGTCCTGAGTGGTCAGGGCATCGCTGGCAGGTGGCACCTGCTCGCCTGCTCACGGCCACTCTTGGGTGCCTTCATGGCCCAAAATCCCCGGGGATGCCACAGGGCCACCCACTTTTTCCTCGCAGAGGGCACCAGTGCCCAGGAGGCCTGGACATAGAGGTGGGCAGGGAAATGGAGATAGGCTGGTGTCGAGGGTTAAGATTGCGGGGTGACAATCAAACCCTGCCAGATGTGTTGTCAACCTCCTCTCCCCCCAACTTCCCCCTTTTGCCCCTCCCTCTCCCCCCTTCCCACTCAGCACAGGTGATTGAGAGGGAAAGAAGGACAGAGAGAAGAGAGTTGGAAAAGTTAAAGATGTTTTACTAATGCTACTGATAAGAATAGAGAAAATAATACAAAATATACAAAACCAATCTTGAAAGTCTCAGCAACTGCAGAGCCAGCACCCAAAGTCCTGGATTGGACTCTGTAGCCAACCGGAGCTGGATTCAGTCTCTCACTGGCCTCAGTTCGCAGGGACGACCAGCACGGTCCTCTCCTAATGTCGGCCATAAGCAGAAGGGAAGGAAAAAGGCAAAAGGGAAGGAAAAGGGACGAGATCCTCGTGATCTCCCGCTTTTATATGAAGTATTCACGTGAATGGAATGTTATACACAGTTGGTCATCAGTTTCTCGTTGCCCCTCTCGTGAGATGTCCATCCGTGCTTATCAATAAGTTTTCATTCCATTGCTACGTTTATGTCCTGGTTTTGTTAAAAACAAGTTTCTCTTTTAGTGAATTTGCCTGTCAGCTAAAGCCTTCATGTCAACTGCATTTTCCTGGAGAACCCAACACATGTTTTGGTTAAACCTAGCAAGGGAATGCAAACTTATTGATAAGCACGGATGGACATCTCGCGAGGGGGGCAATGAGAAAACTGATGACTGAGCGACTGACCAACGGTGAATAACATTCCGTTCACGTGAATACTTCATATAAAAGTGGGAGATCACGAGGATCTCGCCCCTTTTCCCTTTTCCCTTTCTTTCCTCATGGCCTTTTTCTTGTTCTGTTAACTACAGAACCAGCTGTTTGGAGGGCAGAGAAAAGATGGACACACGTCTCTCAAGCTAAAGGACCCCTGACGGAAGAAAGAACCTTGAAAGTATCTCAAGAACCGGGCGAACTGAAATTGAAGTTGACTCGGGGTTGTAAATGGACTGTGGTATAAGCATATCCACAAAGGGAACTTACCAACAGGATTGTGTAAGAAATGTCTAAGAATAGAAGATCAGGAAACCAGAGCTCGGTTGAGGATTCTAGTTGCCACTGGAAGAATAGAAAAAAAATAGCCAAGAATGGTGGGAGGTATTTACTGAAGGGGTGAATGGGAATTTAGAGAGTCCGCCAGTGATGAAAAGAATAGAGTGCAGACAGAGAAATCAAATTCTGTGTTGCTCCTGTTGTTCCTAGGAAGTGAAGGCCAAGAGTTGGGAAACGATAATCGCCACGCTGACAAAAACAGGAAAGGCGGGGACACGGCCCTCGCTGCCGAGAAGATGACGAACTCGGCTGCCGGCTGCAACCTGCTCGGCCAGAGAGCGTGGAAACCTGGACCTGATCCTCTTGCCAGGAGCGGTGACTTATTCTTCCCAACTTAGCCTGGCTAATCCCTGTACCAAATGCTACGAGCGTGTGAGAATAGGAAGACTAACCCAGTATGTTCTAAATTATCACACTCGTATTAATTCTGGATGTTATGATAGAACAAAATTGGAGAAGTGTGAAATCCAAGGGCAGAAATTATGGGTAGCAACTAACCTAGGTGGACTCGGGGTAGGCTCTGCCTCCTGCCCTAGGGGAGAACAGAGGATCTGTTTTACACAAGCTGGTAGGAGGGGCTATTCAGATGGAGGGGGAGTGCAAGACAAAACTTGAAACAGAGAGGAGTTTAATAAATGCCCCATAGGAGGAATGCAAACTTGGAAAGATGGTGAATGGCCTGCACAAAGAATATCTGAATACTATGATCCAGCCACATGGGCCCAAGATGGAAACTGGGGATCCCATACCCCTATATATATGCTAAACCAAATTATTCGGTTGCAAGCAGTGGTTGAAATAATAAGCAACCAGACGGCTGAGGCACCGAATCTCATAGCAAGACAATTGTCTCAGACCAGAGCTGCAGTGTACCAAAATCAGGGAGCGTGAGATTGTCTTTTAGCTGAAGAGAGGGGGGCGTCTGTGGGAAACTGAATACTTCGGAGTGTTGTTTGGAAAGAGATGGCAATGGGGAAGCCATAATGAAAATAGCAGAGGAGATAAAACGCGTTGCACATGTACCAGTACAGAAATGGAATTCTATACTTACTAGCCATTGGTGGGGTAACTTATTTGGGGGAGCCTGGTGGAAGAAAATAGGCTTCATGATAGTATGTGCATTTCTGGGTTTACTGTTTGTGCCACGTATGACCCCGTGCTTTGTTCGGTTAATACATTCAGTAGTCCAAGCCATGCAAATCTCAGGCACGCCTATAGATCCTGAAATGGCAGCAAAAGGAACGGGGTATAAACTAATGATTTTAAAAGATAACACCAAACTGGACCTGGCCATCGCACTGGGAAGAAGAAACCCAAAAGGAAAGCGCTAGGAACTGCAGTGAGCGGGGTCACCACGCCAAAGAGCGCGAGCTCCCGCTGCAGCCCAACAGATGCCATTGCTGCCGGGGCACCAGCCACCCGGTCATCAGCTGCCCCAGAAGAGCAACACAAATGTTTTGTTCAACATGAGAATTTGTTTGTTCTTTGAGGGAGAAAGATAAGTCTTCTCCTGTCGAAGCAGCCTTCTTACTTGTGGTCCGAGAAAAGGTTAAATAGGGAATCATCATGTTAGTACAAGAATTTACTAACCTTCCCGAAAAGGGGGGAACTGACAGAGGGAACTAACTAACTAACTAACCCATTATGTTAAGAAAAAACAGAACCTCGTCGAATGCCAAGGTAAGAGGTTTTACAGCACCTAGATGTAAACTTGAGAAGACGAGATAACGAAGATTTACAGCAAAAGGGGGGAACCGGTCTGATTTCAGTCGACTTGGCAGCTTGGGTTCCAGTCCACTCAACATAATGAGCCAAAGGTAAAGAGGTCACTGTGACGAGGCTGAAGGAGCCTTCATCCAAAGACCCCTCCTCAAGACCACCAGATGGCACTGCGCAGGTGCAACAGGGAGGGGTCAAGGAGCAGACTATGGAAATGATCACCTGGGACTCATTTTAAGAAGAAGCGGGAAAGGTTATGAATATGTAGAGGCGTTCCTGGGGTCATTATGAATACGTAACACCTTACTGTATTTAAACACACCTCATATTGTTACAAGTTGCGCATGAACGGTGGAACGATCCCCCTTGCGCCCGACGTCAAAATGAACATACCTGCTTTATAACCTTGTGAGTTGGGAAGTTTTATGACTTTACAGGTTGTAAAGTTGTTTCCGCTCACCATCACGGCCAGAGAGTCCTGCAGCCCCGGCGCAGCTCTGAAGCGAGAAACAACAGATGTAGAAGGCAACCCCAGCTCCTGCAGCATCCTTTTCTTACTCCTGCAGCATCCTTTTCTTACTCCTGCAGTGATTACCGCCCCTTAAGGGGTGGGGAGGAGGAGGAGATCCCTTCGGTACCTGCAGTCTGCTGGTTCACTGCTGGGGCGCAGTGCTAGGCGCGGGAAATATGAAAATAAACTGGAGCAGCAGCGCTCCTGGGGCGGGGGGTGTTCCCTGCAGAGCATCCCCCCGGGAGCCGGGCCTCGGCTCAGCCCGACCCAAACCCGCCCCACGCCCACCCGGCGGAACCTCAGGAACCAGGGGACAAGTGACCCCAAGACGGGGGTGGCCGGGCAGAGAACGGGTTCCCTCTGGCTGGGAAAGGGGGGGTTGAGCTGAGGGGGAATGGGAGGTTTGGAAAAGGGGAAGGGGGTTCCCTGGCAGGCAGCGAGGCTGCAGGGGGGGTCCCGTCCCCTCACCCAGCCACGCGAGCTCCGCCAGGGGCTGGAGCGCCGCTCCCCGCGGCTGCCGTCCTGTCCGTGCGAGAGACCGCCCCGCCGCCATCTCTAGTGAGGGCACAGCGGCCGCGCTCTCCCCGCCCCGCGACAGACACCTCATCAGCCACCGCCCGAACGGCGCCGCTACCCGAGGAGGAGGACTCGAAGGACGTTAACTCCCCTCCTCGGCGAGGTGCGCCGCCCGCTTCCCAAGAGCGGCTCCCAGAGCGACCAGCTCCCCTCCTCCCCGGCGGCACGAGGCACGGCCTCAGTGCGGCGGCTTCACTGCCCGCGCCGAAGATGGCGGCGCAACGGGAGCGGGAAAGCGTGAGGCGCTGCAGGCTTCAGGCCCGGCCCGGGAGCCCCCAGCCGCTCCTGCTCCCACGCACCCCCCCCGTTTGCTTTACATTTGTGTATCGTATATAAATGCAGGGACAAGGAGCAGCGGCACGGAGCAGGCTGCTGGGTACGAGGTGTTCCCTCAGCACACACACCCACACCCCCCGTCCCGGGCCGGGCCGCTCCGCACGAGAGGGAAGGTGAGGGAAAAACAAAAACTAAAGGCACAGAGGCGTCCTGGCTGAAGCCGAGCTGTGCTCATCTACCCTTTGAATGACAATTCCAAAGACACATCCCCACTCACGAAAGCTGGCGGCTCCGCAGGGTCCCCAGCAGACACAACCACCGGCCGGCGGGGCGGGGGGGGCTCTGCCCGGGGAGCTCCCGCAGGGTCCAAAGTCTGAGGACAACGCTCCGCCCACAGCCCCGCACCGAAACCGCCGGAAGGTCCCACAGCCTCCTTGTCAAGCCCAAGGGAATCCGAGCTGGGCCCGTATACGGTCAGCGCTCCAGAAGCTTCTCTGCTCCCAGGCGTTTCATTAAACGAGGGCCCCGTCTGTCAGCCGAGGGCTGTGGGCGCGACCAGAGCGCCCATCAACCGGAAGTGCCGGGCGCTTTCCTGCGGCTGCAAAGTGCTGCGACATGGGGCTGTGGGCCCCCCGGGGCGGGGCGCGGAGCTGCTGCGTCCCCCCAGTTCTGGGTCCCCCGACCCAGAGCAAAGTCGGGGAAGGCGGCTCGGTAGACGGGGGAGTCCGGCCCTTCCCCGCCCCCCCCCCCTTATTTTTTTCTCTCGCCCGATCCCGAGGTAGACCTGGCGGCCCCGACGTGGGGGAGCCGGGTGGAGGTAGACCTGTCCTCCCCGTCGGAGTGGAGCCGTCGGGGAGTGCCGCAGCTGGGGCCACGGTGGTGGTGGCTGAACGGGTACGGGATAGAGATGCGAGGATTGGGGGGGGGGGCATGTGTGTGCGCGCGTGGGGGGCAGGGTGTATGCGGGGGGTTATTGTGTGTCTGTCGGGGGGGGGGTGGTGTATATGCGGGGGGGGGGGGGGGGCGCGCTGTATATACGGTGAGTATCGAGCGGGGGCTTGAGGGGGGGGGGTGCTAGTGTGTCTGTGGGGGGGGTATTGTGGGGGTGGCGGGGTGTGTCTGGCGGCGGGGGGTGGTGTATATGCGGTGGGGGGGGCGCGCTGTATATACGGTGGCTTGGGGGGGGGGGCTAGTGTGTCTGTGTGTGGGGGGGGTATTGTGGGGGGGGGCGGGGTGTGTCTGGCGGGGGGGCAGGGTGTATGCGGGGGGGGTGTATATGCGGTGGGAATTCGGGGGGGGGTCTGTATATGCGGTGGGTATCGTGCGGGGGCTTGTTGGGGGGGGGGCTAGTGTGTGTGTGTGGAGGGGTGTGTGCGGGGGGATATTGTGGGGTGGGCTATTGTGGGGGAAGGGGGGGGGCAGTGTGGGGGAAGGGGGCGGCTAGTGTGTGTGAGACCGGGGCGAAGGGCGTTGAGGCGGGCAGCGTTAGGTCTTGATGTATTTAAATCCGGTCATGTATTCCAATTTCCCCGCGTGTTTTACATATTTTTTTAAAACTTTTATTTATTGTAATTTATTGAAATGTATCGGACGTTTCCGCCTCCGCTTGAGCCATTCCCGACGAGTCCCTGAAAAATGAAGGCCCGCGTGAATGCGTAACCAGCGCGTGATGAACGCGTTAACGGATCGATCGGCGTGTGTCCCCGCGCCCCCCCCCCCCACCCCGAGAGAGCCGTGAAAAAAAAGGCACGCACACCCCGCCCGCTCCCCCTTTCTTCTTTATTCTCCCGTCTTCGGGTAGCCTTTTTTATTTTCCTTTTACTTTTTTGACTATTTATTTATTTATCTGTCAATTTTTTGGTTTTGTGTGTGTGTGTGTGGTTTTTTTGTTTGTTTTACGTCTTCGTTTTCTTTCACCGACCGTTCGTTTTTGGTTTGGTTTGGCTTGTAGACGTACGTATGCCTTTTCTCCAGCCGCCTTTTTTTTTTGAATTTACGCTTTCGGTTTCTGTCACCGACTTCACACACACCCCCCCCGCCCCCCCTTTTTTTTTAACTCCCCACCCGTTGCCGGTGGGCTACGGACCGAGCACAGGCGGCGGCCTTCCCCGGCCCCAACCACCGCCTGCCCGCCCCAGTCTGCCGCAGCGAGCCCGGCCGCCCATCCGCGCCCAGAGTTCCTCCCCACCCCCCGCCCCGGCCTTTCGCCAGCGAGTTCGCCTCCCCCCCGGGAAGCCGGGGCGTCCCTGCCGGCTCCGTGCCCGGGGTGGACGGGGGTGGACGGCGGGGGGGGTGGACGGAGGGCGGGGGGGGGGCACGCGGGCGTCCCGCGGTTTCTCAGCCCCGCTGTCGGAGGCCTAACCCCCTCACCTGCCCGTGCTGCCGCCTCCCGCGCTTCTTCCTCGGTGGCTCGCTCGCTCGGTCCCTCGGCCCGCTGCCCGCCCCGGCCGCGGGCTGAAGAAGAAACCGACCCCGCCAGTGGCTTTGCCTCCCCCCGGGGAGGCATAGAGACACCGCGTCCCCGTCCCCGTCTCCCCGTCCCGGCCCGCCTGCCTCCCTGCCTACCCGCGCGCGGGGTTCCTCGGCCGATCGGCAAGACGCTCCTGCGCTGGCCTCCCCGCGACCGCCCGCCCGACGGGCTTGACTCCGAGCGACTGACCGTTGGGCACCTGGCGGGGGGCAGGGGGCCGGTTGCCGGGCGGCGGGGAGAGCGCGCATGCGCGGCGCGCGCAGTTGCCGACCCCCTCCGGCCCTTCCCGCGGGGGGCAAGGCGAGGGCGGGAGAGACCGCGCTTTGGGGTGCGGGCGGGGAGGGGGGATGTTTGTGCTCGCCGTGCAGTCTGAGCCGGAAGACGAAGTGAAATTATACGGCGGCGGCGGCGGCAGGTGCGGGTGGGGGGCACGACGACACCACCACGACCCCGCCGCCCCTGCCGAAATAAACCCCCACCAAAAAAAAAAAAACACCGCCACGAAACCCGCATCCCCACGCCACGCGCGAGCCCCGAAACTCCAGACACGGACTCGCCGAGCGTGTGCACGGATCGCGAGGGTCGAAAAGCTCGACTCGTAGAGTCGCGTACACTGTCCCGCAGCCACCCGCGAGAGGCTCGCTCGGTCGCGTCCAGATCCTGTCCCTGCGTAGGACCAACCGCCCCGCCGTTCCCAGCCTCCGTCATCCAGCCGCTTCTCGAAGAGCAGGACGGGCTCGGGGCCGTGACCGCCTCTCCGCCGGGGCCCGTGGCGGTGCTCTGCCGCCCTCGGGGCGAAGAGCCTTGTTTTCGCTTTTTTTTTTTTTTTTTTTTTTTTTCTCTGTGTGTGTGTGTGTGTGATTTCCGACCGTCCGACCTCAACGTCCCCCGGCTCCTTGTTCCCGCCTTTCCCTCCCTCCCTCGGGTTCTGTCGTTGCTCCTCAGCAGCGAAGAGGAAAAACACCACGTCGGCGCCGAACCCTAGGGTCGGGACAAGAGGGACGGGGCGACCAGCGTATCGCACGCCCTTCAACCTCGAGAACTTGCCGGGGGGCCGCGTAAAAAGCAGCAGGACGCTCAGCCCTCCTGCCCCGGCAGGTCGACCCTCTCGCGAGCGCGGCCGGACGCCGGGTCCGTCCGAGCCCCGCCGGTCCGGTCCGGTGCGGTCCGGTCCTTTCCCGTCCGGTCCGATGCAGTGCGATCCGGTCCGGTCCACTCCAAATTCCCGGGCCGGCCCAGTTTCCGTGTCCGCAGCGGCTCGGTAGACGGCGCCGCCTGCGCTGTGAAGAGACATGAGAGGTGTAGAATAAGTGGGAGGCCGGGCTCGCGCTCGGCGGTGCGGGGCGACCCGCCCGCCGGCGTCCCGGCCGTCGGTGAAATACCACTACTCTGATCGTTTTTTCACTTACCCGGTGAGGCGGGGGGGCGAGCCCCGAGGGGGGCTCTCGCTTCTGGCGCCAAGCGCCCGGCGCGCGCCGGGCGCGACCCGCTCCGGGGACAGCGGCAGGTGGGGAGTTTGACTGGGGCGGTACACCTGTCAAAGCGTAACGCAGGTGTCCTAAGGCGAGCTCAGGGAGGACGGAAACCTCCCGCGGAGCAGAAGTGTTGGAACGATAAAGGACTCAGCACTCCGATTCAATGTGAATCACGCCAAAGCCATTTATTACAGACAGATGTCTCCTTATATACGCAACTATTCTCTAATCACGAATCCACGCTCCAAGCATGGATTCGCTAAATGAGTATCGTGGGCAGTCCACACGCTGGAGCCCCACTGATGATAGGTCCGACGACTCACGCCATGCTGAGGCCCTGTTAATGAAGAAACGCCCCTCTTTCTCACAGCAGATTCTGTTCTCAGTTTCTCGAAGTGGCCTTGAGATTCCTTTGGGCCTGACTAATTCAACAACATATCTCCTTCTACTGAAACCCCTTCACAATTCCCCCTTTTTGTTCTTGAACTAGTCAGGCCCCTTAAACAGCATGCTGAATCATCTTTGAAATACACTGCAACATAGGACACGTGATTAACAGCATAATTACAATTACATATAATGTAGCTAAACCTTACTTAATAAGATTAAACAACTATCTGCTTATACTCAAACCTTCATATCATATATAAAACCTTAATTCTACTTATGACAACCTTACCAACGCACTATTTTAGAATAGTCAGACAACTTAATACAATATATTCTCTTAAATTCTTAAAAGATCTATAACTGCGCAGTTTATAGAGTAACGTACTTAATACCATCAGCATATGCTAATTATTGACTTAATATCTTAAAACTTATATTAACCTGTTCATATGCTAATTATTGAATTAATATCTTAAAACTTATATTAACCTATTTAAAAGATCTATAGCTTAATCTTAATATCTCTTTTAAAACCTTACCAGTTGCTAAATTAGGTTACCATGGTAGAAATATCTTATACTTTTACCTTATCTATGCATAGATTATCTAATTGTAATATCACCCTTTTGGAACTCTTACTATCTGTTCAAATTAGCATTCTCTATGGAAGGTACCTTATCTGTTTACTAATAAGCTTTTAGACCACTGGGTCTAAGAGCATCTATAACACTGAATAAGAATTCATGGTTTACATTTGAGACAATTCTCACAACTTATCTCCCTCCTGTCCTTCTGCATCTGTGGAATCTTTGTTGTCTTTATTCAGCCATGGCTTGATCCATTTCGCAGGAATCCATTTTGATCCTTGGTCTGTAATGACACAAGCATAACCCTTTCCCCAAGTTATTAATTGGAAAGGACCCTCCCATTCACCAGTAACTCCATTGCGTATTTTGACCTGACATTGATTTTCTCTAAGGTCTGTCAAGTGTCCTTTTAAGCTTGTTCCATGACGAATCATAGGTGGAATGTCGAACCCTTGCGGAAGGCGTAAAAAGTTCAAGACATATAATGCTTTGCTTAGTCTGTCATGTGGAGTAGTACAGTCAGTTCCCCCTTTTTGTTTGTCAAGCTGATGCTTGAGAGTTCGATTCATCCTTTCTACCAAGGCCTGACCAGTAGGAGAATTTGGTATCCCTGTAATGTGCTTAACACCCCACAACTGAAAAAAGGTGGCAGTAGCTTTGGCGATATAACCAGGTGCGTTGTCTGTCTTGACCTGTGCAGGAACTCCCAAAGCTGCAAAAGCAGAACGTAAATGTCGTTGCACATGTGAACTAGTTTCACCAGTCTGAGCAGTGGCCCATATGGCGAAAGAATATGTATCAATAGACATATGCACATACTTCAGCCTGCCAAATTCAGGGACATGTGTGACGTCCATTTGCCACAATTCCAAGGCTCCTAATCCTCTTGGATTGACTCCTGCACCCAGCCCTACTGAGATGCGCTGACAATCTGCACAACTTTTAACAATACCTCGGGCTTCACTTTCGGACAATGAAAATTGCCGCTGTAAGACCTGAGCAGACTGATGGAGGAAACTATGAGAGCGTACTGCTTGCCCAAACCTATCTACTGGAGGTGGAACCCAGGCAGGAGATACAAGAAAATCAGCTCGGCGGTTTCCTTCAGCTAAATCGCCTTGAATTGTCAGATGACTACGGATATGTGTTATGAAGTATCGGTGTTGTCTCTCTTCGACCAACAACCATAGTTGCTTGAACAAAGACATCAGTTGTGCATCCTGAACCTCTTTGAGCAATGATCTTTCAATGCGAGCTACCACACCTACCACATACAAAGAATCGCAAACAATATTCACTGGGCTATGAGCAAATCTGATAAACACTTCTATTACAGCCCTGAGTTCCAAATGCTGAGTTGATCCTTTCAGGTCAGTTAGTATCACATCGTGCCATTTTCCATCTGTTTTCCATGTAATTGCTGCTTTCTGCATTTTACCCCCTGCGTCAGTGAACACTGTGGGTCCTTTAACAGGAAATTCTGAGAGAAGAGGGGGACCCTCCTCCATTGATCCCATATTCAAAACTGACATTAACTTGTGTGGAGGGGAAAATGTCTTAATTAAAGCTTGAGAATCTAATAGCGCAATCTGAAAAGGTAAGGAGTTCTGCAAAGCCCACTGTAAATATTCTGAAACGAG